>NW_023425573.1:68619440-69855378 GCF_014108245.1 Pipistrellus kuhlii
TGAATAACCACACTTCATGCTTCTGCAAAGTGACCCCCATGGAAGGTTGTGGCATAAAAAGGAGTCTAATTAGGAAACACTGTGGTGGTCAAGAACATGAAAAACATGGCATTAGTCAAGTCATTGATTCCTTCAATGACTTAACTAATGAAACTACTCCTTATGGCAACTCAGCACTGTTGGGCAGTCATCATTCATTCAAAAATCTTAAGGATCTAGATGTGCCTTGTATCGTGCTAGTCACTGGAATGGTTTGGTGAATATGAAACAACAACTGTATTCAAAAAGTTGCAGTCAGTAGGACATTAGGAAAAGACAAGACATGCGCCACATACCCAGAAAGGACAGAAGATTCAGATGGGTGATGGACATGGGGCCTCTGGTGGCAAAGGAGGAATCACTGTTCCTAATCCAGAGCTGGGACAAGATGGGGAATGGAATGGAAGGGAGCTCCTATTTATCTCCATCCTCTCCATCATCCTGGGTGTAGAAATTGCAGCAATTTATTAAACTTGCATACAGTGGAGCAAAAAGAGAGCCAGACTCAAAGACCAGAGAGCTTCAGGTCTGGTCACCGCCATAACAGTGTCCCCTTTCTTCCCCCCAAACATTCAGCTTGGGAAAACGATCAGAAGGCCTACATAAAACCATAGTAACAATCACACTGTACCTTCTTAAAGATGGAGGGAGGTGCCACCTGTTCTCCTTAATTTTATTTCCGTTCCCAAGTCTAATCTTATGATTTTTTATTTTCTCTGTAGTGCAAAGCAACACAAAGACTGATTTATGTAGAAATCTGTTATTTGCTTGACCAAACACAGCACCTGCCCTGGACATTCGGACAACAGCTAACTGATCCATGGGCCCTAAATGTTGCTGAGTTCATTAAAGCTAAAATGTCCTGTAACTTTAAGAGAAATATTATTTATAGAAATTTCTGTCCACTATTTAACCATCTGAATTATTGATGAATTAAAGGTGATTTGTAGCAATGTTATATTCATTCAAAATGTATTTAATAAATGAGAGGTTATATTAATTTTTGAAAAATTGTCTGATTTCATAAAATTGATGGTGGGTTAGCAAGTATTCATTGAGTACCCACTGTGTATAGAGACATAAACTGGGCTTCCTTGTAGGAGAGCAAAGGAGTAGAAAGCATACCTTTTATTTTTAAGGACCATTTGAAATGAGGCATGCTATCTGAGAACAGTTATAGAGCAGCTTGGCAATACTTTGTTCTTTATTTCTTTAATCCTCACCTAAATTTTTTTTTTCCATTGATTTTCAGAAATCGTGGAAAGGGAGGGTTGGGGGAGAGAGGAAGAAAAAAAAAAAATCAATGTGACAGAGACTTGGTTGCCTCCTGCACGGGCCCCAACTGGGGCCAGGGGTCAAACCTACAATCGGGATATCTGCCCTTGACTATAATCAAACCCATGGCCTTTTGGTTCACAAGCCTGTGCTCTACCCACTTAGAAAGCTGGGTAGGACGAGGATACATTCATTGATATGCTTTGAATCAAAGACACATGTTCCACTTGTTGACAGAGTGAAAGAAGAGACTAGAGAAAAAAAGATTACATTACGTTTTGGATCTTGAAGAATCTGATGATGTGCTTTTCCAAGGCAGTTTCTAATATTAAATTCATTTAAAAATCTTCAAACCACCATTAGACAAGTTATAGCCTGAAGACAGGCCATGGACTAATCTCTCAAATTGGGAACTGAGGGTATGGAAGAGCAAGAGAAGAGCAGAAACGTTACCTCCAAAGCCTGATGTGAAACAGGTACCGTATTTTCCGGCGTATAAGACGACTTTTTAAACGGAAAAAAAAGCCTGCTCAGATTGGCCAGAGTCAGAGAGGCGGACTATTAAAAAAAAAAGAACTGGTGTTGCCTCGGAAGTGGGGGGGTAGTCTTATACAGCGAATATAAGCCTAAACCTATGTTTTCACTGTAAAATTAGGGGGTCATCTTATACGCCGGAAAATACGGTACTTCATTCTCATTACTGTGATCATTCCAAAATTCTCTCCTTGTTACGTATCAGTATCAGGAGATTGAGGTTCAGATGGCCAAGGTATTTCTTCCAGCTAGTAAGGCCAGAGTCAGAGTTCGCCTTAGGTCTTCCTGGATAAAGAAATCTCAGTGTGAGTGATGACAAATGACACAAAAAGAATTGAATTTGAGTCATCATATAGTCAGATGATAAACTCAAGGGTAAAATAATGACTAGCTGAGATCACTATACTGTCCTGGACACAGCAGACACGTCGATGGAACCTGCCCAGGCAATGGGTTCCAAGCCTGGGAGACTACCTGTCTGTGCCTCTATTCCCCAGCAGCTTTCATAAAGTTCTTTGGCCAGAGGAGAGCTGCAGAGCAGCTCGAAAACTATATAAAGCAAGTGTGTATCTGTGCTGGCAGTGCTCTGAGAGGAGCTACCAAGAATGCAGCCTCCAAGGAGGAATGGAGAACCCACTTCTGGGCGAAATCCATCACGAATGTAAAGCTTTTAATGGATGAATTCTCCATCAATAAGTTGCTGATTTCCATTTAATTGTCGTTAACTATTTTATTTATAAATCTTTCGGAATGTACATATGTGACTACATTGGGAGACGGTGAATATTTATGTTTCTGAACTGTGTCCTTTTTAAAGAGTGAATAACTATCAAACTGAATGCTCAGCCTCCGCTTTTCTTGCCTTGTGGTTATCATGTGTTATATTTAATACACAATATGACTCTTTTAAAAAAATATATATTTTATTGATTTTGTACAGAGAGAAAGGGAGAGAGAGATAGAGAGTTAGAAACATCGATGAGACAGAGTCATCGATCAGCTGCCTCTTGCACACCCCCTACTGGGGATATGCCCGCAACCAAGGTACATGCCCTTGACCGGAATCGAACCCGGGACCCTTCAGTCCCCAAGCCAACGCTCTATCCATTGAGCCAAACCGGTCTTGGCAACACAATATGGCTCTTTATTAAAACGTGAGAACTTGGCCTGGCCAGTGTGTCTCAGTGGTTGAGCATCAACCTATGAATTAGAAAGTCACAACTGATTCCGGTCAGGGCACATTCTGGGGTTGCAGGCTTGATCCTCAGTAAGGGGTAGGCAGGAGGCAGCGGATCAATGATTCTCTCTCATCATTGCTATTTCTCTCTCTCTCTCTCCCCCTTCCTCTCTAAAATCAATAAAAATATATTTTTAGAAACTGTGAGAAATTGGTTTTCTCTAGTCTGTCTTACTTAATTAGAATTACATGGGTGAATCACAGCTACTTGAACAGGTAAAAATAGGAACCAAGTACATGCTCATCAGGTGCCTCTCATGGCCTTTGTGAGATGGTGAGTCACAGCCCTTCCTGAGCAATCTTGAAGACTTGTCAGATCAAGAGGCTATCCCTCCAGGCTATGTTCTCTCTCTGGGATGTCTTGTTCTCCGGAATTCTGAAGGTGTCTCCAGCAGTTGTTCCTGCCTCAGGGCCATGAACTGTAGGAGAGGGAGGGAATTGCAGAGTTTGGGAAGGACATGTAAATTCATATGAATCTCAAACCGCCATACATGGTACTATAATTTTTCAAAAGAATAGAGAAATATATAATGCATATGTATAGTATGTATGTAAATACATTTATATATAATATAATGAATTAGTGTATTATAATGACCTTTAAAAATGTCACTAAATTCTTACTGGGTTTTTACCATAGTCTGTTGTCTGAAATCAGCAAATGGTAAACACAAAAAATTAGCATGTGAATGGTTGTAAAATTTTTTGAGGTTAAAAAAGGAACCTTCAGAACCAAAAATGTATGGTTTTATGCTCTACCTCATCTCCAATGTGTTTAAAGCTCGTATACCATTCATGATCTTACCAAATAAATATGAACTTACCAAACTTGATGGACTTATATTCCTTTGCCTTCCAAAGTAAAGAAATAAAGGTCTGAAAAACTTAAAATTTCCCCCAAATTTACATATGTCCTTTGTTTCTATTATCATTGTGTCAACTAGAAATGTTTTATTGGTCTATTCTCATTTATCCTCATGCAGAGGAATGTGGCTCGTGCTTTATTATCCTCCTATATAATAAAAGGCTAATATGCAAATCAACCAAGAAGCAGAATGACTGGTCGCTATGATGTGCACTGACCACCAGGGGCAGATGCTCAATGCAGGAGCTACCCCCTGGTGGTCAGTGAGCTCCCACAGGGGGAGCACTGCTCAATAAGAAGCTGGGCTCATGGCTGGCTTATAAGAGCCTCTCCCACCTCTGTGGCAGTGACAAGGATGTCTGGCTGCTGGCTTAGCAGTCAATCAGACTTCCCCTGAGGGCTCCCGGACTGCAAGAGGGTGCAGGCCAGGCTGAGAGACCTCCTTCCCCCCCAGTGCACAAAATTTGTATATAATAAAAGGGTAATATGCAAATTGATCAAACTGTGGAAGAACTGGTTGCTATGATGTGCACTGACCACCAGGGGCCAGGTGCTCAACACAGGAGCTGCCCCCTGGTGGTCAGTGCACTCCCACAGGGGAAGCACCTGCTCAGCCACAAGTTGGTGAGTGCAGCAGCCCACCTCTGTGGCAGCACTAAGGATATCATACTGCAGCTTAGGCCTGCCCCTAAGCAATTAGTCGGACATCCCCTGAGGGCTCCAGGACTTCAAAAGGGTACAGGCCAGGCTGAGCCCCCCTGTTACACCCCAATACATGAATGTGATGCACCAGGCCTCTAGTTCACTATGTTTGGCTATTGGATAGAACTTTTGTCATATTATGGGAGTACTATTCTACTTCTGACTCACTTCAAATGAACAAAACTTAGAAATAGAATTTGAATTTCACAGATGTCTTTGTAGTGTCTGTATAGATGTATCCAGTCTACTGGATGAAATCATAGCAAACCATTAGTCAGGATCCTTTCTTCCTTTCACAACTGCAGGTTTTTATTTGTTACGCTTTTAAGACTTCATAAGTGAGTTTGCCCGATAGCTTTCCTTTTTTGTTATTTACTAGTTTCATCAAGTTTTGCTAGCAAGTTTATGCAAGTTTAACACAATTAATTTGGAAGATGTTCATTTTTTTTTGTGTTTTAGGAACTATTTGTGTAGAAAAGGCTATAAAGCACAGCCATTGAGCCCATGGGATTTGGGGATATACCTTGGTTCAAATCCCAGGTTGTTCCCTTGCCAGTCCTATAACCTTAGGTGAGTTATTTAACTTGTCTAAGTATCAGTTTTATCACCTATAAAAATGGAAATATAGGGAGCTATCATACAGAGCATTTGTGAGATTAAATGAGATTATAAAAGCAAAGCCCTATGGCAGCTCCTGGATTATTGTAAGCATTAAATACATGTGGCTTTTGTTGAAATAATGATGAAGATGGTGATGATGTGAGGACATTGTTACTGCATGGGGGTTATTATTTATTTTCTTGAAATGGGTTGTACATAATAATGGATTGGCTTTTTAAAAATAATTTTTGTACATATTTTCTCAAGTGCATTAATTTGTCTGTCTAGTTTTCCTAATTTTATTCAGTTAATTTTAATTTTTTCCCCAAAAATACTTGTCTCTAGATTGTTGAGATCTTCAAAATTATTAGGCCAGATATAAGTTATGCATGTTTTTGAGATATCTCAGATCTCTCTCTCTCTCTCTCTCTCTCTCTCTCTCTCTCTCTCTCTCTCTATATATATATATATATATATATATATGTATATATATATATGTATATATATATATTCCTATATATGTTTGCATATGTATTCTAATGTCCACTTTATAATTTCTATTTCTGAATGTTTGTGATTTTTCTTTTCAATCTTACCAAGGGTTTATTTAGTTTTTTTCTCTCAAAAAGCTTTATTATTTCCATTTGGTCCAATGCATGGGAAAGGGTTCCAGGGTGCTTAAAAGGTTTCAGGGAGATGCTCAGGCAAAAACCAGACTCTGGGGGAGATGCAGAAGGCCTCTGAAAGGACCTTGGGTTCCAAAGGCTCCAAGTCATGCTAGAGGGTGAGCCTTTTGAAGAAATACTCGGCCAGCCGAGCCATGCCGGCCAGCCTGTGGTTAGTTAGGTGGTTGCTCATCTTCCTGAGGAGTTTCACCACCTAACCCAGGAAGTGGTTCTCCAGGAAGTCACAGAGATAAGGGTCTGTGCGGGTGGGGCCCAGGGCATGCAGATCCAGAAGGACCTGGTTCAGGTTCCTCTCCAAGGCCCTGGCGGCTTCTGTGGCATCTTGAGATTTGCCCACTCAACTTGGGAAGGCTTCAGCATGTCCTGGAAGAGATTGTGGCCACCACACTGTTTTAGCATCCTTAAGAGATGCTCAGTGCCCTGGAGCTTCTTCTCGGACAACTCTTGGAAGAAGTGGCCCATGCCCTTCACAGCCACATTGTTGAGGTCCAAATAGAAGCCAGAGAGAGGTGGGTGAGGGAGGTCCACAGGTACAGGTTGACCAAGCAGTTGATGGTAGCTTCCACCTCAGTGGAATAATTATGATGAATCTGGGAGCTCATCGTTGTTTGACAATTAGGCATTAAAGTAAAAAACCGTGTTGGCTGGTCTCAGAGGCTGGCTGAGATGGTTCTGATGATGGTGACTGGAAAAGAGGTTGTAGAATGGTCAGAGGCTGGAAGAAGGGGTGTCCCTGGGTCTCTTCTGTCTGAACATTATTGAGGCGAGAGACAAATCTGGGACCACTGAGGGCACTGCCTTTACTTTTATTCTTGTGAAAATAAGAGAGTGAGTTCACTTTCATATTGTTTACATTTCCTGTTTTAATTTTTTCTGCTTCAATCTGTATTAATCTTGCTATGCTTTTTCTGTTTATCTTTTATTCATTATCATTTATTCTTAATTTTGTGGATAATGAAATAATTTAAAGATGTTGACTTACCTTTGAGTACAGGTTTGATTGCATCTCCCAAGTTTTTCTCTGTAGATCCCACTAGCAGTCATTATTTAAAATTATTCTATAATTTTAGTTTTGCTATCTTCTTTGATCTGAAAGCTATTTAGGAGAATAATTTTAACTTCTCTAGTTTTTGTTTTGTTTGTTACTATCTCATAATTTATTTTTCAGTTTTCTTATAAATGTCAGAGAATAATGCTTATCTTTTGCTATGGCATTTGTGATTTATATTTTGATTTAGCAAATGATCAACTTTGGTAAATGTTGCTTCAAGAATAAAAACAAATGTGCTAGAAGTTCCTCATTCTCCTTTTAGAATGGTTCTTTAAATGACTCATTTTTGGAAAAATCCAATATTTTCCCTTATGAAATTTGATGCTGTTGTCTGAAGTATTAATATTAGTGCTTATCATATTTTATTAATATTACTATTACTAAAAATAAATACTGAAAAAAGAAACCCCAATGGTTTTTCTCTTCTTTTCTTTTTAAAATCTTTATTGTTGAAAGTATTAGATCCTTCTTTTCCCCCCATTAACCTCTTCCAGCCCTCTCTTGTCACCCCCCTCTCAGGCCCTCACCACCCCATTATCTGTGTCCACGAGTTATGCTTATTGTATATAAGTTCTTTGGATGATCTCTTCCCACTCACCTTCCCTTGCATTTCCTCTGAGTTCCAAAAATCTGTTCATGCTTCTGCTAGTATGTCTCTGGGTCTATTTTTGATCATCAGTTTATTTGGTTAGTTAGATTCCACATATGAGTGAGCTCATGTGATACTTATCTTTCTCTGACTGGCTTATCTAGCTCAGCATAATACTCTCCAGGTCCATCCCTGCTGTTTCAAATGGTAAGAGTTCTTTCTTTTTTACAACAGTGTAGTATTCCATTGTACATATGTACCACAGTTTTCTAATCCACTCATCTACTGATGGGCACTTAGGCTGTTTCTAAATCTTAGCTATTATTAATTGAGCTTCTATGAGCACAGGGATACATATATTCTTTCTGATGAGTGTTTTGGCTTTCTTAGGATATCAACAAAATAACAAGAGAGCACACTCTGTGGGAGAACATATTTGACAATGATACATCTGATAAGGGGTTTATTGCCAAAATATATAGGGAACTCATACAACTTAACAAAAGGAAGACAAACAATTCAATTAAAAAATGGGCCAATGACCTAAATAGACACTTCTCCAAAGTGGACATATAGAAAGCCAAGAGACATGAAAAAATGCTCAAAGTCACTAATCATCTGAGAGATGCAGATCAAAATGATAATGGGATATCACTTCACACCTGTCAGAATGGCTATCATCAACAAACAAGTGTTGGTGAGGTTATGGAGAAAATGAAATCTTAGTACACTGCTGGTGGGAATGCAGACTGATGCAGCCACTGTAGAAACAATATGAAGTTTCCTCAAAATATTAAAAATGGGACTCCCATTTGACCCAGTGATCCCACTTTTAGGGAATATATCCTAAGAAACCCCAATTTTTTTGAGCATACATCATATGGCAGATAATGAGCTAGATATTTTAGATTAACTTTGTTACTTAGTATTTATAATTATTCTCTAAATAGATAGTATATTTATATTGTCCACAATGATTCAGGTGGATTGCAACCTTGGTTAACAGACACAAGGTAAAACAATTTTTTGTTGTTGTACATAATGCTTCTTGCCTTTAGCACTGCTTCTTTAATGTAACTATTGTGGTTCTTGCTTCCTTTCTGTTTGCATTTGCCTTATGTATCTCTATCTTTTAATATTTAACCTTCATGTCACTCAGCATGGTGTTGATATAGAGTAAATAACCTACAAAAATGTTTGTGGGATGAATAGGCCTTTCAGATTCACTTTGTTTAATGAATCTTTTGAGAGACATGCAATCGGATTTTGTTTATGGAGAGTATGAGATGGTTATCAGGAGAGTTTAGCCTATTTACAATTATTGTGCTACTTATAAGTTTGATTTACTTCTGACATATAGTGTTTTATTTTTTTAAATGTTTCCTCTAATTTTCTTTTTGCTTTTACTGTTGCCATATGGATTGTGAGCTCTTTGGTAACTATCCATACAGATTGGTTTGGAGAGTGTACATCTTGTTTTCATTCCACTTTTGATTGACATCTGGCTTGTCCTACAGCTGAGTGCATTCATGCTGTTGGCACCACAATTGCAGTTTCCATTGCAGCTGCTGCTTCCCCAGGCTTTACGTCGGCATGCCAAACTACCGTCAAGTATGTCCATGGCCATGGATTTCTCATTTTACTTATGATCTCATTTGAAACATGAAACATATTTGTTACATTGTGTAGCCTTTTCTTCATCTATTGATTTTGTTCTAATCATATAACTGTTAAATAATGTTAATGTTACAATGTTAAATGACATGGGCTGATTATATATATGGACACTGTGCTGAACTATGCAAATTTAGAGGAGAAAGGAGGAATATGAAGTAATACCTTGTCCTTGTTTTCAAGAGGCTGAAAAGTATCATTGGCAGAGTAACTAGAAGTATAACCATAAAAAAAAAAATAACTCAAAAGTTACAATATAAATTGTCACTGGCACTACATATAAATATATGTCAGATGAGAAACATGCAAAATGTGCCAATATTCAGAGGTCAAAAATATTGCCTAGGATTGAAATGTTCAGAGAAATCTTTCCGAGGAAGACGGAAACCATTCCAACATGAATGAACGGTGTGGGCCAAGGTGTGGAGGGGGGTATGGATATGGCATGTTCATGGGATGGCAGGAAAATGATCATGGTCATATTAGAGATTTTGTGGGGTTGGAAATGTTTAAAAGGGAAAAGGATTCATTCCACAAATATGTTAAGCACTTAGTACCCTGAGAACATTCAGAGGGCAAGTCCGAGAAGGTTTCCATGTGGAAGCAATGCAACACTTGAGTCCTAAGAGACAAATGGGAGTTAACAGGTAAAGGTTTCAGGAAGGGTTGGAGGCTCCGGAGGAAGTGTTTTCTAGGCAGAAGGAGCCAAAGATTGAAGGATTACAGGTGAGAGAGAGCATGACACTTTCGAGGACAATGATGTCCATGTGATTGGCATATCACATTTGAGTGGAAGAATCAAGTGAAAAAGAGGGAGAAAAGCTGACTCAGGTCATGAAGGCTTTAGGTACCACATGGAGACTTGGACTTTATAAAGCTGGGGCGCCTCAAAGTGATTTTGAATGGGATAGTGGAACTCAAGGGAGAGTGGACTGTGGATGGAAGATTGAAGGCAGAGAAATTGATTGGGAGATTATTGGATTAGTTCAGGTGAAGCATGTCACCTGACTGGATAGAGGCAGTAGCAGTGTGGATATATTTGAGAACAAGTAAGGCACTGGAAGCTACAGCTCAGATAGCAAATGGAAGAAGGGGGAAAGGAAGAGGGAGTCAGGGATGATTCTTGGGACCCTGGCTTAGGAAGGGTCTGGGATTCATTTATCACTGTAGAAAAGACAGGAGAAAGAGACATTTTGCAGGCCAGGGAGGAGTTGTGGGTTTGGTTGAGATAATTTCCGATAATATTTTACATATATATGGTCTTCCTTTACTTCATGGAATTTTCCTACTGAGTTTAGAGTAATGGGGCTTTAAATGTTAGCATTTCCTTAAGAGTGTCATGGGTGCACATTGATTAAATTACTAAGTCAATAAAGTATGTCTAAATGAAACAATCCTTTATTTAGCTACCAACCCCATAAAAGGCCATATAGTTAACAATGCTAAAGTTTGTTTCAGTAACAAAGCCTCCCAGAGAGAGGGAGATTTGGATGCCCTTCAACAAAATAAATTCCTTTATTCTCAGATGACATGTAAACTGATGTCATTTCTCATTCCATAAAGGAAACAAAAAAATAAAAAGAAAGATGAAACTTGCTACGGTTTGCAGTATTCCAAGGATGACATTCTTCCTCAAAGTAATCTAAAAAAAGACATTCTGAACAAACTTGTACTTCCCCTGCCAGAAAGCACGGCCGGCCCCAGTGCAAGCCTTTCATAGTTAGCCATTTAGATCATGCTTTCTTCAGGAGCTTTCATAACATTTATTTACTGTTACAAGTGAATGGACCAACTGCTGCAGGAAGCCAGGAAGCCGGTTCCTCAGCCTTTGGATTTCTCACCACATTATTGAGTATAAAATAGCATTTCTGGTCAGTCTTTCAGGGCAATGTGAAATGTCACTGGTATCTCACTGAATTTTTACAGTTCTGCCTGCTTGCAAACGTAGTAGCCTCACTCCACAAAGACTATGCTCTGGTTATAAATACTTTAACTCCTAAGCCCCCCTCATTAGGGTGTCTCAACATTTTCCCTCCGTGCTGTCCAGCTGACCAGGGTCACACTCTTCTGTGAATACTTGCAATGGAAACAACAGGCAGAGGCCGCTGATGCTGAAGACAAGGGGTGACATGTTGTTTTTTTTTGGGAAATGGTGAACTAGGACTTGGGCCGATGAGCATTATCCAGGATAGACAATATATTGGTGGTTAGATGGGGCACGGCCTCTTGCCGCAATAGATGTTCCATTTCCAGGGCAGAGCCTATGGCTACTCCGGAGGAGTTTGAACTCTAGTCTCTACATGCTGAGGCACAGGGTTCACTCAGGCTGAGCTGGTTTAACTGGATGAACCACAGCCTCCCACAGCAGGCTCTTGGGCTAAGGCCTGAGGGCTGGCTTCTGCCCTGGCAGGAAGCTGTGCTCATGTGCTCGCCTTCATCTCCCCTCTATGAGTGCCAGGCACAGCCAGGCAGGAGCCGGAGATGGCCATAAGCAGGGCCATTGGTGCCTGACGCTGGCCTGATCCAAAAACCCTTTTCCCGAGTCTGCCCATTTGTGGCAACCTCTGGCAGTGGGCTAAGATCATAGACCAAGCTTGAGGAACCTTGCTCTTGGTGGCCAGAAAATGCAGAACCAGATGAAGCTGTGGAAGAAGCCACTAGATGATTGAGAAAGGTAAAAAATTATATATCTCTTAAAATGAATTAGAGCTATATATGTTCTCTCATAAAGTAATCTTATTGTTTAAATTAGAACTTTAATTAGAGCTTCAATAAGACAGCACTAGGAAAGAGAATAATTAGAACCTTTTACTGAAAAAGCAGAGAAATATCTGTTGCTAACATTTGCTGTTCTGAAAACCAAAAACATCTGATTCCACATGAATAGAGATGCATACTAGTATAATCACAACAGATCTCCAAATATCAAAGAGCAACTATTTGACTCTACAGTTTAACTGTCACTTTTATCTACCTTTATCTAGTCTGTTTGCTGAATAGGGATAAAGAGAAAACTTGAGTAACATCATGTTTTCAAAAGGGGCATAGGAGAACGGGGAGTCATTTCCAAAAGAGGTAATAGATTGTGTGACACAAGTTTGGCATGAATTCTTAGGAAGCAGTGTAACAGTCCTCACATCTCCAGTGCCTAGTGTGGTGCTTGACTTGTACTTGTTCTTATTTATTAGATATTGTGCCTTGGCTTAAATCATCATTAATTTGAGCCATTTAAACACACACTGGTTCTTTAATAGATTTGTATTTATTCTATTCATGTATTTATTCATTCATTTATTCACTCACTCACTAGGGGAGTACTGATAGACAGAGCTAGCCTAGCAGACCAGAAGTATATTCAATGAATATCAGTGCAATTCTAGCCTAAAATATTTAGATAGGGAATCTAAAGAGTGGTTTATTTGCAAGTTTGTGTAGGACTGGTTTAGTATATTAAACGATAGGCAAAATAAATATTTGTTGTACAGAAGTTGGATTAATTAAAAGAAAATTATTGTATAGATCACTTCTCTGGGCCAGTGAAGATATGCTTTTATTTATAGTCACTTCAATGCTATAGAATGATTTTAGAATGTTCTGGAGAATGTCTCCCTTCTTATTGAACCCCTTTGCGAGGCCTTCAGGGGGCTCTAGCTCTCCCTAACCTAAAAGAAACTGTCAATTTCCTCCTTTGCAATAGAGATATTAACTAACTCTACTTCCTTACCTCAGATCTATTCATTTGAAACATTTATTTTAAAATATTTAAGGCAAGAAAATGTATAGAAGAACACAGTAAAGACCTGTGATTCACTGCTTGGTTTAATAAATAAAACATGACCAGTAGCACTGATTTTTCTGTATACGAATCCCTAATCATATCTCTCTTCCTTCAGATAAGCAGTGATGCAACTGCTATTTCGAATTTAGATTTGGTAATTATCATTTCCATATCACCCTTTATAGTAGGACTAAGTATGTATGCATGCCCAATCCCTATGTCATTGTGTTTTACATTTTAAACATTATAGAAGTGGTATTGTACTGTATTTATTCTTCTGTAACTTGGTATTTATGTATTTTCATTCATTATTGTTTTGGTGGGATTCATCCATGATGAAGGTGTTCCAATGTATGGATTCCACAACTTTATCACATACTCTGCTGTTGATGGTCATGTGATTTGCAACTTTTGTTTCCAGGGTTCAGGGCAGGTACCAGCATTACCCTTGGTGCAAACAGGACTGGGTCAGGAGAGTGGTTGGCAGGGTCTCTCAGTGTCCTCTCAAGAGGTGTGCTTGACCTCCAGTGCCTGAGGATGCAGAGAGATTCTACTGCTGAGATGTTCCTGCCCAGTTGCTCTTCCTTTCTGTAAGTTAAACAGAAAGCCTTGTAGGACTTGAGGACCGTCAGACTGCTTTGCTGTCGGACAGTCTGAGGGTAAAGTGTGAGCTATTTGCAATCGTTGGGCACAAAGCTGCAGAGGTTTAGGGGACCATGTGGTGTGAAGCCCCAGATCCAATTAGCTTCTTACCAGCCAGTGTAGAAAAAGCTTGTCACTGATTTCATTTGTCACTATAAATCAATTTTTTCTTGTTTTGAATACTTTTGCCATGATCATTCTTCTTGTGTACATGTAGAAGAGTTTTCAAGGGTATATACATGAGAGGAGAGTTGTTGACTGGTGAAGATTATGTCTTGTTAGGTTTACTGGAGGTCGCCATGTGTTCATCAAATAATTGAACCAAGTATACTCCAACCAGTAAAACGTAAGAGTTCCCATTGCTCTACATCATCTCCAACAAGTGGTATTGCCCACATTTATTAATTGTTGCTTATTCCATAGGTGGTACCTCAGAGAGGTGTTTTGGTTATGATTAAGATTAAGAAGGTTACCTTGTACCTATTAGTCATTTATGTTTCCCCTTTTTTGAATTGCTTTTTCCCACCTTTTTGCCCCCCCCTCCCCCCCTGTGAATTATTTGCCTTTTCCTTCTTGACTTGTAGCTGTCTCATATTTGGGACATTTACTCAGTATGCATCTGTATAAAACAGTTCCCCCACTCTGTGCTTGCTTTGTTTGTTCTATTTTTAAAAAATCTTTTAGTGGTCTTGTGACTAACAGAAATTTAACATTTGTATGTAATGACATCTATAATTATTTAGAGTAGTTCCAAAGAGCTTTTTTACTCTTAATTACTCTGAGTTTTGTTTTAATTAATTACTGATTTATTTTTAAAAGATAATTCCTGTTCTTTTACTAGTTACCCTTAAAATTCTAAATGGATGCTTAGCTTAATCCAATAACTATCTCTTCCCTTATGAAAAAAACATCTCTTGTAAACTATTGTTATACTAGAGGCTCGGTGCACAAAATTCGTGCATGGGAAGGGGGGGTGTCCCTCAGCCCAGCCTACACTCTCTACAATCTAGGACCCTCAAAGGATGTCAGATTGCCCGTTTAGGCCCCATCGCAGACATCCCTCTCATAATCCAGGACTGTTGGCTCCCAACTGCTCACCTGCCTGCCTTCCTGATTGCCCCTAACCACTTCTGCCTGCCAGCCTGATCACCCCTTAACCATTCCCATGCCAGCCTGGTTGATGTCTAATTGCTCCCCTGGCAGCCTGTTTGCCCCCAACTTCCCTCCTCTGCCGACCTAATCACCCATAACTGTCCTTTCCTGCAGGGTTGATCACATCCAACTGCCCTCCCCTGCTGGTCTGATCATCCACAACTGCCCTCCCTTGCAGGCCTGGTCCCTCCCAACTACCCTCCCCTGCTGGCCATCTTGTGATGGCCATTTTGTGTCCTCATTGGGGCAAGATCTTTGACCACATGGGAGCAGCTATTTTGATCTTGTGTGTTGGAATGATGGTCAATCTGCATATTACTTTTTTATTAGGTAGGATAGAGGTCTGGTGTATGGGTGGGGGCCAGCTGGTTTGCCCTGAAGGGTGTCCCGGATCAGGGTGAGGGTTCCCTTGGGGCATGGGGTGGCCTGGGCGAGGGGTCTGTGGTGGTTTGCAGGCCAGCCACGCCCCCTGGCGACCCAAGTGGAGGCCCTGGCATCTGGAATTTATTTACCTTCTACAATAAAAATTTTGTAGCCTGGAGTGGAGCCAAGCCTTCTGCTTGCTCTGTGGCTGCCACCATTTCTGTTTGGATTTGTTTACCTTCTATAATTGAAACTTTGTAGCATTGAGTGGAGACTTAGGCCTGTGAGGGCAGGTGGAAAGCTTGACTTCCTCCATTGCCTGGAAACCCAAACCTCTCTGTGGCTGCAGCCATCTTGGTTGGGGTTAATTTGTATATTCACTCTGATTGGCTGGTGGGTGTGGCTGGTGGGTGTAGTGGAGGTATGGTTAACTTGCTTTTTTCTCTTTTATTAGATAAGATAATATTTTAGGTCCATCTTGTTTTTATACTTCTCTAATTTGACATTATCACATTATTTTTTTACTGCTTAATTCCATTTTCCCATATATTTAACTATTTCTTTGCTCACCATTCCTTGCAGACTATCAGTATTTATTATTTTAGTGAAAGTCTATTTATGGAAGCTCTAAAATTTTTATCAGAAAATATATTTTCTTTAATTTAATTCTATCAAGAAATATGTTTTCTTTAAATTATTTTCTTTAATTTGGGTAGGTATGAAATTGTAAGTTATTTTCTTAAGGCTTCTGAGAGATTTGCTATCATTCTACTTTTTTTCTTTGTTGGTGTCATATTCGAAGTAACTTTCTCTGGCTGCTTTAAGGTCATGTTTGTCTTTTTGACCTTTAGTATTGCTATGGTATGCCTCGGTGTGGATTAAAAGGTTTTCTTAATTTAAAACATTTACTTTAAAAGTTTTGTCTTTTCTGAAACTGAGAATTCATAGTTTTCATCAAGGTCATTTTTCTTGTGTGTGTATATTTTCAAACATTGTCTCCTTCTGAAACTTCAATTACATGTATGTTAAATCTCATTTTATTTTACATTTTTGTAAAGCCCTTATTTATCATCTCATTAGCTCCATTTATTATAAACTTTTAAAAAACCTATCTTCTAGTTTATTGATTTGCTCTTCCATATTCCTTCCAGGTTGCTTTTTAAACTACCCATTGAGTTTTTAATTTCAATAATTATATTTCAATTTTGTTTCAATGATTATATTTTATTGTCTATAAGTCCAGTTTGATTCTATTTCAAGATTGTTTTGTTATTTCTTGTAAATTATTATATATGAGGTCTTAGGAGGTCTGTTTTCATTATTTTAGTTCTAAAATCTTTCCTTGTTCTCTTGTTTCCTTAGGTATAATTCTGAATTGAGTACCTGTACTGACTGCTCTTTTTCTGAGAGCCCTCTGTGGGTGTTTATTCCTTCG
Source organism: Pipistrellus kuhlii (assembly GCF_014108245.1). Lineage (NCBI taxonomy): Eukaryota > Metazoa > Chordata > Mammalia > Chiroptera > Vespertilionidae > Pipistrellus > Pipistrellus kuhlii. The sequence goes on from NW_023425573.1 coordinate 68,636,063, forward strand.
CATTTGCTTCTGCTATACATTTTTGGAAGCTACCAAATGAGGATAACATTGAGCTGGTATTTTGGCTTGTGGTTTTACAATCCCTGATGTTTGCATAATTTTGAGCCTCAAGCTCACATGGAATTGGCCTGAATTTAAAAATTCTTAGTTATGGCTGAGGAAAAGAAAAGTTTGACAGATTTAGAAAATAAATACCTAGTTGAACTCTTTTTTAATCCTCACCAGAGGATACATTTTTATTAACTATAGAGAGAGAGGAAGGGGGAAAAAGAGAAACATCTATGTGAGGGAAAAACTTTGATCAGTTGGCTCCCACAGACGCCCTGACTGGGGTTTGAACCCACAACCAAAGTATGTGTCATGACTGCAAATAGAACCCTCCACCTTTTGGTGTATGGGATGACACTCTAACCAAATGAGTCATCTGGCTAGGGCACCTAGTTTAACTTTAAAAATATGAATATATAATTAAAAATATTTTATTGATTTTTTATAGAGAGGAAGGGAAAGAGATAGTTAGAAACATTGATGAGAGAGAAACATTGATCAGCTGCCTTCTGCATGCCCCCTGCTGGGGATGTGCCCACAACCAAGGTACATGCCCGTGACTGGAATCGAACCTGGGACCTTTCAGTCCACAGGCTGATGCTCTATCCACTGAGCTAAACCAGTTTTGGCTGAATATATAATTTTTTTAGTACTAAGTATAGCCTATGAAATATTTGTCCTAGATTTTTTTCTGGCTACTAATAACTAGGGGATGGAGAGGTTTTATTTTCTTAATAAGAGCTGAAGTTTTTACAATAAATTTCATATCTTCCTTTTTTGAGTAGTTTTGTTGTTTTTTTCTAATCCACTATTTCATGAAGCATGTTCTCTTTCAAAGGTCTGGGGTTTTGAGGAGCATCTAAGTTCCAGCTCCCCAGCTGGTGGAGACTTTGTGTCCTTTCCCCAGAGTGGCTCTAGGTCCCTGGAGTGGGGACATTCCATGAGCATAGTCATTGATTCAGTATTTGCTTTTCTCACTGGTTTTCTGCTTCCTTTTGAATATTTGTTTGTTTATCTCCTAGGATTTTTCTCTTCCTTTTATTTTTCCCTTCTAAGTGAGATATGCATTTAAAAGTTCTGTGTTTTATCAGCTATATTGCTGGCAGCAGAAATGGTCCCATTCACTGACCTTATCATGATCTAAAAATGCTGGCTGAAAATTCTGTTAGAGTGCTTTCTTGCTAAATCCAAAGGCCTCTTCCTGGGAGTTGCCTACTTGAAAGCTCTCATTTCTTGGCTAACCTCTTTCTGTCACTGCCTCTGTGACTCCAGAGTCTTCTTATTTTTCTGTAACCAGCCTTTGTCAGTCCTCTTTACTGGCTCTCTTTCCTGTTGCTTCTTCTTTGGTGTAAACATGCCTCTTGGACAGACAGCCTACTCCTAAACCAGGGTCCCGATCTCCAAACTCTGTAGGTAACATATTGTTTTCTATGCTAATATTTAAAAAACCAGACCTTGTATCCATTCTTGCCCTTGAAAATTTTTGATAACTTTTTATGGCCAAAATATTAAATCTTAGCACTAAAATTCTCTATAATAGGACTCCTAGCAGTTCCTTCTCCAATTTTCTCAGCTACCAAACCCTTCAATCACTGAACTATTCTGTGCTTCTTGGGCCATGATGTCGCTTCACTCCTCTGTCTTTATTCAAAATTCTGAATACCAATGCTATTCACTGCCTGTGTATTGAAATCATACCCTTCCTTCATTGTTAAGTTCAGATTTCACCTTGGTGAAGGCTGGCCCACCCCCACCTCAGTTGGCTGTTCACTTATGTTATTGGTACTTTTCAGGCAACACATGTATTTCTTGGGTGCAAACTATCTTTTTCATTTTATTACCTTAATTCTGAACATAGTACTGTCCACTTAGTAGTCTTCAATTGACTTAATGATTATCTAGTTAAGGTACATGTCTTTAGTGATTATGAGGACATATTTGATAGGCATTAGAGTATCATATCAGTTTTATATATTTTTAAAAAAGATCAACTTAGAAAAACTGTTAGAGCTTCATAAGCAGATGAGTCTTCATCCTCCATTGATAAGAGTATTTCAGTTAACCTCCCATATTATGAGGGCAGTCTCATTTCCATGTTGGATCTCTTGGCAAACTGATGGTCATATGACTGGGGTTTCTAGATTCTCATGAAAAGGTCCTCTCAGAAAAAGCCCAGTAACCTCCATGGTCTTTGAAAGATGTTCATTCATTTCCCCAAATCCCCCTTTCTCCACTTACTTTAAAGTAATCACAATGCATAAATAGAGGAAGGTAGCTTATTGCTATTGAGATCATTTGTCCTAATACATTGCACTGTTATGTCAGCCTCCAAGTATTCATAATACCTGTGAATCTTGTTCTTTCTTTTTCTGTCTGCATAGAGTTGCCAGATTTTATAAATCAAAATATAGTCCATTAGTTTAAGTTGAATTGTAGATACACAATGATTAACTTTTTAGTATATGTCTTTATATTGCATGGGACATCCTTATACTTAAAAAAGTTATCGTTTATCTGAAATTCAAATTTAATTGGGTATCTATATTATGTCTAGCAATCCTGCATCTGTGCCACTTCTGCTACTTGTTCCTTATTATCATAATCATTTAAATGTACACAGAGGGCCCTTGCCAGGTAGCTCACTTGGTTAGAGAGTTGTCCTGCCCAATACACCACGGTTTTGGGTTTGATCCCGTCAGGGCACATACAGGATTTAACCAATGTACACATAAATAAATGGAACAACAAAATTGAAGTTTACCTCTCTCATTCTCTCTTTCTCTCTCTTCCTTCTACTCTCTCTAAAGTAAATAAAGCAATAAAAAATGTTTTAAATGTTAAAAAGTACACAGAGGGTTTCTATATGCAGAAATGAAGATTCTATAAAGGTGATTTTCCCTGGAAAACTATCAAACATTTTTCTAGCTTGCAAATGTTAAGTGTGGCAAGGAATGTAACATGGCAGCAGGATAATTAATTCTAGAGTGGGGTGGTGGAAAAACAGTATTGTCGTGAAAAGCCGGTCTCAGCTGTGGGAGTTTACTACATAAATATGTTTCTGGTAATGTTTCCAGTACAACTAATCTATTGTGGCAGGCACATCTGGGTGAAAACACACTTTGTAACTCAGTAAAATGTCTGGGAGAAAGCGTGTGTGTGTGTGTGTGTGTGTGTGTGTGTGTGTGTGTGTGTGTTCAGTTAAGCAGTTTTTTGTTACAAAGAAGTGGAACAGGGCCATGAACATTGTGTCAAAATTCAAGCTAATTGATGGACAGTATAATCACTACCTTAGTTAGCGCCTCGGGACTCTTCATACCGGCAAGCTGTAAATTTAAGTGGAAACCAAAGGGATAGTGTAAGTCCATAGCCCTGCGTTCCATTACTTCATGTATGAAAAATTCAGCAAGTAAGAGAGATGCTTGACAGGTAGCAGCCGGAGAGGAGCTGCACAGTGATTAAGGTAAGACTGAGTGGCTGGAAAAAGTCTCCATCTCCCACGTACAGGGGTAGGTTTTTGGATGAATGATTAATTGTGTTCTGTGCTCAGGAGGAGGGAGGCACTTCTGAGTCCTAAGCCGCTCAGAGATCTCCTCTCTTCAACCCCAGCCCTAGACAGCACAGTCTTCTTGAGATTATGGGATTTGGGTAAAATAGATCTACTGAGCCCAATCAGTCACCGTATTTCTATCCTTTAGTGTCATTGAACGTCGTTGAGTTTTCTCATCAGACTGACTTGGGTTTAAATCCCACCCAGCTCTGTTTCCGCATTGTGACATGCAGTTCCTGAACCCATTCATTCATCTATAAAATGAAGTGAAACCTGTCTGTCTCTCAGGGTTGAGGTGTGGATTAACTGGTTTTTTCTGAGGTGCAAACTGCTTGGCTTTTATTAATCGCTTTATGAAAGGTAGCTGTATTCCTCTCTATCGCAGTGCTTTTTTTTTTATATTTTATTGATTTTATACAGAGAGGAAGGGAGAGAGATAGAGAGTTAGAAACATCAATGAGAGAGAGTCATCGATCAGCTGCCTCCTGCACACCCCCCACTGGGGATATGCCCACAACCAAGGTACATGCCCTTGACCAGAATCGAACCTGGGTCCCTTCAGTCCCCAAGCCGACGCTCTATCCATTGAGCCAAACCAGTCCCGGCTATCGCAGTGCTTTTTGACAGTCTGCTCATTGCCTGAGTCTCCTAGGGGAAGACTGCCCATCTTCCTGCAATCATGTGCTTCTTCCTGCTTGTATCTCAGACCCTTGAGAAATCCTAATTTGATGGTGCCCTACAGAAGAAGAGAATGTTTGCTGCAGGTGGGCATGGAGGAGGGCTGTCCCTTCCCATGCAGACTCGCCAGTTGGCACCCGTTGCCTTCAGTAATGTGCTGAGAAAAGCTGGGAGGTGGCCTGAGTGTGGAGAGAGACAGCTCCTGGTTGGCTGATGAAGGCTGCCATTCACAAAGGAAGGGTCTCGGTGGTCTCTATGCCCTGTCCTGGCAGCTTTCTCCCTGGTCAGGTTCTGAAGCAGGCAGTTTGTGTTCAGAACATGACTTCCCTGTCTTCACCCTTTCCTCCACGTTGTGGCCCACCTTCCCCAAGCTCACTAGTATTTGAGCACTGGCTTTGTGGCAGAGAAAGTGAAGGATGAACTCGTTAGTTTCTGTTAAGATTCAGGGACTTACCAGTCACTTTCTTCTGCAGAGTGTTTGCAGGAAAAGGCCAGGTGCTCTGGGCCGGCCTTGGCTGCGGGCTTTACAGATGTGAGTTGGAGGTGGCCCGTCTCTGTGTGTTGTTGCTGGAGGTGGCCTATCCTGTGTGTTGTTACTGGAGGTGGCCTGTCCTGTGTGTTGTTGCTGGAGGTGTCCTGTCCTGTGTGTTGTTGCTGTTGGTGGCCTGTCTCTGTGTGTTGTTGCTGCTGGTGGCCTGTCTCTGTGTATGGCTGCTCTGGGCAGCCTTGGGCAGCCATGGGCAGGAGGAGTGTCAGAGGGAAGAAGGTTCTCCTCCAAGCCAGCCATCAAACCCTTTGAAATTCCCCAGAAAAGGTTCAGAGAACTGGCTTTATCATACAAATATCTGTAGAAAGACATTTCTGTTCTATCTGGGGCTGTGAGGATGAGAATATTTCTTAGTTTCCAGAAAAGGCCAGACAACCCAAAATAGTTTCCTCATTTTTTGGCTATTGATTGGTTTCTTACTGATGATGGCTGCATTGCTATAACTTAAACCTCTAGGAAAATGTAAGTTTTCTTGGAAGAACCTAAAGACAGCAGCGTGGAAGAGAACAGTTGAAGGAGGTTGCAGAATGAGAAGGAGAAATGTTATCACTGTGAATATAGAACAGAGTGTTCCTGGAGAAGGTGGACAGTGAAACAGACAAGGGAAGACGCAGAGTCCTGGGAACCCGAGGTTTTCCAACATCTACACCTTCCGCCAAAGAAGGCCACCTGCTAAGTTTCAGAAAGCAGCATTGGTTCTGATTATCATCATGGTAGTCATTTTACAAAAATGTGGAAAGTATGCAAAACAAAAAAAAAATATCCAGTAATCCCATGGATAAATATCCAATAATCCCAAAACAAAAGAACAATATCCAGTAATCCCATTGACCCAGTTAGCTCACCCTTTGGTGCATGTCCTTCTAGTCTTTTCTTTCTTTTGTTTATCCACATATCTGCATAAAAACTATTAAGCCAGGCAGCTTTTATTTGCCCAAGGCAGAAAAATAAGGTCACCTTGTTAGTTTTCTTTAACCTTTGTTTTTGATGTCCAGGGATGCTGGCTTGGGTTCCAGCAGTGTTGTTGCCAGAAAGTGTTCCCCAGCGGCTGAGGTTTTTAGAGGATCGGTCCCATAAATGCTCAGAAACAGACTCTCCTCTGCTCTGGCCTCCTCTGCATTAAACACGCTGCGTCTGCCACTCCCCAGGGTGTGACATCCCCCAGTGATCCCTCCCCCGGCGAGCCCTCCCTCTTTCTGGACAGAACACTGCTTATCCCTGGCCTTCCCTTCTCAGTCTTGGACAGCCCTTCCCTAATTCCTGGTGCAGAGCAGAGAACAGCTGTGTTTTTCAGAAGAATTTACTAAAGTTTAGGGGATACAGAAGAGAATGTATCACAGAAAGCAACTTAAAACTGTTTCTAGAAATGCCCCCTCTTAAAGATGACTTTCCTAACCTCAAAGAGAGGAAGTCCTCTCCCCCACTCCTGTGGAGTCCAAGAGCCTCCCTTTTCATCCACTGTCCTGTGTTAACCCCTTTTACAGAATGATTAAAAGCAGGCACTTCCATTCCCTTAGAGAATGGGAGACCCCACCCCACCCACAGCGGTGGTCTATCTGGCTGATGGTTCCCTGGTACTAGTCTTAGAAAACATTTCCCAAAGTCTAGGTTATTGCCGCATTAATCCCTACATGGACCTTGGTTTTCAAATCTTTTCTGATGCCAAGTGAGGAGAAGATTAAACCTTTCTATCTGTGAGCTGCACCTTCTGCCAAAAACCTGCTCACAGGAAAGATCACATCTTTGTAAGAAGGATCAATGATTTGAATGTATATGGTTTAGAGGAGAAACACTCTAAAGGAATGGTCTTCAGAGATGTAATTTTAAAATGCATCTGTTTTACATTTATTAAACAGAACTTCTCAGATGAGACCTTCTGTATGCAGATTGCTTCAATACATTTACATGTTCACTCTTGCTTTACATTGCATAATTTCAGGGGACCACACAGGCGCTGGGAAAAGTCTTTCCAAAGATAAAATGAGATACTGCCTGCAAATGTTAAAGCAGCAGCTTTTAAAATAAGGCTTCAGGTCAAATCTCTATCTATGATACACACACATACATTTGCATAATTAGAAATAATACTTTACATACAAGTCTATAATCTGCTTTCTCAATTTATTTTCTTTTCTTTTTTAAAATCTTTATTGTTCAGATTATTACAGTTCCCCCCCCCCCCATAGCGCCCCTCGACCCAGTTCCCACCCCATCCCATACTCTTATCTCCCTCCCCCCACTGTGCTCATCCATAGGTGTATGATTTTTGTCCAGTCTCTTCCCACACCCCCTATACCCCTTTCCCCCAGAGGATTGTCAGTCCACTCTGTTTTGATGTCCCTGATTCTATTTACCAGTTTATTCTGTTCATTAGATTTTTTATTCACTTGATTTTTAGATTCACTTGTTGATAGATATGTATTTGTTGTTCATAATTTTTATCTTTACCTTCTTTTCTTCTTCCTCTTCTTAAAGAATACCTTTCATAATTTTATATAATACTGGTTTGGCAGTGATGAACTCCTTTAGCTTTTTCTTATCTGTGAAGCTCATTAGCTGACCTTTAATTATGAATGATAGTTTTGCTGGGTAGAGTAATCTTGGTTGTAGTTTCTTGCTATGCATCATTTTAAATATTTCCTGCCATTCCCATCTGGCCTGCATAGTTTCTGTTGATAAATCAGCTGACAGTTATATGGGTGTTCCCTTGTAGGTAACTAGCTGTTTTTCTCTTGCTGCTTTTAATATTCTCTCTTTGTCTTTTGCTCTTGGCATTTTAATGATGATGTGTCTTGGTATAGTCCTCTTTTAGTTGTAGTTTTGAAGTAGTTGTGTGAGGCAGCAAGGTCAGGTGCTTACCTATGTCGCCATTTTGGTTTCTGCCCCCTGCTTTCTCAATTTAAGTTTCCCTTATATTTTTAATATCATTATGACTTCATATCAAGGACCACTGGCCAGTGTTGCTCAGTGGATAGAGCATCAGCTCATGCATAGAAGGGTTACAAGTTTGATTCTCAGTCAAGGGCATGAACCTGGGCAGCAGGTTCAATTCTGACCCCCAGCTGGTGTGTGTGCCAAAGATAACCAATTGATGTGTCTCTCTCTCCCCTTCCCTCTCTCCATTCCACACTCTCTAAAAATCAATGGAAAAAATACAGGTGAGGGTAAATAAAACAAATTTCACATCATCAATAAAATTATCAGTGATAAGATATATATTTGGAAAAATTTTTTATGATTTTATCATCTTTAAGTATGCAGTTGTTATTATGATCAACATTTTTTTCCTTGGGTATTTAGATTGCTTTCAGTTTGTTACTATAAATGATATTAAATGAACATCTCTGAACATATAAAATTGTCCTTTTTTTCTGATTACTTTCAATAATTCAGCTTTTGTTAAGAATCCACTTCAACATTAATGGCTTCAAATGACCAACATTTATTAATTTTCATGCTTCTGTAGGTTGACAGAGAATCTGTTTGTCTGGTGGGGCTCATAAATGTTCAGAAACAGACTCTCATCTGCTCTGGCCTCCACTCTGCACAGACGTGCTGTCTGCTGCTGCCATCCACATGTCCAATTCAATGATCCCACTCCTGCTGGGGCTGGGTGGCTTGAGACATAACTCATATGTCTGGACAACTGGGACAACTGGGTGATCGGGCCTCTGCCCATCTGGTCTCTCATTCTCCAGGAGTCTAGCCCAGGCTTATTCATGGTAGCAGAAGGGTCCCCAACAGCAGGAGAGGGAAAGCCCCAGTCACAAATAATTTTTAAAACTTTAGTCATGTCACATTCTCTCAAGTCCAGCTGGCCAAAGCAAGCACCATGACCAAAGCCAGATTCAAAAGAGAGAGAAGTAAACTCCACCTCCTGATGGGAGTAGAGGCAGAGTCACCTGAGAAGGGGCCTCAGCACTGGGAGGAACTTGGCAGCTGCAGCCATTTTTGCATAAAATCTGATTTTCTAGAAGTAGGATGACTGCCTCAGAGCATGAACTCTCTTTTAATGTTTCTTAATGCATAGTGCCAAAATTATTCTATAGAAAATTTACATTGGTTTGCATTTTCAACAGCAGCCAATTGTAGTGCCTATATAAAATATTCAAGGCAGCATTAAATATTATAAATTTTAAAATATGTGAATTATTAATACTCTTTTAATTAATGGAAATTATTTTGATAAGTACATTAGCTATTTCAGTTTTTTGCATTGTGAAATTTTTTATACTTTTTCCCCTTGAGATCCTTGTGTTTTTCTTATTGATTTTTAAAAGGAATAATAACCATAGTTGTCATAGTGTGTACAAATATTTTTCCAGCCTTTTGTTTCTCAAGATATATGAATTTCATAAATTTCACTTTTATTTAGTCAATATATTTTCCTTTGTGATTTATTTCATTGCTTCAAAGATGAAAAATTTATTACTCTCAAGATAAAAATATTTATTCATCTATATAATCTTCATGTTTTATACAATACCTTTTATCAACATTTAACTATTTAATTAATCTGAAATGTATTTTGACTTGTAATATTATATAAGTTACTTCAACTTCATTAAAAATATATATATCTTTTTATAAATCTACTCTGAAAAATTTTTAAATATAATTAAAATTAGAGAGTATAGTATAGAGAATTCCCTATGGGTCAATCACCCAGATTAAAAATTACCAACTAATATCCAATCTTATTTTATTTACTAGGGACCACGTATGCGTACACAAAATTAGTGCACTGGGGTGGGTGGGGGAGGTGTCCCTCAGCCCATCCTGAACCCTCTGCAATCTGGACCCCTTGGGAGATGTCGGACTGCCAGTTTAGGTCTGATCCTGCAGGGACATCCCGCAATCAGACATCTCTTTCACAATCTGGTACTGCTGGCTCCTAACCACTTGTTTGCCTGCCATCCTGATCACACCTTAACTGCTCCCCTGCCAGCCTGATTGACACCTAATTTCTCCCCTGCAAGCCTGATTGCCCACAACTGCCCTCCTCTGCCAGTCATCTTGTGATGACATGGGGGCGGCCATCTTGTGATGACGGTGAGGGCGTTGTGCTAGGGCCTGAGGGTCCACCTAGGTTTTTATTAGTATAGATTATTGCTTCCTCACTAGTTCCAGATTTTTTTAGTGGTGAATCCCAGACATCCTATCATTTCAACACCTATCTCTGAAAGACAAAGATACATTTTAAAGACATGACAATAATATCATTTTCATATCCCAAGTATTAATAATTTTTAATATAAAATGTTCACAATAGTGTCATAATTTCTTTATATTTTAAATGGGATCCAAGTTAAGAATTAAATTGCATTTGGTTCTCAGTTTTCTTCAGACTACAAAGTTCTGTCCTCTTTTATTTTCCTTGAAATGTATTTATTGAAGAAATTGAATCATCCTATAAAGTTTGTTGTATTCTAGATTTTGATGATTGAATCTTGTGGTATTGTTTAACATGTTCCTCTACCCATGCTTACTTTAACTCTTTAACTTGATACTATTATGTATTTTCTTCAGCATGCACATATTAGCAGGTTATCTCCCATAGGGGGAATAATAATCATGAATGAGTATTGTCTACATCCATTAATTAATTCATTGGAGATCTACATCCATTAATTAATTCAGGGGCCAATATTCTAATTTAATCCTTTCACCTTCATTTACTATTAGAATGATTTCATAAAAAGAAACTTTCCCTCACCTACTGGCTACTTGTGATATAATATGTAAAGGAAAACCTTGATTCTTTGCTTTTGCTTAATTGTTTTCAAAATAATGAGTTAGTTCTTTAGCATCCGCCAGTGATAATAAATTAAGGTTTTCCCTCCTTTTTTAGAATTGTTATGCACTTATGTATTTAAAGATACTTAATGTTTTTCTTTTTAAAACTTTATCTTTATTGTTAAGTATTATGGATGTCCCTTTTTTTCCCCATTGATCCCCATCACTCTGCACCTCCTCTTCCCCAGGCCTTCATCACACTATTGTATGCATCCAGGTGTTATGCATATCTGTAATAATAAAAGTATAATATGGTAATTAGACCAGATGTCCTTCCTGACGACCTTCCAAACCAAGCTGGGTCTGTGAGGAAAGCCTGGGTCCTGGGTGCCAGATGGAAGACAGTGCTGGCAGCCGGGGGTAGGAAGTCCTACTCTTGCATGAATTTCGTGCATCAGGCCTCTAGTGTATATATGTATAAATTCTTTGGTTATTCTCTCACCAACTCCCACTCCTTCCTTTCCTTCCCTCTGAGATTCCTCCCTCTGTTCCATGGGTTTCAATTCATTGCAATTGTTAATCTTAATGATGATCAAATTGTTTTCATGTTGGCCAGTAAGAGCCTATTTAAGTTGGTTACTGAATTCTTTGGCGTGAACTTAGAGGTTTTTGCAACTGCCTTGCTCTCTAGGTAAGGCAGAATGTGTGACTCCCCATGTATGTCTCTTGCCTCACATGAGGCCATTTTTATTGGAGGAACTCTGTCTCCTTCTGGTGGGAATTGGTATTTGGAAAGCTCAATTTCAGTTACAGGGGGCTCATTGCTAGTGAGCTGGTATTGTTTCCAGGAATTTTTCATTATTCAGAGCTAAGATATATATAAAATCTTTAAGGTAAAATGCATCATGGAATTAAATAGGTTCTTCTGATTTACAATCAGAACTACAGAATTTTAACACCCATATTGATCATACACCTGTATTTCTTTTTTTAATGCTGAAAATAAATTTATAGTGACACCAACATAATTACTAATTTGTTTTCTTTCACAGCATGCATGCAGTAGTCTCAGAATAACTGCCATAGCTATCCCAACAATGATGACTTCATTTGTGTTAGTTCAGGGTGTGTTTGTGTGTGTGTGTACACGCCCTCTTAGGATCCATTCCACTCAGGATATTCCCTGAAAGTCACTGAGTAGTTCCTTTCAATGTGTAGATTATGCTACAAAACCAGATACAAGTTACTTTGTTTCATTTTGCTTTCAGTTTTTATAGTTTGCTAATTTTTTTTAACCATTTGTGAAGGTCTTTTACACATCTAAAACTCTCCTCTTACAGCTGCACCTCATATAAGTCAAAAGTGTCACTAGGGGTATGAAATGCATAAAGTAGCATTAAAAAATCCTCACATGTGTTGTAACAAGCCAGAGTTCTGAATCCTGAGTCTACAGAGGGCCTCTTAGGGTAGGAAATATTTCTACTCTATACTAGAGGCCTGTTATATATATCAGGCCTCTAGTATATATATAAATTACTTGGTTAATCTCTTGCCACCCCCACTCCCTCCTTTCCTTCCCTCTGAGATTCATATATATATATAAATAAAAGGCTAAATGACGATCCAATCATCCAACTGGCCAGTAGGTATGACATGCACTGATCATCAGGGGGCAGACTCTCAATGCAGGAGCTGCCCAGCTGTGGTGACTGGGCAGCTGTGGTTCTTGGGTGATGTACCCAGAACCAGAAAGGAGGTATCTTGATTCTGGGGTATGTCACATGAGAACTGCTTTCTTGCAATCTGAGACCCTTCAGGGGATGTTGGAAAGCTGGTTTCAGCCTGATCCCTGCAGGCCAGGCTGAGGGACCCCACCTGCCAGAGGGACTCCGCTCAGTCTGTAGATGACATTTGAGCTACTGCTCAGGTACAGCTGGCCAGGGAGGTTGGCTCCAGGGTGTGTCAGCCCATTTCACCTGATCCTGCCCCACCAGCCACCTTCTAATTAATTTCCTTTCAATGTGCACAAATCTGTGCATGGGGCACTAGTAAGTGTCATAAGGCTACAGGGGGACTGAGTGAGTAGTGCCATAACTCTGAGTGCTTTTATAGCACTGAAAGACATCACATAGCAATTATGATGAGTGTTATGATTACTGCCAACTTGTGCACTGTTGTTTTGAGCCTCTTAATCCCTTCAACTATGTTGCCAAAATTCTAGTGTCTGAAATTACTTCATGAACAAAAAAAATAGAGGGAGAAAGGGTTGGGCACTGAGTATTGCTGATCTGTGGGGGTCTCTCTTCTGCGCCCCCACCCCACCCCTGCACACTGCACCAAGGGAGTATTTGTAGGAGGGACTGAGAAACTCATGGGGTGGAAAATTCCTATGGGAGACATTTGAGGACAGGATTTGGATCATTAGCAATGGATCATGGGAGAGGGCTGCCTCAGAAGACTCTTTGACCTCTTTTTCAAGGATTCATACAAGAACTATGAGAAAGGAGAAAAATCTGAAAGCAGCATTTTCTTAAGTTTTTTGTTAACATGTCTAAGAACACAACCAACTCCTGCTTTATGGATCACCTACCATTATGTGCTATTCCAGATCACTAAGAGCCCTTTCCCTTCCCTTCAGGAAAGGGACTGCCAGACCACCCCTGAAACAGGGGAGAGAATACGGGGGCAGGGGGGGAGGGCTCAGAATGGAGCCACCCACTTTGGAACCCGGCAGCTGTGGATGGCATTTCTCAGTGAACCTCAGGAAGTAGCATAGACACCCCTAGAGCAGGAGCAGGACCTCCACAGCCAAAGGGTTGTGTCAGCAGAAGTTTCCAACTCTCTTTCATATCCTAGATTGTTCTATGTTCAAGCTAATATGAAACACTTCCTGCACTGTTTTGAATAATTAAGTAGGAGCTAAAATTCTTTGGTGACGGGTGGAGCGAGGTAAATACTATCTATCTACTGTGATTGCAGCCTTAATTTTAGGTCTGGCCTGTGATGGATGGAGGATAAATAGTCTTCATGAAGAAAATCTTTCTCAGTAAGCAGAGAAGTGGACATATGTTTAAATCTTTTTCATTGCCAAACGCTTTTGCATCCATGGAACATTAGAGGAGTAGAATAAGCCACTCTCACAATGTGAGCTTTGAACCGGGTAACTCATTCTATCAAAGGACAGAGATGTTGCTGGGGCAATATTTCCATCAATTGGGGCTTTGACTCTACCATCTATATATATATAAAAGGTTAATATGCAAAATGTCCCCTTGGGAGTTCGATCGGGAGACCAGGAGTTTGATTGTTCGCTATGACATGCGCTGACCCAGAATGAAGGAAGTCCCCGGCTGGCAGCCACCAGAAGGAAGGGTCTAAACTGGCAGTTGGACATCCTCGAGGGGTCCGGGATTGTGAGAGGGTGCAGGCAGGGCTAAGGATCACTCCCCCCTCCCCCTATACACAAATTTCATGCATTGGCTTCTATTGTATTTTTATGATATTTTTCTATGATTCTGGGGAAGTGAGAAGGAAGTACCTTGGAAGAACTGTTTGGATATCTAAATTTAATTTTACCTCAGCTCTGAGGAGATCTACCTTGTTCTCATAAATGGTTTATTCTCGCTATTTACTTTCTTAATGCTCTAAGCTTCCTTCATGGGGATCTATTCTTCAGCATCCATTCTGACTTATTCCTTCTTGGCACCTGCTGCCTCCCAGTGCTATTTGGTAGGTACTCATTTCAAGTTCCTGATGGACTGAGTGATTTAAGCAACACCCTCTTAAGGGCATAATTGCAGAAGGCTGTGCATCCATTCAGTCTCTGTGCAAGTTCAGGTAGGCAAGGATATAGTAGGTCTTGTCATTAATTTGATCCATATCCTCCTTGCCATACTACTGTACTGTGGCAAGTGTAGGAACATAAAGCTTACATCTATATTTTTCTTGGCATTTCTCAGTGCCAGCACATTAACAGGAAGACAAGGAAAAATGGAGTCCTCCACAGAGACTGTTTACATTGATCATAAAAAAGAACTTAAACCCATAAAAAATAAAATGCCAACTTAATGATCATGGTGTCTTACGTTTGTTTATCATTTTGAAGTGTACAAAGTAGTTCAATATATATTATTTAGGAGACTAAAAGGATTGATTGATTAATTATGTAATGAAATACCACACCTCTAAATATTCTAGTAAAAAAATACTTCATGTATTTGAGACTGAAGATCATGTAGAGATAAAGAAAGATGCACCTTTTCAGTCCAGATACTTTTAGTAGGGTAGGCATTTCCTTTTCCTGTGGGAATAAATCAATTGTGCCATTTGTTGTGAAACTGAATACAGATATTTTATGGCCTACTTCTCTTTGTCTTTATACAATAAGGTCTTATTTCCACAATTAAGCTGGGAGTAGCTCTTTACAGGGCTTTTTTAAATTTTCTGGTTTCAAAATTTTTATCTTCCATCTGAATACCAAGGTCAACATTAGTATTGTTTTAGTTCTGAAACATATGGGAAGTCGATTATATTCAACTAATGGCAATTAGATTAAGTATGAGTTATTTATGAAGAGACATTTTATTCTTCTTTTGTGAGAAAGTTAATAATGTGCATATGTGACACAGAAAAATATTGATATGCATCTCCTGACATCTAAGGATTTTGGCTGACATGTATGGGTGATCAGTATACCCACATTCTACAGGATGCTACTAGACACTTCTATTGAGGATGTGCTTTTGCAAACAAATTAGATCAAAACCACCAGTATAAAACTCAACATCCCAGAAGCTCAAACAATCCAATTAAGAAATGGGCAAAGGACATGAATAGACAGTTCTCCAAAGAGGACATACAAATGGCCAATAGACACATGAAAAGATGCTCATTATCATTAATCATCAGAGAGATGTAAATTAAAACTGTAATCACATGTCACCTCACACCTGTCAGAATGGCTATCATCAACAAGTCAACAAACAGCAAGCATTGGCCATGATATGGAGAAAGGGAACCCTCCTTCACTGCTGGTGGTAATGCAGACTGGTGCAGCCACTGTGGAGAACAGTAGGGAGTTTCCTCAAAAAATAAAAGATGAAACTGCCTCATGACCCAGCAATTCCACTTTTGGGAATATATCCAAAGAAATCTGGAACACTAATTTGTGAGAATAAATGCTCCCTTATGTTCATTGCAGTGTTATTTATAATAGCCAACATCTGGAAACAGCCCAAGTGCCCGCTAGTAGATGAGCGGACAAAAATGCTGTGGTACATTTACATCATGGAATATTATGTGGCCATAAAAAAGAAGGAACTCTTACCTTTTGTGACAGCATGTAGGTACCTGGAGGGCATTATGCTAAGTGAAATAAGCCAGTAGAGAAGGATACTTATCACATGATCTCACTCATATGTGGAATATAATGAACAAAACAAACTAACCAAGTGGAGACAGACTAACAGACTTACAGAAAAAGAACAGACTGACAGCTATCAGAGGGGTGGGGGTTGGGGGCTGAAGGAAAAGGGTGAAGAGATTAAGCAAATAATATAAAGAAAGACTCATAGATAACAGTATGATGATTGCAAGATGGAATGGCAGTGGAGGTAGAAGAGGGTAAAGGGGGGATAAATGGTGATGGAAGGAGACTTGACTTGGTGTGGTAGACACACAATAAAGTACACAGATGATGTATGATAGAATTGTATGCCTGAAACCTATTTAATTTTATTAACCAGGTCACCACAATAAGTTCAATTTATAAAACCCCACCATCCTGCTCTGTCTATGAAGGAGAAGATTGGGAATGTAAAAAACAAGGATTATTTGAAGTGGATTAATAAAAGAGAGGATGTTTCAGCTTCTCCTTTTTAGAGAGAGTGAGGGCTCTCTAATTGCCTGCAGGATCCTATGGGAGAGTCTTTTGTATCTTTGGTAGAATATTTTAAGGCAAATTTCAGATATCATGTCACTTCATGGGGGGGGGGCAAGAAATCTTGGTATGTTATTGAAGATATAGACAAACAAACAAACAAAAAAATAACACAAGAAACATTTAGAGGGGGAGAGCTCCTTTTTGTGTCTGACAGCCAAGCGAACACATGAAAACATAGATCCTTTGAGTAGTTGAGGGGCCAAGAACCAGCCATCCTAACAGATATTGCAGAAGAAAGCAATACAATGAAAGGGCGGATTCTCCCCACGTGATGACCTCTTGCTCTCACCTGTGCTCTGGCTCCCACCTTGGAGGACTCCACTGCTGACCCCTGCAGGACGGAGGGAAGGAGAGAGCATGCTTGTTGCAGTTGGCGGAAGTAGAAGCTTCACCAGCCCGCTTCTGATGGATGTGTCACGTGTCAGCACGGGACAGAGGGACACTTGGCCTCCTGTTCCTGAATGCAGTGCCCCTTTCAGGAGCGGAGATTGTGTGGTATTTCACATTTAAATCCAAGGTCATTTCTCTGGGCAGGAGGTCACGCTCACATTTCCAAGAAGAGAAAAGAAGAAGTACAAAAGGCCCGAAAAGCCCTGAAAACAAAGACTCTGTTTCTTCCCTTCCCATTGAAGCACCTTGTTAACCCTGCTGACCAATTCAGATGTATTTTCATAGAAATCTGTGTCAGTGGGAAAGAGCCGCTAGAAAAAGCAGAGGATTTTTTAATGTAATTTTTTTCTTATTTGAAAAATACCAGTAATACAAGTCAACTATAAGAAGAAAAAAAAAAAAAAAAAAAAAAAGGAAGATAAAATAACCCAAAGTGTGCTATCACCAGAGAACAAGCATGGTAAACATTTTGGTATATTTTCTTTTGCTCTTATTTTTAAAAGCTTTGGTATGTGTGTGTGCACGTGCGTGCACTTATTAACTTGTTAAACTGGAATAATGCCAGACTGGGGACCTTCATTTTTCACTTGAAGAAAAGACTTCTGGGTAGTGGGTTGCCTTCCTGCCTCCCAGGATTAGCATGACATGCTGAGAGGGAGGGGACCATCCTTTCTTTGGGCACTAATGGTTGCATTTGGTGGCACTGTGGAGATCAGAGACTCCTGGACAATAATTGTGAGGGGCTTTTAGAATACCGGACCCTTCAGCTAGAATTGAGACATTTTCTTCTGCAGCCTCCCTCTTTCTCACCTTTCCAGCATTCCTAAGAGACACACTGCCACCGTACAAGTACCTCTCTGATCCATCTTCATCTGAACCCAGGCTATTACCTCCTCTGTCTCTTTCATTAGCCCACAGGACTGCAGTTTCCTTACAGGATTGGCTGTTGGACAAGAAATATGCCTCTTGTACCCATCAGGCCACAATGTTGCACAGAATAACCCCAGTGTTTCTCCCACATGGCATTAGGGAGGGAAAAGATAATTTAAGAGCAAGAACCGGTTTTCAGCATGAGTTCCAGATAGAAAACCAAAACTATTTATGATGATGAGGAAAGAGACCTAAGAAAGCTGAGAGGGACACTAAGTTCTCTTAGGGTCATTAACCACCTATTGGGACTCAGTACGTTTCTGAAGATTAAAAATGTACCTCATTTCTCCAGAATGAAGCTGACCCAGGAATTTGGATTAAAATTGCTGAGGGACTGCTCTGTTAGGGTGGTGTCTCTTGTCTGCTAATTGCCTTATTTATTATTGCTATTTCATGACTCACTCATGACACACCCTCTCCAAATGTTTGAGCTTGATTATTCTGGAAATGTTTTTAAGATTTGTGATGGATGTGTATTATGTCTCTACAACCTACTTATTCATGGTCTTGATGAGGTTCTGGATTTATTTATTTATTTATTTATTTATTTATTTATTACCTTGAATTATCAAACTTGTTCTAGACTCTTGTACCCTATTTCACCAAATATGTGTGGAAATCTTCTTTCTTTGGTAACCAGCCATTTGGACATCTCTGCAGCTGGAATTTACTGCTTAATGCCTTATGATAAGAGCTATTAATTAATTTGGTGATTAGTCCAATATATTCTCTAAATACTGAATATGTAGTTGATTTATTGATTCTATATATTCCTATAAATACTTTTCCTACATAATAGATGAAGAATACTTGAAAATGGCTGAAACATATCTTTAGAGAGCAAAGCTGTTCGGTCATTAGAAGAGATGTGTTGGAGAAACAAGAGACCATTAATAAGAGTTTCCATAAGAAGGATTACAGAGGTAATAGCTTTATTTCAGTTGAGTTGTTTCATGTGAATACAAGCCACTTTTTATGAGTCCCATCAAATAGCATAAATAACTATATCTTAGAATACACTTTAAATCAGATTCACATTAGATATTCATTGGAACGCAGGTTACAGAAAGCATCTCAGATCACTGAAACTTGTTATAGGAGCAGAACTTTTCCAACAGGATGTGAGTTAATATAGTAAGTGGTCACTGGGCTTCACCAGCTTTGAACAGTGATGTTAAAAACTGAAGCCCATCTGAAACCAATTTGGCTCAATGGATAGAGCATCGGTCTGCGGACTGAAAGGTCCTGGATTCGATTCTGGTCAAGGGCATGTACATTGGTTGCGGGCACATTCCCGGTAGGGGGTATGCAGGAGGCAGCTGGTAGATGTTTCTCTCTCATCGATGTTTCTAGCTCTCTATCCCTTTCCCTTCCTCTCTGTAAAAAAATCAATAAAATACATTTTTTTAAAAAACCAAACAAAGAACTGAAGCCCATGACCAGGGTACAGTCCTTACAATGAATCTCACACTCACCCTATGAGAAAGTACGTGTGGATTGCCTTGTGGCCGCTGCAGTGAGATGGGAATGTCAGCAGTGAAGGCGGGATCCGCATCATATTTGTCTGAGATAAGTGGTCTTTCCATGCAAGTGCTTAGAAGTTTCATTATTTCCGTCAATAAATCTAAGGTTGAACTCATAAAAGAATGGGTGCTTTTTCCTCTGTCATATTTACACTTTGAAAGCATTAAAATATCCTAAGGCATCTTCAAGTGGATTTCATAATGCACAGTCACAGGTGGGCTTCTTCAAAGAGTCTATTCCTCAGTTCCTTTCAACTCCCTCCACCTCCCCATTGTAATCCAGTGTTGTCTCAGCTCCTTTGATTTTGGCAAGTGAATATAATTGATTCTTGAGTTAAAGTCTCACACAGGGACATGGGCGACTGGTTAGATTGTGAGCTGACTGAATAGAAGACTGCATGAGTGCCATTTTATCCCACCCAAGTGGACACATTCCCCCAAGGTCCAATGAGGGATTCCCATGTCTGACAGCAGCAGGTGTGGGGAGGAAGTGGTGAGCTCACCTGCATGATTCAGAAGTAATCAATGATTTGATTAGATACATTTCTGCTGAAGGACTACCTGGAAACAGCTTTTTTGGTATTTTTTTCTCAGGTTGAAATTAAGTGACAAAGGAGTTGGAAATAATGAGGGTTTTCTACATAGTATGGATACTGGCCTGATAAATTATAAAAGCCATTAAATAGGTTGTATATTTCAGGCTCAGTTTTGGAGATAAAGAAAGGATTAATGATGAACACAGGTTTTGTCCCTCATTCTCAGTCGCTCACAGCTACCCTTTCTATCATCTGATTTCCCTGGTGGAGCACCTTTTGGAGACCAGCTGAGTGGTGCCTATGGCTGCTTCCTGGTTGTTCTCCTTATTCCATAATGGACAATATCGGAACAAAACAAAACTGAACACTTCCAAGATAGTATCACCTTGTAGCCTAAAGCTCGATAGATGTAGGCACTCAGCAAACTCTTGTGGATTCAATGTTCTGACAAGCTCGCAGGCCAGGCCAAAACCTCGGCCTCTTCTGGCTCCTCCCTGTGTCTGGAACTAAGCAGCTCTCAAGCCTGCTGTGCATCCCAGTCACAGAGGCAACATGGTGGCAAGTCAGAGGCCCCAGCCCTGTCCAACCTCCACAAGCCCAGGCACTGTACTGTGTGTCTGCTATTCTAGGGGGTTCTGATACCTACGGGAGTGTGAGAAGCATTGTGTTAGAGGCTTTCATAGAGTCAGTCACCAGCTCCAGTTTCCACTGGCACCCAGGTCTTTTGGTGGCCGGGAGGGGATGGAGGAGGGATATGTACGCAAGAAACTTTCAGATGCACTTACCATCACCACTGAGAAGGCCCCAGGAGCTCCCTCCTTGAGTCCAAAGATGTTCAAATGGGGAATGATTTTAGGGGTTGTTTGTAAGGTCAGTGTGATGAACAGGGTTCCTTACTTGAGTAATTAGGAAAGACACTTTTCTCTTCTCATTGTGAATTCCCCAGAGATTTCACAATATGGGATACTTATCAGGCTTATTTGTAAATGGGTTTATTTTATTCATAGAGCATATTATTATATTACTAGAGGCCCAGTGCATGAAATTTATGCACTGGGGTGTCCCTCAGCCCAGCCTGCACCCTCTTGCAGTCCTGGAGCCCTTGGGGGATGTCCAACTGACAGCTTAGGGGAGCAGGCCTAAGAAGGCAGTCAGACACCTTAGTGCTGTGGTGGAGGCAAGAGAGGCTCCCCCTATCGCCAGTGCGCTCTCCGGTCGTGAGTCCGGCTTCTGGGCTTCTGGCTGAGCAGGGGTCCCTCTGTGGGAGCACGCTGACTATCAGGGATCTACTCCTGTGCTGAGCATATGCCCCCTGGTGGTCAGTGTGTGTCATAGTGACTGGTCATTCCACCATTCAGTAGATTTACATATTACCCTTTTATTATAAAGGATTAGACTAGAGGCCAGGTGCATGAATTCCTACACATTGAAAGGAAATTAATTAGAAGATGGCCTGCGGTGCAGGACTGGGCAAGACAGGACCAGACACATCCTGGAGCCAACCTCCCCCAATGCCTCCTCGGCCGGCCACACCAGGACTTGAAGGGCGTTTGTGGAGTGAGCAGGGTCCCTCCAGCAGGTGAGGTCCCTCGGCCTGGCCTGCGGGGATTGGGCCGAAACCGGCAGTCTGACATCCCCTGAGGAGTCCCAGAGAGTTAGAGGGCACTCTGCAAAGTTGCTGTCACTCAGCAGCTCCTGCATTGAGCGTCTGCCCCCTGGTGTTAGTGCATATCATACCTATCAGTCAGGAGGCTGGTTGGCCAGTCGGCCAGTCACTTAAGCTTTTATATATAGACATTTATGAATGTTGCATAGTTCCTTCTTTAGAAAATTATACTTTAAAGATTATTTTAAGCTACATTGGAATTTGATTCACATTGTGTTTGTTCAGTATTAGAAGGGCCAACATGGGACTATGGCCTTTTCCACCGGTAAATTCTGTGAAAATCAGCTTTTTCTTTTCCCCTTTCCTTCCCTGGAGCAATCTGCTGATGCAGTTACAGCATATGCAAAGAGTTAGTTTGCTTCCTCTTTACTGACTCTATTCTTGTTTTTTTTTTTTTTTTTTTTTTTTTTTTTAAAAACATTTTATGGTGGTTCTTTGGCTCCGGGGGCCTCAGAGGGGGCCTGCTACTGTCTTTTTCTACTTGATTTACCCAGATCATCGCTGCGCTGTAAGATATGTGCTAACGT
This sequence comes from Pipistrellus kuhlii, assembly GCF_014108245.1. Taxonomy (NCBI): domain Eukaryota; kingdom Metazoa; phylum Chordata; class Mammalia; order Chiroptera; family Vespertilionidae; genus Pipistrellus; species Pipistrellus kuhlii. The sequence goes on from NW_023425573.1 coordinate 68,658,132, forward strand.
AGCCAGGAGTAAAATTTTAAATATGCCCAAAGAGCCAAGATGCATTTGTACCACTTTGTTCTTTTCAGGTTTCTCAGAAATAAGATGTCCACATAGGAACAAATCAAACCAACAAAAGAAAGTGCACAGCTGGGCAAAATCCCCAATGCAAAGTATTTATATTGAAATATCCTACACATAACAACCTTGTACAAGTGGACAGGCAGAGTTACTTCTTATAACATTTCCTAAAATGCACCCCATGACTAATTCAGGGACCAGGGTTTCAGTTCCTCTACCCAGTCATCAAATCCACCTGCTCCCTTTACCCCTGCTCCTCTGCCCTCAACGCCCACCCCATGTCACCAACCCTCCAGGGGCTCTCGGAACTGTCCAGGAGCTGGGAGACTGCAGCCTCTGCTGTCAGACTCATTCAGGATTGAACCCAACTCAGTGCTCAGACCACACAAACACCCCTGCCTCCTCCCCTCGCCTCAGGCAGGGATCAAGGATTTTCACACTTAATTGCAACAGGCAGAGGATAAACTCAAATTCACAGGCACCGATCAGCCTACTTACAGAGGGCAAGGAGGCCACTGTGTGAGCTGAGGGGCAGAAGCTCTGGGAATGGAGTGGGAACAGCCAGAGCCCAACTGGTTTGGTGAGAACACAGTGCCTGTCTGCTAAGCAGCTTACGGTACCGGGTAGAGATTAATCCTGCAAACAGCCCTGGGATGTAGATAAATCTGTATTAATTAAAACTGCAAATGCTCTCTACCTGCCGAGTTTCAATCTTGAGAAAGAAAATGTCATCCCTAGAAAGGCATGGGAAGAAGGAAGGGCATTGAGGCTGATGGTTGACTCATTTGTTCTCAGTGCATGGTACATGGTGAGGAAAGCCAGTCCTCATGTGCTGGGCAGAGCAGTGGGGCTCCTGAGACCTCCAGCCATGCCCCCCACTTCCCAGTTCCTCAGCTCAGGCAGAAGCGGGGAGGGAGATACAGAGGCAGGCCCTGACCCCAGACACGGTGCATCCTGCTCCAAGTCCAGTCTGAGCCCTGCAGGGGTGCTGGCCCTTTAACACCCACACCAGTCCTGTGTGGCAGTTCTGCTACTGCTCACCCTCCTCACCTGCGGAAGGGGGAAACTGAGGCCTGGAGAGATGATGCCACACAGCCAAGAGAGCACCACATCCAAGCCCAGTTGGTATCTCTAGAGTCCATGCTCTTCGTTGCTGCACTCTGCTGCCTCTCACTAATACCTAACACAGCAAGACTTGGAAAATGAAAGAAAACAATCACAATTCTCCCCCACACTCCAGTGTTCATTACAGAACATCTGAAAGGCTGGCCATCCTCCCTGCTTGGTGAGCCTGATCATTGCTGTCAGTATCTGCTTTGCATATTTGTCTCCCTACTTGGACACTTCTCGCCCGCCTTGCCTGTTTTCTAGCCCCTCCACCCCCCAAAAGGCATCCCAAACACTGCCGTGAGCTGACTGCCCAAGACCTTCCTGTAGCTCTTGTCTCTCCCATGACACGCAGTGGAGGCTGCACCACATGATCTTCATGGCCTCCCAGTCTCTAGTTCAAGGTAGATAGTTGGTAGGCACTCACAAAAAAGCTGCTGCCTAACTGCTAGGGGAATGAGAGGCAGGAAAAGCCAGGCGATGGGTGAAAGTTCGGAAGCGATCAGTGTCCAGGCCCTTTCAGTGGGGAACCACTCCCCGAGGCTATGCCATTTGCCATTCAGATCTTCACCTCCTGCCTCTCCTATCATTCCTCCTCCTGCTTTGTATATTTTGGCTGCTCACTATACACAGATACTCTCATTCTCTCTCTCTCTCTCTCTCTCTCTCTGTTTCTCTACTTTCACAGCTTAAATCACTTCCCACCCTTTGCTTGCTTCCCATCTTAGCTGATGAGAATGAATAAAGCCCTCCCCTTGTTGCTGGAAATGCTGGAGTCAGACTCAACCCCCAGCCTCCCCCATCTCCTTGACAAGAGACACAGGCTTCTCAAGCCCTGTGCTCCTTTTGTAAGAAGCATTGGATTGGAGCACAGCCACAGCCTTTTGTTTATGTGCTGTTTCCGGCAGCAGAGTTGAGTAGTTGCAAGAGAAAGCTTACAGCCTGCAAAGCCTAAAATAGTCACTATCTGACTGGAGAGAAAGAGTTGGCACCCCGGCTCTGACTACTGGGAATTGCTTCCACATGCACCGAGAGAGTGAGAGAGCTGTGCTCCGACTTCTCTCCTGAACTATCTCCTCCTCTCTCTTGCCAGAAAAAATAAAGGACAAGTACCCCAGCCTAGATGGAGGCCCTCATGGGTACCCCTTGACCATCGGGACCTCAAGTCTTGCACCTCTGTCTATACCCCAATCTCAAAATCACCTCACTGTCCATCATCCCAACCATAATCTTGTATTAATAATTCCTCTCTTCTTTGCTGTGCCCAGTCTCCAAGGCTTGACTCAAAGGCCACCTCCTCCGATGTCAGCTCCACACTGGGAAACACAGCTCCCAGTATTCTCATTTCTGCAGCAGCAGCTTTTGCCAGGCACCCCCTGGGGTGGTCTGTGTGGCATAGGCAGCTCTACAACAGCCTCTTCCTTGGTCCCCTCACCCACTCCTGCTCCCTCGCAGTGTTTCCCACAGAGCAGATATGTTGGTATTTTAAAAAACACATTGTTCAGATGGTTTCATCCTCCTGCTTGTTGCTCTTAGAATAAAATCAAACCTACTCGGGGCTCGGGGCTGTCATCTGAGCTCTGCCCAGCCTAGTCCCCTCCCACTGGTTACTATTTATCTCTCTTCTGGCTACATTTGCCTTCTTTCTGTTCCCAAACATGTCCAGCTTGTTTTTATCCTAGGTCTTTTGCACTTGCAAAAAGCATTTTTAAAAAAACAAACACCTTTCAAGGTAGGGATTGAAAAAACAAAACTTGTTTCCGTCTGTATTTCAAGTGACTAGAACTGTGCCTGGCACATTGGTGCCTAATAACTATGTGCTGAATGAATGAGTCATTGGATGAGTCCTGCAATGGTTGATGGAGAAATACACTTCACACATCACTCATTCAGAGGCTGGTAGGCAGGGCTGGCTGCCTTTTATTTCAAAGGCCTGCATTTATTTCTCTGAGTTGTACATTGCAAACCCCAGGCAGGCTGAGGCCGAGTGGCAGAAAGGAGACAAAATACACCATCCTCAGGAAGAAGAGCCTGAGCGATGGCTGGAAAGGTGATGGCCAGTGAGAGGTGATGTGGCATCTGATGTGAAAAAGTGAATTTGAAGTCCAGGTGGGAACCAGGAGTGCAATAGAACGCATGTGCAGAATAGGTGTGAGAAGTCCCACAATCCTACCTGCAGGAAAGGGTGGAGTCTGCTGCAGGAATGGGGCCTGACTTCCAGTAAAGGAGCCCTGCAGGTGAGCCAGGCACACCTCAGGGAGCCTCCTCCCCACCCAGCCGCAGCCTGGAGAGTGTGTGCAGAGCCTCACACATGGTTGCTGTCCTCTGACCGCGGGCGGGCTCTGTCTACAGGGAAGGAGTCACTGTAAAGGACTTTTCCCACTGCTCCCTAGGAGCAGGCCTGGTCTGACATCAGGAGCCAGAGGGCCACACATCAAGAGGGAGAGGTGGCAAGGACGCCTCCCCGAAGGGGATTCATAACGGAACTCCATTTTCCACCAATTTACAGACAACTCCTGGACTCCTGGCTAGTAAGGCGGTCAGCTCTGCTTCAGTGGGCACGTGAGCGTTTCTCAAAGGCGCCCTGAGGCTTATTGTTCAGGGTCTGGCCTTGGAACAAAAGGGTTTTGTGTGCTGGCTGCAGGGTGTGCCCCACTGAAGTGCTAGTGTTTCTCTTTTCCCTACGGACTACTTCTCTCTCTCTCTCTCTCTCTCTCTCTCTCTCTCTCTCTCTCTCTCTCTCTCTTTCTCTCTCTCTCTCTCTCTTTCATTTTTAAGCTCTGGTCTTGAGAAACTAGAAGAATCTTCTGTTAGGCAAATGCTCATGGACTCAAATCTATTTTATCAGAGGATTCAGGCCACTTGGATATATTATATAAGGAACAATTGATCTCCTGAACTAAGTTCCTGTAAGGTCTGTTATTAAATTATGGGGGGAAACATGCTCACTCTTTTATGCTGTGTGTATTTTATTTTTATTGAAGCGATCGGGGGACATTGGTTAATAAAGTGGTGAGGTTGCCTACGCACCGTTCCCCAGTGCGTCACCTGTGAATGAGCTTGGACTTCCGTGTGCTTGATCTGTGCTGTCTTTTGTGATGACCTTATTCCCTTGAGAACCATGGTTTTGGGTGTACCCTCAAGTGGGTGGGCGCCTAAGAGAGCCACCTCTTTGGAGGCGTGAATAAGCAGAGGGCCCTGTTTAGACTGGATGGTAGGCAAACCTGACATTGAACTTGGGCCACCCGGTGGATCTGACAGAGGCAGCTTCTGCTCCAACTGTTCAGAAATCCTCTGGCATCCCGCACCTCACCGTGGGTGTGACTGATGGGCCTTAGCGCTGTTGCTGGGCATGGGTAAGCAGCTTGGATTCTTCCCAAAGCACTGGGGAAGCCCCCCTCCCCTCCGCGGTTCTGATCTCATGCCCTTTGGGAGATGCTCCTGACTCCCAGCATCTCAGCCAGGGCCCCAGACTTGGAGGGCAAGAAAGGCCTCTGTGCTCCCCAGTACCCCCACATTCCCACAGCGCCACTGCCCCCTTCGCCCTGCCCTCAGCCTCTTCCCACTTTCAATCATTGCAGTCAGGGCTGGCCTGCCTAGAGGTCAGCAATCTGTGTCTTCTGTACTTCATCCAGTTATTCATCATGCCTGGCACTTAGGAGAGCCTCCATTCAGTGCGTCTCTCTTGCCAGAAGTCAGCTGGCACCCTCTGGCTGTCGAGCCAAATTCCAAGGTTCCCATCAGACATTCCACTTGGGCATGTATCTCCCTGGCGCTCCCCCATTTCCTGTCACCAGGCAGGAGCACAGCGACCCTGCAGTGGGGGCGCGGGGGGCAGTGACCCGCCCCCACGTGCTCCCTGCTAGGCCCTCAAGGCCTCCCACTCCTCACACAGCCTCACCAGGCCACTGTCAGCAGCTTCGAGTTTGTACTTGAGATGAAACGTCTGCCATCCTGTGTGGCTTGAATCAGTCTCCCACAAAACACATGCTGACGTCCTAACCCCAGGTGCCTGGGACTGTGATCTTAGTTGGAAATAGGGTCTTGGGGTATGACATCGAGTTAAGATGTGGTCATCCTGGATAAATGTGATCTTATAAATAGAAGGGAACATCAACACAGAGAGAGCAATTGGCAGAAAGCCTCGGAAATGGGAACAATGTAGCTACATAAGCGGGGTGGGCGGGGGTGGAGGGGTGGGGGGATAGGGGGTTGGGGGTGGAGGGGGTGTCAAGGATTGCCACCAAGCAGCAGAAGCTAGGGAGGGGCAGAGAGGATTCTTCCTGAGAGCCTACTGAGGGAGCTGGCCCTGCTCACAGCTTGGTTTGGACCTCTGGCCTCCAGAGCTGTGAGAGAGTGTCTGTTACAAGCCACCCAGTGGGTGGCCATTTTCTACCATCGCCCGGGAGACTGTGGTGCTTCCTACGTGTCCACCTTGTCAGAATCTTATGCACCTGGTGTGATGTGCGGGCCACCCATTTTGGTGGTCCTCACCCCATCCACTGGGAGGGGCAGTGGGGTCTGGGGGAAAGGAGACCCACGTGTGCAGCTTAGAGCAAGGGGGCCCTTTCATTGGGCTCCTTTGCTGTCTCTCATTGGGCTATTGGAGTTGTAAGAGCCACGGGGTGTAGGTCTGGCTGTGAGTCTTGGGAAAAGGACCACTCACCCTGTTTCAAATTTAGTCGTTTGAATGGGAGGAAAAGGAAAGGGACAGTCTTAGAGATGTGTGGTCCTGCCCTGTTCATCAATTCAGAGCATCATGCAAGGTTTTGGCCTGGAAGAAGATTAAGATTTCTGAGTGATCTTAACAGCATCGTTGCCCCATGAACCTGCAGGATGTGTTGTTTCTTATGTGGCTGATTGAAGATGAGGAATGTCTGGCACAGAAATAATAGATCATGCTCTTGCCATACGCGCATGTATGCCTGGCCCTGTTCAATGTGCTGTGCAAATAGCTTGTGTAATCCTCACACCTGGCACTCTTGCTATCTCTGTTGTAGAGGTGAGGAATCCAGGCACAGAGACGGTTAGTCATTTGCCTGAGGTTGCCCAGCATTATAAGTGATGGACACTTATGAAGTCTTTCTCCTGAGTCCTGAGTTCTTAGCCACAGCACTGCTTAATGGCCTTATTCTTCCAGTCAGTCTGACGCAGGCAGTCTGAGCCCTATACTTTGGGAAGCATTATTTTAGGCTAACTGCCACTCTCTGCTTCGGTGGAAGCTATGGTCAGTTCCTTAGATAATCGCAGAGACCATGGACTAAGATCTTTGATGTGGTTTTCCCCGAGTGTACTGTGGCAGCTTGTTTAGCCTTTGCCAAGCAGCCGTTTTCATGAAGATGGGTGAACAGTGTTGTGCATGGAGGTTGTTCCAACAAGCCTCCACCTCTCCTGCAGCGGAAAGAGAGGACATCAGCTTAGGTGTTGCATGAAGGATGTAAGTTAAACTTACAGGGAAGGAGGGATTCTCACCAGTCTGAGGGGATTCAGGTCGCATAATCTCTTGAGGCAGAAAGATTGACAGGATTCCTCCTTCACGCCCCTCCCTTCCTAAAATCGGCGACAATGTAAGCCGTGTGTCTTTATTTTTTATAACAGTGCCATGGCTGCCATGGCCTGACTCATTCCTGCCATATGTCCTGTAAGCTCCCCAAGGTGACCGCATGCCTGAAGGAGAAGGGTTTCTGCTCCCATGCCACTGCTGCACTACTTCTGGTTGCTCTCGGTGAATTATCAACATTGTTTTCACTTGTTCACGCTGGAAACCCGGGAGCTTCCTAACCATGCAGAGTGGGGCAACGTAGGTTTACAGTTATGAGTACGTAAAATGTGGAGTTTATTCTTGTATTATCCTATATAATAAAAGCCTAATATGCAAATTGGCCGAATAGTGGAATGAATGGCAGGACTACTGATCACTCTGATGTGCACTGACCACCAGGGGGCAGACGTTCTATGCAGGAGCTACCCTCAACCTGCAGGCCCAGGCAAGCCAAGGTGGGTGCCAACAGGAGCCCCCTAATCGCACCACTGGTCACACCTCAGAGGGAAGTGACCAGTGATGGCGGCAGAGGGCGGGGCCAGATGGTGAGTGGGTGGCGCCAGGTGGGCCTAGAGGGGTGCCAGTGGAAGCCCCCTTGATCGCCCCACCGGTCACATCACAGATCGGCCCTGATTGCTGGCCAGGCCTAGAGACCCTACCTGTGCACGAATTTTGAGCACCAGGCCTCTATTTATTAATTATTGTATTACTTTCAACATGAACAACTGTAAACCTACTCTCCCCCTTCCTGTATTCTCCACATCCAGTTGTCATAGTTTGTCCAACCTGACTCTCCTCGTCATTTCCATCCCAAGGCTCAGTTTCATCTCTGTCAGTCTCACGCAGGCTGTTGCAGTTGCCCCCTAAGTGTTGCCTGTGCCTTCAGCAATGCAGTCTTAACATCAGCCTCTTCCCTGCTCCAGAGTGACCCACCTAAAATGAACTGGCCACATCTGTCTGCCCTCTGGCTGATAAGGCCTTCTGGCTAACATTTTATCTTTCTGTATATTTTGGGCAGTGAAATATATTTTTATGTTTATTATTTTTACTTTTTATCTCTCAATTTTCAAAGTTGATATATAATGTTATATTAGTTTCTTATGTTTTATTTTTTTGCCTGCATCCATCCAATTTTCACTTCATTTATTGAAGAGACTATCTTTACCCCATTTATATTCTTGCCTCCTTTGTCATAGATTAGTTGACCAGGTAAGTGTGAGTTTATGTCTTGGCTCTCTATTCTCTTTCATTGATTTATATGTATGTTTTTATGCCAGTACTATCGTGTTTTGATTACTATAGCTTCATAGTATAGTTTGATGTCAGGTGGTATACTACCTCCAACTTTGTTCACTCTCAAGATTGCTTTGGCTATTTGGGCAGGAAGAAAGTACAGCCTGTGTGTTCCATGTGGTCTGTTCTCTTGGCTTTATTCTTGGGAGAGGCTATGCCTAGTGCTTGTGGACACACTTTGCACATGCACAGGGGAGGTAGCTCTGGGGTTCACCTAAGATAGTGCTGAGTGGTCCAGGGGGCCAGCACCTCGATGCATGCTCCATGCATGAAACATCATTTAATCCCCCAACATCTCTCTAAGGGAAGTCCTGTCATTATCCCCATTTCACAGAAGAGGAAACTGAGGCTATGAGAGATGAACTGACTTGGGCAAGATTGCAAAGCTGAGCATTGGCAGACTGCCATAAGAGCACCCAAATGTGTGTTTGGTTTTTCCAGCTTTTGGCTAAAGGAGAATAATAAAAATAATTCAGAGAATTTTTTTCAAATAAGATTTTAGTATTCACTTTAAAGATGAAATCCATTTTAAGATTTTTAAAATGTACTTTATGGCATTAAAATATTCTTATGTACATGTGTATGTGTGTGTGGGGAGAGTAATGATAATAGAAGACATGATTGGTTGATTCAAAGGTGTATGGTGTTGTTGATTTTTTTAAAAATTTGTTATGAAATTCAAAAATGCTGGATCTTCTCATCTATATTACATGCTGACTGGGGTGCCTTCTTCCTTTCTGCTTTGTGAAGATGGCCAGGAGAATATTCTCACCTCTGTGCATGCATACACACGGATGCTGTATGTTCATTTACCTATGGAGTGATGTGCAATTTTAAGTACATTTTAAAGAAGCAGTTCTGGGTCCCCTTGTGGATTCTCTTCTGCTTTGTTGGGAGGTAATGTACTTAAAGCGGTGATAATAATGACTGCTTATCTTATAACCCCTGGGAGCTAGTGAATCTTCCTCAGGAAAGACAAACAGTGCCCCACTGCCCACAGTTCATAGATAACGTTTGAACTGTATTTTAATAAGACTGATTCAGCTGCTTTCTTATTCAAAGATACTGCATATTTCGTCCCCTGGGGCCTAGACTTGGGTTGAGAACAAGGCTTAACCCAAATGAGTCCCCATTCAGTCTCTGATGAAGGTGGGTATGCTCATAAAACTACAATTTAAAATCTCTAAACATTTGCATTTCAGACAAAATAAAAACAAATTCATCCAACATGAACACAGATCTTATACTCATTTCAAACAAACAAGTAATTAAAGTTTCCCTTTTATAACAGGTCATGAAAGGCAAGGCATGTTATAAAGAAAAGTCGTACTTGTTTTTTATAAAATAAACATGTTTCCCTGTATATCCTTGTATTTGTGTCTACATGACTTTAGATCAATGACTGAGAAATCCAGTGAGTGGTTTGGTCTTTGTGATATCAAATTGTTGCTGGGAGTCTAGTGAATAGGTCTCAGCATTATGAGAATGAAGACAAAGTCGAGGGTATACAGGAAGTCAAGACATGGTCCTCCAGTTCCTTGCTAGCAATTAAATAAAAGGGTTTGATAGGGGGATGAGGAGAGTTTGAGAGCAGGGCAATGAGAGAGGGATTCAGAAGAGAGTCCAGTGTGAAGGTTTGTTCTGACTGAGGTTGAATATGCACCTGCACTCATGGATAATTTTCAATGTGCCTGACGCTGGCCCGGAACACTCATTTTCCGAGGAGAAGAATTTTGCTTGTTATCAGGGAAGCCTGCCATGTGCAATTGAGAGACTTGACTTCAAACCATCTACACATTCATCAGCAGGTCACTAGTTAAATAAATCATGCCGATAGCATACACTAATATAAAAATTGTACAAGATATATTGTCAAATGAAAACTCTTTTATAATCATATGTGTGTATAAAATAGTCATACTTATTTTTAGAAAATGAACCTGTTTGTATGCAAATGATTGTCCCTATTTAGAAGGTCATAAAGGCATAATTAGCAATAGATAATTACCCTTGAGAATTGATTCATCCTAGGGACTTTTTTTAAAAACTGTTTTGTTTTAGCCTCTTCTGTACAGTTTGAAGAAAAAAAAATCCTGTCATAAGCACGTGTTACTTTCATGCTCAGTATTAGGGAGACAGGTAAAGACCTGGGTTTGAGTCTCCTTTCTGAGGCTGCTGGTGACACTAAGCCTTGGCGCTTCACCAGGTGTCTTCACCTCCCTTTTTTCAGGGTAACCCAGGAGCCCTCTGAGTGTGATGGAGCTGGTGCAAACAGGCACAACTGTTGTTAAAATTTTGGCCAAGCCATTGCTGAGGGCCAGGGTTTTCTGAGGATACTTTCCCTCCTGGCTCTGACATTGGCCAGCCTGCAGTGCTCTCCCATCCTTCCTCCTCCACGGGGCCCGAGTTCCCAATGTGGCAGGGATGCTGAAATTACCTGAAAAGGGTAGGAGACAGCAGCGGCTCCTCTGGCAGCAGCAAGGGCAGCTGTTTTCTGTGACCTGTGACCATGAAACTGGTTGCCAAACACTGTGCCTAGTCAGGAAGGGAAACCCAGAAATCCAAACACTTTATGAAATCTCCAACTTAGCTCACACTTCTGATTTGGGCTCCTAGTTCAGTGCTGATCACAGGAATCTCAAAAATTATTTACTGCCCCACTGACACACAGCCCTACCTTATCTTCCAAATGGGGTAGGAAGTTCCCGCCAAGTGGGCTGTGGCTTTATTACCGATTCTCTGCAGTCTGGGCACAGCCCAGGAGTGACACAGATTCAGAGAGGGACAGACACTCACACACACACACACACACACACACACACACGCTCAGACTCTCACATATACTTTCACAGTCACACCCACACTCACATGCACACTTTCACATATTCCCATACATAAGCCACTCAAATACAAATGTTCACAACAGTGAACATTCATACACATTCATACACATTTCTTTTTAAAAAAAATATATTTTATTGATTTTTTTACAGAGAGGAAGGGAGAGGGATAGAGAGTTAGAAACATCAATGAGAGAGAATCATTGATCAGCTGCCTCTTGCACACCCCCTACTAGGGATGTGCCTGCAACCAAGGTACATGCCCTTGACCGGAATCGAACCCGGGACCTTTCAGTCCACAGACCGATGCTCTATCTACTGAACCAAACCGGTTTTGGCACATTCATACACATTTCTACTCCCATATTCATACATATATGCCACACACATTTATACACACTCACACACTCATATACAGCACATGCTACTCACATTCACAACATACATACACATACAACGCACATTCTCTGTGGCATATACACTGTGAACAAACACTCATAAATATGATAAGATATCAAGGAAAGTACTTATTAAAACAGAAAAGCTTCTGCTTCAGTGTGTCAAGGGCTTAGTAAAAAAGAATAGTGTTACCTCTAGATATCTATGAGGGGCAAACTGTAAATAATAATAGTGCCTTAGGTGATGTGTGTTGTTGTTGTTTTTGGTGTTTTTTTTTTGTATATTTTTATTGATTTCAGGGAGGAAGGGAGAGGGAGAGAGAGAGATAGAAACATCAGAGATGTGAGGGAATCATTGATTGGCTGCCTCCTGCATGGCCCCCACAGGGGTTGGAGCCTACAACCTGGGCACGTGCCCTGACCAGGAATCCAACCGTAACCTCGTGGTTCATAGGTTGACACTCAACCACTGAGTCAAGCCGGCCAGGCAGGTAATGGCATTTTAAGATACCTGACAGTTTACTAAAATGAGAATTTGCTAGCTGTTCCTCCTTTAGAGTCATTATTCTCCTTCTCGTGGGTTTTGTGATTTACTGTAGCTGTTAGGGTCATTTCCCATCTTCTACACCCACAGCCAATCACACCACTTTTCGCCGAAAGTGTTGAAAGAGGATGTGCAGGATAGGGAAGTGGGACAGCTGCCCCCTTAATAAGGACCAGCCAAGCTGACCCTCCCTTGGTGTCTGTCCTGGAGATGAGGGGGAAGCAGTGAGGAGCTCTACAGTGGGACACCAGTGGGACGAGGTAAGACACCTGCGGAGACAAGGATGTACACCTGAGGGATGAGCATTAGCCCAGCCACTGGTCTTCTTCATCGTCCACAGCCACCTGGCCCAGTCGCTCGCAGGCAGCAGGGAGAGACCCGATGAAACTTCTTTTACCCACGGAAACAACATCAGTTTGAGTTCTATGTACATTGGCCTCTTCTTTTCCTTCGCGGCCTCATGGTTTGCCTCTTTTCTCTCAGAGGTTGCCCCCTAGCACCGTGTATTGGACGGAAGGATTGTGCCTTCCTGAGTAGCGGGCCAGGCCTCTCTGCTTGATTGCCTCCATACATAAAAAGAGGCTTGACCATGAAGAAGATTGTAATGTGCCTGAACATTACCTCACTGTCTGGATATCTTTTTCTGCTTTATTTATGTGCACTTCCTTGGTGATCTCATCCAGCCGTGTGGCTTTAAATAGTATAATAGTTCTATACTGACTACTCCCAAATCTATGTCTCTGTCCTGGATGCCCCCTACCCCAATCCGAGACTCCTATAACCCAAGGCTCGATAGACATCTCCACTTAGATGCTTCAGAGGCTTCCAATCATAACATACTTGGAATGACTCCCAATTTCCTCTTAACACCTACTTCTCCTGCAGGCTACTTCCCCCAGGAAAGGCCACCCCATCTTTCCAGTTCCTCAGATAAAACCCTTGGACGTAGTCTTGCCTTTTTCCTTTCTTTCATATTCTTGTTCACTTCATCAGTGTGTGAGATCCACATTCAAAGAATATCCACATCTGAGCGCATCTAACTCCACTGCTTCCCTTCGGGCCAGAGCCACCTACCTTGCTACTCCATGGATTACAAAAAAAGTGTCCTGGTGTCCTCTCTCATGGGCTGCCACTCCTCTTTCCCAGAGCCCTAGTGTTTTTTTTCTTTCTTTCAGAAATCCAAGCAGTGTCGTGTTGGCCTCTGCTCCTAAACTACCAGTGTGCAGGCATTTTGCTTCAAGTCCCCGCCCAAGTCCGTACCTTTTCCACAGGGTCTTCATGGTCTCCACCCCACTACCCCATCTAATTCCTCACTCTTTCCCTCATCCCCTCATCGAAGTTATGCTGGCTTCTTGCCATTCTTCCCCAACACCAAGCAGATTATCACCTCAGGGCCCTCGCTCCACTGGTTCTTTGCCAGGAACACTTGTCCCGAAATATACTTCAGTGCCCCTGTATTACAGAGAGCTTTTCTGACCAACCACACGACCTCTATTCTGCCATTCTAACTTGTTCTCCATGCACTTTGCCTATTTCTGTTCATATGTTTATTGCCTAATGTCTCCTTCTAGAATGTAAACTTCATGGTACATCACCCACATAAAACATCAGGTCTTAAGGGTGACTGATGGCAAGGTGATATGCCCCATGGTCAAGTACAGATTGGTTTAGGAACTGGCCAGGAATTGGAAGAAGAAGGAAAGGAATGACTGAGAATCAAATGAGAGTTTATTTTCCTGCTAGTCACAGGTATTTAGACACCTACAGACTACTTGGCTTCAGTTGGTCATTAATACATAAGTATTTAACGTGGTCCTACTAAGGGTCTGAGTTAATTGTAATTTAATTAGTATCTATCTATCATCTATCTATCATCTATCTATCTATCTATCTATCTATTTATCTATCTCTCTATCTATGCCTAAGCAACTGTTTGACTGTTCTACTAGTATCTATGATGCACACTGACCGCCAGGGGGCAGATGCTTAATGCACAGGCATGGAAACATGGAACAGACTCATGAATCTCAGAGGGAAGGGAGGATGGGGGCGGGTAAAAAGAGATTAACCAAAGATCTTATATGCATACTAGAGGCCCAGTGCACAGATTTGTGCACTAGTGGGATTTCTCTCCCTAACCTGCAGGGATAAGGCCAAAACTGGCCCAGTGCACAGATTTGTGCACTAGTGGGATTTCTCTCCTAACCTGCAGGGATAAGGCCAAAACTGGCCCAGTGCATGGATTCATGCACTGGTAAGGTCCCTTGGCCTGGTCTGCACCCTCTCACAATCTGAAACCCCTCAGGGGATATCAGAGAGCTGGTTTGGGACCAATCCCCATAGGCCAGGCCTAGGACTTTCTCCCCCCCTCCCCTCCCCACAGCTTCCCATACCGGGCCCCAGTTCTTAATGAACTCCATGCTAAAGATGTTGGGGAGAAAATGCCAGGTCTGCTCATTATCTCTATTATCTGCCCATACCAACTCCAGGCTCTTGTGAGAGCCAACTGCGCTTGTTCTCACTTTTTTCAATGATCAGAACTATGCCAAGATATTATTTATGCTAAAACATGTAAACTTGATGCCAAAGGAAGAGATGGAAGGAGTTGGAGGGATCTTTTTCTCTAGAAATGTTTTAGAATGGAGAAATTAAGAGCACTGACTTTGTACTCTAACAGATGGTTTGAATTTTGACTTTGATACTTTCTACATGTGTGTACAGGGCAGATACTGAAACTCTCAGACTCTGTTTCCTTATTTGTTATAGGTTGAATAGTGTTCATAGAGTTGTCATAAAAATTATTAAGTAAAATAACATGAAATGATTAGCCCAGGCCTAATACATATTATGCATTTAATGATTTTAACTTTTATTATTGCTGCTTGAGATATTTGGAGGATATCTAGATGGAGGTTGTCTATGACTATGACACAATGATATTTTGTATGTTTCTTGCAATAGAACAGTAAACAAAGGTAATAAAGCTGGCTTGCATTCCCAAATCAGCCATGATGTGTCACACCACTTATGATATCAGAAGCAGTGGACAGTACAGTACACAAAACATGGGCTTTGATTCAGATAAGTGGGACCTTGATCTGTATTTATTAGGTAATTTTGGATAATCTAGCTAGTGCCTATGAACCTCTGTTCCCTCATCTGTAAAATGGGCATAATATTTTGTCCGCAGGTTTGGTTTAATGAAACACTGTGACCATTCCTAATATATCAGTGGTTTCTGGTCAGTTGTTTTCAGTGCATGTCTCTGTGTGTTCACATGGACATGTGTATTATTGTGTGGTAACCCACAATTTAAAACAATGACAACTTACTGTATATAAAACTTTGTATCCTGCTACTTTCATTTAACTTTACTGTGTGATTATTATTTAATTACTGAGCTCAAGAATCTACCTATAAATGACTCTTTACAATCCATTTGAGGGAAGAACTACAATTTATTTGACCATGTATTAGTGAAATGTAGATTATTTCTTTTTATCATTTTTAAGACTGCTATTACAGAGAAATTTCTTACATGGTAATCATTTTTACTACCTCTGGACAACTTATCTTTGATCAATTCCAAGAAGTGTAATGACCAAGTCAAATGATATACGAAACTGCTTCCCAGAAAGGTTGTACTAGTTTATAACTCCTGTTAGCATTGTATGAGGATGCTTATTTCACCATCGCCTCATCAACAGTGGGTATAATCCCAAATCCTGTTCTGTAAGATTATTTTGTCTGTGAAGAATTTTTTGTTGCTAACGGCGACAGGCGACATCTTGAACAAATAGTAGTATATCTCTAACAGGCGTCCTCAAACTTTTTAAAGTGGGGGCCAGATCACGGTCCCTCAGAGAGCTGGAGGGCCGGACTATATGAACTACTAATTCCTACTGTAACACCTCAGCTGCGCTCACTGCCCAAAAAACCTGGCGGGCCGGATCAGACTCCTCTGCGGGCCGCATGTGGCCCGCGGGCCGTAGTTTGAAGACGCCTGCGAGTCTAACCCAACCTTTTACCTGGTGGAGGGTAAGTGAGTCTGGAGCTCTTTTTATGTTATCTTAATGGAAAGGCCATTGACAACCTAGATTTCCACCATCTATAAAATGGGGACATTCATGTCTGTCCCTTGGAGGGATTTTTTTGGTAGAATTGAATGGTGAGTTGGTACAGCTGGATGTCTTCAGATCTATATACATTACACCAAATCACCAGCTGGTTAGTGCCGTGTGTTTGGGGGTATAATTGTGTGGGAGCAGGGGATTGGACAGCTGGTAATAGCATCTTTTAGGAGAAGTAGTAGCAGTATGCATTAGATCTGGTGCAGTATGAGTGGATCATGAGGGACAGAATGCAGGTCCCTCAGGAACAGCCCCTGACTCCCTCAGATAGGTTGCATCAGGCCTGGCTTCACTTAAAAAATAGTTTTCAAACTTCTCCTGCCTCAGAAGCAACTGAGGGGCTTATTGAACCATTGGTGAGTCCCACCCACAGAGTTTCTGATTCAGTAGGTGGGGGTGGGCCTGATTCTCTGCATTTTTTATAGGCTCCCAGGTGACACTAATTTGTGGTGCAGCAACTAAAAAACACAGGTTTATAGGATCCTGTAGCAGCAGTTTAGTTATCATTAAATTAAATCACCTCCTGCTGTGGATGTGTGCTTTTATTTGATGGGAGGCCACTGGTATTTTAAGGGGACATTTCATCATTTCAGAGGGGCCTCGGCCCATAGACAGTAGACTGTAATCAGTGAGCAGACAGCCATGTTTGTTCGCCTCGTTCCAGGAAAATGGCTCCAATCCAAATACACGAGCAGGCCAGAGACCAGGCTTATTTAATCACCTGGAAGCTCAGACGGCCACTGCAGCTGTTAGGAGAACCCGTCACAGTTGGTTTGCCAAGGACCCAGGTCCAGGTGCCTGCCCTGGAGAATGTATTCTCAAATTGACACCTGGTTTTGGGAGAGCCAGTGAGATCCACCAAGCAGGACGGAGGGGCCACCTTAGCCAGGGTGTGACAATGAGAAGGCCACTCTCCAAGGGAGATTCCAGCACAGAAGGAAGTGGACAGGGAAAGGAAGGAGGCACTGGTATCCAATTAGATCACCATCTCCAGCCATGCCTTCTTACAATGTGTGGTGGTGGGATGCTGTTTACCAGTAACCCAGATGTATCAGAGACATTTCCTTCCCAAGTTTACATTTTAAAGTTTTACACTCATCTTGAAGAGATGGAAACAAATGTCCTCATTCAATGCAGATTTATTTGAGCAGCAATGGAGGATTAACTTGTGATGAGGTCATTCCATGGGAAACAGTTCTGAAAAAGAGGGGTAGGGACTAACATAGATATTAAGCTCTTCTTGACTTAAGTCATTTAAGCAGGATGGGCAAGAGGAAGGGAAAGAGGAATAAGGTTGGAATAAAAGGGAAGACATAGGTTGTCAGTTGAGCTTTTTAATAATTGATTGCAAAGCTATTACGTTTGAAGCTATTTATTTCCAAAACACACACACTCTCTCTCTCTCAGAGAGAGAGAGAGAAAGAGAGAGAAAGAGAGAGAGAGAGAGAGAGAGAGAGAGAGAGAGAGAGAGAGAGACTTTATACCAATTATATAACCTGCATGGGTTATCTATTCATATATTTGGACATGTGCCTGAGACAAGGACTGGAGAAGTAGTGACTAATATTTTTTGTCGTGTGGTTGTGTATTCTGGATAGAAGCATCACATGCAAAAACAAAGTCTATCCCTTTGTTCCCTTTCCTCCGAAGACCTGCACACTGCATGTCCTAAGGTACTGAGAGGTGATTAAAGCTTGTGGGGAAATGCTTAATCCACCTTGAGAATAAGCCATGCTGATTTGTTCCAGGTGAGTGAGATGCTTCCCTGAGCCTTCTAAAGGCAGCTTGCATTAGGCCCATGATTGATGCTGCACCGGAACTCCATTACGCTGCTAAGGTAGAGGCAGCGGTCCCCCCAAGTTATGAAAGCTGTTCATTTCTCCTTAGTCCCTCCTGGTGCACAGGGTTTCCATGGTAAAGGAGAAATTAGCTGTTTTCCCTTCTATGCCTGTAGCCTGGGGTTCCGTTTCTACATCCATCTAAATAATACACAGGGCTCAGGGCAGCAGAGGTCCAGGGATTTAGATCTCGCTTGACCAAAGACTTGGAATATGAATAATTTGCAATGTAGGATTTTACAATTTCTTATTTATCTTTATCTTTTTATATTTTCTCCAGCAGAGAGGCAGGAGGTAGAGTGTGCTTTAAAAATTCATCTCCAAGAAGCGGCAGTTATCTGGGTTATCCCTCCTTAGCAATAACTCATGGGCAAGCCAACAATTCGCATGGGAAGCCAGGAAACTCTGCAGTATCGAGGAAGGCGTCCAGGGTTTGCCCTGCGCCTATTGATTGATGTGTTGGCAGTGGGCTCACTGGTTTGCCTGGCTTCTCTGCAGCACCACGAGAAAAAGAAAACAATTTCATTTCTTTTTTTGTGTGTTGACATGCACAGAAGCCAAAAACACTTACGGTACTCTTTATCTTATTGCTATGAATTAAAGGAATTATGTTTGTTTTTAAAAATATATTTTATTGATTTTTTACAGAGAGGAAGGGAGAGAGTTAGAGAGTCAGAAACATCATTGAGAGAGAAACATTGATCAGCTGCCTCCTGCACATCTCTCACTGGGGATGTGCCTGCAACCAAGGTACATGCC
This sequence comes from Pipistrellus kuhlii, assembly GCF_014108245.1. Lineage (NCBI taxonomy): Eukaryota > Metazoa > Chordata > Mammalia > Chiroptera > Vespertilionidae > Pipistrellus > Pipistrellus kuhlii. The sequence continues at coordinate 68,676,643 of NW_023425573.1, forward strand.
CTTGACCGGAATCGAACCTGAGACCTTTCAGTCCACTGGCCGATGCTCTGTCCTCTGAGCCAAACCAGTTTCAGCAAAGGAATTATGTTTTAATAGTAAAACAACAATTTGGGGAAAGGTCCATATGTAACACAGCAATATTGACATGGAGGTTTGAAATTGGGCCTGCCTGTATCTCAGTTGGACACAAAATTTCCTTATTTAGGGAAGAAGGAATGCTGTCAAACTGTTGATATGTAGCTTATTGATGATGGAGGGTGATATTTACTGCCTTGGGTGGGAGGAAGACATTAATCTTTTTTCCCTTCACATTCAAGTCACACATAGGGGCAGTTTGGTGGAGACTTTGGAGCCAGATGCTTAGTTAATATCCAAGCTCTGCCCCAATCATCAGCCTGCAACTATGAGCAAGTTACTCAACCTATCTGTGCCTCAGTCACCTCTCTCTACAAGGAAGAGCATGGGAGAATCTAACTCATATGGTTATGGTGAAGCTGAGCTGAGACAGTTACAGTGTGGAAGGTGTTCGGCACAGCCTAAGTGCTAGGTAGGTGTTTGTGGTCATGTCTCTTACTGCTCTTGTGGCTGAATTGCAAAAGCTGCTCTGCCTTAAGTGTGAGCTGCTTTCAGATGACAAGCGAGCTCTCCTCTGTACCGGAGCAGAACCTGTGGTCCCCAGCTTGCAATTTTTCACCTTGATCCAGTGTCCTAGTTACCTAAGAAAACAGACTTCACTGAGGGCTCTGGAGAAACCGTACCTTCCTCTCTTGTGCTCAAGGTTCTCAGGGTTTGAGGTTGTGACACAGGTGAGCTCTCAGAAGCAGAAACTGTCCAGTCTCTACCTTGATTGGGTTTGGATATTGTGAGGGTGTTGGCTGGGGAGACACACCTGCAGAGGGAGGGGAAGAATGTGCATTGGACACAAGGGTAAGGGGAAGAGCCTCAGCCAACCCTAGGGGGTGTAGTGGGCTGCCTGCGGCCCGTCACAGTGACTCAAGTCAACGCAGAATTGCCTGGCCTTTATATTGCTGCATGGCCCAATCACAGGATACGGGCTTCTTGGGGAAGGATGGTCCCTGGGTGGGGCAAGTCCTGGAGGTGCTGGCGGCTGGAGGCTCCCTGCTGCTCTGTCCTAGGAGTTCATAGCTGCTCAGATCGGTGCGGTGCAAGTCCATGTCCTCCACAGGTTGAGTTCCAGACTAAAAGGTGAAGTTCAGAAAGCACAGAGCAAAATCTCTTTGTAAAGTCTTCACTGTTCGGCCAGATGCCTTTTACAGGGGTGGCTGGGGGAGGTAAGGAGTTTGCTGAAAGAGAGAAGATACCAGGGAAAATGCAGACACTGGATTGGACCAGAGTTGTGTGTTATTGGGGCTCAATAGGAAATAGAGGAAGCCAAGCAGAATCTTCCCATGGGAGGGGCCCATGGAAACAATTTGGGGGTGGTAAAGGACTTATAAAGAAACACACTGATTTTTCTGAGGCTTTCAGAATTCGCTGATAGAATTGTGGTGGATTTGGGGTGACCACCCCTTGGTTTGCCTGGACTGAGGATTGCCCAGGGTGCTTGACTTCCAGCACTAACCCTGAGTCCTCGGTGAGTTGATATGAAGCCTGTTCCAAGCCATACCCCGGAGTCACAACACAGCCATGGAAATGGGTGGGTGGAGGGTGGGAAGCCACGGCAGATGTTTTTCTGTGCAGTTAGGAGTGACAGAGAGAAGAGACGTTATTGATAGTCCCCACAGTGCTCCACATGTACTTGGCAGTTAATAAATATAGATCAAACTGAAATTGAACATAAGGGCAATGAATTGGAAGAGAAAATTATTTGGAACAAACTGCTGAGGACAGAGAGAGAATGGTAAAATAGGCGATAAATCTAGGATGCAAACCAGAGCTAAATGCCCTGGTGCACCCAGAGATAATGCCACAGAGTCAGGCCAGGTCCCGAGCCAGTGTCTTCAGTCCAGACTGGGTGCTCCTGCAACCGTGTGCATCAAAGAGCAACCTGGAGCCTCCTCCCTGCAGGCCCCTCACCTTATCCACCTGGAACAGCCTCTCCTCTCCTCCCTCCCCTCTCACCAGATGGGTGATGTATTTCTAAGCCCGCTTTCACTCAGAATTGACCCTTGGCATAAACCCTCCTCCCTTCTTGCAGAATGTATCTCTCCAGAGACTGGACAGAATTTGGTGCTGGTATGGAAGCTTGCGGTGGGGGTGGGGAGGTTACCTGCTTCTGGCAGTGCATTGCTAGGATTTCTTAATCCAAGTCAAAGACCAAAGGGTTTAGTGGAAACTGGTCTTGCCTCTGCCTTGAAATGAGGGCAAAAATTGCTAACTTTGTTTCCAAAATATGGAATGTGTTATAGGAAAGGTCCTGACCAGTTGATATGTTCCACTAAGACACTGACCCTTGGACTTTCTGACTTCATACAAACCACCGTTCACATTCAGTCAACAACTGCATGTCCATAGATAAACAGGCCTCCCTGCTAATAACAGAGTTCTTTTTATTCAAGAAGTCGGTGCGTTATGCTCAACTAGCTGCGCTTTACTGTCAGGTTGCCTCACCTTTTCTGTTTCTAACACACAATCTCGGTTGCCACCTCTCATCCTTAGACTAGTGGACCCTACACTTTGACTTTGTTTGTTTGTTTGTTTGTTTGTTTGTTTATTCAAAACAGGGTGAAAATACATTTTCCTTTGCATTTCCCAATCAGTAGATACCCACGCAATGTCCTACGTGTATTCATAGCGGCTCAGATTCTAAAATGTGCAGAGCCTGGAGCACAGAAGGAGCTCAATGAGGATTTGTTGTATGAGCTGTAAACTGCTCCATAAAATGTTTAGTGAGTGACTCAGTGAATGAATGAGCAAAATCAATAATAAAAAGATAAGGATTTAAAAGATTAATGCATTGGCGTAACCTTCAAATTCACATGACATTTGTTGGACAACATTATATCCTTCTCTCCAGACTCTCGACATGTTTTCACCATTACTCAGCTGCACCTGGGAGGAGCAGGCAGGCATGATAATCTGCCTTGTGAGATGGCTGGCTGAGGAAGGGAAAGGAGCAAAAGCAGAAAGGCAGCCAGCTTTCCTATCTCAGGCTCTGATGCCTGGTGCCCCCTCCCCCACCGCCCACTCCAGTCTGTGACTGGCATCCCAAGTTGCAGCAGATCTACCTGCTTTCCCTCGCCTTTTAGGCCTCCTGCGACTTGAAGTCTCCTTGATGATGGGAATAAACCCCTGCTTAGTCAGACGGCTTGTGCATGCCTAGCACTGTGTTGGCATGGAAGGAGCTACTGAAGTGTGGAAGATGGTCTCTGTGCTGATGCCTACAATCGACTTGGGAGGTCAGCGTTACCTCCCAGAAGCAAATATGAACGCAAGTCCCTGCTATGTAGCACTAACTGCTAAAATGGGTCAAAAGGGCTGAGGACAGGGGTCACTAAGGGATGAAGTAGACAGGGGAGGGATAATATCATTTAGTTCAACTCATCCAGCCTATCTATACATGTGTGTCCTTTGTTCTTTTTGGCAGGTGGGTGTGGGGGGGCTGGTGGGATAAGACCTCACCCACTGATACCACCCCTGAACTGTTTTATGTAATCAACTGCTACTGAAGACTTCATTTCATTTCAAAAGCATCCTGTAACTAAATATCATTCCAAAGCCTCCTCACTACATATTTCTTCTTATAAAGCATGTTTATATATCTCATATTTATATATATTCAAAAGTTATTACCCTATCATTAAGCAATTTCTAACCTAATAATAGCATCTCATGAACTTAATAAGACTCACCTTATTATAATCAGTCAAAATAAATAAATAATAATAAAACTAATAAATTGAATGGTTATTCTCCTTTGTTAATAGGTGGGCTATACTTTTTTTAAAAAATAATATATTTTATTGATTTTTTACAGAGAGGAAGGGAGAGAGATAGAAACATCCATGAGAGAGACACTGATCCAGATCCCTCCTGCACACCTCCTACTGGCTATGTGCCCGCAACCAAAGTACATGTCCTTGACCGGAATTGAACCTGGGATCTTTCAGTCTGCAGGTCAACTCTCTATCCACTGAGCCAAACCAGTTAGAGTGAGGAGGGCTATACTTTAAAATAATGTTACCACCAGCAGAATTTAAGGTTTAACAATAGAATTTTACACCTGGAAAAGGCTCAATCTGTATTATAGGGATTCTGGATGCATTTAAGGTATAAAATTTGAATCAGCAGTACAGCTGAGGGATCTATGACCTCCCAAGGCTGGTAGTCCAGAGTTGGGTCCCTCGGGTTTTCTGACTCCTCAGGCAGATTGCAGAGGGTTCCAACACAAAGGATAGTTCTCCACGCCATGGTGAGCGTTGCCTGGGAAGGTGAGGACAGCAGGACTCATCCTGTCCTGACAGAAAGGTGAGCTGTGCATCGCCCATGCTGGCCTGGTGACCGCTCTTCCCTCCGTCATGCCAGCTGGTGCAAGAGAAGCCCCTGGCTGCCACGTCCCCTGAGCCTCAGCCTTGGTCTCATTTCTGCCACTTCTGTTTACTTCCCAGGGCTGTTTGGCTGGATAAGTCTGCCTCTCTGTCTCTGATCTGTAAGGAAGCCTTTTCTACAGGGCCCTGGAGGAATATTTGCCAGGAACATAAGTAAGGTGTTTCTGTAGCTTAACCTGTGAGTTAATCAGAGGGAAAACAAATCTCACTGTGTGTGTGTGTGTGTGTGTGTATGTGTGTGTGTGTTATGCACTTACTAGTACTTTATTTATTTAATCCTCACCTGAGGATATTTTTTTCTATTGACTTTTTTAAACAGAATGGAGGGGAGGGAGGAAGAGGGAAAAGAGAAAGCGAAACTTTGATGTGAGAGAGACACATCGCTTGGTTGCCTCTGGTTCACATCCTGACCAGGACCGGGGATCTAGCCTGAGACCCTTTGGTCTGCTGGCCAGTGCTCTAACCACTGAGCAAGACCAGTACATACACTTAACAGGGAGAAAATAAAAAACAGCTTCAGGGGACCCCTGACCTCCTCCCCTATGATTCCCTACTTCTGTCTTTTTAACCTAAGACTCTCTGTCAGCATAAAACCAGGGTGCTCCCCAGTCAGCTCTGCTGGCCTCATGGACAAGTGCAGGCAGGTGTTCTGTTCCAGAGCCTGGGAGTCTGTCACCCGGGACCCAGCCCGGCCACCTCCCTGGGGCCCCTAACAGTGTGCTACCTGCTTTTCTCCTTGCCTCCCAGGGATGTTGTCAGGGCTGGTGTGAGGCAGTGGGAGCAGGGCCTGTAAGGGCTGGAGCCCAGTGTGTTTTAGGAACCCCTGGGGAGCTGACATGCCATTTGTGGGGGCTCTATGGAAGCCGGGAGCTAATCATGGGCGATCTGGCTCTCACGCGCTGGCACTGGGAAAGTCAGAGGCTATCCCCATCCCCTTCCTCCCCGCGGTGCTATCGCTGCTTTTATTGGCCTCTCAGTATCTGGTGGAAATCGAACTCAGGGTCTTTTTATTGAGACAGTCCTTACAGGCCACAGAATGAGCTGCTTTTCCATTTATAGACAGTGTGTCCCTTGTGACCTCCCCCCAGGCTCTGGTTTCGGGAGGACTCTGTTCTCAGGTTAAAAGAAACGCAACCTGCATCTCGTTTAATGAATTTACATAAATCTTTGAAGTAGCATTGTTGGACCCAGCTTGCAAACTGGACTTTAATGTGTTGGAGTTGTGTATAATCAAAGTCAGGGGAGGAATATGTCTCCCCACCCCTCCCCTTTTCCCACCTCCTCCTGCCCAGCCCTTTTTATTTGGGGCAAGCAAAGTAGTTAAAAATGTCAAACTCACAGTATGCACTGTCAACAATACAATGAGGAGGCTGAAATAAAATCCTCCGGCTTCATGGTGATACTTTATACTTACACAGGCCCTTTCATCCGGAGCCCTCTGCTGCCTCAGGAACATTAACCCCCTCTGTGCCTCCCCGGCTGAGTCAGGAGCCTGGGCTGGCTGAGAAAGCAAATGTGTGGGAGCATAGGACCCCGTATTAGGGACAGGTCCCAGAGAAATGTTCATAACCAGTCAAATGTACATCTCTTCTTTCAGCTCTTCTTTCAACAGACTTCTGTCATATCAGTCCCTCTCCTAAGGTGCCGGGTGCCCCAAAGGTGTTAACAACTCAACAGATAGAATGCACGTGTGTTGAGAGCCCCAGCAAGCAGCTCCCTGCCCCCCCCCCCCCCCCCGCCCAAGTTGAGGAAAAATGCATGTGTAAGCTTGAAACCTGATATATGATGACATACAACAAAGCGGTCATTATGGGAGTAATCTGAACTTTGTTGGACTTCACACTTTATAGTTTACTCTTGTGTTGTTTGATTTATGGATGGGGAATACTGTAACATCTGCGGCGATGAGTGCCTGTAAAGGACTTGACCCAACTCTGTGTTGGGACCATCAACGTGGCACCCATTTTGTCTTCTCTAAGTTGCACTTTGTGCACGAACTCTGTTTCAGATGTGACCTATTGCAGGGAAGGGTTACTGGGAATTTTCTAATTAATTGATCACGGTGTTCCTTCCTAAGGAACCTGGACAAAGCTGTATGCGCTTTATTAACGTCTGATTGTAAACAAGATGGTCATGTATGTACTTCTCTTGCTATAACCAGTGCTTCTTAAATATGTCTGAGGACCATCTGTATGAGAATATCGTGGGCTGCTTTCTAAACATGCAGCGTTTCAGTGCCCCTAGAGACCCCATTCTTAAAGCCACGCTGATTGGTTTGAGGAACGCTGAGGTTCCTCAAAATCTCTTCTGCTTCCTATTTCTGATCTTATTAACTCTGACAGGGCAGACTAGCTGGCAACAGGCTCTCTTATGCCTGTAGTAGAATCATTAGTTCAACAAGAAAAAACATATATTGAAGCAAAGGAATAGAAGTCACCAAAGGCTCTCAGTGTATAGGTAAATAAGCAGGAACACCGTTAAACGCCTGAGCTCCAGTGTTTTCTCCTTCTCACAATTGAATCTTGCCCATCTCCATGGGCATGGAGAATCAACTCCATGTTAATGCTTGGAGTCTATGCCCTGTGGAACTGACTTCATGGTCTTTGCACCTGTCTTTGAAGTCAACAGTAGATCTCATCTGAGAGTATACAGAGGGGCTACATTATGGAAAAAAGCAGAAGTCACACCAGGTTGAGATTGAGGTCCGAGGTCCTTTGAATGTTCTCTGCCATATATACAATATAAGAACCAGAACTGAGTTCTTGAATGATGGCGATACGCTTCTAATTCCAACCTGCCATTCTTCATTTTTGTAATCTGAACTGGGCTCTAAGTCTCCCTGGAACACTGGAATTGAAATGGTAGATCTCCCTCTGATCATTTGTAGGATCAGAATCCAGTTACTTGAGCAGCATAGCTCTCTGAGCCTCAGTTTCCTCAGCACTAAGAAGGGAGTGATAATGTTGCTGGCGGAAACTGTGTTCTTCTACAGGATTATGGGAAGGATATTTTCACAGACCGATGCATGGAAGATTGCAGTGTGGCAAGACTTATTTGGGTGAAAATACAAGCCTACCCTTCATGGGTTCCCAATGTCCTGTCTGTCCAGCCATGGAAAAAGTTCAGTCTTGTTTTCATCAAGGCCCAAACCAAGGCCAGTATCCAGAGTTTCTGTTTCAGATGAAAACTCAGTCCCTGGAGCCCACGTTGTCTGCCTTCAGCCCACGGGGCTGCTAGACCTGCATAGTTACATGTGTTCCTGGCTGAGAGAGAAGGCTCTCTGTGTTCTTTGGGGATTATGCTATCTCTGGCTCATGATGGACAAGAAGTTTTTCAAAGTAACCAATCAACTTCCCAACCTTTTTGGGCTTGAGCTGGGCCTGCCTCCTGACTAATCCATTACTTCCCCAGGCTAGTCTGATAGGCCTGTATGGCCCAGCACCTCCCCCTGTGCCATTTTGACTTCGATTGCACATGGCTTACCTTCCTTGTGCCGCCCCCATTGGTGCCAGAGTGGGGAAAGGAGGGTATTAATCTTTGGCGGGGCAATGCTGTGATCCCCTGGATCTTCCTGGCAAAGCAAGCAGGCTCATGCTCCCCATTCATTATACGTAGTGATGTCTGAGTCCCTTTGCTTCCTCCCTTTATTAATATCTAGCTACCTACGCTAACAATAATAGCATCTAACTCAATGCATCATTTTAAAAGTAAACGAGATAACACATTTAAAACAAATGACACATATAAATGCGTAATAAATGGCAGTAGTTTTCCAAGTTTATTGGGATACGAGAGGGAGGTAGAGAGAAAATCAGACACTGGAGGTAGGAACTGTTCCTGTGATAATAGTCTTGATAGTCTCTAGTTAGATCAATCATCCAGCAGGCACCTGCAAGGTAGGGGACCCTTTCCCTGTTTCACTCCTTGAAGAGCGGGTCTCTGATTTTAGGGCTTTTCCAGCTTACAACAGAAAACACTTTAACATGAAGAATACAGAGTAAATCATTTTTAAAATGATCAGGCAGATCATTTTAGATATATATTTATATATATATATATATATATATATATATATATATATATATATACCATGTTTCCCCGAAAATAAGACATCCTCTGAAAATAAGACATATTTACAGGTTTCCTTCTGAGTGAAATATAAGGCATCCCCCGAAAATAAGGCTCCCCAAGCTCTGTCTCAGAATGAAAATTAATTTACCTTACCGTATACAGGTAATAAATTTCCTTTATTTTCATTTAACAATAAATGTGTACCGTATTCTTCTTCATGGAAAAATAAGACACCCCCTGAAAATAAGACCTAGCACATCTTTGGGAGCAAAAATTAATATAAGATATTGTTTTATTTTGGGGGATACGGGGTATGCATTTTATAACGTTGCCTGGCAGTCCTCCACTGGTGAGGGCAGGCTGTAAGGAGAGAGGATACTGCCTGGAGAAGGAGGAGAAGGCGCTGCAGGAGAGGGTGGGCCACACACCTCAGCGGCGGGGGGAGTGCGGGGGGGGGATTGTGGCTGCAGCGTTAAGCTCACCTGGCTTAGGTGGGGAAGACACAGCCCCGCCCCCACCTCACCTTTCCCTTATTTTTTTTTTATGTTTTATGTTTTATTTTATTTTTTAATAATTTTTAAAAAGTTTTATTTTTTACATATGTGTCCTTATTCCTCTACCCCCTCTTATGCCCCACCTCTTGTCTGTGTCCATTGATTAGGCTCATATGCATTCACACAAGTCCCTTGGTTGTTTTTATACGAAGTTGAAAGTGAAGTTAAATACGTATATTTGACTCTCACTTGGGAAGGTGTGACTTTATGACTCCCGAGGGACTTCACAGGTTCATTTTTAAACAGGATCTGGCCTCAGGTTCCTATAATATGTGGCTCATAGCAGTATAAAGCCATGCAGGAATTATGGGCTGTGCTTTCTTTGTCTTGAAATTATCATAGACATAAGATATCTTCTCACTAGGAAGTAAGGCGAGACTTCAGTATATTTTCTCTAGAGGACTAAAAATAGTACCACTTTGAAAAGCCCCTTTTTCCTTGGCGGACATTTTTTCATTCTTTTTCTTGGACTTTTTTTCCCCCTAAAGAAAAACGTAGCATATTAAGCGTGGCTAATGCCTGCAAGTTTCCACCTGTAAGTTGCATGTAGGGGAGACTGGCCATTCTGTGCCGGCATTCCAGGCCACTGACCTTCAAAGCCTCCGTCCCTCCTGAATGAAGCTCTGAAGACTCTTTATGGGTGAGAGTTTCCTAACCTGCCCCTGGTCAGTTCCTTAATGTGAGACCGGCCATGACAGGAGCTGGGCAACCCTGTGCCCTTACAAGCTTTCTGCCTTCTCGACTAGTGCTTGTTAGCAACCAGAGAACTGAACCAAAGCGGTTCATGCTTGTCTTACTTTACAACTCCACTTGTCAAACAACAGTGGCGAAGGGAAAGGTCAGCACTTGATGCTTTAAGCACTTAATGTTAATAATTTCTTAAGGTGGACAGAGTCTAAGAGGTTTTTAAATTAGTCCTCAAATGTATGGGAGAGGGTCTGGTTGGTTATTCACATCAGAAATGAAAACCAAGTGCCTGGTTCTCCCTCTTCTTTACCTTATTCCATTCCAATGTAGGGCAGTGTCTTAGTAGAAAGTCCACAAATATTCATCCAATCAATAGATCTTTATTGAATACCTACTATGTGCCAGACATTTGTTGAAGAAATAGCTAAGATTCTCCTTGTGGGTTATTATGAAAATTGTATGATCGTGTACTTTTAGTATTATCATTTTTTAAGTTTATTTTTTATTGATGACAGTATGGCAGATGTCCCATTTCTCCCCACCCCCCACCCCTGCCATTTCCCTCTTCACCCAGCCCCCTTAATTGTTATTTTTAATAACAAAAGTGGCACATGCTCATTGAAAAAAAAAGTCAAACTATACAGAACTGAAAGTTCCCTTGTCTCACTCTCCAAGGATAACCACTGTTAATAATTTGTGCAACTCCTCCCATCATATACTACAGTCTCTACTGCAGTTTGTCTTATCCAACAAGCAGCTATGCAGTTCTTTCTGTGCCAGTACATGACAGTTACCTCAACTTTTTCAACCCCTTCTAAGTGTTATATACTAAACATGTGCCACAATTTGTAAAATTTACCTTTTCTCAGATTGATGAACATTTAAGCTATCTCTATCCTAATGATTTACAAATAATGTTGCAAGTACCATTCTTGTGCTTATATCCTGGGGTTCTTTTTTGAGAATATTTGTGGGGTCACTCTGAAAAGTGGAACTGCTTGGTTTAGCTTTATGAAATACTTAGGTACTTCTCATTTGCTTTTCATACATATTGTGTTGATTTTTAAGATCCATTAGTGATCCAAGATATGCACTGTCTTTAACTGATTCTTCCATTAAGTGGCAGGTTGGCAGGTCTGGGTACGCTTCCAAATCAATAATCAATCCCTGCTCTTTGAGAAAATAATGTTGCGATATGCTCTGTAATAAGATGTGATGCCATTGTTTCCAAAGGCAGGGTGAGTATTTAATCTAAGTATACATTCCAGCGGCCCACTAACCTTGTTCCTGTCTCCCATGTCGGTGCCCTCCTCCCCGTGTTGCTGTTTAAGATTCACTAAGGCAGGGGATTCGAGTGCAAACAAATTACACTTACAGCTCAATGTTTGCCCTCAAAGACCTTTCAGATTGAGTTGGGAAGACAGACACAGATGGCTAAAAAACAAGCTAAAAATACAAGTCAGTGTATAAAAAGCAGCAAATATAAATAGTCAGCATCATTGTGGAGATTCAGAGGAAGGAAGGAAAATAGTGGAGTCCAGTGCAGCTTCAGGCGAGGCTGCGGGACTGTGGGGTCTCAGGTGGGGCCGGCGGTGGGTGGGAGGTAACGCTGAAATGCAAGTCGGAATCAGCTGACAGAGGAAGAGAGATTCCATGAGGGTGGAAAACAGGGCAGAAGTGCCCACTTTGAATTTGCTAGTTGGAAGCGGATGGGGTTTACAGTAGTCCTTGAGATTATTAGAGATACTTAGCCGAAGTTTTTTATTTTTCCTGTTTTGGGTTTTTGGGGCACGTGACAGCGCTGGTACAGGTACAGGTAGGTCATTCAAATTTTGAGAATCTGAAGAAAGCTTCCAGCACTTTTCCCAGGAAGGGACCTGCCTGCTTGCATCTGCACACACATTTTGTGGCTTCAGGCAGCTTCTACACCAAGAAACACTTTTAGAGTACGTATATCTAAAAGAAGTGACAACCCAGAACAATCCACCTAGAAAAAATGTTAGCCACTACTCGCATCCCAGTAAAAGTTGTTTGGCAACCTAAGACATAACTCATATCCGTGTGCATTCACGAATGACCAAACCCTGAAGCTGACCGGAACAGGTGGGTCAGCAACCTGATGGGGCTGCCGGCTCCAGCCCTCCCCTGCACGCCAGTGGTGCCCGGGGTAAAGGGCAGCGGGCTCGCTGGCTCTCAGAGAAAGGTCTGACCTGCCAGAAGCCGGGCTCTTGAAAATCGGAGTCAATGGGATTATTAACGCATGTGTCGCTGGCATCCACTTCAAGACGCTGTAAAAAAAGATACTCTTGCTCCCCACCCCCTCCTTTTTTTTTTTTTTTTTTTTTTTTGACAGTCAGTTAATAAAGACTCAACAATAAGCAGCTGCCAGTGATGTCATTTGGGACTTTGTCCACGGAGCTTGTATTTACAAGCTCGGAGCAACCGCGGAGCCGCGTGCACGGAGGGAGCAGCCTCCGCAAACTTGCTCTGAAGTCTCTGCAGGACTTTGCTGCCGCTCCGGGCTCCGGCCGGTCAGGAAAACCTCCTAGCGCGGCCTTTTAATGCTTCAAAAAATAAACAGAGGATAACTCGCTCACTCGGGAGGAAAGTTTTAGCTGGAGAGAGTGTTGCAGTTCCTGTGTCTGTCTCCAGGGCTGTGATAGGTGTTGACTGAAGCGCTAACTGCAAGTAAGACTATTGGGATTTTTTTTTTTTTTAACTCTTGTAACAGTGTTTTCTCCTTTGTACAGCTTGCTTTCCTTTTAAAGGGAGATAATGATGTTTACGTATGTCTACCGGCTCCGGCGGCCGCCACAAGTATGCATTTGTTCCGAGTAATTACAGGGGCCGGGGTTGCCTGCGAGGTGCACGGGTCTCCCCTGTCTGAGAGCAGACACGGGGCGGCAATGATAGCAAGATAGTGCGGAGTTCTTAATGATTTGCCTCCGCAGGGAGGTTGGAAATTTAAAAAAATAATAATAAAAATAAAAAGCAACCAACCTTATAAAAACTGTTAGGTTGACTTAAGAATTTTAATAGAAACCTGTAAAGACTGACTTTCAGTGGACTGGTGTGCTGGAGGGGAAACCCGCTTTTTTTTTTTTTTTGTCCCTGGTCCTGTCTGTGGTTTGAAGGTCTCTAGTATGTGATTGCTGTTTACAATCTCTCGTTTCCTCCTGCACACACCCTCTCCCCAAGCGCACACACAGCCAAGCTCATTCATTCTCCGGGAAGTTCAAGGCTAGAAAAATGTTTTGCAGTTTGAAACCCTTTCTATGTGGATATTTTTTTCTTTGTGTCTCTGGAGAAATGGTCACTGTTCTGGAACCCGAAGTAACAAACTACTGGGAAAAAAACAAACTTTGACATGCAGTGAGGTCGGGAGTCAAGACCCGCATCTCCTCTTTCACTTTCCTTCTGACTCTTTTAAAACTCTTCCGATATATTTTTTGAGGGGGTGGGAGGGCTGTAGGAAGAATGCTGTCAGTGTGTGCCAGCCTGGACCGGGCTCCGTGTTATCACGGCCAGGCTGGGCCACCTGGCCACTCGGAAGTTCTGCCTGAGAGCCCTGTGAGTTTGTCTTTCTCGTTCGTGCTTTGGGATGCTGGCTTTGTGGTCCAGCCCCTCAAAGCCAGTAGCAAATCGGGACTAATTCCTGCCTCCTAGAGCTGACGGCTGTGTGCACAGATTGACAAGAAGTGGCTGTTAGCCTGCTACCTCCTGCACGCGAACCCCTTGACTCACTCCTGGGGACCTGGCCTGCCCCTCAGTTCAGGGCTCCATCACCAGCCCAGGAGAGCCGTGACAGCCCCCACTGCCTTCTCTTTGCCTCTGGCCTCAGGGCGCTGGAAGAACCCGCGCCAGAAAGGCTTTCCAGGGGGGACTAAGGTGTGAAACTTCTTGCATGTCTGTCAGCTCCCAAGTTTTTCCGCCAGAGCACACGCTGCTTGGATATGGTTTATGGATTACAGCTTGGTGCTTTTTTGTGCATTTTCATTTAAAATAAGGGATTTGCTGCTAAAGCAGTTTTCAAAATATTACTCAAAGCTTAATCTTTTTACAGAAGAAAACCTCAGGCACAAGGAAGGGGAATGATTTGTCCAAAATCACCGGGCAAGACGGTGACCGAGCTGCAGCTAGGAACTAAATCCCTGTGCTCCCGCGGGCATGCATTTCACAGCTCAGTTCTTAGAGATTAGGAAAGAAACGGGACCCACGCATGGTTAGCAGGCCTTCTCGTAGGAGCAGAGCCTGTGTGAAGGTGTAGGAAGGTGTTCCTGCAAAGAGAACATGCCTGTTTTGTCTTTGGCTCCACGAACGCTTCTGAGTGTCTCTGTCTTTGTTTTCACTCGAGAACTCTGATTAGTTTACAGCTGATGGCTGAAAGGCAAGCCAGGTGGTTCCCGCAGGTGAGACCTGAGGAAGGCATTTTGCATCAGAAACAGGTTGAGAGATGGAAGGTGGGTCCCAGCTCTGACATTTTGTGCTTCTGCTTTACTTTCACATCTCAGAGCTCTTCTCATGGACCTCACCTGTGCTTCTGACTTCTCTTTGGGGCCCCTCCTGTCCACAGAGCCTTCTTTTCACTTTCTCGTGGATTCCTCCTGCCCCCTCATTCTCGCACTGCAGTCTAGACCTCAGGTCCGGACAGTCAACTGGATTCACACTCTGCATTCCTCTTCTCTCTGCAACCCGCCTTGCCCATGCCTGTGGGACTCCTCTGGACTCTCGAAGTCGATGTCTTCCTTTGGACCTCAGAGCATCTGTGCTGACTTTTTCTGGGCCATGTGGAGCTCTTTGCCACAGTGTTACATATCTCTTTCCATTGAAAACAAGGGCTGTGTGGTGTGTTTTTAAAAAAATATGTTTTTAAAGATTTCAGAGAAGAAGGGAGAGGGAGAGAAAGATAGCAACATCAATGATGAAAGAAAATCATTGATCGGCTGCCTCCTGCATGCCCCCTACCTGGGATCGAGCTCAAAACCTGAGCAAGTGCCTTTGACCAGGATCAAAGCTGGGACCCTTCAGTCCATAGGCTGACACTCGATCCACAGAGCCAAACCAGCTAGGGCAAGGGCTGTGTTTTAATCACTTCCTGTATTCACTGCACCTGATACAGAGTAGTTGTTCACTGTATAATACTAAATAAACAGAATTGGTTGTTAATCTTAACTATCTCATTGCCTGATGAGGCATCTAGGCCCCAGCCCTTGGCTGATAAAAATATGACATAAGTGTGCCGAGTGGTTTTGACTTCTGTGGTTGAAAGCTCTCAGTGCCAGGCTCCTCATATGCAAACAAGGCCATGCTGATGTGATGCTTGCCAGCATCTGCTGGCTCATCTCTCTCCACTCAGCCGGAGCACTTATAGATCTGTTCTCGAGGCTCCTGTCCAGACAGCTCAACAGAGCCTTCCCTGGAGGGAGGAGGGACATCAGGGCACAGCAATGGCAGACTTGGACCAGAACGAGACTGAGGGGCTCAAGGCCTGTCTCCATCACTTGCTGGCTTTGTGGTCTGGTTAATGAACTTGTCTGTTTTGAGTTTTCACTTTTAAAATGTGGATAATAAGAGTGCCCATCTTTTGGGGGTCTGCGGGGGGAAGGAATTAAATAAATGATGATAGCCAAAACAGCACAATACCAGGCATCATTTAATGCCCATGAGTGTTAGCTGTTGCCATTATTATTTACCTTGCAGATGCCCATATCCCAATGATTTAATGGATCAGCATCTACAAGGTGAGATTCAGACCCAGAAATAGTTAAAACATTCCTCAGATGATTTGGACTGAATTACTGGCTTAGCTATCAGACATGCTTTGTAACCTGAACATGTTTGGCTTGTGTGTTCTTTAGTACCTGTATACCTTTATACTCCTGCTTGTGGCATTCTCTATCCATCTAATTTACCCACCGGGCCCTTGCCAAATTGGTAATCTCATGCACAGCTCAGCACCTGGCACAGGGTTCCCACTGAATCATGAAAAAAAATGTATGAATGCATACTTGATAGGCGCTGTAAGAGAAAATTTGAACTGTTTTCTTCCCTATAATCACTATTGAGTGAATACTGCATATCAGGCACACTTCTAAGTTCTTTGCATGTGCTATTTCATTATACTCATCTTCCAGGCAAAGATACTGAGGTTCCGGTTGGCAAAATCATACACAAAGGTCACATGGGTGGTAAGAGGGAGAGGCAGGATTTGAACTCTGAGATCATACTCTTGACCTTTCATTGCACTGTTCTCTGGATGTAGAAGGCAGTATTTCTCATGAGCTTTGCCATGACGGGACTTAGTTTTTCCCCTGAACTAGTGTTCTGTCAGACCAGGAAACCAGATGAACCCTTCTAGGTGCCAGCGAGTTGGACTGGGGATTCACATTTCCTAGTTTTTCAGGATTCCCTAAAGTCCATGCCTAGTCCTTTGTTATTTTTGTTTTTCTTTTAACCTCAGGTATGATTCCCCTTGCAGGCAAGCCCAAGTTTACAGCTGACCATCAGGATTATCTGCATTCTTGATCTGGGTGTTGGTAGGCTGAGTTCAGCTTGGAGAGAAAGAGGGGGAAGAAGAGGGAAGAAAGGAAAAAGGAAATACTGGTTGGCTTGTTCCTTAGAAAATTGGTATTTTGTGATAGTGCTTTTAAATAGCCAGAATGGTTGAGACTGAAGACTGGCAAGTTCCTAGAACCAGTTAAATGCAGCCTTATTTTTTTTCTACGTTTCTAATTCTACACAGTTTAATGCCTTTGGAATTTTAGATTCTCAATTGTGCTTTATTTATAGATGAAATAATAAATCTCTCAGATACATAGAACATTACCCACAGCGTTTACTATGCCCCAATACATATTCGTCTAATGGAGTGTGTCGTGTCGGTTTGGAAGTCTCAATTACACAAGGTACTTCCCTGTAGTTACATAAATTAATCTTGGTATTTTAGAGCAGGAGCAGCGATCACTCCTTTTAGAGATACTCTTTCTGGATTACCGATGCTTTCAGTAGGATTTGGACACACTATGGAAACCCACTAGATTGAGTTCAAAAGGAAAGTCCCAAACCCATTTTGTGCTATAAGGTCCTATACTAAGGCAGATGGACATTATGGTGTTGAAAGCAGGACTGTTAGTTCTGAAATGTGGGGACAAGTGTTACTATCAGGATATATGTCTGACAGGCTGCTCCATGAAGGGTACTTGCTTCTTTTGACAAATTGGATCTGGAAACAGCACTTGTCTAGGTCAGCCCAAAAGACATATTCCAAATGGTTCTACTGTCAGCTTTAGAAACCTACAAAATCAAATGATGCATGCTCACAGATTAAAAAACTAAGTAGTACCAAAATGTTTATATAAACATACAACTACATGTCACATATAATTATACATGTGCACATATCATTAAGTATAACAGTGAATGATAGTGCTGAGTTTTATCTACATGCAATTTTATAAACATTGCAAATACATGCAGTCCCTGGAGCTGCTCTCCCCCTCCCAGCCTAGGCCTGGTCCTCAGAGGCTTTTCTACTCTTTCTGCTGCTTTTTGGAGATATTTCTCTAAATGATGTTTTAATATCTACTTATAATGTCAATTTATTTGTTTATTTCCTATTCTGGTAGATTATATATATTTCTTAAACCTCCTATACCTTCCCTGTTCTACAATGAACTGTATCACCATTGTTGAATAAATGTATATTTAATGTTTATTTTTATCATGATTGTAAATGTTTACTATTGAGTCACATCATTTATCGTTGATTATAGTTTTATCCTGTTAAAAAACCTTTTTCCTAAAGTTACTTATAAATGTTTTAATTGCCTCATTTAAAAATTTACTTAGGTTTCTAGGAATCTATATTTAACCTTTCCCATTCCTTTCAACAACTTGACAAATGTGTCAATGAAAAACAATTTTTAAAACATTCTTATTATACTAATAATTAAATTCTCAAGTTGCTATATATTGGTGGGGTATTTTTATTTTTTTTCAGTTGTTAAGCAGAAGTTAGTTGTGCCATATCAGAAGCAGCTTAAAAGGCTTGTCTTCAGTATCTCTTTTATTCTAATGCTAGTCAATTACTTGTATGTGGATAAAGAGACATAAATGATATGGTTTATTGTTTGGTAAATAACATTCATAATTTGGTTTTATGGTTCCATGAATACTTGATATGTTTTAATGTAAGGAATATCCTTTATTTGTGAGTACCTTTGACATCTAGAGTAATTTCATTAGAAGAATGCAAATGACACCTCATGAAATGCAACTTCATGAATAAGTAAATGAATATCTCACTCAAACTGACACATAGTTCTTCCCTTCTGATTTTCTTTTCATTTTTCAGTGCAGACAGATATAATCAGGAATGTGAGAAATTTTATTACTAGAAGTACTTAAATTAGTTTATTAAATTTGAAAAAGACTGTATTTTTAGAAATTGCCAGTAGAGGGCCTTATTAAACTGAATAAACTCACATACGTACCAATTGTAACAGTAGACCATTTATAGCCTATCAACCAAACCAGGACTTTGCATATCAAAATACAAAATCTAGACATAACATTTCTTCTGTGTTGGAGCCCTGTCTCCACCTTTTGATTGTAAATGTTTACAAAAACTAGCATTGGCTGTTGAATATATGGAGGAAAGAAATGGTTTGTCTCCTATCCTAGGAACAGTTGATACTTGCATCCTGCTTTTGTGGGAGCCCCACTCTCAACAAAGTTGGGTGTCTACTCCCTGCACCTGGACCAGAATCTTTTCACTCTAAGGGGGCCATTGATTCAGATCCATCATGCTCACTGTCCAGTGAAGGAAACAGAACTGTGGGGACTTTCCAAAATTCATTCAGTAGCTTAGTCCAGAGCTATGCTCTGACTAACCACTGGCCCATCTCCATCCCTCGTATTCACCAATCTCTCCTCCTGAGGAAGGCTCCCCTCCCTGTCCCTGTGTCCTCAGCCTAAGTGACCCTTCCTCAGAAGAGCTTCCCTACTTGTTGCATACTCTAGTAGCTTCAGGTACTTAGTTTATAGCACTTATCATTAGTATGATTAAATAGGGGGTATACATTTGATCAAGAACATCTTCCCATCTAGGCTATAAGCACTATGAAGGCAGAGCCTGTATCTATCTTGCCTAATATTGTAGTCTTAGCACCTAGAACATTGGCTGGCGAATGATAGGAGCCCAACAAATATTTGGTAAATGATGGATATAAGCAAGATTTCTGGCATTAATTTTGCACTCTCTCCTCTCCATTTTTACATGTATGAAAACATCCCTTTTGACAATTCCACCGATGACATTCAGATCTGACAGCATTCAAAATGCCCACGGACTCAGGGCAGAAAGGCATGCTATTGCGTTTAACCCAACTTTCAAGGAGTGAGTGAGCGCCCGTGTATTTCCAGTCATGAACGCATCAGTATTTATAGCATTTGTCAAATGAAAGCTCCATATGCATAGAAAAATGAAGAAGAGAATAAAGATTTTTCTTCCCTGTTGATGAGGGCAAGGGAGTGGGGAGGGGAATATTCTGAGCTGAGGAATGTGCTCCTTCACGTTTCCCAGGTCGGGCTAGATGTTTTCTGGATGCCCTGTTCCTGAGAGGCTGCAGCTGGAAAGGCCAGGACTTTGCAGTCAGTTAATACAGGTAGAGTAACAGAAAAATACCGCAACTTGTGCCCATGTGGCATTCGTTCTGCTCGCCATTGATTTTGGGTTGATTATTTAGCTTCATTGAACATGGTTTCCTTGTCCATAAAATGCAGTAATATCAACAATTTCAGGTGCCATTTATGAAGTGCTTATAGTGTGTCTGGCCCTGCTATGCTTTCTACATATATTGTTTTATTTAATCCTCAATGTAGCCCTGCGAGCTAGACATTACTATTAATTCCATTTTTTAGAAGAGAAAACCAAGGTACCAAGAGGTTCATTTGTTTCAGATTGCGCAGTAAGACTTTGAGCCAGATATTTAGATTATTTAACCTCGTGAGGGTTAAGTGAGATGAAGTACCGGGGGTGCCTGCCTGCACAGCAATAGACTCCCATTACATGGTGATCTTACCATCGTGGTTGGCTCCTTATCCTTGAAGGCATAGTGGGACCTTGTAAGTAGGTGATTGCTGAAGGGAAATGAGAGGGCTGCTGACAGCTCTATGTGTCCCGGTCACAGGGATTTGTTTAATCCCCATGCCTCCTGTCAAGAGCCCCATTTACTCAGCCTTTTGGCACATACAAGTATTTGCAGCCCAGAAGAACTACCAAAGGGGCTGCCCACCCCCAAACCCCTCCTGCTGTGAATGCATTTCTTATGTTCTCACCATATGTACATATTTTCATTGCTTAACACATCGCATCTGTTTATGTGATGCCCCTGGCTTTATCATGTCTGAATTTTATTTGGCACAACTGTCAGATCCTATGTATGTACAGGGCTGCTGATTTGAAGTGTTCTGGAACCAGGTCATGGAGGAGGGTGGGTATAAGAAGTGTCCAGATCCTTTAAGTGGGGTCTTAACCTGATACATGTTTTCTGCATCCTTGGACCACCTTTCCTAGCTCCTCCTGCTCCCTTACCCTTCTCCATCTCTCTCTTATACCACCTTATTTCTCTTTCCTTATATTTCTCAATCTTCTCTCTCTCCTTCTCTCCCTCTATTTTCTCATTTCTTATGATCTTCTCCTTCTTTACATTCATTTACCTCACCCCTTCCCCCTCTGTCCCAAAAAAGGAGAGTAGAGGAGTGGGATGATGGTCAGTGTTTCTCAGTGGACAGGGAGCTAAAGAAGAAGGGAATTATTTCAGTTTCTCCACCTCTCATAAACTTAAATGCTAATTGGGTTAAAACATATAACACGTCCAAATTACAAGACAAAGAGAGAAGCCAAAAGAGCAAGCAGCATGGCAGAGTGGAGTGTAATCTGGACAGAGAATTGAAAGACCCTGCTTGTAAAATTCTGCCACTAGTGGCTGCAGGACATAGGTCAAATGGCCCCATCTGCAAGTGAAGGAGAAAATCAGATAGTCCCAAGGCCATTTCTGGCCCTGCAATCCTGCCTCCGGTCTGATAACAAAACGCTCTGAGGCGCACCCCCGCCTCCCTGGGACAGTGGTACAGGTCTGGGCATGGGATTTGGCCGTGTCTGTGATCTCCAGAAGGCTCCTTTTCCCAAAGTGTTGAAGTGATTCGTCACTGCACAGTGCTGTGAGTCCTCACAACAGATGTTAAAGGATCGCCCTGGAAAGGGTGTTTCTCCAGAGCGTTTAATTAGAACCTCCGCAGAAGATTAACAGATGTTATAATTGCCTTTACTCTTTGATTAAATAGTTTCTGCATGAGGAGCTTTCTTAGATTTTCTTTCTCTCTTTTGTAAGATCTTTATAAAGAACTGACATGTGTGTCCAATTTTCTAGAGAGAGTTCCTCAAAAGACTTGGTAAAAATCTTTGCAGATATATAATTTCATTCTCTCTTTCCTTCATATCTTTATCTTTCTATAAATGTCTCTCTGTATCAGTGTATGTAAATATGTATCTACATATCTATATACCTGGGATGGGGTGGGTTATGCTTGTATAGACCAAACCATCCTATATACTAAAAGCCTCGGTGGCATCACACCCTTGTGTGACACCCTCGTGCAACACTGTCACAAGATGGCCACCACAAGATAGCCACACACACAGCGGAGGCATGACCCAGTGGCCGCTCTGCACAGGGAGGCCTGGGATTCCTGTGAATCTGCCTGGTGTAGAGGAGGTCTGTCCTGGCGTCTCTGCCACCTTGCATGGAGGAAGCGGGTCCTAGCAGAGGAGGCGGGTAGTGGCAGTGGAGGGCAGTTGTGGGCCATTAGGCCCGCAGAGAAGGGCAGCTGGGGGAAATCAGGCCAGCAGGGGAGCAGTTAGGCATCAATCAGGCCAGCGGGGTGGCGGCTAGGGGCAATCAGGCTGGCAGGCAGAAATGGTTAGGGACAATCAGGCAGGCGAGCAGGCAGGCAGGCGAGCTGTTAGGAGCCAGCAGTGCCAGATTGTGAGAGGGATGTCCAACTGCTGGTTTAGGCCGGAACCAGCAGTCAGACATCCCCCGAGGTGTCCCATATTGGAGAAGGTACAGGCCAGATTGAGGGATACCTCTCCCCCTCCCAATGCACAAATTTCGTGTACCAGGCCTCAAGTTAGTTATAAAGGTGGCTGGGTGACAGGAATATGAATGTGGCCAAGACGATGGCTTCTGTCTTGACTGTTTGTTCATTGAAATGATTAATGTGCATGAATATTATCTGAAGTGAAAAACTGAAAAGTGGGAAAGGAAAATTAGCAAATTTTGTGTAGTAACCAAGCATGATACCAAGTGTATAAATGAGTGTGTAAACAGTGAGGAAAAATAACATTCATGACATAAATGGCTGCAGATTTTTTTGGCAATATTTGCTCTGGAAAGATAAGTTATTATCCAGAACCCTTATCACCATCAAAAGCATTATTTTCATTTGATTATTTTAAATGAAGAATTCCTTCTTTTCATTAGAGATGTGGTTTGTGTTTTATTACCCATGTATCTCACCTTCTGTGGTGATACCACTAACCCTACATGAATGAGAATGCTTTTCCTCATTGTCTCATTGTTCACATTAGTATGCTTCTTTCTTGAGAAGAGAAAATTATAAGAAAGAATTTCAGACATTTGGTCAATTTGTGGATGATGAAGAGGAATAGAAGTAAGGAATTCTGAGTCAGATCTTTGGTAGGGATCTGCTTAATAATGGTCTCCAACTCTCCATCTGGAAGTATCTGAAAAGGATTCATAAGTCAGGGCAAAGGTCAGTCTTTAAATCAACTTGAGATTGATCTAAATGAAGAGGAGGAAGTGTGCAGTGGACACGGAATATATGTGCTTCTAGAGAATCCAAAGAAAAAATCGTTCTTTTTAAAAATTTAAATTCATTATTGTTTAAAGTATTACAGAAGTTTCTTTTTCCCCCATTGACCACTCCCTCGCCTCCCACACTCCCCAGCACATGCCCTCATTCCGCCCACCTCCCCTCTCATCTGTTGTCCATTGGTTTTGCTCATATCCATGCATACAAGTCCTTTGGTTGATATCTTATACCCTCACCCCCTGCCTTCCCTCATAGATTGGACAGTCTGTTTGATGTGTCTGTGACTCTGGTTATATTTTTGTTCATCAACTTATGATGTTCATTATATTCCACAAATGAGTGAGATCATGTGATATTTATCTTTCTCTACTGGCTTATTTCACTTAGCATAATGCTCTCCAGTTCTATCCATGCTGTTGCAAATGGTAAGAATTCCTTCTTTTTTTACTGCAGGGTAGTATGGGGTACCACAGTTTTCTAATCCACTCAACTGCTGATGGGAACTTAGGCTGTTTGCAAATCTTAGCTATTTCAAATTGTGTTGTTATGGAACATAAGAATGCATATGTCCTCTCTGATTGGTGTTTCTGGTTTTTTTGGATATATTCCTAGAATTGGGATTATTGGGTCAAATGGAAGTTCCATTTTTAATTTTTTGAGAAATTTCATCCTGTTTTTTTTTTCTTTTTTTTAAATATATTTTTTATTTATTTTTTTTTACAGAGAGGAAGGGAGAGAGAGGTATGATTAATTTCCCAATGAATGACCAGAGTTTTGCCAAGTTAAAAGGCATGGGGGTAGGTTTGAACATTCTAGAAATGGTAAAGGAATTTTATTTATTCAGGTCATTTTGAGGAGGAAGAGGGAAGGTTTTAAAACCTTTTTGAAGTTTAATGTACAGAAAGTAAGTGCACCTAAGCACACAGTTTGATAAATTTTTACAAACTGATAATGTCCATGTTACTGGCTTTCAAACAGCCCCTCAGAACCCTGCTCAAGTCCTCTTCATTCATACCCTTAATATACTCAGCATACGGGCTTCTAGTGGCACAGAATCATTTTGCCTCATTTTGTACTTTATATAAGTTAATCACACAATACATGTAAGTCTTTGTCATTCAGACTGTTTATGTGATTCCTCCATCTTTCTGTGTTTCATTATGGAGGTTTCATGATCATTGTATAGCACTCCGTTGTGAGACGATATCATGATAAATTCTTTCTCCTGTTGAGAGGCGTTTGGATGTTTCCAGTGTGGGACCATTGCAAATGGTGTTGCGACAGCTATTCTAGAACATGTCTCTTGGTGAACAAATGTGCACATTTCTGTTGAGTGTGAGTTTGTGCATGTAGGTGGTTGCTGCATCAGGTGGTTGTGCCCATTGATAGTCCCATTAACATATGTGAAGATAGGGGGATGTTTTAATTTACCTGAGAGAACACTGCTTAACTTCCACTATTACTTAAGGATGAAAGTTAAAGGGAAGCAGTGGGGCCCAATATTAGGCAGAACTTTCTATCACTTGGAAATTCACAGAAAGAAGTTGGGACCCCGTGAAATAGTTCCTTGTTCCCAGAGTGGTCAGACAGTGACTCGATGGCCTTCATTGAGGAGGAAGATGAGCTGGGGAATTTCAAGGCCTCTTCCATCAATAGGCTTTGTAAACCTAAATTAAGCATCTCTATAAAAACTGAGAATGAAAGTGGTTGAAAGAGATCATTGCTAAGGAGCAGATGGTCAGATGGTATGAGACAAGCAGTGAGTAAACTGGAGTGAATGCTGTCAGTGCTGACTCTGAGAGTGAGGGCAAAGGCTAGACTAGGAAGGGAATCAGCTACCAAGCCTGAGCAGGAAGTGGTAGAATTGATGTGGTCATAAAAACAGATAATATGTTAGTGGATGGAACAAAGAATGGTTAGTTTGCATGCAACCATAGGCGTATTTTAGAGCACAAGTGAACAGGTTGACATGGTTCACTCTACTGAGTGCTTAGAACCAATTATGAAAACCATAAAGCAAAGCAGAGGCATTCGATCCGCTCTGCCAGAGATCAAGTGAGGCCTGTAAGATGCTCAGGGGGAAGCTGCTCCCCAGGGAAATGGCCAAATAGCGCTCAACAGTAAGAGGCTATGGAGTGCGTGAACTGCTCCCATCTCTTCCACACATTCTATCCCTCTGGTTTCTAACTTAAGTTTATGTTTGCATTCAGTCTTCTCACTTCCTTGGAATAACTCACTGTGCCTCCTTATGGTTAATACCTGTTATGGGTGCTCCAGTTACCAGCCTGTAGTACTTCAAATTGAGCAAGTAGCCCATTGAACACCGGTTTATAACATTGCTGATTCCCCATGGCGTGGAGGTTGGGGTGGCGGCAAACACTCTCCCTACTGGACAGAGAGTTATTTGGGATCAGATTTCACCTAACTCTATCTTATTTCTTCTATTTTATATTGATACTGTATCATTTTATGATTCCTTTGTAAAGTCCTGAGAAATAGCTTGCATAAGTTAGTTCCAGGAATAGTCAGTTTATGATTAAATAAAATTTCTTTAGCCATTTCTCATAACTCAGATCATATTTTCTTTTTACTTCAACTGCCAGGAAGCTCAGAGCCAAATTTACATGCTTAATTGCAAGTGCTCTGTTGGTTCAAAAATCATGCTTATTGACAAAACATTTTTTCAATTACAGCTAATATTCAGTATTATTTTATATTAGGTTCAAATATACACCATTGTGGTTAGACATTTATATTATTTACAATTTCTTTCCCCTTTTAAGTCTAGTACCAACCCAGCAGCAGACATAGTTATTATATTACTGACTATATTTCTTATGCTGTATTTTATATCCCCATGACAGTTTTATGACTACCAATCTGTGCTTAATCCTTCACCTTTTTCCACCCAGCCCCCACCACCTCTATCCCATCTGGCAACCATCAGTTTTTTCTATGACTCTGTTTCTGTTTTGTTTGTTCATTTATTTTGTTCTTTAGGTTCCATATAAGTAAAATCATATGGTATGTATCTTTCTGAGTTTGACTTATTTCACCTAGCATATAATATTCTTTTGCTCCATCCATATTGTCACAAATAGTAAAATTTAACTTTATTTACATGAAAGGTTAGATTGTTTCCTTGAGATATTTATTGTTTCTTAAGGTAGGCCTGTAATGATATGAATTTCTCCCTTACAGATACTTCTGCTGTGTCTCATATATTCTGGATCATTGTGTTTACATTTTCATTTACCTCAAAGTAGCCTTTGATTTCTTCATTTCTTCATTGTCAAGTAACATGGTAGACTCCATATGTTGTTCAGCTTTTTTTCCTTGTAACTGATTTCTAGTTTCATACCATTGTGGAATGAAGAAAATTCTTAATGTGATTTCAATCTCCTTACATTTATTGAGATTTGTTTCATGCACTATCAGGTGGTCTATCTTGAGAAATGTTCCATGTGCACTTGAAAATACTGTACATTCCATAGCTTTATGGTAAAATGCTCTGAAAATATCAATTAAATTAATCTGATCTAGTGTGTCATTTAAGGCTGCTGTGTCCTTATTGATTTTCTGTCTGGAAGATCTACCCATTGATGTCAATGGAGTAGTAAAATCCCTACTATTACTACCGTATATTACTGTCAGTCTCTTCCTTTTTGTCCCTCAGTATTTGCTTTATATATTTAGGTGCTTCTATGTCGGATACATAAATGTTTGCAGAGATATATCCTCTTGTTGGGTTGATCTCTTTATCACTATGAAATATGCTTCTTTATCTCTTATTATAGTCTTTGTTTTAGTCTGATATAAATATGGCTACCCTAACTTGTTTTTCCTTTTCATGTGCATAAAATATCTTGTTTCATCCCTTTACTTTCAGTCTGTATGTGTCTTTTGATCTGAATTAGTCTCTTGTAGATAGCATTTCTATGGGTCTTGTTTTCTTATTCATTCAGCTACCCTGTGTCTTTTGATTAGAGCATTTTACCTATTTATATTTAAAGTGATTATTGATAGGTATGATGTTTTTACCATTTTATTATTCACTATAGGCCTGGTGGGGGATGAGAGAGGGAGGAGGAAGGAGTGTCCCTCAGCCCAGCCTGCACCTCTCGCAGTTCGGGAGTCCTCAGGGGATGTCTAACTGATGGCTTAGGCCCACTCCCAGAATGGGCCTAAGTCGCAATCTGGCCTCCCTTTATGGGAGGTGACCAGATGAGTTGATTAGGGGATGGCACTGGTCTCGAGAGATCAGCCTCGCCCCCTGCCACCACAGCTGCCACTGGTGGCCTCCCTCTGCAGGAGGTGACCAGGCGGGTCAGTGAGGGGACAGTGCTGGCAAGTAGCTAGCCCTGCCCCTTCATTGCCCCTCCGCTGTAGCTGGTTGCTGCCGCCGCCTCCCTCCACCCATCGCCATCCCCTCCTTCTGCCTGCTGGCACATACCTTGCCTGGCCTGGTGCTGCCTGCTTGCCAGCCCCATCTCCCACTGTTCTGCCATTCTGTCATTTGGCCAATTTGCATATTATGCTTTTATTATATAGGATATTTATGTTCTTCTCCCCCCTCTCCTTCTTCTTAAATAAATCCCTTTAACATTTTTTGTAATACTGGTTTGGTAGTAATGAACTTCTTTAGCTATTTTTTTTTTTGGTCTGGGAAGCTCTTTATTTCTCCTACAATTTTAAATGTTAGTCTTGATGGCTGGAGTAATCTTAGTTGTAGGTCTTTGCTTTTTATCACTAAATATTTCATGCCAATTTCTTCTGGCCTGCCGAGTCTCTGTTGATAAATCACCTTACAGATAACTAACTGCCTTTTTCTGACTGCTTTTCAAATTCTCTCTTTGCCTTTAGCCTTTGGCATTTTGATCAGATGAGTGTTGGTATGGGTTTTCTTGGGTTCATCTTGCTTGGGACTCTGTGCCTTCTGGACTTGTATGCCTATTTCCTTTGCCAATTTAAGGAAGTCATCAGTTATTATTTCTTTAAATAGGTTCTCAATACCTTGCTTTCTTTCATCTTATTCTGGGACTCTTATGTGAAAGTCTGTACACTTGATGTGTTTGCAGAGGTCCCTTAAACTGTTCCTTTTTTAAAAATTATTTTTTTCTTTTTGCTCTTTCAATTATTTTTTTCCTGCAACTTGTCTTCCAAATTACTGATTCAGTCCTGTGCTTCATCTAATCTGCTAATGATTCCTCCTAGTGTAGTCTTCATTTCAGTTGTTTTATTCATTTTTGACTGTTCTTTTTAATTGTTTCTATGTTCTATTTTATGCTTACATTTTTGTTGGACAGCTTACTAAGTTTCTTGAATATCCACACCAGTTTTTTAAACCCTGTATTTGGTAGATTGCTTACTTTCATTTTACTTAGCTCTTTATTTGGGATATGTCTCTTTGTCTCCTCATTTTGGCTGCATCTCTGTTTGTTTCTGTGTATTAGTATATCTAGTTTGTCTCCCGGTCTTTGCAGAGTGGACTTATATAGCAGATGTTTTGTGCCACCCAGTGGTGCATCTCCCTGATCACCTGAACAAGGTGCTACAGGAATGTCTGTTGTGTGCACCCCCATTGTAGTTGTCTTTAAAAAAAATGTATTATTGATTTTTTTAGAGAGAGAGGAAGGGAGAGAGAGAGATAGAAACATTGATTGGCTTTCTCCTGCAAGCTTTCTACTGAGGATTGAGCCTACAACCCAGGCATTGGGTTGTAGGAATTGAACCAGTGACCTCTTGGTGTATGGGATGGTGCTCAATCTGCTGAGTTACATTGGCCGGGCTGTGATTAAGTCTTAATGCTCTTGGCATGTTAGTGGGTGGGATTGAACCCAGGTTGAGGATTGGCCCCCACCGCAGTGTAAAAGTTTCTATGTGGGAGCTGACCTCATAGATCATGATTTGCCCAGTGTGTTCTGGTGCCTGATGAGAAAACTCTTTGTGTGTGCTGTTTGTAGAGCTAATCAGGTGTTGTTCTGTGTGGTCTGAAGATGGCCACCAGGCTTATTGGTTCTGTGGCATCTTGGGAGGGGCTCTGGTGCAGCAAAGTTTAGCCGCTACCTGTGACTAGACAGGGAGTACTTGGGAGAGGTCTCCCTGTGAATCGAGGCTGGCTGCCTACAGTACTGGGCCTGGGGCAACTCAGAAAAATGTATAGGGCACCTTGAGGCCTGCCTCTGCTTACCAGCTGCCCATAATGCTCAACTGCTGAAAGAGACGCAGGTAGTGTGCAACTGAGTGAGGCATGGTGGGGCGAGTGGTTAATGCACATTCAGATTTGGCACAGGTGCTGAACCAGGCACGCTCAGTGAAAGGCATAGGGCACATGGAGGCCAGCAGGTACCTGCCTGGGGTCTGTGGACTTTTGAGAGTTTTTTAAGAAAGGTTATAGCAGAGGCCATGGCTGGCTTTCTGTCTCCAAAATAGCCCCTGGCTGTGCAAGAGTTGGGTGGGGCTGGACCTCAGGGAGTCATCAGGGTGGAGCAAGTGAAGTTCACCAGGCCAATGCAGATTCAGATTTGACTCTGAGAAGCTCTACACAGGGACAGTGGCAACTATCTCTCCAGCCCCTGCCCTGAAGCCACACAACTCAGTTTCTCCCCGAAAATTTCTGGAGTCTCCAGAGCCACCTTCCCTCTGCTGAGTCCAAGGTGAGTGCCCTTGAGCAAGAGAGGCTATAGTGGGCCCTTTAAGAGAATGCATGGTTTCCTGCAGTTGGACAGATAGAATCTTTGGTGTTTTCATAACCAGATGTTGTGGAGAGTCTTCTTCCCAGCACTAGTGCTTCAGGCTGGGGATCCTGGTGTAGGGTTGGGACTCCTTGCTTTTGACGGGAGGACCTCTGTAGCTGAGATATCCCTCCCGATTATTGACCAGCACATGCAATTGTGGGTCCAGCCAGTTTCATATGTCCACCTCTTCTACCCATCTCTCTCTCTCTCTCCCTCTCTCTCTCTCTCTCTCTCTCTCTCTCTCTCTCTCTCTCTCTCATAATATTACATGGGACAGTCATTTGCATTGTTTTTCCTTTTAAAACATTGTTTTAGAGAGAGTAATGGAGAAGGATAGAGAGTTAGAAACATCGATGAGAAATACATCTATTAGCTGTCTCCCACATAGCCCCTACTGGGTATCGAGCCTGCAACCTGTGCATGTGCCTCATGTGCCCTGACGGGGAATCAAACTGGTGACCTACTGATTCATGGGTTGGCCCTCAACCACTGACCCACACTGGCCAGGCTCTCCTAGCAGCCTCTACTTGGCTTCATTATATCCTTGGTGATAGGACTTCTGTTCATTTCATCTTCAGATGGTTCTCCAGGTGGATCGTTCTATAATTTGGTGTTAATTTTGAAGTGGTAATGGGAGGAGGCTTGCACAGTGTTTACCTACTCTACTATCCTGACTGGAACTGCTTATTTACAATTTTGATTTATCTTTGTGCTTTGTGGTAGACAGAATTCTGTGGTGGACTCCAAGATCTCAGTCCCTGTTGTATATGCACCTGGTGTATGATTTCCCTCCTCTTGGGTATGAGTAGGGCTGAGAAATAGGATGGTGTCACTCTTGTTATTAGGTTACATTATATAATAAGAATTTTGAAAATGTAATTAAGGTCCCTAATTAGTTGACTTTGAGTCAATTGATTGGCTCTGACTTAACCAAACAGGTTCCTTAAAGAGAGTTTAGAAGTCAGAGAATTGAAGCCTCAGAGATTCTTCTGATGACCTTAAAAAAACAACTTGCTATGAGTTCCACAGATGCAAGGAAGCTAATCCCAGCAACAACTGCATGATTTCAGAAGACTTCAAGCCTCAGATCAGACCTAAGACTTACTGACACCTTGATTTCAGCCTTGAGACTTGAGCAGAGGTCCCAGCTAAGCTGTTACCAGATTCCTGCCCCCAAGAACATAAATTTGAATTTTTTAAAGGCACTCAACTTGTAGTAATTTATTATGCAACAATAGACAACTAATACATACATTTCCACTCATGTCTATTTCAGTTTTACCTTTTATTTATTGTATATGTAGCTCTTTAAATTTTTGTGATTTAATTAAAATAGAATGGATTAAGGAATACATTAACTAGTATGATGGGGCCTTTTACATTCACCCCAGAGTGAATTCCCTCCATGGCATACTTCAGCCTCCTCCCTCTGTGCTTTGGCTTATGCCCTCACCTCTATTTGAAATTCCTTAAGCCTCATCTCTACCTATCAAAATTCCATCTCAACTTAGAGGCCCAGCTTGAGTTTCACATTCTCCATAATTCCTGCAAAGTGAGTTTGGAGTTATTCCCCCAC
Organism: Pipistrellus kuhlii; assembly: GCF_014108245.1. Lineage (NCBI taxonomy): Eukaryota > Metazoa > Chordata > Mammalia > Chiroptera > Vespertilionidae > Pipistrellus > Pipistrellus kuhlii. Next base: position 68,707,673 of record NW_023425573.1, read on the forward strand.
CCTCATTTCTAAATCTCTACAGCTATGCTTCCCAGGATGAGGGCTGACATCATCACAGTCCCCTCAGGGAGATTTTTTAAAAAATGCAGTTTCCCATCATTCCCTCCTCTCTGCGACCCCAGGAATTCTGGTTCCTTATTGAATGTTTGAAAACCTTTTCAGGCCACATCACTGGAAAGCTCGGTTTGGCAACAGTTATCCTCTCATTCTTACGCAGGTCAGCTCTGTGCAGAGTGTCCTGTGCAATTTACAGCTTGTGCTTAAGGCTCTCAAAACTTGAACCCAAGGTTGTAGAACATCTCTTGCCTAGACAGCACATTGTACATTTCTTTATTTAATTTTAAACCTGATTTTATTGTTTTCCTACTTGTATTTTCCCTTTGGCTTTACTCCCTCAATTATTTTATTTTGTTTTTGTGTATATTTTTGTAAGTAATCACAAATCCTTGGGGGAAATGCAGTTGGAAATAAATAATCAGAAAACCAACACACTCTTCCCTAATCCTTTAATGTACATGAATCTCGTTTCCCTGGCAACAGTAAAACTTTCTAAACCATGGACTCTGGCTTACACCTTTCTTATGTCCTCATCGTAGCTTATACAATTTGAGCGTACAGGAACAGTGTTCAGCAAACTAAAGAATGATGGTCAAAAGGATAAGAAAGGTTCTGGCTTTGTGCACTGTTCCTTCCTGTCCTTCCCCTTCCTTATCTCCTTCCTGTGCCCCCTTTCCTATCTTTTGAAGCATTGAACAAAGAATTGCTTTTTTTTTTTTTCTAGACTCAAGTATTAGAGGCTAGTACAATGCATAGATCAGGTTATAGAATGAATAAGAGGCCCTTTGTGTCTTTCAAAGTGTTTCTTCTTTTGAAATGGCTTTTGACTGAGGTGTATTTTTTTTTTTTAACCTCCTGGTTCTGTGAGCAGACACATTCTAGATGAGGGGCTGAAAGGGTCCCCTCAATCATCAGGCACTACCCTTTTCCCTTCCAAAGCCCCAGTGAATGTGCTGTTCAGGATGGCAGCCATGCCCTTATGCCAGAGCACACACCTGGGATATCACTTGAAATGTTCCAGTGCGAGCCTCGCTCAGTAGGTGGAGTGGGGCAGAGGTTTAGCATGCAGAGATGAATAGTTTTCCAGGGAAGTTCGACCGAGGCAGTCATTATGGAAAATCTGATAAATTGTACTCCTATAACTATTATTTTTAAGCCTGTTCTAGTGTTTTGAAAATTTCTAATCTCTTGGGCAATGATGAGTCCCCTGACTCATTCTACTTGTCCTTTCTGCAAGTTAGGTTTTACTTAGATTCTTTCCAGTGGGGTACTCTTTTCTTGCCCATTGGTTTTATTTTGAGTGTATTAAGCTGTATCTAAAGATCCAGGTGAGCATGGTAAGATGTGCTGTCTGTGTGCATGCATGCACACATATGCAGGTTGTGTACTGTGTGTGAGTCCATGCATATGAGTTTCAGGGTTTCTGTTTCTATCATTTCAGTTTGATAAAAATATTATTTTTATCCACTCTTAGATTTACAAATCAACTAATTGAACTTAGAAATCACTGTATTCAACCAAAATAATCCCAAGGAATTTTAGCTAGTGGGATTCATCTTCTTAACAGAAATTAGAATTATTTTCTGCTTGATTGAGAGGTTTTTGTGCCATCTTCTCCAATATTATTGGGGTTACACTTACACTATTACACATATTTAAAAAACGTAAGTATTTGATCCATTGAAATCTTCCTCTTCCCACCCTATGACCTAACACTGTGTTTTTATAAGGCTATACAGACTCATATATGACTTCAAAATGTTTCAGGTTTGTTTCTTAGTTGTGGTGGGTGCACACTTAGTGAATGTTGATGGGAGCATTTCACAATGTAGATTCTGAGAGCTGGCATCTAGCAGGTGCCTGTGTCAGTGAGGGGAGCCCTGAAGCCATTGGACTTGGTGGCTGCCCTTGTGAGACATGCGGCCCGTCTAATGCTACACCATGATGCTGGTCAAGTGCAACAGGAAAGTGTGTTTAGAGCTCGTTTGTACCTCACAACTTCCATCACTGCCTCCTGTTCTGCTTTGGCCTCCAGCTTATCCAGTCTGTGCTGACATGGACGGAGGGAAGTGGAGAACTCAGCTTCCTTGATAAAGCAGCTCTGGGTGCAGACCCCCACCCAGAGAACCATCTTTCAGATTTGGCATTTCAACTGGGCCATTTCTGCATCTCCTGCAGCACTGACTTCAGAGGATTTGCCAAGAAAAGCTGAAGCAAAAAGTTTAATATTATGTAACAGATATTGAAGGAAATTGAATGAAAAAAGTTGATTGTAGCCTTAAATTCGCCACATCAGTTGCCTTTGACATTTGGTTCAAAGCCCCTCTATTTCCTGTTGGGTGGGCTCTTTCCTAAGACCTGATCAGGACTTTGCATGAGCCCTTGTTGGCCAAGGACCATAGGAGTTCTGTCTTTCTGTGTGTTCTTCATTAAATGTTCCAAACGATTGAGAAGTACCTTTAAGGTGAGGGTGTGATTAGAAGGAATAGTGGGTGCAGGAAGTTTAGTGTTAATGGCATAGAGCCATGGTAGGCAAACTGCTAGCGAACCACTCGTGGCTCTTTGGCCCCTTGAGTGTAGCTCTTCCACAAAATACCACAGCCTGGGCGAGTCTATTTTGAAGAAATGGCATTAGAAGAAGTTTAAGTTTAAAAAATTTGGTTCTCAAAAGAAATTTTAATCTTTGTACTGTTGATATTTGGCTCTGTTGACTAATGATTTTGCCGACCACTGATCTAGAAGATGTATCTGGGAGTTGCAATTTTCAGAGGTTAAGCCTATTGAAGAGCTGACAAGAACATAACAAATGGACTGTAAACGTAGTGATGGCATGAAAGTCACAGTGTGAGGATGTCCCCGGGGATGTTGTGTAGGTTATCTTTGCCTTGGTCACAGCCATGCCCAGGCAGGAAAGAGGAAAGGAGAGGGGAGCTAGTTGCCTGGAGACAGCCGTGAACTCCATGGCAAACCTGGGTGTGTGGATGGAAGGGAAGTGGTGGAGAAGAGGGAACAACATGTCTTGATGTCATCACTTTCCTGAGACAAATGATCATGAATATTCACAAAATTAAGCAACCATAACAAAACCTTAGAAACCACCTACCTGTCTACAATGAATGCCTAAGGCACATTATGGAACATCCAGTCAATGAGCTGTGCAGTCCTCAAAATTGTTACTGTGGAAGAACACTCCGTGGCATTAAATTAGACCCAACCGCATTGCTGTAGGTGGGGAATTATGTAGCAAGTATTCCTATTTTTGTATGTATGTTGTTGTAGACATTTGTCATGGCTGTGACTTCTTGTCATCTTATGAACAGCTTTTCTATATTTGGGGACATTCCTACATTATGACCACCTCCTCCCAACATTGAAGCTGGGACTCAAATTTCCAGCCTCCCTTGCAACTGGGATGCACACATATGACTTGAGGCCCACCAACCAGACGTACTGTGAGAGAACTCATTCCTGAAGTGAGTAAAGAGTGCAAGCAATCCCGTGCGCAGCTTTCCATTGTGTGGACGCGTGAGGGCAGGGGTATTGAGCTCTTAGAGCTGCAGGGGAGAAGTTGGGTTTCGGAGGCAATTGTTGCCTCATCAGCTCAATTTTGCAGTGGAGTTTGGGGGATTGTTTCCAGCAGCGTAACCCAGCCTTATTTCCAGTCTTTCCAATCATTCTGTGAGCCATCCATTACTTTTTAAAAATAATTTCCTTGACTTCAGCATTAGGTACAACACAATGTTGACACTAGTTTTGGGATTTGCTCTTTTTTTCTTGTATTTTTTTTTTTTCTTTAACAAATATTCATTCAAAAGAAAATTGTCATCTATTTGTTGAGTACTAAGGTACTGCAGGTAAAATTACTTATGATGCTTTCTTTATTGCTCGTTCACATATTATATAGATAGTCAAGACTCTATATAAAAAGTATATATCTTTTTAATAAAAGTAATATACTAAAATAAAACAAATTATAAAAACCATAAACTTTACTTTCTATACATCCTTCAATAATTTCTTAGTGATTGTCTTGGTGAGGTAAACATTTGTTTAAAGTCTAAAGATGTTTTTATTTTGCTGTCATTTGTTCAGTTATTTTTTAGCTCAATTTGGAATTCTAGGTTCATAGTTATTTACCCTCGAGTGTGAAATCTCTTGTCTTGTGCTCAGGCATTTCATTTTCTGCTGCAATCTTGCTGTCTCAGAGGCTTTCATTTGTGTGTCACAGTTTTAGGACTTTCTCCTTTTGTACCACTGTGTCTCATTTTCCATTTCTCTTTAGCTTGATGTTTCTATAGTTTTAACATTATTTGTGTTGTGAATTTATTTTTATTTATACTGTACTTTCCATCATAAAACAAACACTCAGTTTTGAAAATTATTTAACCATTATCTCTTAGGATAGTTCTTCGCTGTTCTATCTTTTTCTCTTTTTGGAATTTCTTAGACACATTTTAGCGTCTGTTAGTTGATATTTCTAACATTTGTTCTGTGCTTTATTCTAGGTGAATCCATTAGACAAGTTGTTTAATACCACTAATTCCTTATGATTGGTTTATCTAGACTTTATCTTGGTCATGGCTTTTTATTTCAGATGATGATTTTCTTTTCTAGATTTATAATAGTTCCTTCTTCAGACCCAATTTTTATGTTTCTTATTTCCTATGTTTGTACCACCATTTCTAATTTTTTATGAATGCTATTCCATTTTTGTTTTAACTTTTATTCATAATCATCCCCCTCAGTTTTGTTGAGGTATATTTGACAAATTGAAGAACGGTATATCTTCAAGGTGTAACAGTATAATGTTTTGATCTACATATACATTGTGTGATTAGTACCGCAATCAAGCTAATTAACAAATAAATACATCGCTTCCTATAGTTACATTTTCTTGTGTGTGGTGAGAATACTTAAGATAAACTCGCTTAACAAACTTCAAGTACACACAGTACTGACTGTGGTCACCATGTGTCCGGTAGAACTCCAAAGTGTGTTCATCTTCTAACCAAACCTTCCTACCCTCTGCCCCTGTGTCCCTCCCCTCCCAGTACCCGGATGTCACCCTTCCACTTTCTGCTTCTGTGAGTTTGATGTTTCTAGATTCTACATCTAAATGAAATTATGCAATATTTGTCTTCCTATGTCTGGCTTATTTCACTTAGCTTAACCTTTTCTCCAGGTTTGTGCCTGTTGTTGCAACTGGAGAAATTTTCTTATTTAAGGCTTAATAATATTTCTGTGTGTGTGTGTGTGTGTGTGTGTGTGTGTACATACAAACACATGGAATTTCTTGTTATCAATTCATTCATCAACATAACACTTAAGTTGTTTTTATGAATTGGCCATTGTGAATAATGCTGCAGTGAACATGGAAATGCAGATATTTTGAGATACTGATCTTTTTTTATTTGCACATATACCCAGAAGTAGAATTGCTAGATCATATCATTCATTTGAAAAATTTTTATTCCTAATAATCTTCACCTGAGGATATGTTTTTATTAATTTTAGAGAGAGAGGAAAAGAGAGAGGGGAAAGGAGAGAGAGAGAGAGAGAGAGAGAGAGAGAGAGAGAGAGAGAGAGAAAGAGAGAGAGAGAGAGAGAGATGTTAGAGAGAAACATGGATTGGTTGCTTCCTGTATGTGCCCCTATTGGAACCTCCATACTGTTTCCTGATGGCTGTGCTAATTTATATGCCCACCAACAGGGCACAGAGATGGTCTTTCTCCACATCCTTGCTAACACTTTTGTTGTTTTGCTAATGGCTATTCTAACAGGTGTGAGGTGATACCTCCTTGTGGGTTTGATTTGCATTTCCTTTCTGGTATCTATTGGCCATGTGTGTATCTTCTTTTGATGTTAGTTTTTTGGTCATTTCATTGTTTGTATTTCTTTGGCAGTGAATTCTCTTCATTTTTCAATTTTGGCTCTCTTTTTAGAATTATTTTTCATGTGCTTTAAACTTTCCATTTATCTTGCATGACGATTTTTCCCCTTTCTGTACACTCCCCTCCATCGAGGATTTGTGGATGCCTCCAGCAAGCTTAGCAGACTCCAGTCAGGTGACTTGATACATCTGTCGCGAAATATAAAACTGGCACATCTCCAATGAAGCTGAGCTAGCCAGGGCCTTGGTCAGGTTCTGTCTTTAAGACTGTCTTTCCTTCTATCAAGTCCATCAGCATCCTACATATAGAAAACTGTAGCCTTGGGCGACCATTCATTTTCACCAGCCTCTTCAAGATTGAGGGACCCTTTTTCCTGACTGTGTTTTCAGGAAGAGAGCCTGCTGTCTTTTGTCCTCAAACACTCATGAAAGCTTTTAATGCTTAATACATATTAGGTTTCAAATTCTTTCCCAATTTGTGTGACTCTAAAACCAGGACCTAGTGTGCTAAGGACCTCAGTACCCTCTTTCTTCTCTGAGCTCTGTTTCTGGTTCCCAGAGATGTTTATCTTATTTATACAGCCCAGGGAATTTACCTGTGACAGTTAATATATTTTTCTCAACTATTATTTAAGAGGAAGTTCTTACTTTGACATCTATTTATCCATGAATGGGCAGATTAATCATGGTCTTTAAAACTGCACAAAAAAAGTAGGTATGTTAAATGTTTGTATTTTTCCAAAGTGTTGGGAATTTCACTTCTGCTCCACAAAGTTTCCAAGATCCATGACCAAATGTGACTCTTTCCATTTGAATACATGCTATATTTGCCAGGAAAAAACAAAACAAAATATAGTAGTGAGAATTTATTTTATTTTTCCTCCAAAACATATAACTATATTTTATGCCATCAGCAACATTAGCATAATTTGAAAAGGCAATGGTACAGTGGCAGCGTTAGAACAATTTGAGTGAAGTCCCCCTAAAATAGAGTTGAAATTCAGATTCCTGATACAATAATTTTTTTCGTCTTGCAGTCAAAGGAAATGCTGCCTTCAATGCAAATTGTTGATGAAAGCAACAGGCTGGAAGTGATTTATTTATGTTTTATTCTTTTAACTTTTTCTGAGGTCATGGGAGTTCAATGCCTTGTACTTGTTAGGTAGGGGTTAGTGTATTTTCTACAAATGTGGGCTGCTAAGACAGTGTCAGCTTTGTGCATCCCGTGAATGTTCAGTGAGTGCTAGGGAAAGATGAAGGGAGTCTGTGTAGTTTAAGTGATTTAATTGGCAAGGTTGGGCATCCAGCTTAACTTCAAATTCAAATATACAGTATACAAGTCATATGTGTCTTTTCCTGACTTAATGAAAGTAAAATTTTAAAATAAAACAAAAATATATTGCTCAGGACTAAAATAGAACATAATGCAAATATAGATGTAGTATTATAGAATGTTACACTTGAAACCTATATAATTTTATTAATATATTCCCAATAAATTCAATAAAAATTAAAGAAATAAATAGAAAAATAACTAAGAAAATGGGTGCATGATTTAAAGTAAATCACACAAAAAAGTTAGAATGAATGGTGTGACTTCATTTTTCATCTTGAGCTTAAAAGATATACAATGCAGTGAACCATCCAAAACTGTAAATAAGAAAATACTCTCATTAATAATAACAACCCAGAGAATAACACCCAGGAATAAATTTATCAAATAAAGTGCAAGGCTTGTACACCACAAACTAGAAAACATTGTTCTTCGATATTAAATAACATGTAAGTATATAGGAAGATAGCCCCCTTTTATGAGTCAGAAGACTTGCATTATTAGGATAGCAGTACTCACCAAACTGATCTGTAAACTAAATGCAATACTAAAAAAAAATCCCACCTTGCTTTTGTCAAAATTACGTTTTTCATAAAATTCACAAGAAAATGAAAGGTATTTTAGTTTGGAAAATAGCCAAAACCATTTTGAAAATGAAGAGTAAAATAAGACTCTCAATTTCTAAATCTACTAACAGCTATTGTAATCAATAACCAATAAGGCTATATAAAAACATCAAATTAATAAAATTGAGAGTAAAGAACTAAACTATCACACTATGATCAATTGATTTTTGACAAGGGAGTCAAGACAAGTCTGTAGGGAGAACAATCATTTTAATTACTGGATACCATGTGTAAAATGGGATGGATATGAAGCCCTACTTCATATGTGTTAACTAAAATGAATCATAGACTTGAGTGAAAGAGCTAAAAATTATAACACTCCTATGATAGGAATAAATCTACTTTTTACTTTGGAATAGTCAGTGTTTTCTTAGATGTGACATCACAAGCATGATCTGTAGCACCAACAAAAATCAATAACTTGGACTTCAGTAAGATAAAATAAAAATATTTCTACATGAAAGGACACTATAAAGAAATTGAAAATAAAACCCACAGAATGGGAAAAATATTTGCAAATAGTTCATCTGGCAAGAGACTGGAATATATAAAGAACTCTTACAACTGTACAATGAAAAGACAAATTACATTTCCCCTCCCCAAATGGGCAAAAATATAAATACCTATTTCTTCAAAGAAGATATACAAATAGCCAATAAGCACATGAAAAGATGTTCATCATTTTCATTTTCATTAGGGAAATGGAAATAAAAACTGTAATGAGATATCACTTCACATCCACTAGAGGGGTTCCAATTAAATAGATGGACAATAACAAATGTTGGTAAGGATGTAGAAAAATTGGAATTCTAATACATTACTGTGAGAATGTAAAATAGTATATATCCACTTTGGAAAGCTATTTGGCACTTTCTCAAGATGCTAAACTAAGTATACATTTGACTCAGCAATTCCACTTCTAGGTATACTATATCCAAGAGAAGTGAAAACATGTTCCTATAAAAAGTTGTGCATGGTGTTTATAGTGAAAATGTGGATACAGTCCAGATGTCTATTAACTGATATATAGACAGATAAAAGATGACATTCCATTCAATGGAATATTATATATACTAATAAAAGGGTAATATGCTAATTAGAATGGATATATTGGACATCTTCTGGTCGCCATGGTGGCAGGGGCTGAGGCAGAGGTGGTTGGGGGCTCTCAGGCCAGCAGGGGAGAGCAGTTAAGGGTGATCAGGCTGGCAGGCAGTGGGGTTAGAGGCGATCAGGCAGGCAGGCAGGCAGGCAGGCAGATGAGCATTTAGGAGCCAGCAGTCCTGGATTGCGAGAGGGATGTCTGACTATTGGTCGGGCCTAAACCAGCAATCAGACATCCCCCAAGGGGTCCCGGGCTGGAAAGAGTGCAGGCCGGGCTGAAGGACACCCGTCTCCCTGTGCATGACTTTTGTGCACAGGGCCTGTAGTCCAACCATGAAAAGGGGTGAAGTACTGATGCATGCTACAATATAGATGATTCTTAAAAACATTTTGCTAAGTAAAAAGAAGTCAGTCACAAAGACTACTCCTATGGTTCTGTTTATGTAAAATATCCAGAATAAACAAATTCCTGGAGACACCTGCAGCTGGGTAGGGAGCAGAGTTTGGGGAAGAACTGCTAATATATATGGGTATTTTTTTTTAGAGTGTTGGAAGTGTTTTATTGATAAAATGACTGCAGATGGTGATGATGGTTGCACAATTCTGTGAATTCACTTGACTTTAAATGGGTCAGTATTATGATATGTGAATTATATCTCAATAAAACTGTAAATGAAAAAACTACATTGAATTTAAAATCAAAGACTTTAATTCCTTTAACTGGTTTTATAGATCACAACATTTTAAAGCCAGAAGGCACCTTAGTGATATGAGATATGAGAAAAATGAAGACTATAAAAATTATTTTTTCTGATAATTTATAGGTTGTTAGTAACAGAACAAGATATATAAACCTTCCATTTGAATTTAAAAAATGTATCAAGACTTACTAGACTCCACTGAAGTCATCTTCATAGCTAAATATGAACTATCAAGTTGTCATAATTCAGTAATTTATTAATGTGACCTATCAAAATATCCATGTATTTTTATTTTTTATTTTTTTAAGGTTTAATAAATCTTTATTGTTCAGATTATTACAGTTGTTCGCCCCCCCCCATAGATTCCCTCCACCTGGTTCCCATCCAACCTCTTCCCTTACCTCCCCCCAACTGTCCTTATCCTTAGGTGTACTATTTTTATCCAGTCTGTTCCACCCTCCCACACACCCTTTTCCCCCTGAGAGTTGTCAGTCCACTCCCTTTCTATGCCCCTGATTCTATTATATTCAGAATATTCTGTTCATCAGATTTTTCATTCACTTGATTTTTAGATTCACTTGTTGATAGATTGTATTTGTTGTTCATAATTTTTATCTTTACCTTTTTCTTCTTCTTCCTCTTCTTAAAGAATACCTTTCAGCATTTCATATAATACTGGTTTGGTGTTGATGAACTCCTTTAGCTTTTTCTTATCTTTGAAGCTCTTCAGCTGACCTTTAATTCTGTGATAGCTTTGCTGGGTAGAGTAATCTTGACTGTAGGTTCTTGCTATTCATCACTTTGATTATTTCTTGCCACTTTAATCTGGCCTGCATAGTTTCTGTTGAGAAATCAGCTGACAATCCTATGGGTGCTCCCTTGTAGGTAATTACCATATTTTCTGGTGTATAAGACGACTTTTGAAATGGAAAAAAAGTCAACCGAAAATTGGGGAGCAAAAGACCAAAATTGCACAAAAATTACCTGCAGATATTGACAGCAAAGAAGTCTTTTCTTTGAAGTGGGGGGTAGTCTTATACTGCGAATATAGGCCTAAACCTATGTTTTAACTGTAAAATTAGGGGGTTGTCTTATACGCCAGAAAATACGGTAACTGTTTTTCTATTGCTGCTTTTGATATTTCCTTTTTGTCTTTTGCTCTTGGCATTTTAATTATGATATGTCTTGGTGTAGTCCTCTTTGGATTCCTTTTGTTTGGGGTTCTGTGTGCTTCCCGGACTTGTAAATCTATTTCTTTCACCAGGTGGGGGAAGTTTTCTGTCATTATTTCTTCAAATAGGTTTTCAGTATCTTGCTCTCTCTCTTCTTCTGGCATTGCCATAATTCAGATGTTGGTACACCTGAAGTTGTCCCTAGGTTTCTTACACTATCTTCAATTTTTGGATTCTTTTTTTCCTTTAGCTTTTCCAGTTGAGTGATTTTTGCTTCTTTGTATTTCAAATCTTGGACTTGATTCTTGTGTTCCTCTAGTTTGCTGTTGGGTGTCTGTATAATATTTTTTATTTCAGTCAGTGTATGTTTAATTTCTAGTTGGTCCCTTTCCATATCCTCGAGAGTCTCTCTCATTTCCTTGAGGGTTTCATTAAATTAATCAGCATTTTCTAGGAAATTCTTGAAAAACCTTATAACCATGGTTTTGAGCTCTATCTCAAGTTATTTATTTTCCTCCATTTCTTTTGTTTGTGATCTGTTTCTTTGTCTCTGCATTTTCGCTGCTTCCCTGAGTTGGTAGGTAGCTTTGTGTGCTATGTATCCTATATGGGCCAGTGGTTCGGCCTCTCCAGTTACCTGAGGTGGACACTCTTGTTGCACCCCTTTGTGGACTGTGTGTACAGCCTTGTTGTAGTTAAGTCTTGATTGTTGTTGGTATGTTGACCTCCAGGCCAATTGGCTGTGAGGATCAGCTCTGTCTATGCTGGAGATAGCCTTATTCGACTAGACTTGCAAAATTGCAAAAGCCTTTGTGCTCAGCTTGGATGGGGCAGAGTTTCAGGGTGGAGCCTACGGCCTTGGCTTCCTGTAAGCTCTGCCCTATGAGGTTCCTGGGTCTCAGTGTCCCTCAGTATCCTTTGGTACCAACTGCAAGCACCTCTGAGAGAAAGGCTTCCTTGAGTTTTGCCCAGTGCCAGACAGTCTGGTCTCTCCCCCAATGAATCTAGATTCCCAGATTCTTGCCTGGAACTGGGGTTCAGTGCAGTTCAGAGCTTTTGTCTCCTTCACACTAGGGCAATCCAGAGGCACAGACAATAGTCTGTCCTCTGCACGCATTCTTATGTGTGCCTCTGGAGCTCTGCCTTTTGCCACTCCCCTGAGTTTTCGCCTTATAGCTTAGATTCCTCCAGTATGAGCCTGGGTCCCCAGGGTCTCGCCCGGAACTGGGGTTCAGTGCAGTCAGAACTGGGGTTCAGCGCTGTTTGGAGCTTTTATATCCTTCCCTCTAGAGAACGCCAACCATGCACTCAACAGCCCTGTCCACTCTGGCTCCATCCTCTCTGTGTATGTGCATCCCCGTGTCTCTGTACCTTAGGCTTTTACAGCTCCTCTGATTTTTCTTGTGGTTTTCTCCTTTTTTCTAGATGTAGAATTTCCAGTCAGTCAGCTTTTCTGTGGTTCTGGATGATGTCCGTTTTGTCTTTTAGTTCTGTTTTTGAAAATGTTGTGCAAGGCTGAAGTTTAGGTGTTTACACTATGCCACCATCTTGGTTTCTCTGTACAGAGTTCTTAATCTCCATGTGTGTTTAATTACTTTTTGTGTGGGTGAGAAAGAAATACCAAAACTAATGAGGAAGTAAGAATATATAAAGACAACCAAGATATTACAGAAATATATACAGGTACACACATTCCTTGGGAAATCTATTAAATTAAAGAAATACATAAGGTTGTCTTTGAAGGAGACACTTTTTTCTATCTCTGTGGTGTAATGGTAGACATGAATATCTAAAAATTATTTTGTAACCCAAGTAATACTTAATTTTAAGGAGAAAAAAATCTTTATGCTTTCAGAATTTATAACTTTCAATTGCTTCTACATTTTGGCTTCATGTAAAAAGAATAATAATTTTTCTTTAAAAAGAGAGTTTGGATTTAGATTTTTTATTTTCCTTGGCAGGTGATGGGATATTAATTCACCCCCTGCTATAGCTGTTCTTTGTTGTTTTTTATTGTTGTTGTGTTTTTTTGTGTGTGTGTTAATATTTAAGACTACAACCTTCTTAGAGTTTTATGTTAATTCAAAATTTAAGAAATATCAAATTTTAGAGGTGGAGGGGGATTTGTAAGAACCACTGTAACTAAAATTTTCAAATTTGTGGCATTTTTAATAGGCGGCAGGCTTCTCACCGATGAATTCTGTTTGGCTTCTGCAATATATTTTAAAATCTGAGAAATATTTAAAAAATGACAGGTTTTGCATAAATATTTGAATTTCTGTGTTCTCTTGAAAAATTAAGGGTTTGGTCAGGCAGCTCCCCATTCCTGTATAGCGGTTTTGGCTGCAGTTGGGTGCCAGCTGCTCCTTTTGGACAGGGTGTGAGCTCCTAGGGGGATGCAGCTCCTCTGGACCAGCTTCTCTCATTTACCTCCTTACTTCGTAGCCCATTGGGTTTGCAGCTGTTGACTTTGCTCAATCCTTTCTTTCCCCCCCAACTCTCCCCATAAGACACTTCATCAAATGAGAGAATACCTAGTCTAAATAACTCAGAATTCATTATCACGGTGATTCCCTTCTATTGGTTAAAAGCATCATAAATCTGATGATTATGTAAGAGAATCAAATTGAATTTCCCAAAAGGAAGAATTGAGAAACCTGAAAGTATTTTAAATCTTTAGATAGAAACATTCTCAATGATGATGAAAATTGGTTCCTGGGACAACAATTTTAGAAATCACAATGATTTGTGGTTCTAAAAATGACCATAGTTACATAAATAGATATATGGTGGTATATATCTGTTGTGTTAAAGTTTCATGGGTTAAGGGAAGGAATTAAGAAAAAAATTAAAGGGCACTAGAGAGTGATGCAAAATTTAAAAAGCTGAAAAACACTGAACTAGAAGGAGGACTAAGGACTCAGGAAGACCAATTTAACTGCCTGGCTCAGTATTTTCCTGTCACAGGTGGCTCCATCTGGTGGGAGAAACCCTGAGTATGTATATAATGAAAATACTAATGAAGTCACATTAGAGACACTGCCTTCAGCCAACTACACAGAAGCTGTCTGGTACAGCTGCCAAAATGACAAGGCATTTCTTTCCTTACCTTCCCAGCTTCACTGAGATATAATGCACATGCAGCATTGCGCAGGATTTTGTACAACATGTTGATTAGATGCACATATACATTTTATGAAATTATCACCACAATATCGTTAGTTCACACCTCCATCATCTTACGTATTCCCATTTGTGTGTGTTTGTGTGGTGAGAATGTTTAATATTTACATTCTAGCAACTTTCAAGTATATAATATTTTTAACCATAGTCATCATAGCATGCATTAGACCCCCAGAACTCATTCGTCTTATCGCTATAAGTTCATTCCCTGTGATCAACATCTCCCCATTTCCCCAATCCATCAGTCCTTGGCTACCACCATTCTGCTCCCAGTTTCTATGAGTTCAGCATTGTTAGCTTTCACATAAAAGTGGGCTCATAGAGTACTTTCTCCGTTTGACTTATTTCACTCAGCATAATTCCCTTAAGCTCGATCCATGCCATTTCAAATAGCAAAATTTCTTACTTTTATATGATTGAAAATATCCATATACATATGCCACATTTTCTTTATTCACTCACAGACAGTGGGCACTCAGGTTGTATTCATGTCTTGGATATTGTGAATCATGCTGCAATAAACATGGGAGGGCAGCTATCTCTTTGAAATAATGATTTCATTTTATTTGGGCCTATACTTAGAGTGGGATTGCTAGATCAGCTGGTGGAAAAGCCAGGGTAATACAGAGATTTTAGCATCACTGACATAAGTAAAAATTGCTGCAGGATAACCATTTTGGGAAAGCAATTTGAAACTGCCTGATAAGTTGAACAGGTGCATAACCTGTGACCCAGTGCGTTCTCTGTATGAGAAACTTTTCTGCCTTTGTTCAGAAAGATGCACGAGCAAGAATGTTCAAAGCAGCATTGTTTGCGATATAGTGGCAAACCATAAATTTCCACTTATGGGGAATTGGTTAGATAAACTGCCATAAGTCTATTGAATAGGCATCTTAAAATATTTAAAGTGAATGATAACTCCTTTTATCAACATGTATAAATCTTGATGCCTAATGTTAAGGGGGAAAAATATAGAAGTATTAAGTGGGGGAAAATGCTGCAACTGAATAGAGAAAGCCTGATACCATATGTGAGCTTCAAAATGAACATTTAACAATACTGTGTATCATTCTTAGTACCTAGCAATACATACATAGTGTTAAATATAGGTATTGGGTACATGAATATTTGTTTCTTTTTGGTATGTTAAATTTTTAGTTTAAAATTCAGAATAACATATTTTAAAGCAGTATAAGGGTCCAGGAATGTGTAGAATTTCCCTAAATATGGTAATTCATAGCTTAAAAGAAACAATCTGGTAATTGGTAGCTTAAAAGCAACAAAACATACTTACTGATGAAAATATTACAACTGAAATAAGGAACAAAAGTTCCTACTATCAACTTGCTCCCTAGCCAATGCCATTTGACTAGAGAAAGAAATAAGGATTATAAATATTGAAAAGGAAAGGCCAAAAATGTTTTTATTTTCTATCTAGAAAATGGAGTAGACTAAAACAAACATACTTAGAATTAGAAAGGGTCCTTAGGAAAAGGGCTAAACAAAAGTCCAAGTTTATTAATCCGTAGTTCTTTCTCGGCATTACCTATAACCAATTAGAAAATGCAATTAGAAAGAAAAAATTTAATCTCAAGAGCAACAAAAACATAAATACCTAGGATTTAAAGTAGATATGCCCAAGGGCTATTTAATGAAAATTATAAAACTTTACTGAAGGATATAAACAGTGACCAAAACTAATGGAGAAATTATTTTAAGTTGTCTATTGTTGCATAACAAAACATTCCAATACTTGGTTATGTAAAACAACAAAGACCTTTTCCTCAGGATTCTGTGCTTTGGTAATTTGTATGGTTCTTCTGTTGGTCTCCATTGAGGTCACTCACATGACTATGGTCATTTGAGGGCTTGACTAGAATGGAAGGGCTCAAGAACTGAAGTGGACTTCACCCACTTATATGGCAGTTTGTGTAGCTATCAACTAGGGTGCCTTGGTTCTCCTTCTGTGTTAACCTGGGCTTTTCACAGCATGATAGTCTCTAGGTAAGTTCTAGCATCAGACCTCAGTATAATTTTGCCACATTCTATTGGTCAAAAGAGTCATAAACCATTACAGATATAAGGAGTGGAGAAATATATATTGCACTGTGTATACCCACCACCTAAAGTCAAGTCATCTCCCATCACCATATATTCGGTCCCCTTTACCCATTACTACCTACCCCCTAACCATAACCCTAATTCCAACCCTAACTTTATCCCCTTCCCTCTGGTAACCACCATATTGTTGTCTGTGTCTATGAATTTCAATTTTATATCCCAGATATGGGTGAAATCATATGGTTCTTAGCTTTTTCTGACTGACTTATTTTGCTTAGCATCTCTCAAGGCTCATCCATGCTGTTACAAATGGTGGTATTTAATCTTTTCTTTGGCTGAGTAGTATTCCATTGTATATAGGTATCACATCTCCTTTATCCAGTCATCTGTCGAAGGATACTTAGATTGTATCCATGTCTTAGCCACTGTGAGTAATGCTGCAGTGAACATAGGGGTACATATTTCTTTGTGAATAAATGTTTTCAGTTTTTTGAGTAGATACTCAAAGAGGGGTTGCTGAGTCATATGGTAACTCTTTTAAAATATAACTTTCCTTGGTAGAATAATCTTGGTTGGAGGTCTTTGCTTTTCATCACTTCAGATATTTTGTCCCAATCCCTTCTGGCTTACAAATCAGCTAACAGTCTTATGGAGCTATCTTTTAGATAACTATCTGCCTTTCTCTTGCAGCTTTTAGGATTTTCTTTTTTTTTTGTCTTTAGATCTTTGACATTATGAGTATGATATGTCTTGGAGTGGGTTTCATTGGGTTCTTTTTTAGGGGACTCCCAAGCTTCCTGGACTTCTATATTTATTTCCTTTGCCAGTTAGAGAAGTTTTCTGTCATTTTTTTCAAGTAGTTTTTCAACATCTTGTTCTCTCTCTTCTTCCATAATCCCCATATTATGAATGTTGGTACACTTGAAATTATCCTAGAGGATTCTTATATTGTGCTCATTTCTTTTTTGTTCCTTTTTCTTCTTGCTGTTCTGACTGGGTATATATTGGTCCTTATATTGTAAATTGCTGATTTGATACTCTGTTTTACCTACTCTTCTACTGTTGATTCCCTATAATGTTGTCTTCATTTCAATTAGTGTATCCTTAACTCTGACTGGTTCTCTTTTATGCTTTCCATATCCTTTTTTTGTTGTTGTTGTTATTAAAGTTCACACTAACTTCTTCAAGCATCCTTATAACCAGAGTTGTTTTGAACTCTGTATCCATTGTATTTTTTTTTCATGCCTCTGTTTCATTTAGTTTTTTTTTCTGGATATTTATCCTGTTCTTTATTTGTGGCACATTTCTTTGTCTCTTCATTTGGGCTGCCTCCCTGCGATTGTTTCTATATATTAGGTAGAACTGCTATTTATTCTGGGTTTGATAGAGTGGTCTCATGTAGTAGGTGTCCTGTGGGGTCCATTGGTGCAGCCTCACCTTCTACCCAAGCTGGGCACTCCAAGTGGGCCCCTGTGTGGGCTGTGTGCATTATCCTGTTGTAGTGATTATTGATTGCTGTTGACATATCACTGGGAGGGATTGACCCCCATAATAATCAGTTTCAAAGACTAGCTGTTACTACAGCAGAGGAGCTACTGAAAAGGGCCCAACACCACAGAGCAGGACTTACTTCCGTGGAGCTTTGGTACCCACCAAGTTTACTTTTTGAGCATGTCGCTCATAGAAGTGGTTGGGTTGTAATCCAGTGTGGTCTGAAGTTGTCCACTAGCTGCACTGGCTCTGGGACCTCCTGAGAGTGCAAGATCAGTCACCACCTGTGCCCTCTCCAGGGCCACCGTGCATGAGCTGCAGAGTGATCAGAAGACGGCTGCTGCTTGTGCTGGTGTTTGAGGTGCCTGGGAGAGGCCACACTGCAAACTGAGTCTGGCTGCCACTAATGCCAGGCCTAGAACCACTTAGCAAGAGATCTGGGGTATGTAGAGGCCAGATGCTACTTTTTAAAGAGATTTTAGGCAAGTTTGAAGCATGAGTCAAGAGAAAACCACTGGAAACAGCTTGGGTGGGCCCAGGATCTGGGTGGAGCAGGATTTCAGAATCACTACAGTGGGGGAACAATGTGAGCTAGGTTAATGGAGACTCAGATATAGGGCCCATTTACTGCCCCTGTGGGAGGAGAGCACAACAAAAGAACAATGGGCTAAGCTGGCAGTTCTGAAGCCAGGCAATTCAGGTTCTCCCCTTATGTCCCTGGCATCTTGTGAGCAGCTGCCCCAGCACTAGGGCTCAGAGGAAGTGAGTCCTTCTAAGTCCATGCATGGGCCCTTTAAGAGGAACTGCCTGGGATTCTAGAATTCCTCTTTTCACTCAGCCACCATCCCTGCTTATTTTTATAGCCAGAAGTTGTGGGGACTTCTTTTTCTTAGGTGGGGGTTCTGATATAGGCATGGAACCTGATGCTCCTCAGGGGGGACCTCTACAGCAGCTGAGATATTCCCCCCGACTTTTATCCACCACACATGTGGGTGTAGAACCATCTCAATCAGAGTCTCTGCTCCTCCTGCAAGTCTCCATGTGGCTTCTTCTCTATATCTTCATGTTAGGGCTTCTTTTCAGCCAGATTTCAGGTGGTTCTGAAAGATGATTGTTCTGCAGTCCACTTATAATTTTGATGTGGCTAATGGGAGGTTTCTAGTTCCATGTTTATCTATGCCATCATCTCAGAATTCCTGTTTTACCTTTTAAAGAGATTTTATCTCACCTTTCTCTCCATGAAGGAATGACACTCTCAATTTAATTAAACACTATAGAGAAGATGAACAACTTTGAGACTTTTCTTATACATTTCATTTGGACAGCTGCTGTGACATAGGACATCTTTAATGTCATATTCTACATGTTATGGTTTATTAAGAATTATTTCTGCCCTAGCTGGTTTGGCACAGTGGAGAGAGCATTAGCCCATGGTCTAAAAGGACCTAGGTTCAATTCCAGTTAAGGGCACATGCCCAAATTGTGGGCTCGATCCCCAGTGAGGGGTGTGCAGGAGGCAGCAGATCAATGAGTCTCTCCCTCCCTCTCCCTTTGTCTCTGAAATCAATAAAAATATATATTTTAAAAAGAAATAATTATTTCTATTGTTTTTAACATATTAATGGTATTTAAAGCTTAATCTTTTAATCTTTATTTACTAGACTTCGGGCTTTTCCTTTTCACACACACCAGAATTATTTGGAGCATGAGATTTGTGGAAGGAGGTGACTAAAAGAGAAGAGTGAATAAACTCTTAAAGTGACAGAAGTTTTCAGGTAGTTGGAAATACTCTAAAGCTGTAGAGCTAAAGCTGTAGCAAAGTGTGTTGGCTTTTGATTTATTTTACTATACCCGTTTCCTGAATCATTTTGGTTTTTCACTTGTGTGCAAAGGCATTTAGTGGAAAATAATGAATTCCGCAGTATATGAGGACATCACAGTTACTGGGTCTCCACAAAACACTGCTTTTCATAAACTGTTTTCCTAACAAGTCATGTTGCCTCTCAGTGGGATTTGCAGAGTTTAGGGCATATTCTATCCAACTAGCCCCAGATGGAAAATACACTCTTGAAATTGGATGGTTTTTTAAGTGTAGCTCTCTATAGCCTTTTCAAAGAAAAAAAAAGAAAAAAAAGAAAGAAAGCTTGAACAGAATTCATTTAGTAGCACAGCCTATAATTCCCCCAGCATCCCACGGATTTAGATGTTTTTGCTTTTGGCAGTGGAATTTTTCTAATTTAATTAACTCATTAGTGTAAGCTGATGACACAGTGTGAAAATTCTTTTCCCTAGTCAGATATCTGAATAGTCTTCCAATCCACTGGGGTTGTGTGCACGAATTATTTATTTTTAAAGTTATTTATCTGTTTTATTTGTACACTGACTTCCCTTTAAGAGTTTATGGGCAACGTGTAGACATTTCATGTAATGAACGAGAAGCCTTTCTAAAGTGATAAATGGGGACCAGGCAGAGGAGGGAACTAAACAGCAGGGAAAATCCTTACAAAGAAAGACCGGGAGAGAAAGAACAGATGGTGGGAGAAGAACAACCAGAGCTGAAATGCTTATGCTGGGCCAAACCCCTGCCATTCTCTCTCTTCGTTTTTAGTTCAAATACTGTAAAAATGCAGCAAAAGTCCGTGTTTGGAAAGCAGCTGGAAGTACTGTGAATGAGAATAAAGGCAAGTTTTCCAGGATTATCTAAGTGGGATTCTCCTTTATGCTAAAATCATTCATTCACACCCTCCCCATTTTTTTTAAAACTTTTTTTTATTATTAATATAGAAATTATTTTTCCCTCTTAGATTTTAAATTTTCTTGATATTTGAGGATTGTATTTCATATCTTCTTTCTTTCATCTTCCCTTTTCTTCTCCTTCTCCTCTTCCTTCTCTTCTCTCCTCCTTCTTCCTATCCTCTACACTCCCCTCCCTTTCCTTCTTCTCTCTTTCCTTCCCCTCCCCTCTCTTTCCTCTCTACTTCCTCCTCTCCCTCCATCTCTTTAGGGCCTAAAACAAACAGGGCATGGAAGAAAATATACATTGAATAACTATCACTGAACTCTGGATTAAATGAATTCTGTTCAGTTATGTTTAAGAGTCATTGAACATCTTCTCCGGTATTTAAAACATGCATCATTTTATTCCTCAGAGAAATTTCATTAAGGTGATTGCTGTTATTATTACCTTAATTGTATCCATGAAGAGACTTAGGCCAAGGAATTATATTGCTCAAGGTCACAGGACTTTTCAGTTGAACAATTTAACTTAGGATGTCTAGGTTGCTGCTACCCCAATGATGGTGGTGTGGGATAGTCAGGTTGATAGAGCTCAAGCAGAGATGGTGGAACACCTTTATGTCCATGCTTAGAGAGAAACACAGCCCCCAGTTTCTGTAGAAATAAACATTGGGTAAAAGAAATGTGATTTGTGCATGTTAAACAGGTGACTTTTATGGTATGTGAAGTATATCTCAAATTTAAGAAGATTTAAAAGATAAGGGTTGAACATTACTGATTTTTGGACATATTAAAGGTTCGAGGAGTCTTCCCTGTTCTCCATTCCTAAGGAACTTATTTTGAAGCACTATCAACATTTTAACTGCTTCAGCTTACAAAGCCATGTGTTGAACAATGCCAAGCTCCTCACACCCAGGCTCTGCTGTGCCCCCTCACTCTCCATGTTGGAGGTGCCGTTTACCTGGAAGGGGACATGGGCCATGATTCTAAGGGGTTCAACCAGCTTTTAAGCCATCAGCTCTAAGCTACTGGACAGCATGTAGGATGAGAGGTTTAATAAACATGAGCTCATGAAACTATATTTTTAAAGCCAGTTTTCATCACCATGCAAACATTTCTGTACTTCAAAGGAGAAAGCTGTTGTCACATTCCTGAGAGAGTGTGTCCAACCATGCATTTTTCTGGCAAGAATGGACACTGCGTTCGGGGATGTATGTTAGCACTCTTCTCAGACAGTGTCAGGGTGCTCTAGGATTAAATAGACACCTAATGGTTGAATATCACATGATTTGGTGTTTTGTTTGTTTCCTCATTTCCAGAATGGAGATGGCAGTTTTCTGTTTACTCAGATCCTATCTAATAAAGAGGGAATGTGCTAATTGACCCTCACACCATCACAAAGATGGTGGTGCCCACAGCCAATAAGGAGGCAATATGCTAATTGACTAACCACTCCCTCAAAGATAGCAGCACCCATAGCCAATAGGGAGGGAATATGCTAATTGACTGCTGCACCCTCAAAGATGGCGTCATCCAGTCCCCTCAGCCCTGCTGGGGTGGCAGGTGCACAGCAAGGTCGTGTCTGCCCCATGTGCCTTCCTTTGGAGTCCTGCAGTCTCCTCAGCCCCCCAGCTGTTCAGGGCTGCCCAAGGCTCAGGCAACCAAGGCTGGCTGAGGCTTGTGCTGCAGGCAGTGGTAGCAGCAGAGATGTGATGGGGCGTCACCTTCCCCTGATCACTGGGTTGCCTCCCATCCCTGAGGGCTCCCAGACTGTGAGAGGAAGCAGGCTTGGCTGAGGGACCCCCCTCCAGTGTATGAATTTTCATGCACTGGACCTATAGTACAAGAATAGTTTTAATATAAAGGTGACAGGAGTTTCAAATATTCTGTTTGGTAGCTCTAAGCAAATCTCTCAAATTCATAATTTCTGCTATTGGCACTGTGAAATGAGAGCAAGGTGCTCACATTGGAGAACAGTGGACAGGAATGATGGAATGGGATTTGGGAGCATTTTATTCAGGACTTTCTGACCCTCTTGGTCTTGATGTCGGACATTTCTTCCTTCATTCTCTAACTTGTGGCTTCACTTTGAGTTTCTATGATATCTGCACGTTAATTTGGAATCTAGATTTGACAGTTCTGTCTTAATTCAAATCTAGTTCCTACAAAAAGCAAGACTAGTAGCACTGTGAGCAAAGCCTGAGAGGGTGGGGTGAGAGGAAGGAAGGTGCTGGTTCTAATTATTTGTATCTAACATTGTTTATGTCTAACAGTTTGTATCTAACTGCCTTAGAGTGTACAGATTAAGAATTGCTGTTAACAAGAAGGCAGATACCATGCTGCCAACATGGTAGAGTCATAAGACCCTGGAAGAAAGGGAAGTAGATAAAGAAAGGGGTGCTTTCCATTCAAACTGGTGCTCCCTTGGTTGTGTTTTGGAGTCATTCTGGGATCTTAAAAGAATGATGACTGGGTCACACTCCTAGTGATCCTGGTCTATTTGGCCTGGGGACAGGCCTCAGGGACTCTCCAGGTGGCTGGGATATGCAGCGGAGGTTGAGAACCACTCTCCTGAGCAATGGCCACATCCTCTGGTGCCTGAGACTTCTGTCGCTGGAGATTCCAGGGTCTGTATCAGGGCCTGTTCCTGGGTGTTACACCTGCTTCCAGGAGATTCTGAGGAGCCCCAAGTGGGCAGAGCTGCCCAGCTGTCTTCTCAGGGACAGGGAAGTCGCTGTCCTTTGGCTGTCTTTGGCACATCTAGTTCTAAAATTATTCTTTTTAGGATTTCCAGGAGCCAGTGTGGTGGGTGCTGCAGCAACTATGCCAGTGAGATTGACAGTCTGTTCTCGGGATGTTCACTGCTGCGAAAAGTCGTCTTTCTCCTGTTTGTGGCTTAATGAAGGCGACTGAAAAGTATCACAAATAGACAGTGGAAAGGCTTTTTCACTTGGGATCTCATCGGAGCCACACAATAACCTGTGGAGAACAGATTAGGAAATGTTGACGCACAGAAGTTAGGGAATGTGCTCAAATTCACAGGCAAAGAGGGCTGGGATCCAAGTTTTCCAGTGTCTCACGGCTCTATCATGTTTCTCCATTTCTGCTGCCACTGCTATTAACCATTTCCTAGCAGGGGTAAGGTGCGGGGGGAGCAGGGAGGCAGAAATGATACACAGAAATGTGTGTGAGTGTAAGTGTGAGAGTGTGTGTCTGCATGCGTGTGACTACGTCCATATGAGGAAATGTGCCTTTGAGATTTTATCGGAAGATGTTACTTGGTTATTGAAAGTTATATAGTTTGTTAACAAAGCCCAGCAGAAAAACAAAACAAAACACTGATATCTCTAGGAATATTAAAGGCTCTGTATACCACTGAGAGGCCATTACTATCTGTGAGGAATATTAAAGAGAATTTATTAAGGCCAACTCAGATTTCTACAGATGCCAATACATAGTATTGTATTCAATATTTTCTTCGCCTGAGAGAAATGTAAGGGGGAGAGATCAGTAACAATGACCATCATCCAAAAATAGATGCTTCATATCCTGTCGTCCTTCAGCTCTCTGGCCATCCCTCCTACTCCTTCCCTTCCTGCAGGAAGGCCAGGCGCTCAGGGCATCCCTCAGAGGCAGTTGTGCGTTCCTTGGAGCCAGGATTGTGAGAAGCCACCAGAAAGACAGGGACACAATGGGCCATGGCACTTTGTGAGTGCAGGCAGGGCCTAAGTCATAATTTTAGGTTGATAATAGTTTTTAAATCATGATACAATCTTCTCTTTGAGGCGTGGGTATGTCTGTATATTTGGCAAAGTAAGTTCAGTGCTATACATGTGCCCAGCATCTCTTTGCTTTAGGGGTGTTACATTGCTGCCTTGCTCTTTGCATGTTCAGGAGGAGAGCTGTAAACATTCCTTTATTTAGTCATTCATTTAGTAACAATTGTTCCTTCAGTGTGTGCCATGTGGGTATGCACAAGGCATTATACCCTCTAGGGCAGTGGTCAGCAAACTCATTAGTCAACAGAGCAAAATATCAACAGTACAACGATTGAAATTTCTTTTGAGAGCCACATTTTTTAAACTTAAACTTCTAACACTACTTCTTCAAAATAGACTCGCCCAGGCCATGGTATTTTGTTGAAGAGCCACACTCAAGGGGCCAAAGAGCCACATATGGCTCGCGAGCCGCAGTTTTCCGACCCCAGCTCTAGGGGAACATGGACCATAAGACACTGTCTCTGCTCTTCAGGATCTTAGTGTCGGAGGACTTTAATCAGTGCTGCGACTTCAGAAGGCTCACAAGAAGGAAGCCACGTGTTGTGCAGGGAAAGCTGCTGCCTGTCCAAAGGTGTCTTTCTCTGGGGTGTGCTTCAGTTGTCAAGCCAGGGAATGAGAAACTGATCTGGATATTTCAGGCAGAGAGGGAGCCACTGCATGGATTTGTTAGTTAGCTGTTGGAAGGGCTGGTGAGCAGAAGGCGGTACTTCCCCTTCCCCGGGGAGGGAGTCTGCAGCTGGCTGCCTTTTCTTACGCTGAGTCCTGGGGGCACCAGGGAAGTTGCTGGAGCCTCTAGTGCACTACTGTTGAGGCTGGGCATCAGGAGCTGGAAGCAGAATGGTGTCTTCCTTCCTGTTGCCTGCTGATCTCTTACTGCTTTCTGTAGGCAGAATCCAGTGTGCCCAGCTGACTAATAAATCTCAATAATTTAGTTTGCACCTCTTGACTTGCAGTATGGAAATGAATGAATATAAAACAGCCAGGTGGGGTGCAGGGTGGTGGTAGTGAAATCAAACAGTGAAAGAGCCAGAGGAGAGGGAGATGGCCTGGGAGTAGCCAGTGACACCCAGAGTTTTCTCATAGCAGTTTAGACTCAGAAATTTGATTATTAGTACACTGAAATGTAATCAGGCTTTGAAATCTGATCAAAACTATTATGAATTGGACTGGACCCCTAAAAACTCATATGTGGAAGCCCTAACCCCCAATATAACTATATTTGGCAATAGGATAGGTTTTTGGTTTTGTTTTTGTTTTTTACTGATTTGAGAGAGAATCATTAATAAGAGAGAGAAATATTGATCAGTTAGTTGCCTCCCCAGCTGGGGATCTAATCCACAATCTTCTGGTGTAAGGGATAACACTCCTACCAAGGAACCATTTGGCCAGGACTGGTGATAGAGCCTTTGAGGAGGAGATTAAGGTTAAGTAACGTCTTAAGAGTTGGGGGCCTTATTCAATAGGACTGGTGTCCTTATAAGAAAAGGAAGATACTGCAGAAGCATGCAAAGGAAAAGGCCATGTGAAGACACAGAATAGGCAAATGCAAACTAAGGAGAAAGCCTTATCAGAAACCAGCCCTGCAGGCACCTTGAACTTGAACGTCAGGCCCCCATAACTGTGAGAGAATAAATGTCTATTGTTTAAGCCACCTTGTCTGTGGTATTGTGTTATGGCAGTACACGCTGATTAATATACTAAGCAAATCCCTAACTCATGAATATAGAGTCAGATGCCAAATTGTAAATTGTACTGAAAACATAACTTAACAAAATATCGCCTACATACATTTGCTGGTCAGCACATTCCTCTATAAGTTAACCTACATAGGAATCAAGTAAAATTAGAAGGTTGCTTGACAGTGGTCTCTGAGCAAGAGCATTTATTGGATGAAACAAATGGCCAGTGTAATACCAAAATGTCGTTGTGGTGTGACCTACTCATTTGCCTTCTAGAACCTTACTGGTCCTTGCTGGTCATATGTAAATGTGGGTACTCTTCTTCTCTGATGGAACTGCAGGTGAGGTGTATCAGCCTTCCTGGCTTTTCCTTTTTGGATCCCTCCCCCTTTTCATGTTGACATAACCTGGTTGCCACTTTTTTTGGGGTGGAGTGTTGCTTTGATCCATTTGTATAACTTTGATAGTTTCCATGATTGTTTAATGGTTTAACACATACATTTTTAAGTTCTTGGGATGGGGTTAGGACATACACTTAGGCTGAAGTTTGGCCAGGACCCACAGCCGCAGTTATATTGCCTGTTGCCCTGAACTGTGTCGTTCTGATTGGTCAATACCTGTGCTGTGTCAGTTGATATTTTGAATGAAAGTATGAAAATAAATTGACCAGGCTAAGCTGTTCAATCTACCATCCACCTGGTAGACTAGGCTAATAGAGAATGTCAAAAGGATCCCCGTTTCCCAAAATGAAGCCTCATTAGCCTATT
The DNA here is from genome assembly GCF_014108245.1 of Pipistrellus kuhlii. Lineage (NCBI taxonomy): Eukaryota > Metazoa > Chordata > Mammalia > Chiroptera > Vespertilionidae > Pipistrellus > Pipistrellus kuhlii. Next base: position 68,734,252 of record NW_023425573.1, read on the forward strand.
ATGGAGCATAAAATCCAGTCACCAGAGTTTCTCCTTAATGAGTTCATCACATTTACCAGAAAAGATAGCCAATATTTAATATTTAAAGCTTACCTATCGTGTGTCAGGCATTTCTCTTTAAATGGACCAGCTCATTAATCATCATATCAACCTTACTATGAAGGTCCTACTATTGATGCTGTTTTATAGCTGAATCAACTGAAGCTTAAATAGGTTAAATAATTTGTTTAATGTTATCAGCTAGTAAAGAATAAAGTAGAAAATAAAACCCTCAGATTTCAACATTGTGTTTAGAACAAGCAATTTTCCTTGGCCTGCAGGGCCCTTTGTTGCTTACTTCTCAGCACTTTGCTCACACTCACACGTTCTCTTCCTAGCTTGATTTGTTCCCTGTTCAGGGACACACAAAATTTTCCCAGATCTTTCCCAGCAGAAAGACTGACTTCTCTACCTGGCATGCTCTGTACACGTGTTTTTACATGGCTGGCTCCCACCTTTACCATTCTATTTAAACTATTCTCCTCTTCCACATGCTTGAAACTGTTACACCACCTACTGGGGAGTATTGCCTTCAGAGCAGGTACCTATCACCATTTGGAGTTGCTTGTTTGCTTCTTTATTGTCTATATCCTCCCATTAGAATGTCAGGAACCTAGTTTGTCTTAGACATGGCTGTGTCATCAACATCTAAGTACTGAGTCCTCCCTGGTAGTCAAGAAATATGCACTAAATGTCAAAGGATTGATTATCTGTTGTGACTCATCAAACCCCATGGCTCTTTGGATTAAGACTTAGGAGGGTATGCTTTTGATTCAGAGGGAAATCTCAGTGTCTGATTAGTATCTCTAGTTGGATTCATTATTACAGAGAGTATTCTGAGCTACCAGTATAGCCAGTCACTTAGAGGAGGAAGGGGCTGCAAAGTGGGTGGAACAGTTGAAAGTGGGAAGTAAATTCTCTAACAAATTTCAGATGACTACTAGTCATCTGAAATTTGTTAGGGATTACTATAGTTTTGTCTATAGTAATTACTATAGTTTTGTCTATAGTAATAGTGTAGAGCTAACTTAGTTCTGGGGGAAAAAATGCTTCAGAGAGTTTGTTTTTAACTATTAGGCTCTACCAAAAAGCAACTATTAAGAACTTACTATATTGAAAGAATTACCCTAGGTGATGATGGTGATTAATAAGGTAAGGCACTGAGGACTTGTATGAAACTTGGGAGAGAAAGAACTCATTGCCAAATGGAGTGACTAGGAAGGTATTGTGAAGGAGATGGGAGCTGAGCCAGGCGTTGGAGCAAGGGGAGGGATAGACCAGATGGAAGTGAGAGGTATGATCAAAAGCATGGTCTCAGGAATGTGCCTAGTGTGTTTGGGATTGCAAAGACTAGTTGGCAGGAAGTAGACCTTAAACATGATGTTGAAAAATTTGGATTTTATCCTGAATTCAGAATGAACTCCTAGGAGTTTCTGAGTGGACCAGTAATGAATTAAAATTAGTGTTTCTGAAAAATGAGAGAGAGAATGACTCAGATGGAGAATGGAGCTAGGGCTGGAAAAGGGGTCCATCAGCTTCCTGCAATTAACTATAATTTGGGCAGACTCTGTCTGGGCCACAACTGTCTCCTGGTGGAAGAAACCAAGAAAAAGGGGCCACATGCTGCATGTCGCCTGTGAAGGGGAATTCCTTGCATCCTCTTCAGAGTTAGAGCAATTGAGAGAGTCGTGAAAAATATTTATTTTCAATTTTATGAAAAGTAATTGGTATAGCATTTTATAAACTTCAGCTCTTCAATATCAGCAGGACAATGGATTTGTGCAGATTAGGAGCATTTTGTGTGGATTAAGAGCATTTCTATATCTCAAAGTGCCTTCTGAATCATCAAAGACATTAAATTATGTCAACTAGTATTTAAGGTTAACCAGTTTTTAATGTAAATGTAAGGTTTACCAGTTTTTAATGACATATGGGCAAGTTGTAAGTCATTACCTTTAAACTATTTTTTACATACTTCATTTGATTGCTGTTGAGAAACTTGGATTTTTAGAGGCTAAATGACTTGTTCAAAGTCACTTGGCTAATGGGAAGGAAAGCTTGGGCTCAAACTCATTTCTCTTAGTTCAAGCCTTTTCCATCTCGGTGCAACCTGGGAGCTTGTGCTTAATACATACAACACATTCTTACTAACTAGAATTCTTAATAATTCTAGAACAAGCAAGCTCAGTGGAGTGCGGGGATGAACCATATCTCATATGGTGGAATGCAGTGGGTGTTCAAATAAATACTCATTGGCAATAATGATGTCATCAACTTTCTAAATCATCTTGTCCCAAAGGACATGTATCTTATAATGTTCCTCAAATATGTTTAAATTAAGTATTTTTAAATGTTCATATTTCAGTTTTCCAATACTGGGTTTTGCCAGTTTGATCTCATGGAATTTGCAGGCAGCATCTATGTGCACAGAAGCAGAGTGGTGCCGGCTGATAGAGAGAGGGTGGGTGAGGAGCAAGTGTGGCATGAAATGGACTGTTTGCTTTTTTCCACAGTCTGCTGATTCGACCTGCAAACCCATTCTCCAACACCATGAGCAAAACCTATAAAAACACAAGGGCCTCCATAAAGATGACTCTGACATTTGCAACAGGAGAGGTCTTGGACGTTGAGAGAGCCCAGTTCTATACTTATTATTTGGGTCTGGATATTTTTGGCTCCAATACTTGTTCCTGGTTAGAAAGTTAAAAAACAAGGGTTTAAACACTGTTCACGTGGATAGTGAAAAACATGTTCACTTTTTGCAGTGACCCTGGAAACAGAGGGGGAATTCTTATAAATCACAAAGGAAAATAAATAACTTCACCCATGGAGGGAAAGAGACAGCTTGAGAAAAGGGACTTTGGAAAAAGGCTGTCTCTAGACAGCAGTCTTGTGGTAAGTACTAAATATTCATTTACCACTCTATATGTTTTGGCTGAAAATGCATTATTCTTTGACTGTTATTTCCTGAACCCTGTGCTTTTGAAACCTCTATTTCAGTTACCCCATTAGCAATATCCCTTGGGATTTTGTTTCATTTATTTTTTACTGAGTCAAAAGCCTGTAAATTATTGGAATGTTTGTATAGTGTCTTAATAGGCAAATGTCATAATCTGTCAACATTATATATAATTACATTAATTCCAGCCGAAGTAGACTTTAACCTATACAAAAACACTACTGTACAGCTGATGCCAAATGCTGAGCCTATATATAGTCGTTCCATCACCCATTTATCTTAACTTTGGGATAAGTGGAACAAGAATTCAATAGAGCTCCAATATTGAAGAGCAAAGAAACTCTGAGAACTTCTTAGGTATGTAAATGAGTTTAATTGTCCACAGACTTTCTTCTAAATGTTTTAATGCTGATGAGCATCGTTCTTAACCATATGGTTGTGTTTGTTTTTGTGTATGAGAATCTGGTTAGTTCAAGAAAATAGACTAAGTCCCTGATTTCTGAAGGTTGGCCACTCTTTCGTCTTTGAGCTAAAATGTCATCTCTTCTATTATAGAATGCATATGAACAGGGTAAGAAATCAAAGCTGGCAAGCCACTCTTTTCCCTTTTGCTCATGTACTGAGATAGAAGCTAGCTTGGTTCCTTCATTTGCTTATTGTATAGGGATGTGCTTTATTGATTGTATACTCACAGCAGCTGGCCTGGACTTTGGATCAGAGTAGGTGTCCCATAAAATACTGATTGAATTGATTTATCAGTTGCACTTCTCCAACTCTGCTGCTGTAGATCTTACTCTGTCATTGTACAAATTAGCTGTTTACCCCATAACTGCTGAGGTTTCATATCACAAACTTTTCACAGATGTGTTTGGGGATTGAGGAACTTTTGGGTCTAGTTCTTTTTTTGTTATTCAATGCAACTTCCGCAACTCTGAGGGCTGTGCACTGAGCAGCAAGCCTTCAGAGGCTAAAAATATTAATAGTATTTTAAGTTCAACTCCCAAAGGTTATGTGTTCTCCTCATCTCTAGTGTCTTCTATCTTTAGGTAGAATATAGTGAAAATTGTGTGCGTGTGTGTGTGTGTGTGTCTGTCTGTCTGTGTGTATGTGTGTGTGTGTTTATATTTATTCTTTTTTGCAACATATGGGGAATTAGGATAAAAAGATAATTTCTCAGCCTTTCCTTTGACAAAGAAAAAAAGATAATTTCTCAGCCTTTCCTTTGACTTCTTTCATATCAGGCTGCCGCTGGGTCTGTCGTATGCCCACGCAGGGACAGAGATGCTCGTATAGTGTGATATGAGCAGCACAGGAAAGATTCTCTTAACACCAAAATATCATCCTTGTTGGTTAGTCCCCAAAGCCCAAATTCTTCCATAGAGAATATGCAATGACCCTGTCAAAGCAGACATGCTAAGCTATTGTCTTTCAGTAACTCATAGTAGCACTTACTAGTAAAGATCTTGGATCAGTCCCAGGTGTCATCAGATGAGCAGAGTTTTGTGGGGGGAATTGGTAAACAAGAGGGGACCGAATATAGAGAACTGGAATGCAGGGCTGGGTTGGGGTAAGCAGGGAAGGGGAAGTGGATTAGCAGGAAGGATTGGGTCCCTGAACATCAGAGAAAGAGGAAATAGTCTAAATGAAATCTTTGGCCACATTTATATTTTGCTCAGTGATAGGTTGGACTGTGAGCATAAATCAGAGCCTGTCACATTACCAGTGCTAGCGGGAAGCCCCAAACTAAGCTTGTGTTCCCATTGGCATATGGCGCTACCCCAAGTCTTGTGGGGGCAATGAATCTGTGTTTTGACTCACAGCATAAAAGAACACTGTGAAAATGAGAACTTGTTGCCTGGACCACCTAAGAAACTTAATCCTGTTCAATCTCCCTAAATGATGCTTGGGAGAGTTTTTACTCTAGTGAAATGCCTTTCTTGTTTCCTAGAGGCAGATTGTTACATCTGCACATGTATATGAAAAAATCCTGAAAAAGGATGTGGTCATCTGTGACTACATGTTCCAATGCATGGGGTGCTTGCCTGCCATTCAGTGTTATGCTGGGAGACTGTAATTTTCCCCTCTGTTTTAGTGCTGTGTTCCTTCCTCATATAAGATACTGCTGCTGGGACAATGACAGCAATAATATTCTTTTCAACTTGTTTCCTTGAGCATGAGGCCCACTGAATGTCCCTTAGATGAAATGTATTGTGACTGTCAGGAAGAGATAGGAGGGATTGAGATCAAAACTGACTGGTGCCTGTATCCCTGACCGATATTGCTCACTGGTTAGAACATTGACCAACATAGGGAAGGGTTAGGGTTTGATTCCCAGTCAAGGGCTCATGTTTGGGTTGTAGCTTTGGTCCCTGGTCCCTGGCCCTGGAGCAACCGATTGATGTATCTCTTTCACATCTCTATATTTTCTCCCTCCCTTCCACTCTCTAGAAATCAATAGGAAAAATATCCTTGGGTGAGGATTATTAAACACACACACACACACACACACACACACACACACACACGACCAAAAAAAATTCACTGAGCTATAAAGGATGTGAATCTAAGACATGGCCCTCCTTTAGGATCCATGCTGAAATCATACAAATAACTAGGCAAGGAACACACAGGGATGATTCTAGGGAAGGGTGGCTGGAAAATATGAGAGAGAAAAAGGGGAAACACATCATATAATTCCCAAGGCATGTTTATTTTATGATATTTTAATAATTTTTTTATATTTAGAGAGGGATGAAGGGATAAAGGGATGAAAGGAGGAAAGAGAGAAAGAGACATGGAGAGAGGGAGTAAAACATGAACGTGAGAGAGACTAAATTGGGAATGGTTTATCTAGTCCCCTCACTTTGCCAAAGGAGTAGTTAATACCCAGCAAAGTTCAATACTTCTCCTGAGACTCTACAACTAGGATACAATCAGGAGTAGAAGGGCAGTTTGCTGCCTGTTTCTTTAGGCCTTTATCTCTCACTGTGTGTATGATACCCCAGTAAGAGGAGAGGTCCTTTTGGAAAACTGGCCAGAGGAAAGAGAAACATTGCATCCTTCAGCCTTGAATCCCCCCGAGTGTCATGGTGACCGGTGTGTTGGACAGTGAGAAGGCCCAGAGGTAATTTCCAGTTTCCACTTCGCAGGAAAAAATTTCTCCTAATGGACTGTGAGAGTAAGGTGTTATTAACTTCATTACACTCCTTATTTTACATCTATTTTCAATTAAATCGTGAGGTGTGGAGTAGAAATTATAGCTCCCTTGCAGCAAGTTACCATTTTTAGGCTGGAGGAACCACCGAATGCAGAGACTCATGCTCAGATTCTAAAACAAACCTCTAGTGGGGGAGCGAGTTTGTGGTTCTTCATCACAATTCTGCTTTCAGAGCATGATACCGGGGAGGGTGTGAGTGAATGAGTGTGTTTATGTGTATGTGTGTGTGTGTGTGTGTGTGTGTGTGTGTGTGTGTGTGTACACTGGTAATGGTGAACTATTCTTTGATGTTGATGATTATTTTACTTGATAAATCATCCCTTTTAAGAAGAAAGTAACAGGTAAGTGAAACTGAAATGAGAAATTTGTTTCAATGTGGGGGGTAAAGACCCGAGAGCAAGACAAGTGCCTGCAAGTGCGCCTGCCCAGTGGGAGTGTGCGAGCAGCGGCACGTCCCCGCCAGTAGTCTTCTCTCTGAAAACAACAAAATTCCCCTAGACATCGTCCCTTGACCCAAAGCTGTTCAGCTCTCCTCAGGATGATTTTTGATCAGAAAAAGTCCGCATTTCACACTGCGCTTTTTTATGTGCAGGGATCACTCCTCGGCTTCCTGTGTAACTATTTGACACGCGTCGCTGTAATAACATAACTGCTGAGAAGGCTGGGGAGTGCGTTATCTTTTTTTTACCAGCTCACGTTTCAATGGCAAACATTCTCTTTTAATTTGGGGGGGAAAATGTCTTTTGCTTTTAAGCACAGAGAGGAGTAGCAGTTCCTCTTATGAATGATGAATTCCTTCCTGGTGTCCCCATTCCTTTCTCCCCCACTGAAAGGAAAACAAAACGTTGGTCATGCGTGATCCTCAGCTGTGACGGTAGGGCCGGTTGATGGACTTCCAGAAGCAGGAAAGGCCCCAATTAGACCCTTCAGTTCATCCTTCATCCTCTTGACAGTTTACATGCAAATCATTAGAGTAATTAGGCCTTCCACAGCACACATTAATTAGACCAATCAGCACACGTCTTTGAAAGTCTGCTTTATATTGAGGTGCTTTTGTAGCTGTGGGACGTGCTGGATAGTTGCCACTCTCTCCTCCAGCTGCACCCCATCCCCTGTTCCTGGCTGTGCACCCCTGGAGGAGCAGCACAGGGATCTTGTCAAAAGGATCTCTGGGTTTGTGGCATCTGGTTGGGTTTGGCCAGTGGAAGGACCTAGCAGGATATCAGTGGTTGGGAGATGAAAGCGGTCAACGTCACTGTTTTCCTGCTGGTTGTGGGCCACGGGGACTGGATTCCTCTGCCTGTGGTCACAGTGTTTGTTGGGTGACTCTGTGGCACAGCCCTGGATGCAGCCATCACCAGCCCCTTCTGTGTTCTGGCCCTTCTGCCTCCCCACACTCCTCAGGCTTCTGGGCTCTAATGACTTCGGTGCTACCAGCCCGTCTCGTGTTGGTTTGCTTTAGGTCTGCCCACCTTTACTGAACAGTTCCTTACTGGTTCTCCTCAACTAGGTCATTGAGTGGCCATCTTATTCCTGCAGGGTTCCCCTGACTGGTAACCGGAAATATTCCCAGGGTTTGAAAGCTGACCCAATAAGCAGGAAAAGTAGTATAACGTGGCGGAGGCAAACCGTGTGCTGCTGATGGGCTATGAGCCGGGATCACAGTGGGAAGCAGTGAGGAGGCTCTGTGAGGATCTGTCGTTAGAGCTGTGCTTTAGAGCAATGGAGAGAATATGGTAGACAAGGTTTAGGATGGAAGAGAAGATGCAACCCAAGGATATTGTCCTATATCCCTGGTGACAACTAATTTTATTGCTGAATTATTTTTTTTTCCAGGGTAATGTTCTCCTTATATCAAGTTTTGATGTTTAGTATAGGTCAATGGTCGGCAAACTCATTAGTCAACAGAGCGGTAAACTGCGGTTTACAGACCACTGGTATAGGTCAACGTGACTGAGCCAGAGATATCCAGGTGGCTGTCAGAATGTTCTATCTGGGGGTGTCTGGGAAGCGTTTCCAGAGGAGAGTAGCATAGACAGAGTAAAGGTGGCCCTCACCTATGCGGGTGGGCACCATCTCATCTGTGAGGGCCTGGGGAGGGCAAGTCTGCTCTCTACATGAGCTCCCGCACCTCCTGCCCTCAGACATTGGTTCTCCTGGTGCTTGGGCCCTCGAACTTGGACTAGGACTTATGCCTCGTTCTTAGGCCTTGGCATTTGGACCAGAAATATATCACCAGCTTTCCTTGGCCTACAGCTCACAGGCAGATTACAGAACTTCTCAGCCTTTCTATTTACTGGAGTCAATATCAAAGCAAGGGTCAGCAAAGTCTGTAACAGGCCAGACAGTAAATGTTCTAGGCTCTGCCTGTCAATTTAGCAGACACAGCTACTCAACTCTGTTCTTGTGGAGGAGAGCAGCCACAGACAGTACATGAATAAGTGGGTGTGACTTATGCTCCAATAAAACTTTATTTATCAAGGCAGGCAGCATGCTGGATTCTGAGAACTCCACCCACAGGAGGGAAATGGGAAACTGGATAATGCACTTTTCCTGAGTGCTAACTCCGAGTCATGGCTTGTGTCCACCCTCAGGACGTGCAATCTGCCCAGGTAGGCAAAGGAACAGGTTTGGGCTGTTACACAAAGATGCATAGACCCAAGTCGCAAGAGGTTGAGCAAAGGGAAATAGTTTAGAAAGCTCAAAATTCATGGAAGTTTTTCTAAACACAAAATAGGGGCATGGTGAGTATTGCTCAATACAGCCAGTAGATTATGAAAACTAAGGGGAAAAAATCTAAATTTTGTAGAGATTTAGGCATGCTGTAGCCTTTACTCTCTGGTGCTGCATTTAGACCATCCTCACCAGGGGATGTTTGATGGGAGCACATACTGCAGCTGGCTAAGAAAGGTGTCTAGCTATCAAATCCCAGCTGCCCTTGGCCCTTTCTAATGCTTTGCCTGTTTCTCCTTTGTTAGATTACAGAGGTTCCTTTTATCTCGGGGGAATAGTATCATTATAATTAACCTGGTAATTAATTAACAGGGAAGGAACAAAGGGAGGACCAAATAGATGCATGCTCAGTGAAGTCTGGGTGACATAGGAAAGATACATACCTGTCAGTCACACCTGGGAGCGGGTCATTGGCCAGAATAGGCATGGCCACTGCAAGAGCATGAAATCTGTGCTATATAAGCTCCTGAGCAAAGGAGTTCCCTCCCTTCTTATTCGACGGGTGTGTTCTCACATGCCTGCACTTGCCCACATGGCTCACAGCCATGTAGACCTCACACACAATGGAGTGATGGACTGTGACTAGCCTGGTGCTACACAGGACTCAGCTCTACCAGGGAACGGGCACTCTGGACACCTGATTTGCTTTTAGCTCTGGCACATCCCTAGCTGCACCTTTTCCAGGACTGGCTTAAGGGGAACTGGATTTTGCAACCCAAGGATGCAAATCCACGCAAATAAAGCTTTCTACCACATCTCATCGTCCCATGGGGGCCTCTGAAAATTCTTTAAAATATATTTTTATTGATTTTTTGAGAAAGAAAGAGAGAAAGAAAATAAGAAAAAGAGAGAAACTTCACTGTTAGAGGGAAACATTGATCCTCATGCACCCTGATCAGGATCAAGCCTGAAAACAAGGCTTATGCCCTGATCAGTAATCAAACCAGCAACCCTTTGGTGCATGAGACAATGCCCAACTAATTGGTCAGACTGGCCAGGGTCCCCTGGAAATTTTTATTTCAGCAGCACCCCAACAACCCCATTCCCACTAGCAATGGAGAAGTTCCACCTGCGCATTGTCCAATAACACTCTTGCATACAGTCTGTGTACTCAGTCGCCTGACTCAGCTGTCCTGTGCAAGGCCTGGCCTTTGTCCTCTGGTGCCAGGTTTGAGATTTCACAAGGAAGCATCAAGGGGAGGAGGGTCAGGAACGACAGGGACTGCGTCACTGCCCCGACAGGCTGCTAGCCCAGCTGTTCCCTACAAACCCTAAGAGGAATGGAGACCCTGCTCTGGAGCCAGGGGTTGGGAGGTGTGGTGGTGTTTGAGGATCCAGCCAAGGCCCCTTTGGATAAAAGCAGCAAGTGTAGAGCCTGGGCCAATAACCTTTAGCCTGGGCTAGCAACCTTCCTAAAGTGACGTGCGCGAATCTTTCCTGTTCTCCCCGTAAAGTGGAAGTGGCAGAGTTAGAAAAGTGTCTGATTTCTAAGTGCATGTTTACCCAGTGAATCCTCCCACCAGCTTCGCTGAGCCCATCATGGCAGGTCAGGAAAATGCTGGAGAAATGTTCTGTCCAGCTGCTCTCCAGCAGCACAGGCCCTTGGGGACTACGGATGGAGTTGGGGCAGGTGGGCTGACAGAAGACAGGGAGGTTTGGCCAGGTGGGCACAACCAACAGTACCTGGTTGCTAAGGGTTGTAATGGGGCTCTGGATAAGCAGGGAGAGGTCGGAACCCAAGGAAAACAGTGCTAGGAGGTGTGAGCAGCACCCAGCACCGCCACTGAGGCCTAAAATGGATGGGAGTGGGCCAGAGGAGCAGAAGCAGACACGTCCAAGTGGTGAGCATGGAAAAGGTCAGCAGTGGGGCTGACAGTCTAATGTTGAAGCCATTTTAGCGGACAGCTCAGCATGTTCAGGCAGAGAATCCAGCATTGAGGTTAGCCAGGAAGACTTCCTTCCTGAGAATGTATTGAGGTTTGCTCTGTGCCAGGTACTTTGCTCCATGGAAGCTGTCAATACTTATGGCAGCCCTGTGAGGTGGAACTCTGTTCCTATTTTACAAATGAGAAATCTGAAGCTTAACAAGTTAATAACTTCCTCAAGGCTATAGGACTGGTGAGTGATAGAGCTGGGATTTCAAGGCAGGTCTGGCTTCTTACCACTCTGGGAATGCGCAGCTAGCAGTGTGGAGACAGAAACTTTTCCATTCCATTAGTGGGAGCTCCTCGCATGGCTCTTCCCAGACTCAGAGAGCCCCAGCCTCAGCAGGGCTGCAGGGTTACATGTGGATCGGCATGGCAGCTGGGCCCAGTTTTCCTGTGAGAGAGGCAGGTCTGATTTCCCAGGATAATTTTAGAGGAGGTGGGAGAGGAAGGCTTTACAAAGAAGAAAGATTATACATCTTGGAACTTGGTCTAGGCCTGATTTTTGGTCCTGTGCTTTTTTCCCTAATTATCCAGATCTTGAAACTAACTTCTATAGAGATTCAAGTTTATAATAGTAGCATATACATAATATATAATGTCTGTAATTTTATATCTTTACTCACATGAGGACTGATTGTATGAGGTGGGATGATTGACTAGAGCGGGAGTAGAATAGGGGGAAAGTGGCACATCCAGCATGTACTTTGGCTCATCACTTGAGTGATGGTCCTACCAGATGGCCGCGCATTGGCTTGGCTGGGCCATTGGCATCGGAAGTGGGTGAGGAGCCAGCATCATTTCCCAGGAGGAGATTCTCTCCAAATTGACATTTGTTTGCTCACCACTTGCAACTGGTGCTCCCTCCTCTTATGTCGCCCGAAGGAATGTCTGCCTGCATTGTGGTGATGGCTTTCCCCCATGACGCTTCTCTCCCCTTCCTTCCTCCTTCCTCTCAGCATTGAAATAAGCCAGCCTGCCATCAGTACCATAGCTCTCTGAGTTCCTATTACAGCACCCTTTCCTGTTTTGGGCTTTGTCACTGCATTTGACTCTGTCATACCTGTCTAAAGCAATTTCTAAATCAAGACACTCTTGACATTTTGGACCCTATATTTCTTTCTTTATTATTATGATTATTATTTTTTTTGTAAGGGGACTGTCCTGTGCATTGAGGGATGTTTAGCAGCATCCTGGCCTCTACCTATGCCAATCACCCTCCCCTAGATGTGACAACCAAAAACCTGTCTCCAGACACAGCCAGATGTCCTTGGAAGGCAGCATCAGTCCCGACTGAACTGAACTGTACGCCCCCAGAAGACATGAGCCATGTCAGACTCACATTTGTGTCCCTAAAGTCTGACACATAGAAAACAGTAAAATGAATAGATGAGGAGTGAACTGAGCAGTGAGTTCATGGGCTGAGTACATACTAGCAGGTGGCACTGGATATGGAGTGAGGGGAACTACCTGGGGAAGGCACCAGGGGCTTGTTGGGAAGGTTGGAGGGGGTAGATGATACCCTGCTCTTCGGCTTTGTCCAAGGATGATTCCAGTGTGTATGTAGACTTTTACATCAGAGATTATAACAGGGCATCTGGATCCTCTTGAGTCCCAACTCCAGAAGTTTTGACTTCTCTGAAAGATTAGATTTTTTTTTGTATGCATATGTGCATTTTTCTGGGCATCAGGGCCATAGGTACAAGGATATTCTCAAAGGTATCTGTGACCCACCAATGGTTAGATAGCTTTACCTTCCATTATCTAGCAAGCCCAGCCCATAGCACCTGCACACAGATAGCTTTCCTTGCCCAGGTCACAGGCCAGGGTCTCAGCAGCACCTGCTCATCTGTATTCATGTGGCTGCAGTGAGTGCTGTCGCCGGCCTCAGGTGCAACTCTGTGCACAGGTGAGGTCTCAGAAATCAAAATAGGAACTGGAAACATTTTGCAAGCCTTTTGAAGATGCTGTTATTGATTGGAGATGAAATGATGCTGCTTCTGTAGCAGAAGTAAGTACAAATGAGTAGAGATCTTTGCTTGGCATGTTCTGTGTTTTTGTGGGGCTCAGAGATCAGAGATCTGCTTGGCATTCTCCCGGTGTCTCACCACCTTTCAACAATGGGATTCATAATATCATACAAGTTTCCATGGCAACTGAGTTTCCTTCATCGTCCTCTGGCTGTCTAAGATCGTCCTGTGGCAGCCTTTCTAGTGCTTTGTCCATAACAAGAGGTAGAGCTTTCATTGATTCCTTGAAAGCTGCTCCTCGAATCCAGTCGGCACCTGCGTGTTCTCACTGATGGGTGCCTTCTCTTCTTTCTGGAGTTCCTACTGGTCAGCTCAGGAACTGAGTGCATGTGAGGCTCAAAGCCCTGTGAAGTGCTAAGAGTGGAGCCCTGAGTGAGTGCTGAGAAATATGAAGCATGATTGCTGCTTTCCAATGCTTTTTTAAAATGTGGTGACATGTTCACAAATCATGGCACACTAACACCAGCAGGTACACAGGGGTGCAGACAAGAATGATGGGATTTATAAAAAGGAGGTTGCTCTCTGGCTGTATTGATCAGGAAGGGTTTCCCCAAGGAGGAGAGGCTTTCAGAGCCCCCTCTAGGAGATTGGTCCAGATTTAATCTATGGCGTCCCTGCGTTCCCTGAAGCAGAACTTTATTGAGAAAACCACGGTGTCTTAAAAGAACAGTGCCAGACTCCAAGGTGCTGGGTTTATATTTGAGGAATCGCTGAGACCCCAAGAAGGCTCCACTGTAATCCTGAATTACCATCTTCACTTTCCTCTTGTCCCCTGTAGCCACCCCTCCCTACCTTCCGTTAATGTTCTTACCCGTACCCCCTGGTGCATGGCAGCTTACGTGGCACAGCTAAATCATGTTGATTTCTTTCTTCTCCTTCATCCATCAGTGTGTGTTAGACCAGTGGTATATATATTAGCTGTATTTCAGCAGCCTGTCTCACACTAATTTACCAGCCGCTACTGTAGTTCATCATTATCAATTAATATTTATTAAGCATCCACAGGGTTAAGGCTGTGAATGAGGCAGTGTTTTCATTACTTTCTGTTGAATTGCCATCTTCTGTTTCCTGGGCTCAGCTGAGCCAGTATTTAGGATCTTTCTGCCAGTTTTCTATTCATGTGACAGCCCTCACATTCATCCCAACGTCAATTAATATTTCATGAGTACATCCAGGGGCCATTGCATTAAAACGCTTCACTTAACCCCAGATGCACTGCCTCCATTCTGTCCCTTTCATGTTCTAATTCCGCAGACCTCCTAACACAAAATCCCATTTGTCAGGGCTGTTCTCTACAAGACCAAACCGTGGTTCCTTCTGGTTCCTTCACATGCCAGGCAGTTCCAGACATTTCCTCCTCATGAATTTCAGTTCCCAAAGAGGCTTAATGGATCATAATGTCCGTTTCCGAAGATGCCTCTGAGGTCTGCTTGCCTCCTGTCTTCAGCACCTTTCTGCTTCTTAGTTATCAGCATTTGCCTTTAGCTCGCTAGGTTTTTTAATACAAAAGTAATTGATTGGCTGCTCTTATGCACATGGATGTGTGGAGGAAATGGAATCATTTGGTGTGATAAATTTTGTGACCCATCTGTCAGAGCCAGCAGGGGAGCTGTTTTCAGGGCCTGGGGTCCCTCAAAATGGGAAGGCCATATAGGCTGGCCATGATCCACCAGGGGTGGCATGGACCGAGCATGACTTCCCTGAAGGCATCAACCCAGTATGACGACCCTGGCTCTCACTGTCCTTCCCTTCTCACTGAGTGCCATCTGGCCAGTTGGTAGGGGAGACCTCCCAGGCTAACTCTGGGTTCTCCTGGTAGTTCCCTGAGGCAGACTGTCTGACTTCATTCCTGCCTGGTGACTTGCAGCCAGAGGAAGTGAAGGCAGAAGAGAGCTGTGTCTGTTGGGGTTGGCATGCCTTGCCCTCATAGCAGCACCTGCATAACCTCCCATAGTTCTGCCTACAAAGCTACATTAGTGATGTTGATTCCCTACTTCCTGTGTCAGTGGAGGCCCTGGAGGAAATAGACACAGAGGCACCGAGTTAGCTCCCAGTGTGTATTCAGGCAAAGCGGCGGACAGGAGCTTACTGAAGGGCCTCTTATAAAGGTTAGGCAGGATGTAAGGAGCTCAACAAGGTAGCAATGCAGCACCCTGAGGCTAAAACAGTGGGCCCATTGCCACTGCTGTGCTTGAAAGGGCGAGGAGAAGGTGGCCACAGAACCATGTGGGACAGGAGAGAGTGACTTGGCAGGAAATATCGCCTTAGGTGAAGGATGCAGTCAACCCATGTTACCCAGTGATGGGGAATAAGGCCATGAAAACACCCACTGCGTTTCCCTCCCACTCTCCAGGGCCCTGCTGCCACCCCACCTTTGCTGAAGCCAGAGGGACAGGAGCCCACGTAGCACCCTGAGCCCTAGAGCAGGATAGTGTCCAGCCTCTGTTTCTGTATAACATACACCCTGCCTACCCTCTCTTCCCACATTTCCAGAATGAGAAGAAAACACAATCCTAAGTCAGACTAGTTAGTATTTACATATTGTTAGACATGGAATCCTATGTGTCACCTTGGTTTGACCAGAACAGCATTCTGTGCCATCTTGACAGCCTAAGTTCCCTGTGGCCAGTGGCATGGTCTTCTCCCAGGGGTCCTGGTGAGAAAGCCCAGGGCTGTGTGTGGTCGGTGGCCTGAGTGTCCAATGTGCACGGGTCCTGCTTTGGATTCCAAATGTGCACATTTGGACTTGAGGTTAACCCTTTGGCAGATAGAGAGCCTCAAGAAGTTTCTGAAACTCTGAATCTTCCTGCCCTCCATAATGGGCTAGCCATGAGGATGAAGGGAAATAAGGACGGAGAAGTTGTTGTGGGCACTGTAGGACTCTATGCAAAGGAAAGATCCTGATATTATGGCAGGACGCAGCTCTACCTGCTAAACTTTATCAAAAATACATCAATAGTGGCAGCCCTAGGAAGAAACAAGGACTGAGAGCCTACTCTGTGCTGAGAGCCTACTGTGTACAACACGCTCATGCGAAGGCTGCAGGGGAAGTGGATTTCGTGAATGCAGGGGAAGAACGGGCTGGCTGTGGAATCAGCCTGAACGGGGTTCCAGTCACAGCCGCCAGCACTGCCTGGCCTGTGTGAACCTGGCCAGGACACTGTACCTCCCTGCACCTCCCCGTCTCCTCTCCATGAGCATGTGATCCTGTCTCACTTAGAGAGCTGTGGGCAGGTAGGAAAGGGTTCTGTTAGAGCACATGGCGTCTAGTCGCAGTCTCGGCCTCCACATGAAAACCCGTGGAGTCGCTGCTGTGGTGACCCAGTTGGCAGCTTACTTTGTCTGCAGATGGCAGGAGACATTCAGAAAAAAATATTGTTGAATGGCGGGTTTGCATATACTCATATATGATGTTTAAAAACTGAAAGGCATAGCGTGATGTTATCAGCCAGAATGTTCGCCAGGTGTTAACTCCGGGTTGTGTCTGACCAAACCTTTGGACTCCTTTCTTCTAACAGTTGCTCAGTAGTTGCCATTAAAGAGCTGTGCTCCAGACCTTCTTATGTGGGGTGTTATAGTCTTCTGGAATGGCTGGCCTCCTGCTCTCACTCTTGAAGCCCAGCCAATGACTATTAATAACAGCCAGTTTTATTCCAAAGCTTCCAGAAGTGCCCAGAGCCTTCCAGGCAAGTACACAATGATGCCCTGTGCACAAGGCTGGCTGGGTCTCTGCCCCGGGTCTGCGCCCCGATAGAATCAGACTGGAGACTGAGCCGCAGAGCCCTCCTTTGTGTGTCTTAGGCTTTCGATTGCTTTGAGCTGTGCCAGCCTGGAGCAGCGGGAGATGAGATCTGGGGAAGGGGTTGGGGATCACTTCCCATGTGACTCCCTCTCTTTGCTGCGATGGGGAAGACAGACTCCAAGGGAAGATTTCCCACTACATAAAGAGAATGAAAGAGGAAGCAGGGTCCCAGTGGCCTCTTGCCAGGCCCCAGGAATGCGCCAACCCTGGGAATTGGCCCCTGGCCAGACTCCTCAGGGGCTGCTGACTTGGGAAAACTGGCTTTCTGGCGGTTGCCAAGAATAGAGACAATGGTCTTTTGGATCGTTCCCTTTTGAAAGTTAGGCTTTTGTTTTATTATCACCAAAGGTAACATTTATTGGGCACCTATGTATGCATGCCAAAAGATAAAATGCATGATTGGAAGTCAGTGTAACTTAAACTGAGCAGAAACACTAGGTCCTTCTATAGTATTTTCAGCCTGCTTCTAATTAGGGCCTAATCCTTTGCTTAGGTAAGTTGCTACCTTAGATTTGAGCACAAGTTGTGCTAAACTTCTAGAATTAAAATTAGTTCTTAAGTGCTTAAGTGAGCTGTATTATGTCACTTGAAAGGGCTGACATAGTGGGGCGAGCTTATCCCATTGTCATTCGGTTGAGAAAGGAGTTCGAGAGCATGAAGTACAGAGCTGGAACCCTCTGGGAAGGGAAGAAACCAAAACCCAGCCACTGGTTCAGCCCAGACAGGTAAAAACACTGAATTCTGGGATGGGAAAGGGGGGCCAATTATACACTCCCCTCAATGTGTCATCATTTAGTGTGAAATGATGATGGTGGTGTTATTGAGATATCAGATGACCTTAAAATATTCCATTAAGGTTATTTAAAAAAATATATGTTTTCATTGAATTTAGGAGAGGGGAAAGGAGAGGGAAAGAAAGTGCAAGGCATCAATGAGGAAAACATTAATCAATTGTCTCCTGCACAGCCACTATTGGAGATTGAGCCTGCAACCCAGGCCTGTGCCCTGACCTGGCATTGAACCAGTGACCTCTAGGTGTATTGGATGATGCTCAACCAACTGAGCCACACTAGCCAGGGCTCCATATTTTGTTTGGGTTTGTTTACATTTAAATAAGTGCTATTGATAATAACAATAATAGTAACTAACATTTTAAAGTATTTACTGTATCCTTGGTACTGGACTTAAATATTTATTTATATCAACTCATTTAATTTTCACAACTTTACAGGGAGGTACTGTACTATAATAGTCCCATTATACAGATGAGGAACCAAGGCTCAGACATTAAATATAATAATTTGTCCAAAATCTCTAGACTGATAAATACCACACCTGCTCTACCGCCATGAATCTTCAGCTCATTTCACAGTGGAGAGGAGCATGCCTCTCTGTGCTTTCATCAGTGAGGTCTCTGCCTCCCCTTTCCCATGTGATGAGGTGGCTACTCCCAGCACACCGTCACCTGTAGGGTTCAGTGCCATGGCTTCAGTGGCCATTTATAGTGGCTCTTCTCACAGGGGATAGTTCCCTCGGCTTGGAGCCCTGTGTTCAAATATCAGTGTGGCCTCCCCACTGTGTGCCTAGGAACCTTCCTTCGCTCTGGGATGATTGTCCTGCAGGGTTCTGAGCAGGGGAGCATGGGGAGGCTTCTCTGCAGCAGGGCAGGGAGCATGCAGCCTGACCCCGAGGTTGACACCTGCATGCCCTGTTTTAAAAACGTCCTACTTGTGAATCCAGATTGATACAAGAGACGCATCAGGGATTGCTTTCCCTCTTTCCAGAGAGATTCCTCACATGACAGAGGGCTTGCCAGGGAGTTCTTTAAATAGACTTTAATGCATTTTAAATTGAATTAAGTTTCAAAATTCAATTCTTGGTAGTAGTTTCCCATGGAGCTAAATGTCCGACATCTGACTTTTTCCCCCGTGATAGGAAACAGATCACCGATGATATTTTAGGTGGAAGTGCTTTCCCCGGGAGCACTGAGGGGCTGGGGAGCCTTCAGGGGCATGGAGGGAGTTTGCACTCAGGGGACGAAGGTGAGCATCACAGCCAGACTCCCAGGCCTCTGCTCCTCCCTGGAGGTGTCATTTTTTTTTTCCTTTCTTCACTAATTTTCCAATTATATCTGACATTCAATATGATTTTATATGAGTTTCAGTTGTACAGCACAGTGGTTAGACAGTGCTGTAACTTACACGGTGATCCCCTGATAATTGTAGTTCCCACCTGGCACCCTGCAGTTATTGCACACAGTCTTTCTGCACCCTGGGTGGTTCGGGTAGGGGATGCAGTGTGCTCTGTAATAAAGAGAGGCGCCCCCTACAGGTAACCCAGAGTGACTCACACATCAACCCCACGGTCACATCTCTGAAGGATTGGCACGTGAGCCCATAAAAGAAGTTCTCTCATTGTACACTATGTCCATTAAGCATTTATTTTTATAGATATGATGAGTCCCCATCTTCCGAGTAGATGAGTAGATGAAAGAGAAAGTATAAGGGGGGATTAACTTACATTTAGATTATTAGTCATTGGTGATATGCTAAGCACTACATAGATCCATTATACATATTTTAAATTATCCTTTATTAAAAAAATACTTATTGTGCTTGATTCTCCACAGAATTCTGTGGCAAACAAGACAGCTGAAGTCCTTCTCTCCTGAAGCTAACATTCAAATAATCCTCCCCACAACCTGTGGTTTATGCATCATGATTCCCATTTTAGAGCTGTGGAGACTGAGGCTCAAAAGGGTTAACTAACTGGCTCTAAGTCACATAGGTTGGTAAGGGTTGGTACTGAATCAGAACCAAATTTGATCAAAAGCCAGTTTCTTGGTTTTTCTTTTCTTTTCTTTTTAAAATATATATTTTATTGATTTTTTTACAGAGAGGAAGGAAGAGAGACCTCCCAGGCTAACTCTGGGTTCTGCTGGTAGTTCCCTGAGGCAGACTGTCTGACTTAATTTCCTTTAGAAAAATTGATGAGAGGGAAACACTGATCAGCTGCCTTCTGCACACCCTGTACTGGGGATGTGCCACAACCAAGATACATGCCCTTGACTGGAATCAAACCTGGGGCCCCTCAGTCAACAGGCCAACGCTCAATCCACTGAGCCAAACTGGTTACGGCTGGTTTTTCTATACACACACTATTTACAGCACTGAATTATGGATCAGATGTATATTACTTTGGTAATTGAACATTGTCAGGAAATAAGAAAAAGGATGTTTTAAATGAGGAATTAACTAGAATGGGTCTTAGTATACTATGAGCAGGATGATAGTTCATCCTTTTCCCTATGTGATTCCCAGGCCCCAGTGGAAAATTGGGAAAGGAAAAACATTGGTTATTAGTGAAAGCATCACCATGCAAGTCACATATTTGGTGTTCAGAGGCCTTTGCCCTGAGAGATCCGGCTAAAGATTACTGCCCCTGTTGATAAGCATGTTGCTCAGGCTCCTGAGAAAGGAAAATGAAATTGGCTAATAGAAATGACGTGCAGTTCTTAGTGCCATAAAGCACGTAAGAGCCAGCCCTGCACCGGCTATCTGTGTGCCCTCCTCAAACCCTCTAGCCCAGTGTTTGCCAATGTGGGGCACACGCCCCACAGAGGGGCAATTTGATTTTTAAGGGGGGAAATTTGAGAATGAGTTATCAAAAGTGATATTTTTTTTTTGTATTTTGTGTAGTTCCAGGGGCCTTATCTACAGTATGTAAGTACACATTGTGACATATTTATGCATTTTAGTTCTCTATTATATGTTTTAAAACTTTATTTGCTATTGTTTCATATCACATCATATTATTATTTTCTTAACGATTTCTTAGTGAGTTCTTCCTCAGTACTTCAATTGTCCTTTCATTCTTTTTTTTTTTTTTTTTTTTTTTTCATGGATGCCATGTTCTTTGGAAGCTTGTTTAGACCAAGTTAATGGCCTTTTAGGCTTACCCTGTGTGAATTTTTGTATAATAAGAATTATATGTCACGGGGGAGGAGGACATTAGAATTTTAGAGATGCTCAGGGGCATGGCCAAGAAAAGGTGGAGAATCTCTGCTCTAGCCTTTTCTGAGCCTCCACTCTCCACCTCCTTCTGGGCTTTTATAAAGATCAAGTGACACACGAACAAAAAAAATTGTTTGAGAAAGTTAAAAATTATATCCCAGTAGCAATGAGAACTGTGATCATTATAGAACAGGCTCTGACTCATTCACAGTTACACCTCAGTGCCTGGTAGAGGGGAGCATTCAGCCATGCCCCATGAATGCTGGGTGGAAGAAATGAATGGTGACCGTCACTCTATAAAAGTAAGAGTAGGTGAAAGAAATGAACGACAGCAGTCTCTCTGTTGAAGCGAAAACAGCGTTATTGCTGGTGGTGCTGGCTTTGTTCCTTCTATGCATCTCTTTACTACTAAGGAAAACTTTATTCGAGAGAATATTGTGAGTGGTCCACACACTTGATTAACCATGGGCAGCTGACTCCTGGAGCTGGAGCGGCTCCTGTCCCCTTTCAGTTGGAAGGAAGCAGGCTTACTCCCCTGAGTGGCTTCTCTGATGACACCACCTTCACTTAAGGCCCCAGCTCCACAGGGGAGCGTCAGTATTTTTCGCACACAGTTGGAAGCTTAGTATCCATTCACTGATTAATCAAATATTATGGAGCACCTTATGTTCAAGGCACTGTACTCCTATTAAGATCTATAAAAACACAGCTATTTTTAATATTCAGTATTTTTTTTCTTTGAATTTTTGCAGTGCTTCCCTCAGAACTCTGGGGGAAGCCATCCTGATGGAAATCAGAGAGGCTCAAGGTGTGTGCTTGCCGAACTGCATGCAGGACTGTTTTCCTGGGTGGCCCTTGTGAATACCAGGCATAATGTGGACATAAAGGGGAGAGAAGGGAGAGGACTGAGTCCATCTTGAAACTGGAATAAATGTCTGGAGACAGGCAGTGATGCTTTTGCCAAAGGAAAATGACTAGAAAAACGAGCAAATGAACAACAGCAAAACACACACCCACACACAAAACTGCATCCCAACAAATGGGTCTGATTTCTTCTCTGTTCAGCTCTCAGAAATCCCAGCACTTATGGGATGCTTCAGAGTGAAAAAGGACCATGGCCCATAATGCCTGTGTGGATGAGGGTTAGCCAATGCCACTGAAATGGCAGATTGCAAGCCAAGCATTATGTTTTCTGCTCATTTCCCAAACTGAGTAAATCCAGTGTATTTGGGAAAAGGCACATAGGAACCAGATGAAGGTACATGACCAGATAAGCCATGGTGGAGTGCTGAGATGTCAGGGAAACCAAAGCCAGTTACCACACGCATGTGCAGTGAGTGGGCCTCAGAAATCTGGGGATGCTCCAGGCCAGGTATTGGCTGTGAATGCCACTTTCTTATCAGATTTGTAGTTAGTGTTCTCGTCACAGTTTTCAGATATTCCCAGGAGGATTGGAAAATGAGAAGGTGCCACATGATGGAATTTCTTGAAAGTAATTATCTGAGAGAATTCATAGAAAATTGAATGGACTAAGGTTCACACTTGAATAAGATTCACCATCATCCATAACAATGTACAAATCGATCTGTAAGAAAAGTTAATAACTTAGCTATTGCTAATAGTGACCAGTTAGGTCTGAACATCAGAACTAATCAAATCAAGATTTCTGTGTCCATATTCTTTTATACACACTCAATATGTTGTCTAAATAAATGAATAAGCACAACTTTAATCCTTAGTATATAATTAAAATGCTTGAGCTCTTTATTCTTACTCAATAAATAAAGTTTCATTAGTAAAGTTAAAATTAAATTGGCTGGAATCTCAGTTAAAAACCTGTCTGTGGAATCTAAGTTCTAGTACTTGTTTGTAGAAATCCTCTATGTAATTAATTTTTATATCTCAATTACTAAGTTCCTTTGATTGAATCAACAAAGGTTAATTAAGGCCTCAACTTCTATAATTATACTTAAGTAGGCAGAGTCATTGTAACTACTGTTTTTTTTAGTCAAGCCAACTCACTTTGATGGCAAGCTTCTATGGAAAAAAAATCTTTGTAGTCGTTGTTGCCATATCCCCAGAATATAACACAGTGGCCAAAAGCCAGCACACAGTAGGACCCAGCAGATGCTTGGGGATTGAGCTTCTGAGTGGCTGTGGGCTCCACAGCTCTGGTCTCAGCTTTGTCACTACCTGGCTAAGTCACTTCGGACAAATTCTCCTTTGTCTTCTGAGCTTGAGCTTTTTCTTTTTCTTTGTGATGCGTGACAAAGCCCATGGATCTGCCGTGCCCCTTGGAGCTGAAGGATTCTATGATATCTAGAGTCTAGCAGGGGGTGAGGACACCAAAGAAGGGAAAATAGTCCAGCTATCAATGTGCTCCTAGCAAAGGAGATGGAGTAGCAGAGCTCTCTGTGCTGCATGCAAATAAGTGACTAGGGTGGGATGTCTAATGGTAGAATCTGAGACATCAGTGAGCAGAGGAGAGGGAGACCTCAGAGGGAGAAAAATCTATGTGACAGATGCATCACTACCATAAAAAGCCTCCTATAATGACTCAATCCTGAGGAAATTTTAATGTTAGATAATTTATACTCTCTATGAACTATTTGCTTAGATTCCTTACAAATGTCTCAAGGTAGACATTTTTAAAGCCAGTGTGTAGTCCCAGGCATATGTTTGGTCTTCCCACTTTGCCCAAAGCAACCGTGCCGGCTTTAAGGATTCTGTGTAGCCAAGGGCATTGCTGCCTCGTTCAGATGTGGCCACTCCAGCTGACATATTGATGTTTGAAATGAGTCGTTGCTGTGTCTGGCTTGCAGCCCTCCCACTCAAGCTGCCCCAGAACTTGCCTGCTGCAGAGAGGCACATGTCAGCGGAGCCCTGCTCTGGGAAGCAGGCTTGAACTGAAGGTGACAAGAAAAGTCACACTTTTGTGAACTTCAGTGGGGCTGAATAATTGGTAAGACCTCACTGATTTGGGAGATTTGGAACAGACTGTCTATGGGACCGAATATAGTTTTAAAGAACTGAAGCTAAGGTTTTCTCAGATTTGTATTATAGTTGAATTAACAGTGAATAGAATTTTTCCTTCATATATTTTGAAAAATAAACATATCATCTCTGATTGGTATTGCTGTGGAAATATAAAATCAAACATCTAAGTTTTACAAAGCAGCGTGTGTCCGTTTCATAAGAGTTTGTGTTTTTATGGCAAGATGACTTAGGCTTGGCAGATTTCAGGTGAGAGAATCAGCCATTCCCAGGTGGCCAGGTCCAAGCTTACAAATAGTTGCAGTATTCCAAGTCCTTGTGAATGAGCAAAGCAAATGTTTGAAAAATAGATTCAGGTCACAACCAAGTTGGGATCCATTCCTACCTCTAAAAATCAAGGAATCTACCAAGTAACACTTGGGTTTCTGTCATCAGTCATGGGCTGGTTTTTGTGCTGTGCCTTCTGAAGAGATGGCAGAAAGATGTGTCCACCTGGCGCGTGTTTTATCACATCACCTTGTGAAAATGTGTGTAAGAGATTGCATTTACCTGGTGAATTTTTAGAGCATGGAACTGACGGAGACAGAAAGATGTGGGTGTTTCCTCCTGTTGCCATAGTAGTTTAACTTGCAAGTTCTATACACTGTGTATATTTCACCTTCAGATAATAAAAACCTTTCTTTCTGACTAAAGGTTTATTCATGTTGCCAATTTGGTACTGGATCTCAAACCAAAATCAGCTCACAGTCCTTTGGTAGAAGTCCTGACGTGACTTTAGCCAACCTGTAAGAGTTGCAAAGATAAAGTCCTTGACACCTGGCCACCCTAGCCTGGTGATTGGAACATTTCTGATAACTTCCTCCCCACACAAAGAAAGTAATCTGGGGTTGGCAGCCTGTATTAGAACTCAAATAATACTGTCAGCCAGCAAGTTGCTTGGATCAGAGGCCAATGACCTGGGCATGACTGAGTTTGCAGGAAAGACTGGGTTATTCTTGGAGCCATAAAGTAATCTGTGCATGTGGAAGCCGAGATAATGAACTATCAAAGCTGTGAGGTACTCACATCCAGCTGTGGGATAAGAGTTGATCAATGTAGATAACGGGTACAAACTCCTTCACCTTCTCCAAACCTTCAGGTCAGCGGCTGAATGGAAGACAGAAAATCATTTCTTTCTCTCACCAAGTGTCTTTGTGGCTTTTCCATCTCTTTATTTTTTCTTCTTTTCTTTATTTATCTTTTTAACCACCTCTTATCTCTGTTTCCTTTATTCCTACCATCACACATGTTCTACTGATTGCATGTAAATATCCTGAAAGGACTCCAGGAACTTGTGTGCATGCCCCTACTAACCCTGACCCAGAGCCTGGTTTAGGGATTTTCTTACCAAAAATTTGTCACTCTTACCTTACCTTCCAAATTGTGAAGCGCTGACAATGACCATTTCACTGTGGAAGGCACAGTTCTCAAATGTTGTTTACAAAAGGGACCTGAAATTTGTGGCCTATGTTGCTTAAGGATTTTTTTTCCTTGACCAAAATCTAAATGACGAAAACTGGGCATGTAATTTCAAAGGCTTGTGAAAAGCTATATGATCAGAGAAATGGAGAATTTTAGAGCTCGAGGTGGTCTTAGGTCTGATAGATATTGCATGTAAGTGCAGCTCTGTGGCCACATTCACTCATTTTGAATATTTTAGTTTCTGTAACCAGAGGTTCACTGTATCTCTTTGAGAACCTAGAAATAACCCCCTCTGGTTACTTCTCTATTATTTACCAGAGACAGAGCCTGCATCTGAGCCTAGTTAGCTCTGCTCTCAGCCTCTGGTTTACCTTTCTACCTGTTGGTCACAGTCATATATTAAATTTGGAAACACCCAAGTGGCCCACGGAACAAACACATGTTTCGAGGTCTAAACACCCCCGCCCCCCCCCAGAACAGCACAGCTTATGTACAGAAAGAGTGTCCCATGTGACAAGGGGATGAGTGAGAACCGCAGAGGGGCGTCCAGTGCCCAGAGGAGTGGACACACTATTATCTCCTGGTAACCTTCCTGCTGATGCTCCGCAGCAGGGGGTTGGGCTGGGAAACCCCACTTTTGAGCCTCTCACACAGCCCGTTCATAGCACACTAGTGCCTGAAACGTGGCATCCTGAACCCCCAGGCGGGAAGCCCTAGCCACCTGTTTAACTCCAATTTAAAACAGCCTCCCTGTAATTAAGGCAGTTATTAGGAAAACAGCCACTGCAGCATTTTGGCCTGCGCTCCAAAATGATAGACTGTGTTGTGCTAGAGCTTTTTCTTTTCTCTTAAATCAAATTTTGACCATGCTTTATCCTCAAATATAGGCGAGGCACATCTGATATTTGGAAAATAAATGTGTTGTGTCAAATTTTCAATGCTAATCTTTTAAAATTGGCAATTGCCTTACTCCGTTCTGTGTTCTGTAACCCTATCCATCTGCACAGGGCTCAGTTTCCATGGGAATCCGCCTTGCACACTCATTCAGCACAGTCTGCATTAATCCAGGAGGCTCTGGCTGTCCGGATGCTCAGTGTGGAGTAGTTCTCTCAATGATTAGAAATTTCGCCCGTATTTCTATTTGCTCTGGTAGACAAACCTTCCCCATTTTGCTTGTGTTTCTTTTTCAGAGGTCTAATATCACTAGGCCTATTTTCCATAAGAAGTAGTTCTTTACAAATAAAATTGCATTTACTTAACTTCTTTGAATCCATCATAAGAACTGATTTTTCCCTCTTCTTACACTGGTCACACTTTTCCAAACAGATGCAGTCTTATAACCTAATACAGTCGTTCCCTAACCTGTTACTACTTCAAAATCCCCTGGAGAGCTAGCTCATTAAAACGCAGATTCTTGGTCCTGCCCCAGAGTGTCTGATTCAGCAGGTCAGAGGGGCCTTGGTTTGCATTTCTAACAATCGCTAGGTGATGCTGATGCCAATGGGCTGGGGAGGGCCCACACCTTAGAAACACAATATCTTCAGTGTTGAATTGCCATAAAAGAACCACAAAATATGTGCTAAGTTAGCGCTGCCCTTAAATGTTCAGATACATTCCTATTGTGATGATTATGTGTAAGTTACATGAAAAATCAAGAGGACTAGTCAAGGAAAGAGGGAGGAACAGGAGCTGGAGGACTCAGAGTGGACTTTGGAGAAGGTATTGGACTAAAAATCACCGTGGAGCATGCAGAAAATTCGATTTATATAAGGCAGGTTAATGCCCTCAGAAATTAACAAGTTATCAAGGTATTCCCTCTGTGTCACTTTCAAGGTTAAGTGTTTCCCAGGTGGGCAGGATTTCCCCTTCCACAAGGCTTCCTCGGAAAAAAAAAAAAAAAAAAAAAAAAAAAAAAGGTTTAACTAGGCTGCTTTGCTAAGAGGGTAACCTCTGCTTGTCTTTACAATGTCAACAAGTTGATCTTGTTTGCTAATATCATTTCCAAACACATTGTTAGATACATTTGACTGAAACACTGGTTCACAAGTATTTTGTGGCCTTGAATTTTGTTGAGTTTGTCCATGCTCCTGATTTACACGAACTTCCGAATAAACATGCTCTATCAAAGCAAGTGTGTTATTTAATTTAATGAGATCTTGAGACACCTTGACATCAGCTGAGGTGAGGCAGGATTAAAATTTGTCTGAGAGTAAGCAGCAAAGGAATGTCTTACTTTTGTTCATTTAAATGTAATTGTAGCTGGTAATTCTACCCTGGCTTACCATTCAGAATGCCCTGATAAGTCAGTGTGTTTGTTGCTAAGGTGTGACTAATTGAGCGCCCCCATCTCCCCGCCCGCATCCTTGACAGCATCCTGTTACTCAGCAGTGGGGAGGTCTTTCTCAGAAACAGGCTGTCAAGAAGCAGCAGGTGCCATAACTAAAGCTGTTTTGTCTTTGGATTTTATAAATCTTGGATGAGTCTAAGTCATAACTGTTCCTGGGAGGTAGCAGCTGGTTATCAACTTATTCTGAATGTGAAAATCTGTGTGCTTTTTGCTTGGTCGAGTCCCCATGTCAGCTGCACTAAAGGTTGATGTGTTTCCGGTCTGCTCATAGCTGGTTCTTGATGGCTAGCATACCAGGCATCCTATGGCAGGTCTGTGCCCAAGATTGTGCTTTCAGTTTCTCCTTTCAAATACAGTAATTGAATATTTGTTCTTTCCTCCCCACAGACCTGTAGTCCCGTCTGGGTACAATAGGAAGTATTTTCTGTCCCTTCAGTCTTACTAGTGGCATTATCAGTACAGGTGATTTTTTTTCAAAGTAATCAAGTGGCTGCTTTCTGCATCTGGGAAATCAGCAACTAAATTATTAGCGGGAAGGTGGAAGGACATATCTGAGAGACAGTGATGAATTTGTTTATTCTTTTGGTCAGCAACCATAGTGAGAATTACTTGTACATTGAGAACTGTGTTCTGTGTATGTGTTCACATAAATGAAATACAGTATTAACCTCAGAGATAGGTAAGTAAACAAGTAATTTTTAATTTAGTGTTGTGGTTGCCACAGTAGAAAGAGAAGGTGAAGGGGAAACACAGAGATGGGCTGGTTGGAGGTCTGTCTAAGGGAACTCAGGAAACCTAGTGGAGTTTAGAGTAGATTGAAACCTCCATTAGGTTTAAAAATTAGGAGATTAGAAGGCAGATGACAGAGAAAAGGATATTTTGGACAGAAAACTGTGAAGGAAAAGGAACAGTGGTCTGAGAAAACAAGAGTGTTTCAGGAATGGCAAGTGGGTAGGTAGAGTTGAGAGGCAGAGTGTCACCAGAAGAGAGGTTGGGTAGAAGGCTGGAGAGAATGAGCTGAGCCATATCATGATGGGTCTTATATTCTGTGCTAAGGACATGGTTTTCCAATACATTGGCATATAACTAGGCCTGCTGTTCAAAATCATATCTGAGATGGAAGTATGGAAAATGGACTGAAGGGGTGCATGGCTGGAGGCATTGAGATTGTAGGAAATATTTGTTAGTTTAGGGCAGTAGTTGGCAAAATGTGGCTCAAGAGCCACATGCGGCTCCTGAGCCACAGTTTGCTGCCGTTGACTAATGAGTTTGTCAACCACTGATAAGCATTTAAAAGAGGAACATTGTAATTGAACTTCAACCTATGAGCTAGGACAGTTATTGAACTTTGACCTATGAACTAAGACAGTGGTTGTCAAACTCATTAGTCAACAGAGCAGCAAACTGCGGCTCGCAAGCCACATGTGGCTCTCAAGCTGCGGTTTAGGGAAAACTCAAGAAAAAGTTGCACTAAGGCCATGCAAGGAAGAAGGTTATATGAGACAGAAAGCTGAGACATGTTATTGTGCCAGGGGTAGAAAAAAGGGAAAAGACCTAGCTCTGGGTAGGCCCTGTGGACAAACTGGCTGGCAAGGCCCTCTGACTTCTGGTCTGGTGGAGATGGACAGTTAATGTGCAATGAAGAATCAGTCTTGAAGTGCAGAAGCAAATGCATGTCTCCAATGGTAAAAAGAAATAGGGGCTCTATACAGGCCTCTTCATCCCCATTCCATTATGGTCTGTAGCATTGTCTCTCAACTGTAAGTCCAGCCAACGAATGCACGTAGAGTCAGCAAAAGGACTACCAATATATTCTCCTAAACCCACCCTTCCCTGACGTTAGAATGGATTCTTGGGTAAGTAAGAAAAACTTTATCTCTATTTCTCTGCTATATTGCTTCCCAGAAAGTGAGCTTTTGTTCAGGTGATGGAGCACAGGGGAGCTGGCTGAGCCTCAACCTTCTAGGCCCTGTCTTTTGTCACTATCTTTCTATCTGACCTCAGTCATATCTATTCAGTCTTTTCACTTTTATTTCAGTGGCACCAAACTTTCTAATTTACTTGTCATCTTTGTACTATAAGCACGTGGTAGTTAGTTACCCTATGTAATAAAAGGGTAATATGCAAATTATCCCCTCGACTAGGAGTTCCACCAGGAGTTTGACCAGGGAGTGAGGTCGGCCTGCCAACAACCCATGGCCCCTCCCTCCAGCCAGCCCCACCCCTGATGGCCTCACCCCACCCACCCTGCCAACCTCTCACATCCTCTGCCCCTTCTATCCTCCCACTGACTTGGCCAGATTGGCCCCTATTGGGGCAGGTCAGCTAGACCCCACCCATGCATGAATTTGTGCACCAGGATTCTAGTATAAAATAACTGGTGGAAAGTTCTTAACTATTCAAGAGGATCATGCTTTGTAACTACATTATAAAACACTCTAGAAATCCATCAGGAACCCCCAAACCAAGATTCTCATTCATTGATTCCTTGTTGTTGTTGCTCAATAGTTACTGGCACCTACTATGTGCCAGGTACCATTTTCAGTGTTTGAGGCCCATCTGTAAACAAACCAGATAAAAACCTTGCTCTCATGGCACCCACAGATTTGTTTACAAAGTATTTTAGTAGCGTCCATACTGTTACTGGAATACATAAGCTTGCCAAAGTCATAGTGAGGATAATATGATAGTCTTGAACAAGAATAATATGGAGGTATTTGGGCATTAGCTAATGGCAATTTTTACTTTCAGCTATTTTTTTCTTTTACTAAGCCCAGTCTGGTTTCTTCCCTTCCTATAGACCTGTATTGTCATTCATGGCTGCCTCATTTTTTGACCGCTATACATTGGAAACTGTCTAAGACTCATTGAGGTGTATCAGCAAAATGTAAATTTTATCAAGGTCAGAGTATTGTTTAAAATTGCAAAAAGTTGGATATGTCTGCTAGGGCACCTTGACCTTCTCTAGCTACACCCAACGTTGCACTGCCTCTTGGTGAGGTATTTATTATAGCAGCACATGACTGCTTCAGGTGGAGGACCTTAAGCTGAAATAAATAGAAAGCAATTTGTCAGAATGACCAGTGCACAGACCATTAATGACCTTCGCCTTGGAAGGAAACACATCAGATTCTGAGAGCCGTGAGCTGAGTCATGTGTACCTTACACATTGTCCCCTCTCTTTGTGACTTCTGTTCTGGGCAGCAGCAGGATGGCTTCTGATCACTCCCTGCTCTTTCAGTCTGGGAAGGAGTTGACAGTGACAGAGACTTAGTCCACGAGTTCCTTTTTAAAGGAATTGTGGGTTAATGGAACTGGATTTCATATTAAATCAGCAAGAGTAAGAGCCACAGACTCAGATTTTTCCCCCTCATTTTTTAAATTAAGGTAGTATATGTGTACATACTTTACCAACCCCCCTCCCCCCACTCCCATACCAGACTCAGAAGTTTTAAAGCAGGAAATGCTTTATTCTTTTCCATATTATCTCATGGATTATATCTAACACCTCTGTGAGATTGGCATGAATATTCCTAATTTATAGATGAGGAAATTGAGGCTTGGCAGAGTTAAGTGATTTTTTTATCTTGGTCAAAAAGCTAATAAGTGATAGAACCTGGAAATATGCCTGATATTCCCAACCCAGTGCCTTTTGGAGCAGGTTATGCTACCTTCAGACACCATTAATAGGGAGCATATGATGTTATAGGCACTGTGGTATGTAACTGAAAATCAGAGGCATAAACTCCTTTCCCCAGGAACTTGCAGACCTGCTGAACCCACCTCCCTATGGAGGTACTGAGCCCTCCTTTATACTGTGCCCGCTTTACCATCACACTGCAGGTAGCTTCCTGCCCTATCATCCCATTTTACAGTGGTGGTAGAGACACTGGTTTACAACTAGTGAGTGGCGGGCCTGGAATTAGAATTCACACATCTTCCCTGACTCCAAAGCCCATGTTTTTACCCAGGCCTCCAGCAATGCCCTGGAAGTACACAAGATCCCCCACATCTAGTGCTGGTGGAGCAGTGGAGCCAGAATGAGAGAGGCTCAGGGAAAGCAGCAGGCGTTCTGGCCTGGAGTAGCTGGGAAGGCTTTCCAGGGAAAAGTGACATAGAGAAGACACGGAAAAATAGCCCTGCTACAGTCTGAGCAATAAAAATGCACCAAAAAAATTAAACACGTTTACAAAAAAAACATTAACTTTCACAAGCCCTTATGAACAGACAGAAAAAAATTGCAGACCTATAACTGGCAAACAATATTCTCAACTCCTCACCTGACAGGTCCTACTGGGGGAAGTGACTACGTTATCTCCTGCTTCCACTTAGCTTGGCCCAGTTGGCTTTAGCTGTGTTTTCATTCAGAGCGATTGTCATTACCTGGCATTAATTGCATGCTTATTTATGCAATTTACACTGCCCATTTTGAGGCCTTAACCTATGCTCATGCATCTGAGCAAATGCAGATTGATCCTTCCCATCTTGTCCAAATTCCATTCCTCACTTTATAGAGACTTCTGTTCAACTGCAACCTTGTAAGAGCCTTCCCTGACTGCCTTGTCTAAAATAGCTCATGCCATGCACCCAGGAACCCCAGTTACTGCTATGTTTTCACTCAGAGCAATTGTTATTACCTGGCATTAATTGCATGCTTATTTATGTGTGTATAGTCCCTCTCCCATGCCTACTGGCAAAATCCACAAGAATAGCATTTTATTTCTGTTTCTCTGGCTCCAAAAACAGGGCCTGGCATGTCATAAATGTCCAATATTTAGTGAATGAATGCATGCATGAATGAATATGGAAGAATAAGGATAAAAAATCTTAGGTGAATGTGATATGAGCTGGAGAATTTCTTTTCTCTGTCTTTCAGTACTAGATTCTATTATTTCCCATACCCCAATTTAGTGTTTCCAGGGTTTCTTCCGATTCTTTGGAAATCAAGCAGGCTCTCTTTGAGGAGCACGCACAGTTCTTAACAGAAACCATAAAACAACTTGTGAACTCAGCAAATACAAAGCAAGCAGCCAGAACTCCAGGCCACAAAGAAAACTTGGCCTAAAAGGCACATTTCCTTGGAATCATGCTGCAGAAACACTTGTAGTCAACTGTGTCCATTCTGCTGTCTTAGGCTAGCAACCTGGGTCTGACTGGTTATGTCCAGTGGTATTAAAAATATTTCCTAATGCTGGATGATGATACTTAAAGTGTCACTTCCCAATGGCCTTACTTGACTTTCCTTCTGATCAAACCCTAATCTTTTGGCTCTAGACCCCATCTTCATTATGCTGATGGTGCAGAGCATGCTCCGTGCCATAGAGATGGTGTTTTGAAATATTTTTGTTGATAATCCTCACCCAGGGATATTTTTCCCATTGTTTTTAGAGAAATGGAGGGAATGGGGGTAGGGGAGACAGAGAAACAATGATGATAGAGAGCAATCTCATTTGGTTGCCTCCCACCTGCAACCCAAGTACCCTTGATCAGGAATTGAACCTGCGACTTTCAGATGAGTGGGCAGCCGACACTCATATCTCTGATCCATGCTGGCCAGAGTTGTTTTGAATTTTTGATGGGACCCTTTGCATTTGCCATTCTTCATCTTTCCCACCTGGCTCCATTTGTTCAGAGATGCTCTTAGATTCAATCATAACATTGGTGCTTCTCTTGGATCTCTCTGCATACACCATTGCTGCCCTGGGGCAGGTCTTGATTGCTCACTCAGTAGGCCTGAGAAATCTAAAGACAGTGGTTTTCTGTGTGTGTGTGTGTGTGTGTGTGTGTGTGTGTGTGTGTGTGTGTGTTTTAATTTATATTATTGAAGGCATTACAGTTGTCCCCCTCTTTTTCCTAGCTGACACTTCCACCCACACCTGTCCCCTCAGGCCTTCTGCACTTTTTCTGTGTCCATGGGTTATGCATAGAAATTTTTTGGTTAATATCTTCACTTGTGTTGCTTTGGAATCACCCTTAGGGCTCTAGAGAAACTGCTACTCTCCATGGCCCTCTGCCTGGCTGTGGATTGATGTCTCAGACAGACTCCACTTGGGGAATGGATGTTAGGGCTGCTGCCACATTTGGGCTGTGCGCAACTCCAGGGTGTAGGCATTGATGCCAGGCAGAGAGAGCTTTGTTGTGAGAGCTCCTAACTTGGACATTAAGGAAACTATTACATCAAAAGGACGAGATTGCTAATGGGAGGTCCTTGACTACAGGTGCTGAGTCCCTGTCTCTGAGACTCCCTGGCTCCTATTCTGCCAGCATTCTGAGCCTACTTCTTCCACCTCCTCCACAGCCACCTTTACCTAGTGGCCTGGAAATACCACTTTGGAGCCTGGTTCATTTTCTTTGTGAAAACTATAGGTTTAAAGAGTTGATCATTAACAATTTTCACCCCTTAGATTGAATCTCTGGTTTTCTGGGTATTATGTTTTTCTTGGTAGTCCTTAGGCATATCTTTGATGCCACATCCATTTCAAATTAATAGCTCCAGTGTTCAGGGTCTTGGAAATTTGGACAGATTTACTGTACTCAGCAAATAAATAAATAAATAAATAAATCCAAAGCCACATGTTGTATGTAATTTCTTGGGCCATGATTTGGGTCATTTGTAATCTAGTTTAAAATACAGACAAGTAATTACTTCAGCAAATAAAAGGAAGGGGAGCAACTAAAGTTTGTATAAGATCTCTTGCTGCTTTAAAATTCTGATTCTATTTTCTGTGAGAAAATATGTCGATACAAGTTAGAAGTGAAAATTACTAGAAAATATAGTTCTCTCAAAGTGTTTACTTTCATACAGGAATACTGGCTGGGAGATTGTCTATTTTCCCAGTTCTGCCATAAAAAATCCTCTATGTAACCCATTTGTAAGTGTCATCTCCCTGAATATTAACTAGTTTATAAGTGTGTTCTCTCACTTGAGATGAATTGTTATTTGTGGGCCTCTTCAGAGAAACTTTTCCCATGTCTACAGGAAAGGCTAACGTGCAGGTCGGATCCTTGCTTTGGATAAGCACTTGGGCCTGTAGTTCCCATTGGCTGATTTCTCATCCCTGCTCCACCATGGCTGAGCCAGAGGAAACATCCCATCATGAGATTGACAAAATGGAGATGTGCTGCATTCCTTTTCTTGATGGGGGGAGATGTAAGGAAGCAGTCAGCATAACTAGGAACTCTATAAAACTGGAACCCTGTTTTTAAATGTTCATCTTGACTCCTTAAGGGGTGCATATTAAGGACTTTAGCCTGCTTAAAAGAGCTTGAATCAGCATGCTATCAGCTGCTATATGAACATGCCATGCTAGAAGGGTCGAGATATTGGTTGTTTTATTTTTTAAATCAAACATGATAGGATTATTCAGTAGGTGGACAAACAAACAAACAAAAAATCACCATGCTAAGCAAGTAAAACACTCCATGAAAAATAACATTAACAAATAATACTAAGTAAAGTGTACTGAGTGCTTATTCTGTGTCATGCACTTTGATAACTACATTTAATATCAGAACTGCATTTCTGTCTTCATTTTGGGAAATTAAGAAAAAAGCAGCACTGATTGAAGATCAGAGAAATATTAAGAAATTTCCAACAGGTAATGAATTTGATACTCAACCAAGTGGAGAACGCAGGTTTGTCCTACTCCGGTGCCTGCGCTCTTTACTCAAGTGCTGTGGCCTCTAGTCAGGGACTGTGTCTCTGCCGTCTTGACTCTGTGAGCCTTGGGAAGACCTCCAGGGAAGACAGCAGGAGATTTTGTTCTTGTGGGTCTCTGAGAATTGGACCATGTGGCTTTCTGGGTACTGCTGCTACAGTGTGCAGGTGAGAACAGCATTTTCATTATCCCCTTAACCAGCTCTGGGGAGGGAGGGTCATGCAGCTGAGGTGCTTCTGTACCCTTCTGTAGGGAACTGGAACCTAAGTATTTGGAGGGTAAATTCATTGTTCCTCCCAACTCGCCTACTGTTCAATAGCCCACATTCTCTATACTTTCATGCAATATAACATTGTCAGAATTAGAGGTGAGTTTTAGAGACAGCCTAGCTCTGTTTCTCTACCCTCTTCCCATTTTGTGAAAGAAGCATGGAGAAGTTCAGGGCCAGGCCCATGAGCGCCTGGATAATGGGGGCCAGATTTAACAGAAACTCGAGAGTGCCCCTTTCTCACCACTATATCCCTTCTGAGAAGCAACCATTACAAATCCTGTCCTTTCTTTCTTGCCTTCCTGCTTATTTTAAATTTCTCATTGTTTAAAAGTATCTCCTCCCTCCTCTCTCTACTCCTCCTAAGTTTTCCTAATTTTTCCCTTCATTGTGTCTATGACTCTTCCTGTGCTATTTTTGAAGGCGCATTGATGTTGAATAATGTCCATTCCTATAGCCAGAGCTAGTTTGTATTTTCTTTGTGGTGGGGAGGGAAGTATGAGAGAAATGTGGGCTATGAACAGCTGTCACTAAGTTCTCCAAACAGGAAAGTACCCGGCGCTATTTTTAAGCCATGCTTTCCAAGATGCAGGGCTGGCACTACTTTTCACCCCTGCAGCATGCAGGGCTTTCCAGGGTGCAGTTCAGAAAAGCTGTGGCTATTGTTTCTTCAATGGTTTGTCTTCCCCAAAGTGGGTCCTAACCAATGACTGCCCTTGTGAGAAAGTGTGGGAAGTCTGAATTACAGGAAACACAATGCCTGTTGAATGAACTGGTTTCTATCAATGATTCTAGTGAATAGATTACTAATTGTTTTTATCAGAACAAAAACAATAAGGAGCTTTTCAACATGCCTGACTCTATTTAGCAAGATCAAAATTGGGGCTTTTTGCATAATTTCTAAGATGAAGAGATATTTTAAAATGTTCACTACTCAGCCAGAAATGGAATCTAAATTTCTGATGACCTAATGAGGTCAATTCAGTTGACTGAACCTGCATTCCACTTTTCACATGTATTGAATGCAAATACATCTATATTATAGTCTCTGATTTCATTTCAGACTGTATGTTCAGGAACTTGTATACTTTAATTTTCAGATAAGCATATGAGGGATTACCAATAATGTACCTCATATGACTGAACAAATGTTTGTCTTCATTGTCATGTGGTCACCTTCATATTGTTAAAGTTTGAGTTTCCGTGACCCCCCAAAAGAATAACAATTATTATGGTAATACTATTGCTGATAAAGATTTCAAATGAAATTAAACCAAGAACTGAGGGGTCTTGTTTAAGATCTTATTTCTTTAAAAACAAACATGTAAACACAACATGACATCTACCTACTTTGGCATCTAATATAATCACTGACAACTCAGCTTTCTGAGAAAAAATGCAAAGGCCTTTTATAGGATGATCAGAGACTAGCTGTAGTCTGTTCTCTTTTATTTAATCCAGTCTGTGTGTTCTCTTCCATGCGATCTATTCTTTTTGGTCATTGTCACTACCAGTGTCTACATAGAAGCCTTTTGGTGTAGACACAGACTTGTGATCTATACATATGCACATAGAATGTGCACCTTTGCCAATTAACTATATGATTCAGAAGGTTTTATCTTTCAGATGGCCAGGCGATATCAGGTATCACCACATCTACTTCATAGAGCTGTTGGTATGTCACATGGAGCGACTGACCTAAAGCGTCTTGGAACATTACATATGCTGCTCCGGGATAAAGTAAAAGTTGTTTATTAACCAAATATTTAGCAAACAGAGTGCCACAGCAGATATTTCCCATTACTGGTGATAAAATTGAAAGCTACCCACATACTGTTGGGTTTGGGTTCCTTTATAATCAACTCATGCTTGAGAGAAGAGCCAATTTAATGGTTTATTTTGTGGCCATGACACTCTCTAAGTGAAGCTGATGGGCCTAAACTGATGACTTTGGCCTTTTCAGTAGTTCCTAGCGAAGTGATAATGCTGACACCGGGCACATCTCTTTCGTCTGTAAAGTGTAGACACTCTATTAATTTTCTTGGAAGATGTTTATATAGTTCCATAAGCACAGGTGGATGTTTCCTCACAAATAGGGTCATCTGTGAGCAGCCAATACCTAAGAAGATTGACAAATTTCATGCTCATAGGTAAATCAGTTCATTAGGAGAGTTCTTAGAGCGCACCCACCATCTGCCTTTCTACACGCCAGTGATTTAGAGGGCCAGGTGTGCGCCAGGTGTGGTCTCCGGGAAGAAGGATCACAGCCTAAAGGCTTCCTTTAGATGATAGAAATTTCAGGAAACACATGGCCTATCTTTGTTCTCCCTACAAAATAGTATCAGTGTAGCTACATATGTATTGTTTGTTTGTTATTTGTCTCCTTTCCTTATAAGTTATTTGTGGTCAGGGTGTACATTTGACTGATTCCCTAATGTTACCAAACAAGTAGCTCCTTAAGTGGTACATCAAAGGCCTCCATGAATGAGTAAATACATGATGGAATAACAGACACACACAACATCAAGCCACAGAAGGATCTCTTCAGTCTGCAAATCAGGAAACTAAAGCACAGAATGCTAATGATTTTGTACAATGTGTTAGTGGCAGTGTTGGGACTACCACCTAGATTTCTCCACCCAGTCTACAGTTCTTTTCATGGTATCATGCACCTTTTAGGGTTACAGTCTATCCTTTCATATTATTTTAAATGTAACCTCTTGTTCTAGGGAATAAAGTAGGTGTGGAAAAGGTCCTTTTCCCCTGCACTGGGTATCAGGTGGTCCTAAGGAAGAATTTGGTTGAGTATCAGGTGGTCCTAAGGAAGAATTTACTCACTGTGGAGATAGTGAAAGAGCAGCAGTGGAATTCTCCCTACCCCATTACCAGGTGGGCTCCTGGTCCTCTCCAGCTTTCGAACTTAAGCCCAGTGTCAACCAGGGTAGAAATAACTTCCCATCTGACCCCCAGGCCTGTCCTTTTAGAGGTGCAATTCTGACAGAGCACTATCAGAACCACAGCAATAAAGGGCCAGGGGTTGGTGGGAAAATCCATCATTTGAAGGTCTCATTAAACTTTTTGAAGGGCTCACCAACAATGGGGAATTTGAACAAAATAATGATCAAATGATTCTCCATCAAGGCTTTTATTCCAAAGAATAAATCCAAAGGAAATTGCTATAATAAAATTCTAATCACAGGCTCTAAATTTTTAAGTGCTAAAGCGACATTTAATGTTCAGACACTAGAGTCTAGCCATGGTTTTCAAACTTGACTGGATATCAGAATCACCAGGGAAACCTGGCCCTACCTGCCAGAGATTCTGCTTTAGTAGTTTGCTGGTGGAACTCTGGAATCTTCCTTTTCATTAACAGTGTCCGGGTGATTCTTTTATGGACTGCATTTTGGAAGCCCATTCTAGAAAATATCAAGAAATATTCCAACCTGCAAGTTCTATTTTTGAACTCATTGTTCAAAAACAAACCTGTTGTTCTGGATCTTATTTTAGGAGATAAAAAGACCATTTCTTTGTAAAGTATTAGCAAAGTTCTCAAAACTTACTAATCTAGAGTAAAATGCTGGATTTTCCTTAGCGTTATTTATTATTATTATTTTTTTTATAAACCCAACAGAGTGTAAAGCACATAAACCTACTGGGTTTGGGAGAATTTTGACCTTCTTTGCAAGTTTCTAGTTGAGAGGATTTTTATGACCTTGGCATTTGGTCAGCTAGACTTAGACTGCTCCTGTGTGGAGAGAATTCGGGGAGCCACAGAGTTTCAACTTGGTTTCAACAATTTGTTAATGTAGTTTGTGTAAAATATCAACTTATTAGATAGACTTGCACATCTGCAGAAATCATGACAGTAAAATATACAACGGATTAAAAATTAACAAGCACCAGATGTACTATAATAATGTAGTTTTTACTTGCAATTTCAGTTTCAGATTTTAGAAAAATGACTACTTTTCAGGGTTATACTTATGTATTTGGAGCCACTCAGCAATTACAATGGTGGGGAGAAAGAAAGATGATAGATAGATAGATAGATAGATAGATAGATAGATAGATATGATAGATAGATAGATAGATAGATAGATGAAAGGTGGATATATATATTTGGATTTAATAAGATTTTATCTCATTTGTTTGAAGTGACAATGGAAAGCAGTATAATTTATTAGTAGTTGCTAACCAATTTTTTGGGAAACCAAGACATGTGCATTTGAAACTTGCATCTATTTTTTCAATTCCTCCCTTGGAGAAACAGAAAACAATTTGTGTTTTCCTCCAAGCATTACCCAATCACAGGAGTGATTATTTTGTTTCCTTATGTGAGAAACAAAAAGGTAATGAGTTCAGAGAGGTGGTAGGTGAGCTAATAGAGAAGGTATGAAATCATAGGGACATTCATCTTAAATGCCCAGACAGTTATCAAGGAAGTGCTGGATTTTAGCACGTCATCATGCCAGGTGTGGGCATTGGCAGAAACACCATGAATCACTGCCAGGTTACTGTACAGCCATCCAGAATGTCAGTTTTCTAAGAGCCATCTAATAATACTGTCAGTGTTTCAGAATCTCTTGCCATCTAGAACATCAACTACATTGATCATCAGCAAAATATTTATATTTGCATATGTGCAAAATTCCTTCTCTTGTCAAATGACATAATATGGGTCTACATGAAATAAAACTATAAATCAGGGTAGTAAGAAACATAAATAGATTCCAGCTGATATAAGTGAAGCAAGGACATTTTTTAGAATAGTAGAGGACAGATCAGTATCAGAGAAAAAGCTGCAGAATCTCACCTGGGGAAGGATGGGCAGAGGGCAGTGTGGGAATCTCAGCATGAAGAACTGTCTCAGCTTGGGTTTGCCTCAAGTCAGATCCTAACTCAAGGGCTTGGAGCAGACAGTTCATTTGAGAAGTAATTCCAGGGAATAAGAGTAGGGGAAAAGTAAGAATGAATGAGCAAAGAAGGTGAAGACCATCTAGAGATGCATTATTGAAATGGCCATCACTGTGGGCACCTGCTGGTCAGTCTATCTGGTACCTTCTGAAGAGCGGAATTGTCTGCCCGAAGAACTGAAGGGACACACGAGGCCTGTTGCCTGTGTGGGTTAACTCCCTCTCACTTCCAGGTTCAGAGCGTTTAAGAGTGCCCCGTGCAGGTGCTCAAGCTACAGCATTAGGGAAGCTCAGGGCAGAATAACCGCAGGGCAGTTCCCCCCTCAAAAAAAAGGCAGCAAACGGTGCTGCCTCCCAAAGATGCAGGAACATGGAATCAAGCAAAACTCATAAATATGTCTTAGGTGAAGCTGGGGGTGTTTGTTAGAAAGAGCGAGAGGAAAAAGGACTTTATTAGGACTTGGCACATTTCTCACGTTCACCCAAGCTTTCATTCCTGCTGTTCCACATACTTCTTCGTTTGTCCAAATCTTAACTCACCCAAGGCCCACATCCTGCAATGCACTGAGTCCTTCAGGGTAACATGTTCCTCACCAGTGTGCTCCTTTCTCTGAAGTCTAATCAGTATCATTATCACCCAGATTAAACTTCAACTATTCTCTAGGTCTTTAATGTTGGATTCAGTTCCTTTCCAAGGCAGAGAAACGTGAGTTTTGATAGTAGCCAGAACTGAGTTGAAATTATTATCCCACTGTTTACTGGTTATGCCATGTTCCCTTGGAAAATCACTTCTATACTTTGATTACTTCATCAGTAAAAGGGGTATTGTAGTAATCACCTTATAACTTCATAAAGGTTACATTAAAGTGAACTTTAAAGTAACTGGATAAATGTTAGGTACTAAATTATTAGTTCTTCTGCTTTGATAAGAGTTACCATGCCTTATACCTCATTTGAATGTTCCCTTAAGACCTGGTTCAGAATCATTTCTTACTAGGGCTCAGGAACACTTGCTGATCATTCATACAAACTCAACTGTTGAAAACTTGGAGCCAGAGGTTGCAAACTCTTGTGATCCTATGGAGCCTATTTATTAATGTTGTAAAGGCATATTTATTTGAAGAACTGAATTAAAGGCCAACAACCTAACAATTTAGATATTTCACTTGAAAATGCAAATTGCTGCTTTTCTTGAAATACTTGCCTCACCTTTCAGCATGATACAGTTAATGGGACCTGTTGCCAGCTCCCTGAGTCATATTAGGGTCATATTGCTCAATAGTTTTGGCAAAAGTGTTTAATTGCTATCTAGGATAGTTCAGATCAACCTTAAGTTTTCTCCATAAGGGAGAAACCATGATTATAAACCTGCTTAGTGAAAGAGTATTGAAGACAAGACTCGGTTCTCCAGTTTGCCACAGTCCACAGCCTGTCTTAAAAAACCTCATGCCAGCTCACCGTCAGACACGTCCAGTACCGCCCTGGACCTTATTCTTTGTGTTTAAGATTCAAGCTTCTTCATGAGGATAAGAAAGAGATCAAACTTAGAATGCCTTTTGGATGACTATTGTAAGAGTGGTGAAACCACTGTTCTGCTTTCTTACCTTACACATTCTCTGATTTATGTGTCAGCAGTATTTTCTGGGTGTAATCGTGAGAGCATCTGCATGAGCCTTGGCAGTTTACAAAGTGTCCTGGCAGACTATCATTTTTATGATCTTCACCCACATTTCTGCATATTGGGGAGGCAGGGCAGGAGACATGCTTATCCTTATTTAATGATTAGAAACCAAGCCCCTGAGAGATGAACAGAAAAGCTCAAGGTCCCAGTGCTAGTAAATGGTCAAGGTACTGACTCCAAATCTAGGCCGGTGCCTATGTCTTTTGAAGAAAATATTAAGGCAAAGTTCATCACCCTTAAAGAGATCATTAGTAAGTTATTTTTAAGAAGAAAAAAATGCAAGGAAACCTGTCATGAATATGCATTGGGCATATATGTGATAGTGCAATGATAGCTGCTGGAATGAAGAAAGTGCATGGGACATGCTGGCAAGATTGAAGCTTTGAGGTTTGTGGAGAGAAACTTGAAAAAGAAAATGAGTTTGAAGCCAGATTCTGAAGTTGTTTTTGTTTGTTTGTTTGTTTTTATTTTTGTAGGGTTATATATTTCTGTATGTTTTAAAGGTATATGTGAAACTGAATAACAGGAAAGTGTTTATAAAAGACACTGTTTTGTGAAAGTCCTGTAAAACTCAGTGATTAAGTGGAAAACATGTAAAAGTCATGGGCAAGGCACCAAAAGCAGCCTAGTCTTTCTGGAGCAGCTGGAGAAGAATGTCCCAGCTGAAATAAATCCGCCAAGAAGGTCTTATCCAGGGAAGGAAGTACAGCTCTCCATTGCATGCAAGGGCAATGGTCACAGTCCACTCTCCTTGAGCCTACAGCTGGAGTAGCAGCTAGTCAGGCCTCTAACACCTGGACTCAAGGTCAATGCTCTCCTTTTCCTTTTCTAAGACAGTAAAATTAGGGTCATATTGCTCAACAGTTTTGGAAGAAGTGTTTAATTGCTGTCTAGGATAGTTCAGACCAACCTTAAGTTTTCTCCATAAGGGAGAAACCATGATTAAAAGCCTGCTTTGTGAAAGAATATTGAAGCAGTTGTACAAAAGAAGAAGTAAAGCAAGGAAAGGTTGCACAGCTAGGCTGGGCAGATTCTGTTGTGGTAGATAGCCTGGCTATTTCATATGGGGACCATGGCTTGGATTCTAATCTGACCTCTAGCTCATGATGGGAACACATTTAGAAAGAGAAGAGGTAATTATAGCAGCACATCAGCAGTTACTTATTGATTCAGGCACATATATGGAAGATCCTGGGGGGGGAAAAAAATATATATATATATATATATATATATATATATATATATATATATATATGTATATGTATGTATATATATGCTATCACATGCTGCTTGAGGTCTTTCCCACCATTGATAAGGGCTCTGGAAACTGAAGAATGTTGGAATGTTGTCAGCAGAATCAAATCAGTAGCTTTAATTACACTAGCATGAACTTCTTCAATGCAAGGTTGCCCCAATTAGAATTGATGAACCTTGGTTAGTAAAAGCTTTATAGATTATGAAATTATATTTTACAAGTGAAGAAAACTGATATTTTCTTAAAGTTCCCCATACCCCCAGGCTTTATTGCTTAGAAAGTGATGAAAGGGAAACCTGCAGTGAGTGTTATTTATACTGAAGAAATGAATCAAAGGGCACCATCAACAGTATCTTTTTCTTTTTTCTAAAACATATATTTTCATTGATTCCAGAGAGGTAGGGAGAGAGATAGAAACATCAATGATGAGAGAGAATCACTGATTGGCTGTCTCCTGCATACCCCATACTGGGGATGGAGCCCGTAACCCAGGCATGTGGCCTTGACTGGAATCAAACCTAGGACCCTTCAGTCCCAGGCCAATGCTCTATCCACTGAGCCAAGCCAGCTAGGGCAGACAGTATCTTTTTCTTATTAGGGAAAGCCTCCAGGGATCACAAAACCCTTGGGTTAATTTCAGCTTTAGTTTTATATTTGACAGCTTTCAAATCACAAATAGGCTAAGGAGGCTGGACAACTCCAGGAGTAAAGAAAGTCATGGATGGAAGGTAAAGAAGAATTTTCTCGTTTGACTTCCTCTCTGTCAGGCACAGCACTGATTTTTTTCTTTTTGGATTAAATAGGTGGGAGGCAGCTGGTTCTTGAGTTGATGCATAAATCTTCCCGTTTCTAACTGCTGTGATTAATTGCATGCATATGAGAGATTACCTGGAGTTATGATAAGGAAATACTGAAGCCTTTAGTCATTGTCATCAATCACACCCATCACTTCCCTCTTGAAAGATAGGCCAAGACAATGCTGCTTGATCCAAATACTCCCAGTGTTTATGTTAGATGGCTCACACCAACATTTTTCTGTACATCTGTTGAAAGCATGGCTGAAATCTGGATGTTTCATTGTTGGGAAATCTAACATGTCACTGAGGAAGTCCAGACAAAGGGCAGTTTTGATGTGTGGGGCAAAACACTGTGTGCCGTGTCA
This sequence comes from Pipistrellus kuhlii, assembly GCF_014108245.1. NCBI lineage: Eukaryota > Metazoa > Chordata > Mammalia > Chiroptera > Vespertilionidae > Pipistrellus > Pipistrellus kuhlii. The sequence goes on from NW_023425573.1 coordinate 68,778,709, forward strand.
TAAAAGGGGAGCTGGCCCTCATTTGTCCATTCAGTCCATCTTCCTTCCTTTTCCCCTCAACATGTGTTTGCTGGGCACACTACATGTGGAAAAAAGAATAAAAGAACTAGAAGACTTAATTTTTGCTCTTGAGCTTCTTACTTGGTGGTGGGAGTAACACTTATGTAATTGAAATAAATGCTTTGATATAATTTTCGCAAAGTGCCACGGGAACAGAGCAATGTATGGAGTCTTCTGTATGTGCAGTGTGTGTGTGTACGCACACATTGTCTGTACAGTTGGGGCAGTGCCTCGGGAAAGTTGCACTGAGGAACAAATACTAGACTTCGCTCTGAGAAGACAAAGTTGAAAATTAATGAGCCATGGGCTAAATTTAGCCAGCATATTGTTTTGTGATTTTAACTTTTTAAAATTCATTACCAATATCTAAGAATCTGGAGATTTTGTTTAAATATCTGGAATATTGGCTTCTTTAAAAAAAAAAAAAGTAACAGTTGGCAATAGCCTCAGAGGATGACAGGTAGAGCTTAATAGAGGCTGCTTCTTTAAACAGAGCTCTCTTTATGTTATTGTTTTCTTGCTTTATGCATTTTTACTACCTATTTGGTCTAGGTACATATTGAGTTTGTGATTTTGTAGTACTTGTTTGCCAATAAAAAAAAAAAGACAATTTGGATGCCAGGGCTATTCTGCAGCTGTATAAATGAGGGACAATTCCGAAGGCAGACAGGAACTGAGCATAGTTGGCAATTTCAGCAAGTTCTACAAAGTAAATCAGGAAGAGTAAACTGAGTCCAGAGTTTAAGTGTGCACAATTAGAAACTAAAATGTTATCTTATAGACTAACTTGTTAGAAATGCCAGTTCCCCAGCCTCACCCCAGACCCACTGAATCAGAGACTCTGGAGAGGGGGGACCCAAACATCTCTGGTGTAGCAAGCCCTCCAGACCATTCTGATGCATAAGAAATAAGAAGAAAAAATACTAGTCAAATGTAGTTGCTAACCTAGACAATTGTTTGGATGGGGTGCCATTACCTGGGATTACCCACCGAAAGGTAGAACCGTTTTTAGGAGAAGTTAGTGTTTAGCATTGGGGAAATATTTAAAGATTCAGTGGAGATACATGGTTTATTTTTGCTGTGTTGATAGGTAAATGTCTGGGGTTCTGGAGAATATTTTGGGAAGTGAGGCCTTGTTTGCAGATGAGCTCACCTGAAGGAGAATAGAAATGTGGAAAGATGATTATTCATGAAACTCAAGAGAATCCCAACTGTTCAAAGGTGGATGGTGGAAGAGGAACTTATAAAAGGGATAGAGAAGGAAAAATTATCCATCTTTCCAAAATAACCAAAGTTTTGAAAATCTATGTGCACAAAGATTTTCCTCATAGAATTATTTTATATGAGAAAAACACAAAGCCACAGTAAGGTTTGATAGCAAGATAATTTATGAGAAAATTGACATTAGGCGTGGGCACGTGGTACAATATATAGGTCTTATAATATAGAAATCCACAAATGAAACATGTGTTTTCATATTGACCAATGTCACCCCAATCAATTTAATAAATGAAAAATTTAAAAAGGAAATCTAAATGAAAAGTATAGAGACCTTAGAAATGCTAGTTATAAACCCCATAATACAACATGGGAAGTATTGTACTTATGATATCATAAAAAACTAAAATTTAAAAGTATCCATTTTTCCATTGAGAATATGATTGCATCTATGTAAAATTACATACAGAAAGCTAGTTTGGTGTATTGGAATGTAGCAGTAAAAGACAGATGGTGAGCCAAAACCAGTTTGGCTCAGTGGTAGAGCGTCGATCTGCGGTCTGAAAGGTCCCAGGTTCAATTCCGGTCAGGGGCATGTACATTGGTTGTGGGCACATCCCCGGTAGGGGGTGTGCAGGAGGCAGCTGATCGATGTTTCTCTCTTATCAACATTTCTATCAATAGCTCTCTATATCTCTCCCTCTCTGTAAAAAATAAATAAAGTATATTTTAAAAAAAAGTTAGATGGTGAAATTATGGGTGAAATTTACCTTTACTCTTAGACATTTTTTATGTTGTTTATTATAATTACTTCTAGAAGTTTACTCAAATTTCTGCATCATGGATGATAGGTTGAATTAAGTAGGGATAATAAATAAATAAAGTTTTATCATCAACTACTTTGCAAACTAAAGCATAACTTGTGGTCTTGAAAGTTTGAGATTTGAGAAGGGTAATTTAAAGGGGATACAGACAAGACTTGCCTCAGCTCCTGGGCATTGTAGTGGGAGCGCTGGTCAGTAAGGGGTAGCAGGAGATCAGCTGGCCTGGGGGAAGGGAGAAGAAGTCATAGCTAATCAATAGTACATTAGGTAAAAAGTCAGCATACAAGGGGTTTAATCTACAATTAAAAATAAACAGAGGAAGCAGTGATATCTATGTAACTGAAATATCAGTGGTCCAGATAAAACAGTGTCAGAAATTCATCAAAGGTGGCATCTTTCTGAATACTTGTCCCTTACAACCACAGCTCCAGTGTCCTCCTGCCTCGAGGCTTTCTCTCCACCCCCTGGTTTCAGAACCTAGCGATGGCTTAACACTAGGTTCCTTGTGATGGCAGGCCAAACTTGAAATAACTGGACAACTAGAAAAAAATGCCGTTTCTTCTTTCTAGGGATGGGGGTTGGGAAGGCATAAGGCTGGGTAAGTAAACAGAAGTGTCTCAGGAAAGGTTTTTTGCTGCCTCATCCTCTTCAGGATGAGAACTACTGGTTAGGGAGAATGCAAAGGTTTGGGGAACTTCAATAACTCTGACTATCCCAATAGTACTTAGTATCTTTTGACTAAAGGGGACTTTGACTGAAAGTCTGAGAATGTTACTGCATTAAAAATACCTTTCTGCCGAAACCTGTTTGGCTCAGTGGTAGAGCGTCGATCTGCAGACTGAAAGGTACCAGGTTCGATTCCGGTCAGAGGCATATACGTTGGTTGTGGGCACATCCCCGGTGGGGGTTGTGCAAGAGGCAGCTGGTCGATGTTTCTCTCTCATCGACGTTTCTAGCTCTCTATCTCTCTCCCTTCCTCTCTGTAAAAAAATCAATAAAATATATTTTAAAAATACCTTTCTATTGAAAACAAGACATACAATTAAAATAGTAATGCAAATTATTGGTTAGAGGGAATTATATGATTTTATAACTAGAATCTTAGGTAAAACTATAGTGAAATTAAATATCTTTAAAAAGAGTTCCCTCTAAAACACTTTGTTATATTAATCTTCATTACTTTTGAATGGGGGGAGATAGCAGAGGTAGTGGTGTGTATGGCTACTATAGCCACAATTTCAAACTCAAGACAATGAGACAAGGGCTAGTCTTAGTACACTGAAGTATGACTGGAAGAGTCCATGAAAGGAGGTTTTTAGGGTTCATTGAAGTCTAGAGTTTGGGGTCAGCTTTCCCCTGGTGTTGCTGCTCATCCATGCTATGTGGCAAAGAAGGAAGAGCAGGGCCTAAAGCCAGTGGACCTGAGTCTACCTACTTGGTTGGTCAGTCCTCCACATTTCTGTGATTCTGTTTCTTCACGAATAAAATTTTCATCACCACAATGCCTGCCTTTGTGGTAAAGATGAATGGAATATTGATGAAAGGGGCCTTTCAAATTACAAAGTATCATGCAAAAGTTTATTCACATTTTCTAGTTATCTTCCTTGGACTTAACATTCATACATTTCATACAGATTCCTTCAGAATGTTGTGTTTCTGTATTCTTGCCCAGAATGACCTGTTTCTTGAGCCTTGAGCTATTCCCTGTAGCCCCAGAGGTCTCATACAAATTGCCAGCTAAGCAGACCAAAGCCTCCAGTGACCCGGAGCCCATGGATTGGACAATGCATGTTCAACAGTGTGTTTGTAGTCACTCCACGTGACTACACATGCTGAGCTGAAATCCCCAAGTTTAGTCCAATGGGCTGCTCCCTGAAATATATGGTTAACAGGAAGAAGAGATCGGGTTATAAATCTTCGGAAGTAAGCCTTCTGAGATTATATCTGATGCAGGATCCTCAAGGGAAACTAAATTCTTTAATCGATTGAAAACCTGCCTCACAAAAGCTTTTAAACCTTTAAACACCATCATATAAATCAAGTTAGAAATATCTCACCAAGGAATAAAAGAGTTCTTGCCATGTAAAATATTAATTTATCTTTTCAATGCAGAACAAACACTTCATTTGGACGGGCAGGAGGTGGTGGAGAGGGCAGAGCATATAGGGAATAAACTCATTGCCTTGGTCTTCAATGCCCACTGAAATGTCTCAGGTCTCTGGGCTTTTTCTCATGCTGAAAAGTGTGAGCCCTTTAATTGGTTCCAGTGTATTTTATTCCAAGTCATTCTCATGTCTTTGATTTCATATTCCAATGCAGTTGTTTTTCAACTATTTATTGAAAACTGATCTACCATTGAGCCGTTGACTTCAGCCTGGGATTTAATAGATACATTCCTGGGTTTACAAGGGAATGGAGTAACACTGGATTTTAAAATACAGTCGTTCTGCAAAAACAGCTATTGATGAATCACAAAAGGGCAAACATGGACCACGTGGCCATTTCTTCATTTGCTGCAATATAGATGCACCAGGAGTAGCGCTGAAGCCAGCCTGGGAGACTACCAGAAAGGAAACTGTATGATTAGCAAAACTAAAACCTGATTTGCATCTAAAAAATATTGTGTGTGCTCGTTTATGTGCAAATGTAATGGGAAAGGGCTGTAGGTAAAGTGGCTGAAGCCTAAACAAAATAAACACTTAATTTTCTTTTATTGTACTCTGTGACTATTAATAATATTATGGTAGCAAGTCAGAAACATTAAGCCAGACAGGGGAGCAATAAATGCTCCTAGACTGTGCACCACTGTTGATATTAGCAACTTATCGCTCCAGAGTTCACATAACATACAAATGGAAGTACAAGCAAGATATTCCATGCAGGCAGCAGTGGGTCGAACTGTGCACAGGTGAAACCAATAACTGGAGGGCAGGCTCAGCAGGGCCAGAGCCTGGGGAAGATACCAAGAACAGGGCTTTGTAAATCACTGCCTGTTAGTCTGTCTGAACCTATGGGAATATGGTTGTTCTTAAGCTTGTAAAGTTCTTGGTCCTGATTCCAAACTGGCAACATTGTTTGAGAATTTGCCAAGCTCCTCATTCAATCATCATCCTGAGCTACGATGGCTATTGTTCCTCCCATTTTACAGATGGAGAAGTCAGAGTTCTGAGTCCGTCGCATAACAGATAAGGCTTGGAGTGAAACTCTAAGCTTGGGATTCCAGCGCTCATGTGTTTTGTTGATTTTCCTTTAATCATTATACATACGTGTCTGTCTGCCTGTCACATAAAATGGTATTTGGGACTTTCATCTCTGATACTAACTTAAATGGGAAACCCCAAATAATCTTCCCAATAATAAAATGAAATTGCTGGTTAAAATATAAAACAAAGAGAAAAGACACAAAAAATGACATCATTTTAAATATACTGCAAAGCTGGCACAAAAGCAAAGAATCAGCAGAGGTAATAATAATTAATAATAATAATAATAACAATAATTTAGGAGGAGAGTGGGCACTGACACCGTTGAGGGTGTCTGCCAATCCATTAGCTGTTGCTCTGATGGCCTCATGGAGAAATGTGACCTGCAGAGAGAGCCCAGGGCCCAGCATGGTGAAACCATAAGGGCTGCCTCTCAGGATGGTCAGAGCTGGGAACAGGTGCACTGCCCAGAGGAGAGCAGCAAGAACACTTACCTGTGAGAACTTCCTACAATGTGAACAGAGAATTCCGTTAAAAAGTGCTCAGGATTGGTAGGCAAAAGAAAATACATTCACTTCCTGGGAAAATGCAACTTCAACCTGGGTTTCAGAGCCTTCCTACCATACATGAATTGTAGTCAAAATTACAAAATGCAAAAGGGAGTGAGACATGAGAAGTGAAAAGCAGAAGATGTAGTGGACAGCAGGATTAGACCTGTAGACACCTTGATGCTGGCTATATCGGCATATTAGGTGAAATCCTTGCCATGGTTGAGATGGCTAGATATTCATAAAACTGAGTTTCACCTGCTCCATCGTAATAGCAGTATAGGGTTAGTCCTGATGCAAACTAGCTTGACAGTGTTTCCCCATTCCTTTTGCACTCTGGTATGACCATACCATTAGGTTCTCACAAATAGAATATGAACAAAAGTGATGTGTGTTACTGTCCCTCTTGCTCCTTTGCACTTGATGGGTGGGAGCTCAGATTGGTGTCCACCCAGCCTTAACCATGCACATATTGGCAGTGTCCTAGGAATGGAGGAGCACTGTCTTGAACAGGACCTGGGTGTCTGAAAGGGCACATCAGGCCTGGACCATCCACACTGGGATCCGGTGAAAGATAAGCCCCCTGGTTCTCCAAGTCTCTGTATTGTATTGTTGAAGCCCTAGCGTTACAATTCCTAATATACATCAGTTAAAAAATAATAGAGAAATTTGAAAATATAAGCAAACTGCAAAAAACGATCTTTTATAAAAATAAGATTTGAAAAAAGAACTCAATAGAACGTCTGGAAAAAAAAAAGATAATTTCCATTCAGTTTAGACAGCTCATAAAATACAAGAACATGTAGGTAAATGGAAAAAAAATCCATATTTCTATCTTCTAAAGGTAAATAATGTTTATAGTTGGAGATTCTTCGTTCAAATATGCCCAGCCTGAAGATTGTTAAAGACCAGGACTCACAGTCCATCATTCTCCGTGGACTGGCCCCGTTGCATCTCTGTTTGTCTATTTAGCTGCAGTGAAATTTAGTGCTTTGCGTCACTTGGGCAGAAAGAGCATCATTCCAGTTTTGTATGGACCATCAGAAGAAACATGCCTCTTCTTTTTAAAACTCAATTTGGAAAAACAAATAATGTAATTTTTTTTTTTTTTTTTACCATATCAAAAGAGGTAGCTTTATTTTTCTCTAAGACCTACAAATAATGTCCTGATTTAGCTTCAGTATTATGTGCAGTCTATATTTTGGCTCAACTCTGAAATTTTATTAAAACTAAATATTAGCTACTTTGTAAAAGAGATAATTTAAGTAGGAAATACCCACAAGAGATGGGTTTTATTAATGAGATTATTTTTAACTATTATTGTATTTGGGTGCTATTTCTGCTGGTTAAAGAAAAAATAAAATTATGCCTATAACTTTCATGTGATAAATCAGGTTAAAATTTAAACGATTTATTTCATACTTCTATAATCATTATATTCATTTGCCCATGTTCAGTGTTATTCTAATGAATGAGCTACAATTACTCTATTCTAAAAAGTTTAAGTTAAATTTTAATTTTTTAAAGTTCTTATATGAATTATGCTGGTGGATAGTTCTGAACTCCCTTTGATACTTAGCAGCAAACTGGTGTTAAAATATATTGCTAAATTAGGTGATATGCATAAAATTAAAATATATTGGCTTTCCTCTTAAGATTTATTCCGCCGTTAACCCTCAAATCAGGTAGCTCTCAGTAGACCTCCTGCAATACAGTAATTTATTAATGGGTCTATTTCAGCCTTACATGTGATTAAGCACAGTAAGTAGCAATTTAGAACTTCTGCTGAATATCAAAGCAGAAGGTAGCCATGTGGGGTGAGCTAATTTTCCTGTTAGTTTTGGAAATGTAAAAACAGGAACATGTAGTTAGCAGGCTCTTATTTAGCCATCCAGTGGAGGGCAAGCACAATGTAACATCATAAAACTAAGCATTAGCCAAAAATAGCACTTTTTCCTGACTACTGGATGATTAATAAAGGGAAAATGAACTGATATATTGAGTTTTGTTTTCTTCATTTCTATGTCTCTTATTTTTTTTCATGTGCTAAGTGTTTCAAATGATCAAACATGTAATTCTGAATTTGATATTTGAAGCAAAAAAAAAAACCTTTTACTCCATATAGGATATTTAAGTAATATTTCATGTAAAAGTGCTTCTTAATGAAAGTCTAAGCTTTACATTTCTGATGATATATATTAGTTACTTATTATTATGCACTTGTATACCTCTATAGGCCTTTGCAAGGTCAACGACGGAGGTCAACTGAGCAATTCCAGTGTTTGAGAATGCCGGTACTGTATATTAAAGAATGTAGATGTGCCAATCAATTAAAAGTTTCTGTTTAATAATTACAGTTAAATTATTTATGTGATACATTTAAATTTTTCCATTGAACAACTACAGTTAAATTATTTACGTGGTATTTTTTCAGTCCTTACAGTGTGTCTCACCATCCATAGGTGTGACTTTATTTAGAGAGAACAGCAGAAGTCTACATGTGACATTCCTGGTGAAGAGGAGGCCTGGCTCAGCGACCCGAGGCTCCTCCTGTGACAGGCCCCAGGAACCCCATAAAGATGTTGTTCTCACACCAGCCAGAGAGACAGCTTGTTAGTCCCTGAGGCCTTGGGCTTTGCTGGGACTCACATGTCACATGGAGAAATGTACACGTGTGTGGAGCTGGGCCTTGTGAGGAAAACGCTGAGAGAGACTGTCACATACCTGGTTGCAGGCGCTGTGCTTAGCCCTGGAGAGGAGAGAACACAGGCTGTAGACAGCCCCGCCCAGCTGGGCAGTCCCCGTTTGTAACAGACCAGAGGTGGGCTACATGTATGTTTACATTTCATCAGGCATGAAGTGATGCACATCTTCTGTTAGGAAAGTCCTCTGATCCTGTTGATTTTTGTCAGCCTCCTCCCCAGCCCCCAGGATGACCCATCCATTGCCACTGGACTAGGTACTGACAAGTACTAGCTGGAGTCACATTTATTGGGTTAGTAAAAATATACTAGTCCTCTTGTACCAGGATGATTCCTGCAGGCATTTTCTGAAGGAAAACAAACAGCAACAGCAAAACAATAACAAAAAGATTGCATTTCCTTTGTTGTGTGCTTATTTTCTTCTGTGATGGTTTATCAAAGGTGACTCGCAGAATCCAAAGAATCCTTTGGATTCTGCGAGTAGATTCTGCGAGTCACCTTTGAGACAGATTGTGGACCTAGAAGGCATGTGGGGTGAGGGGGTAGGGAATAGCCCTCCTCTTATTGCATTTCTCATCTGTTTTGATCAGATGGCAGCCAGGATGTTATAGCGCCAGCCCTTCCACTCCTCTGCGCTGGAACTAGTAGATGTTTACTAATCCAATAAATGTGACTCCATCTAGTACTTGTCAGTACCTAGTCCAGTGGCAATGGGTGGGCCACTCCAAACTCAATACAGCTCATTTTTAAAAGTTATTTGTTTAATTTAAACCACTAATAAATCTGTGTTGATGCTCATGGACTCAGAATGTTAATGGAGGTACCAGGCATGTTGCACATGCCAGTCAAGCTCATGGTAGAGTTATAGGCTCGGGGTGGGGGGACAGAGGCCTGGCAGTTGGACAGAGCCCAGGCCGTGGTGAACAAGGGGTGTGCAGTCTCAAACTCATTAAAGCAAAGCAAAAGGGAGAAAATCCTATTTAATTTTTGTCCTACCAGACTTGTCAGAAATGTCAAGGAATATCATTTTCTTTCTATAACTGATTGTTTTGTAGAGCATGAAAAAATTGGAAAAAAATAATTCAGATTTACACATACAAAACACACACACACACACACACACACACACACACACACACACACATAGGGGGGGAGAAACTGGCCCTTTAAGAATGGGCTTTTGCATTTCCTTTTTTAAAATTACACAAATAGATGCTATTAAGTGGACTTATTGAGTTGCCTTACACCTCTTCCCACTTGGCAACTCATGAATGTTATATTTGATGTGTATTATTGATTGTTCTGGATGAAATAGCTTCCATAACATTTTGTTCCTTCAGGGTATCTAAAAATAATTACTTTAAAATTTATCTTTCCATCTTAAATATTTTATACTTATCCCTGAGCCAGCTATAGGATCCTTAAAAAGCATCCTATTTTTAATAAGAAGATTCAGACCACATTGCCTTTCTGCCCTGGACATGGCATAGTGTTTCTGTGAACATCTTTCACTTCACATCTAATGGGACAGAATTCTCAGTGGCAGCATTTGATATGGGACCAAGGGAAGGAGTGGCTTTCTGAGGTCATATTTTAGCTTTGGCTCTGAAGACTCTAGAAGCCATTATCTTAAAATGATACAAATTCAGTTACAAAATGGAAAGATGATCACATGATTAATGGAGGTTAATAAATATCATTGAAATCTTAGCCTGGATGAGGCCATCAGAAATTATTTAATCCAATTTTCCCTGGCTCCAGGCAGGCCACATAGGAACCACTTTGTCAGATGGAATCTCTCCTCCTCGTAGCTCTCAGAGGAAGTCGAGTCCCTTTTTTTGTATGAAATATGATGTCCCTTCCTAGCACTCACTGTTACCTGGGGCTCCTTTGCTACCTGTGTTGCTCATCAGAGGTAAAGCTCATGGCTGTGGAATAGCTCTGAAAGGAGGTGGCTGGATGTGCAGGAATTGAAATACAAAGATCTCCTGGCACCATGACACAGCCAATCATCCCAGTGACTCTAGTAAGCATTTATGTGGCTGCTGAGAGAAATGTGGTTAAATTTGTGGGGTTGACACCTACTTGGGCCAAAAAAATGTCCTCTCCTTTAGTTAAAAATACCTAAGAAATAAACAAAAAGGGCTGATTAAAAAAGTATTTGTGTTATCCAACCTGTTTTCCCTAATAGAAAAACAACTTAACACTAATGTATTATTGACTTTGTGTCAGCATCTTCTTCAAACTCACTAATAATAATGCTATTACATTAATTAGGAATTGGGCACATCTCCAAGTAAGAAATCTTAACTAGCATGACTTAATCTGGATTTATTCTTCCCCTGTGCCACCTGAGTTCTGGAAGGGGTGATCCAGAGTTGGTGACTCGGGGATGTTATCAGGGGCCTCTCTACTCCTTTTATCTTCTGTACCAGGGATCTTCTCATGTAGATTCTATTTCCATGGTCCTTCAAGGCCACCTCCGGGCACAGTATGGCTGACAGGAAGTCTGAGCAGGAAGAAGAGGGTGAGGGGAGGACAACTATCAACTCAGACACCTTTAGAGCATTTTCCTGGGAGTCCTTGTATGAACGCAATGCCTTTAGCTTGTATCTCAGCTATTACCCAGGTCCTCAAGTGAGCCTAGGAAATATTCTTTCCTAGTTGGATACATTGCTATCCTTGCAATATTGGGGTTTTGTTAGTGAAGCATAAAAGATTAAAAAGAGGCTTATGTTCTGTTTTTCATAATTGACCTGGTTTCTCAAAGTGCTAGGACTTTTTCTTTGAGGAGCCTTTTGGACAGAGGGTGTGGTAGTAAAAGTGGTAGAAAAGCATTTGGATATGAAGCCATCTTTTCTTCTGACCAGAATTTGAGCAAGAAGTCAATTACATAAAAGAAAGAAAAAGGAGAAACCCATTGTTCTTTGGACCAAATAGAGATTTATTACCAAAAAGGACATTCTAGACATAATAGCACCATTAGGTAGAACTTCCTGAGCAATGGATTGCTCTGTAGGGCCCATTGGTGAAAGTGTGGGATGATGGATTTGGAGTAATAATGAAGAAAATTTGGAAAATTTGTCCCATGAAAATGACTAAAGCCACTTGTCTATGATAAAGTCTGGAAGGGGAAAAGCCATAATTTTGATATTCATAAAGTCATATCAACAATTGACCTTGAATTAAGAGAGGGATGAGATGGACAGGACTTGTATTAATGTGTCATTTTAGACTTTATAAAAAATGTCTTAATTATCAAGACTTTAAGATACTATAATCATTCCACAAAAAATTGTGGAGTCTTTCCCTTGCATTATCTCAGTAAAGAATACCCTGTTCTTTTTTGTATTGCTTGAAACAAATCCACCCTTGATTAAAATTTTGTTTCATCCTGTGTTTTAACAAAGATTCTGACACAAATCATCTGGAATTATCTTTTGAAAGCTGATACAGAGAGTGGTGTTCATGTGATCTGCAAAGTGTCTTGGTTGTAACTCCTGTTAGCCCTCTGAGAGTGCGGTGGCTCACAGGCCTGGTTGTTCTCACAGCTATAGCGCCCTCTCCCATTGGCTTGAGTATAGTCAGCTTCTAACCTCATGAAGCTCAGTGGATGCAAATATCTTGTTAGTCATATTTCTCAGAGAAAATATGTTTTTGCCTTCCTCTTTAAACTCCGGAAGAAAGGCCCTTTTGAAAATTACTATTTGGCCTCTCAGTTCCAAGTGGAAACATTCTTGCATTTACACTCCGAAGGAATCTGCACTCGTCATGTATTTCAGGGTTGGCTTGTTGAACCAGCAAAGACATTTGCCTATATGCTTTCAAAATGGAAATATTTCTCTTTATTGTACCCTTGATTGTGTTTTCTTTTATAAGTCTCTTACAGAAGTCTCTAGTGCAGGCACTAAGTGTTAGATATGGCTCATATATTGATACTGAAAAAGTTAGCTAGGACTTGCAATGTTTTAAGATAATTCAAATGTAAAATTAAACTCAGTAAAGAATATCCTGTTCTTTTTTGTATTGCTTGAAACAAATCCACCCTTGATTGAAATTTTGTTTCATCCTGTATTTTAACAAAGATTCTGACACAAATCATTTGGAATTATCTTTTGAAAGCTGATACAGAGTTGTGTTCATGTGATCTGCAAAATGTCAATAATCTAATGTCAGTGGTGTGCAGTTTGTATATTGTATAGGCAGCTAAGAATTACCCATTGCAGTGCCAAAGATCACTTGTTGCTCATGTTGTCTGTACAGCTGATATAAAATATCATGGTTGGGCTTGACTTTGTCCTCAGAGTCCTGTCTCTAGAAAGTTTCTTTTCAGTTCCAAATGTTTTGTCAGTTCCAAATACAGTTCAGAAAAATTAAAAAAAAAAATGTTCTATTCAAGCTCACTAAAAGCTGACTATCATGCTACATACTAGCCAATTCAGACCATTTGGGTAATAATAGGTGACCATCTGTCCAGGTGTTTTGTCTGTGTGATAGGTAACATCTCAATTATTTCTACATTTAATTAATTAGAAATGAAAGACAATGTTGGGTTGTGCAAAGGGTCTTTATAATTCTAGATAAAAACATTTCAACCTATTTAAAAAAGTTAGAGACAATAACAAAATCTCTCAAAGTATAAAGGCCCACACAACAGCTCTGAAATTGTGAACCACCCATAGACTGTAGAAATGATACTTAACTTGGCTTCATGGCATGACAGGTGATTATTTTGAAATGCCCAAAGCCCTTGAGTTCCTTCAGAAACTGAGATCAGAAATGCTGGACAGTATGCAGGCGTCTCCGCTCTTGGCTCCATCCGCTCAGTCTCGATGGCTGACGTGCCCGGGGTCTTTCGGGCTAAGGGGGCAGTCGCTGCTGAGGGAGAAATGCACGGAGCGCAGGGGCCCTGGGACTGAGCGGACGGAGCCGAGAGCGGAGACCCCTGCATGCTGGAGACAGGTATTTCTGATCTCAGTTTCTGAACTGAGGCAGAGAAGGCCTTAACTTTGCAAGTACACTGTTTGATCTGCAGCGTTGATAATCAATGCTGTACAAATGAATGTTGAATAGATATTGTGTGGTTGTATATGAGTATTAATAATATGTTCTCAGCGGAAATTAGAGCCACTATTACAGATTTCCAAGCGGTCCTCCATTTTCTGAAGTCTGTCCCTGATAACCTAATTCAGGTGACTAACACAGTACTTACCACTATCTCCAGGATGCTAAGGTATAATTCCTTACCAAATTCTGATTTTTAAGTAGGCCAGCAATGCTTTATATATGCTAATCAGAAGCAGAGTAATGCTACTTAATTATTTTTCCAGTGTACATACCCTGCCCCCCAAAGCAAAATTCTTTTTATTTTAATATAGTTTTATTAGAGAAATTTGAACATTACTCAATTTCTTAGTTTCTAGCCATGGGTGTCTAGTTTCTTAATTTCTAGTCATATTGTTAAAATGAACATGTACTGTTCCTATTACTAATTTGAAACTGTATATTGACATAAAAGGACTTTAATTAACAGAAACTAGTGTTGTTTTTCAAGTAATTATTAAAGTAAATTAAAAATATATAATAAATTTTAACATGTAATTGACAGGTTTGAAAATGATTAGAGGTGGTTCTCAAATCCTGTTCTTCCTTTTATGTCACTTCCTTATGGCCTAATTTATTTTTTTCAATTTATCATAAATATATTTCTGATTATGAAAATTATATTTGCTCATTATGAATATATCCATAAAAGTTCAAAGAAAGAAAACTCAGCCAGCATTTTGGCTACCAACCCTTCTTTTCTCCCTTCCTCCCTCCCTCCCTCCCTTCCTCCCTCCCTCCTTCCCTCCTTTCCTTTCCTTTCCTTTCCTTTCCTTTTCCTTCCTTCCTTCCTTCCTTCCTTCCTTCCTTCCTTCCTTCCTTCCTTCCTTCCTCCCTCCCTCCCTCCCTCCCTCCCTCCCTCCTCCCTCCCTCCTTCCCTCCTTTCCTTTCCTTTCCTTTCCTTTCCTTTCCTTTCCTTTCCTTTCCTTTCCTTTCCTTTCCTTTCCTTCCTTCCTTCCTTCCTTCCTTCCTTCCTTCCTTCCTTCCTTCCTTCCTTCCTTCCTTCCTTCCTTCCTTCCTTCCAAATCTATGTGTCAACCTATCCAATCATTCATTTATTAGAGATCATACCAGGTATATAATCTTCATTTTCCTGTTTTCATGAATACTATCTTACCCATGTTTTCAAATGGAGTTATAGAATTTGGGTAAATATTGTTTTTACTGGCTACTTTATATTCCATTGAATAAATAGATCTTATTTTGTCAATTTCCAATTGAATTTTTGTATTTCTTTTTTTTTCTTTTTTTTTGTAATTATAAAAAGCAGTGAACTATTTGTTCATGAGGATTTTTTTTCACATCTATTACTAACGTCTTTGGAAATTTTATTAGAAGTGTAGTTATTTGACCAATGCTATACAAAATATTTTCTCTAGTTTCTTTAAATTAGGTGGGTCTTTCCCTTGTTGAGATTATTGCAAGTCAGTTTAAAACTATTGTTGGTTTCAGGAAACAGAGGGTTTTAGTGTTCTTTATCCTCTGGTTCTATAAATATATTGAAATACATGGGTGATAAATTTCTTTTTATAATCTCCATTTTTAGGATTGTCTAAATAACATGATGTTTTCTGGTTGAGGTGTTCTGAAGATTGAGCAGAATCATTGTGATTGTTTAACATACTGCTGGTCTACCTTCAACATTAGATAATAAAACTAATAAAAACTTCAAGTTCTATAGTTTTTCTATAAAAAGGGAAACTTTTATTTACTAGGAGATTTTAGATCCCTCTTCTTTTGTATATAAATTATTCAAGAATGGATTTATTTATATAGCAATGTTAGAAATGGAATGAAAAACATGGCAAGGATTCCTCAAGAAAGTCAGTACCTAGCGATATGACAAAATATATTCTCAACTGTGGTAAATGGGAAAGAAGCAACTTCTAAATGAGGGAATGGCAACTCAGAGGGAAGGCACCATCTTTGGTGACTAACTATAGGACTTGGGGCTGGGACTCTACAGTTAGGGCCCTTAGAAACGTGCCTGGCTTTGGTTACTTTTCCTGCTTGTTTCCCAGTCTAACTCCTGAGGCTTCAATCTTGTTCTGAATGGCCTGACAGGTTGACTTCACACAGCTCTCTCTGATTGCCTTACTGTCACGGCAACATCCTACACTTTAGAAATTGTCAAATGGGCCATTTGTGGGGATTGTATCCGGCAGGAAATGCATCAGCTGGCCCACACCTCCTTCTCTTCACCTCTGTGCCACTTAGATGCATGATTGTGAGTGACATTTCCCAGTGAAGTTCCATGACAGTTTTCTTATTCCATGTTATCAGCCATAGGTCCAAATTTATAGTATGTGTATTAAGCACCATCAGTGGGCTTTTTTCATGGGCATGTACTCCTTTTAGTCAGAGTTCCTTTTGCCCAGGGTCCCCTTCCCAGGGACTGCGCCCAGGGCTATGGCTTGGTTTTCGGGTCACACAGTCTCTCCCAGTAGTCTGGATTTCACGCTTTGGTTCTCCAAATGGTCCCTTGTCTTGGAAACAGGGATGCCCTTCAAGTATCCTGAACTTGCATAAAAGGGAAACATTTTCTTCAAGGAGAGGAAGTTGCATTTGACATGGTGCCTTTGACATGTTTTTGTACTGAGCATTATGAATTTTGGCCAGTTACTCATTTCTTCTCCATCTCAGAGAACTGAAATATTAATGTAGTGGAGTGAGCTGGGCATCTGTTTCAGGGGAGGACTCATTTGCTAGATCACCTACCCCAAATAATGCTAAATAGGCCCTAACTGGTTTGGCTCAGTGAACAGAGTATCAGCCTGCGGACTGAGGAGTCCCGGGTTTGATTCTGGTCAAGGGCAAGTACCTTGTTTGTGGACACATCCCCAATAGGAGGTGTGCAGTAGGTAGCTAATCGATGTTTCTCTTTCAAAAATGTTTCTAACTCTCTACCCCTCTCTCTTCTGTGAAAAAAATCAATAAAATATATTTTAAAAAAGAATGTTAAATAGAATCCTTTCTTTTCTGTGAAGTGTCTTCTTCTCTGCATTTGTTTGTGCAGCGCCCATGTAGCCCTCATTGTTCAGTGGAGTGTGAGGAGAGACCACCCCACACTTCTGTTTTAAAGGGAAAATGTTTGAAGTTCCCAACACTCATTTGGGTTGAGGAAACTTGTCCTCATTGGTACCTATTAGTCAAGTACCAACTGGCAAAGTCATATAGATGCTTTAGCCCAGAGGCAGCTAAAGCCATAATTCACTTTCAGGCCCAGGTTTCTGAAACTGGGGGGTTACCTGGCACCACTCATCGCCAGCAACGCGGGTCTTCTGGTTGATCGATGCTGACGTGGTCACTCTCTCTGCCCTGATGGAAAGGGAAGGCTTCGCTCAAAAATCAATGTGTTCTCAGCGAATGGATATGTTACCGTAGTGGGGGAATCTGCAGCGCCTTTGAGTGATTGTTACATGTCTGTGTGTGGCATTCCGGGAAAAAGATCCATTAAAAGACAGACAAGATATCACAACTCACTTTTCAGCAGAAAATGACTTGGCTTTCACTGATGAAGTCGATTACTGGTAAGGATATTCATATGCCACTGGGGTGTAAGCTTTCTGATATCTGCACATGAATAGGTCCTGGCCCAGTTCGCTGAAGTTTTGGCCTTTAGTTTCTTTGTAATGTGAGGTGCAGCTGAGAGGGTGAGGAAAGAGCTGGAACTTGCTTTGCATTTAATGAGCACTGCTGCTGGGAAGCCCATTGTGAGATCCTTGCCCATAGCATCAGGGTAAAGGATAGCTTTGTGGTCTTTTTTAAGTTTTCCTGATTACGCCTTGCGGATTGCAAGATGTCTTGCTTAGGGAGCAACCCATGATATGTAGAGTGTATTCATACTATAGAAAGGGTCAATGGTAGAACATTCACATATCATAATTAAGACCAGGATAACACAAAAGACCAGGAAAAATGCAAGAAGAAAAGTATATACCGTTATGCAGGTTCCAGGTGGACATGACTTTTGGTGGGACACTATTGAACCCAGCACACACAGGTTGAGTACTAATGCAATCATACATTTTTCTCTATCTTATTTATTTTAGCAAAAACATTCTTCTGGTTTAAGCATGTGGAAGGAAGCCTTCTCAAGGTTTCTTATTTTTCCCATGTGGAAAAGGCGGAGAAATGTGGTCTGGATGTTAAAATACTATGTGGTGGATTAGATCGTAGTTGAATTATTGCCCCCAAAGGGAGATTGATGTCTGCCAGATTTTCGTGGCCATGCTACACACTTCTTTTATGGCCCTGGGCTGTTCAAGGTTTTGATCAGTGATGTGAATAAAGCTAAGAGAAATTATGTAATTCCCATCTCAGGATAGCACATAGTTAAACTTAAAAAAAAAAAAGGAAAAAAAATATATATATTATTCTTTTTTTTTTTTTACAGAGAGGAAGGGAGAGAAGTAGAGAGTTAGAAACATTGTTGAGAGAGAAACATTGATCAGCTGCCTCTTACACACTCCCTCCTGGGATGTGCCCACAACCAAGATACATGCCCCTGACTGGAATCGAACCTGGGACCTTTCAGTCCACAGGCTGACGCTCTATCCACTGAGCCAAAATGGTTAGGGCACATAGTTAAACTTTTTCAAGTTTTAGCCTAAGAGAGATGTTAATGTATAAAGAAAGATGAAAAATGATATTTAGTAGAAATAAATGTAAAGCTTGAGATGGTTCTAGATCAGTTGGAACATCAGAGGACAATTGGCTCAGTATCAATACTATTTGTATTTAAATAGTCACAGGGATCTCAATGTGAATGGTTCCCAGGAAGGCAATGTGTAAGCCAGACACTGTATTAGCGGAATGAGGGAGAGCATCGTCTTCCTCTCCTTTGGGATGGTCAGATTATACTGAAAATAATCGTGTTCAGTGGAGGTTACCAAATATTAAGAAAAATTTGATGGGCATTTTGGAATGTATCCAAAATGACATTACTTGGGAGGGTGGATGGAACTTGGAATGTTTAGCCTGGAGAACAGATGGGAAGAATCAGACTGATCAAATAAGCTTTCTTTTAAATCTTTAAAGGTTTTGTGTGTGTGTGTGTGTGTGTGTGTGTGTGTGTGTGTAAGAGTGTATTCATACAGAAAGGGTCTATGGTAGAACATTCACATATAATTAAGACCAGGATAACACAAAAGACCAGGAAAAATGAAAGAAGAAAAACATATACTGTTATACATTCCAGGTTCCAGGTGGAGATGACCCATAAATTTTAGCCTGTATTGCCCCAAAAGGCCACGATTGGACAAATCAATGAACGTTTCTGGGAGGTATATCTTTGATACATTGTAACAGGACTCCTATGGGGAGATTTATGGATTGCCTGAGAGATGATGAGTTCTGAGAACTGTAGGTGCTCAAGCATAGATAAGGGCATGGCCATTTGACAGAGTTGTCATGGCAATTGAATCAGTCAGTGGCCTCTAACTTTCCTTATATCTCTGAGTTTTATAATTTCTTTTGAAAGAAAATGCTATAAAATGCTCTAAAATTTGGATAAGGCATAATGATGCTAATTATATATTTTATCTTCTTGTTGCTTAAATCGATATGGCATACAAAAGAGAAAAGATGGTAAAGTCAAGATGTAAAAATCTATGATCTCAACCTTGACATGAAATCCATTTCAGAATGGCCCATAGATCTTGGAGAGGGAGTGTTTGGGAAGTTGAGAGTCATAGCATCAAAAGGAACTTCTATGCTTCAGGGAAACCACTCTGGTTCTTGTTCAGAGAATTCTGAAGATTGGAAGGAATCTAAGAGTCCACCTATTTCAAATTTAGAGGCATCTAGGTTTAGTATGTCTGTCTTTGGGCGAACATATATTCCCTCTGATCTATAAAATGCCATTCACATATGTTGATAATTTCCCATTTTTCTAATATATCAAAAATGTTCTTGAAATATTCTGCATATAAATTATTCCCAATCACTTTTGCCTAAGGCACAAGAATATTATATCTTCAGGCTGAAGTTGGAAAAGAAAGAGAACAAAAGCCAGTGGAAGAAACTCAGTTTGTAATACACATTAGAGTTGACAGCAGTTTAGGAAACATTCATTCATTTATTCATTCATGGATCCCCAAAGACTTATAAGGCAGCTGCCCTATGCCAGACAACAGGAGTCTAAAATGTAGCTGGAACCCTCCTTGATCTTGCACTTGCAGTGTAGTAGGGAGTAATTGTTTTATAACATATTGAAGGTGCTCTTCTGGAGGCATATACTAAATAGGAGGAAGTATAAAGGAGCATGAAATCCACAGCAGGAAGAAAAAATGCCACCAAAAACAGCCTGCATCTTTGTTTACATGTCTGTGTATGTCTGTGTATGTCTGTGAGCATAGCCTTTTGTCTGCCTGTGCTGTTTTACAGAAAGGAGAGAGATAGCTAGAGAGATCCAGAAGCATGTAGCCCAAAGGCTAAAATAGCTATGGAAATGTGGGTGTCTCTCGTATCAATAGGCATTTTTAAAAGGGGAAAGTTCTTTAAGAAAAAGCTGCCTAAACATGTACTCCAGGCCGAGTTCAATTTGCAGCCTTTGGGGAAATCTTGAAGAAAACCAAATCAAGCACTTACATGTGCTATTTTTGTTTTAGATTTAGCAAGTCTTTCCTCTTGACTGCTCAGGATAAACAATTGGATTACTTGACAGGATGCTACACTGAATGGATTAGTTAGATTTGGGCTTGTTCTTCTCTCAAGTCAATGAAATGCACGCGTTTCTCCCTGCCAACGTGGTTCGGAGGTTTGATTTGTGGCAGTTTCCGGAAGCTTACAAATTGTGCCCCCCTTTTTGATCCAGAGTAAATTGCAACTACTTCTTGGTATTCAAAGGGGAGAATAAATTCAACAGGATACCAATATTTGTTTTCATTTCAGAAGTTAACAAAATCAAAATACTATAGAGGAATGCATTAGAAGTTTAATTTTAAGTGTGTGGACTTACCCACTGATCTGACAAACCATCCCTGCTTCATCCTGTTGCTGTGCCTATTGCTTTATCTTGGTCTATTTACTGGTATAATATGTTCAGTATGTGTGTTTGGTTTATTCTGATGAATATTCTCAACAGTGAACTGAGGGCTGAATAAGCCAAATGGGCCACATGTGTACAGACCATTGGTATGCTTCTGGAGGCATGTGCCATTTGTGGACCATGACAGCAGGTTGGACACAGACTGCTATTCTTTGGGGCACCACGATGAGGTGTAAGATGCTATTGCCTTGAGTCTGTGTGTTTCATAAATAAGGAAACGGACTTCAAAAATAATTTATTAAACAAATTAACTTTGGGTTTATTATTTACACAAAAAGACTATTTTACTAAAAAATGAATTCAGTGACCTTGCCATTTCTGAATTAACATGTATCTCAGCAAAATCACAAATGGAGTTTTCTCTTACATATTGTGTTTCTCTTGGCTCTGTAATAATCTGTTTGCATGCATTAATGACAGGGCTGTGCAGAGGGCAGGGAGTGGATGTAGAGGTGGTTGGAGTTGGGAGTTACACTCTGAGATTCCCCACCTTGGTGCTTTTGGCCATGAAGCCATGAACTTGGCCCTCACCCTGTGTAGAACCACCAGCTCGGCTTCACCAGTGGCCTTCATTGCCTCCTTGCCTAACTGACCTTGCACATTCTATGTTATTGGGATTATGTTTGAAACTCACCCAGGGTCTTCCTTCCTTGACTGTGCTCTTTTAGCCTCTTTCTCTGTTTCCTCTTCTTTCTCACCCATTACGTAGCTACATTTCCAAGTTGTGTTCTCTGTGTCTCTCCATCTCTGCTTTTCCTTCATCTTCACTCTGCCTTGGGCCCCCTCCTCCCCTTCACTTTTTGCTGCCTCTCCCTGCCCCCTGCCTGTCTCCCTTGGTCATCTCATCCTCCCACAGCCTAGCTGTCACCTGCAGGCAGGTGCCGCATGGTGGTCAAGGGCATAGACTCTGGAGCCAGTCGTCCTGGTTCACCTCCTTTCTGTCTCCCTTAGTTACCTAAGGGGTGATCTTGGCACAAGTTGTTTTAATTTTCTTTGTCTCAGTATCTTCATCATTAAAATAGGTCTAAGAATATGACCGAGCTCAAACAGTTCGGTGATAATGAAATGAATTATTACACATAAAAGTCTTAGAGATGCCTGATACTCAGAACGTGCATGAGTAGGTGTTCACTGCTTTTACTGTTTTATTGTCCTTTATCCTTTGAAATCTCCAAGCTCTTGAAAGCTTTTCTTCTTTAGGATCATATATATTTGTGATACCAATCTATCTCTTAGTTACCAACTTGAACCATAGGGCTTACGTTCTTCTCTCTCCTTCAGCATCTATAAATTGTTAGCCCTGTTAGATTTTCTAATTATTATGCTTAATTTCTCTTCTCCCTTCTTTTTCCACAATCACTGTACTGATTCTTCTGTGGACCCTGGGAGAGCTTCCTACTTTGTTTTCTGCAACCGTTGAGTCCTCACCTCCTCTCTCTGTGGGTCTGTCTGGCATGAAGACAAAGCTGGCTCCCCTGAATCACAATGCCATCTTGAGCTGAAACCACCACAGTGCTGCCACAAGCACTCACATGCGTCTGAATTCATCAGCCTGGTCATGGTGCCCGTCAGCTGCCTCTGACCATTGCTCCTCTGTGGCTTTCTCAGGAGCTCCATTTTGCAGCACGCTGTGCTCTTTGCTGTTCCCTGAAATTGCTTAGCTTCCTTTTACCTGTGCCTCTGTTCCTTTACATCCCTGTCCTCTCCCTGAACTCTCCCTCACTCCCTCTCCCTCCCTCACTCTCCAGTGCTGTCAAAACCCTGTCTGTCCTCTGGGGCCAAGGAGAGTTGCCACCCCCACTGCTGTACCTTTGGGTCATTGCTGTTGGAAGGGATAGCTCTCTGGGAGAACCAAGTAGCACCTTGTACTTGCTCCTCTGAGGGCACTTCCTTCCTGCAGACACAAGGTCCAGGTGTTGTCTAGTGAGAAGGGCTGGGGATGTGAAGTTAGGTCTGGGATTTTGACCCCAGGTCTGGCAAAGTGAGCCTCCATTTTCTCATTTATAAAATGATGATAGCATCAATATGTAAATCTCAGTCTTTTATGAGAATTAGGTCAAGTATATGTTTATTTTAAAACTAGCCTTGAAAAAAAAAACTAGTCTCAATTAAAAACTAGTTGCCTTGCGTTTTATTTTTAACATCTTTATATCTTCCACAACACCTCTCACAATGTTGGATTTTCTGAATTGGTGCTGAATAATTGCTTGTGTATAAATCCAGAAATTCAACTTGCAAAACATTCTTACCTAGTTCTTTTAAAAAACTCATTCTTGCTATTATATAGTTGAGACCTACCTAGATTTGGGAGCTGTTTCAAGGCAGTGCAACATGAGCGATAAAGCTAAATATTAATATCTAGCACTTTTTCCGCCTTGCCTTCTGTGTAAGGAGAATGGCCTTTTAATGAATAATTTTCTTTTCTAAACCCATCAGTCAGTCACAGAAATGCCTAGTGGCCTCATGTAAATTAACAAAATAAGCTGAAAAATCATTTTTTATTGTCACGTAACATCAATTCTGGCCTCCTGACATTTGAAAGGGCAAACCATTAGTCACACCATCTTCACATGCAGTATGCCATCCACGGTGCCCTCTTAGGGAGGGAAAGTCTGAGAAGCCACCGAGGAGGGAACGCTGTAGGACAGATGGATTCAGAGGAGCAAGGAGGATGCTGCTGGCTCAGGTGCCAGGACCTGGGCTCAGAGGTGCTGGCAGCAGGTGAGGGGAGAACTCGGAGCCTTCTCAGAGTCAGTGAAGTAGGAAATCAAAAGTCAGTGCAAGGGCGCCATCCAAACCCGGGCACAGCCCACAGACAACACCGCGGCTTGGGGGGCTGCTGATGGTCTCTGGTTTTAGTTTAGTGCCTCACATCGGTGAGCTCACCGTATCCTCTAAACACCCGCCGGGATGGGAGGGCAGGGCTCCTCATCCTCCTGTGTGACAGGGAAGAGAGAAAAGGACGCGAGGCCTCTCCTTCTCTCTGGTGCACTGAGCAGGTATATTCCAGCAGCAAAGGGAGATAGAGAATTCTAAAAGATCTCTCCCTGGTTTTCATCTGAAATAGCTTGTACAACTTGGTGACATTTATGGGGCCCTCATGCCCTTATTGACCGGTTTCATTGGGCTTAAACAGTCCTAAAATGCAGCGACGACTTCTCTAGATCATATGACCAAACCTTGAGGCACCTATCCGACATTCTTTCCGGTCCCCTTTCTCGTCGTCTCCAGCATGGGCCACACTGCCAGTCCTGAACACTGGCCTGCTCTGCTTAAAGCTGTATTAGGTCAGTCAAGAGCTGGGAACACGTGTGGGCTGCATTTTTTTTTTTTTAAATTGAGATATCATTCACATGACATGATGTTAGTTCCAGGTATACAACATGAGTCAATATTTGTACATATTGTAAAATAATCGCCACAATAGGTCTATTTAACATCTGCCTCCATACAGAGCTGTAATTTTTTCCTTGTAGTTAGAACTTTTAAGACCTATTCTATTGGCAGGTTTCAAATACACAATGTAACATTAACTGTAGCCACCATGCTGTGATGACCTCCCCAGGACTTTGCTATTTTATAACTGCAAGTTTGTGCTTTTTTCTTCCTTTACTCCTTTTGGCCCTTCTCACCCCCCATTCCCCCCCCACCCTTGCCTCTGGCAATTGCCAATCTGTGTTTATAAGCGTGGCTTTCCTGTTTTTATTTAGCTTCCACATATAACTGACTTCACACAGCATTTGTCTTTCTCTCTGACCTATTTCTCTGAGTGTGATACTTCCAAGTTCCGTCCATGTTGTCATGAAGGCAAGATATCCTGTTTACGCTTCTTGTTCATTCCTCATCAGTGGCCGTTCTGGTGCTCTCCGTGCCTAGGTGACGGGGGACACTGCTCGGTGCACACAGTGTATAGGAAGGGGAACGTTTTGGAGAATGCAGTAGACTAAAAAACACATAGGCCATTTTTAGAAACAATATTAGACACGTTAAAGTACTATTCGAAACATTAAAAAATACTTAATATGAATTGGAATATCACAGAATCCTATACTTGCTAAGCTTTTCCTATGCATTGATTAATAGTCTTACATGCAATTAGGATATATACACCCCTATGTTCATAGCAGCACAATTCACCACAGCTAAGATTTGGAAACAGCCTAAGTGCCCATCAGCAGATGAGTGGATTGAAAAACTGTGGTACATATACACAATGGAATACTATGCTGTACCAAAAAAGAAGGAATTCCTACCATTTGCAACAACATGGATGGAACTGGAGAGCATTATGCTAAGTGAAATATGCTAGTCAGAGAATGATAAATATCATATGATATTACCTATGGGAAATAATGAACAATATAGACTGATGAACAAAAGCAAATTGAGAGACCAAGAAGTATGGATCAGACTATCAAACCTCAGAGGGAAGGTAGGGGAGGATGGGGTAAGGGGGAGAAAGCAACCAAAGGATTTGTATGCATGCATATAAGCCTAACCAGTGGACAAAGACAACAGGGGGGTGAGAGCATGAGTGGGGAGGGGGGAATTAATGGAGAGATGAGGACAGATATGTAATACCTCAATCAATAAAGAAATTAAAAAGAAAGGAAAAAAAAAGAAATAAAAGAGGGCCTGGGAAGAAGGCCAGGCCCATAGCAGAGCATCAGAGTGCAGTGAGGGTCCACCCGGGGGTAAGGTACACCTCAGTGCTGTTCATGCCAGACAGTCTTAGTGGGAGTTAGGTGATCCTGCAGACCAGCCTGCAGCTATCCCTGGGGAGCACAGTGGTTTGCTTCTGCCAAAGCCTGGATGAGAAGAGAGCCATCTAAAGTGAAGGCCAGCACTGAACCCTGAACCAGGAAATAGCAAGGCCCAGTCCTTTGGTTGCTCTTCCCCCCTCTCCTGTATGGGCTTGGGAAGCTATCAGCCAAGCAGGGCAAGGAGACACAAAGAGCATCGTCATGCCGAACATAAGCCCTCTAAACCTGAATCCCTGAGGTGATGGCTTAAGGAAATACTGGAGTGAGTAGTTTAAGATTTTGTTTGGTGCCATCAGACAGGATAGGCAGAGAAGGAAAAGCTACATGTTGGCAAATGTGCCTTTGGAACTGTGCAATTCACACCACTTAAAAACCTGACATCCTGAGGCATCCTAAGTGTCTTCCACCTTTATTAGAAATGAGTGCCCAGAAATTGGCTGCAGTTGATGGCAGGGATGCTTGTGACCGCCTCTTTCTCAGGTGGAAGTGCCTTTGAGTCTGCAGACTGTGCCATCGGAGCAGAGGTCTGAGATGGCGGACCTGAGGCTGTCCTGCTTCTGGGCTGCACTGGCTGGGAATTGGCCCATGAACCATGCTTTGGCCAGTCTCTGAGGGGCATGGTCTTCCCTTTCAGTAGTTCAAAAACACTTGGCAAGTATATAGTGTGTGCCTAGCACTGCACATGGTGCTGGTGGACTACAGGGGGGTGATGCATGGCCACAGCCCAGTGGAGCCTTAGCTCTGCAACCGTTCTTTATGAAGCAGGAGGATAGGAGGCCGCACTCCAGGAGCCAGGCAGTGGGCGGGGCCTTTGGGAGGATTTATGGTGAAGCTGATGCTGCAAAACATCTGGAGGGTAGTGAAATCACCAATGTGCTTTTCCTGGATAAAAAGATGGGCTGGGAAAGAGAGACTGAGAGAGGGGCTATCTGTGCCTAGTGAAAGCTGCAGAAGGTCCAGCTGCATGGGAAATAACTTCCCGGGGAAGGACTATCGGACTCTGCAGCAGGGAGAGGCAGAAAGATCTGTTTTTACCCGATTTGTACGGCATTTGCCCTTTTCTTTAAGGTATGTTTAAAAGCATCATTTAAAAGTCGAAATGCCCATTTTTTTCAACATTTTCTGTCACTGACTACGAGCTGTCACACAGCAGCCTAGCCCCCACCTCTTCATTCCTAGCTGACTCACTCCTGGCCCATGTCGCCTGAGCTGCGTCCCCTTTGCCTGTGGGTCAGATGGGGTGAGGCTTGTGTGATGCCATTTTGTGCCCAGCAATGTTTGGCAATAATGCCGCCAAGAGGTGATGTCCTCCAGCCTTGGGTCACAGGAAAACAAGCACATCTGTCTCTGTTCTTCTCCCATACACTTCTGACACACTCTACCTGCCATGTGCAAGACACTGTGCCCAGAATGCTGGGTGATGGCATGAGGTTTTAGATGTGGTCCTTGCCCCAAAGATTCTTACACGTTGGACAGAGAGTCGAGATAAACACCGAGAAAATAGAACTAGCGTTCAAAGCCATAAGGATTTGGGGTGCAGATGAGATTTTTCAACCACAACACCACGACGTCTGTGCTGTGGGGCTGTCCTGTGCTTTGTAGAATGCTCAGTGACACCCCGTTTCCACCCATTACATGCCAGTAGCATTCTCTCAGTTTTCACAACCAGAATCATTGTAGACATTGCCAAATGTCCCTGGGGTGGGGGCCAAATCAGCCCCCGTTGAGAAGCACTCGTGCAAACACTAAGTACTTAAGATGTCAGAGGGGGATGCTGGGTGGCTTCTAACAGTGACAGGATCTCAGCGTTGACTCAGAGGCAGGAGGGTTTTGATAGGTACGAGGGGAGTGGGGGGGATCTTTCCAGGGGAGGGTTCTCTCTGCTGTAACCCGCCCACCTCCTCCATTTGTATAGGTCTGTGTAGAGTCATTAATTCAGCCTAATTACTGTAATTCTTTATTTTATTTCCTCTCTGCCTCCTCTCTTCCTGCCTTCCTTCCTATCTACAGGCTCCTTTTCTCTCACTGAACAGAGTTCAGGTGTGAGACAATCCCTGCCCTTTCAAAACGCCAGAATAGCTGCCTTTGTGTCCAGTTGCTCTCTCAGGGACTCTGGTTTCATCTGACATCACCCAACACTCCTGCGGAGCCGCAGATAAGTCCCGGGCCGGCGGGCTGCCTTCCTCCGCTCAGCTTGGGTCTCCTGTGAAATGGCATGGTCTCCTTTCTTCCCTGGGTCCTGTTTGTCATTACATTTTGCTTCCTTCTGAAAGCACGGAGGGCACAGCTCTCATTTTCCCCAAGTTTGAAGTGCATTTGAATCTTATTTGGGAATCAGAAAAAGAATGGTACCTGGTAGTTTTTAAGGCGCAGTCGGAGAAGAAGATTGATATGGAGAAGACTCTATAAACATATAAATAAAAATCTTGGGCATGGTATTAATTTCCCCTGAGTTTGTTTGGGAAATAGCTAAAGCAACTCGGATATCCTCTGAAGATTACATTTAAAAGGAATGGGGCCTGGTGAGGGGAGGGGAGGAGGCCGGGGCACAGAAGCCTTGTTGATGGTGATTGTAGAGGAGGTCTGTTTCAAGGAATTTAAACAATGAATCGTACACAGAGCTAGTTTATTATATTAGTGCATTGATCATCTGGATGCTGAGCTAGCTCTGTCCTGTTTCTTTAAAAATCCCTGAATTATTTTGCAGCCTGTGGATTCACTGGCAGGTGACTGTGTGGGCAACTGGTGCCTCGTCTTTCTGGGCAAAGTGATGCCTCTCCTGCTGACTGGCCAGGCTGCTGGAGAAGCCTGAATGTTTAGTTTTACCTTTTTTTAAGTTAATGTATTAGGGTGACACTGGTCAACATGAGCATATAGGTTTCAGGGTGGGCTTCTGTGCTGCTTGAATACTTAGACATTGATAAAGTCTATCTATCGGAGGCTCCTTGAGAGTCCAGTTCAGCTCAAACTCCCAGTCGAGGCCTCTCTCCTCAGGCATCTGTTTTAAACAAGTCACTTACAGCTCTGCAGTCAGAGCATCCCTGGAGAGGCAGGTATTCTGATAAGGGATCTTTCAAACTCAGCACCAGGCGTGGCTTCACTTTCCCGTCCAGGCCCCGCTTCATAGCTGACGGTGGCAGGTCATAAACTCGATGGACCTTCAGACTGCAGGGAGCAGATGTGCAGGTTGTGAAGGGAAGGCAAAAAGTTAAACATTAAATGGAGACAACTCTGGGATATGTGTGTGTGTGTGCTTGCATGTGGAGGGGGGCAGTGGAGGCTGTCTCAGAGTGTTACATTCTCTTACATGAGACTTAAAAGGCAAGATGCATATTTTTTCTTCACAGAACTGCAGATTCAGAGTTTTCAAAGACTTTTAAAATTAACCTAGTTTATATGTGCATCTTAAATAGACTCCTTGTTAAAAATACTAAAGCCAAACACCTGTGCGTGTCAGGTACTCAGATGTACCTGTGTTATCTCAGTCATCCCTCACAGTCTTGGGAGGTAAAGACCATTAGTATCCATATTTCACAGCTGTAGAAACTGAAGCTCAGAGATATGAAGCAGTCGGCCCAGATCTCACAGCCAGAAGGTTTAGGCTCGGGTTTGAACTCCGGTGGTCTGGCCTATATTCCCTGCTCCCTTTTTTCTGCTAGTGATTCTGTTCAACCAGGAATGAGTACGGTTTATGCTGCTTGCAATGCGCGGATGTCATGTAACATCATCACTGTGTGTGTTAGTATGTATTATGCCCTCCCTACAAATGTGGAAACTTGCTTAGGTTCACACAGATGCCAAGTCAGAGCTAGGATAAAAATTCCAGACTATGACTCCCAAACTTGTACCAACCTCTGCGCATATGTGCATACACACACACACACACACACACACACACACGAAAAACACACACACAAAAACACCAGCTGCAGTTAGATACAGACTATCCTGCTGCTATGTGTTTGCATTGTGTGAACACTGAAGAATAGAAGGGCTGGTCAGTTGCCCTTGAATTTTACTCATCACTCTGCAGGTAATATACAAATATGCGGGGCCTGATGTGGCAGGGATCTCCCTTTTCCGTGTCCTGCACAGAAAGAGAGATGAACGAACTGGTTCTAAGTGGAGGTGGCCAGGGATTGAGAAATATTAGAAATAAAGAGAGAAGACATAGAAATAGATTTCAAGCTGGGAGCTGGGAGTGCCACTTACCTCCTCTGCTGGAGAGGCAGACTGACAACCTCCTAAACCACGCAGCACATCTATTTATACTCCAATCCAACAGGGGTTTCACAGGAAAACAAGGAACCTGGGAGGGCCCGGGTCCCACCCACTCCTTCCTCCCAGACAAATACAAGCCAGGAACTAAGAACATCTCTGCACTCCCAGGACCGGAGTGCAACTGACATGACTCTGCCAATATCTCGGGCCCAGTCAGCAACAATCTAAAGAATATCCAGGTGTCTTCCCATTTGGCCCTCTACACAAATAGATGTGAGACAGTTAGCAAAAAGTATGAAGTTCTGTTGTGCTATAATGCCAGTCTCTAAAATATGGAGAAAAAAATACCTCCAGGAAAGTGAAGGAAGAGTTTGATGGAGACAATAATGATAGGAATTGTACTCCTGGACAGCCCCAGTTTTACAACATTTGGACTAATTGTGCTGATTTACTTGTCAGATAGCCCATCACAGTTACTAGTCCATAAAACAGGTGTTCGTTACTTGCACTGCATACAGGCATACAAGGAGGAGAGTTTTGAACCTGCACTGTGGTGTCTGGGAAGTGGTGCGTGACAGCTGTGCCTCAGCAAGGACCAGGGTCACGGTGCTCTTGGTGGGTAGTCAGGGGAGGAGCAGCTCAGAGTGGCATGTCTGGAGTATTGTTTGCCACATTTGTAAGTTTATTTTCCTCTATGGGTGATGCTCAGGATCACTCTGCTTGCCACTCCAGCCTGGAGTAGTAGCCTGCTCCAGGATCACAGAAATAAACAACATTGAACTTGCTCTTTGTTTCTGCATGTGCCTAGCCCTTTAAGTATTGAATTGGCACCGTGGCCTCCTACCTCTTTTTGCAGCTTTGTTAATCACATGAGCAGCTTCTGCAAAGAGCAATATATCCAAGTACAATTATTAACTGAATATGATTCAATCCCATCCCATCTTTGCTAAGAAACCAAAGAAGGAAATTCAATTACTCTCACCCTTTCCATTTCTAAAGATCAGGTCCTCCCCTTGCACAGTTAAAATTATGAAAGATTATCTGCTTAGCAGAAGGTTACAGGAAAATTTGGATTCCTGTCAAATATTTAGTGTAATATCCCGGGATCGAGATTAATATAGCCTTTCGGCAGCTTGCTCTGAATGTCGATGCAATCTCTCTCTTGGAAGCTTTGAATAAAAGGCATTCTATACCCTTGCATGACTCAAAGTACTCAGCAGAGATGGTAGCAAGATGAAACAGTTTTAGGGCACGTTATCATGCCTGCCGGTCATGAAAATCAGACACCTCAGCTCATTTCACAGCTTCGTGTTGGTCCTCTGAATCCTTAGAGAAAATTTATTTTATGGAAGCCAGGTTTTAAGCCTGCGTGGATGTTACAAACAGCAGAAGAAGGAAAAAAATAAATAAAATTTAATAAAATATAACATAATCATCATTGTTTGGAAGAATTGTTTCAAATACCCCTGGAGAATAACATTATTAATAATTACCATGATTATTGCTATGAGAGTTAAGATTTATTGCATCTATCCTAAGTTTCAGACACTCTAAGTGCTTTATTTTCTCAGAACTATGTCTGTTTGACTCCAACGGTGTTGGCTATAAGCCTTGGGCTAAAATCCCCATATTACACAGCTTTTCCCACCCTCCATGCTGGGTCCGCTTTGCCAAGAATGAAATATCTCCTGTTAGGCTTTATGCAAAGTTATCTACAAACCCGCGCTGGGAACGAGAGTTATGTGTAAATAACTGGGATTATTTTGTCCTCCCAAGCTTCATTCTGCAGTCTGATGGTATGGCATGCTACAAGTATATTCATAAAAGAGTGTATTTATGTAAAGCTTTCCACGTAGTTTCAATGAGTTCTGCCTCAAAGCCCTGTTCAAACAGAAACCCTAGTGTCCCCTGGCATTCCAGCTAAAAAGGTAAATATTTGTAATAGGCACACTACAGCCGTATTCCTAGCATTGGCAGGAGCGTTCGCTTCTTTTCATGCCATGCTGCTGCCAGGAGCTGGCACCCACCCGCACCTGTGGCTCACTCCGAAATCTGAGTCTTGGGGTGGTGTTTTCTTTTCCACTCACGGGTTCTAGCGAGCACACGAGGTGTGGACCGCAGTCTCCGCATTGCAGGAGGAGAAATAACACTGGCTCCGTTAGCAACTCGAGTTACAAGGACCCCGAGGAAGGAGTGGCTCAGGGCTCTGCAGCCCCGGCACTCTAGAATGGTACACTCACAATGGACTTTTCAACGCAAGCAGATCCCTTCTTCAAATGAAATATTATTTGTAAGTCCAGCAGGTAAAATAGACAAAATAATGAGGACTCTGGCCTATTCAGGGATTTCTCTGTGACTGGAACTGTGCTCAACACCCTGCATAATTTTTCTAATTTAATTCTCATAGAGACTATGTGGGGTGGGCAGATTAAAGTTCTCCATTATGAAGCTGGCTTAGAGAGCTTGATAACTTTCCAAATTCCTGTGTCCTAGTGGAAGACACTGTTCAAAGGTAGCCAGGTGGTCTTACACCAGAGCCTGGATTCTTGGCCATGAAAACCAGACCTGCCCTGGTGAGAGCAGCCATGTGCTGAGATTGTTCCAGAAATTATGTAAACTCTGGTCCTCACCCACCTGATAACCACGTGGAACTTCTCGAATGTCCCTAAAGCCCCATAGGACACAGAAGTATAGCAAGTGATATTAAGCTAAGAGAAAAACTTAAGCTTACTTTCTAAAATCTTATTTTAAAGGAGTGGATAGGTGCCTGTTTGTTTCTTTGTTTAGTTTTTTAAATTTTTAATCAAACCTCTTTTCCCAAACTCTATTGAGGTGTAATTGACAAATATGGTTTGTATATATTTATGGTATACAGTATGGTGCTTTGTTATGTGTATGCATTGTTATAGATAACCACAATCAAACTAATTTAACTTATCCATAGCTGTCATTTGTGTGTGCATATGTGTGTGTGTGTGTTGTGAAAACATGTAAAATCTGCTCACAGCTAATTTCAGATATAAATGTGTGTTATTATCTGTAGTCTTCATGCTGTACATTAGCCATCCAATCCTTACTCATGCTGCATACTGAAAAATTTCTCCTTTTGACCAACATCTCCCTATTTCCCCCACCCTCAGTCCCCAGCAACCACCATTCTACTCTCTGTTTTTGTGATTTTTTTTTAGATTCTACATATAAGTGACATTGTGTAGTATTTATCTTTCTGTGTCTGGTTTATTTCACTTTGCATAATGTTCTTCAGAATCACCCATGTTGTCACAAATGACAGGATTTCCTTCTTTTTAAAGACAGAATGGCATTCCATTGTATGTATATATAGCTCCTTTTCTTTATTCATCCAGGAGGGACACTTTGGTTGATTCCATATCTTGGCTATTGTGAATAATGTCTCAATGAACATTAGAGTATAGATAATCTCTTTGAAGTGCAATTTTGTTTAATTTTTAAAATAGACTTTCTTCAAAGTTGCTTCTGAAGATAATGTAGTTTGGCAGCTACATACTTCCTTCATTTTTGAGAAAATAAGTGTGTACCAAATTTTGAGAACTATCTTAGCCATTGAAATTACAATAAAGAACACAACAGTGATTTTGGTTGTCATCTTACAGGTAAGGTGACCACCAATTTATTATCCATGTTAGGACATCCTTGGAAATAAATGTGGGCACAATTAATAATTAAAAGGGGACCACAGGCCTAAGTCATGGGTGTTGTGAGAAAATTGGCTCATAGAGGAATGGAGGATCCATATAGTTATGATGTCTTATAAATATATTTTAGAGCTAGGCTCAGGGTGGACCATGCACAGAGGAGTAAAACCCAAGAAAGTCAGGACAAAGCAGATTCCTTTGAAGGGAGATGCAGAAGCTGAGTCTTTAAGGGTGAGTAAGCATTCCCAGGTGGAGAGTGGGGATGAGCATACTGGGTAAAGAAGAGGGCATAAGTGCAGGTATGAAGTGGCAGGTTGTAGGCAGAGACGAGTGACTAGAGCAGAAGATTTGAGCTGGAGAATGTCAAGACTTGAGGAGAAAGGCTAGGAAAGTTAAGGAATCTGGATTTCATTTTCTAGATGCTAGGCCATCACTGGAGGGGTGTGAGCAGCGTGGACTGATGGGCACTTTAGAGAGAGTAGCTGGTGCTTCTCCAGGTGTGGCCATAGGAGGTAGAAGGAGACCAGAGAGGTAAGCAAGAAGTGTGATTCTCCAGGATGACTGCACAAGAAGTAACAGGCAGAGCTTAAAAATACTGTGCCTGCCCCCACTCCAGCTGAGAAAACACATTTCTGGGGTGGATCCAGGCGCTGGTCGACTTCTCAGTTCTTCATAGGATTCTGCTGGGCAGCCAGCACCGAGAATCCCTGAGCTAGAGGAATGTTGGCTCAAGACAGAAAAGAGAGGATGATTTGGCGGTATACAATGATTAGGGTAAAGGGGTAGATTAGAAAAAATTTGGAAGGTAAATATCACTATAGTAAGAACTGGTGATGAATTGGATGAGGGTGGAGGAATGAAGGTGAGATGCTAATGATGGTTCCCTACTGAGGGTTCCGGAAGAACATAGTGCCTGGACCCAAAGTAACACACCCCTGAAGGGTAGCTGTTTCACACCCCTGAAGGGCAGCTGTTTCAAACAGGTAGACAGAAGTAGATGTTGGAAATATAGCATGTGGGTGTCTCGAGGAAAGCATGCAGTCGCCAATGTTGGGGGTTAGTGTGGAACCTCCATATTTAAGAAGCAGGTGAGAGAAAAGAACACCATGAAGGAGAGAGAAAAAGAATAGAGATGATCAAGGGACTCTTCTAGCCCTCACTGCTCGATATGGTGGCCACTGGCTACATGTTGATATTTAAAATGAAATCCATGCTTTGGCAGATTTGATTAATGGGAAAGGCCCTGCTTATTTAAACTAAATTTGTGTACGCCAGTGCCTTCATGGTATCTGTCTCTGTACTCATTCCACTCATCTTCTCACTCCAACTAAATTTGTGTATGCTTTCTCTAGCTTCATGGTATCTGTTCCTGTACTCATTCACTCATTTTCTCACTCATTCCTTACCCACTCTCTCACCCCCTTTCTGCCCAATGAAGAAATGGGGTGATGCCACGCCCAGAAAAGGTGAGCATGTAAAGGTTGGCTGTGGTCCAACTTGGTAAAGCCAGTCTGTCTCCGTTTTCAGTGACGTGAGCTGTGTGTTTAGACATCTTTTATCTGTGGTATCTGTAAACACACATTGCTCTCTCTGACTCCAGAAACCAAAACTGGCTTTCAATGGTGAGTGATGTGACTACTAAATACTTGGATTAAAAAAAATTAATGACTCCTGGATTTTCCAAGATAAGCAGTGGTTACAGATATTGTGTTGTTTCAGAAGTCTTGAAGACTATATAGGCCTGGGTATTTTTGTTATTGGTAAAACTGTGTCATTTGAATATCTTTCTCTGAAACTTTCCCACCTGCTCTTCAGTCCCCACTTGAATACAGGCATAATTAGGGGTGAGCTCAGAATGCCCACGTCATCCAGACCCATCCCAGAGGGTGTCAGACTCCTGGCTCTGTCAGTAAAGTGTAGAAGGCAGGCCAGGCTACTCAAGAAATAGTGTTTGCATCAACACAGAGTGATTTGGATTTAAGATTCTTACATGTCTTTTATATATATATATTATTGATTTTTTACAGAGAGGAGGAGAGAGGGATAGAGAGCTAGAAACGTCGATGAGAGAGAAACATCGACTAGCTGCCTCTTGCACACCCCCTACCAGGGATGTGCCCGCAACCAAGGTACATGCCCTTGACCGGAATCGAACCAGGGACCTTTCAGTCCGCAGACCGATGCTCTACCACTGAGCCAAACCGGTTTCTTCTCTTACGTGTCTTTAATATTATTTATTGCTCCCCCATTATTCATTGTATACAGTGATCAATTGTATACTTGTATGTTGCAGCCTGGAATTATTTCTGAAATTGCCTCTCAGTTCTGTATTAATTAAATTTTCATGCTTTGAAGATACAAGAAAATGTGGTCCTTTAAAGAAATCCTGGCAGAAAACCCTTTAGAATCTACCATTCATTCAACAATTATTTACTGATCCCATACTATGTGCTGGAGTGGTGTTGGGTGCTATATAATACAGTTAGATAAGCTCTAATTTTGGTATCACTTCTCAGCCTTTGGACTAAGATCAGGTATACTTTGGGATGTTCATAATCTCATTTTGGAAAATAAATGATGCTATATGTTGGGCACGGTTCTGGAATATTTTTACATGCTTAACAGTTCATCTTCACACCAACACTATGGGTAGGTGTTGTCATTATCAACCCCATTTTGCAGATGAGGAAACTGAAGAATATAGAATTTAAGGATACATCCCAAATAATACACTAACGAAGGCAGAACTGAGATTCAACTGAGGTTAATTCCAGTCTGTATTATTAACTACTATGCTTACTTCCTCTCCCCCACTCAACTATGATTTCCTGTGGGAGACAAAAGGAAAACTCCCCTTGAAATTAGCTTATTTATAAAATGTGATTTATTAGTTTATCTGTGGTTTACATCTAGCTCTCTATATATTAATGATATTTGAAAAGGAACATTTTTTAAAGATACAAATGCTTTTTCTTCCTATTAAGCAGAGCTCAGCCAAATAGAAATGAAGGAAGAGGTAAACATTTAGTTTACCTTGCATATCTTGAGTTATCTTTGAGGATTTTTGAACTCTTAAATCTAAAATATTTTTATAGGTATTCTTGGAATCCTTCTTTCCTTCCAAGTGTTTAAGCAAAAGAGTGTCTAGAACAATGAGAGAATGTGTTGTTTTAGAAGTAATATATAAATATTTACACAATAACATTCACCTTTGCTGGGCTACACAAGCCATATTCCACCTTGGGCCCCATTAGTAGTTGCTCAGATGCCTACACATCCATAAATGTTCCTAGTACCCAACAAATGTCCTTGACCTTAGGAACATAAAGACATTACATAGAAAGCACTTACAGAGCAATTTTATTAAGACTTGGGTTTCTGGGATAGTTTCATTTTATCACTCAGCTATTATCTTGAATCTTCCATTCACTCAAAGGTTTTTGTTGTACTTAATCCAATTCTCTACCTTCTAGGCTATCAGTGTTTTGTTGAGAACCTTTCCACCCAGACCGATAACAGGATTTGGTAACAGTGTTCAATTGTATTACCACTGAAACTGTTGAAGGTATAGGATTTCTTTGTGTTGGCTGGGCCCTAGCTATGACTTACTTAGGCTTTTACTTATTGCCCCTTAAGTTGGCCTGACTCATTAATTCTTCCAGAGCACAGACCTCTAAAGGTGCTCATGTAAATGACCTAGGTACCATCTGAGAGCTCCGGGCCCACTGAAATCCCTGTGGTGAAGAGATCCCTGGCCACTGGAAATACAATGTGCCCTGCTACTCGAAAGTAAAGCATTTCTATGAAACCTTTTCTAAGCCAAGATGAGTAAAGAGAAAAAGTAATTATTACTAGTTTATATGTTTTTAGTGTGTTCACTACAATTGAAAACTTAGTTACGTCTAGTTTTACATTAAGCACAACACCTTTATGAGTTCAGGCTTTTCTAATGCTTGAGGACACATCTTGCTAATGGATATATCTATAATAATAAGTGCATAATATGCAAATTGACCAAATGGCTGAACAATGGAATGACTCTGGACAACCACACTATGACATGCACTGGCGCCAGGCCAGCCAAGGCAGGTGCGATGCAATTGATCAGTAGAGGGTGGGGGTCCCATCATCACAGAAGGAGGCCAAGACCACCAGCTGGTGGGGCAATCACTGGGGGGGGGGGCAGTGATTGCCCCAATGAGGGAGGCCTAGGTCCTGGCCAGTGCCGCTGTGGCAGGTGGATGGGGTCTCCCTCTGCAGGGTGATTGATCAGGGGCTCCTAGACTGTGAGAGGGTGCAGGCTTGGCTGGGAACCCCTCCCCCACGTGCACAAATTTTGTGCACTGGGCCTCTGGTGTGGAAATAAAGCCTATGGTCACAGAAACTGGTGAGCTCTGGCTATTGATGCTGAGCTGCTAGGTGTGGGTCCCAGGAAAAACCTCCCTGTGGGGATGCATGCTGCCACTATAAAGGCTCCTGCAAAACAAACAAACTTTAAGTGCTATTTTCTCTTTTCATATCTATAATAATAAAAGGGTAATATGCTAATTAGACCGGATGTTCTTCTGGACAAAGCTGGGACTAGACAGAAGCCACCCAGGTCCCTGGTTCCTGCCGACAGGGCCAGAGGAAAGCTGCCCAGGTCCCTGGTGCCTGCTGGCAGGGCCAGAGGAAAGTCCGGGTCTCAGGTGCCAGAGGGAAGCTAGTGCCAGCAGCTGGGGGAAGGAAGGCCTACTCTGGCATGGATTTTCATAACAGCAAAAATCCTATTTGGATTTCTTTTGGTTATTTTTTCGTAAAAGCGTAGTAGCATAACATGAACTTTAAAAAAGTGAGGAATACCTGCATCACCCCAACTCTAGCCTTCACAGCTCCTGGTACACTATGGAGAAGGTGTGTCCTGAGTAAAGGAAGCACACTGGCAGAGAAGTTGTGGTGCCAAGGTTTCTCTAAGTATCTGAGAAAAGCTCCCGTGGACAGAGGGGTGGCCCTGCTGCCTACTCCTTGGTAGATGCAAAAAGGCCAAAATACAACTAGTTAAATAAATAGAAAAATATTCAAATTGACAAATGAATGGCATTTAAATTACAACAAAGTATGTTAAGGAAAAAATCCAATTTTTCCTTAAGTTATTCGTGCTTAAAAAATTAATAGCTGATCCACATGGGCAAGTAGTAAAATATGTTTCCATATTTTATTTGTGACATTATTCATCTGTAGGGTATTTGGCACTGTATTTTAATGTTCTGATTCTTTAATCCATTAATTCTCCTTGGAAAACTCAAAATGTAGAGGAATCATGTGAATGCAAATACTCATGAAAATAAGTTACCATTCTATAATATAAGAAGGAACATGAATGCCTAGCAATGTAAAAATGACTACAGAAATGAAAATATCCCATTTTACAGATGCATAAAGTGGAGAGACTTGTATCATATCATCTATTCAACATACATATTTGTCTGTTGTGTGCCAGCCACTGTTCCAGAATCTGAGACTACACTGGTGAGCAAAATAGTTGCCAGTCCCTGCCGAGGCCCAAAGCTTGTTGTCTGGCAGAGGAGTTAGATGTTAGTGAAATTAACATGCCACCTCCCTGGCCAGCTACTTAGGGGCAAGTTTGGCTTAATATTTGCCTTAAACATGCTCCTTGACACACTTGTGTATGGAGCTGACTCAGTGGGTGTGCAGGACAGAACCTTGGTGGTGTGTCTGTCTGTGGCTGAATAGCAACAATAATCCCTGGGAACATGTGAGCAGCACGTAGGAAGGAGGTGTGGAGCTCTCAGAGCACTCAAGCGTTCAGTGTATTAAGAGATCTGAAATCCAGTGTTGTTAAGCTGAGTTGACCTAACTAAATGTTCAGCGTTTCTTGCTTCTCTTGTGTATGTTTTTTTAAAAGTCCTGGAAACAGAATATGAATAATGAATAAGTAATTTTTATTGTATCTCATGGAATTATAATGATGCTGAGCTGGTTGCATGATAGAGATAATATGGTCATATCAGTCATGCAGTTTGACTGTAAACTGTGAAGTTCCCTCTTCAAAATTTAATGAACTCTTGCTGTGACCAAGGGCAATTTAGGCACTTAAAGAAAATCCACTTTTCAACAAAATTTGCAGATATTGAAGCAAAAGCTAAGGCAGAATATAATGATGATGATTTGGGCATTTGTTTGGCAAATGTCCATATGTCAGAGGGAAACAAATTTTCATATCTTCAACACAGAAGTCTTCTCATATGGATGATTTTACAGAGTTACAAATCACTAACAACCCTTGGGTTCTTGGCTTGGGTTTCTTCATTCTTCATTGTATTTTCACATACGTGGGTTTGATTCTTCTCATTAACATTGTTTGCTGCTTGTTTTAGTGATAGAGGACATTGATATTTCCCCCTCCCTTTCTTCTTTGTTAGCATCATTTTCACCCCTCCCCTCCTCATTTGATAGCACTGTCATGAAGAATCATTTTTTTTTTCTTTCTGAGGTTTAGCTATCATTGCTACTTATATAAAATAAAATAATCCTCTCAAATACACACAAATGGCAAAATGTGGTCTGCTGTGAAAAAACTCACTCACCAGCCAGGCTGCCTGGGCCTCATGCCCCTGTGTCCTCAGGCAGGCACATAAAGTAGCACATTCTTGTTTGCCAATGCAGAGGTCCCAGCCATCTCTCCAACAACTTGAGAATGTTCCTCCCAGGATGAGCCAATGAGACATAAGAGCAGCAGCCTCCAGGGCTTCCACACTGTGCACCTTGGGAATGGGTCCCCACCTCTTCCTCCGTGCTAAAAGGCCAGGGGTGGCAGAATGTCACACCAACAGACAGTAATTAATTCTGTGCTGGAAGTGTGGCCTGGAGAGTGGGCCTCAACAAGTTGGCACAAAGCCAGGTTCTGCGGGTAGCTACCTTCTGGGGAATTATTTCAATATTCTGAGGTTATCTCAAATGCATTACTAGTTGTATATGTGCCTTGTCAGCAGCACTTGGGCATTGAGGCAGAACAGTTCCCAACCCCCCTAAAAAAAAAAAAAAGAGTTAAAATAGTTTTAATATCGTATTTTTATCTTCATTATCTTTCCTGTTATTATATGTTATAAATAAGTATATTTTTTATATTTATCTTATTTTCAGTGTCTTAATATAGTCTCTGATTTTTAAAAAGATTTTGTTACATTTTTGAATGTTCTAAATATGCATGATTCCAAGTGTATGGTAATTATTGTCTTTAATATATTATTTTATAATATTTATAGTATGTATTTCATTTTCGCATATTATTACATCAGCTAATTGCTCTAATGCTGAAATATGTAACAGTAATAGAAAACATTATCTTTTTTATGACTTTAATATGAGTATGTTTTGTATTGGTTTCTGGCAAATAGTTTTCAAGTTTTCTTTGATGTTTACTTTACTTAAAGTCAAGAGTTCCTATAAAATTATAGTAAATCATTTTTAGCATCTATTATAATCACATTTTTAATTTGTTAATAAGAATTAAACTGTAATGTTGATTCATCCTTACATAACTAAAAGAGATATACTTGGTTACAGTTAATTTTATTATAAGGCTGAATAAATTTTGCTAACATTCTATATTTAAAATGCATTTAATTTTATAGATGAATTAGAGGGTTTGTTTTTTTTCCTTCTATGCTAGGTCAATAAGACTTTAGTGCTAGGATATGATGGATTAGGTAGTTAATACACCATACTACACCAGCCCTTAATTGTAAAACTTTCATTTTTTTCTCTTCTCTGGAACAATTTAAACCAGCAATCGCCAACATTTTGGACCTCACGGACCACCAGTGTCCACAATCAGTTGGTGGCCACTAATTAAACTATGTTCATAGCAGCATTATTTACAATAGCTAAGATTTGGAAACAGCCAAGTGCCCATCAGTAGATGAATGCATAAAACAGCTGTGGGAGCCCTAGCCAGTTTGCCTCAATAGAGTGTCAGCCTAGGAAGAGAAGGATCCTGGGTTCAATTCTGGCCAAGGGCACATGCCTGGATTGTGGGCTTGATACCCAGTAGGGGGCATGCAGGATGCAGCCAATCAATGATTTTCTGGCATCATTGATGTTTCTATCTCTCTCTCCATCTCCCTTTCTCTCTGAAATAAAACTAGGTGTTCTGGTTAATAGTGGCAGATTTTGTATTAAAAGAAAACAAGATAATTACAAGAGAAACATCAAAAGTGCTTTATTCAAAGTAATGTCCATCACTAGTTATACATTTCCCCATCTTTTAGGTAATTTGTGGACACTGTCCCAATAGAAGTTTTGTTTTGAGGCAAACTATTTAGAGACCCAATTTTCCACTCCTTTGTATGTTTTGAAGTGTTGCTCAGAAAGTGCATGTGCCATCAATCAGAACAACTAATCTGAAAGAGTAAAGACTGATGAATATGGAGGGTGATTTAATACTTCCCAGGCAAGATCTTATAACAGGTCTTTAACTGGTTTTGAAGTGTGTAATTGTATGTCATCGTGAAGCAAAATTACTTTGCTGTGTCTTCTGGCACATTTTGGTCATTTCACATCAAAGCATGGTTCAAATTGATTATTTGTTGTTGGTAGTTATCAGTATTAATAATTTCACCTGTTTTTAGAAGCTCACAATACACCTCCCTTGCTTGATCCCACCAAACACAGAGCATTGTCTTCTTTCTGAAGTGATTTGGCCTTGCAATCGATGTTGATGGCTGACCTGGATCAACCCATGATTTTGTGCATTTGGGATTCTCAAAATAAATCCATTTTCCATTGCCATTCACAATTTGATGCAAAAAAGACTCTTTTGTGCCATTGAAGCAACATTGTACTGATGACTTTTTGGTTTTCCATTTGTATTTTGTTCAATTGATGTGGCACCCATTCTCTTTCCTTTAAAATCTTTCCCATTGCTTGTAAATGATCGGAAATGGTTTGATGAGCAATGTTTAGTCTTTTTGCAAGTTGTTTTTGAGTTTGACAAACATCATTCAATAATGCTTGTAGTTGTTGGTCTTCAAACTTTTTCAGTTGACCTGGACGTTCTTTATCTTTCACATCAAAATCTTCGCTTTTAAAGCATTTAAACCAGCATTCAAATGTATCTTGAGATGGAGCATGTTCACCATAAGCTTCCTGAAGTATTCAGCAGCACTTTTCTTTAAAATAAAGTAATGAATTATAACTTCCTGCAATTGCTCTTTTTTTTGGCACGGTATTTAACATTTTTAAGTGTAAAATTATCTATGATGTTAACACCTTCAGAAAATTTGACAAATGAAGTTTTGAAGCTTGTTGTCAATACAACAAAATAGCATACATATTAAATCACATATATATCAATATATGTGTAACTCCATCTATTGAAAAAAATTTGCCTTATTAACTGGTACACCTAGTATATCCTAAAAAATAAAAGCATAATATGCTAAGTGGCCAGTTGGCCATTCTACCAATCAAAGTATAATATGCTAATGATATGGTAAGGCTGCTCAACTGCTCGCTATGATGTGCACTGACCATCAGGGGGCAGATGCTCCAACTGGTAGGTTAGCTTGCTGCTGGGGTCTGAGCAAGATGGGCTGGACACACCCTGGAACCTTCCCGTGGTTCCTCTATGGATGGCCAACATCCCATGTCCCTCTTCAGTCCTGATAGTGCACTGGTGGGGTACCTCGGCCTGGCCTGCGCCCTCTCACAATATGGGCTGATGGACCATCCCCTCACCCCAAGTGCTGTGGGACATTTATATAATGGAATACTATATAGCTGTAAAAAGAGGGATCTCTTACCCTTTGGGACAGCATGGATGTACCTGGAGACTATTATGTTAAGTGAAATAAGCTAATCTGGGAAAGAAAAATATCACATGATCTCACTTTTTTTGTGAAATATAATGATCAAAATAAACTGATGAATAAAATTGGTCTAGGGGCATGGATACTTGGAACAGACTGACATACCTTGATGTGGGAGTGGGGGATGATAAGAGAAACACAAAGGACTTATATATTTATTAGAGGCTTGGTGCACAACATTTGTGCACTGGGGATAGTCCCTCAGCCCTGTCTGCACCCTCTTGAAGGACCCCTTGGAGGATGTCCGACTGCTGGCTTAGGCCCACTCCCCAGAATGGAGAAGGCCTGTGCCAGCAGTCGGACATCCCCCAAGGGGTCCTTAGTGCAGCCATGGAGGCAGGAGAGCCACCACCACTGCTCCACTCACCAGCTGTGAGGCCTGTTTCTGGTTGAGTGATGCTCCCCCTGTGGGAGCACACTGGCCACCAGCAGGCAGCTCCTGCATTGAGCATTTGCCCCCCGGTGTTCAGTGTGCATCATAGTGACTGGTCGTTCTGCTGGTCAGTTGATTTGCATATTAGCCTTTTATTATATAGGATTGTAAAGACCTTGGCAGAGGGTAGGAACTGGGCAGAAAGGGGTAAAGGGGGAGGGGATGGAAGACATCTGTAATACTATCAACAATAAAACATAAAAAATAAAAAATTATCTATTACTTAAAATTTAGAAAAATATTTAACTATGATACAATACTTATATTAAAACAATAGTTCGATAATATAATAGCAATTTTTATTTTCTTTGGTTTTATCCATTCTTATACTTCTTATATTACTTTTAGTCATTTATCTATTGCTTGAAAATTATTCTGTTCCTAATGTAATGTCAGTGAGTGGTTCATAGTTTTTTCATTTCTTAAATTATTTTTCTACTCATCCATGTTTTATTTCTTAGTTTTGTTGTTGTGTGCTTTTGTCCTTTTTCCTTAATCAGGATGCTAGAATCTGCTT
Organism: Pipistrellus kuhlii; assembly: GCF_014108245.1. NCBI lineage: Eukaryota > Metazoa > Chordata > Mammalia > Chiroptera > Vespertilionidae > Pipistrellus > Pipistrellus kuhlii. The sequence goes on from NW_023425573.1 coordinate 68,822,895, forward strand.
TTTTATTTGTCTTCTTAAATGACCAGTCTTCCATTTAATTTATCCTGTTTGCCTTTTTCTTTTGATGTTGTCCCTCTATCTGGAACATCTTCCCTGAGATATTCTATGGCTCTCTTTTCTTCATTACAAAAATCTTTAATGCCTTAGGATCAACTTTGCTGATCACCTGTCCTGACCACCTACCATCCCAGGATATTTATATTAATATAAAACAATTGTGTTTTATATTCTTATTAACTTGTTTCACTATATGAAACCATCAACTTATTTTTTAAATTTCAAATAGACTTAATCTGCTAGAACAGTTTTAGATAGACAGGAAAAGTGAAAAGATAGTAGAGAGTTCCCATATACTCCACACCTGGTTTCTACCATGATATATAGTGTGATACATTGGTCATAATTAATGAGGCAATATTGTTCACTAAAGGTCATGCTTTGTCTATATTTTATTAGTTTTACCTAATATTCTTTTTGTGGTCCAAGATCACATCCATCACATTCAGAATGCCACATCTGTATTTAGTTTTTATGTCTCACTAGGCTCCTCTTGGCCACCACAATTTTTCAGTCTTTCCTTACTTTTGATGACCTTGACAGTTTTGTATTGTATTGGTCAAGTAATTTATAAGATGCATCTCTATTGACACTTGCCTGATTTTTCTTCTCATGATTACACTGGGATTATGGTGTTTGGGAGAAAGATTGCAGAGACGAAGAGCACCGTTTTTATCAGGTGATACAGAGGGTTACCTACTCTGAACAGGACCTGTCACTTTGATGTTGATCTTGACCACCTGGCTGTGGTACTGTTTGTTAGGTTTCTCTGTAGAAATATTACTATATTCCTCTTTTTCCATATTGCATTTAAAGAGGGAGATGTGCTACTCCTCTTCCTTAATGGTGGGATGTCTACATACATGACCTACCTATTAATTTTTTTGTTTAGTTATTATCAGTTATCATTCACTGTAATACTCACTGAATCTAGAAGAGTAATCCTATATAATAAAAGGGTAATATGCAAAACGACCAAATGGCAGAATGACCAGTCTCTATTATACGCACTTAACACCAGGAGGCAGACGCTCAACTCAGGAGCTGCCCCCAGTTTGCAGGCCCCAATTGCCTGATTGGGGTCTGCTGGCCAAGTCCTTGGTCCCTTCCCCAGCTGGCAGGCTCTGATCATTGCCCGGTGGCATACAGGGAACTAGGGGTGGATGGCAGTGGGGGGCGGGGCCAGCAAGCAGGCAGGAACTGTCAACCTCTCTGTCCCTTCTACCCCCTTCCAGCCAGCAGGCTGTGATCACCCGCTGGCAAACACAGAACCAGGGGTGCGTGGTGGCAGATGTGGGTGGCAGCAGGCCAAGGCCCCCACCCTGCCCGTCGCCCCACACAGGGCAACCTCGGTCTGGGGATTGGGCCTGCAGTGAGCAGTGGGGGAATGGCCAACCTCTCAGTCACTCCCCCTAGCCAGCAGGCTCCAATCACCAGATGGTAAACAGGGAACAGCAGATGGGGGGCAGGGGGAGTGGTCCCTCTGCTGGCAGCCAGGGAAGCTGGTTCTGATCACAGGTCAGGCCTAGGGACCATACCTGTGCACAAATTTCATGCACCAGGCCTCTAATAAGCAATAAAAAACAGCTCCTGGTCAACTGTTCAATAAATGTTTATTGAATAAATTAATGTATAAATTGATTATTAGCCAGTTTATTTTAGTTGTTTGTTGTTTTTTTTTGTTTTGTTTTGTATTTTTGTTTTTTTACATCCTTTCCAAAATTCTTTTTACAAGCTCTTTAAATTTTTAGGATGAATATTTAAATTATTTACTTTAATCTTTCTTTTAAATATAAAAACATTTACTGTAGCTATGAATTTTCTTCTGTGTTAAGCTGCATCCTAGTTTGATATGAAGTTTTTTCAGTTGTACTTATTCTAAATAACTAGTACTTTGTAATTTTAGTACATTTCTGATCCTTGGTTCAATTAGAGGACTATTTTTTAATATGAAGGCACTTAGATTTTTTTTTTTGAAGGGGGTTCTTTTTTTAATTTTGTTTTTATCCTTTCTTCATTCACTTCAAGGAATTTTAGTGTTTTCAGTCTGATCACATAATTATTTTCTATAAATTCACATCCAGGGTCATTAAAAGAAGTCTAATGCATTTTATGTTCATAGCATACAAATTACCCACTTATCCCCATACAAACAAAAACTTTTTTTCAATCTCCTCTGGCTGCACACTGGAAATATTTAAAATATTGGTGACAGACTGGTATTCACCATTACAATGTGCACCTTCTGTTTAAAAAAGAAAGTTCTTAAACCTCTATATTATTGGAATTCACTATATGTTATTGTCAGCCCTTTAGATTTCACTTTTTAGTTATTCTTTGCCTTTTTTTTTTTTGCTTTGCCCTTTTATGTCACATTAGTTTCCCTTACCCTCTACTCCTGAAAATATCTCTCCTATAAAAATCCCATATCCCCTTATAATCTGATACCATATCTATGCTGACAGCTTTGAAACTTATTTTACAAAAATAAATCAAATACATACTGTTTTGTTACTTGCTTCACCCAAGACTAGTGTATCCAAACACCAACTTCATCTCCACATAGGTCTTCATTAGGCTTCTCAAACTCTCATTTCAGAGATACTTGCTCTCTTGCCATTGATGTTTCCGTGGTAAACCTACAACCAGGGAGGCATCCCGGTCCGACCCACACTCAGGGCCCTGCTAGGAGTGAGGGTAGTAACCAGTTGTGCATGGGGGAGACCCGCACACTGCACTCTGCTCTTTGTTTTAAGTGGATCCCACAAGACCCAGAAAACAAGTTACAGTAGTGCCTTTCATTTTCTTGGTCAAAATTCTTTGAATTGCAGGAATGTTTTTATTTGTATGACTATAGCAAATCTTTTTAAGGAGGTCTGTTCCCTTTTACCCCAGGCTTAAGCAAATTCTAAAACAGCCCTGCTCACACTGTCACTTGCTTAGAACCAGCAGAGACTATAGAAATGCAGGTTCTGACCCAGTGGGTCTGTGGTGGGTCATGTTTGCACATTTCTTTTTTTAAAAAAAATATATTTTATTGATTTTTTTACAGAGAAGAAAGGAGAGGGATAGAGATTAGAAACATTGACAAGAGAGAGACATCGATCAGCTGCCTCCTGCACACCTCCTACTGAGGATGTGCCCTCAACCATGGTACATGCCCTTGACTGGAATCAAACCTGGGACCTTTAAGTCTGCAGGCTGATGCTCTATCCACTGAGCCAAACCAGTCTCGGCAGGTTTGCACATTTCTGACACACTCCAGTGTTGCCAATGCGGCTAGTCCCGTGGGCCACACTTGGAGTAGCAAGATTATCAAGTCCTGGATTTTTTTAAATTTTGTTTTTGGATTTAATTTTTGAGCCCCTCAAAAAGAAAAACAATCTCTATATAATTGATGGACCCATCTAATTTTTTACAGCCAAGTTTTACCCACCTTTAAACACATATTATTTAATAGGCCTGTGTACAAATGATATTTGTTCAAAAAATCAACTGAATTCTTAAGAATCAGAAGTTGTTGGCCTAGACAAGATGTCAAATAATTTATCACGTAACAGGAAATCATCTCCCAGGGCATTGTTCTAACATGGTCTGTGTAATAAATAGCAAGTTGCCTGACCAGCCCGTGGTCAGTTCAGGACTATCCTGGGGTTAGCACTGAAGCTCACTGTGCTTAAGACACCCCTTGTCCTCGGCAAACTGGGAGAGTTAACGACGTTAGAAGGACTCTTCTGCGACCTTGAACACAGCCTTTGCTCCCAAAGGGACTGTTTTAGGAGGCACACCCTCCTTGATACACACGAGTTTTGGAGTGGAGCTTAAGCTTCCGACCACATTTCCTTAACTATTCTTCATAACTGGTAGGTGGGACAAGCTTCAGTCCTCATCATGGATGAAGTGACTTGTCCAGGGCCACATTCTATGGACTGAGTCTTCGGGTTCTCTATCTGTACCCTTCCTTCACTACGAGTACACAGGATTCCTTGCTTTCTAAATTAGAAGAATAGTTATGAAATTGGCTTTTTGGGCTATTAGTTTGACTGGATCTCTTAAAGAGGACTTGTTTTTTAAAAAAGACAGAAATTATCTTTATTCTGAAAAGCTAAGTACACAATTGATAAACAGGATATATTTTAAATATGCTGTCTTTTGAAAACCGAAGTTCTTTATGGTTTACATCTGGAAATATTAGTCATGTTTGCTCATTATTTTCCTGGAATGTTAGTTATTTCTCTTGCCATTCATTATATTAATGATATTATTTGAAAAAAAATCACTTCACATTTGCTAAAATTGCTTTTAAAAACAAATGAATGTCATATAGCACCTCTTCCTTGTAGGGGGATGGCAAGATAAACAACACAGATTCATTCTAATTGAATCCAGAAATCCCTGGGCACGTAGCAATTAGCAGTAACAATTGTTGCATCAATAACCATATAATATTCCTAATGCCAAATGTATTATGTGTCATTAAGCAAAAGGTTCCTAAAAAGTCTGAATTTCAAAAAGGAGCAAGCTCGAGTGTGGTGAAACTGCAGTCCAGTTTGCGGTGACTCAACATGCCATGGCCATGTGTACTTATTATAGGCTGGACTTACACCAGCTTCCAGGATGCACTAGAGGGGCTGGAGCCATGTGCTGCTCATAATCACCGACTGGCTGCAAATATCTTCAGGAGCAACCATGGAGTTGGCATTAGATATGGGTCATGAGTTTCAATTGGAATGGTGGCAGTGTCCGTTAGTATTTGTCAAAACCCTAAATACCTTGCAGTAAAATATTGCAACAGACTGTAAATGTTCGCCTTGGACACACTGGGGAGTGTCCATGTGGAACTGGAGCATTGCCCTCGAAGCTCACTAATAGAGCTGCTTCCATGCAGCGGTGCTCGGAAGCTTGGAACACATCCCAAATCAGATCTATGGAGATCCCCAGGCTGCGTTTTGCAATTCAAATAACCCGGCACTTTCTTCAGCAGCCTCTCATGCTCCCCTATGGTGGGGTTCTTTGAATGTTCACACGTAAATGGGGGACTTTGTTCTCTGGAGCATGAAGCTGAAGTACCTTTTGCTGAAAGAGGATTGTGTGGGCATATTTGAGAGCTACGCTTAATGGTAAACTTAGACTTTGAAAAAAAATCCCAACGTGAGTAGCTTTTGAGTCTTCTGATCACAGATGGAGTTAAAGACTACAGCTTAGTGTGGCTCAGGGGCTCTGCCAGTCTGTTTATATTATTTAAAAGAGCCATCAGCTGTTCATTAAGCGTCAGGAAATTTTGTATTGGGAGAGTCATGGAAAGATTAGAAAGGTTTGTAGCAGATCTTTTATTAGCTGTGGTCAAGCCATGATGCCCCAGGTTGATTCTTTTTATCAGGGAGGAATATTACTCCGTTACATGAATTCTTCTTTCCCTGGTCTTGAAGAGGGGTCCCAGGTAACTGTCTTTACTCACCGGGGATCTGTAGCGATAGTCAGACAGTCAACTTCCGTTCTAGAGACATCTTTGTTCAAAATTCAGTCTTAGAAACAGCTTATGATGCAAGTCCTCAAGAAAACAAAGGTGCCCTCTTTGGCTTAATATTTCCTATTTACCTGTGACACACAAGTAATCCTGTGAGTCTGTAGAACAAGAGACCCCCTGTGTTGACTCTAAGCTCCTTGAGGACAGAGTCCATGTATTTGTCATTCCTGAGTCTTCCCAGATTGGGCTTGACCCACTAGCAATGTCACTGACTGTCACCATTGGGAATTCCCTTGTCCTGTTCACTCCATGTGCTGCAGCACACATACCACAATGCCTGTCTCCCCAACTTGACTTAGGGGGGTCAGGCTTTTCATTTCTGTGTTCCCAGTGCCAAGTGCAGCAGGCACTCAGCACTTGCTGAAAGAGATGAATGAGTGGAAGGCACTCGATAAAGGTTAGTTGAGTTGAATTGACTGGAGCAGGCACACCCTCTAGCTATCGATGGGGTGGGACTTAGTGCAGGTGATGTAATGTAACTTGACAGGGTAGTTAAATATTGACAGGCAGGAGGAAGCATACTGGCACTGCTCAGAAAGAGGAAAGGCAGGTCTGACCGTGGCTGTCAGATCAGAGAGCAGAGGCTGGAAGGGGCCAAACTGAGTCGTGGCAGTGGTCCTGATGACCTTGCAAGGTCACTCGCTGGTCCACCCGCCTTCTGCTTCAGCAGAGGTAAGATGGGAGCCTGGCTGGGAAGATAATGGGTTGTGATGTGAATAAATGCAGACTGAACTGGTGGCGTGGAGATGGCTGGCATCCCAGACGCTCTGCTGGCTGCCCATTCATAATAGCTGGGGCAGATCCTCATTGAGGGCAAGGAGCATGAGCTCCATTTGAACCTGTCTTCCCTCCCCCCACCTTTCCACACTCCCAAATGATTTATGCTTAATATAGCTCCTTAAGGCGATTGGGGTTGGATTCTGGTGCATGTGTTCTGAATGCTCACTTGAGAATGTGTCATATGATTCATTTGTAAGTACTCTTTGATGCTAATGATGAGGGACATGCATAGCAATATAATTAGAACGGCAGGAATATGTTTATTGCTACCTGGATGCTGCTTTATATAAGCAGGGGTGTGGTGAGGAGGGAGAGGTACATGAGGCAGTGTTTTCAGCTCTCATATTGAGTGACAGAACATGAGGAGGTGAGTTCAAGGAGAATATTAGGTAGTGAGAAAATGCCATCAGACGGCAGAGAAATGCTTTAGACAGGTCTGCATTTACAAAAGGACACGTGTCACCTTAAGGGGTAAAAATAGCCCCATTTGACTTTTGAAAGACTGTTTAATCACATAACATATCTCAGGTTAGAGTTTAAGAAAAGAAAGCTAGTATCTTACTCAAAATTAAGTAGTCCCATGCAAATATAGGAAATAGACAAGGCAAGTAGTCTCAAGTTCCTTTACTAGGATTTAGAGAAGCAGAAAATGGTGGGTGAGCGACATGAGTTCAAATCTCAGCTTAGAAAGTAACTAAGTTAAGGCAGCCTGAGAGCCTCTATTTCTTCTCCTGTGAAATGGGCAGAATGAAACCTACTGGCAGATTGCCATAAGGCTTGAATAAAATTATGTATAAAACATAGATAATATACTGTAATCTGCCTGGCCAGACCAGATCTCTCCAAATAATTTATTTATTCCCTTTTTATTCTAATTTCAAAAGGATTATTATGTAAATGACAGATTTATTGAGAAATAGTTCATAAACCATAATACCAAGTTATTTTCAGTGTACTTTTCAGTAGTTTTTAGGATATTCATATAATTGTGTGACCATCACCACAGTCAATTTTGGAACATTTTCATTATCACAAAAAGAAACCTGGTGGTCATTCCCCATTTCCTTTCAATGTCACCTGTCCTAAACAAAATAGATTTTGCCTATTTCTGGGTATTTTATATAAATGGAATTATACAATATGCTACTTTTTGTGACTGTCTTCTCACTGTAATATCTTCAAGGGTCGTACATGCTATAGTATATATCAATGCTTCATATTTTAAAATTATCAAATAATATCCTACTGCATGGATATAATACATTTTATTTATCCATTTATTAGTTGATGTAAATTTAGGTTGTTTCTATGTTTGGACTACTATGAATAATATTACTATAATATTCACATACAAGTTTTTATGTGGACAAATGTGTCTTATTTTTAAAATATATATTTATTTATTGATTTAAGAGACGAAGGGAGAGGGCAAGAGAGATAGAAACCTCCATGATAAGAGAGAATCATTAATTGGCTGCCTCCTGCATGGCCCCTACTGAGGATGTTGGCTCTAACCTGGGCATGTACCCTTGGCCAGAATTGAACCCAGAACCCTTCAGTCCACAGGCCGACACTCTATCTGCTGAGCTAAACCGGCTAAGGCCTATCTTATATTTTTAATATAATTATAAAACTAGATTATTTCACCCCATCTTTCTGAGGAGTTATGAGAAATCACATTAGAAAATGGGGGAGTCCACAAAAGTGGAAGACAATGACAAAATGACCAGCACTCTCCTTCAGAATATTGCGATACAAGAAGGTCTTTTGGTCATGTATAAAATCTTATGCAAAAGTAAATAAAATAAGCTGGCCTCCTGTACTGGCTTATATGAATTTATGTATGCATTTTTATCCTTATTTAATGAAATGTTTATTGATTTTAGAGAGAGAGGAAGGTAGAGAGAGAAAGAGAGAGAAACATTGATGTGTGAAAGATTGGTTGTCTCCCACATGTGCCTGATAGGGGATCAAACCTGCAACCTTTTTTTGTACAGATTGACACTCCAACCAACTGAGCCACCCACCTGGCCAGGGCAATTTGATTTCCATACATATAATCACTGTAGGATCAACTGTGTCATCATGCGTGTAGACATGTTTTTTATTTGTTTGTTACAAAAATAATCATGAATGGTTTTACGGATTAAGAAAATAGAAGCAGCATATGGAAGGGAAGGAAATGCCAAGTCACATGTTCAAATGGCCCAGAGAAATGAGATACCTGAATTAAATGGATGGTTAGGTTAAGCAACTCTTTGTGCATGATGATTCATTCTAAGACACCTATAGCCCATTGTCATGGAGATATGAGGGCATGATGATGGCTATGGCAAACTAGAGATTACAGTCACACACTGCTTAATGACAGGGATACATTCTGGGAAATGCATTTTAGGTAATTTTGTGTTTGTGTGAACATTATAGAGTACACCTACACAAACCTGGATGGCAGAGCATATAACACACCGAGGCTCTATGGTATACTATCATCTTCCATGCAGTCCAACATTGACCAAAATGCCATTATGTGGTATAGGACAGTACATATCCAATCTGAAAGAGTCAGAAAATGTTGGGGCTTTAGCTGATTACAGCTGTGTAGGAACATGGGTTCATTTGACAATATATTCTTTAAGGCAATTAATTTTAAATTTTTTTAAATCTACTTTGTGGAGCAAATGTAACATGCCCATGAAACACATTTATCCTGCTGGAGATCCGTCTGTAACCTTTCAGGAGGAGTAAATCCTATTACCTGGTAACCATAATATTTGGGCCAGTTCCAGTGTTGTCCCCGTACCAATCACATTATTCTTGGTCTGTCCCTGTTTCTTGGACCGTCTGTTTTCTTTCTGGAAAAGAAAGGGGTTTGAAGAAATGTGCTCAATTGGCCTTCTTGCCTCTGATGCCTGGAGTTGCATAAGGACTGCCCAGTTCAGAGTCTGGCTCTGACAGCAGCGGAACAGAAGGCCTTATGGATAGAAGCCCAGCGTTCCACTGATGAGGGCCTGGAGGGCGGTGGGTGCTCCAACCGAGCCCCTCTATTTCTCTTGCCATGTGGGTCTGCTTGTGACAAAATCTCCCTGCTTTTGGCTGAAAAGGTCCTTTACCTCCATTTTGAAGGATGTTTGTAGATGAATTGTAGGTGGACAAGTTTTCATGTTTTCTTTCTTTCACTGTGATCAAATATGTGCTCAGCCTGAACCCACTCTAGGGGTAAAATATTCTGTCACTTTATAACTATGCTAAACATTTATATTTACTTATTCATTTATTTTTATTTATTTAAAACTTACCTATTACTTGCTGAAACCAGTTTGGCTCAGTATATAGAGCATCGGCCTGTGAACTGAAAGGTCCCAGGTTAGATTCCGGTCAAGGCCATGTACCTTGGTTGTGGGCACATCCCCAGTAGGGGGTGTGCAGGAGGCAGCTGATTGATGATTCTCTCTCATCCATGTTTCTAACTATCCCTCTCTCTTCCTCTCTGTAAAAAATCAAAATATATTTAAAAAACAAAACAAAAACAAAAAAAACCTTACCTATTTTACCTATTATTGGTACCAGGGCAATGGAGTTCTCTAGTTCTGATATTTGAGGATTTTATTTTCCGTTGTATTGCCCACACAGTGAGGACCACAGCCCTGTAATGAAAGCACTGTGTGTGCGGAGCTTGCCTTGCGGTGCTCCTCCTGGCTGTGCCTGATGTTGGGCAGCAGACATGGGAGGGCAGGAGTGAAACAGCAGCCCAGTTACCAGCGGGGGCTGTGCTGCTGAGTCCTCTGTCCTGCTGACCCCCCTTTCCCTCACACACAGGAGGGAATGGGAGTAATTCATTAAAACAGCACTAAGAGAGCCATGCATTTTTCTATCTGAGAGATGCCCTAAGGTCTGAACAGTCTGATTGCGACAGACGTGGGTTCAGTGTGCTTTTCACTCCTTTTAGTATAATGTGTCCCTCCGAGCCCTGCTGGGAGGCAGAGTAGAGCTATTGTCCCCATTGGACAGTTGAGGACATGGAGGTTCAGTGCTGGTGGAAGTCTCAAGAGTCCATTAGCAACTCACAGAAATCAGGAGCCTGTCACCCAAGATACTTGTCAGTCCCTTGGCCACCAAGACCATTCCGATCTCGGCTAATGAAGTGTGTAGAGCAGGGTCCAAAAATGCCCTGCACAGCAGCTCCTAGCACTGTCGTCCGAGAAGATGGGAGCTGAAAGAGCAGTTGGTGATGGCCAGACTCACACACTGTCCACATTTATTTCCGTGAAGTGGGTCTTCAGGTTTCTTCCTAGCTGCCCCTGCATTCAGGCACATTTGTCTTTAAAACTCTCGTCTGAAAAATCTTAGTTTTAAAGAAAGAAATGTTTCCCCTTTCACCAATGCTAGAGTTTTGCAGCCCTCATTGTTTGCTTTTTTAAAAAATAAATAAATTAATTAACAAAAATGTCTCACTTGGTCGTGCACATTCATTTTCTCCCACTCCTTTTCTTCTCACTCCAAATGTTGAGCAGCTGGCCACACTGAAAACACAATAGCTCTCTACCATTATCACCCAGATCCAGCCCACCTCCAGCCTTCCCTTCTCCAGGCAAAATAACACCAGGGCCCTTTAGCCTTTGCTCCCAGGTCCCATTTTACCATCTTTTGATCTGTACTGTGGTTCTCCTCCAAATCCTCAGAGGCCTAGCGGGACAATAGCTGCATCTTGTAAAAAGTGCACTGAGGCCTCTCAAATGAGAGGTCACCGGCCTGGGGCTCTCCACCCAACCCCTGGGATTAGCATATTTCCCACACTGTGTGCTGCAGCCTCCACTCTAAGCTGGATGGACACCTGTCACCATTCAGGCAGCCTGCTGCTCCCAAGTCCAGCGGGTAAAGTGAGTCAGAGGCTGGGTACATGCTGTGAGGGGCTCACCTTGTGAGAGAGAAGTCCATGCCTTCAGGGGAAAGGCAATGGGGGTTAATGGGAAATTGCCACTTGGGGTCATCACAAATCATGAGGTAAGGGGAGAGCTAATTCTTCTGGATCCGCTGGGGCTCTCTGAGCAAAGTGCCAACTGCCGGGAACCAATAATTGGAAAAACCAGATGAGCCAAATGGAAGAGAATGTGGTCTTCAAAAGAAGAGAAAACCAAAACAAAACAATATGACTTTTTTTTTACTTTAATTTATAGTCTCTGAAGCAAAAAGAAAGATACTTTTATTATTCACATATAACCATAAGAAAAAAAGATGTTTTTCATTGTAAGCTATATTTGTCTCTTTTTAAAATTTTTATTGTTGAAAATATTATATAGATCCTCCTTTCCCCCCATTAACCTCTTCCAGTCTGCTCCTCCACCCCAGCCCCTCAACACCCCATTGTCTATGTCTCAGGGCTATGCATATATGCATACAAGTTCATCAGTTGATCTTTTCCCACCACCTTCACCTGAGTTTCCTCTGAGGTTCAACAGATTGTTCATGCATCTGTGTCCCTGGGTCTATTTTTGATCATCAGTTTATTTGGTTCATTAGATTCTGCATATGAGTGAGATTATGTGATACTTGTCTTTCTCTGACTGGCCTTCCCATTTGCAACAGCATGGATGGACCTGGAGAGTATTAAGCTATACTACCCTGTTTCCCTGAAAATAAGACAGTGTCTTATATTAATTTTTGCTTCCAAAGATGCGCTAGGTCTTATTTTCAGAGGATGTCTTATTTTTCCATGCGCTAGGTCTTATTTTCGGAGAATGTCTTATTTTCGGGGAAACACGGTAGTAAAGCAGGGTATCTGCAACCCTTTCTCACTGAAACTTATAATTCTCACTCTAATTCTCAACATTGCCCCACCCTTACTTAGATGCATTTAAAACCAAATGTTTGGCAGGGAAAGGAGTTTTGCAAAATAAAAAGATGCTGCACTTGGAGGCCTCTGTTTCTTAAACTTGAGAAGTTGCATGTGGCTTTAGAACTAGAGCTGTCGCCAGGATAAACTCATTGGATCCAGGGCGTGTTTCTCACACTAAGCTTAGAATGGTTGGTCTGGGATGACTCAAAATTCTACTGAGTGATCAGAATAGAAAATCAGCCTGTAAAAATCCCGTTCGATGTGGCTGTTTCAGAAAAATACCAAACTAACTTTTTTGGACAATGCCAAAGCAGATTACTGTCAGTGGCAACTTGGACGTTAGCCCCTTTTGCCTCAGCTCCAGTTCGCAGTGGAGGGACCCACATCTTCCGAAAGAAGCCTGTGGTTTCCATTTGCTGGGATCCTTCTCATGAACACAGCACAAAGCACGGCTCCTATGCCCTTCTCAGGATGCCACAATCTCAGAAGTTCTGAGGCTTTTTGCAAATGTGAGAAATGTTGCAGAGAATGTTTGCTTCTCATTCGTCTGGTAGGTCATCTCTGATAAACAAATCCAAAGGTCATCTTGGTTGAGCCTGTGTGGGAAATTTCCCACGTCTTAGAATTTAGAAAACAGACCACACATGCATGCTGAGAAAGGGTAACTAGAAGGACATTTCCACTAGTTTCTTCCTAGGAAAGAAGGGGCCTCACTTTGCTCCCCAATGGACTTGGGACCCCCACAAACCCTGGCCCCAAGGAGCGTGTCCCGTAGACACTTGTCTAATGGATAATACTGTGCCGCATTACAAAGAGGTAGGGGATACAAGGTTTATCAGGGTTAAACAGAAACCTGAAATCTCTCAGTCGCAGAGAGAACTGGCACTAGTGACAAATAGAAATACTTTACTCAATGTGACTGTTGGTCTGACTCACTTATTCTCAAAATCAAACCAAGTTCCTTGCAGCTTACAATTCACAATGGCGTTTTACTTTTGCTCAGATAAACTCCTTTGGAAATCCAAACCATATTTGATCAATATCTAACCTATTTAATCAATATCTAGTTACTAATATATCTATATGTCCATTCAGAATAAATGTCTAATTTCAAAAATGGTAAGAGGAAACGTTTTTGTTTTTCTTAAAAACCTCAAAATAAAGAATCTTTGTATACAGAGAAAGGATCTGTACTTGCAAAAATATTTGAATAAGAGCTCTATTTTGGGAGTTAGAATTTATCTTAATGAAGGAAGTTGCAAATTATTTGCATGTCCCGCTGCCCAGTGGTCAATGGAACCCTGGCGACCAAACACACTTGTTCAAAGTGAGAGCCAAAGGCCCTTTGACCCTCAGCGCATTGTCTGAGGGAGTGATGGTCAGCTGGCTCCCACAGTGAGCGGGCCTGCAGCTGCTCTGCCAGCTGGCTGTCACACAGACACGGCAGAAAACTTGGAGGGACTCATGGCCTCGCCAGATGCCTCGTAGCAGGGTCCAGCTGATGCCCCACACATCTCACACCAGCTCCATATCCCATAGAAAATGTCTTCGTTTGCATGTCACAGCCGACGCTTTCCACCCAGTGCAGTGAGCACCTCGCCTTTATAGTTTAGTGTCCAAATGCTTAAGCTGTGTCAGACCCACAGCCACTGGCCACCGCCAAATCACAAGCTGTAAGGTATATTGCAAGGAATTCCAGGTATACAATCTCTTTGGCTGTGTGTGACTCAGAACAAATGGCAACATTAACACCCTCAGCATGAACTGGGGCAGCATCAGTGGGGACTCTCGGGTTGAATTAACCTTTATAACCAAACTGAATAAATTTGAGGACATAAGGACGAAGCAGCTTGGTCTGGGCATTTAGCCATTTGGAAAATGGCTGAGCATAAAGGGAGCATACTGGGGGGTTAAAGTTCAGCACTAGGGAGGGATGAGAGAATCCTATCAGTGAATGCTTGACACAGCAGGCCACTTGAGGGACCATTAGCCAGGACCTACATCTGCCCCTGATTTTTAAATGCAATTTAACTCTCTTGGTAAGTTCACTCATGTGTTAAAGAAAATGTAAAAATATCATGCTTTCTGCCTGTTGTTCGTGTGTGTGTGCTATAATATTCCACCCCTAAGAGACTCCTGTGGAGGAGATCTGGTTTTTGTAGCTAAAACTGTGAGGGCACATTCCTATTAGAGCATGCAAACCAGGAAAAACTACAACCTCTGAGTGTGGTGTGCACAATGAGGAGATAGTGCTTCCAGGGGGGACTGTATATTGAACACACTAAGGCTTATATGAAGTTTCTTTCATTCAACACAAAGATGGACCTACGTTTGTGAGTCAGTTGCATGCGTTTTTTGTGCAGCAAGGAATGACCTCAATTCATCCTCCCTGTCTTTACTCCTTTGGCTCTTTTGCCCTTTGCTACTTAGTGGGAGGGAACATGGCATTGCCTTTGGGGAAAATAATTCCACTTTAGCAATTTACCACGTGGAAACCAAAGAGGACATATTTTTTATGTGGAAAATGTTCTTAACCTCAGAAAACTAAAGAGACTCAGTGTGGAGTGACACCATGTCTTTGAATCATGGAGTGTACATATATGGAGAGTTCCAATTAAACCATGTGTCTAGATAGTTTCCGTTTTGGTAAATTGGTCCTTACCTAATTCCCATTTCATAAATAATTCCAAAGCATTTGTGACTTCAAGAACTCACTAGATTTTATATGGCTTCCGAGTTACGACAGAAATTGCTTTAGCACGACATTTAGTATGTCATTGATTTTTCTTGGAACCCATCCTAAGTGGTTCTGTGACTATAAAAGAATACGATAATGATACCTATTATGTGTTCAGCCCCAAGGGGACCAGGACAGTGAGGTATCTCTGTGTTCCCATTCCTGTGGCAGCATTAAACTCCAGACAAACTCAAATGTCTACTTGGATGGCCAGCCTTTAACTCTGTCACTCTGTGGAAGAGTGGGCAAATCTAGTGTCCATGGGGACCAGATAAGTAACATAATAAACAAAGCAGGCTTGGGGGAGAGTGAGCCAAAGGGAAGATTTTAATACCTGTCTTGAGGAATCAAACAGTATTCTAATTACTCCTGATGCATTGTCAAACTAGTTATTAATAACAAAAAAAAAGGAGCAAAAGGGAAGGCCAGGCATGATAGGCATGTTCCCTGCAAAACATTAGGGTAAGGAAACTGGACAACAAAGGGAAGAGAGATGCATGTCCAATGAAGGTGGGTTGACCGGGAAGGGTGTTCCCTGTCAGTCACACCTGGGAACAGAAGTCTTTGGCCAGAATGGGCGTGGCCATTGCAGGTGGAGGAGATTTGTGATACCTAACCCCCTAAACAAAGACATTTGCTCTCTTGGTTCTCATGTGACCCTGGGTTTGTGGAACTCCTTTGCTCCAGCTTCCCTGCCTTCGCCCACTTTACCTGCACACACAATGGACTGATGGGCTGCAAATAGCCTGATGCTGAGCTGGGCCCAGTGCCAACATAGAAAGGAAGCTTTGGACACTGGCTCTGCTTTTAGCTTTATGAAACCCGTGCTTTACTTCGTCTATGACTGGACTAAGGGAAAGGGGACTTTGGAAACCCAGGGATATAATGTCACAGAAATAAAGCTTTCTGTCATATCCTATCCTCCTGTGGAGCCTCCAGAAATGCTTCGTCCAAGAACCCCACTTCCACCAGTAACACTTGGATTGCTGTTATGGGAACATGGATATTGTGCTATTGAGGGAATCTGGTTATTGTGAGAACATGTTGCCAGGTCTTCTAACTTTTCAAGAACAGCTGGAAAAGAGGATTTTTACATGAAGTCTTGTGATTTATAAAGGTTAGCTCATTTTCTAAAACTTTCTGTTTTGAGATAATTATAGATTTGCATGCAGTTGTGAGAAATAATACAGAGAGAGTGAGTCCAGCCACCCTGCTCTCTGTCTCTCTAATGGTAGCACTTTATATAACTACAGTGTATCACAGCCAGGAAATTGAGGACTCACTGAACTTTTAAACTTTGTACTTAATCAAAGCACATTTGAGGGACAGAGTTAACCTGTCTAGTTACTTCTGTTTACAACCTTGCTAGATTTGGGGGGCTAGCCCATGCATCTGGTCCCATCACTGACTCTAGAAAAGCTGTCCAGACCTTGTTAGAAGATAGATCTGATCTCTCCCAACCATGGTTCCTAAATGCTTTACTAGGCTTCTGGTCGGGATGCCACGCCCTCCCTGCCTGTTAGCCTGTGCCCCCTGGGCTGTGCTCCTACACTCGCACCGTTTGTCCCCACTGTGCATGTCCACAGGCTGGCCTCCGCTTCCACTTAAACTCTGTCATCTCAGCATGTGTCCTTTAGGCAGGCCTGTGCCTGCAGGCTCTGGCCTCAGACAGGCCCTCTGGCCTCACAGGCGTCTCAGACTTGTTTCTCTCAAATTCCTTTCCACCTCCTCCTCCTCTCTCTCCCCCATGAAGGCAAACACTTCAAGATGGTGGATATCCAAAGTACAATATTTGTTTGTTTGTGCTGGAATTTTGAAATCTCAAATATTTATTTAAATAATGTGAGTCATAATTTGGGGGTTATAGTTATGGGGTTGTTTTGTTTCTATAGTATCTATCATAAAAAGCCAGTTTTCTTCTGTAAATGCCTTTAAGATCTCTGTGATAGTGAAATAATGTCAATAAAGTTTGAGAATCTTGGGGGTAGAAATATGATTCTAAACCTCCTTCTAGCCCTACCTGGTTTGACTCAGTGGATAGAGCGTCGGCCTGTGGACTCAAGGATCTCAGGTTCAATTCTGGTCAAGGGCATGTACCTTTGTTGCAGGCACATCCCCAATGGGGGGTGTGCAGGAGGCAACTGATCGATGTTTCTCTCTCATCGATGTTTCTGACTCTCTATTCCTCTCCCTTCCTCTCTGTAAAGAATCAATAAAATATATTTTTAAAATAATAGAAAATAAACATCCTTCTATTTTATAATAAGTGAAGGAAAAATAGGCTTTACTTTTAGGCAATTAACTGAGTGTGTCTGATTCTTCTCAGTGACCTTGGTACCTTTTCCAACCTTACTATAGGAATAATTCTCATGACTCAGTGTAGTCCTTCCTGGTCATTGTGATGGAAGGAGGGAAATGTGTTGTTGGAGAAGAAAGCATGCTATCTGGAACCTGGAACTTTCTCAATGCCAAGGCCACGGTCAGAATAAGGGGTTCAGATCGGGAGGACGAGTCAGGGGGAAAAAGGGGGGCGGGCAGAGCCTCGTGCCCATAGGAGCACATGGTGACCATTATGAACAGAGAGGTTAAATCTGTGCTTTCAAACTGTGATATATGGGGGAGTAACAGGGATTATGAAAGCCACACAGTGGATAGCAGTTAACGTCTTGGGTCATGAATTTTATTGGTTTCAACGGCACTCCTTGCTGAATGGGCTTGAACAGTCTAAGAAGGAAATTTCCCATTACCTGTGCATTGATTATCTTTACTTTGATGCATATTCTAGCCCAATGGAGCCAACAAGCAGCAGTAAATATAATATCACGGCTATATATTCTGCCTATTCTACTTTATACTTGACACGAAGAGGCAAATGAAGATGACAACAAGGCATGTGAGTCATTACTATTACCCCATGGACATTGTCACATCACAGCAGCCTGGATCCTTGCTTTTCTGGATCTGTGATTGACGTTTATCATGGAAAATAAAAGGAACTTCCTTCATTATAACATCTCTAGTACCATTTTTATTAGTCATAGTACAGTTGTTTAGAGACTAAGTTACTTAGGGACTAAAACTCTAGGACATTTATTAAATAAGCTCTTACCTTAGTTTAGTTATTATGTCTAAAAGTTTTTTGATCATTTTGATAAAAGTCTGTTTTTATCTGTTCTACACTTTCATCTTCCATAGCAAAGTTTCAGTAAATGGATTTATTATAGATTTTCTCACAGACATGCTTTTTTTTTTTTTTTTTTTTTCCCTTTTGGAGTCATGGACTTCTTTATGAGTCTGATGAAGAATATAGAAAACACACACACACACACACACACACACACACACATACACACACACACATACACGCACACACATACGCATGCACAGGGCCTTGCTTTCTAGAGCTTTCACAGACCACTCCCTCCATGGCTCCAGGCCAGTGCCCCAGGCTGAGAACCCAGCACAGCTCTGTAAGCTTCTCTACAAGATCCGTGTCTTGTCTAGACTTGCATCTTTGGTGTCTAGTTCACTGCCTGGCTGGGATGATAATCAGTGTCAGAAAATGAATAATTTCTGGAGACCGATGGGGTAGGAAATGTGTTTGGGCTTGTGCAGTTATTGTGATGCAGGTGTTGTGTTTGCGACAGCAGGTTAGGTAGGAAGGATGTCACAGGCTTGATGAGATACCCAGACCTGGGCTGGCTGCCCAGCAGGGGGGATACAGAGCTATTCCTGTGCTTGAATGTTTGCTACTCTGGCTTAGGCCATCAAAGTCACCTTCTATTATCTTCTCTTTCTTACATGATTTTTGCTATTGTTTTAGCTTGAGGTGTCAACCTCTAGGCTGTTTTCCACAGTCCAAGTGCCTAGGCAGGGAAGGCCCTAACCCGGGGTAAGGAAGTCTGGATATTTAAGTGGGTGGAACAGGGAGAGTAAGCTCCATATTATGATATCTGCAGTATTTCAAAATACTTCAGGTCAGTGCGATTTTAAGTATGTGCTGGCTGGCTTAAGTTTCCACTTCAGGAGAGGGCATCACCCTCCAGGACAGCTGCTATGCTACAAGATTGCAGCCAGCTATGTGCCTGTTCATACCTGAAGTTCTGTGAATGTCAGGAGTTGTTTTTATTTGCGAAATGAGTGAATTGCTGATTAGCTTAATGAGTGTTAGAAATGGTCTCACCGGTGACCTTCAGGGAATTAGCTATTTGACATGAGGGGTTAGTTGCATGGGTCTAGTAATAATTAATATCATTTTAAAACATTCGTTTAAAATCTTGCTTGGCGTTGACTTGTATTGACATAACCTTCAAACACGTGGTATCTACAGAACATGTGAAGTGCAATTAACAAGTTTTGCTTGAAAAAGTTTGTGTTTGGTTTGGTTTTTGTTGCAAAACTAGGGCTAAGAAGATGGTGGATGAAGAGCATATTCGGCACTGCATGCTTTACGAGTTCCAATTAGGAAGAAAAGCAAGTGAGGCTGCAAAAAACATCTGTAGTGCTCTTGGTCAAGATGCAGTTAGCGCCAGAAAATGCCAGCGTTGGTTTGAGAAATTTCACGAGGGAAATTTTTCGTTAGATGACAAGAGTGGTCGAGGCCCTGTGTCCAATTTTAATCAAGAAGCTCTTCAAGGTCTTTTGGTGCAAAATCCTCAAATTACCCAACAAGAGCTTGCGACAACTTTAAATTGTTCACAAAAAACAATTTCCAATCAATTGCGTGCACTTGGCAAAGTCCAAAAGTTTGGAAAATGGGTTCCTCATGAGTTGACCGACAACAACCGTAATCAAAGAGTCACAATTTGCAGTTCGCTCCTCTCTCCTCAAAACCATTTGCCGTTTTTAGAGCAAATTGTTACCGGAGATGAAGAATGGGTACTGTATGTTAATTTGAAAAGGCGGCCTCAATGGTTGGACAAAAATGAGGCTCCGCAGCCCATGCCAAAACCTGACTTGCATGCGAAAAAAGTGATGTTGTGTGTTTGGTGGAATTTTAAAGGAATTCTTCATTTTGAACTTTTACCATCTACCCAAACCATTACAAGTGCAGTGTATAGTGCCCAATTGGAAAGGTTAGCCCAAGCTTTAAGAGAAAAAGAACCCGCGCTGATTAATCGGAAGGGCGTAATTCTTCACCACGATAACGCACGACCGCATACTGCAAGAATCACTGCTGAAAAACTGCGCCAGTTGGAATGGGAAGTTCTCCCTCAACCTGCATATTCTCCTGATATTGCCCCTTCCGATGACCATTTGTTTCGTTCTTTGCAAAACTTTCTTCTTGGAAAAAATTTAATAATGAAGAATGCCTCAAAAATGCATTGACCGAATTTTTTGCATCAAAATCACAAGAATTTTACAACAGAGGGATTAAAATGCTTCCTGAGTGTTGGGCACAAGTAGTAGAAAACAACGGCAACTATATTGTTGATTAAATTTTGTTGTATTGTTTAAATAAATTTGATTTAAAAAAGTATTAGCAAACGACATTAATTATTACTAGACCTAATAGATGTGGAGAATTCACCACTGAGGCAAGGCTTGCCGCTTGCTCCCCCGGGGGTGGCTCTGCAGTCTTCTGCCCAGGCCTTGTTGCAGGTCCAGCTGCCTGTTGCCTACTGAAAGGGCAGCATCCTCCCTGGCGTGGGGGGGGGGGGGTAGGTGAGGAGGGGCGGGCGGTCTTCTGTGACAGGTGAGGGAGCACCACCAGGGCAGGGACGGGGTTTCCTGGAGCTTTCGAAGCAGACTCTGGGACCGTTTCTATGGCTGCTTGCTAATGCGTGTTTATTTAATGAATGTTTACATGTGGGTAGGAATATCTGACCTGAGGTTTGCTCTTGTAAGTCAGAAGCCAGGTCAAACTGCTTCAGTGCATGTCATTACCTACCAAAAGAAACCTCAGTGTTTCGTGTGACCCAATTGGCTGAGGAAGGTGCACAGAATTATGGAGAATTTGCTTCCAGGAGAGATTCCATAAATTACTCTCTACTCTGGTAGCAGCCCAGAAAAGAATGCAGCGGCTGCAATGCCAGCATATATTTCTCAGCCTGGCTCTCTGGGTCGGCTATGGCTTGACCCCAGGCTGCAGGGTGGGGCTGGGTCTGCTCTCCATCCCAGAGTCCAGACTTACGTAGCAGCTGCACCTGCTGTTCAAGGGCACGTTGTTCTCAGTGTTGGCTCAGGAGCACAAGAGGGGCGACAGAGAGGCTCTGCTGTGGGCTGTCCCATGTGGCCTCTTCAGGTTTCAGTGGTCAAGGTCAGTTCCACGGCAAATCCCAGTCAGTGGAGGTGGGAGATGCTTTATGCGTCCCCACCAGCAGGAATGGGGAGACAAGAGAGACACACACCTCCACTCAGCAGTGGGAGGAAAATAGAAAATATACTAGAAGGCCAGACCTGGGCCTCGCTGTTCAATGGGCTGCACAGCTCTAGACAAACCGCTTAAGCTTCCAGATTCCTCAGATTTTTTCACTGATGAAATGGGTCCTGTAAGCTAGCTCATGAAATCTGTGACCCCAAAAAGAGGTATGATGTGTCTGTGGGTTACCTTTGGTCTGGGTCCTCTCCAATCGGGCACCTAAGGATTATGAAACTGTTCCCAGGGTCTAATGCTGGCTGATCTTGATCCCTTAATTCTTCCCCTTCTCAAAAGTCAACTATAAAATTAGTCTCACTTGTGTATGTGCACAGTTTGTGTGTTTTTTTTAATGTATATTCCAACCCCAGACTTCCCCATCGCTATATGATTTGAAGTTTAGGACACATTAGTTGCAATGGGTTCTGTGCCCTGCACCATCAGGGGTGGCACTGATTTCTGTCTTTGCTTAGGAGTCACAGTGGGACTCAGATTTCAAGACAGCTGGCTTGGGAGCTTGAGGGATGCTCATTCACGACCTTGGACTCTTCTAAATACAGCCTCGGCTTGTGCAGTGGACAGCCCAGTCTCCTCCCTGCCTGAAGGGGGCACAGGACATGTGGTTCATGCCTCCCCTTACCCTCCTCCCCACTCCTCCCAGTCCCAGCTCTGCCCCATGGCAGCTTCCTTCCAAGGCTTGCTAAATTGTTTTGAATGCTGTGGTAAATGGGTTATTCTTAAATGGGAGCCTGGGCAAATCTGGTTTGGACTGGAAACCACTCAAGGGTTTTAAAAGAAGCCAATGGGGAGGGACTGGGATCTGTTTGTTTTCTCGGTTTTCATGGTGCGCAGACAAGCCAAAAGGAAAACTACACTTATCCTAAGAGTAAACACTTGTGTTTCTAAGAAAACTTGAAAATTGACACTGATCAACACCTGAACAACAGGATCTCCTATCTTGAATGTGAGGGTGAAATGCCTGGAGCCCTGGTTTCATCAGTCCCTGGCAGATAAGCATTCCTTACCTCTGGCCTCAGCCTCCCTCAGACCCTTCTGTGTAAGGTCACCTCTTTGGCCAAACAGGCGTGGCTAGAGTCAAGTAGGAACTCCTTGACTCAGAAATGCTGTTTCCCCTCAGGAATGTTTCCTAAGTCCTATTCATGTTGGATCTGAGAAGCTCAAGACGTGGGAGGCAGGTTGGATCCATACAAACAGTGCCAAGGCCTGAAGCCTGACCCACCCCGAGGAGAGAAGAGTTTGGGTGTGAGAAGAACAATGCAAAGGCCCTGGGCAGCGGGGCAGTGCGCTGTAGACTTTGCCTCTTTGCTTTGAGGTTAAGGAGCTGAACTGGTCTGGGTCAGTGTTTCTGGAATGAGGCAATGTCTGCCCAGGTGCCTGAGTGAACTGAGTTACTCAGTAGAAAGCCCTATCTGCATTCCTACCACACATGGATTCCTGACTTTGATCTTTTATTAACTTAATTAATCATTAAACTTGTTTTCATTAAATTCTCTCTCCTAACAGTTTTTCAGTTTCCTTCTCTCTTTCCCCCACTCTTTCCCTCTATCCCTCCCCTTCTTCTTTCCATTTTTATTGGGTTTTATTTTTTTAAACATATTGGTAACATACCCAGAGGGCATGAGGCAAGCCCAACACTGGGAAATGGGGAGGTTGGGTTTAAACCCTCCTCTCTCCCTTCCTCTCCTCCTGTGTTTGTTCTGTGTCCCTTCTCATGGGTCCCTTTAGGCTGAATTCTACTTTTGCAAAGTGACTCTTCCCCCACTCACCTTTGCTCCAGAAGCACTCCCCAAGACTCATCAAAATTTTCTTTTTTTGCGTGTGTTAATAAAAACATTAAAACCTGTAAAGATTTTTTGAGTTTATTTGAACCAAACTGTGACATTTGCAGGGAAGCAGAACCTCAAGGAATTGAGATAATGCTCCAGAGAATGGAGGGTTACATCTGTTTTTATACATTTACAATCAAAGGAAGGGACAGGTGGATTACAGGAAATCCATTGGTGATACACTAGAGAGCAGGGAGAAAGCAAAGCGGGGAAACCCCCTGGGATTTGATTATAAGTAAAAGGATGGACACAGACTTAGGTGGGTTCAGGAATAATTGACATTAGGCTGTGCCCCGAAGGATCCAGAAAAGGGAAGTTACAAGTTACCAAGACATTTTAAGGGTATGTTATCATAGATGCAAAAAGATAGATAGGCTCAGTTAAGGTAAAGGTTGACCTTGCCAGTGAAGAGATACTGGCCTACCCATCATAACTGCTTTTAGTTAAAGTTTAATTTCAGACCATCCCTTGTGGTTACTTTAGGTCTCTGAGTTTGCAAGACCGCCATGCAGGCATCCCCTGAGCCTGTCAGGTTAGCACGTGGCCCCTTTCGTCCACAGTGTGCAAATCGACTTAGTTAAATGAGCAGAATGAGGGGAAATTGTCTCCATTCAGTTGGGAGATAAGAGAATAACAGTTTATATCCATACTAAGGTAAAACTGCTTAAAATGCCCTCGCCTCTCAACAGTTCGGTCCCGGTTCTGATTTGAGATGCTGTTATTGATTTATCCATGACATGTGTGGTTAAATACAATCCCAACATGATGGAGAGGATGATGGGCTGGAGCTTTGTAGAGAGAGCCTTTCAAAAGGAGTGAATCTTCTAATTAGGGATTTTATAAGCCTGTTCATTATTCCCCTGAAGATTGGATACCATCAAAGCCTGGCCTACGTTATCTGTGTTGATAAGAAAGGATATTGTATGAAAGCAATTACCATTAATTACTTCACTAATGCAACAAATATGTGTAATCACCTACTATATTGGTATCTTTTGTAGATATTGAGGATACAGTGTTTGAGAGACAAGGCTGTGCTCAAATGGGAGACAGCAGAAACATAGGGACACCTGGAAGAGGTGGATGCTAGGAAGGAAAGAAAGCAGAGGGACAGGATGAAGCTGGGCCTGGAGGAAACTGGTGATTTGTATGGAGAGGCCAGTGAAGACCCACAGGACAATGAAGACAATACATATGCTACTATAATGAAGATCTAGGCCTTTGAAAATTTGGGGGAGGTACAATCCAGGCAAAGGGAACAGCAAGTGCAAAGGCCCTGTGGTAGGAATGAGCTTGGCAAGCTGAGAAACAGAGGTGAGGGTAGCTTGCCTATAACAAACAAGGATATTTGTAGGAGATGAAGTAAGAAATATAGGCAGTATCCTATAGGTCATGCTAGAGAGTTTGAATCTCAGTTCTAGCTGAAGTAGGAAACCTGAAGATTGGGAGTAATCTTTTACCCTGATAACTTGCATAATCTGGTTCATTAAATGCTTGTGTAGAGTTGACAGAAGAGGGACAAACTGAAAGTTAAGTCTGTAATCTAGGAGTAAAAATGATAGCCGAAGAGAGAAAGGCAAGGGTTCATCTCAACTAATATCCTATGTAGTAAAGAGGGAATATGCTAACTGACCATCACACCCTCACAAAGATGGTAGCACCCACAGCCACAAGATGGTGGTGCCCAGTCCCCTCAGCCCCACTGGGGTGTCAGGCATACAGCACAGCCGGGCCCAGCCCCAGGGGGGTCTGGCTATTCTGCTTGCCTGCCTCTGGAGTCTCCCAGTCCTCTCAGACCTTCCCAGCTGCCTAAGGGCCAGCCTGAGTGTAGGCAAGCCTCTGATGGTGGCAGCCCAGCTGACCAGGGCTGGTACAAGGGACGACCAAATGACGGAACAATCAGGCTGTGTGGGGCAACCAGACTGGCAGGGGGGCTGTGAGGGGTGACCAGGCTGGCAGGGAGTTGTTGGGGTGATTAGGCTGGCGGGCGGGGGGGAGGGGTGCAGTGAGGGGTGCCTAGGCTGGTGGGGGGGGGCAGTTGAGTGCCACCAGGCTGGCAGGGGAGGCAGTTGGGGGCAACCAGGCCGGCAGGGGCAGGCAGTTAGGGGCAATCAGGTTGGCATGCAGAGGCAGTGAGGGGCGATCAGGCTAGTGTGGGGGGGGGGGGGCAGGTAGGGGCAACCAGGCAGGCAGGCAGGTAAGCAATTAGGAGTCAGAGTCCAGGATTGTGACAAGCAGTAGGACATCCCCTGAGGAGTCCCGGATTGGAGAGGGTACAGGCTGGGCTGAGGGACACTACATGCACAAATTTTATGCACAGGGTCTATAGTCATTTAATAAAAGAAAAGATCTATTAACTTATCAAAATGAAAGGAAAAAATCAATTGCAGAAAAGAAATGAATGACAAACTCCCCCTGACATAACAAGCATGTATGGTGTAGATTTTATGCTCTTAAAATGAAAACGATAACAAAGTTTTATTTCTTATGATTGCTTTGCAGGTGATTGTGCTTTCCATATACATTGCTCAGTTTTGGGCCCTATTCCAATTGCTCAGTAGGACAGGGAGCTCAAATGTTCATTTTCCTCCCAGCCATGGTTGAGAAGTCATTTCAGTTAAGTAGGTTGACATTGAGAGCCAAACTCTCAATTCATTCACTTCAGAATATTTGGGGGAAAGTGAAGGCAGCTGAGGTAAAGCTGTGGTACCTGACCCTGGAGAAAGCAGGCTGCAGGCCACCTGGGTGCAGAGCAAGCCCCTGAGGCCGTGGCCCTGAGCATCACAGAGCAGTCCCAGGCGCAGGCCTGACTGGGGACACGCACCTCGTCACCCCCACTGCCTGGCCTGGCTGCAGGCAGCTGTGGGACCCCAGGGGTTGAGCACATCAGTTACACGGTTTTGTTTTCTGTTCCCTTTGAAAGGTGGCATAAGGGTGAACCGAAATGCTGCCGGCCTTCTTTGTTCTCTTTTACTCGAAGAAGAATTTGAAGCTGGTGAATGTGAGGGAACGTGTCCAGAGAGGAGACCTTCTGCAGGGCAGCATTTTGCAATAGGGTAGCAGGCAGGACCACAAAGACAAAAGCAGTTTGCATCATCCCCTGGGACTAATGTCAGCCCAGCTGGGAGTTCTTACAATGACCTCAGAACATGGGCTTTCCTGAACACCTAATACATCTCACCTAGAGGTGAGATGCCGTCATTTTGAACCAAGAGTCTTGTGTTAAATGCTAGACATTCGTGTTTTTTAAAACTCAGTAAAACATTGGCGGCTAGACTAAATACTTTTAGAACACATACAAGAAATAACTAACTACACCATGTGGTCATACATATCTGTGACAGGCCATTTACTTACTCTTATGAGGTGCTGACTAAAGTAAATTTAATTAATCTCTGTTTTTTAATAATGTGGAAACACCAATTGTCACTAATAATCAGTGACTCGTGGCATTTTAATTATCCATTAATTATTTCCTTTCTAAAACAAATGCCTTAATCTTAATGAATTTAGTTTTACATTATTTGTTTTAGAAATGAATTTTTACAGACCATTTTATTAAAAATGACCTAGGACTTTTTTAGATGTCTGAAGCAGAATCAACAAATCACATTCCCACCTGATTTTTGTGGTTGATTTCTTTATTTTTTTCAAAGTTATTCGGACAGTGGTGTTGCCACATTGGGCTTGGAAATCTTTCTCCATTGGGACATGAAGTGTAATTCTGGTCAATGACTTCCACAACTAAAAGCATTTTTCGGTTCCTTAAAATTCACTGGAGATCCCTAGAGAACTGTGACCGGGTGTGTAAATAAGGATGTAGTGCCACTGAAGCGCTTGGTCTTTCATTTTAGATTGCAATTACATCATCATTTTGGGTGACCTCTGCTCTTATCTCCTCTTACAACTGCCCAATCTCTACAGCCTAGAGGGAAATAAGTTTTCTCCAACAGTTACCAAACCCTGCACCCCTACCTAAGTCCCCACTTCCCATCCCAGCTCCTTTCTCATCTCACCCCACCCTGGGATGGCAGGCACTTGGAGTCCAATTCCATGAGGCCTTTCTCGTTGGGTCTGCCTTCCCTGTTCTCAGCGGGCTTGAGTGCCCCCAGTGCCCGTCTTTGACAATATCCAAATGCAGGCGACCTTCTTTAGGGCCCGGGGCCTCCTAAAAGCCCAGGCTCCGGGTCCTTTCACCATCTCTCCATCAGAAGTAACCTTCTGGACTGAATCCTAACTCAGATGCTCATAGATTATTAACTTGAAAGACAAAGTGGAACATGTCGATGGTGCAGCCGCAGGGCCTGCCGCAGAGCTGGCAGGAAGCACCCTGAAGAGCGTCAAGTATGTGCATCTCCTTCCTTGAGCTGACTCCTGAGAGCTCATGGAAGGCAGGTTTGAAATCACTGAGATTAGACTCACTTGGTTCAGGAGAAGGCTGCAGGAGAGAGAAGCGTGGGGAGGTGGGTAAAAGTGAGGCCCCCCTCGCCTGGCTGAGGAGCTCAGGGGCACAGGAGGCTAATGGAGTGAAAGGGAAGGGGGAGGTTCTTAAAGAGCCCATATGAACCGTGACTTGAAAACCAGGATGGAGGGAACACACCATTAACTGCAGTTCGGTACGCCCAAAGCAGCGCTAACACAGACCTCGGAGCTGTCCTGTCTCCTCTGAGAGAAACGCTCACTGAGACCTCATGTCCTGGCCTGGCTGATGCCTCACACTGAGTGAGCCTCCCCAACTTCAGTTGAGCCTTCCCAATAAACTCTGTCTCTTCTATCTACCTGTCAGTCTCCACTTCAAAGCACTCCTCATTCTGGCCTGTGTTCTCCATTAAAGAGTCTGGAAGTTATTTCTGACCTAAACCTGCACTCGGCTCAAATCCTGAATTTCTTTGGTTTATCATAGTTTATCTTACTAAGTACCCATGTACACACCCAACCGGAATGCCTACCTGCAGTTATGCAACCCTGTTGCAAGACTCCAGGGTTAATTCATAGTGTGCCAACGGGCAGGACGTGTCACCAACCAGGCAGGGAGTGTTCCTGAGGCACTGCAGGCCATGCCAGTCATCCAGTCACCGTGCAGAGCTTCCAGAGCCCAGTCCCTCTGGGGACAGTTGCATTTCATGGGGACAAAGGAATTCAACTCTGATAGTGATAGATTGTGAATTAGTGAACATGATAGATAGGTATTTCTGGGTCTTATGTGCTCTACTTGGGGTACAGATTATTTGGGGAATATATCTATAAATTCTAGTTTTGTAAGGATCCCTGGAGAGCATATTGGTATAAATTAAAATTAGCATGATCATGTTCCTTATTTAAAAAAGTTGTATTGTGGAAAGGATGAGTAGATATTCAACAATTGATTATATAATATTATGTAACAATCTGTCCAGCATTGCTCTAGATACTACCAGGATCACGCGTGATGTAATTCTCCGAGAGAACTATTATGCATATTTTTACATAGTTTAGATTATACTGCAGCTAGGTATCCTGATTCTATCACTTCACCTTATTTCATAATTATTTCATGTGCTTAAAATATACAGGGATGGGCAAAAGTAGCTTTGTAGTTATTCGTGTGGAAGAATATATAATACAAGAATAAACTGTGTTTCACATACTCACAACTGTAAACCATCTTTTGGCCATCCCTGTATTCAAGCACATTATTTTTACAACTGCAGAATATGATGTAACATATGTGGCCAATTGTTCTCCACGGACATTTAAATCTCTTCTAAATGTGAACAGAGCTGCTTTTTATCTACAGCTGCTGATTGTATTGCCAAAGGATATATTCATAAACCTAAAATAAGTAATAGGTTTGAAAATTGTCCAGCAACTCCAAACTAATTTCAAATATATATTTTAAATATATATGCAGCATTCTACCAAGGTTTCTCAAATTTCATTAGCCAGATTGTAAATCTGGGAACATGTTTTGTAGATTTTAGCAATGCATATTAAGTTTATACTAGATATTTTGAGTTTAATTTCTTAGATACAACATATATTATTAATTACTAGTAGTTCTGCGCCCGAATCCCTGTGCCAGTAGGTCACTGCAGCTCTCCTGCCTTCTTCCACTCTTCTTATCCTGCCCCCCACCTCAGGCATAGCTTGCTGTCCTGCCCCCTCCTGTAGCTCTCAGTTGCCCACTTGTAGTTCTCTGCCCCACTCTCCTGCAGATCTGTGATCTGGTCATTACCTGGTCGGTCGTTATGCCTCAGGGCATACCAAATAATCGTCATATTCCTCTCATTATATAGGATGAGTCAGAATCACCATGTGATACACTAATATTAAGATATCACCTGCCATAGCATGTTTGGCTCACTGGATAGAGGGACGGCCTGCAGACTGAAGGGTCCCAGATTTGATTCCAGTCATGGGCATGTATTGTACCTTTGTTGCGGGCACATCCCCAGTAGGGGTATGCAGGAGGCAGCTGATCAATGTTTCTCTCTCCTTGATGTTTCTAACTCTCTATCCATTTCCCTTCCTCTCTGTAAAAACAAAACAAAACAAAACAACAAATAAAATATATATTTTTTAAAATCTTCTGAAACCACCAGGCATTGTGCTCTGAATTTATAGTTGGTTTAGAAAATAGGCAGTTCCTTTGCATACTATCCCCATATTAGAGTAAATGCACATTGATAGAAGGTGTGATTTCTCTGTGCCCAGAACAATGCCTAACACATACCAGTAACTCAGTAGATCTTTTGGGATTGAACTGATACCAAGAGCATGGACATCATTATTTATTATGTTTATTACTGGCTTCATTCAGTTCTTACCTTACAGAAAATGTCTTGCTGAATATTGAACTAGTGTTGTGATTTTGTATGGGTTATAGATTTCATCCAATTATTGTAGTAACTAGCAATAATAAACTGTAAAGTAGAAAACTGTTTAACATTACCACCATGTAAAACTGTTTTGTGATCTTTTTTCAATTAGCATTAGCTTTATTTTGGCTTCTGATTTTATTAATAATGATTTACTACAATATACTTGTTTTTAATCATGTTAGAGATTATATTGGCCAAAAATCAGGATTTGGTATGAGTCACAACATTAATAAAAAGCAAAAAATAAAATAAAAATAAATGGATACCATACAATCATTGTATTCCTTTCCTAGGAATGCTGTAACAAATTCCCATAAAGTTGATGGCTTAAAACAACAGATTTTTCTCTCCCAATTCTGGAAGTGAGACATTTGAAATCAGGCAGGGCCATGCCCTCTAGACAGGCTCCAGGGAAATCCTTCCTTGCTTCTTCCAGCTTCCGTTGGCTTCCAGGCCTTTGTTGGCTTGTGGCCGTGTCACTCCAACCTCTGCTTCCATCTTCACAGTAGTCTTTTTTACCTTCTTTCTTTATCTCTCCTCTTGTAAGTATCACTTATAAAGACACCTGCCTTTGGACTTAGGGCCCACCAGATATTAAGGATCTACTCACCTGGAGATCCTTAACTTAAATGAACTCACAAAGATCACTTTTTGGAATAGGTCAGTGATCGGCAAACTGCGGCTCGAGAGTCACATGCGGCTCTTTAGCCCCTTGAGTGTGGCTCTTCCACAAAATACCACATGCGGGTGTGCACGTACAGTGCGATTGAAATTTCGTGGCCTATGCACAGAAGTTGGTTTTTGGCTCTTAAAAGAAATGTCAATCATTGTACTGTTGATATTTGGCTCTGTTGACTAATGAGTTTGCCGACTACTGGAATAGGTCATCTTTACAGGTTCCAGGGGCATATCTTTTGGGGGGACCATAATTCAACCCACTATAATCTTACCTGATAACACTGAACTTCAGCTGTTGTTCCACTGACAAGTAGAAGCTTGATTTTAAGATACTGAAAATTGCAATCTTCATTAATACCAAACTGTTTTATGTGTGAATCTACGAAGGAAAAAGATGAATAAACGCAAGGATGAATAAGTGGGGAGGAGGTGAAGGGTGAATGAGATACTTGGAACCCAAAGTAATTTAAAAATATTTGAGAATGCTGGGTAAGGAAGATTGAGATTAAAAATGGAAAAACTTCTATTTGCCAAAAATATGTTTTTGCAGACATATAGTATTACAGACCT
This sequence comes from Pipistrellus kuhlii, assembly GCF_014108245.1. Lineage (NCBI taxonomy): Eukaryota > Metazoa > Chordata > Mammalia > Chiroptera > Vespertilionidae > Pipistrellus > Pipistrellus kuhlii. The sequence continues at coordinate 68,854,145 of NW_023425573.1, forward strand.
ACTTTATATATTTATGTAGCAATTTAATAGAAGCCAAAAGTGTGGTCAATATCAATGGAACTTTTCTGTGTTAAATTGGCATGACTTTATGTGTAAACTGACCAGTTTTCACAGTTACTTAAGCATATTTAAATTGGGAGAACTGCTGAGACCCCTAAATCCCCCCTTTTAAAAATTAATTTTGATACACAAAAGTCTATCTATGCTGTGCCACATGGGCAGAAATGGAGCCCGTACCGTTATTTGAAAATGTGATGAATGATCCAAGTTAGTTCTCTTACACATGTATTTCTAAATATTATTGAAGGTTTCACACTGTCCCTTTTAATAATCTGCAAAAAGTCTTATTGAGGGGGATTTCTCTTCAGTGGAAACATTACAGGAGGTGGGGGGTGGGCATTAAAAACCTCATATAAAATGCTGAGAAAAGAAATCCTGAGGTAGGATTTCCCAAAGCGAATTCTTGCCTATCAATATGCACCAGATGCCAGGAAAGCGCTTCCCTTTCTGCCACAGCCACCCTCACCCAGCTCTGAAATGATGGCTGGTTTTCTAATGCTCAAGTCAGTGACTCATTCTTCACTGCGCACTAGATCCTGGGACACCGGGGATCTGTCAGATACCCAGCCCCCGTGGCCTGATTTCCTCTTTCTTCTCACAGACACCTCCCCGCCTGCCCCCTCAGTCCACTTAGTTTTTCCACTCCTCTGCTGGCATTCTGGTCACTTTTGTTACAAAGATTATAAGAATAATTGTTCCCAGGATTGTAAGAAGAACCTCTCCGAGGCTAGTTCAAATGGAGTGAAGATGCTGTGTTGCGGCTCCAAGGTGCCCTCTGAAAGAAAGCTCACCTGGCAGGCACTGAGCCTGGGGCCCAGGACGCCTCAGTGAGCTGGGAGGCGGTCTTTGTGTTGATGTTTCTCTGATTTTCTGTGTGTGTATTTTTATCTCTGCCTGGCTGCTTCTTTCTCCCGTACTCTGAGAATTAGCCTCTGCAGCAGAATCCTAGTTTATGTGTCTTTCAATGCCATTCATTATATCCGATGCCAATTTGCAGCCCAACGGCTTGTTATAAACTTCCACCCATATTCTCATACACTCTGCTTTCCGATGCTTTTGATGGGCTGACTTTGAGTCAGGTTTACAAGCCTTGTTTAATCCCATCATCACAAGGTGCCCCGCCCCCTCCTGCTGCAGCGATTGCTATATTTGAGTTGCTTCCTTCTCTCCATTTCACACACCTGCATTCACTGGGCTCTGCTCCCAATCACCCGATACATTTTTCTCTAAGGACGTCAATGTTGGTGCATCAGACAATTTTGGCACCCCTGAAAACTGATTCTTGCTATTTTTCATATTCTCCAACTAAAATATGCATGTATTTAAAATGGCCACATTTTCTACTTCCATTGCTCAATAATTTTTTAAAAATATGGTTAAGAGTAATTCCACTGACTGAGCTTATTGATTCTATTACTACTTTTGAATTGGGAGAATTTGGATAATTAATAAAATACTCTTCTTTTGAGTAATAAAATGCACCAAGTCAATATCTTTTATCGTATATAAGCGTGCCAGATCACCACCAAAGATTACCGTACATTTGAGTTTCCAGTCTTGAGAGTTTCTTCTTGATGAGTTTGAGACTCTTGTCCAGAAGAGTCAACTGTGATGTGAATAAAGAAGACAAAGTTATCAGTTCCCTGGGGACCGGATCTCTGTTCTTGTGTAGGCAACAGAGGGTTGAACAATTGCCAGAAAGATACTTGTGCTTTAACTCCTCCATCTCTCTGGTGAGCAGCACCAAGTGCTGGCGGGACCTCCACCCACCCAGGAGCCCCTCCTCATTACTAAGATTTTTCTCCAGGAGCTGACACTGAAAGCGAGGCTGATCCTGATCTAGGATATTTCAGAAGATTCTCCCAAATCAACCGCTCTGATAACTGATGTTAGAAATCGCACAGAGCTCACATCCTTTGGCTTAGATCTCCTTGCCTGCGAATCTCCGAAGAGAGTCACATGCAGAATTACTAACAGCGAAGACAATGTTAGCCCATGCATTGCCTTCATGAAAGTTAGGAAAAGTATTCTTTCTTGTACAGATTTAATTTTTTTACAATGTGCAGATTTATGTGAAAATAAAACTTATAATCATCTGCTAGAGAATTGTAACAAATACACAATTCTTCAGCATTATATGGGGGCCCTCTTGTGCAGTCTACAACCCTGATATTACTCAGCAGACCCAGAGCACTTTATTACTTAACCCCTAAGAATGCATCAGTGTTTTTTCTCTAAACAGATTTTGAGAGTCACAATACAAAAGGCAATAAAATACCCCAATAAGTAAATAGTCAATGGATATCAAAGTTAGGTAGAAAGAACAGACTAGGAACAAAGCTACCCTTTTCAGGTACACTGAATTCCAATTGCATTACATGGAGAAGGTAGTTAACAAAAAGTCTGTTTTTGGAAAATATTTTCAGATATCATTGAATATACTGTTCTCCCATTTCAAGAGTTTGCAGACAAATAATCAGATGAAAAAGACAAGACTTGTTGTAGATTTTCTATAGAATTGAGTAAGAGGTATAAACAAGAAACCTTTTTAAAAATGATAGGAAGAAAGAGTGTTTGCAGTCTTAGAGGTAAACAAAATATTTGAGATACTTAATGAATTATTTTTAAGAGTTTTCCATTTTTGGAAGAAAAAAAATAAGGAAACACGTTTGATTTTGTTGTGTTGTGTTTGTTTTATTAGAAGAGTGACCTGTGCTGGCATGGGTTATTCTGGTCATGTGTAAAGAGTTACTGGTGATCTCTCATACGCAAGGTTCTGCCATTTTTTCCTTACAGAAGTTGCTTTCTGCATTTGGTCTTCACACCATTCTCACATGGCAGGAATTTCTCTCCATCTGAGATAGAGGGGAAGCCCAGAGCATGTATGGCAGAACTATATTTCAATCTAAGTCCGTCTAACTCTTTCCTGTTATGATTTCTGCTCTGCAGACTCAGCTGAAAAATAATAATAATGGTAAAGTTACTGCTGTGTGTTGTGGATAGATGTGTACCCTCTAAAAATTCATATTATTTAAAAGTGTTTCTCTTATTAAATTGAAGTTCTAACTCCCAGTACTTCAGAATGTGATTTTGTTGTGGAGAAAGGGTCTTTACACAGGTAATTCATTTAAAATGAGGTCACTAGACAAGTCCAGTCAAATATGAGTGATGTCCTTCTGAAAAAGGGGAAATTGGGCAGACATACAAGGAGGTCACCTTGACAGAGAATGGGTAATGGCTGGTTCTACCAGCCAAAAATGCCAAGATGCCAGCCAACTGCCAGAAGCTAGAGGGGAGGTCTGGAGCAGACTCTCCCACAGCCCCCAGAAGGGACTAATCCTGCAGAGATCTGCACCTTTGGACTTCCAGCCTTGGGAACTGGGAGAAAGTAAATGTCTATGGTTTTAGCCATTTAGTTGGAAGTACGTGGTTACTATTGACCTAACAAACGAATAAACTGTATATCCCAACTCAGATGGGAGAAGCCAAGTGTAAGTAGCTGAATCCCATGCATGGCATCTTAATATGATGCAAGAAGCAGATGGGGACACTATGAGTTCTGAGAAAGCAAAGGTCAGTATGGGGTAAGTTGGGGACAGCTTGGCTCGGAGAGCTGACCTGGGATAAATGGGAGCCCCTGAAAATGTAAAAAGCCTTGCAACCACAGTGTTCATTTAGCTGGAGCTTTGTTTTATGTTTACTAATTTTGTTTCTACCTTTTATTGGAATGGACAAAGTTCATTGAACTTTATGTACCTTGATTAAACTCCAAGCAGAAATTTATGACATTCTTTAGCTTACCAACTTTGCTGGCCATATCTATTGTGTCTTACATGTCTCGGTGATCCAATCATTCCTCCAGAATATTCTTACAGGCAGCAGATGGGGGAGTTGAAAGAGAAAGAAAATATGAGGGGGGTGGAAACAGAGACTTATGAAAATGTAGAGTGATAGATTATCTTTGTTATGTATGTAGCATATCTGCCTGGATGTTGAGGAGAATAGGTTTGTAGGTGAAAATAGGATAATTTTATGACCCAAAGAAGCCTTAGATATTTTGTTTTCAAACACATGTTGAGCCTTGCATTCCATGTGAGAAGAGTCTTTCTCATAGCATTGAAGAGTGTGCCTGTGAATGGGTATTTATGGGAAGCCTGGGGTGTTTTAGAGAATCCTTCCAGCTTACCTGTTTGTCTTAGATGGGCAGTCCCATGAAGACAGAAGCAGGCAGGCACTGGTAGGCATGTTCCTCACACACCCCAGCCTGTGCTCTTGGGGTAACCTCCTCATGTGCTGGTCTGAACTGTGTATTTCTTAAGTAAGAAGTGCCTTTCCTATCTAGGCTAATGTAGTACATTAGTTATTAAGTGGTTTCGCTTAGACAATAATGATAACAACAGTAACAATAATAATTGCTGCTAACATAGTGGGTATTTACTGTTGGCAGGCTTACTGCTTAGTATTTCACTTATCTCATTTAATATTTCAAAGAGAATAGGGGAAGTGATTTCTTGTATTATTTCAAGAACAAGTAAATAAATCTTTTTTTTTTTTAATTATTTCTGTTCACTGAGGCTAGCCAGACCCTGGTGTAGGCATTTTCACTTATGATTTAAAGTTTTGATCCTATCTTCCTGGACCTGCCTTGAGACAAAGGATTTGTAATTTCTTTGGTCTGCTTTCTCCTCATGCCTTTCTGGTGACTTGTTTGATGAATTGAGCTGCCTTTCCCCTTATATGAACTAATTCTGTGAAGAATCCTCACTACTTATTTATTTAAATCACTTTGATAATGTTAATCATTTTCAAGCTCATACTGAAGGGTTCTAATGTCCCATGTTCCTTTTGCCAAAAAACTTGTGGGGGTCAACACTGTAACCCAAACGTTAGTCTTCACATTTTTACACAGCATATAGTCTTGCTGGCTTCCAGGTTCTTTGGCCTGTGCCTCCCTCAGCCTGCAGCCTCCACCCCCACGCCCACCTGCTTCATATGACTAATGCATATCCATTGTTGGCTCTTGTCTATGCTCCATCTCCTAAGAGTTCTCCTTGACCCTTATGTCTGAGTCAGAAGACCTTACTAAATGTTCCCATGTACTTGCTAGATATTCCCATGGCCTATCACAGCCTGATCTCACTATTTTGTAAATGTGCATTTACTATCTGAATGCCTCCTACAAGCAACTCAAAGGCAAGGACTAGATTTAGTTGACAATCACCCAGTATAGTATCTGACCTCTGAAAATAAATCCAGAATTTTTGTTGCAAGAGTGAATGAAGAATGACTATCTCTAGTCTCACATTTACCTAATTGTGTGATTACTTATGAAAATCCCCCCATTATACAGAGAATACCTCTGAGAAGAAGGTGGGACTCTTTCTAACAATTCTGAAAAGAAGGCAGGGCCTTTGTGTACTGAATAGAGTGTTTAGTACACGACCTGAAGACAAATAGGTGGAGCAGGAAGGACTTAGCAAATGGGGACCAATATGTCATCTTCCTTCCTGTTTCTTGGAAGCCAATGCTAAAGGAAGGAGAAGCTTAGATGCTTGATTCGCTTCTTGATTCCTTCTTACCTCTAACGGCTTTGGACAATGCACAGCCAACTTCCTCCTCAGTGTGTACAGCACCAAGGTTCTTAGCAGCCTTTTGTTTTGCTTCATATATAGGAAGATGACTTAGAGAGGCAAAGATTCCCCATGGTGGGAAGGGTGAGTAAAGTTGCTGTTTATTGATTTCTATTTTTTTTAGAGGCTGGGGCACACAGGGTTGCTGAAACAGGTGGTAGAACTAATATATTTTATAAATATTTAAAAGTGCCAGCTTCATATATCAATCTATGATGCTGCACTAATTCAGCATGAAAGATGAATATAATTTATGTGTGCTTCTAAACAGCACCAGTTCCCTGGATATTCCAGATCCATTTCATAGAGTTTAAGCATGCTTGCTTTTTGTTAGTAATTAAAACTGCAAGATTTTTTTATTAACTACTGCTCACACCTCAGTAGTTCTCTGAATATTTCTAGAGCCTCTGGTGATGACTACTGGGCAAGTGCAGATGAACGTGAAATAATGTGCACATATAAGCACATTTACAATGACCTAAAGCTTTCATGAGCTCACCTAAATTTCAAACAAGTTGGATAGAAAGAGGCAGAACCAACAAGTCCTAAACATGCTATTGAATATAGGATTTTGAAAAGGTCAAATTGAGTTTATTTCTCAATGGCATAGTGGTTTCCACACGAATTTCTAATAAAATAACCATAATGTATCATTTCTCTCTTAGAAAGCTCTGTCCATTCATTCATGTCTTTGCTACACCATCCAAATGTCCAGTTTCCAAAAAGAGCTGGTTAACTTAAAGGTGGGACTTTCATTAGTGTTTGAATCAGCAGATCAGCCTCACTTCTCATCTGATTGTGTGACTTCATTCCTGTACTGAGGTGACTCTAGACTCAGGTCTCTGCTGATAACTTTTCTGCAAATCAATCAAATTTTCAGAAATTACAGGGTGAGATTTAGGCTGTCGCTCCTAGGGTGTTATTTTACATCAGTCTTATGATTTAATAATATACAAGATCTTTCTATATTCTTAGAAGTTATAGTCAGCTAGATCCTCCTGGTGATGAATTAAATTATCTTATTTGTATTTGGGTGTCATGGGTCTTTGGGATACATGTTAAGAGTTTGGAAGAAAAGAAACTATTTCTGGACTTTGATAAATGAACAACAAAGCTAAACTTAATTTATTAGATGTTAACCTCCTTAAGTGGAGGTCGCATTTAATTCATTCAATAATGAGTACTTGAGATGTACCAGCAATTGTGCTGGGTTTGGAAAGTGTAAAGGAAAAAGGAACAGTAATAAAACAGTCATAGTCAGTGCCTTTAGGGAGTTCATCATCTAATGAGGAAAACAGAAATAGTGGTGTCATACATGAGATATGCACTTAGTATAAAGGCAGTACAGTTAATCACTGTGTGTGTGGGTGAGTTTTGCAGACAGAGATGACTGAGCAGAGTCACAATGGTGGGGGTGAGAAAGACCCACCTGACAGGTGGAAGTTGTAAGACATTTTCTGTTTCTGTAGCCTTGATCGTGGATTAGCAGTTCATCCTCATAGAGGCTGGAGAGTTGCACAGGCTCAGATCTTGTGTGTTAGTTTAAGGACATGGCATTTCACTTGTGAGCATAGGAAAGCCAGTGCGTCCATTTTCCATTTAGACATTTTGCTCCAGTAATTTTGCTGAACATGGACTGTAATTGGCAAAATAGAAGGAGACCTGTCAGCAGCCTTAGTGAGAGATGAAGAGGGCTGAATTAAGCACTGTGTGGATGGACACATGTTTGAAAGACAGCAACAACTAATTTTGATTATGAGGGCAGGAGTGCAGGAGAGGGGGATGGAAAGCAGGACTCCCAGATTTGACACTTGAGTGATCAGATGATGATGAGGTCAAGAGGATGCAGAAGGAGGATAGGTTCAGTGGGAGTTCAAAACATGTTTTTAATCTGTGGAGTTTGACTTGTCCATGGGTCACTCGAATTATCATTTCTGTTGATAGCCTAGTCTGAATATCAGGATAGATGTTTGGACTAAATATTTAGACTTGGGAGCTCTCAGAAAGCAGCTGGCAGTTGGCATTGTCATGGAGACAGAGAGCTTTCTGGGGGAGAACGGAGGGCATACAGGTGAGAAGGGCATAGAGACTAAGGATAGAAATATTCAGAGCATCAACAGAACTGGATATATCTATATATCCAGACATTTTCAGGACTCAGCACAATTCTTGGTGCGTGTGAAATTGTCAATAAATAAAATTTCATAAATTATCCATAAATAAATTTTGAATGTGTGAATAAAAGTTAAAAGTTTACAATTAAGTAAACACGTTTTGAGGTAGTCATTCCCACCCTGAGTATACAATGGAGTCACTGAAGAGTACTTAAAAATTATAGATTACCAAGTGCCACTCTCCAGAGAGCTGATGTCATTGTTGTGGGGTGGGATTTAGACACAGACATAGGCACATGTGTGTATGTTCTAGGTCTAAAAGTGATATATTACTTAGGTGACCTGGAAGTCATACTGTTGGATTCTAAGTTTCAGAATTTTTTTAAAAATATATTTTACTGATTTTTTACAGAGAGGAGGAGAGAGGGATAGAGAGCTAGAAACATCGATGAGAGAGAAACATCGACCAGCTGCCTCTTGCACACCCCCTACCGGGGATGTGCCTGCAACCAATGTACATGCCCTTGACCAGAATCGAACCCGGGACCTTTCAGTCCGCAGAGCGATGCTCTACCACTGAGCCAAACCGGTTTTGGCTAAGTTTCAGAATTTTGTTGTTGAAGAAACAAACCACTAGTCACTGAAAAAGGAACGTAGTTTTGTGTGAAAAATATTTAGTTTATCACTCAACATAGGAATTCTTTGGTAAATGAGGAGAAAAAGAGAGAGAAAGAGAGAATGAGAGAGAAAGAGAGAGAATGTGTGCATTGCGGGTGGGAAAGAGAGAGCCTGCACCCACCCACATGCATATATGAGCAAGTGCTGGACCATACATTCTACTTGCTTTAACTATCTTGAAAACACTTTGATCCATTTGGCTGGGGCATACCTCTGAAGTATGTGGGTCATTTAGGATGGTTAATTATCAGCTTTGGGTGTTTGAAACTGCTTAAGACTATGATATAGAGCAGGAGAACCTTGTGCTCTCTGTTGTCTTTCATGCCGAGTCTCTGATAAATACCAGGACATTAGAAACTGCCCCTGGTTGCTGGTTCCCTGGTTAATCATTGGCCCATGTCTGGGACAACTTAGATGACTATGTACTTGGCAACTCTGCCTCAAATTATAAGCTGACACCTGAGTGGGAGTATCAGTCTGAGATGACAATACATAAGACATCATAGCTGTCATGTCTGAAGCCAGCAGAATGGCTTGGCTTAGATCTTAGGACATTCACAGCTCTCAAGGTTAGGCTATTTTGCAGAAATATACTTGGGGACCTTTATGAATAATGTTATAGCTAAGGAACTACTTCCCCTCAAAAATCCTGGCATGCATCACTCTCACATATGCCTGGAAGCTGTGAATGATTATTACATAGTTGCTTCATAAGCAGTGGCATAAGCTTAAACATGGAGTCTTCATTTTTTATTCATTCACTTACTCATACAATATTTACTAGGTGTAGCAACTGAGGATAAAATGGTGAGTTTAAAAAGGACCCAGGCTTGTTCTCATGGAGTCTTGCAGACTAGTGAGATCAAGGTGGTGGGTGAGGAGAAAGACATTGATAAGATAATGTCCTAATGGATGCATAAGTGTAAATTCATGCAAGCCTTCCTAACAAAACAAATACTTATCCATGAGAGTATGTGGCAGAGCAGTGTCCTGGGAATTCAAAAAAGCTTCTGAAGAGCAGGGAACTGCAAGAGCACCAGCATGCTGGCATGAGGCGAGGAGGCAGGAGAGGTGGATAGGGTCAGATCAAGTAGGGACTTAAATGTCATGTTAAACCTATGAGAAGGTATTGCATATTTTTTATCAGAAGTGAGTGGCATTGTCAGAATTCTGATTTGAAAAAAATCACTCTGGCCACTGTGTAGTGACCAGATTGGGGAGAAGGATGTAATAAATGTGAAAACCCAGATAATAAATTATTGCAGAAGTCTAGGCAAGAGATGACAATGTTTAAGAGAAAGTAATTCCCAAGATATTTAGGGATAAAATGGTTGGTGATGTTGATTGAATTTGTGATGAGGGAGAGGGAGAGGAATCAGGGATGACTCTTAGTCTTAGTCTTGCATAACTATATGGATAGTGGTTTTGTTGACAGAGAGCTAGTAGAAAAGGGGGCAATGTTTAATGGTGCTGCATTGGAATGAGTCTACAGTGCAAGTCATGAGTTCAGTTTTTAATGTGTTAAGTTTGAGTATCTATGGGAGACCCAAGAGCAGATGTTCTAAATATAAGTACAGCCTTAAAACTCACCTGTGTAATTCCTCCCTGGCACTCTCCCATTCAAGGGTTCCAGAAGTAGCTTGCAGTGCCCCTTGGAGGAACTTTCCACTTCGTATTTCCTCTCCCTTTCTGATGGGTGGATATATAGCCTTGTACCAAGGAACACATGCCACCATGACATGAATTTGTTTTTCTTCCCTAGAACTAGGGGATGATGTGGGTCTTTATCTCCAGATGTGCATGCACATCTGTACTCACTTTACCACACCAGTGGCTACTATGTGGCTTTAGCATCTATTTGGTACAGTGGAGACACTCTGGTTAGAGTGATGCCCAGCTGGGCTCTGTAATAACTAGCTATGTGCTTTGGCCATTCTGATTTCTCTAGATCAATGTATTTTTCTGTGTGAGAGAAGGAGTTGAACTAGATCTAGATCATCTATAAGAGGTTTCTGACTTTAATATTCAGTGATGCTAATTTCTCATCTTAATCACCGCTAAGCAAATAGTTTGGGAAATGAGATTAATATATTTTAGATATAGGGAGTACTCTTTGGCCATTTCAGAATCGCTCACATTTGGTTAGCTCCCTATTTTTCATTTATTGGTCAGGTTATTCATCATATTTAGTGATGTTTAGATAGAGATGGAGGGATGTTTCTATTCAGATGCTGACTTTGATCCATGGGCATGGCTACCCGTGGTGCTCTGTTGGGATAGATGCTGGTGCTGCGTCTTTGTTGGGAGGAGACAGTCCTAAGCAATTGGTGATGTTCCTCATGGAGAGTGGTGGCAGCATAAGTGCATGTTTTGTATCCCAGTTCTGAGATCTGGGGTCTGTGTTTGCCCTGCCGATGTGTGAGCACTAGTTAGTGTTTAAAGCAAGTAATTGCAGGATTCATATACCTTCCCAGACTTGTGCTGGAGTTGAACCTTTCCAGTATTGTGTATTATGTGTAGTTCTAATGTAACTTCAACAATTGGGTGGGATAATAGGAGAAAGGTGACTGTATGTCTAGATAGTGTTATTTACTGGTTAGCACCATTTGGCACTTCCTGTAGAAAATATAAAGTGTCTACTTTTTTGTTTTTAAAAGGACAACCCCATATAATAAAAGCCTAAAGTGTATAACAACCAAACAGCCAAACAGCAAAATGACTGGTTGCTATGATGCACACTGACCACCAGGGGGCAGGCGCTCAATGTAGGAGCTGCATCTAGTGCAGTGTTTTTCAACCTTTTTTGGGCAAAGGCACACTTGTTTCATGAAAAAAATCACACGGCACACCACCATTAGAAAATGTTAAAAAATTTAACTCTGTGCCTATATTGACTATATATAAAGTAATTCTCTTGAATAGGAATCAAATAAACACAAAGAAAGTATTTTATAATTACTTTATTATGAAATATTAAGTAAACAAAATAGTGAAAAATTATAAAATTCTTGTCTTGTCTGCACCTACGGCACACCAGGCAACATCTCGCGGCACATCAATGTGCCGCGGAACAGCGGTTGAAAAACGCTGATCTAGTGGTCAGTGTGTTCCCACAGGAGGAGGGCTACTCAGCCAGAAATTGAACTCATGGCTGGTGAGCGCAGTAGTGGTGGCAGAAGCCTCTCCCACCTCTGCTGCAGGATGTCCCACTGCTGGCTTAGGCTGATCAGGCCTAAGATGGCTGGCAGACACCCCCCCTTCCCCACTACCCCCCCACATCAGAGGTGTCCCAGACTGCAAGAGGCACAGGCCAGGCTGGGCTGAGGAACCCCCACACTCCCCCCAGTGCACGACTGTGGTGCATCAGGCATCTAGTCCAATTACAATAAACCTATCTGTGTAAGTTGAGAATCTCGCAGGAACTCATGACAAGTCCTCTAAACTAGTGATTCTCAACTTCAATGTGTAATCATATCAGCTGGGGATCCTGTTAATATCCAGATACTGAGATTCTACTCCTAGACATTGTGGTTCAGTAGATCTAAGTGAGTCCTAAGATTCTGACCAACTGCCTGTCTGGGACCACACATAGAAGAGCAAATGTCTAAACAGCACGAACAATTGTAAACAAACAAGGATGGGCGTAATAAATGAGAAGAGTTGAATGTTTGTTAGCTACAAACTAAAACTGTTTATTTTTGACAAACAATTCTGCTTCCTAAATTCTCTGCATAGATTATTTTTTTATTATTTTCTTGTTTTCCCTAAGAGTAGAATTCAGGTTGGGAGGGGTGGTGGTGGGATATACTAGTTGATTAAGTTCTTCGGTTAATTGAATTCCCGACTATTAAAGTTTTATTGAGCTTCTAGAACACTCAATATAAACCACAAAATGTAACTACTTAATTGTAACTTTCTTTTTTGCATTTTAATTGTTTCACTGCACAAATGATACTTGCTCACTGTTAGAAACTCAGACAATGCTGACATGCAAAAAATAGAAAGTGAAGTCCTATCCTCTACCAAATCTTACCCCATAGATTTAATATCATTAAATAGTTTGAACAGTTTGGTGTGACCACGTGGAGTTTTTCTGTGCTTGCATAAATATTTTCTGTCTGTGTATCCATATATATAAACAAACAACTAGTTTTTTGGGGGGACAATAAATGTCTTTTTCCCTTTCTAAAAGGAAGGAGTTGATTTTAGATCCCACAGGGTAAGATTCAAAGGGAACAAAAGTAAAGATTTTTTCTCTCATATTTCTGCAGATTGCTTTTAAAATATATATATTTTTATTGATTTTAGAGAGGAAAGGAGAGGGAGAGGGAGAGATAGAAACATCAATGATGAGAGAGAATCATTAATCAACCGCCTCCTGCATGCCCTCTACTGAGTATCAAAACCATAACCTGGGCATGTGCCCTGATTGGGAATCAAACCATGCCCTCCTGGTGGATAGGTCGTTGCTCAACAGCTGAGCCTCGCCAGCCAGGCAAGAGAGAATCTCATAGGCAGCAAGAGAAAAGCAATTTGTTACTTACAAAGGAGCTCCCATAAGGCTGTCAGCTGATTTTTCATCAGATACTTTACAGGCCAGAAAGAAATGGCATGAAGTATTCATGGTAATGAAAAGCCTGCAGTTTGCTTTTTGACACTTAAAATATAATATTTTAAACATATTTCCAAATAAATGTATACATTTATTTGCTTGCCAGTGTTTTAAGTGTGCTGGACTGCTTCTTTTCATCTGACTATAAATCCCAATGTTTATTCTTCTACATCTCAGAAAATATCTTATGTAGGGATGGATATGAGATCCCTGGTGGGTAAGTACATTTCGCTGCACTTTGAAGTATCCTGACATCACAGTTCTGATTTTCTCAGATCTGGGTTGTAATATTCATCTAGCTGGTAAGTGTTTATTGAACACTTCTATGCGCCAGGCACTGAGCATCTACCTGTACCAGATAATAGGATACAGCAGTGAGTAAATGAGAAGGCCATGGCTGCTGCCCACACCCAGCTGGAAGTCCAAATAAAGAGGAAGAGCCTGAGCTATTTTACTGCAATTTTACCCTAGAACAATGAGACTTGGTATTTTGTTGGTTTTAAAAGAGAACAAGAAAACCCTAGTAACTTTGCTTTCTTCATTTGACATGAAAAGATGAAACCATCACCAGCCCCGAGATTTCTTCCCCAGCTTTGGCCAGAATCCAGTTGGTGAAAAACATCTGGAGGTCAGATGCAAGGTGAGGCAGTGCAGAGAATAATCTCTCCTCACGATGCTTCAAAGGACATGCAAGGGCAAGACTGAGAAGCTGATATTATGTTGAATCAAGAGAGATACATATGCACATTGGATTTATAGGGAAAATGGTGAGCTTTATTGACTTATTTGTTAGGACAATGGAGTGTGAAATAATGTTGTGTGTTTTTATTTTTTTGACCAATGCAAATGTGGAATAATGAATTCATGCTGCAAATTCACTAATGTTCTATGTAAGCCCCATTTTGCATTAGGCACCAGTGGTGCATTGTGTAAATAGAGCTTTATCATTATACAAAGACCACCATTATTGACGAGGCAGCTCTTAATAGCATGGCTACATTATCTGGATATTGAGAGGACCAGGATTTATTCTTCTGTGGCATAAGTTCTTTTATTATCAGGATTTCTTATAAAGCTCATTTATTGAAATAATTAGAAACAAATTGCTCATATCCGCATTGGTAGGATAAGCTCCTTAACAAATCACCACTCCACAATCATCCAAATTGGGCTTCTGGAAAAATACCCTTACAAACTTTTATCAGTAAGCGTGAAGACTATATAGGTTTTAAATTTAATACTTGATAATCTTCTGACAACAGTTGAGCAGCACTTAATGAGCTTAGCCTCTATGCAACTAGGATGTTTAGAATCCAGGAGAGAAGGAATGGAGGGAGATTTATTCTTTTCAATTAATTTCCTAGCCCACCTATCTGCTTTCTCTCTGCCAACCTCTCCTGCCTGTGGGCTGTGCCCTGTGCTGGGACCATGGGCCTGGGAAGGAGGTCAGACAGATTAGTAATACCTGCCGCTCTTCAGTCCCGTGCCCCATATCTATGATTTGTGTGCTTTGGAGCGAAGTCCTCCTTTCCAAGCTGGCCTCAAGCAACTGGATGCAAAAACTGGCAGATGGGAGCTAGAAGTTGGATTCAGATTCTCCAAACTGGTTATTCTGTCAACATTTGAGAGTTTACATACGAACTCAAATTATATTTTCTAAGTTATATTTGCAAATTATATTTGTAATTTTATAAATTATGTGTATATTTATATAATTTTGTTATGTTTGATTCATGACATCAATGCCAGCTGGAAGCCCACACCAGACTGGCTCTATCAGAATCCGATCCAGCTCTCCCCTTCCCCTTCTCAGTACCCTGCCTCTGTCTTTCATGCCCCCTGCTCTTTAGATCCAAGATGGCTGCCTTTCTTGTAAACCTCACCCTGCTTGGTACAGGGTGGGTGGTCTGTGAATTATTTCCAGGTAAATAGGAGGGGCACTGGATTCCTAGCCAGGCAGAAATCATTAAACCCACGTTTTAACTTCTCTTTGCTCTACCTCAGAGCTCTTTACGTGAAATGCTTTTTGTTGAGTCTTTTCTCCAGGATTTTCTCCCATTTTTTATCCAGATGAGGAATGGTAATGGGAATAATTTATTCCTTTTTACTTGCTCAGTGAATTTTAAATAGTATGGTGGCAAAATTCTTGGCAGCAGCATTCACCCAGAATTTAATAAGGTTGTTGCAACACTTTTCCTGTACTTATTTCAACTTGCATGCTTTTCAGAATCCATTGATACACTTAATAATTTGAAGCTTTGGCTAATCCAAATAATTGATGTTTGACTCTGCAATTTATAGTAATGTTGGATTTTGTGGCAGGTTTTCTATTTTGGTTATATATTATGTATTATATGGGCAGTGTTAGGCTGAGACCAGGGTTATTAAAGATGTGTGGGTTTCTGGTGGGTGGCCATAGTTGCATGTATAGCAGCATTTTAAAAAATATATATTTTATTGATTTTTCACAGAGAGGAAGAGAGAGGGATAGAGAATTAGAAACATGGATCAGCTGCCTCCTGCACATACCCCACTGAGGATGTGCCCACAACTAAGGTACATGCCCTTGACTGGAATTGAACCCAGGACCTTTCAGTCCGCAGGCCAACGTTCTATCACTGAGCCAAACCAGTTTTGGTAGCATCATATTTTGATGCCTCAGAAAAACAGGACAAGGCACTCACCAGAAGGACTTACTTTAAAAAAAAATTGTTAAATTTCCCTGGTGCCTTTTATTCAGGGAACTCCTGAACATGTCTGATATCTCAGTTATTGCTGTCCATACCATTCCTTGAAAACAGACCCCAGAAACGATTTCAGGTCTCTGCAGAGGTGTGCCTGCTTGTCCAAAGGGAGTCAGAGGTTTCTCTGGGAGTGGGCATACCAGTGGAAATCTTGCCTTTACTTCATACGGGTATTCCCAGCAATGCCTCGAGCTGCTGCAGACCAGCTCTTAGCACTTGTGCTCTTTTACCTTTCATGTCTCAAGCCTCAATGGAATCGAGGTGGGAAATGGTAAGAGATAAGACGGGAAAGATATGTAAAGCCTTCATGCCCTGGACTCTGTTCTGTGGACAGTGGAAGCCACTGGAAGGTTTTAAGCAGGAAAGTGCAGCAATGGAATCTGTGCTTTAAAAAGATCACTTCAGTCTGGAGGACAGGTGAATGGAGGGAAGAGACAGGCAAACTGGTTAAGCCTTTGCAAGGCCTCGCTGAGACTTGGTTAAGAGAGAAGTGTAATGATAGTGGCCATGAGCATGGAAAGAAGGTGACATAATACAAGTGTATTTAGAATGTAGATGCAGGAGAACTTGGTGGCATAGTACTCTGGCTATGGGGAGAAGATGACATCCCGATTCCTGGTTTGTGTGAATGGGTGAACAGTGATGTCACACCTCCCATTGTTTTAGGTGTGAACACACTGAGTTTCAGATGTCAGTTACCCTTTATTGGAATTTGCTCCCAATTTCTAATATCATTGCCTTTATAAGTAATTTATTTTTATTAGGTTTAAGTTTGTGTGCTTAATTTGAGATAACAGTTATCATGTATCAAAGATAAATCATCACTTCTGATACCTCTTTGTAAATTCATTCATTCATTCATTCATTCATTTATTCATTCATGTATCAAATATATCGGTCATTTATTGGTAGAATGTGCCAAACTTGTGTGATAGCAAAGTTCTGACCCATCTACTCACCCCTGTTGTACATGTGCCTGGTTACCTTGCCCTTCTTTGCCGAGATCACCACACTCCCCTGAATGCCTAGCCAGGCAGCCTTTGGTCTTGGAAAGCCCATTGCCCTGAGTTGGTCTTAATGAGCCACATTCGATAATGATGTCTTTCCTATTTGTGTTAGTCTTGAAGACATTAGGCCCATTTCTGTTCTGAAACTTCCTTGTATTAATGTGCATGCCTACTCTTTAAAATGTTGGTTTTTAGGTTATTATCCATTTCTTTCTCAGATATTTAAATATTTGCTAGATTAATTTGATTTGGCTCGTTTCACAGTTCTGGCCACTCTTACTTTTGTCTTCTTTCAACATCACTAATACCCTAGAAGAATATCAATATAATATTATGTTGGAGCTTGAAAAATTATGAGAGGTAAGATCTAAAATGGCAAAGACAGCATAAGATTATGGGCACAGGATGTTTCTGAATGAGTATCCACCACTTCAAATGACAGTACAATTGGACCAGAATTCCTCTTGGGGATTTGTCCCATTATCAGCTAAGCTGTGCTTATCTCTGCCTCCTTTAAGACTGTGGCAGCGTAACCACTTTCCTGCCCCTCATTCAGGAAGGGCGTAGGCGAGCAAAATAAGCCAGTCAGAGACAGCGAAAACCATAGGATTTCACTAAAATGTGGAATCTAACGAACAAAATAAACAAACAAACAAAATAGAAATAGACTCATTCTGTGTTAGAATAATAGGGAATACACTCAATAATATTGAAATAACTATGTACAGGGGTAGGCCTGGTACTTGAAGCAGCAGTGGCACCACTCTCTAAAGTACATGATTTTATAATGACTTAGCTGTGCATCTGAAACTAAGTTGAATGTAAATTGTAATTGGGAAAAAATTATTCTTTAATCCAAAAAAAAAAAAAAAAAAAAAAAAAAGGAAGAGCAGAAGCCTGGAGAATAACTGAATTTATGTAGATGGAGTTTTCCCACTTAGGAGTGTTGGAACTCCAGTTGGAGTGCCATTGACTTTGGGGTCTATCCTTAATAGATTCCTGTTGCCCTCGGAGTATTTCTGAGCAGGGGAAGGTAGTGAATTTGGTCTGAAGCAGGAAGCCTGTGCATGTTTTCCTGAGGCTGGTAGTTCTGTGGCTCTTGTTGTGGTGGACTCTGGCGAGGTTTCTTCCCTACAGACCCACAGCACAGAGAATAGTAGGTGCCATGCTTGCCTTGTGATTGGCTTGCCACCTGATGTTAGCTGGAGAATGGGTGGAGATGGGTGGTGGTGGAAGGACCAGGGATAGAAAAAGAAAAGAAAGAAATTCTCAGCCATTGGAAGGCAACTAGAGTATGCTCATTTAAGAAAGGTTTGGTTTGGAAGCACGGAAAAGCTAATGAGGAAAATTTATGGAGGTAAAAGGGACCTAGGAAAGATGGATTGGTGCAAGAATTGTAGGATTGGCCTTAGATGAATGCATAAATCTGGAAGAGAAGTGTATTGTTAAGCAAAAAATTCCTCCATGAAATAGCTATGGCAACATGGCTGCATCCCAGCAGAAGAGACTTGTCCTCCCTGGATCTCAGGAGAAGAGGGAGCGCCATCCTGGAGGGTCTCAGAGAATCAAAGGCAACAACTATTTGGTCCTTCCTTGCAACAAGGTGCCCAACTGATAGAGTATCCCAGTTACTCTATCACCTGGGTTAGGTTGCACCCTAAGGCAGTCCTCACTGTTGTTTGGGGGAAGGGCTGCTAAAGGAGGAGGCTTTCATAAGAGAAGGGAAGAATGGATATTAAGGTTGAAGTCTAGGAAGAATATTCTCTTCTCTTGGGAAAGGAAGTGACAGTGATGGATTCCAGGGAATCTCATCCCTAAACTTTCACAAGATACAACAGAGAAGGAGCAAACCTGCCTCAGAGACAATTGTCTTTATTCCGGATCTGTGGGCAAAATCCAATATATGCTGCTCAGTGAGACTTTTAAAGGAGCGGTGTAGGAATGGGAACACTGGGGTTTCTGAGAGAAAGAGGAGAGAGTTCAGTCAACAATGTTGAGAAGTAGGTACTGCACTTGCTCCTAACAAAGGCTCTGTACCACCTTCTGGGGTTTGTGACTGGTGAGCTGGGTCAGAGGATGAATGTGAGAGAGATTAGTAAGCCTCTTGCTCAAGCCAGGCCTTGTGAGAGCAGAGGCCAGCCATCAGGTCCACGTGGAGGATGTACCCTGCAAGGCATCCAGAATTCTTTTCAGGGATGACAAACCCAAGGAGATAATGGGCACTGGTCCTGCTCAGGAATCCCTGAACTTGCGCTTCGTTTTGCGTTTGTTTACCAGAATAATCCGTGTTTCTAATTCTAATCAGAAGAAAACTTGTTTGCTCCATCTTTAAGGATACTCTAAACATATATACTAATACTAATAAAGATGACCGATATTCTGCTTTTATTTTTATTAGTACTTATTTTATGCTGAATTTACTACTGGGCCCTAAGTTTTTGTTTCTTCGTTTTTTTCCGGGATATATTTTCTTCGGTGCACCCTCCTCTTCTGATTTAGGAACAATGTGCTCTTTTTTAGTAAGGGTCACCTACATGTGGCAGGAGAGCTTGTGTGGGGGTTAATGTGCCCATGCTCTGTAAGTTCTAGGCCACATTTTGGAAGCTTTGTTCATGAACTAGGTGTGCTCAGTGACCAGAGAAGCCACATCTAAACCCTAAAGCTCAGGATTAGTCTTTGCATTTCTAAGCATGCGCAGCAAAAGTTTAATACCTGTTTTGGGCCACCACCTTGCATCCAGTCCCACTGTTTGGCCTGGGCACACCTACCCACTCCACCATTGCACCAATGGAATAACATAAATTGCTTTTGTAAAGTGACATCCTTCAGGTACTTGGTGGCTTTTCAGGTATGCATACTTTTGATGGCAAGTTTTCTTAAAGTGAAAGCACCCACAAAAAGGGAGAAGTCATAGGCATGGACAACAGTGTGGTGATTGCAGATGGGAGAGGTTGAAGAGGTAGAGGGGATAAACGGTAATGTAAAATTTTAAATTAAATTAAAAATAGAAAAAAAATAAAACACACACACACACAAACATGAATATTTGAACCTCTTGGTTTGCATGATTTTATGTGTTTTTTCCAGGTCAAGTAAATAGCAAGCCATTTTTAGAGGTCACCTCAGTCTGCTTATGGGAAGAAGTGAATTTTCACTTTTATTCAGAAAACTAAGGCCAAGTGCATTGTAGTAAGTGGTTTGTTGTAATAATTTCTCATATCCGGTACTTTCCCTTAGAGTCACATCTCTTTCGCTTTGCTTTTGATGGTGGCATGGCATTTGCTAATCTCTGAGATTGGCATATGAAGTGTAGAGGAATAGACTGTGGGTGCTTTCATGGTATTTTGGGGAGAAAGAAGAGAGACATAAAATGGAAATCCAAGAACATTTCTTTCAGTAAATTTGAGGGTTTTTTGTTTTGTTTTGTTTTGTGCAGGTGGGGGGTGGGGGGGTGGAAACAAAAAAGCTTGCTTAATTATTTTTTACTATATTTTTTTATTTGACTCATTTTCTAGAGACTGTTATGATTGAAAGGGAGGAAGCTATTTAATAATTAATGGGCATCTTTTATCATAAGCTGCTACTCAGTTGTTTATTGTTTTACAAAGTAAATACAATAATTTTCTATGTATTCTTCAGACTGAAATATCATGTGCTGGTGCTTGCATGGTATTTATATATCTTTGCATGTGTGTGGGCATCTATATTTAGTCCTCCATATGATTTAATCCCTGCATTATGAGTGTTAGTGGTATTTCTCACTATACTACTGCATTTTGAGACTGCTAAAATAATTTTGTTGGAAATAAAAAATTTTGGGGAGGGATTAAAAACATATATTTCTTCCAAAGAAATGAAGAAATTTCCTATGAAGTCCAGATGGAGTCTGAAGGGGTCCTCACTTTGTCATCTGAGTCCTCTCAGCATGTGTGCACTCGTCTTTATTAGATAAAATCCTGTTTTGCTTAGAAAGCTAATCTGGCTTACACAAGGCTCTACCAAGGCAGGGCCAGTCCTGCCTCAAATTGTGACACAGGCCAAGTCTATGGTCCATTTACCCTTATCTTAGCCTATCTTTTCTGAAGATCGTTTGTTGGTTGACAATATTCTTTTATCCTATCTTTGATGTCCTGCACCTGTAGTTCTTTTTTGCCATTTGTTTCCAACAATGTAAGGCTGAATACATGCCTTTATACTCATATATAAGCATAAAAATACAGAGGAATTCTAATGATATCTAACATTATTGAGTGACATGCATCAGGCCCTTCAACAAGTATGTGCATTAAATCACCTCAACAATACTATATTCTAGGTAGTATTTTATCAATCCCATTTTATAGATGAGGAAATTGAGTCTTGAACAGGTTACATAACACAACCCAAATCACATGAATTAAGCAGAAGAATTAGGACTGGAACCCAAGAAAGTCTAATTCTAGAAAATTTTCTTTCAACTTACACTGTATTGTAAGTAGCAGATAAGTCTTAAAAGAGTTCTGGCAAATGAATCATTTTTTAGGCAGCAGATCTTAAGTCCATTGAATGAATATTCTATTTTGGAGCTTTGAGCTGAAACCAGTCATGGTAGAGACATTTTAGATGCCCATTGGGTATATAGCGTGTTGGGCTGGACGAGGAGAGTGCTTTTGAAATCATAACATGGCTACTACTCACCTGCAAATCTGTATCATCCTGGGAACTAGACTGAAAGTGACTGCAAAGAGGACTGTCTCAGGAGGTATCTTCATTGAGGAGTTGCTTGGAGAGTGGGTTTAAGGGACCAAGAGTTGCTTCCAAGGACTTATAGACTGGCCTGGATCCATATGGTGTGGCTGAGTCACTGGAGCCTGATTTGACTTCCCCAAAAGATTTCTTCAACTATCTTCCCACCCTATTGGGGAAATGTTTGCATCATCAGAATCACCACCACCAAGATTCCTGGGTGCCACTGATCTGAACTACAATTATGTTTGGTTTCTCAGAGCCCAAGTAAGTTATAAAAATAAGATGCTGGGCCTGGCCAGTATGGCTCAGTGGTTGAGGACAAGGAGGTCTTGATTTGATTCCCAGTCAAGGCATATGTCTGGGTTGCAGGCTCCATCCTCAGTAGAGGGCATGCAGGAGGCAGCCGATAAATGATTCTCTCTCATCATTGATGTTCTTTCTCTTACTCCCTCTTCCTTCCTTTCTGAAATTAATAAAAATATATATTTTTAAAAAGAATATCCTGGCATTTAAGGGAAATATGCAACTCAGAAGGTGCCTGTGGTAGTAACTAGTCAAGGATGAAGAAGTTATGAGCTATAGTGATTGCAGTGGATTTAAAGGAAATAAAAAAAAAATTAGATATTTGGAAGGAAGGAGTAGCAAGGTTGAAAACTGTACTCACCATATATATACAAAAGTAGTAATCTGGGACCTTTATTCCTAGACCTATTCTAGACCAAGGTCTAGAAATATGTACAATGTAAAGCAACCCCAGGGTCATTTTGGTGTGCGAATCTTCAACTGGTGTTGAAGTTAGAGACAAACATCAAAGATACTTTCAACCTTTGAATCCAAGAAGAATGTCATTGCCACTGATGGCAGTGGCTGAGCTATTGAACATGAGGGAAATAAACATGGGTTTTGGAATAAGCATGCAGGGATGAATTCTTGAGAAAGTAGCCCATAAGTCAAGAGGAAATAGGGAGCAGACTATTTTAAACATTGAAGAGACCGATAAGTCTCATCAGTGCTTAAAATCCCACACAACCCCCCTCCCTTGTATCCAAAATAGGTCCACCTGCTTACTCCTCATATCCTCCATTATTCCTATAATGAAACCCTTGTGGCAGACGCAGCAGTCTCTTTTCTGACTCCAAGCAGCCATGCACCTTCCAATTCCCACCATCCTTGCTCATAATAGTTGACCCTCCTGGTACTCTCTCTCCCTGAGTTGTCCATACATGCATCCTCTTCTTCCTTTAAGCCGACTCAAATCTCATCCCCCTGGCTAGCACCAACACAACTCTCTGTCCTCTCTGATTATGATTCTAAGGGGTCTGCTCAATCATTTGGCCTTGGGATAATTATTTAACCTGGAATGTGTACATTCATTTCTTACTAAGCTCTATTGTAAACACTGAGGAGAGAGACCTCAGATTAATTCCACTCTTCACCCCTTATGCAATCGAGTTTAATAATATGTTTGTAAATATTTAAGAGCAGGATTGCATGGAAGTATTTGTTGAAGCCCCAAAGCTCAATGAATTTGTGAGTAAATGCAAAAGAAAATGAATAGGCCTGGGACAGCAGCAACAAGTAATAGGAGGAGAAAACCCAATGAAGGAATACTCAGAGTTGGAGGCAGGACCAGAAGAGGGCAGCACATTCTCAGCCCCAGGGGGAAGATGTTTGAGAGATTGGCTCTCAGTTTTTATTGCTTCAGTGGTAGAAGCAGATGTGCAGGAGAACATATACTGTTTTTATAGTAACATAGAGGATGTACAGACTTTATGTAGCAGATTGCATATAAAAGAACTCACTCATTCAACTCTGAAGAAATATTTATTGATGCTTACTGTGTGCCAGACACTGCATGTTATCTAATATTATACCCAGGCTTGTGCCTAACCCCTAAGCAGACATCCTGGAAGGCACCCTCCATACCCTCAGTGCCATTCAAAAGCCATGAGTTATGTTATTTCACGTTGCATTAAGGAGCACATGGCATTTGTTTTCATGGAAATCTAACTAAGCACAGATGTCTGATTGTGCCTTCTCGCCTCGGGATTTAACCACAAAACAAGGACAACTTTTTTTCCCCCTCATCTCCCACATGCTTTGATTATACGCTTGGGTATTTACATTCTTTTTAAAAGGATGGTTTAACAGAATCCTAATGGCCAGAAGTGAGCGTCTGCTTTCTCCTCTATGACTGATGGTATATTGCACACATATTTGTTGATACAAAATCAGCAGATTTTCTCTTGTGCAGGCCCATAGGTCTTGGCTCATTAGAGACAAACCCTTCTATTTTGAAACACACAGAGAAGTTTTCAGATCCTGCTTCTTGTTTGCTACCTGAGACTATATTGAGAAGCAAGAGATTGATGCTTTCCCAATCTGGCAACTGAGAAGCACGTCTTCCTGAAGTCTCCATTGGGTTGGGAGGCATAGAAGGAGACTTGGCAAATCCACTTGAATGAATCTCATTTGTTACTTTCAGGTCAGTAAGCATCTTCAGCATCCTGAGGCCTGCAGTACTCTTTGTTGTATCCTATAATTTCTAAGCAGGGCTTCCCTGGAGAAGAGTTAACCAAGAAAAATGTAATCTTTTAAGTCTTACATAGGACATACCGAGTCAAAAAAAGAAAAAATAGAACAAAGTTAAAGAACGAATCCATTTTGATGATCAGGCTTTTTTTTTTTTTTTTTTTTTTTAATGCTAAAAATACATTAGCCACACTTTTTAAATTGACTTCATTAACTTTTTGAAATTGCATGCACATTAATAGGATTTTTATTATTAATCTTTCCAATTTGTTTATACTAGGCTCTGAAAGGGGTCTGTCTTATTATTTTCTTGAGCCTAGCGATGCATTGATGAGACTCATTAAGCATAATGGAATCTGGCCATTTGTCAGCCAGATTAAAAGCCCTTTCCGCTGAAGCCGGTTTGGCTCAGTGGTAGAGCGTCGGTCTGCGGACTGAGAGGTCCCAGATTCGATTCTGGTCAAAGGCATGTACATTGGTTGCGGGCACATCCCCGGTAGGGGATGTGCAAGAGGCAGCTGGTCGATGTTTCTCTCTCATCGACGTTTCTAGCTCTCTATTCCTCTCCCTTCCTCTCTGTAAAAAATCAATAAAGTATTTAAAAAAAAAAAAAAAAAAAAAAAAAAGCCCTTTCCATGTAACCTCCAGTTACCCTTTATTTTTAGAGGCACCTCCTTGGCATCAATCAGAGGCTCGGTGTGATTTTCCAGTTTTCTCGGTAACAGAATCTCTGTGTTAGACGCATCCTCCCTTTCCTGCACTGCCCTTCCTCCTACCCACATTGGCATGATTCGAAAGTATTTTATTCAAGTGAAGTTGTAAAAAGTACCCAGAGTTAAGCTGTTTGAATAAATGTAATCTTGCCTTTTCTATCATTTCTTTCCCAAACCTTTTCTGGTCATATTTCTTCACTTGAGCCTTGTTCTTCGGGGAACTAGCAGAACTCGATGCCCTTTACAAATGCTAAATGTCTCTTTCTTGTTATGAATGGAACATTAGCCTCCTAAGGTCTCTGTCTTCCCCCATCATGACTAATAGGATTGTAATTTCAGCAAGGTCTCTGATGACATCAAAAACCATATCAGTGAAACGCTAAGTGGATTTGGATGTCACCTGATCTCCAAGATGAAATTCAAAGCACTGTCTATGTAAGGCTTTAGAGGCAGTGAGTCCCTGCTAGACAGGCCATTCTGACTCAGTGGAGGAGTCCCAGATGGGACAGACTGGATGAAGATAATCAAGCATTTCTTTAAAGCCACTTCAAACAAAACATAGAATACCTAAGCAAATACAGGGAAGACTACTGGAGTTTTAGTCCATCCTCTACTGGAATTTTAGCCCATCCTCTACCTTTATAGTCACTTCTTTCCCCTTTTCAAATAAATCAGAAGAAAGCATTTAAAAGCTAAGTAAGCTATGTAAGATCCCATTCCAACATGCGAAAAAGTACTATTGATTTAGTGTTCAGATTTTGAGAATGTTTGCTTGTTGTTGTTTTTTAAATTGTTGTTTCACTTTCATTGGCATTTTCAGCCTAGCCCTGTGTTTATGATAACAGCACAAAATAAGAGGAGCATGGTTTCAACTTCAGAACAGAATCAAACTGTATTGCAAATGGAGAGTTTGAACCTGGCCCTGTAGCCTCAGTGCTCAAATCTAAAACAGTTATGGTATAATTTTAGTGAACACTTGCACTTAATGCTTCCTGTATTCTTTGCCCTCCCCTCTGAGTCAGGGAATGGCCCCTTAAACTATCTGCCTCTGTGAGGAGATCATTATTTTCAGACATTCACTCAAACCTTGGGATCTTTGAGACTCACATTTTCGCTTCCACCCCTAATTCTGATCCTTTGTCAATTTTTGTGGCCTCTCCTCACCTCCATAGCTCTGTGCCTGGCCTCTTGACTCCAGGCTACCCCTGTCCATCTCCTCTGTATACTGCTGGATGTTGTGTGCCAGCTCAGAGGCTTCTGTCACAGGATAGATTGATGAAAGTTGTCCCACATCAAATCTAAACCACTCTGTCCTTGGCTATGGAAGGCTTTCATACTCTGGCCCCACTCCACCAGTCTCAGCCCCCTACTCCCCAGCACACACAACGTCTGATCTCCACTGCCAAGCATTGGTCATGCTGTTGGATATGTCCTTGGGAAAATGTCTTCCCTGACTTTAGCTTGTTCAAAGCATATCCAACTTTTACCCACAATGTCTTCCCTGGTTTATCTAAATCTCATCTTCTACTCCTCTGAATTCATAGGGATTTGTGATAGGTGTGCTGCCATGTTATACTTCATTCTCTTTTGTTTTAGATTTATATGTGCTCCTCACAACTTCCAAAAAGATTTGCAGTGTTACTTACATAGATAAAATCCCATAATGTCTGATCATTACTTCCTCCCTATAATTCTTATCGTAGTAATTAGCTCTTTCAAGACAGGCATCTTACATACCTCATGCTTCATTTTGAAATGTAGCATTAGAAAAAGGAGAGGACACAGGGTTAGGAGCCAAAGGACTTGAGTCCAAATATAATTTTGCTGCAAATTAACAATGTGACTATATCTGAATTCCTTGAACCTGGAGGGACTAAATTTTCTAAAAATTGCTAATAATTACATTTTCAACAAAGGAAAGGAGATTTTTGTCCTGTTCATGAAAATAATACTTTCTCATTCTAAAAGCCATCAAATAATAGAGAATCACTTAAAGAAGGAATTTAAAATAAGCTGAACTTATAAGATAATCATTATTAATATTTTGGTATTTATCATTTCACATAGATTTTTTTTTTATCCATGTGCATGGAAGGGTAAGAGATCTCCCTATTTACCTATCTATCCATCTATCTATCTATCTATCCTGATAATGAGGAAAAATTCTTGTTTCTTTGCATCTTTTCCCTCTTAACAATACAAGGTGAACACATTTTCACTTTACCAAATTATTATGGTGCTGTATGGATATTAAAGAACATATAATCCCTTTTAGAGAATGATAGACATACATATGGGCCATTGAAAGGGCTTACTATAATCTTCAGTTTTTCATCCTTGATAAGACATTTCTCCCTCTGTACAAAGCCTGTACTTTTGCTCTTTGCCTTCCTTGTTGAACGTTTGTTTGCTGGGTCCCATTCAGTGGGTGTCTGGGCTGAAGTCTTCACTTTCAGCTCTTCATGAACCTCAGTTCTGCCCCATCACTCAGGTACAGTCCCTTAGACACCATCCCAGCATCCGAAAAGCTTCAAAAGTCAACTATTTTCTTTTGTTTGTTTTTTAAAGGTTTGGCCTAAGTCAATTAACAGAGAAGTCTATAATGTAATTTGTGAAGCAATTTATAGTTTGTGTTTAATTCATTTGGTGTACACATTTATATGTTTTATTTCACAGATATTTTGACTATGAGGTGCTGCCCCACGTCCTTATTAAGAGTGATACACTATATATATATAAAAGGCTAATATGCTATGTGTCCAACTGGTCACTGTGACATGCATTGTCTTGGCAATGGCGGTTCTCAGGTGGTACACTCCAAAATCAGAGAAGAGGGAGCCCAATTCCTCATGGGGCCATACGATTCTATTTTTGGCTGTGGGTTATGTTGTTGCTGGGGCACTGTCAGCCCAAATCTGGTTTACTGCACACATGCATTTGTGTTAAATGCCCTCTCACACTCCAGGACCCCTCAGGGGATGTCAGCGAGTGTTCCACACCAGGTATGAGAGCTGGTTTTGGCCTGATTCCCGCAGATGCTGGAGTGGGGGAGAAGGACTGCAGGAGGTTGGCTCCAGGGCATGTCCAGCCCATTTCGGCCACCATCTAATTAATGCACCAGGTCACTGGTATAATATATGTTCTCAATTATCTAATAAATGCAACTATTATGATTTTCAAAATGCATGTGGTACAAAGGGTTTTAAGTAGAGGATGTACAAAACCCTTAAATTTGAGATCTATAATCCCTGTAATTAATATTAACACTTAGTTTTCTGGTTTGCATTCATTAAAAAAAGAGAGAACTGAGCATTACCACAGTTTTTTCAAACTTGTGTTTTCTGTTTGGGCTTCAGAAAATATCTTCAAATATTATAGAATCTCACCAAAGTGAGGATTAAGGTCAGGACTCTCTCCCTGGAGGGAAGAGAGCTCTGGGATTTGCTGGGTCCCTCCTCCACCACCCAAGTCCCATCTGCTCTGATCTGGTGAAAAGAGATGCAGGGAAAGCCCACAATTCCTCAGACCCAGGAGACCAAGGAGGGCAGGGCTTCAGCCAGCGCCTCAGTGACCTGGAACCCTGCCTGCAGGGAGTGCAGTCTTCCCAATGGGTGGAAGGGTTTGATGGTGGATATTTCTGTTGTTTTGTTCAGATGAACAAGAGCTCACATTCAGCACACAGGAAGAATGGTAAGAAGGCTCCATCGAAGCCAGGTTATTTCAAGGTTGAACATAATGGAGTTGAGGACCACTTGACCTCAGATGTGTGAGCCAATCTCTCTTTGGGCATTTATATCATTTTAATATGACAGACAAGGCCTTGGTGCACATAAATGCATGTACATTATTGTCTATTCGTATTGCCATGTTCTCATGATACATTTTGGGCGTAAATGTGTTGTATATGCACTTTAAAATTTTGTACATAGTATCAGACTGGTTTCCATAAAGATCATAACAATTTATACTACAAATCCTGACTTTAAGAGACACTAGGTCAATAAGAAGTGTTTAACTATGGTTTCTTAATGTTTTTCAGTTTCCAACACATTGTAATTTTTAAGTGCCAAATGAATTTGTAAAAGGAGATTTCATCAAAACTGATGTTTCTTTAGTTGAGGTATTTAAAATCTGTGCTTAGATGACCCTAGCCCATTTGGCTCAGTGCATAGAACATAGTCGTGTTTACTGGAGGATTCTGAATTCTATTCTGGTTCAGGCTCCCTGGCCCTAATGTGCAGGAGGCAACCAATCTATGTGTCCTCTCACATGAATGTTTCTCACTGTCTCTCCCTCTCTATTCCCTCTCCCTAAAAATCAATGGAAATATATCATTGGGTGAGGATTAATAAAAAAATAAATCTTTACTTAGATGTAAATTACCAACATTTTTAAAAGTCTCTAATAAATTTTTATCTTTTTTACTATTTTTCTCTTGATGAGATTTATAAAGAAATATTCTCAGAAAGGAAATTGTTCCTTAAAATTGGTTATCAAAAATTGCAAAACTAAATTATCAAAAACTACTTATCCATTAAACTGCTTTTCCCACTTCTTTAGGATTTTTTTGTAAGATGAACCAATCCTTTTCCCTCCATTGATTTATTATGTTTTAAATGCCTGCCATCAGGAAAGTGTCTATAAGTGAAATAATGAAAGCATATTGTTGAATAGGCGTTTTCTGTAGAAATACTGATGACTAACATCTTATAAGAGCATCTTAGTGCCAGCAGGATACACCTCTGCTACTTGAATTATTAAAGGCTTTTTCCCCCTCACAGTGACTGAAATTGTATAGTGAACACATTTCAAATTTAATGAAGCTATCGTTTTCAGATGGCATAAATCTAACAAGAAAAATGAGAGAAAAGTGTTGAAACCCAGGAAGCTTATAGAAATCAGATCAATAAATAAAAAGAGAACCTCTTTATGGCCTCCACATGATGCCTGTGTGAGTAGGGATGGGTCTTCAGAGCATTCACAGCAAGCTCTTCTTGTATGACATTGCAGTTATAAAGTTGACTACATGCTGAACAGGATGTTAGAAAATTAACTCCTGTTGCCTTCAATCTAAATATGCAGCATATAGATGTAGATATAAACGATATAGATATTAATATAGGTATAGGTATAGATATATATAGATATAGACATAGATGATATAGATATAGATATAGATATAGATATAGATATAGATATAGATATATAGATATAGATATTCTCTGTTGCTATATACCCCAAAATGTGTACACACGCTTTGAATAACTATAAAGGCAGTGTTTGTTTATTAAAATATATTTCATTTTCAAAATGGAGCTACCAGCTGTATCAGTGCATATACACTTCTTGGGATGCCCTATATTTATATTTATTTTTTTATGTGTAGTAGGATTCTGGAAAACATGTCTTTCTATGTAATGGGATTCAGTAATTTAATTTTCGATGTGGGATTTTGGAAAATTATTTTTCTATGTGATGGGATTTTAGAAATATCCTCCTCCTAGGGCCCATCATCCAGTCAACCTGGTTCATAGGTACGATGGGCTATTCAGGGATCCTGGAACATAGTAGGTACTGATTGAATATTTGGAACATGACCCAAGCTGGCCTTGTCTTCTGGAGTTCGGGTACACACACATTTGGAGTCTATTTCTGTCAGTCAGCATGCAGTTGAGATACAACACCTACTAATAGGGTTAGCGTGAGGAATAAGAAGTAAGCCTGGGGTGCTCATAGCTCAGTGCTTGTTCCAATAATCTAGCCATTGTTGAGAAAGATAGAACTGATATTACTTTTGCTAGAGGTTTTCAACAATTTCTTAATTAAAACTATCAAGAGATTTTGTGTGTGCACATACACACATGTTAATGAGTTAGCTGTATGTCAATTTGTTGAGAATGTAGTTTGTTACAACAAATAAGACATTGACATTGTAAACCTTGTCATAATGCATGGAAAACACAGCCTAAGTCTAATCATGAGGAAACAATCAGACAAACCCAACTGAGAGGCATTTGACAAAATAACTGATCAATATTTTTCTAAAGTGCCACGAACATGACAGATAGAGTAAGACTGAGAAACTGTTACTGACTGCAACTAAAGAGAGAGAACAAATGCGTTCAAGGTGGGGTCCTCAACAAGATCCAAGTGCAGAAGAGGAACACAGGTGGAAAACCTGGTGAAATTCAGCAAAATCTGTAATGTAGTATTGGGCTAGTGTGACTCTCCTGCTTCTCACCACTGTGCAGGGTTTTCATTTATCATTAGGGGTAGCTGGATGAGGAATACAATGGTGTTCTTTAGTATCTTCCAATTTTTTTAAGTCTAAAATTTGTTGAAAATAAAGTTTTTAAGAAACCATTCCCCCCCACACACACAGGAACTGCCATTAGCTTCCTTCAGATACTTCAAAGAGTTTATTTTTGAAATTTTCCTGTAAGAGTTTACATTACCTTTAATAAACTTAAGCTTGTTAATGTAAACCACTTGCCCCAGAATATGATAGGTAGAATAGAAGTAGGAAGACATAGTTTTGATTCCTCCTCTGCCAGTTATCATATGTGTGACAGGATGTTACTTAGCTTCTCTGGGTTAATATTATCATCTAAAAATATGGGATGATGGTAATGGTGATGATGATGATGATGATACAGATACCAGCACTTCATGAAATAGATAAGAATATAAAATGAAATAACATTTATAAGTACTTAGCACAGTGGCTAGAACATACTAAATGCTTTATAAATATTAGTTGTCACTCCTGATATTATTATTATTATTATTATTATTATTATATATTATTATTATTATTATTTACATTTCCTTTACTCAACAGGAAGGTGTAAGGAATGTCCAGGTCTGTTACAAGGATGAAATGAGCTATTGTATCTAAAACACTGTGTGTCCCACACAGAGTCACTGCTAACTAAGGTGTAGTCATCCCTCTCATCCATCTACCCATCCTTGTATCTATCTACCCATCCATCTAAACGCCTACCAGGTATTTTTGAGAGTCTCCTATGTATTGGAGATGATCATGCCTTTATTGTGAAAAGCACTACTGTTAATCTTGAACTGGCACAGCAATCATGAGATATGCCTTCTGTGTGTATAGCACATTACAATCCAGGAAGAGTATTCTTATTCACTACTAGAAGCCCTTTGCACAATATTCATGCAAGAATAGGCCCCTGGCTTCACTCCCAGCCACCCTGAAGCCAACAAGTCCCCACTCCTCAGCTGCTCGGGAGCCAACATGTTTCAGCACCCTTCCCTGGCTGCCCAGGAGCAGGCACATCCCTGCTCCTACTGGGAGCCAGCAAGCTTCTGCTCCCAAACTGCCTGGGAGCCTGGAGCCAGCAGGTCCTCCCTTCAGTCTGGTGTACCACTCCAGTAGCTCCTTCCACTGTCTGCCTTCCACTCATAACAGGCTTCACACACCTGCATAGGCAAATTAACCTTCATCTTTGCTGGGTTAATTTGCATACTCACTCTGATTGGCTATGGGGGTAGTGAAGTGATGGTTAATTTGCATGCTTCTCTTTCATTAGGTCAAATTGCATTACATGCCTTTTGAAGCATTTGTTGCAGTGATCAGCTTCTAGGAATGAGCATGATGAAAATGAGTGCCAGAGAGATTGTGAAGCATCTTAGCTGATGTGACTAGTAAGGGGTGGACTAACTTTCTCTGTAAAGGACCCAGTGGTAAATTTCTTAGCTCTGTGGGTCATATGGTCTTTGTCATGCAAGCAGCCCTAGACAGTAGTGAGTGACTGCACTGATAAAACCTTATTTACAAAACCGAACAGTGAGCTGGCCTTGTGGCTCCTGAACCGGTCAATGCACAGCAGCTCCTCAACTGGAGAGGTCTGGCTAAGTGCAGGCATGCCATGATTCTCTGTGGCCTCATTTCAGCTTGTTGTAAGGCAGAGAATACTACACTACACCTGTGCAGGTTCAGTTCTCTCCCTATAGAGCCCTTCCTCTCTCTGAAATCAATAAAAACATATAAAATAAATAGATAGATAGATAGATAGTCCTCTCTGACTCATCTTGACTCCCAAGATTGTCAACAGTACTTGCACATCTCTCCTTAGGTCCCTTTATTTGCTGAGTGTAATCTATTGCTGAGACTTAAATTTATGCAAAGCAGCTGGCTGATCTCCCTTGGGTCTCTTTACTTACCTTGGACTTCATCTTTTCCTCTTCTTTTCAATTTGGAGAACTTATGCCTGGAGCAAAGGTGGAAGTGACATAGGAATTAATGATTCTGCTTCTATTAGCATCACAGCATCTGCATTAAGCGCTTAAGTAAGTCAATCCCATCCTTGTTCTTATCTGACTCTCAGGACAGGCTTACTCAATACTCTTTGTATGTCTCTTCGGGTTTTGTAAGCCATATAACCCCATTTTTACAGGTTTTTCTATTTTTCCTTTGATTATATATCCTTTCTTCCACACATGCCAATGCTTAATATTCTCTTATAAACAGAGTCAAAATACATTTACAAATTGAAAACTATAAAATTAAAAAATATAACATGAATTTAATATGATAGCTGTTTTTAACATTTGCTAGACTTGCAACTTGAATGTAGGGGGGTTTTTTTTGTATGTGTTTTTAGTAGTTGTAGGTACTTTTTTTTTGTAATCCTCACTTATAGATATGTTTTTATTGACTTGAGAGAAAGAAAGAAAGATAATTTGGTTGTCTCCCGTTCGAGCCTAACCTAGTGACAAACCCACAACCCAGGTAGTGCCCTGACTTGGAAATGAACCTGCAACCCACTTATGCATGGGACAGTACTCCATGCCATGGCAGTAGTGGGTTCTTTTGAGCTTGGTTGCCCAGTGGTCTTATAATGGTTGATGACTCAATTTTCACCCTTGAAGTGACCCAGTATTTATTTATTATGTGAGTGTATCCTCTTTGCCTTTACTTGTGACAGGAATATGCCATGTATTCATTTATTCTACCTCTGATCTCTCTTTATTAGCTTTTAACAAGAACATTGTGATCAAAGGTACAAAGAAGACACTGGGCAACTTGACAGTATTTGTTAAGAAGTTGTATATTAAAACATTCAGGGTAAAGTTAATATTCATTTTTTTTTACCTCTGAAATGAGATACAAAGTATAAAGGTTTTCATTAAGATTTTGTGGATCCATAAAAATAACACTTTGTACACTGAGGAAATCTCTGAATCTGTATTTGCTACTCTGCTTAACGAATATTGACTGAGAACCAAATCCTTTTGACTTTTTTTTTTTAAATATATTTTATTGATATTTTACGGAGAGGAAGGGAGAGAGATAGAGAGCAAGAAACGTCGATGAGAGAGAAACATCGACCAGCTGCCTCTTGCACACCCCCTACCAGGGATTTGCCCGCAACCAATGTACATGCCCTTGACCAGAATCGAATCTGGGACCTTTCAGTCCGCAGACGGACGCTCCACCACTGAGCCAAACCGGTTTCGGCCCTTTTGACTTTTTCTAAACATTCAGCTGTTTACTCCCCAAAGTTATCCTCCTTATTTCTCTGACTAGCCCTTCTTGAACTGGACATGCCTAATTAGGCTCTCACATTCTTTCGTTTTCTGTGCAGCATTTCGAAGCCACTAGAAATGGCTGCACGCTTTTCTGCTTTTACCTGAGTTTTATTGCTCTACCTGAGTTGAAAGCTGGTTGTGTGTTGGTTGTGTGGTGGATGAGGCTCTCGCCTTCATCTCTGATGCTTGCGCCAAGAAGAGACTCAGACCTCTGGTTAGCCAAATGGTAAGGGTCTGTGGATGCCTGTGGACCTCAGCCAGAAGGCTCTAGTCACCAATGTAGGTCCCTGCCTCTTGCTTGAGCTTGACCATCGCATTCACACCTGTCCTGTGAGGTGGCTGTGCTTCCTCCCTCTGAGCTGCTGTTTTCTCCTTCCATGAGAAGACCCTCAGTGCCTTCCAGCTCTACTTTGACCTGGTGATCTTACACTCACCAGCCTTTTAAAAATTGTCTTATTTTCCATTGACATCCTTATAACATTTCTTCCTTTTTTCCTCCATGAACAATCTTCTGTTATTTCTGGAAACTTAACCAGTTTGGGCACAGAGAACAATCCCCTGGTTCTCACCACCTGCTCTGGTTCTTGTCTGATACTAATAGGCATGTCTGGTGTGGATGATTCTCAGACTCTGAGAAGGCACATCATGACATTACCATCAGGGCAATGAAAGGAATCCCTTGCTATTCAGATTTACCTGGTACTTGACTAAACTGGAGTCCTTTAAAAAAAAAAAAAAAATATATATATATATATATATATATATATATATATATATATATATATATTGATTTCAGAGAGAAAGGGAGAGAGAGGGATAGAAATATTAATGATGAGAGAGAACCATTGATTGGCCACCTCCTGCATGCCCCCCACTGAGGATAAAGCAAGCAACCCATGCATGTGCCCTTGACTGGAATCGAACCCTGACCTCCCCCAGTCCACAGGCTGATGCTCTATATAGAGTCAAATCAGCTAGGGCTACACTGAAGTCCTTTATCAGACTAATATTCTTACAGAGTCCTGCCAGATAAACTTCTTCTTTGCTAAGTATGTTTATTAAGGTTTCCTTTTTATACTTCTTTTATACAGTCTGGGTGTATAAAAGCATTTGTATTATGTCTATCCTCATCTCTTTCTTCCTCTCCCTCTTTTCTTTTCCCCTCAATTTTTTTTATGTGTTACTCACCACTCTGATTTATACAGAGATTCCAACTCTGCCTTCCAGAGAAACACACAGATGGGCTCTGACCTTCCTGTTCCCAAGAATCTTAGTCATCCCCTCCCGCTCCCCACACCTTCCTCTCCTGCTCACTAAGTATGTCTGTTCTGATTGGATTGCTGTCTGGGTACCCCTGGTTCAGATCATCCTGGGTTGACCATACTCTCTTTCCAGAATCAGTTGTCTGGGAAATTGGTAACTTGGTTGTGTTTTTGAACAAAGTGTCTCTTAGGAATTCTTTGCCTATTTGGTCTGCATTAACTGGGAAATCTGACTCCCTCTCACTTCTGTGTTTAACCTCAGAGTGTCACTTTCCTGATGGCCAATAGCTAGAGTCATCAACATCCTCTCTCCACTGAGAAATATTTCTCTCCAAAAATCAACTGTGATCCTACAGTCGGCTTTGCCAGTCAGGGGGCCAACAGAGAAATACAAGAGAGTTAACTAAAGATAATCAATCTTATACATCAGGACTTTCCCAATCCTAAACTGACAGGGAGAGGTCATCAAGAAAGATTAAAGTTATGACCTTGTTGTGTGGTATGAAGTTTGATTTCTATTATTAAGCTTACAGTCCTTAGTCTGAATTGCCTTTCACTAATGTCAAATAATCAATTTTATCCATAGGTTTCATTTCCAAATAGTTCATGCCACAGTGGGACACGCAAATGGTTTTTAATCAGGTGGCTATATCTGTCCTTAATTCTGTACAATAGTTTAACACACTCTCCAAAATTTTATTTTCTAAGTTATGATATAGTATATAACTTTAATAATATATATATGAATATATATATATATATATATATATATATATATATATATATATATAACTTTGAAGTCATTTCCTAAAGGAAGCAGGCAAGAGTTCAGCTGATTTTTAAAAAAGTACCACGTCAGAAGTATTTCTAAGCCATGCCCTCTAATTATGAAGGACAGTAACCTGGCTGCCCTGAAATACTTCATCTTCTTGGTGAATTCAATAACTTTTGGGGTTGTGTTATTTATAAAATGACTTTTTCTTATAGATATTCAAATATATGCAGTTGGTTACAATCCCAGAGAAAATAAGGGGGAAAAATAGATTCCTGAGTCAGTCATTAGTATGAAGAATTATCTCAAACACAATAGATTTTCCTCATGTCAAATCACACAAAATCTCCATAGCAACTTCACATAATTATGCATACTATTTCAGTGTAGTAACAAAACCAAGCCCAGAAGAAATTGTAAAGAATAGTAATATTGGGTGAGATAGATATGTGGGTAGGTGGCACCTGGGAAAATTGAAGGGGGACAGGTCCAAGATGTGAAAATTTCACAAAGGACCAAAAAGATTGCCTGCTTTGTGCTTTGGCGAGTACTGTTTAAGTCACTGTATTGTCTGGAAATTGGAGACTGGAGACTGCACTATCTACTGATAATGCTGAGGTGCCTGCTAGAACCTCCATTGTTCAAGGAATGTCAGCATTTCTATTATATTTTTTTCTGAGTTTATAACAATTATAAGAAAGTTTCTCTAGGCAATATGTTGGCATGCTAGCTTGAAATAGAAAAGTTATTTTATAATTACTTCTGAATTCATAAAACTTGCTTGAGCTATTAAATTTTTTAAAAAATGTAAAAATCACTCCAAATATGAAAATAACATCGTTTAGTTAGCATGAAACATCACCGAGATGTTCTAACATTAACACCCCTTGCATTTTAAAATATTATTTTTTTTGCCCATTTGGTGTGGCCTTGTAGTTGCGTGTTGACCTATGAACCAGGAGGTCAGGGTTCAATTCCTGGCCAGGGCACATGTGTAGGTTGTGAGCTCAATCCCCAGGGGCCTGCAGGAGGTACCTGAACAAAGATTCTCTCACATCATTGATGTTTTTACATTCCTCCCTCTCCCTTCCTCTCTAAAATCAATAAAAATATATTTTAAATAAATATTATTATTATTATTATTATTATATTATCGGGTCTAGTAATAATTAATGTCGTTTTTAAACATTCGTTTAAAATCTTGCTTGGCGTTGACTTGTATTGACATAACCTTCAAACACGTGGTATCTACAGAACGTGTGAAGTGCAATTAACAAGTTTTGCTTGAAAAAGTTTGTGTTTGGTTTGGTTTTTGTTGCAAAACTAGGGCTAAGAAGATGGCGGATGAAGAGCATATTCGGCACTGCATGCTTTACCAGTTACAATTAGGAAGAAAAGCAAGTGAGGCTGCAAAAAACATCTGTAGTGCTCTTGGTCAAGATGCAGTTAGCGCCAGAAAATGCCAGTGTTGGTTTGAGAAATTTCGCGAGGGAAATTTTTCGTTAGATGACAAGAGTGGTCGAGGCCGTGTGTCCAATTTTGATCAAGAAGCTCTTCAAGCTCTTTTGGTGCAAAATCCTCAAATTACCCAACAAGAGCTTGCGACAACTTTAAATTGTTCACAAAAAACAATTTCCAATCAATTGCGTGCACTTAGCAAAGTCCAAAAGTTTGGAAAATGGGTTCCTCATGAGTTGACCGACAACAACCGTAATCAAAGAGTCACAATTTGCAGTTCGCTCCTCTCTCGTCAAAACCGTTTGCCGTTTTTAGAGCAAATTGTTACCGGAGATGAAAAATGGGTGCTGTATGTTAATTTGAAAAGGCGACCTCAATGGTTGGACAAAAATGAGGCTCCGCAGCCCACGCCAAAACCTGACTTGCATGCGAAAAAAGTGATGTTGTGTGTTTGGTGGAATTTTAAAGGAATTCTTCATTATGAACTTTTACCATCTAACCAAACCATTACAAGTGCAGTGTATAGTGCCCAATTGGAAAGGTTAGCCCAAGCTTTAAGAGAAAAAGAACCTGCACTGATTAATCGGAAGGGCGTAATTCTTCACCACAATAACGCACGACCGCATACTGCAAGAATCACTGCTGAAAAACTGCACCAGTTGGAATGGGAAGTTCTCCCTCAACCTGCATATTCTCCTGATATTGCCCCTTCCCATTACCATTTGTTTCGTTCTTTGCAAAACTTTCTTCTTGGAAAAAATTTAATAATGAAGAATGCCTCAAAAATGCATTGACCGAATTTTTTGCATCAAAATCACAAGAATTTTACAACAAAGGGATTAAAATGCTTCCTGAGCGCTGGGCACAAGTAGTGGAAAACAACGGCAACTATATTGTTGATTAAATTTTGTTGTATTGTTTAAATAAATTCGATTTAAA
The DNA here is from genome assembly GCF_014108245.1 of Pipistrellus kuhlii. Classification (NCBI taxonomy): domain Eukaryota; kingdom Metazoa; phylum Chordata; class Mammalia; order Chiroptera; family Vespertilionidae; genus Pipistrellus; species Pipistrellus kuhlii. The sequence continues at coordinate 68,892,952 of NW_023425573.1, forward strand.
AAAGTATTAGAAAACGACATTAATTATTACTAGACCGAATATTATTATTTTATTATTGCAAATGTTAGTGAATAAAGGTAACATATGCTTGGCTATTTTCCCACCTGAGTTCCCAATATAAAGTTATTTGCTTATAGATAAGTATTAGCATATGGCTTTTGTTCACAATCATTTAAAATGAGTGTTGTTGCCCTATAATTTTGAAGGATAGTAACAGCTTAATTCAGAAATTTATTTCAAAAGGAGATGATAATTTCTAGAAATTTCTAGGTTTGCAGATGGGGTAAAAGAACAAGATAGTGTTATATACTCAATTTGGTTTAATTTGTATCAACTTGGTTGGTACTGTGACTCTGATTTCGAAATGAGTGCTGGAAACATAAAGATGACTTTAACATAATTTGTGCTATGGGGATATTTGTTGGAAATATCCCCATAGGAAACAGACATGTCGATTGTTAATTTCAATATAACATGGTAAATACTGAGATAAGCTCTGGCTTGTATTTAACTAAATAGCTAGGCCTTTTTAACCTAACATCTCACAGAGGACACTTGATAAGTTCTAAAGGGAGGAAGTGTCAACAAGGGGTAGAAGGTGAGGATAGGATTCAGACAAAGGGAACAAAATGGCATAAGCAAAGGCACAGAGGCGTGAACTCATGCCATGTGTTCAGGGAGATCATCACTATCTCTTTCGTATTATGAGAGCATAAGGTGAAGAGTGGAGGGAAATGGGGTTGACTCTGTCAGAAGGACACAGCTCAGGTCAGGCCTTTTTATGCCAAGCAAGTGGCTAAAATAGTTCCTTTTAGAACGATGGAAGCAACTGATATGGGAAAGTGTTTAAAGCAAGCTAGCAACATGATGGGATTTTCATTTTAGATAGATACGGGAACTTCAATTTGGAAAGTGGAATTAGCAGGAAAAGATGAAAATCAAGGAGATTGTGTAAGAGGTCATTTTTGAAGCACAGACCTTCCCAGGGACCCGTCCATCCCCTTTGTCACAGAAGCAAGTATAAGCTCCATGCACACTCATTAGTGCCTTCTCTAACTGTGCGGATCTTTATGTAACTTCATTATTTGAGGGTGATATTAGCTAGGTCTTTTTACCATTAAGATGTTAATTAAGTTGGTTTAATTTTATATTATAGAAACTGTCTCATTTTAAGGACAGATTTAGTCCATTTCTTTGCTTTCAACATCTAGGTCTTATGGGCATATAAAATTTATTCTGTTTTAATGGCTTTAAGAAAAAAATATATTTTCACACTAATCTCTCTATATCCAAGTAATAGGAATAAATGTGACTATAGCTGTGCAAGAATAGGCAAGGAATAGGACAATGCCTAGGGTTGGAAAAGCAAGGGTTCATTGAATTTTATCCACCCATCTAACCAACATTTTTGAAGGTATATTAGGTGATAGGGACTGTTCTGAGCAAGAATGAAGCAGTGATGTGCAAAACAGATGGGGGACTTGACATTGTGGAAATTACAGCCTAGTATGATGACTGACATGGATCAAATAAGTATATCTGCCTTAAACAGTTCAGGCAAACATATCTCATAATGCCCTCTATCCAAATTTTGCTTACAAATTGATCAAAATCTCAATTCCTTGGCAATTTTCAGCTGTCCACCTGTTGTCTTTGAATTGTATGAGAAGGGGTGTTGACAATGAGCATGGCTCCCTGAATTCCTTGGGAAATAGCTTAAAGGATGCCCACCTTTTAATTATAATGCAAATGTTAACTTGATTATCAATCATAAACATTTAGGTATTTCTCAAAAAGCATAAATATTTAATTTTGGCTCCTGGTTGAATAACTTTCTAATTTGTGGCTGTAGTACCTCCATTACATTTCAGCATAAATAATTAAATTGCCCAATGTGCAATAGTGTCATAATTAGGTGACATAGCCCTAAGATGTTCACACTTGTATGCTGTCCAATAGTTCTTGTTGAAATGTGTGATCCTTTAACTCTAGGGAGCTAGATGTATTGGCCAGAAAATCAGAGTTCAGTCTTCACAGCTCATGCCCTTGAACTCTCTCTCTTGTGCCTCTGAGAGCTCCAGGCAAAGAGCTCCAGGCAAAGCTGTAGGGCAAGTGGTGAAAATGATGATTAAATGCTTCCCTCTGTTCTTCCTTAAAGAGGCTTATTTATCTTGTATGGTTAACTCTGCTCTGATAGGGATAAAATAAGCATAATACATTTTAATAGTTGTGCCACAGCACCAGGAGAGGTGGTTACTAAAACTAAAAGGCAAAGGTCTGAAATGGAATATGAGACACACAGACATTGTTCTTTCCAATGTGAAAGGCAGAACCCTGGCTTTTCCTGTAGTACTTTCACTCAAAGATCTGATTTAAAGAAGACAGTTTAAGAAAAGAAGAAAAAAAAAGGACAATGCAAACGTGTGACCTGCAGTGATGATGCCCCCAGTCAAAGCCTGTGGAAGCTCCTCCCTTTGCTCTGTAGGTTCACAAGTTTTCTTGGTAAAGCTGCAATCTAAGACGTCTTTTGTGGTACAGTATCTGGGATGGAGTTATTTTTCCAGGGGTGTGGGTATTTGGAAATTAACTGAAGACAAGTCAAGAACCAAAGAAAAAGGAAAAGGTTTAATAAGTAATCACAATACTCTGAAATCACTGGATTAAAAAAAAAAAAAAAAAAAAGTAAGAGCACACATCCCAAATCTGAGGTAGCTATGAGGAAAGCAAACATTTGTAACTGTGAATGTTTTGAAAATAAAAATTCAAGAAATTACCTTTTGTTGTGTGTGATATTAGCATCTCATGCTTTGAGAAGTTCTGTCTGTTAATATGAAGCATAATGAGATTATTTGTCAGTATATATATGCAGGGCTTTTTATTCAAATCCCAGCACATTTTATTTGCATATAAAATGGCCCATTTATACTCAATAGTAACTAGCCCTGAAGGAGTGATATTTAATAGGAGAATAGAGTTATCTGTCAGGCCATAGACATTCTTTAGGGCAGTGGCTGCAGTTTAAGATATCCTCATAATCACTCTCATAGAGCACCAAGCGATTACCACACTGATCTAAAAAATAATTTAAGCTACAAAATTTTGTGATTTCATGTGAATAAAATATCTGTTTTCACTTATCCACCATTTTAGAACTAATATACATAAAGATCAATGAGCTATTAAGTTTTTATTCTTGATTCCATAGGAGGGTTCTAAACAATTATTTTAAATGCAACTACTAAGAACTGTAAATATTTTATTCTACGCTATGTTACCTACCCAGAAGTATTTCATTTTTCAGCTGCTATGATGACATTACATAGAAACCAGTTAGAATATATCTATTAATGATCTGGGAGATTTAATGCATCCTCCTCAGGAGGTCTTATTCTATGCCTTACATATGTTGCATTATTTTGACCAACCATTGTTTTCTAAGATTTTGAAACATGTTTTCTGGATAATTATAATGTCTCCATATTTTAGAGATCATACATGGTCTTCCACACAAACTAGGGGGAAAAAAGAGAAGTTAACTTATTTGATCTCTCCTAGTTTGGAAGAGGTATTCTATTAAAAATTTGAAGGCGTAGGCTGTCAAATTGCTTCTATCATTAATAAGTTGAGAGACAATTGACTTATCTTCTATTGAACTTCCTTATCTATTCATTGACATATCAGGCCAACTGCTAAGAATGAATCAGGCCAACACCCTGGAGATTGTGGTCCTTCCCCCAGCCTGGTGTGCAATGATAAACTCCAGTGAGTGTGCTGCAAGAATCAAAAAGAGAACTGAGGTCACTGAGGTGGGGATGGTGACTGAACAAATAATGAAGGAGCCTGAAGTGAGTGTTACACACTGAGTGCAGGGAGGAATTGGCAAGTCAGAGAAATGTGAGAACTGTCATAGCAAAGCCCTAATTTACCCTGTCTGGGCAGCTTGTAGGGAGAACTGTGCTCAGAAGTCTAGGGAAGGACTGATACAGGAAACAGACCAGAAGGTCTGTGAAGTGCTTTTTACCATTAAAAACTGTAAATGCCCCCCTCCCGTAGATTATTGGGTAATAATCCAGTTTGTTCCTTCCACTGTTTCACCATGGCTTTTGGTGACCTTGATGCATAATTCAGACTTCAGATTTGCAAGCCGATTTTACAAGGTCTCAGTACTAACATTCTTGGTTGCTTTTTTGTTTGTTTGCTTGTTTTTAATGAAGTTCACTTCCTTGAGCTTATGCACAATCACATTCTAATTGAGAATCCAGTGCTCTCTGCTGAGTCCAAGTTGGTTTAAATCTGACCCAAAGTTTCTTTCCAGGCTTGTCCACCCGGAGTCTTAGCCCTGTCTTCAGCTTCTAACAAGACAAGCTTGTTTGTTTGGCAAAAAGCTATGGAGACATGAGACAGACAGAAGAACTTGAAGTATTCCTCTTTTGGCTTTTATTTTGTCAAGGTCTGGACAAGGGATCCTGAGCTAGTTTCTCAGCATATGTTCTTCTGGAAATTTCATTTAAATTGACAGTGGGAAATTAAGTTGGCTAATACAAAATCAGCCTCATTTTGGCTCCCAAGCCAGTGAGATTTCCGGCCAGTCTTCTGTGTCAGACTATCTCCCTAAGGCAAGGAAATCCATGAAAATCACTGCACGAGCTCTCATTATGTGCAGAGAGCACCCACGTGTACCCAGCCACTCACAGGAAAGTGGTGAGGCTGGCATTGCCACTGCCAACACACTGCCTTCACTGTATGCTTAGATGTCCTAATCCTCTTTGTCCTGGCCTCTGTCCAGCACATTCTTGACACAAGTTTGGTGCTCTAGTCTGTGCCCCATAACTTATGCCAAATTGTGCCTGAACAGCTCATGCCTTAAGAGCATTGGTGCCTCATTCATTCATTTACTCATTCATTCATCCATGTATTCTTTCAAGATAGGTTTATTATGCATCTAATACTTGTCAGACATAGTGTTAGATTCTAGGCAGACAGCAAGGACAGAACAAATAAAAACTCCTACCCTGGTGGATTTTCATTCTCATGGAATATCATGATTATAAAGAAAATAAGCAATTTTTTGATGAGTGCTGTGGGGAAACAGAAGCAGAGATGGGGTACAGAGTGCTGAGGTGTGGTTTTGAGTAAGGTGGCCAGGAAGACTGTCTTTTGAGGGAAGATGTGAAGGGGGAAGGAGAGGAGCCAGAGTGAATTCAAGGGAGGCAGGTGGTAGGTGACCCACCAGAAGCACACTGTCCTGTGCCCCATGGAGTGTGGGGAGCCTTGCAGGGAGCCTTGCAGGAGCAGGTGTGACCTGGTGTGACTTAATTATAACAGCATCATTCTAGCTGCTCTAAATACAGCACAAGAGCAGAAGCAGGGAGACCTGTGTGGAGGCTGATGCAGTAAGCCAGGTGGGCCAGGGTGGTGGGAGTGGATATGGTATGAGTAAGATTCTGGATTTATGTTAAAGAAAAAGCAGACAAGCTTGCCCAGTGGATGTGCTGTGTGGTAGAGAGAAAGGAAAGAGTCAAAGAAGTCACTCAGATGTGGCCTGGGTCACAGCAAGGTCACTTAGCATGTTTGAGGTGGTGGGGAGACATGGCAGAGCAGGTGACAGGGCCGGTGAAGAGCATTAGGTCTTCACTGCATGTCTTTTATAGAACAAGGAAGCGTCTTAGAGCCAGGGAGCATGATTCCCCCAAGTAACTCCAGCCAAATGTTAAGGGGTAACAGTCACCTAATGATGCCTGAGTGTTAAGAATTGTGTAATACTTAACTTCATTATTAATAATAATTACTATAAATTATATACTAAATTATTATAATTGTTCTATACATTATTATAATTTTAGGTTAGATGACTTTATCATTATTTCACTGTAACATATATTAATTATATATTACTACTACTATTTACAGATGAAAAGAAACTGAGAGTCAAAGAAGTTAAATTACCGGCATAAAGTTCCTCAGTTTATGGGGGTACCAAGTTTTAAACTTGGGTCTGTCTCACTCCAAATCTGGGTTTTTAAATGATGAAGTGAGCCACATGGGCAATAACCAGCAAAGGTTATGCAGTGATTTTTGCTTTTGCTTTTTCCTGGGGCCATTAACCACCTTGCTTCTGTGGCTCATGAACCTGTCAGCTGAGCTGTGATCCATTCAGTCCACAGCTATGAAGTCATTGTCTCCAGCGCAGCAAGTCCCACGCTGGCTCTGGCGATATGATGCTGTGCAAACAGAAAAATGCCCCCAACCTTCTTAGAGCTCATTCTTTATTTATGGAAACAACTATAAAATTACAGCTGTGGTAAGCAGTTCAAAGGAGAGGTCCAAGGTGGGGTGAGGACATTTAATACAGGAATGGGACCCAGTCTGGAGAAGGAGTGATGATTTAGCTGAGCACTAACTACACCAGGGGGTGGAGGTGGGGAGGATATTTTCCAGGCAGCAAGAATATATACAAGGGCCCTGTGGCAAGAGGAAACATTGCACATTTCACATCCCATCCCCGGAAGTCCCAGAGGCTGTGTTATGGGGAATCAGGGGCAGGAATTGGAGAGGTGCAAAGCAAAACTAGAGGTCTCCTCGACAGGGCCAGACATACACTGCTCACAGTGGGTGGCAGCATCATTTATCATCCCAACTGCCACACTCTTGAGTATGCTGCACACCAAAAGGGGTAGTTTGTTGATGCTACTTGTGAGTACCAGGTCTATTTTGACCAAACAGAGTGGTGGTCACTCTGTTTATGGGTCAGTTTAAGGATCTTAGTTCTTATTGTAAGAGTTGGTTGGAAGCCAATAGTAGGTTTTTCAAAGGAGGGTGAGTTGGTGTGATCAGGTTTCATTTTTAAAAGATTACTCTGAGTTAATGGTGAAGCATCAGCATCCATCTCCTACATGTCATGCAAAATGTTGTCATTGGGAAGCTAGATGAAGGTTACAGTGAACTCTCTGTTCTGATTTTGCAACTTGTGAGTCTACAATTATTTCAAAATAAAAAAATAAAAAGCTTTCTCTGGTTGCTCAGAACAGATAAGAGATGGACTATTTCTGGACATTTTGTACTTTCCAAAATGCCTATGGAAATATTCAGTCCATACCAGATGGTCCTTGAATTCCAAAATGTCCATGCTTAGAAAACATCTGTAATGTTTATATCTACTTTTTTAGTTTAAAGTATTAATACATGAACAATACTATAAATATACTATTATGTTTTATTGGTTCACTAAATTGAAATTCATGCACTGGGGAGTATCCCCAGCAGTGATATTTTGATCTATTCCATCTCAACTCCTGTGTCACATCCTGAACCACCTTCCAAATCACAATGTAATCATCCCATTCCAGACTGCAGCCTTCTCTCTTCCCGGGTGACTTGGCAAGTATTCCAGTTTTGCCAAGTCCTTCAGTTCTTGGTTCCATCACAGCCTTTCTGTATCTTGTCCAGTTTAACTCCTCTAAAGGTGAATCCATATCACCCACCACTGCATAAGTTAAGCAGGATTTCTTGGGGTGGGACCCAGGTGTTAGTATCTTTCAAAGCTCATTGGTGACTATGTGTGGCCAGGGTTGTGAACCATTGCTCCATCTTCTGAACATCAGAACACCCTGTTCTCTAATTAAGTTGATAGGGAAGGAATATCCTTTAGATTAAGTGTGGATTTGAACAGGATCTTTCTGGGAATAGAGTGTCCCCTAATAGCTGTAACTTCAGGAATGTGGAGAGCTCAGCAGAGGACACATCTCCCTGTAAAAGGTTGCTTCCTTCCCAGGGGCTTTTTACAGGCCAAGTATCTGGCATTATTCTCTGAGAGATAGTGGTTGTCAAATGATGCTCCAAAGGCATAATCACCCAGATCATTCATTCTTTCTTTAAAAATATTTTTTATTGATTTTAGACAGGAGGAGGAGAGGGAGAGATAGAAATAGAAATATCAATGATGTGCGATCATCATGCCCCCTGAGGATCGAGCCTGTAACTCTGGTAAGGTATGTGCCCTCACTGGGAATTGAACTGTGACCTCCTGGTTCATAGGTCAATGCTTAACCATTGAGACACACTGGCCAGGCATGATCATTCATTCTTAACTTCTCCCGAGCTACACACTTTGCATATTCTGCTGCCTCCTTGGCACCTCTATTTGGGTGTCAATAATTACCATCTAAAATGACCAGAATTGAACTCCTCATTTTCCCTCTGCACCTGCTCTTGTCTTAGTGTTCTCCACCTCAGCCAATAGGGCCATGCAGTAGCTAAGCCTCTTATTCACATAGTTCTTGATATTGCCTTTGATTCCTCACTTGCCCCCTCTCATCCAATTCATAAATTACTTTGGTAGATCTCCCTGTCAGTCATATTCCAAACTGAGCATTTTTCCATCACCTCCACCTCTACTGCTCCACTCATCTTACCTAGATTACTACACCACTCTTCAAATTGGCCACCCGGTGTTCGCCTTTGCAGAGCACTTTTGCTGTGGCTCAGTGTTTCCCTGCACAACAGCCAGAGTAATTCTTTGAAAATATAAATCAGGTCATATTATTGACTCCCCCATCTCATGCATAAATGATTTAAATCCCTCCCATGCCAACAAAGTTGTATGTGACTTAGCCCTTGCCTACTTCTCCTCTCACAGTGGCCTTTCTGTTTCTAAGACATACAAGATATTTCTTGCATCAGGACCTTTGTGCTCTCTGTTTCTCCCCTAATACTCTACTCCCATGTCTTACTTCATAATTTTATGGCTTTTTTTTTCCTTTTCATTTAAGCTTCTGCTCAAATGTCATTAGTCTAAGATTTACTCTGAACATCTGCCTAAAAGATCCACAGTTCCCTGTAGTATCTGGTCCCTAACCTCCTTTGCTTCTACACCTCACATCCAGGCATGAGTTAAATATAGCTTGTACTGCTCTGCAGAGCAATTGTACACCACACCTTGTCACATTGATTATGATATCACGTTGGTAGCATGAATTATCTTGGGTGGGAGTATTTCCACTATAACAAAAACTACAAATCCGGCACTCCTCCCCCCAAATTGTTACACATCTGCACCGCTACTCCTGACTACGTGAATTCTGATTGTACGCTCCTGTGTTTGGCCTGACTCCCTCAGTAGAATTTAAGCTCCATGAGCACAAGGACTTTGTATGACTTTTGCATGTGATCATAGCCGACCTATGATAGTGCCTGGACATAGTTGGCATTCAGGCAACATTTCCTGGATGAATGAATGGATACATGAATATCAGGGTAGGTGGATGGAAGTCAGATTTTGGTGATCTCATTCCAATTTTTAGAAATAATATTTTTCAAAAGGTGGATTATTTTATATTTTCTCCCTTATATTTTTCTCACACTATAGATCTCTGCAGTATTCCTTTGCTCAAAGCACTGGTTGAAAAGGGGTTGTTTTCCCTTCCTTCCTTCCTTCCTTCCTTCCTTCCTTCCTTCCTTCCTTCCTTCCCTTCTTCCCTCCCTCCCTCCCTCCCTTCTTTCCTTCCTTCCTTCCTTCCTTTCTTCTATATGATTTTCTTTTGTAGGTTTATCATATTTGTCATTTTCTGTTAATAAAATTTGTCATCCTTTTATGCATTTGTTCAAATTAAACATTAATACTTTTAGTATTTTACATAGCAACCAGGAAGTCTAGTGACCCTGGCACATATACAGAATGAGTAGTATATTGATACTATATCACACTGTGTGATATGCTTGGTGACATAACATGATAAGTTCATGTGTGTCCTTTATGAGTGATGCCTAATTCAAAGTAACAGGTGCAGTCATTAGCACAGCATGTCCATCACTACACCTGCATATGTGATGTGTTGCCTTGCAGGATTGTAGTCTCTGATTTTCACTGAATAAACCTTTACCTCAGGAGATGGAAACAGGAAGTTCAGATCTGGTGAACCAGTAGCCCACTTTCCTGGGTCACTTCCCCCCATTTAATTGGAGATCATCTTCTCACCTGCCTCTTTCTGTTCTTACATGAGATGGTGCACCATCCTGTGGGAACCACTCTCGTGACCTACCCTAGCCTGTCAGGTGTCGTCACCTAATTAATCGCAACATGGCATAATTTGTCCAAAAGTCCCTTAGGTTTAAAGACTTTAAAGCCATTTGAACAAACAACACAGTGACCTCTGGGTGCTTTTGTCTCTGGGCACACTAGAGAACCCTTTTCCTAAAGGAGCTTGCTCAGTGATGCAGGGACTAAATGATTGTACCCCAGCTGAAACCAGTTTGGCTCAGTGGATACAGCATCGGCCTGCGGACTGAAAGGTCCCAGTTTGATTCCGGTCAAGGGCATGTACCTTGATTGTGACACATCCCCAGTGGGGGGTGTGCAGGAGGCAGTTGGTCGATGTTTCTAACTCTCTATCCCTCTCCTTTCCTCTCTGTAAAAAATCAATAAAATATATTTCAAAAAATAAAATAAATTATTGTACCCCGTGCATATTCAGTGCAGACCAGGTGAAGTCGGGGAGGCATTATTCAGTGACAGTCACAAAGCTGCTAGGGACTTTTTAAAGGACAAAATACCTTTGAAAACAGCATAATACAATAGCTTAAGGTAGGTGAGGACAGCCATCCAAACTGTCCAGGGCTCTGAGTCTCACTCACACAGCTGATTCTGGGAGGAAGGAGGATAATCCGCATGGCAAAGAGGAGCTGGGAGGCAGGTTTGTCTCTTGTCTCCTCCTAATTGACGAGAAGCACATCCTCCTCCATTTGTGGTCCAAAGAGCAGTTGTCAAATGCAGTCCATGTATCAACTGTGTAAGATTATGTGTGATACTAGTTATAATGGTGCCTGGGTCCCAACCCAGTCCCATTACATCAAAATCTCCATAAATGCGAGTTTTCTTTCCTTCTCCACTTTCTCTCCTTGAAGCCCTTAAGAATGTTTAGCCTCATCTTTTATTCTCCCATTCTGTCATTGCTTACAATGATTAAGTTGAATCTTACAAAATTGCCAAGATCTGGCCACGTTTAAATGGCAAAAATGGTAATTTGATGTGGTCCTAAATAATGCTGAATTCCAGGCCTGTCCCAGGTACTGGACATGCTATGACAAAAGCACACAGACAAATAGTCCTTGACCTCAGAAGTTCAGTGTGAGTGGAGAAACACCAGGGAAGAGACAGGGAGGGAGCTGCATGCTTGGTGCGGTAGGCTCTGCTACCCAAGCTGGTAGGTTTTAAAGGACATTTGAACATGAGTTTGTGAAGTATAGAGAAGTTTAAATAATTTAGATAAATTATCAGGCGACAGAGTTATTACAGGTTACTAAGGGAAGTTAGCATGGTATGCCATGAGTTAGATTTCAAGAAACTTGTATGTGGTAGAGGGATCGTTTTCAGTGGTGAATTTCTAAGAATGGGAGAATATGAAAACCAAGGTCACCTGACAGTCTATTAAATTACATGTTTTTCCTCCCTTGGCAGCATCTGCTGTATTTCTCTAAGAAAGAGAGCCTATCTCCCCCGCCCCCCCTCCTTAGAAGCACTACCTGCAGGAGTTACTGTGCTTAGGGGCACGGCTTTAAAAATTGAGAACTACTGCTCACTTCCAGAGTGATAAGGCAGAGAGAGGGGCTAGGTCTGACCAAGTTGATAAGTTCTTAAGTTGTTATTTTGACATTTTTACAACTGTGTATAGACTCTAATAAATGGTTCCTTTAAGGATATATTGATATAAGTAGTGGTTGTAGGAAGTAACAAGGAATAGATTTGATTCAGTGGCCTTAGTAATTTCATTCAGAAGTGGATAGCGGTAAAAAGAATTGACAGTGGTGACATGGGATAGTATCTTTTGGTAAATAAAACAATTTTCAATGCTCCTTGAGATGTCAGCAACAGTGCAGCCCTGAGGGTGTGAGCTGGCCACCGAGACGGGGAGGAAAAGAGAGCAGTAGGGTTGAAAAGTGGAATGCTTCCATGCCTTCTATTTTTCCAAATATACTTTTAAGACACAGATTGATGCCCCTTTTCTACAAAGAAATCCTGTCTCTCCATCACTGAACTCTTACTGCCTTTACTATGTTATGTCACTCAACTTATGTTTATTATGGCCTCTTATTATTGTCATTCATTACCTCTTTCTTGGCGTCATCAATTAGACCAGCAGTTCTCAACTTTTCTAATGCCATGACCCTTTAATACAGTTTCTCATGTTGTTACTTCATAACTGTAATTTTGCTACTGTTATGAATAGTAATTTAATATATGTGTTTTTCGATGGTCTTAGGTTCTACAGCAGGTTGAGAACTGCTACGGTAGCAGGATCACCTAAGACCATGGGAAAACAGTTATGAAGTAGCAATGAAAATTAGTTATGCAGTAGCAATGAAAATAATTTTATGGTTGGGAGTCACCACAACATAAGGAATTGTATTAAAGGGTTGTGTCATTAGAAAAGTTGGGAACCACTGTACTAGACTTTGAGATCAAGCGCCATATCTTACTTGTCTTCTTTTTCCCCACACGGTGTCAAAAGATATCCAGAGCTATTTCCATAAATCAAAATAGCTGAATTATATAGGACCCAACTTAAAGTTATATCTTAAGAAATATTTGTGGACTGTAGAGAGAGGGAAGAAAAGAGGAAGGCTGAGATTCCAGTGTTTAAAATACCATTAGCTCCTTCGGTGGGGGAAACAGCCAGAGGAACGGGCTTCTGAGCGTAAATGAGTTCTCTGAATATTTTTTAAGGTGAAGAAAAAAAGAGTAGTTTTTAATTCCTAAAGTGATAGCTAAGAGTCTATTATAATCAATTTAAACAAAAAAGCATTTACATCCAAGCTATTGAAAGAATGCTAGTCCACTAGAGAGTAGTGAGCAGCTTGCTGGTACTGTGATCTGTTGTGATGCTCACCAGTTGCCCTTTGCCTCATGAAGCCAGTCTTCATGTGTGTCAGGGAATAATGAAAAAATAATGATAACACAATAATTTTTGGGCCAAATAGTAGGTATTGTGGGAAGTTCTGTAAATACAAAGTAAGCAGTGCAGGGCTGGGGATTGGCTTTCTAACCACCGCAGGAAGTTAAAATAACCAGATGATTGTCAGAAGTGGGCACTGTGTTTGCTTCTGAAACCAAACATTTAAAAATCAACACCATGTTAAGAAGTGTAGCTGGTGTATACTGACACTCCTTTAACTAATTTGTTCTCCATAAAATGTATGGCCTACTTACTAAATGGGGCAGAAAGAGCAAATACCAGTGAAAGGCGGTTTTAAAAGAAAGTGAGATGAGTATTTTTAAATAACCAACTATTCTGTTCCAGTTGCTAATTACAAATTGAAGAATCACCTTGTCAAAGACGACCTATCTTTTTCACTCTGCCTCCAGATTTTCTTAATTATTGTTCCCCATCTGTGTCCAGCAGAAGGCTATCTGTCTTAGAAGAAATAAGTCAATGGCTGCTGAGGAGCATATTAGAGTGCATAGTTAAAATATAGCTACTCCATCTCTGTTCTTAACAGCTCCACCCACTATCTCAATTAGCTCCTTTTCACACAGATAAAGATTCTTGTCCTGGCCCAGTGGTTCACTTGGTTAGAGCATCATCCCCATACACCAAAGTTGCAGGTTCTATCTCTGATCAGGGCACATACAAAAGTAATTAATGCATAAATAAGTGGAACAACAAATTGGTCTGTCACTCCTCTCTCTCTCTCACTCTCTCTCTCTACCCCCCCTCCTTCTTTCCCTCCCTTCCTCTTTCTCTAAAATCAATCGATAGATAAAAAATTTAAAGATTCCCAGATGTCAAAAGTCATAGAAATCTTCCTTCCTCCTTGTTCTAAAGTCCAGGCTTCAAAGACTGAAGAAAGCCACTGTTTACACGTGTTATTAAGATAGCTCAGGGGCATGGATACACAGCCCGGGTGCCTGATCCTTAGAACTTTTTTTTTTTTTTTTTTTTTTTTTTTTTTGCTTAGTGACTTAATTTTGTGTTCTTTTTAGAGATCAAAAGAGAAAAGGTTATATGAACTAATTATTTCTAGAAGATCGTTTCTTCTGGAAGATTCATTAAAAAAAAAATAACCACCACTAAATGTATACAGCATAAGATTTCTCTCTGTTGTTAAAGAGACTTGAGGAAAGAGAAACAAAGAAGATGGATAGTTACATTCTTAAGAATCTATCTAATAAAAAGGGAGTATGCTAATTGACCATCACACTGTCACAAAGATGGCGGCATCCACAGCCAATAAGGAGGGAATATGCTAATTGACTGTCAATTACCTCAAGGATGGCAGTGCCCACAATCACAAGATGGTGGCACCCAGTCTCCTAAGCTCTGCCAGGGCAGCAGATGCATGGTATGGCCAGGCCCACCCCCAGTGTGTTCATCTGCTCTGCATACCTACCTCTGGAGTCCTCTAGTCCCCTCAGGCCCCCAGTCAGACAGGGCCAGCCTGAGGCACAGGCAAGCCTTGGATGGTGGCTGCCCAGCCACTCAAGGCAGGCCGGAGGCTCAGTAACCAGGGCTAGCTGAGGCTTACACTGCTGGCAGTGGTAGCAGCAGAAGTATGATGAGGGTGTTGCCTTCCCCTGATTGCTGGGTCGCCTCCCACCCCTGAGGGCTCCTGGACTGTGAGAGGGGGCAGGCCAGGCTGAGGGACCTCCCTCAGTTTATACGATATTAGTGACTTTCATTTCTTTTTTTTTTGGATGTAAACGTAGCAGGATCATATTGAAAGTGGGAGGTGACCTTCCATTTTAAAGAAGCACATGCTTCTATAACCTCTCTTGGCTAAGGTGAAACAGAATTCCTGGGTTTTCAGCTTGATGTCATCACTAAACACTTCACAGACACTGTGCCTCAGCAAGTCAGTCATACCTCAGTTTCCTTACCTGTGAAATAGGACCTGATCCTCATTGTGTTACTTTTGCCTGCATGCACGGGAATGGAAATAATTGATCTGTGACAGTGTGATAGGATTAACCTCTCAGCATTAGAGCTGCACTGGGAAACTGGGGTGCTTTGTCTGGGTTGCTAGTATGTGAGTTCAAGCTTTGTTAGGCTGTGGATGCTTATGTCATTTTCTCCATTGTTAATGAGTTGGAATGCAACCATAGTCCATGCATGTGCACATTTTCCCCAGGAGAATTTCATTCTCATTAGTAAGATCTGGTGTGTTTTTATAGGACTCCCACATCTTTGAACATCCATTGGTGTCTTTATAGAAGAGCATGTTGCTGTCCCTTTGTCTTGAACTTCACTGTTTCCCACCATTAAAAACACCAATGTCTGTGATGATAAATTGTTGTATTTTTTCTTAACAAAATTATTAAATTTAGAAGCAAATACAAATTTAATAAACCTATGTAATCTACCTTTTCTTTCAACCATGCCCTTTAAATATTCTGAAAAATCTATTATTATTAACTAATGTTAAAATCCACCCTTCCTGAAAATCTGTTTTAAGCCTATGTACTTGATGGAATTAAATCTGTTTAAAGATCTGAGTTTTTGTAGTCTAAAGAATAAGTTACTGACTTTGAGGGTGAAATTGTTTAAGCATATGCATTCTCTGCTACAGCATGAAATTCATTATGAGAATGGTTCATCCTCTCCAAGGAAGTTGAGGGTTGGTGTAATGAGTATGTTTGCTTGTGAGTGATGCCATTTCAAAGTATCACAGACTAAGTGACTTAAACAATAGAAATGTATTTGCTGGAGGCTGGAAGTCTGAGATGAAGGTGTTGGCAGGTCTGGTTTCTTCTGCAGCATTCCTCTGCCTGCGTGTTCACCTGGTTGTCTCACTGTGTGTGCATGTACCAGAGCTTCCTCTCAGTCGGTGTCCTAATCTCTTCTTTTTCTTTCCTTTAAATTTACCTTTATTGTTGAAAACATATGCATTCTCAGATGTCCCTACATAGATGTAGTAGCTTTTGCCCCATTGACCCTTTCTAGCCCATCCCCTCCCCCTGCCCCAGGCCTTCACCACACTATGGTCTGTGTCCTTGGGTTATGCACATATGCATATAAATTTTTTGGTTAATCTCTTCCCACCCACTCATCCACCCCTGCTGGATTAGAGACTACCCTAAAAATACCATTTTAACTTTACCTCTTTGAAGGTCCCAGTTCCAAATACAGCCCCATTTTGAGTTAGTGGGGATTAGTGGGACACAGTTCACCACAAAACAATGAGGACAATTCTTTCTGCATCAGTCTGATATGAACCCATTCCTGAAATAGATACATTTAGCAGAGCATTAATGCAGAACTCAGTTTATTAGCTATCCCTTCTGCAAAACCTTCATCATAAATCAAGTTTCCCTGAATTTGAATCGTCAGGGACATTGAGGACTCCAAGGCCAGAGAAATTTAGGTGAAGTTCAAGGATGGCTGAGCTAGGTTTAAATCCGGGTATGCTGAGTACGGACTGAATGTGCCATGTGCAAAATAAACATTGTTCATCGCATTGACCTATTTGTAAGTTGTGTTCTTTACGATAATAAATGGAAGAAGACTGCGGAGTAGGCAGGGGGTGGGAGGCTTAGAGCACAGTGGAAAGAGGCCAACTTCGGGCAGACGCCGAAGTTGGTTGATTTATGAGGAAGTCTCTATAGGAATCTGAGGATTGTAGTGGTTTGGGTATTTATGACAGCAGTGCCATTTATGTCTCTCTACTAGTACCGGTATTATGGTGACAAATCCAGATGACATTAGGTAATGAGTTTCTGGAGCAGTGGAACGAGGGAGAAACATACCTGTGCCCACCAGAGGCCTGCTGCCTATCACTTCCGGAGGGAGAAGCAATCGTATCAGCCGTTTCCGCAGCACAAGAGAAGGTGTTACCTGAAAAGTATAACCTTTCATTCCACAAAGCAGCTATTTCAAGGCCAGCGTGATGGGGAATGGACTCAAATCTCCCAGCTTGTATGACCTCATTTGGAATTAGGATTGCAGTCTGTCACACAGAGTGGTTCTCCCTTTCCTTCCAACTCACTGCCTCCATTCATGTATATGAAAATATTATTCGTGCCTTTGCTTCTAATGCATCTTCTGTGGTTTCGTACATTTTCTCTACCTTTCTCCTTAGTTAGTGTAAAACCAGGTGAGGTCATTCACTTCCACTTGAAACATTATCAAGACAATTGTGCCAAAGGGGAAACCATCAGGAGGCTCAGTTCTTTGGTGAAACATATTCACTTAAACCGTTTGCTTGCCGGGGCTACGGGACAGACGAAAACGTGGCCTTTTGAACCCGCAGACCTGTGTTTGAGTCCCAGCTCAGCCCCTCACCAGCTGTTTGATAGAGTACAAATTACATTCCTCACCTGAGTCCCTTTCCTTATCTGGAAGAGCGATACAATAACGACCTCGCCAGATGACTGTCAGGAGTGGAGAAAATAAGTTTTATTGAGGTTAATGCCAGATACAAGACATTCAGCAAATGGTACCTCTCTCTTTCCTGCCTTTTTTTCTGGAAGCTCGAAGAAATAGTGGCCTTTTTACTAAATAGAAGGTGGGATTTCACAACCTTCTGTACTGGTCAAAGGCCTACACCTCTTTGTTCTTGGACTATCAGATACTTAAGCTGTAAAGCTGAGACATTTCTAACTTAAGTGCTGATATACAGGGTGGAGCAAAAGTAGGTTTACAGTTGTTCATATGGAAACTAATACAATAATTAATAAGTAATAATATGAGAATAAACTCTGTACATTGATACTCACAACTGTAAACCTACTTTTGCCTGACTCTGTATATAATAATCAGCAATGTCTTTTTTTAATTTTTATTTTATTGAGTTTTTACAGAGAGGAAGGGAGAGGGATATAGAGTTAGAAACATTGATGAGAGAGAAACATCGATCAGCTGCCTCTTGCACACCCCTTACTGGGGATGTGCCAGCAACCAAGGTACATGCCCTTGACCGGAATCGAACCCGAGACCTTTCAGTCTGCAGGCCGATGCTCTATCCATGAGCCAAACTGGTTTTGGCAGCAATGTCTTTTTAAGAGCAAAATGCCTTGAGAAACACCCAACACTGTATAAAACATCAAACATGAAGCTTGACTAGCCATTTATTTTGCTTTAAGAAATTTATATCTCAATTTCTATAATCTGATTAGCATATAAAATCAATTTTTGGAAATGAAATAGAAAATAAAATATCAGTTCTAATTACTTCATTTAGCAAAGTAATTCTTAAAGAAGGCAGTGATTTTCATAATAGGCAATTGATTCAAAAGTTATGTGAATAATTTTTTAAACTCAGCTTTTAACAGGCCTTTTTACGACAGCACAGAATGTGCAAAAGTAAAGATATGTATGCACAATTGATGTATCATTAGACTAAGATTTTTATTTGACTTTTTATGGCTCCTTATTCTATGTGTTTTTGTAGAACAAATGACAGATTTAATGGAGGAGATTTACAGTGCAGGTAAGCTATATATAGGATTAATTGCTTTCCTTTGGCAATACACCTAGTCCAAAACCAAACTGATCCCTAGCTCTATCTTACATAAATTATAATATTCACAGCCTTTGCTTGCATTTGTCTGTCCAGCTAAAAGAAACGGAAGACACATACTTAGTAGTCAAACAGGAAGAATTACACTTTACCCTTGAACTATGCAAGGGTTAGGAATACCAACCCCTGAACAGTTGAAAATCCACATATAATTTTTTACTCCCCAATAACTTAACTACCAACAGCCTATTGTGGACTGGAAGCTTTACTGAAAATGTAAACGGTCAATTAACACATGTTTATGTGTTATGTATTACATACTGTATTATGTAAGTAAGCTAGAGAAAAGAAAATGTTATTAAGAAAATGATAATGGCCTAAACCGGTTTGGCTCAATGGATAGAGCGTTGGCTTGGGGACTGAAAAGTCCCGGGTTCGATTCTGGTCAAGGGCATGTACCTTGGTTGCAGGCATATCCCCAGTAGGGGGTGTGCAACAAGCAGCTGATCGATGACTTTCATCGATGTTTCTAACTCTCTGTATCTCTCCCTTCCTCTCTGTACAAAATCAATAAAATATATATTTTTAAAAAAGAAAATGATAATGAAGATAAAATGCATCTATAATGTTTATTGAACAAAATCCATGTGTAAGTGGATCCTTGTGGTTCAAACCTGTGTTGCTCCAGATTTCTAGGAAATAGGATTTGGGTTATATTTCTGTCATGAAGATAGAAGTTTTCTTGTGTGAAGTAAAATATTTTACTTTGATTTAGAGTGATAGAGGAAGATGCCTTGGCCGGGTATCTCAGTTGTTAGAGCATTGTCAGAGCATTGTCCTGATAGACCAAGATTGTGAGTTCAGTCTCTGGTCAGGGCACATATAAGAATCAACCAATAAATAAGAAGAACAACAAATCAATCTCTCCATTTTCTCTCTTCCTCCTCCCTCCTTCCCCCTCTCTCTCTAAAATCAATCAATAAAAT
The DNA here is from genome assembly GCF_014108245.1 of Pipistrellus kuhlii. Taxonomy (NCBI): domain Eukaryota; kingdom Metazoa; phylum Chordata; class Mammalia; order Chiroptera; family Vespertilionidae; genus Pipistrellus; species Pipistrellus kuhlii. The sequence continues at coordinate 68,912,385 of NW_023425573.1, forward strand.
TATTTTTAAAAGAGTAATAGAGGAAGGAACTATATATATATATATATATATATATATATATATATATTCAATATATATATATATTTATATAACAGCGATTATAGCTCGCAAAAGCAAGTTTCCTACATTTGTATCCCAGCTTCATTGAGACATTCCACAGATACCTTGAAAAGTTGGGCAAATTACTTTTTCCTTCTGTGTCTAGGCTTGATTATTCATAAAATGGTATTATGGTGATGCTACATCACTGGGCCACATGAAACTTAAGGTAGATGCCTTCCATAAAACACTTAGCACAATGCATGTCACCTAACTATTACTCAGCAAATATTGCCATTATTAAAGGAGGTAGTGAGCTGAGCCACCACAAGATTTGAGATGTGCTTAGACTTCTATACATTTCCATTCACAGCAGAGTAACAGCTCAGCCAGGATTTGAAAGGAGCTAATCCCTCTAATCAAGATCAAAAGTCTAACACCAGTAAGCTATTTTCTGCAGTAGTGTGAGGGGCACCCTAATTGGGGAATTTTGCTAATTACTTTCTGGCAAGGTGCTGTGTACTTTAATTGGCATGCACCTTTCACCTTTAGGAAGTGCAGCAGCCCTCTTGAAGGGAACGGTTATAAATGAAAAACAGCTCGATAACAAAGCCAAACCTCCATGCACGCAATTGAAGGACTTTTTTTTTGAACAAATATGGAGAAATAGTACAAGGCAGTGGAGAGTGATAGGAGGAGTATAGATTTGGGAGCTAGACAGTCATGGGATTAGATTTCTACTCTGCCACTCACTGCCTTTGTGACCTCAGACAAGTAGTTCAACTTTTGTGAGTAATCACTTATAAATGGGGATAACAGTATCTACTTGCTGTGAAGATTCAGTAAAATAAGCTTAGGATCATCAGGTGCCTGAGCTGGCATCTGCCACATGGCGTGCTCTCTGTGACAGACTTTTAACTATGACCCCATGATGATGGCACTATGCTGTGCCAATTCAGTCCTCAGGAGGAATGGTTAGCCCTTACAGAGTCAGCTGTTCAAGTATTAATTCACATGATCCTCTTACAACCCATGTGAATTAGGAATCAACATTAGCATTATCCCCATTTAACAGATGAGGAAACTGAGACACAAAGTGGCTGAGAGCCTTATCCAAAGATTGAACAACCATGGGGTTTTAGAACCAGGTTTTGTGCCCAAGCTGGGTGATTAACTCTGAGAAATAAACCATCTATCCAGGGGTTAGAGACTGGCTTCCCTCCCCTACCTCGCGTTCTCATGGGAAATTTGGTCCCTTTTTATAGCACTTATCACACTGCCTTGTACCATCTATCCTACCTAATAAAAGAGTAATATGCACCAAAACTGGTTTGGCTCAGTGGTAGAGTGTCGGTCTGCGGATTGAAAGGTCCCAGGTTCGATTCCGGTCAGGGGCATGTACGTTGGTTGCGGGCACATCCCCAGTAGGGGTTGTGCAAGAAGCAGCTGATCGATGTTTCTCTCTCATCAACGTTACTAGCTCTCTATCTCTCTCCCTTCCTCTCTGTAAAAAATCAATAAAATATATTTAAAAAAAATAATAATAAAAGAGTAATATGCAAATTAACCATCACTCTGCTACACAAACCATGCCCACCAGCCAATCAGAGCAATTATGCAAATAAACCCAGCCAAGATTGCAATAGCCACAGAGAGCAGGACTGAGGCATTTCCCCAGCAACAGAGGAAGCCAAGCTTTCAGCCTGCCCTTGCCAGCCTAAGCCTCTACTCAAGTCTACAGAGTTTCAGTTATAGAAGGTAAACAAATCCAAACAGAAACAGCTGCCACCACAAAGCAAGCAGGAGGCTTGGTTCCACTTCAGGCTACAAAGTTTCAATTGTAGAAAGTAAATATATCCTGGATACCAGGGCCTTGGCTTGGGTCACTAGGGGGCATGGCCAGCTTGCAAACCACCACAGACCCCTTGCTCAGGCCACCCCATGCCCCAAGGGAACCCCACCCTGATCTGGGATACCCTTGAGGTCAAACCAGCTGGCCCCTACCCGTGCACCAGGCTTCTATCTTATCTATTAAAAGAGTAATATGCAGATTGACCATCACTCCAACACACAATATAGCTATCCCCATGTAGTCAAAGATCTTGCCCCTATGTGGACACAAGATGGCCACCACAAGATGGCCAGCAGGGGAGGGCAGTTGGGAAGGACCAGGCCTGCAAGGGAGAGCAGTTGTGGGTGATCAGGCAGGTAGGGGAGGGCAGTTGGGAGGCACCAGGCCTGCAAGGGAGGGCAGTTAAGGGTGACCAGGCTGGCAGAGGAGGGAAGGTGGGGGGCAAACGGGCTGGCAGGGGAGCAATTAGACATCAGGCTGGCATGGGAGTGGTTAGGAGTGATCAGGCTGGCAGTCAGAAGCTGTTAGGGGCAATCAGGAAGGCAGGCAGGTGGGCAGTTGGGAGCCAGCAGTCCTGGATTTTGAGAGGGATGTCCAACTGCCAGTTTAGACCAAGACCAAGACCAGGCCTAAATGGGCAGTTGGACATTCCTCGAGGGATTCCAGATTGGAGATGGTTCAGGCTGAGTTGAGGGACAAACCTCCCACCCCTGTGCATGAAGTTTATGCACTGGGCCTCTAGTATATATATAAAAGCCCAGCAACCATTATGGCAGAATGACCAGAACAACCAACCAGTGGCTATGTTGCGCACTATGGCAGCCAACCAGCCTAATCCAGGCCCTGATTACCACCACCACCACCCCACTAACCCCTGCTGGCCAGACCCTCAGTCTGCCCCTAACATCCCTAAATCACTGCCTGGCTCCCAGGTGCATGCACATTTAGTGAAAGTACAATAAATTAATTATAACTCCCTTCTGTCCCTGACCAGCGTCAACAGAGGGCTCTGCTAATGCTGCAGCCAAGGTGTGGAATTCTCCCTCCATGGCCTGCAGTCCCAGGAGACCTTCCAAGTTAGCCAAAAAGCGACCTCCCATTAACTGGATGGCAGTCCTTTGCTGAGGGATGTAGAGTGGCTGGGTGGGTATTTTATGAAACTGCAGAACCTTGCAGATTAGGTGAGCTTTCAATCTCTCTTTAAAAGGGACCCTCAGGCTGCCAGGAACAGTGTTAGGCACTTCAAAAGCAGAAAAAGTTTTAAACAAACAGATATGAAGATCATATTGGGATACTGAGAGAAGAGGCCCAGGAAGAATGCAAATATCATTAAAGGGCCATCATCCATCATAATATACATTTGCACAAAACACAAAAACAACTTCATCTCATGGCATGTGAAATGCAAAAACAGTTCTGTTGTGGGGTTGTTGTTTTTTTTGTTTGTTTGTTTGTTTTTTGTGTTGTTTTTTTTTTGCCATCCTTAAAGTATAAATAGATCCAGCTGGGGGAAAGCTATAGCTTCCAGCATTAGACCCCAAGGCTGGCCCTGCCTGATGGGCCCCTTCAGGATGGGCTGGCCAGACCCCACATGTACATGGATTCATACAGCAGGCCTCTAGTGTTCACATATGCACGTGCCTACCTGGGAGGTTGCAAGGTCCTGCTTCATGTCTTTACCATTTTCAGTTCCACAAGATACTCTATTTAAGTGAGCATAAAAAATGAGGCTAAGAAGATTTGAGAAGTTCTCCCTGGAAGGAGAGTCTTGCCACCTGGTGTATAGCAATAGCAATGCAGCCTGATCAATCAGAGCTTTTTCAGGCATGACTATGGGAATGGCTGACAGAAGGTGGGATGGTGCTAGGTTGCCACCACTCCCAACTCTCCTACTATTTAATGGTGTTGAAACAGTGACAGTGGGTGACTAATACGGAAAGTAGTGGTGGAAATGAATGACCATTGAGTACCTGTGTGACTTCACTTCCACTCTATTTGTTGAGTTCCTCAAGGCCATGGCTAACGTGTTAAGTGCTGAGTGGCCCTCAAACTCAGACTAAAGGACTCCATCGCCTGTGATCTCTTCAAACCTCAAGACCTAAGCTTTATCTTAAAAAATAAATAAGCCTCCCTCCTACATTTTTGGGGGAGTTAGAATAACTCTGAAATGAATTGTTCCTGAGTTGTTCTATTAATAGACCACCTATCACCTATCACCTACAGACTCCTGCAGCTGCTAGCCAGAGCAATGGAAATTGCACTTTCTGAACTAACTCTGGGGAGAGTTAATTTGTAGAGGCTTTGTGTTCATTCTGCCAGTGAACATTATGGGAAAATTCAGAGAACCAATGGCAAATTTTAGGCATATAATTATTCTGAAAAAAACTGGATTGTTGGATAATAGCAGCTCTGTTTTTGTTTTGTTTTATTTTATTTTGTTTTGTTTTGTTTTTAAACCAGAAATTCATCTCATAAGAGAACCTTTTAGTGAAGTGATTTCAAGTGGTGCACCTCTGTTGTGATGGATTTATGCAGGAGATGCTGGGCCCAGCACTCACAAGTCTAACACGCATTGGGTATTGGCATGCTGTCTAATTGAACAATTCATGTAACCTCCCACATTGGGTCACCCAGCTGTGAAGTGAGGGGAAGGTTATAGCTCTCTCCAAAAGCAAAACAAATAGCAGGGGAAGGGAAGCACTTAATAATGTTATGTTAGTCCAGATCAGTGTGGCTCAGGGATTGAACATCAACCTATGAACCAGGAGGTCATGGTTCAATGCTCAGTCAGGGCACATGCCCAGGTTTCCTGCTTGATCCCAAGTAGGGTTCATGCAGCCAGAAACCATGCAACATTTCTCTCTCATCATTGATGTTTCTGTGAAATCAATAAAAAATATTTTTTAAAATGCACTTTAGAATACTAGAGGCCAAGGGTTTATGCATAGAAAAGCATTCTGTTTACTTTATTACTAACCCCAAAATTATTTTAAGAATTTTTTGTTCAATGACATGAAATTTTTTTCTGAAATATTCATGTCATAACCACAAGCATTTCACTAATTATGTCTTTGCATAATGACTATGTGATTATTGCCCCAGGGCGCGAATTCTAAAACCCATTCTCTGTATCAGAGCTAGACAGAGACTCGATCAGAGAACTGACTCAAGGAAAAACTCTGAAATTTGTGTCTTTGGCTGAAGTGAGAATCTGCTCTTGAGAATTGATTCTTTCTTCTAAAAGTGGGGTATTAAACCTTATTCATGTTAATTTGGTGCACCAGGTCACTGGAAGCTAGTTGATAGAGGCTTGCTGCATTTATTTAGAACTAGAAGTCTGGTACATGAAAATTCATGTAATGAAAGGAGGGGGAGGGGGGGCGTGTCCTTCAGCCTGGCCTGCCTGCCTCACAGTCCAGGAGCCCTCAGGGGTAGGAGGCGACCCAGGTGATCAGGAGAAGGTGATGCCCCCATTACACCTCTGCTGCTGCCACTGCCAGCAGCGCAAGCATCAGCAGGCCCTGGTTACCTGAACCTCAGGCCGGCCCTGGGTGGCTGGGCAGCTGCCATCAGAGGTTTGCCTGTGCCTCAGTCAGTGGGGGGTGAGGGAAGTATGGCAGCAGGCATGTGGAGTGGCTGACCCAACGAAGGAATGGAGGATACTCTCAACAATGAGTTATAACTTCCAATTTGTTGGACAACAACGTCAGGTTTCAGCTTCAGGAGGGAAGAATAGAAGGATGGGCAGCTCGTTGGAGGAGCCTGGGCGAGATGTCAGTCATTGCGGGGGTGCAGAAGGACCTGAGGCCCTCAGCAGGGCTGAGGAGATTCTTGCGGCAGACAAATGGAGAAGCCAGCCCAGCCCCAGCTGTGGGCACCACTGTCTTGTGATGGTGTGAAGGTCAGTTTGCATATCACATTTTTATTATATAAGATGCAGCATTTTCTTTGGTGCTTAACCATATGTGCAAGGTGATTTCTGTAGCACAGAGAAGGAAGGTGCTTTAGAAAGTACCTCCGAGGACATGTTCTGTTGAGCATGTTGTCAGGGCACTTGACTCCCCAGCTTAGAAGCAATTACGACTCCCCATTAGATGCCCAGTCGCTCTGCAGTGTTCCTGAGGGCACGATTTTCTTTATCACTTCCAATCCCAGCTGTTGCCTGTGCAGAGACGGCGGCATTAGATGGGAGCTGACACACATGTGAAACACACATGACCTAGCACAGCTGCCTGGGAAAGAAAGCCATAGATCCCGACCGTGGTGTAACTAGCGCCCCCTCCCACAGCTGGACGACCATCTGAAACAGCCCCACCTCCACTCCTGGGTCACTGGGCCACTGTCCTCACACCAAGGGAGCAGGAAAGGAAAGGGAATGTGCTCTCTTCCCAGCAGTTGTTTGTCACTGTGTATGTGGGAATGTGGTGTGCGCCTTCCCTGGAGGGACAGCTGGTGGTTGCGGAAAGGGCACTCGTGTCTGGCAGCTTTCCATACCCTTAACGGGCATCGCAGGTGACATCCACCTGCAGGCCAGCTGCTGTCACTGAGGTTCAGCCACTTCAAGCCAGGCCTGGGTTGGCTGTTTATGCACCTAAAAGGAAAAGCAGTCCCCACGTTGTCCCTGAGATTTAGTGAGGACACAATAATTGCTTTCCTTTCAGCAGCCAGTGATGCATTTGCCTCTGTAGAGTGTGACACGCCGCTGCGCTCCGTCATAACAGGAGCAACGGGAGAGGAACGCGGGAGCAAATAGAAAATGTCAGAGAGCTCGGGGATGGAAATTGCATTTTGCAGATGCCATTAAGCTCTGTCAGGAGAGAAGATGAAAATGCTAATTGGCAGATTAAGTTATGTTTTATTTTCTGCGAGTTGCTGAGTAAGTCATCAGATGATGCTGTTTAATCATTAATGTGAAACTTTAGAGAAATCCTTCAATTGTTTGCTGTTTATCTTTTATCCCTCTCCCCATAAAAGGGTCTTAGAGTACAATACCCTGCCAGCGGGAAACGGAAAAAGAGTGTAAATATTTATATTCAGCCCAGGAACTGATAAGTTAATCTGCACAGCATAAGAATATTAATTATAGTGCAAAATACTCAAGATATCAGTCAAGGACAGTTGGGATATATTTCTACTTTACCTAAATGTAAGCACATGTGGTTTTGTGCATAGATCCACCCAGAGTTTCTTTATCTGTAAAATATGTATAATAACAGTATATACCACATTGGGGTGTGTGTGTGTGTGTGTGTGTGTGTGTGTGTGTGTGTATGTATGTGTAAACCATTCTTTGTAAACCAAACAAGTTAATATATGTGCATAGTACAGAATATATGCTCATTTTTTATCTGTCCCCAAAGCTATATGATGCAGAAAGTTATACATCAAAATAGTTATAATTACGAGACCTGCAAACTATTTTTTCTTTTTGTTGATAGATATATTAATCCACAAGCTTGTACTTTTAAAAGGCAACACATAGCACATCATTTAAAAACTTAAAATAATATATTCAGTAAAGAAAATCACACACACTTGCATTCCCTTCCAAATCTGGAAATAATGCTCAGTATGACATTCTCTGTACTTTTCATAGCATCTTAACCATTGCCCTCTCGGGACAAAGGTTACTGCTTAGGGATAATTGGAGAACTTTTAAACAACACAGGTTCCTCAAACTTGTTCCAAACCCATCATCGGAAGACCAGAAATCCACATTTTAATACTCACTCCTTGGCAATCTGACGAAGTTGGACAGAGCAATGGGTTGAGTGACCACTCCTTTTGGACACATTTGAGTCCAGTGTGTGAGGTTCTGTCTTAGCTTGTTAAGGTTGCCATAACCAACTACCACAGGCTACCAGAGGTGGTTAAAGAACAGACATTTATTTTCTCATAGTTCTGGAGGCTAGTCATTCAAGATGAAGGTGTTGTCAGTGTTGTTTTCATTCTAAAGGCCTCTGCTTAGATTGTAAATGACCATCTTTTCCCGCATCTCCACCTCGTCTTTCCTCTGTGCCTCTCTCTGTCCTAACTGTCTCTTCTTGCAAAGACATTAGTCATATTGGATTAGATTTCACCCAAACACATTATTTAATATTAATCACCTCTTTAAAAGCCATATCTTCAAATACATTTATATACTGAGGTACTGTGGGGTAGGATTTAAGCATATGAATTTATGGTGGGAGATAGAATTCGGCCCATAACAGGGTTTTGTTGTTGTTATTGTTTGTCTTATGTAGTGTATCCAAAATTCTGAAACATTCAGGCATTACAGAGTACACTCTATCTACCTCAGCATCAGCTTTAATGAATACATTAATCAATGTAGTAATCATTAATGTCATTGTCAAATTTTCTCTCATATCTAACCAGAATTTTGACAATTTGGTGGGCTTATCCAGCCCATTGTTCAACCCATCCTCCTCTTCCATTTCTCTCCAAATGCCTTGCCCATCTCTCACCTCCGTCTTTTGTTGGAGTGACTCTCCTTTCTCTTCTGTAAGGCTTGGCTGTTCTTTATTGAAACTGACTGTGTCTTCAGGAGGTAAATTCCCCTAGGGCTTCTCTGCTTACATCTCTATTATGTGTCCCCCCCACCCCCTAAGTCAGCTAGGAAACGGTGAAGTATTTGAGGCATATCTGGTACTCCCTCTTCTTTTTAAGTGCTGTCCTGAGCCCCTCCTCCCTTGGTTATCCCATGTCACTTGGCTATTCCATGCTTGCTCCGTGTCCATCCCAGGCCTGTGGACACAAGAGTGGGAGTGACTAGTGAGGAAAGAAAGGAAGGCAGAAGCAATCCTAATGGCTGTCTCCACGCAGCCCCTGCTCTAACAGCCCACATGCTGCTCTTCTCATGCTTCTTCAACAATTTGATGAAAACTTGGTTCTATTTTCTGAAAGCTTAATGGAAAAATTTTAATAGCTGATATATGTGGGTAAAGGAAATAGTTAACAGGAACTCTAATGCTTCCTTAAAATGATTCCTTTTTATTGTCTTACTTTTTTCTTTATAATAAGAGGTTTATAGTAACTACAGGGCATTTCCACATAAAGGGTATATTTAATCATTTGTCCTATGATTATGGACAGCCGAGGGCAATAAAATTCTAATATTATGATTGCGGTAAGGTTGTGTTTTTTTTTTTTTCATGAAAGTTCCCAGCATTTAATGATATTTCAGTACTGCTCATCTGAGGTTGAAACACAAGTTCATTTAAAATAAATATACGGCCGGGACTGGTTTGGCTCAATGGATAGAGCATCAGCTTGGGGACTGAAGGGTCCCAGGTTCGATTCTGGTCAAGGGCATGTACCTTGTTTGTGGGCATATCCTCAGTAGGGGGTGTGCAAGGGGCAGCTGATCGATGACTCTCTCATCGATGTTTCTAACTCTCTATCTCTCTCCCTTCCTCTCTGTATAAAATCAATAAAACATATTTAAAAAATAAAATAAAATAAAATAAAATAAAATAAAATAAAATAAAATAAAATAAAATAAATATACGGCATGCCTCTAGTCTGTTCTTCAAGTAACATTCATCTATACCTTTTTCATTTGCAGATGGACCTATAGACTCACTGGATGGGTTGGTTGCTTTTACTTCTTGTTGCCAACACATCATAATTGAGTTCACAGGGTCCTATTTCCCACCATGTTTCTATTTTGTGTTCACTTTTTAATGCTCTTAAATATTTAACACTTTGCTGTCAAAATAGGTCAAGTATTGCCCAGGCTGGGAAATTCCAGAAGCTGTATCTGGGGGCAAGAGAAACCAGAAAATGCAAATAACTTTCAACTTACTTCTAGTTCTGCCTCAGTCCTTGAGTCTCATTATTTTTCCTCTTAAAATATATTGTTTTAAATATCTTGATCCTCATAAGAGCTCAGTTGCTCTGTTTAAAACAAGACCTAAGAATACCAGCCTGTGCCAGGCTTCTGTATATTGTGCTACCTCCAGTTCCCCAAGTCTCCATTCTCTACATTTCATCTGAAACCGATTTAATGAGAGCGATGCTCAGAGAATTTTGGGACTGAGTGTAGGATTTCCAATTTGTAGGACACCCTATAAATCAACATGGAAAGATTATTGTAGTGCTCTGTAGCAAGAGGCAGCTTGTTGAAATGGAAGAATAGAGCTTTGGAGGTGAGGGACATGGTTTGAAGTATCATCCCTTACACCAAAAGGTGGCAGATTAGATTCCTGGTCAAGGCACAGACCCAGGTTGGAGGTTTAATCCCCAGTTGGGACACATGTGGAAGGCAACTAATCTCTCTCACATCCATCTCTCTTTTGTCTCCCCTCCCTACTCTATCTAAAATATATATTTTTAAAAATTTTACATTTTTTCCTTGGAAACACTAAGACCTTTAAACATCACTGGGCACTGAGCTGTGGCTATTACCATCTCTTTGGCAAGTAATAAGATTTAAATGCTCCTGAGGTCCTTTTTCACTTAAATATACAGGAAAGTAAAAACAACAACAATAGTAGATGCTAAAAATACAGCATTTGGTGCAAGCTTTTGGGAGAGAGAAACAATAGCCAGGTGGGATCAGCAGTGATTCCATCTGCTAAAGACCAGTGGCAGGGTAAGAGCTGGCAGTGGGGGAGGGGGGATACAGTCTGGCATTCCAAGTTCTAGTCCCCGAGTTTGCCCTGATGCCTGCCATTGAGAAGCAACTGGGTTCCCTGGCAACCCCCCAGGTCCTTTCTGGAGGTTCTGATTCAGAAAGTTTGAGGTTGTGCCAGAAATGGGTAATTTTAAGAAGCTCCCCAAGTGAACTTATGACCAAGTATGAGTAGGAAACACTGAAATTTAAACCCTCGCTACCCGGAATATGACCCATGGGCCAGCAGCAGCACCTGGGAGTTTGTTAGGATCAGATTGGGGGGCCGTAGGTCAGAGTTGGGGCCTAAGATTGCACTTCTAATCACACCCAGGAGATGCGGTGCTTCAGGCTTGTGCACGCCCCTTAGTGAGACTGGGGTTGGCAGGAGGGGGGCTGAGGGGTGCAGAAGGAGTCATCATCAATCCCCCTCTGTGGGTGATGTCTGCTCCCACGGACAGGCCGTTAGAAGTGGGGTAGAGGTCCTTGGAGATGGGGGTGTAGAATAATAGGATTCTTTCTTTGTTATTAATATAATGCAGTCCAGAATCCCAAGTTTCTGTAAAGCATTTCAAAGGAAGAGCTAGACAGTTGAATCATCGGGTTTGTCAGGACTCAGGTCGCTGTCCCCATTTGCTCAGCTCAATGGAAGGCTCTGCTGCTCTTCAGTGGAGAGCATCCTACGCAGTGCTGTTCCTCTGCCAGGAATGCTGAGCCATTCATCTCCAACTTGACTTCCCTGCCAGAACCAGTAAGAAAGACAGCTGCTTGTGCTTCTTTATTATATAAACACTAGAGGCCCGATGCACGAAATTTGTGTAAGAATAAGCCTGCCTTCCCCTGACTGCTGGCACCAGCTTCTCTCTGGCACTCGGGACCCGGGCCTCCCTCACAGCCCTGGCTTCCTCAAGAAGGACATCCAGTCTAATTAGCATATTGCACTTTTATTATTATAGGCTGCCTTTCTTTATTGATTGTAACTGCGGGAGGCAGTGTCATTGCTGATCCATAGTGACATCCATTGGATGGCATGACCTTTACTGACTGCAGTGCACAGGAGCAGCAACCTCTGTTGTAAGATCAGGTGAAAGTGACCATTTCAGGCTGATGAAGGGGAAAGTGGTAGATCAAAGTTAGTTGTGACAGCTAGGTGCTGCTGGTGGCTGTAGCCAGTACTGAAGCCGCTGCCTCAGTCAACGCTCACAGAGAAGCTCCCGCCCTCCCACCCCCAATCCCTTCAACAAAACCTCAGCGCCTGTGGCTGGGCTCAGAGTCGCCCTGGAACTTAGCTGATGGCCCAGAAGACTGTGATTGCCACTGATTGCCCTGCATTCAGGTCACAGGTCCCAGCCTGGGGGAGTGGATAGAAAACCACAGGGCAGAGGAGGAGTGAGTTGCCAGTGAAGGGCTTCCTGCCCTCCACAGTCATTCATGCCCATTGCATGCATCCATAGTGACGGAGCAAAGCAATGTCCCATGTGCCAGGCAATGCAGAGTGGTGCTGTAGACTAGGGATGCAAGAGTCTAGGGAAGGCAGGGTTAAAGCCATAAAAATGAGCTGCGGCACCTGAAAACCCCTCAGGAGACATCATCCCAAAGGCCTGTACTCAGAGGCAGAAGTGGTCCTGTTAGGCGGTCCTTATTGTCAGGCCCACGTGGATGCACAGGGATTGTCTACATGCATTCCTTGCAAGCCAGTCCTCTGACTTCTCTACAGTATTTGAACCCATCCTGCCCCAAAGGGTAGACTGCACGCTTTGGAGACAAGTTCCTGGTTCCAGTTCCTCTGCTGTTCCAGTTGGGAAAATGAGCTTAACATGTCAAAGCAGCAGCTTTTCCTTTATGAAGTTGCCTTCTCCTCCCTCCTAGGTGGATGGAAAGATTGCATATGGCAGTGATGCAGAAATCCCCGCCTATATTTATCACCATTACATCCCTTAGCTCCCGCACTACATACAGCAGGTGCTCAGCAGGGATCACGGAACGGACAAATAAATGGATTCTGAAAGTGCTGGGTATACCTTGTGCTTTAAAATTTGCATTTCCTTTGTTTTCTTCCTTGATTAGGGCTGATGCTCTTGCGGACTGTAACAATGTTGCTTTCTGTGACTAAACTCGGTCCTGGGAGGCCACGTGAAACGTGGAGGCGCTCCTGGGAGTTGCCCTGCGCCTGGGTAGAAGCTCGCCTCCAGGCTGCAGGGAGATGAAGGCCCGGCAGGGGTTCCGGGAGTCTTTCTGGGCCATTCTGTCTGACTCAGCGGCTGTGAAACAGACTTTCCACCCTGACAAAATCCTTTAAAATATTTTGTGCTTAATTCTAAGTAAATATTTTTAAACGATTTTCTCAGTGAGTCAGTTTTGCAGTCTGAAAAACTCAGAGAAACTGAGCAGTCATTCAGGCCTCCACCTCCCGAAGTGGGGGTCCCCCTTCCCTGTGCTGTTCTGGAGGGGCAGCTGGTGTTTGCCCCGAGGCCGGCTCCTCGCCCCTGCAGGTTTGTACTGAGACAGGTAAGTTAACTGCAATGCAGTTCAGACCTCTGCTTGAAGTTTCCATTTCAGACTTGGGTTGCAGCTGGGAAACAGAATGGGGTCGAAGGATGGATGAGAGGACATGTATTTTTAGAGTTTAGACCTAGGCATCAAGATTTCTCTCTGGAGTTCGGCATCTGTCTCACTCAGCCAAGGTGACTTGGCCCACTGCCAGAGGAGTTTCTGGGAATTTCTTGGGCATAATTTTAAATTGCTGATGCCAGGCCTGGGGTGAGACAAACATTTCTTCCAATGAGAAAGTGCGACCAGCCTAAAGCTTGGGTCCTGTAGAAAATTATTAAGAATGTTGTTATTGTTATGATTATTATTTTCAAACATGTGTCTCTATCCTTTAAAATGTGCTTCGGTCTCAGACACCAGGAGTAATTTAATTTACGTCTATCGCAGATTCCCTGTTGTGCTGGCTCTGCCCATTTTAGCAACTGCAACAGAAATGTGAGAACATACATGATTTGTCTATTTCAGTGATCCGTGCAGCTAATGTTTGCTGAGGTTTTTTTCTTTGTGCCAGACAATTATCTCAATGATTTTACATATTTTTTTCTACTTAATTTATTTTTACTGTTTTTACATAATCACCAAAATGGAATTACGAAGAATTGTGAAATACACATAAGTTATATACATTATTGTCTTATTTACTAACTCATTTTTCCTGTTTTTATCCAAACTGGAAACTATTTGAAAACATAGTTCAATAAATGTTTGTTGAATACTGGATGGAAGGATGGATGGATAGGTTAAATAAATGAACCCTTATTTATAGCTGGTCTAGATATGACTGTGAATTATATCTTTGTTTCCAAACTCAAGACCATAGAGGTCTTGGAGCCTGGATTGCAAGTGTAGTCCACTGGTCCCCAAAGTGTGGTCAGAGGCCAGTATCATCTCCATCACTTGAGAGCTTATTATTACAAGTGCAAAGTCTCAGTGCCAGCCCCAGATCTGCCAGTCTGAAACTCTGGGGTTGGGGTGAAGCCATCTGTGTTCAAACCAATCCTCTAGGTGAAGTTTGCTAACCACACAGCCTCATCCTATAAATAAGGAAATTGAGACACAGAGGAGTTAAGCTCCTTATAGCTCCTGTGAGTCCTAGGGCCCAATCCTGGGTCAGAGTATCATTTGCATAGTTGGCACTAATACAATTGTTGATTTAACTACGGGTGTTTTACAGATTATAGGGACTATGCCTATTTAATCAAATCTATTGACTTTCTGCTAAGCAAACCTACTATATATAAAATGGGCTGTTCAAAAAATGATGGAGCATGGTATTCACTTTACAAAATTAATTCTATTTAATGTATAAAAATTAGATAGACATGAAATATTTACAGAAACAACTTTTGGGTAAACTAACACTTAATTTAAGATTTAGCTAATCAAGTTTAATATTGGCCTAAGAAAGGGCATACCGTAGTTATAATGTTGAGAAAGTAATGCTGTTAAATTGGAGTGAATAAAGAGGTATTGCTTTGGAATTGGAAGTTGATCTGGTTGCTGTCCTGATTTTTTTTTTTTTTAAGGTAGGGGAAAGTGTTAAAGTCATTGCTTGTGGTTAGGGAATATGATATTGTCAAGTGTGGGATGTAGTCAAAAGAGAACTGTGGCAATCAAAGAAGTCAAGTGCTTTTAACAGCCAGCCTCACCAGGAAACTAAATGTGTCCATGCATCAACAGGCAGACAGGGCCCTTTTATCATCCGTTTCCCCCTTTCTTTTTACAAAACATTCTATCATGTCTGTCTTCTTAGCAAATCTGTCTAGGAGATAAGTACAGTTTTCAATAGTAGTTTTCTTCTGGCTTTAGTACAATTTTGGCTTTTTTTTTTTTTTTTTTTTTGTCAAAAATGTTACTAAAGTCTGTTTCTGTCATTATATACCCAATACTAATGTGACAAAGTGTTTGACTGCTCTAGAGTCTACAGCAACGGGATTATGTCCGTGCTTTGTGACCCTCTGATAAAAGACAATATATAAGTTCAAAAGTACACATTCACTTAAAAAAAATCTTTATTGTTCAGATTATTATAGGTGTTCCTCTTTTTTCTCCCCATAGCTCCCCTCCACCTGGTTCCAACCCCACCTCATGCCCTGACCCTCCCCCCCCCACTGTCCTCATCCATAGGTGTAAGGTTTTTGTCCAATCTCTTTCCACACCCCCTTCACTCCCTTCCCCTCACTCCCTTTATGTGCCCCTGATTCTATTATATTCACCAGTTTATTCTGTTCATCAGATTTTTTATTCACTTAATTTTTAGATTCACTTGTTGATTGTTGATAGATATGTATTTCTTGTCACTGTGTTGTTCATAATTTTTATGTTTACCTTTTTCTTCCTCTTTTTAGAGAATATTCTTTAACATTTCATATAATACTGGTTTGGTGTTGAACTACTTTAACTTTTTCTTGTCTGTGAAGCTCTTTATCTGACCTTCACTTCTAAAAATAGCTTTGCAGGGTAGAATAATCTTGGTTGCAGGTTCTTCCTATTCATCACTTTGAATATTTCTTGCCACTCTCATCTGACCTGCAAAGTTTCTGTTGAAAATCAGCTGACAGTCCTATGGGTACCTCCTTGTAGGTAACTAGTTGTTTTTCTCTTACTACTTTTAAGATTCTCTCTTTGTCTTTTGCCCTTGGCATTTTAATTATGATGTGTTTTGATATGGTCCTTTTTGGATTCCTCTTGTTTGGGGTTCTCCTCATTTCCTGGACTTGTAAATCTATTTATTTCACCAGGTAGGGGAAGTTTTCTGTTGTTATTTCTTCAAATAGATTTTCAGTATCTTGATCGCTCTCTTCTTCTGGCACTCCCATAATTCAGATGTTGGTACACTTGAGTTTGTCCCAGAGGCTCCTTACACTATCTTCATATTTTTGGATTCTTTTTTATTTTTTGCTTTTCTGATTGAGTGTTTTTTTGTTTCTTTGTATTTCAAATCTTTGACTTGATTCTTGGGCCCCTCTAGTCTGCTGTTGGATCTCTGTATATTATTCTTTATTTCAGTCAGTGTATGCTAATTTTTTATTGGTTCTTTTTCATATCCTTGAGGGTCTCATAAAATTTCTTGGAGGTTACTAGAAAATTCTTGAAAAACCTTATAACTGTGGTTTTGAACTCTATATCCAATATTTTTCTTTCATCCATTTCTTTTATTTATGACTTGTTTCTTTGTCTCTGCATTTGACTGCTCCCATTGTATTTGTTTTTATGTACTGGGTAGCTGCTAAGTCCCCTTGAGTTGATGATGTGGCCTTGTGTGGTAGGTGTCTTATAGGGTCCAGTGGCTCAGCCTCCCCAGTCACCTGAGGTGGACTCTCTTGGTACGCCCCTTTGTGGGCTGTTTGCACAGTCTTGTTGTAGTTAATTAACCCTTGATTGCTGTTGGTATCACTGGGAGGAATTGACCTCCAGGCCAATTGGCTGTGAGGACCAGCTATGTCTACACTGAAAGATCTGTTGCACAGGAGACACCCTTTTGAGGCAGGACTTGCTTCAGTGGGGCTTTTGCTCATTGAGGCTGCCCCTTGAGTGTGTCTCTTATGGATGTGAAGAGTTGTAATCCAGTATGGTGTCACTCTGACCACTGGTACATTGGCTCTTGGATTTCCAAGGAGGTGCAAGGTCAGCCACTGTCTGGGGCCACCCAGCAGGAGCTACAGAGACATCTGCAGATTCCTCCTCTTTGTTGGGGTTTGGAAGCTATGAAGCAAGGCCGCTGCTGCCTTGGACCTTCTTTTGGAAGCTCTGGGGCTCTCTGACCCAGCTGCAGTTTGACAGGTTGTAGCCAAAGGACAGCCATTCGTATGAAAAAGCCAATGTGCACAGCTTGGGTGGGGTTGTAAATTGGGTGGGGCAGTTTCTCTGGGAATCAACAGGGAGGAGCGAACAGCAATGGCTGAACCACAGAATTCCTTGATTCTCCAAGTCCTGTGCCCTCGTACAGGAACAATGATTGCTGGGAGCACCTCTAAGAGTAGCCACTCTTGCATTCCTGTCCTGATGCCAAACAGTCCAGTTTCTCCCCATATGTGCCTGGGTCCCCTAGAGTCTCACTCGGAATTGGAGTTCAGAGCAAGGGGGAGCTTGTATCTCTTTCCTGATTAAAAGAGCAGCACATCCAGATGACAACACTTTCCGTGCCTCTGCACCTCCTACCAGTCTCAATGCATTTCTTCACCTCTCTAGTTGTGGAATTTCCATTCAGTCAGCTTTCCCGTGGTACTAGGTGGTAATTGTTCTGCCATTTAGTTGTGGTTTTGATGTGGTTGTCAGAGGCAGCAAGTATAGGTGATTACCTATACCACCATCTTGGTTGTTCTAACTATTCATTTCTAATAGGAGACAGCAAAGTATATTTTAAGCAGTCAATATGGGACCTCAACAATGAATCAATCTAGAGTGAATGTAAACCAAGTATTTAACTGTGTCTAACCTGCAGAGTACTGAGCAGTAGCAGATCTCATAGCACAGTAGCTAAGGTGGGGCATGGCTGTGATGCTACCTAAGCTGTCTATGGGGCTCTGATCTGGGGTAGAGCCCTCGGAGAATGAGCCCGCAGGGAGAGTGAGCCTGGGATTAAGCAAAACCTGGGTCAGTGACTGGGTCTAAGGGAGAAGCCTCACCTTTGTTAGTGGAGTGTGGGTGAGCAGAAACGCTTCCTGGAGTTAGAGCTGGAGAGAACTCAGGTTTAGGGCTGAGTCTACCCCCCACCCCCAGGAGAAATTGGGAGCATTTTTAAAAGAAACTAAGCCCAGTGGTGAGTAATAGACACATAGACTGGGAGTAGAGGAAGAAAGTAGGTCATGGTAGAGTGACCAACATGTCTCTGTTTGCCCCCAGCTTCCCCAGGGTTGGTGCTGAAAGCTTCATACCCCAAGAAACCTCTCAGTCCTGGGCGGACAGCTTAGCTGTCCAGGAGGCCTGTGAGCCCCATTCCCATGTTTCCCAGTGAGGGTCTCAGACACAGAACTTTGCCAGCAAGAGGAGGCCCAGAGCCCTCCTGGCAGGGGTGCTCACAGAGTGAGTCAGGGAGAACTGGCATGCTACAAGTCCAAATTCCCTCCAGGCTGGGCAGGCAAGGATGAGCAGTGAGTAGCTTTCAGATATTTAAAAGAGAAGTTTGGCTTTGTTTTTTCTG
Organism: Pipistrellus kuhlii; assembly: GCF_014108245.1. Taxonomy (NCBI): domain Eukaryota; kingdom Metazoa; phylum Chordata; class Mammalia; order Chiroptera; family Vespertilionidae; genus Pipistrellus; species Pipistrellus kuhlii. The sequence goes on from NW_023425573.1 coordinate 68,930,583, forward strand.
GTCAATAATAAATGAGAGCACTGAGTCCTTCCAAAATAATTAGAGGCTAATAGACACTCCATCTGGTCATAGACAGCTGAGACAACCTGGAGCAAAAGCGTGGCTTCTAGCTCTTATGAGTTTTGCATTCATACATGCGCTGCCCAGGTGTCAACCCAGGCACGCACCTCTATTGCAGTTGGTTTTGTGTGACCTGAATGAATGCCAATAATGGAGGCTGGAATTAGATTCACCTGCAATTTACCCTCAATTTGCAGCCCTTGAGCCATAAAAAGGAGTGTCCTTTTCATGTTAACTAGCCTGATTCTTGAGTGTGATTTGTTATTATAGGAAATTTAATTTTGCATGAGAAGCATGATGACTATGTGGCATTTGCATACTCAGAACAAATTCCCAAAAATATTTGCATAAATTCCCTGATGTTCTTTTGACTCAACAACCTCATCATAGTAAATTGCCTTTTGAAAATTGATTTAACACATCTGCCTTGTTGAAGTGTGGCTAATTTTCATCAAAAATAAGAATTGGGATAGTTAAACTATTATCCCCTGGTTAAGTGAACGGTCTGAGTTGCTATTCCAAATATGTATTTGTAAAATGGAATTCCTGTTTGGGTGATTGTCCCATTACCTAGCAGTTTCATGACTCTTCAGATCCCAAAGGTTGCACAGTTCATTCCTTGATGGGTTTTAGCTACTTAACACTTTTAAGAGGGAATACTTACAAATATGTTTAAAGTAACAGCACAGGTGCACCTGCTCTATATTTATCATGGGTACTCATGCTGATTTTTTAAATGGCACCTTCATCATTAGTACAAATGTCAGCTTCCCAGCAGTACAGATTTGCTGGTTTTGCATTGAGATATTTTTAAAAGTGAGTTATTGTGTAAAAATTAGACATTTAAAAACCCTCAAATTGTTTCATTCTGAAGGCAACTCAAGAAACTAATAATGGATTTAAGGGATTAGTTGCACTTAAATTTGGGCAGGGTCCTCTATGGATAATCAGTGGCTATAATTGGCTATTAATTTCTTTATCATTGATGCGGCTGGTTCTCCGAGTTAAGTGGGATCAGAATCCACAGAGGACTTGCTAAAACCACATAGCTGGGTCCTGCCTGTAGAGTTTCTGCTGCAGGGGCAGTGGGCAAAGGACATTTCTAACAGCTTTGCAGGTGACCCTAGTCCTGCGGATCAGGACAGCACACTGTGGGAAATGTTAATTAGATGCTAATTATTAGAAGAATGTGTTTTTGAGAACTAATTGTTTAGCTGAAGCTACTAGTACAGGACCATTTTGATCAGTCCTGGCAAAGCCAAAGGGAGAAGGCCAGCAGGTGCTCAGGTGATGGGCAATGATGAGTTGCTGGGTAATTCTCGGCAGGGATGAGCTGGCACAGAGATGGGAGCTCTGGGCACAAGGTCTCTCTCTAAATTAAAAGTTGCGATGAGTTATGATATTTCCCTCTAGACTTTCCAATGGGAGCGTTAAAGCTTCTTGAAACCACATACTTAATTTGTTTTGCCCTTTAAGAGAAAATAAACTTTTCTCCTGAATCAGAGAGACTTTCCAGAGTGAAAAAAGTTGAAGGGATTAAGCAAAAACTAAAACAAAACAACAAAAACACCCCAACTCAGGGACACACAACAGTATGGTGATTACCAGAGGGAAAGATGGGTCGGGGAGGTAGAAGAGGGTAGACGGGAAGCTAAATGGTGATGGAAGGAGACTTGACTTGGGGTGGTGAACACACAATACAATATACAGATGATGTATTGTAAAACTGTACACTTGAAACCTATATAAACTTATTAACCAATGTCACTCCAATAAATTTAATAAAAAATAAAATAAACACATAAATAAGAGAGAGACTTTTCACTGTCAAGGCAAAGAGGTTTTCTAATGACATTTCAAAGGAGAGTAGTACTGTTTCCTTGTCAGCCTCTAGGCCACCACAGATAGCAGTACCTTTTAATCAGGCGTGTTAGTCACTGCACACCACAGACATCTGAGACATTTTGGAGGAGAATCTCAAATTTCTTCACTTGTTATATGTGAATCGAGGGTGGAAGGTGTCAGGAAACATTGTATTTAATCCAGGCTCTTTGCTGAGAAAAATTAAAGAGGTTGCTACTGAGGTTCTTTTTTAAAAAATTTTTTATTGGGCATCTTCTACTTCATACGTTTTTCTTCTCCATCTTCTAAAACCGTGCTAAAAATCTCTCTTGTATGATTAGCAGTTGATTCTGTAGGCCCGCTTTTCCTGGAAGCTGTTTATCCTGATAATAGAAACTCAACTGCAGTGGAAGCTCAGAGTCTTTGGAGGCAAAGTAGAAGGAGCAAATTAATATGAAATTTCAGAGCAATTGTATTTTCTCACTGCTCCGCCTTTCCACTTTCTCCCTTGGCAGAGCTAAGACTGCAAACTAGAAAGAGGGGCTGCCCCATGGAAATAGTAGGTGCCCCACACTGAAACCTCTTTATTTTCAGAAGGCAGGGGCCCGTTGCCAAAAGAGGGTCCTTAGTCCAGTGTTTCCAAACCTTCTCTCATGATGAGAATCACCTGGTGGAGTTGTTAAAACACAGATTCCTGAATCCCAACTAAGAAGTGCTAAACTAGAATTTTTGAGAACATATAGGTAAAATTGCATACCTAACTTAGTGCTCTGTATATAAAATCTGTCTTAGAGCACTAGTTAAGTATACAATTTTACCTATGTGTTCCCAAAAATTCTAGTTTAGCACTTCTTAGTTGGGATTCAGGAATCTGTGTTTTAACAACTCCACCAGGTGATTCTCATCATGAGAGAAGGTTGGGAAACACTGCCTTAGTCTTGCTCTCCTATCTTCTAGTTCCGTTTGGCTTTTCCTTGGTCATATTTAAATGTCTCAAAATGAACAGTGACAGCCTGCTTTGCCCCCCACCCATTCTACCATAATGGTCTTGTGTAGGGAACCATATTGAAATGCCTCTTCTTAAAAATATATTTTATTGATTTTTTACAGAGAGGAAGAGAGAGGAATAGAGAGTTAGAAACATCGATGAGAGAGAGTCATCAATCAGCTGCCTCTTGCACAACCCCTACTGAGCACATGCCCACAACCAAGGTACATGCCCTTGACCGGAATCGAACCTCGGACCTTTCAGTCCACAGGCCGATGCTCTGTCCACTGAGCCAAACCGGTTTCGGCTGAAATACCTCTTAACTGGTCTCAGGGAATTTCCTTCTGCAGAGTTGGCCTTTTCCTGGAAGGTGTTGGGCAAGTTCAAGCGTCTACAGCACTGGGTTGTCACAGTGAAGAGTTGGCCTCAGGCTCTGCACATGACATTAGAAGGCCTCCAAGATGATGGCTTTGACTGAGACGGTTCTACTGAACCGGCCCACGGGGTCTGCTGTAGAGTCTCCAGTGAATTCAGCCTCTGCTCTTATTCTCTCCTGGCATCCACCCCCACACAGAACCCAGTCCCCAAACCTGCCCCAGCCTCCTGGCCCTTCCGCCCCAGGATGTGATCCACCTTCATCAGAGAACACTTATTTATTGTTCTGACTAATGAAGTCATACTTCTTTATTCCCTGATCCTTGTCCTTAGTATGTATGGGAGGGGTGTAGCCACAGAATATTATGATTGAATGGACCACACAGACTGTTGAACTCTTTCTGGGTTCCATCGGAGCTCGGAGTTTCTCTAGTTTGGCCCTTATCTTCAAGGTTGTTTCCTCTTGGGAATGTTTTGGGTTGTGGTTGTGTAGCTTTTGCCAATAACATTTAAGCCTTTTTTATGACTCTCAGAAATCTTCATAATTTTTAGTCCTCTTTCCTATTTTGCAATGTCTCAGTTCTGTGTGTGTGCACGCACACATATACCCTGCAGAATAGTACATTTGAGAAGTTTGCTGGGAGATGGGTACCTCCTCAGGGCCTCCATTCATTATCTTTTGAGATATGTGTTGGGAGGTGGGGTGGGGGGACAGCAACACCTGGGGTCTTCCCTAACACATCGCTGATGTTAATATGGAGACAAGATTTAGGGGAAAAGGAAGACTTGGTGAGCAATGATGCTAATTTATATGTTCTGCCTTTCTTTGTTTTAGAAAACACAATGCAGAGCTAGTATTTTTCTTCACCAAAACAGATCTGAATGTTGGTATCCTTAATTAAAACAGCATACATGTGATCAGATTCTGAGTACTGCCTCTCCTTCTGCCCCTCCCTCTCCCTCCCCCCCTACCCCCAGGCATTGGAGAGGATATCTTTGAAACACCTTGCTCCAGGAGGAATCTTCTTTCCCTTCCTGTGGTTATGCTCAGTGCCCTCAAGTGAGAAATGCAGTATAGCAGATGACACACTCTAATCCTTAATCCTAATCCACAAATGCTTTCATGCTCAGAAAATAAAATCCATACAAGGTTTTTATGTATTAATCCATAAATGTATAAGCCCCTAACCCCGTAGGAAATAGTCCCTTTCTTGATGGGAATCCCTGACTAAGGATGAATATGAAAAAATATATATATTTTAAAATAATTTTATAGCTCTCCTGTGTGGCTAAGGCCATCTTCCTACTATAGGCAGCCTGAGTTTTCCCAGGGGAGTTCCTGGCTTCAACATGGGTAGAACCTTCTCCTCTTATTCAAGAACATCTTTATATTCATAGTCTTGCACCCAAATAATATGGGAATGCCAACAGGAGTTCAGTGGAGTAGGTGTTGTGCCTGATTCAGGGAACATTTGGTTTGTTGATTGATTGTTGGTAACAGGTTAGTTTTGTTTTGCTCACCTAATAGGTCCTCAGAAAACAAACAAACAAACAAACAAACAAACAAAAAACTTCCATCTGGGAGACATTCTCCAACAGTGCTCTAGACAGAGCTGGCAACATCTTCCCCCCTCATTTTACTAAAAATTAGATCTCTGTGCCCCACTTCACTCCTGGACTTAACAAAATCTTCATGCTGGGCCTGGAATCTGCTGTTTATCAAAGTGGCTCAGTAGTGTCTTGGGAACTCTGAACTTTAAGGATCACATGATATTTTATAGAAAGCTTTGACTATATTTTCTCCCCACCTCCAGCATCACATTTTCTCTTTAGTCTCCCCAGTGGGGACTTTGGGAAGCCCACCCACTGAAACTGCTTATGTCAAGCCACTGAGGGCCTCCAGGTTAGCAAATGCTGTGGTCAAGTTTGGGGCCTGCCTTACTTGATTAATGAGTATAATTGATACTCCTTTTTTCTTGAGACACTTGTTATGGAAAGATCCTCTCAATGTTCTCACACTTGCTCCTCATTCATTTATTGGTTTACTAGAGGCCAGGTGCACGAATTCATGCACTAGTGAGGTCCAGCCAGCCAGCTCTGACTGGGGCTCTGATTGCATATAACCCGTTTATTATATAGGATTTTCCTCCTCCCAACTTCTAATCACTGGGTCCTTTTCTCTGCAGTATCACTTTTTCCTCAGGTGGTCTCTCTTACAGTCTCATGGTTCTAAATACTACCTCTAAACTCTATGGGATCCCCAATTCCTGTCTTCCACGCCTGTTGCCTGGAAACAAATGTCCTCATCCACATCTCCTCTCCCATGTGTCAAACTTATCTGCCCAAAGGAGAACAATTTCAGCACCCCTTGCACAAACATGTTCCTTCTATACTCTTTCCTCTGTCTGTAAATGTCACATTATCCAATTGTTTGGGCCCAAAACCAAATATTATCTTTGATTCTCTTCTTTTTCCTCATTCTCACATTCAGTCCATTGGTAAAGAATTTCACGTTGACCTTTGGATCACATCTTGATTCTAACAACTTATTCTCCCTGTGCTGTCCTGAGTCCAGGTGACTATCAACTCCTCTGAATAGTCTTCGCCTGGTCTCCCAGCTTCTGTTACTACTTTGGCTCCCCCATGCCCGTTCCTGCAGTTAACATTTGCCAGAGTGATCATTTTCAAATTTAAGTGAGATGTTTCCTCAAATCAAAGCCCACTGAGATTGCTCCCTACTTTGAGAACAAAGGACAATGTACTAACAAGGACTGTGAGACCCATCCATTCTATCTGTCTCCTCCCCACACCCAAGGTCTGTGCTCTGGCCAAACTGGCCTCAGGCTGTCCATGGACCTTGCCAGCACACTCTTTTCTCAGTTTTCATTCTTTTCACTGCCTAGGATGGGCCTCCCGATCCTTTAGGTCTTTCCTCAAACGTTGTCTCTTCCTGCACCAGTCTATGTTAACCCACTTCTCTACTTCAGTTCCTCCTTACCCTTATCGCTTTAATTTTTTCACATCACACTCACACTCACATTCAGGTAGTCTCTCCTCCACAAAAATGTAACTTTCATGAAGCTAGAAACTTCTGCCTGGCCCAGAAGAGTCCCTGAGCATAATTGGCGCTCAAAATATCTGTTGAATAATTGAATTTGTCATTATTATGCTGGTCTTACTAAATTCTTAAGAGGACTGTGAATGGCAGTGGGGCTACCTCTTTGGCACCTAGGTGTTGGTCTTGTGCTAGGTGCTGTGGGATTGCAGACAGTTTATATCTGGGCCCTTTCAGGAAAAGCAAGGAGCCTGGCTTCTCCATGGTCCCAGGGCAGCACTGGGGGAGTAATTCGAGATAAAATTAGAACATAACTGAGCAGATTTTGAAGGACATTGATAACGGTAAGCTCAGGGGCCATAGCACATTATAGTGAGTGAAATTGGCATTCTGAGATCCAATATTTGAATAGAAGGAATCGTGTGAAAAGGACATTGTATTGATGCAATAGATCCATCCATCAAGTCAATTTCTGCTGTGATCCTGAGGTTTGGACTAGTCCTTGACCTTTCTTTCTGTGACCAAACTTTTCTACTTAAAGTAGCTGGCGACCTAGTTGAGATTTTTACTTATATAAGGCTATGTCAGCGCCTCTCCATCAAAACAGGAATCAAGGTTGAAATGAGGACTCTCCTAACCATTTCATTTTTATTCTTATGGTGACTGATCTTTTCTTTTGGTTAATATATATTATATACAATCTACTGCTGTACTGACAAATGATATATTACTGACTGGCAGAAATTGAGGATACTTTGAAATATTTTTCATTTCTACATCAAGAAAAAATCCCCTCAACTTAAAATAAGTTATTATTTTTCCACATAAATTAATTTCTTCATTTGACCAATATATGCTTATCTCCCAAACTCTTATAAAAGCAATATGTAAGAGCTCTGGCCTGTGTGGGTCAGTTAGTTGGGTGTTGTCCCATGCATCAAAGCTTTGCCAGATGGATTCCCAGGTGGGGCACAAGCCTGGGTTGCAAGTTCTATCCCTAGTTGGGGCATATATGAGAAGCAATGTTTTACAATCATATTGGTATTTCTTTTTCTCTTCTCTTCTCTTCTCTTCTCTTCTCTTCTCTTCTCTTCTCTTCTCTTCTCTTCTCTTCTCTCTCTCTCTCTCTCTCTCTCTCTCTCTCTCTCCCACCCTCCCCCCCCTCTCTCTCTAAAAATCAATTTAAAATATTTTTTTAAGTGCAACATATAAGAAAATAGTCTAGGCCACTTAGAAATATATTAATCACTTCTCAAAATTTTACATTTAAAACCAAGTATAATTCTTGTGTTTTTTCCTCAAAAGGTATCAGTAATAGCATCTTTGTCAAATTGGTAAAATTTACAATATGCTGTGTTAGGATTCATTCCATTTGTTAGAATACAGTGCTGAATATGAGAGTAGAATTTAACTTCTGCCTTTGTCCTTGCTGAGCCAGAGGAATCGAAACAAAACCAAAAGCAAACATATATTGATTATACAATTAGAATGATTTTGGGGGTTTATTCCTGACTTTATGTTGTGGCTTTGTGTATAGTCAGATTCCCCTAAGTGAGAGTGATCAGTTCATTCTGTGTCTAGTCTCTGTTTTGTGAGGATGGGATGTTCTCTGCTTTACTCTAGCCTAGGGCAGTGGAAAATGTGCTGGATCGAGTCATTGTCTTAAGTGCGTCATTGTCCTATCAGGAGCAAATCATTTAACCAGAATGTGAGCCTTAGTTTTCTAAGTTGAAATGTTAACAATGACTCAGAGATGTTGAGGTTCCAGTGAGAATGGACACCAAAGTGCTTTGGAAAAGATTATACTTCTGATTAAACTATGTTTATAAACTATAAACTATATTGATAAATCAATCAAGTAACATAGAGATGTTACGTTGGCTGGTTAGTATTTAACTTTGTTTGCCATGTTATATTTCAAAATAAATGACTACTATTTATGACTTACAGTATAGGCTACTCTGCAGCAACAAAGAGACTCCCCAAATAGAGTGTTTTAAATAAGATATTGACATGTCTTTTTCATTTAAGATGCCAAAGGGAAAGATTATGGTGGGTGGCTAGTAGCTGCTTTTTCAGATCAGTTTCACCATCCTCAACACCTACCTCTATCTCTGGACCCAAGGTTGTTACCATTCCCAGCTGAGGGAAGGATGTTTAATGGGCAAGTAACTTGTTTTTAGGTTAGATAGACCTTGCATATTGCATGTACCATTTTTGCTCACACCTAATTGGCTTGAACTCAGCCACATGGTCACACCTAGCTTGCCAAGAAATGTAATCTCTAGTTCAGGAGCCAATTATCCAGGAGAAACTGGAGAGGATCAGGAGTTGTCTTTAAAAGAAATAAGGATAATATCAGTTTAGTAGTCTCTGACAAATTGAGATATATTGTAGTAAAAAAAGTTCTGCTGAACTGTGAAGTTTGGTTGGCATTGATTACATTGCTTTGATACCAAATACTTGTCAATAATCATTTTCATTGCCATGACTATTACTTGTCTATATTCTATCACTGTTGATTGATATTAATGCAATTTTTCTATATGACAGAAGTTATAGATATGTTTGCACTCTGTAGGGTTCACAATTCATTATGTTCTCCATTATCTCCCATTTGATAGCAGACTTTGGTTATGACTTTATGTGGTGAGGCAATATTTGACAATCCATGTGACTTACATGGAATAGATAAACAACGGATTATTATATCAACAGAATTCTCTGAGTTTGCAAAATTGTCAGTAGTTATCTTTGAGATGCCATTTCTTGTTTGTATTCATAGAATGAAAGTGGGTATACAATAATTTTAGCAACTGCCTAAAGTGTCTATGACCATTATAACCTTTTCAGTTAAAAAGTGGTACTGCCCTAGCTGGTTTGGCTTGGTGGATAGAGTTTAGACCTGTGGAGTGAATGGTCCTGGGTTCAATTCTGGTCAAGGGCACATGCCTGGGTTGTGGGCTCGATCCCTAGTGGGGGGCGTGCAGAAAGCAGCCCATCAATGATTCTCTCTCATTATTGAAGTTTCTATCTCTCTCCTTCTCCCTTCCTTTCTGAAATCAAATATATATATTAAAGTAGTACTAGAAGACCAGACTGATAGCTTTATATTTTCAGATTCTCTTGTTATGAGGCAGATTATATTCAGCTAATGAACTAATTACTTCTTCATGTATTTCACACACCTTTGTTGAGTCCTGGTGATGTTATAAGTGCTCTTCTAAGCAGGTTTGGAAGATACAAAAATGAAGTAAGATGCTTTGAAGAGTAGTGGTACATCCAAAGGACCTGTTTGGTTTATAGCCAGATGCACAGGATTGGGCCATAGAGGGTGGTCTGGTGTGGGAATACATATTTGGAAATCTCTGGATATTTGGTAATTATTGATGGCCTACTAGTCTACTGGATTTTTCCATAGAAAATGAAAGAGCACCTAGGGTTGAACCTTACTCTTGATACAAAGTGGCTGGAAGAAGGAGGAAGGAAATAGACAATGGTCTCAGAGTGATAGAAGGAGGCAGGAAACACTTGCAGAGAATACCAGAGAGGGAATGAGTGCAATTTAAAACATCAACTTGTGCAGGAACTGGTCACGAGAGATGGAGCAAGCAGTCTCCTGAGGCTTGTCGTTGGTGGCTGCATTGGAGCCATTCCACTGAAGCATCTGCAGTGAAAGTCAGGTTCAGTTGTATCAAGAGTGAGTGGGGCTCTGACTGGTTTGGCTCAGTGGATAGAGGGTCGGATTGTGGACTGGAGGGTCCTAGGTTTGATTCCAGTCAAGGGCATGTACTTTGGTTGAGGATATATCCCCATTAGGGGGTGTGCAGGGGGCAGCTGATTTGATGTTTCTCTCTCATTTATGTTTCTAACTATCTAACCCCTCTCCCTTCCTCTCTGTAAAAAAAAAAAAAAAATCAATAAAATATATTTTTTAAAAAGAGTGAGTGGGGAAGAGAAATTAGAGATGGCTAAAGGAGAGAGATAGTAGCACTGAGATCAAGCTGTTAAGGCTGTTATTCCTGAATTGATTTGTTTGTTGTGTTTAACATGTCTCATTGGAGGAATTTCTGTTGGAACAGATGCCAGTCAAGAATGAGCTGCCCATGTATTATCTTTCCGTGTAATTTCAAACGTGGGCATGTTTTAGTCTTTTACATTCACAGTGCAGGAGTGTCTTCTTATTAAGGTGACAGAATAATTTTTGAGGGAAGCATCCCTTACTGGGGTAGTCATTTCCTGAGTGTGGAAATTCCTGTAGAGATAAGAGTCCTATAGGTTTGAACAGCTGGCCTCCTGGTCTCCTGGCTTGAGCTGCTTTGCCCAAAGGTGAATCAGTAGTGACAAGAGTGCTGACATGACAGGGTTTAACAGGCTCTGCCCTAAATTACACTGATTACAACAGGAAGAAAATTTGGAGGGATTTTAGAACTCTGCAAGCTTTGATTTAGTATTGTAGTATTTTAAACTCTACTTAAAATGAGTGATACATGAAATTCTCATATCATTAGAATTCATTTATAATAGGCTTTGCTTAGAACTGACCCAGATCAGACAATAGAAAGCTTGCATTAAATGGGCTTATGTTACATGGATATGCAAGGTTCAGCATACTTATAAACCTCTAAACACTTTAATTGTTTTATACTAATCACTTGAAACATGCATTACAGAGTGAAAGGCAAATTTCCTGAAATAGATTTTCAAGATTATTCTAATTTACATAAGTTTTAGCCAAGGAACAGATGTCTTTTTAATGATGCCTTACTAAAAATTTTTAAAACATCTCACATGTCATGGTGTAACTTGGTGTTCTTCCTCAATCCTAACTTGGGGGAAATGTGTTAGCAAAAACACTGACAAGGGCAAGTTAAAATAAAGTAGGGCTGAATTATTTCAAACACCATCTTAGCTTTACAATAATATAAAGAACTCTGTTTCATTGAGGTAGTTTACATCTTACTGTCTAAGCTATAATCATAATAAAATCTTTGTGGATGCTATTTTCTGGGGCTGTATTTTCCTAAATAATAATTTTTAAAATTTGTACAGTGAGCATATATTATTTTAAAATTATAGAAAGAGAAAAGTATTCTGAAGATATTAAATACCCCCTAATATTACCATAATGTTTGCTTTATTTTCTTCTAATCTTTATATATATTTACAACATTTTGATAAGGATTGTGCAATTTTGCATCTTATTTTCATGTTACAATTTGCTCTGTTTTCCATTTTTTACATGGTCTTTTCCAATTTAAGATACTTTATAATTCTTCAGGTTGGTAAAGTGTGCTTTCTTTTTTTAAATATATTTTATTGATATTTTACAAAGAGGAAGGGAGAAGGATAGAAAGTTAGAAACATCGATGAGAGAGAAACATCAATCAGCTGCCTCTTGCACACCCCTCACTGGGGATGTGCCTGCGACCAAGGTACATGCCCTTGACCAGAAGCGAATCGGGGACCCTTCAGGCCGACGCTCTATCCACTGAGCCAAACCGGTTTCGGCAAGTGTGCTTTCTTTTAATCATTCTTCTATTTTTGGAAGTTAAGAATTCACTTTTTTTTTCATGTTGTCATAATTTTTACATTTCATTATCGGTTCAGATTACTCCTAGACATGGGATTTCTGGATCAAAGGTGCATAGATATTTTAAATTTCATGACATAAATTACCAAATTATTTTCCCCAATTCTTACATATGTAGGCAAAACATATACTAATAGTTAAGCTTACTGACTAGCAAATCAAGTGTAGAAAATAACTTTGGTCCCTTGTCCATGTGGGTCTTGGCATCGACCTACTTCCCTTTCTCTCCTCCTCCCTCTGTCCACCACAAAAACACAGAACGTGTACTCTACATCTTTCTCCTGGGACTTCTATGTTAGTTTAATTATATAATCATATTTACATCTTTAGATATAAAATTTGCTTAAATTCTTTTGAATCTTCCTTTTATATTATAAATTTCATATTTTAAAAATCCATCACTCTGGTATGATATGTGTATACATACACATATACACACACATATGCATATATAAATGGCATATATTTTATTTATCTCTTGAAAATTCAGTATATATATAGATATACATATACCTTTATGTTTAAAATATATACACGTACACATGTATTTATTTTAGTTTTTAATTAAAATAGATGCTTTGTATTCTGAATTTGTAAATATCCAAGGAAAGCTTTCTGTTGCATTGTTATATAGCAGCTACTTGATTAGGGATACTTATGAATTAAGACTCAAAAGTCTGTCTGTGTATCTCAAGTCAACGGACACCTGGGTGGCCAGAAGCCATGGAGCCAGCTGTATCAGTTCCTTAGTAGGAAACCCCTTTGTCTGTTTGGATACTTGCAGTGTTTTTCCTAAGGATTGTTATCCAGCTCTTGTGCCAGTGGATGTGTAAATAGTTTTCCGTAAACTCTATCTGCAATGTGCTTAGACCCTTTCATATATAGAATCAAGCCTGCCTCCCTCAATCCTACTCAGAAATGTTGCTTTAATTATTCCTTTGATTATTTTGTATTGTGTATATTCCAAATCTTGTCAAATACTCAAAAGCTATAATGGTTAGTCAAACTACATTTTCTGCCTAATATCCCTCATGTCTCTATTCACTTTCATCTTTGTCCTTTACTTAATTTACTTAGATTGTCCTCCACAGGACTGTGTATTTGTTTTCATTGCCAGTTCTATTATATTATTAGAATAGAATGTTCAACAATAATAACTATCCTCAGTAGGCTCTTAGTGTTAAGTGACATGGGAAGTGCCTGCTGGGTGACTCAAGGCTTGCTGAATGGACAGTCTTCATAGATAATGTGTTACAGAGAGTGAACCCTGGCAGCAAGGAAAACGGGGATATGTCTATATGTTTTCCTTGTAGGTGACAGCACTTTTAGTCTCTGCTAACTGAATTATACATATACGAACTGACCATACCATAGAAATGCCAGAAGGGTTAGTATTTAAGGATCTGGCCTGGGTTGGGGGATTTGATTTATCTATAGATGATAATGAAAAGTAGACTTCATCAACATTACAGGTTTAGTGCCAACACACCCAATCCATTGCTTGCTTTTCTCTGAAGCACCATTTCATGGTGGGGAGAGTCTATCCAGAGTAAAATCATAATATGGGATTAACAAATTTTCATTTCTGCTGTTCCAGTTAATATTTCTTTGAAATTCTTACTCACTGCCTCACTTCATTATCTTTACAGCTTACCCTGTTGCTTTATAAAATTTAATTCTGCTGTGTATTAACTTAGCATTTATTAAGCCTTTCTGCACATTTCAGAGACCAGATCTTCCCAGCTACCCCTGAACATGTCAAAGCTCTGAGTGATGCCCTCTCCTGTTAGTGAGGGTGATGTTTCCATTTTCTTGTGCTCCAGTACTTGGTGTGGTAGGAGCCAGCTGACTCATTTTGTAATGAGTCTTCCAGGCCTTGGGGTCACCAATAAGACAGTGTAGATTCCTCTCTGTCCAGGCACGTGGCAGAAATCTTTCCTCCAAGCTGCCCCTTTACCCAGTGTCTTTCAGGCACTTTGGGATCTCTGTTTCCCTGGGATGGAAGCTGGCCATCTCCTTTCCTCCCGCTTGTGCTTTGTTACTCTGGAATAGTGAGGCCCTGTGTAATGAATAACACCAGCAATGTGCTTCACAGTCAAGTTCTTGCTATAGGTGCTGTAGCTACAACATTGAATTTGCTGTGGCTGTAGCTCTGCCTTTTTCTTTGAGTTAATCTTCAAATTGATAGATAAGGTGGTCCCCAATAGAATAACCCAATTTTTACTTACAGAATGGTAGGGGGTTATTAGTTAATAAACATCTCTGATTCAGGGGCCAGATGATGAAGTGTGAGTGCAGTGCTGAAATTTTCTAGGTAGGAAAAAAATGATTTCATTTAACCCAAAGCACATGTAAGTACCATATATTTTTTCTCTCAATCCATTTCAGTTAGAGAGGGAGAGGGAGATAGTTTGGGGAGATGTTGTGAGGTATAGACAATAGCCAAATAAATGCTTAATTAAAATATATTGGATGTTAGAAGTAAGAGTGAAGAAAAATAAAGATAGAAAGATGGAGAATTCATAATTCTTATTTCCCATTGTTTCATGGTTTAAGCCTTGTTTTATGGGAAACAAGTTATTTTTATGGGAAATTGGGTGAAGCTCCGTTAAATGGAAACAGCCAGAATTGTTGCTTGAAGTCGCTTTTAAATGAGAATCCAGCTATGCTTACATTTAATGGTTGAAAAACTGTTTTTACTATTAATCTCTGGTGTGTGATATTTTATGAAAAATGCTATGCTCACTGCCTGGCAGAAACTATGATATATGCTTGCTTAAGCTATTTTATTTAATCCTTACCACACCTCTAAAATAAGTATTATTTATCCCTCTGAAGCTGAATAAAATAAGGCTTGGAGTGAATAAATAACTTGCCTGAGGGAACATAGCTAGCAAGATACCCAAACCAGGATTTGAACTGAAACTTCTTTGATCCAAAGATCGTGTTTGTAATCACTACACCTTTCCCCTTCAAGCTCTGACTAAGCTAAGCAATATGAGCAAATTAACCAATCAATTGGTCTTAATCCAAACTGTTTTCCAGAGCTTGGACATGATTTGGCCTCTGCCTCTCTCTCCAACTTTATTTTAGACGACATACCCCAGGCTCCCTGCACCAGCCCCACTGGCTTCCTTTTTGTTCCTTGGATACCACACGTTGGAGACGTTGGCATATGCTGTTTCCTTAGTCTGCCTTGTTCTCTTTCCTCTTCCCCCTCTCTTTATATGCTTACCTCCCCCTTCTCTCTCAGGTCCTAGTTCACATATCATTTGCTCAGTCTTTTTCTGACCACTGTATACTATTAATAATATACGGAAGATGCTCTTCCCCTGTTATTTCTCCCGTCACCTGTTACTTCTGTCAGAGTATACGACCAATCTGGAATCAACCTGTTCACTTATTTCTCAGGTCTCTCCTGTACAGATTCTAAGCTCCTTAGAGCAGGAATCTCCTGCCTCTTGGTTATCACTGTATTTATTGATCATACAATATGTCAAGTTCTGCTCTAACGATGTGGAAACAGCAATTGAATGAAATTGAATGAATGATTTTGAAACATATATATTTGTTTCTACTTGAAAACAGTGCTTTAAAATGTTTTCAATGAAATGTATTTGAAAATGTCTGTGATAATTTTGAGTACTCTAAGTTTTGTTTAAACTTTGACTTACTAGCATAATCACAAACTATCACAACTTCCTGCAGTAACAGAGTTTTGCTTTGGTTTTGGCATGCCAAATGGTCTTGTTTAAATAACTTGAAAATGACTATTTTTAAATGTTTTTATTGATTTTAGAGAAGAAGGGAGAGGGATAGAGATAGAAACAATGTGAGAGAAACATTGATGGGCTGCCTCCTATATGCCCCTAGTGGCAATTGAGCCTGCAACCTGGGCATGTGCCCTTAACTGGGAATTGACTTGGTTCACAGATTGATTCTCAACCACTGTGCCACACCATCCAGGTGAAAATTGATATTATTTAAAAAGAATAAAACTCTTCAGCTAACATCTGCAATAGAATAATAGTGTTACATAATCATAACAGTTTTCAGCTAGATATGGACTTAGTAGTACACACTTTAGTTGCACTGAAATATTGTAGATTGGTAAGAAGGCTTCTCAAAAGCTACATGAGTATATCCAGGTTCAGAAATGTGGAGTAGGGGCCTTTCTGTGGTATTAAGTCAATCCTTACTGTGCTTCTTTCACATGCCCTCCCCATCTCATTATAGTGAATACTAGTGGCCCGGGTGCATGAAGTTTGTGCACCAGGGATGGGGGGGGGGGAGCTTCTTCAGCCCAGCCTTCACCCTCTCCAATTGGGGACTCCTTGGGGGATATCTGCCTCTTGCACTGTGGTCCTAACTGCTCACCTGCCAGCCTGATCACCCCTAACTGCCTCTGCCTGCCTGCCTGATTGCCCTAACCCCTCTGCCTGTCTGCCTGATTGCCCCTAACCTCTCTGCCTGCCTGCCTGATCTCCCCTATCTGCATCTGTCTGCCCTCCCCTGCTGTCCTGGTTGCCCCCAACTGCCCTCCCCTGCCGGCCTGATCTAGCCAAGTCTCTGTCTCTCTTTGTTTCTCTGCCTCCCTGTTTCCCTCTTCCTTTTTCCCAGCTGGGAGGAGGGTGGATTCCACCCTCTGCCCACCCTCGCTTCCATCCAGGCCTCTTCATGCCTAGTCTGTTTTGTTTCCTCATTCTGAAAGAGGCTCTGAGAGCAAGCTGGGAGGGAGAAAAAGAAAGGAAGAAAAGGCTATGAACTGGTGGGCAGTGTGTGTGCCTGTGGGTGTGTGCAGTTGTGAGTGAGTGTGAGTGCTGGCTTTGCCTCCCCTGTCCCCGTCTCCCCATCTCCACTGCCACAAGTCCCCACCCACCAGAGCCTGCTGCGTGCGCAGCCTGGGCATTAGGTCAAGCCTCTGGTCCTTGTGGATGTAGTGAACCCAGGGTTTTTATATATTAGGATTCTTATGGGAGCAATAGATTATGTATAGTATTTAATCTAAATAAATAAACTTGTATTTCAGAAAGAAAAGTATGAATATTAATCAAAGTTCACAGGTTATCTCAAATCCATAAGAAATGAAATAGTAACGTTCATGGGTGACTTAGCACTGAAATCATTATATTCTATTCCATCTAAGGCAGCTGTTATACAGACACACGTCCTACAGGCTAGATAGACCCTCTGCTAGAAATCAAAAGTGTCAGGTTCAGGATGAAAGAATCATCAAGCTTAACAATGGAAACTACTACATTCAAACCTCACATTCTTATTCAGAAATCAAAAATTCTTAAAAATCAGATTTAATATAATAAACTTTGAATTTTTATGAATCAGTCTTATATGACAAAAGAATTCCTCATTCTTCAGAAATATTTCTTGAATATATGGCTTTATTTGTAAATATAAGTTTACCCACATTTCTAAAAAACAAGATTTGATTTGCCTTCATGTCTTCTTAGAAGCCAAAGATTTATTTTCTAAGAGTCAAAGAAAACCAAAGCAAATGACATTGTCTTGTTTCTATAAGGAGATGAAGAAGGGAGATGTGTTCCATCAGTGGAAATGGTGTGTCCACTAAATGTGGGCAGTGTCTGTATAAAGCATTCTAAGAAGTTAAAAAATAGTGTTGTTGCAGGAAGGGACTCTTGTAAGATCAATGCAGTTAAGACCTGTATTGTCTGTGTTATTATTCTTATAAGGCCAGCAGCAACATTAGCTCACTTAATGTTTATACAGCAGAACACAGATCTCAGTTTAGAGAAATATGAAGTTTATCTTTTTATTCTGTGAATTGGAGGAGTTTTAGGTTGAACTCCATTTCTCTTCGATGCTTCTTTATAGCATGGAGAAAATATTCCCAAATAACTACATGTAAGTCATTGACTCCTAGAGTCTAAGGAATTATCTTGTCAAAATCTTCCTTGTAGATATAAAGCTTTTTTTAGAATTCTGGTGACTATTATAATGAGGATTTATTTGTCTTTGTGTGTGTATGTGCAGGAATACATGGACTCCAATAAATACATTGAGCATCTGCTAACTCAACTTGAGGAGAAACACAGAAGTCTCTGGAGGTGAGTTAAACCCACGTCTTCAACTTATAGCAGCCTCTATAGCTTTGGACTTGATGCTGGAGGCAGGGAATTGGAAAATGGTGTCTTGTTCCATTTGGTGCCAAAAGCATCACTGGGGACAAATATTACCAGAGGCTTCTTAGAGAATTCTATTTCTCTGAGTAAAGTAAAGCAGCAGTGCCAAAAATTGTCTTTGAGACAAGGACCTGCTCAGAGCTGGAAGGATGGTAGAAATTTGCACAGATATTGGTCATGGTCAAGGTCAATGAATTAATTTGTCTAAGGCCATCTGGCAACTTTATATTAGAGCCCAAGGTTTCTGATATTTGCTTGCTTAAAGATTATTTAAGTTTTTCTATAATGAAAAATTAGGACGCTGCTTAAGATTCCTGCTTCTCTTCATATTAAAAGGGAACATTTTGAGAATGCTGTTGTATAGGTCCCAATGTTTTTGTTATTAGTGGTAGGTTCTGATTCTCAGTAAGGGAGGGTATGTGACAATATTTGTGCAGGTAGGTTAGAAAATGATCAGTATCATAGAAGTCATATTTTCAATTCATCCATTCCCTGGGGCCTTTTGGGAATTGAGGCTGGCTAAGGATTTTTGTGATATTATTATCTAGGTTTTTAGGCTCCATTCAGTTATGCTGTCCACAGGTGCAGCTATGGAATTTAAATTCCTTTTTCTAAATTCCTGTAGCTCTCCTTGTCTGAAATAAATACACTGGTGCTCATTTATATGATGCCTGACACTGCACTGGAATTGTTTCACATAATTAGCTTTGATCCCAATGGTCAGTATGCCCCTAACGTACTCTACTTATCTCCTCGAGGCAGGGAGCAGAGCCTTCTCTCTGTTCACAGAGATGGCAGGTAAATATTTGCTAACCCTGTGGGTCCTTTATCCCACATTACCCAAATCCATCATCATTGGTCTCAATATCAGGCTATGCTGCTCCTTCTTTATGCATCCTGTAACAAATCCCAATAACCTTGGCATTCTTCTTCCTGAAGAATTCGAGTTCTTGGGTAAAATGCCTGACACTTTAATTTGTCCTGCTCATACAATATATTAGTTTTCCTACTAGAGAAAAGATCTATGGTTATTGTAAAAGTATTCTACTTATATACACAAAACTTCTGGCAGGATACCACAGAAGTGTATAAGTTTTAAGTTTGCTTGCCACTAACAGGCACACCAGTTAATTTTCTGTAGCTTGATGCAATAGTTGCAAGATTTGTGTTTGAGAGTTATAACCTGGTATTGATATAGTTTTCCTTTGTGAGCCAGTGTATTGTATTAATAAAATTAACAACAGTAATGCAATAATGGTTATGTGCCTTTTAAATTACATTTTCCATAGATCTACTACAAAGTATATTTAAAAGGCTATTTAATTGAATTGTAGCACTTTCTTTCAACTACTTGAACATTTTGTTATTTTCCAAGAGAAAAATACATAAAAATGATGAATGCCCTATGACAAAGGAAATTTACAGTTTAATTTGGTCAGTAAGTGTGTCTTATAAACATCATTGGGCAGGGGTAATGATTTTATGGGTTTTTGAACCCAATACCTGCATGGAAAGAATATTTTCCTGTTTTCTCAAGGTAGCTAATAAAAAACTTCTGGTCTTCTCCAACATGATTAAGTTAAAATCCCATTTCAGGCACAGAATTAAACTAACATAAAGTAATAGCTTAGGGTTTTGTGTGCAGCCGCTTCCATTTTCTTTCAGAAATGGAATTATTGTTGGTGAAGAAGCCCAGCCTTATATATAGTGGCAGAGGATCTAATAAAATGACATTTGAATAACAATAAAGGGCAATAATGGCATTTGAATAGTCAGAATAACTGCCGATGAGAAAATGGAAATGGGTTATATTGAAAAGAAAATGAAAACCAGTAATAGCAGATTTATATACTATTTATTGAATCATGGAATTATACTTGATTATATTTTGCAAATAGATCTTGACTTACTTAAAGTGATAGGCTTTATGATATTATAACAGTGTCATAACTGCAACCATAGATGAATTGTTTTTGTTGAAGAATATATGAATGGCAGTGAACAGTGTGGGAAATTCTTTCAGGTTGTGATTAAATTTTTAAACTGTTTTCTTGAGTTTAGATAGACTCTGGTGTGCAGAGGATCATGGGAACAGCATGGGATGAACACAAACACAACTGGAATGTCTGAAGTTAAACAAATGTTCCTATAACTCAATAGAAAACTTTTTCTCTGACTTCATTATGTCTTTGATCTATACTTGGTTCAGTTTTCACAAAGGAGGCTACTTTTCATTGCTCCTGATTCTAACTGAAGGCCTTCCATTTATACTTGAGCTAAGGTATAACTTAAAAGAAAGGGCAAATTCTGAATATTTAGATCTTCTGGTCAGCATTAATTTATGGCCACAATCTTTGAGCATTAGCCAAAATCACAGTAGATATATTTTCTGTTATTGATACTTGCTAAATAAAGAATTTAGAGAAATGGTAGAAGATTTGAGTACATGGCTTGAAAGCCTATCATTATTGTTTTGTAGAGGGGGCTACTTGTCTTTCTTAGTTTTTAGTCATTTCTCATAGCATAACCAGTTGCTGTGACACAAATATATGTTGTAATCATACTCTCAAGATAACTATTTATTTTGGGGTCCTGCTTAGTATTCTACTGAAATAGACCTATTAACTATCTCTGGATTTTCAAATGATAAGGAATTTGTGAAGTCCAAAGATAGCTGTCTGGCCATGAGCAGTCATTTAGCTCAACTGTCTTTTTTGACACCAACAGAAAGCCTGTGTGAATTCATCTGAATACCAGGGCAGAGTCAAAATCTAGAACATAGACTAAGATTTGAGCAGGAGTCTGGGTGTGTTTGATGTGCTCTGCCCCGTCCTGCTTGATGAAAAGGACACAACCCATGGCCCCTTGCTTACTATCAATAGTTGATGTTGAAATGTGATAATATATTTCTGCATGTTTATTTGTTTTACTGTGCAAAGTCAAGATTAGAAGAAAAACTCATTTGCACTTAATGATTTTTATATCATCTGTTACTATTTCTGATTTGACTAAATATATCAGTGACTAGGAAAGATTATAATAAAACAGTTGCTGAGAATGTCTTTCTCCTACATTTAAAAGAAACCTTTATCTATTTGCAGACTCAAATTGAGAGTGTAGAACAACACAAACAGTTGGAAAATACCAATTGAATTCATAAGCATTTATGATGTTAATTACTCTTTTATGTCTTATAAGTAAAATTTTGTATAAAAATGGAAATAGCATGATACTATAGCAATGCAAACAGGACTGGACTGGAGGTTTGTAAGACTTGGACTCTTGTCCTGGCCTTCCAAGCTGGCTGTCAGGTGACATTTGAGACTGAGTTTCCATATCTGTACAAGAAAGGTATTGATATAGCTAGTATTGAAGATTACAGAGCCCTGAGACTATATGAAACAATGTTTAGTGTTACATTTATATAATATGTCAGACATGTAGAATCTCATCTAAACTAATAATAGACAAACATGTAAATTGACCATACCTCTGTGACACCTACAGCCAATCAGGAGTGAATATGCAAATTAACCTGGCAAAATTGGTGGGGCTGTGGGCAGCAAGTATGTGCACATGCATAGAGAGGCTGGTGGGTGGGGCAGGGCGGGATGCCTGCCTTTGTCGCCTTGGGCAGTGCGCTCCAAATGGATGGGCAGTGCACACAGGTGCAGAGCAGCCAGTGGGTGGAGAGCCTCTGGGCAGGAGTTTGCGGATCTGCACAACAACAGGCCTCCAGTGCATGCATCCTTTCCTCCCTTGCTGGTGTGTGAATGTCCCCCAGCACGCTGTCACCCAGGTGCGCCTGTGCACCTACAATAGTCCCGGATGATGCTGTGTGCAAGTTCCCCCCTCCACCGCACTTCCATCAACCTTAGCATGCCTACATATCCCATAGGATGTGAACACGTTCCCTCCAGCATGCTCATGTCCTTTGGAGAGTGTCTGGATGTTTTAGATGCTGAGGGTGGGTGCCTGTGAGATGACATATGAGGACTAAGTGATGATGTCCTGTTCCCGTGGAGGCCAGTGCAGCGATGAAATCACTTCCTTGGGGCTAATGCAGGTGCTGAGGTGGGAGCAGATGGGGACAGACACATCTGGTGGGCATGGGCAGCCCTCCTGAGGTGCCTTCTGTCAGTATTCAAGGTTGGGAACCAGAGGAGGCGAAGAGTTCAGCCCTCTCAGTGAAACAGTGGGATAGTCGGGGCGACTGCAGAGGAGGAATGTGCACTTTGGGTGCTGGCCCCCATGAGCGAAGGCTGCCCTGACTGAGCCTCGCACGCTTGGAGCCTAGTGCACTCCTGCTGGGCAGCAGGTGACAAAATGTACTTTTCTGAGTTGATGCAAGAAAACATTGATTCTCCCGCTGCTCGTAAAGGTGGAAAGTGGAAAGGGGAAACGTGGAGAGTGAGCGAGGTTCCCTGTCTGGGGGTTCCAAATCTATTGTTGGTTCCTTTCATGTTGACTAGAGATATACAGGGTGTCCCCCCAAAATGTATACACAGTTTGAATACCTACTAATTCCAATGTGTTTAAGCATGAAAAGAAAGAAACGACAATGGAGCTGTCATCTGTTAAAAGTGCGGGCACAAACCTGCAGTTGGACATTCCCCGAGGGGTCCTTGATTGGAGGATTGGAGAGGGTGCAGGCCGGACTGAGGGGTCTCCTTCCCCCTTTGTGCATGAATTCTGTGCACTGTGCCTCTAAGTTTTCTATAATACTTGAATAATGCAGCATGATCAACCTGTATTATATATATCCTATATTATATATATATATACATATACGTATATATATGTGTGTGTGTGTGTATATATATGTGTGTGTGTGTGTGTGTGTGTGTGTGTGTGTGTGTGTGTATATATATATATATATATATATATATATATATATATATATATATATAAAATAAAAGCCTAATACTTGAAGTGCCCGGTTGTCTGGATGTCTATTCAACCAAAGCATAATTTGCTAATGATATGCTAAGGCTGCTCAACTCTCTTTATGACTAGTACACTGACCACCAGGGGCAGACAGTTGACCAGTGAGCCAGTTGCTATGATGTGCACTGACCACAGGAGACAGATGCCCATTATAGCAACTGGCTCACTAGTCAACTATCAAAGAATCTTCTCTGACTGGTAGATTAGCTTGCTGCTGGGGTCCGGCTTATTGGGACTGAGTGATAGGGGCCAGACAAGCCCTGGAGCCCTCCTGTAGTCCCTCCTTGGGCTGGCCAACCTCCCAAGTCCCTCCCCAGCCCCTATTGTGCACTGGTCCCTTGGCCTGGCCTGTACCCTCTTCCAACCAGGGACCCCCTCAGGTGATGTTGGAGAGCCAGTTTTGACCGGATCCAACAGGCCAGGCTGAGGGACTCCACTGGTGCACAAATTCGTGCCCTGGGCCTCTAGTATATATCATAGAAATCTTCAAGAATATGAATGGAAATGACTAACATGACAGAAATACCTAACAGTTTGCCAGTAACCCAGCCAGATAATGTCAAAATGTTCATTTCAGATTTTCCTAGCTCAAATTGGAGACAGTGTTATCAATAGCCTGTAAATAAATAAAGTAGGTCTGCATGAGCAAAATTAAATGACAATCTGGTAAATGCAGAGTGGCAACTGCCAGCCAACAGAGACCAGATCACCAAAGTGACATCAGAACAGGCTCTGTGTAAGCTAGGGCTTCTCATTTGAGACACTATTTGATATTTGGGTCCAGGACATTATTTACCATGGGGGAGGGGGACACAAGGGGTGTTGTCCTGTCCATTGCAAGATGTTTAGTATAATTTCTAGCTTCAACCCACTACATGCCAGTAACACCTCCTCATTGTGACAAGCAGAAAAGAAATTCCCCAGCCATTTTCCCTATGTTCTCTAGAGGTCAGAATCCTCTCCTCCCCTTTGAGAACCAGTGATCTAAATCATTGATGTAAGCACTTTCCAAAGCACATGCCCAGAAATACTAATACCCTTTTTAGGGTCACTGTTTTAGGTGTTTTAAAAACAATAAATGTATTGTGTGGTCACATTTGAAACATACCAAGCTTTAAAGTTTTTTGGGTTTTTTTTCTTTTTTTTCCCTTTCTTTCTTTATTTGTTTTAAAATATATTTTATTGATTTTTTATTTTTGCCCCCCTCCCTCCCTCCCATATATACCTCCCTCCCCAGAGTTTTATGTCCATTGGTTGTTTTAATTGCAGAACTTTTCAGAGCCAGTTATATTGCTAACATGTGCTATATACATCAAATTTAGGATATAAAATACAATTTTGGCTTCTTAAAACAAACTGTCATATCTTTCTTGAAGTATCTACTCTGACTGCAGTTCCAGGAAACACGTTTTGGGAAGTGGTGATCTGGCCAGTTTGATAGCCAAGTATAAACATGGCTGTACCCCCTCCTTCCCACTACTTCACTGAACTGGGATGGGTAACTAGTGGTAACTAGTGAAAAAACAGTTAGTGCTGTGGGAAGTTTGGGTTATTGGTAAAAGGGGGAAATAGGTGTATGGGGAAGCCAACGCCAGGTTCTTCACCATTTTCTTGAAGGGTTGCCAAAGCCTCAATACCAAATTCCAATAATCTGAAGAACACCTGATTACAAGCATATTGCCCTCGTGATGCACTGAACTCCTCCTATCCCGGGAGGAGAAATGATGGTTTCCACATGACCAAGGGGAAGACAACACTTCATCAAAAAGCTTCTATAGATCCCTGGTTAGATTAAGGCTCCCTATGACCTATCCCTTCTACCAATAAAATTTTGATTTTAATTTATCCAAAATTCTTAAAAATGACTTTTTCTTCGTGGTTTATGTGTGATTTTTATTCTAAGAAAAGAGGTGGGGGGAATGGGCAAAAAATTTTTGTTGATTCTCATCATGATTCAAAATATGGCTTATCTAAGTAAAGTGAACATTGAAATAAAATGGTCTACCTTTCAAATAGTCATTCATGTATGCCCTAATTTTGAGTTATTTATATATGTGGGGCATAGAGAATTGGCACCACTGCCTACAGTTCATTTCAGCTCTAATCTTAATTTCCATAAAATGTGAGTGGTATTAAAATTACTTACTGAGACACTGAATGCTACTCTATTCCCAGGGAAAAAAAAGTTCTTTGCTACTGCTACCTAGAAATTGTCTTGCCTTTGTAAAACAGAGATAAGAAGAAAAAGTACATGTGCCCCAAGAATTCAAGCCCAGAGCCTCTAGGAGATTTACCTTCCATGCATCTTGGATCTCAGAATCGTATTATCCAGACATCTTAAGAATTAGCATGTCTCGATCCTCATGGGGTTAATTTATGTAGAAGGAGATGCCAAGTATTAAACAGGTTGCCTTTGCTGTAATCATAGACTTCCACTGGGAGATCTTAATTGGCAACAAGTAAAATTGCTCTGCATGAATTCTTAATGGTGGACACCACATAAAATAAGAACTGTGATTTGCTTTTCAAATTCCCTTCCAGAGAAAAGGGGGCCATCTCTGGGGGCCAGAATGCATGGCAAACAAAGAACAGGCTCAGTGCTCTGCAAGAGCAATAAAAGCTCTGAAAGCAAAACCTCATGCTATGCCACCTCAATAACAGCACGTGGTTTCCCATATCTGCAGCCCTGTCTCACTCCACTGCGGTCAAAGGAGGCCATGGCTAGCAAGCTTTACATTATCTTCCCCTCTTCTCCACCCTGGGGCTGGATTTCTAAATCATAGCTAGATTCGTGGGCAAGTGTAAGCACAAGGGCCACCCTGGAAACCCATCAATGTCACTTCTGTTACCCACGAGGGGTTGCTTTGGAGATGCAGCCAGTCCCAGACCCAAGATAAGAGTCTTGCCTCTAAGTCATGCCCTCTGCCCAGCACCAGGCGGAAACTGGGTATTGCCTCATGTTTCAAAGGTTATGTCATCTGTGGGCAGTGGTGGGGATACATTATAGACCAATGGTGCCACTTAATAGGAGCAAAGCAGCACTGAGGCTGCTTCTCAGATCTCTGATGGAAAAGCATAACTGTAAGGTGACTTGTTCAGCAACAGAAGGGGCTTGTAGGTGTCTGGATTGACTGAACCAGAAAATAACTCAGGTTCACATTTCACCTTATACTTTAGGATTGATCATCATAGTTTATTTACATGACCTGTCCAATCTGCTTGTTTTTTATTTTATTTTAAATTTTTTATTGTTTAAAGTATTACATATAGATGGCTTTTTTATCTACTTGGGAGATTGCCTAGTGTTTGAAATCAGAACCTCTGAGGAAAAGTGACACCAAAAATGCCAGACTGCAACTCTACAGGAAGATTATATACACAATCTTCTGTTTGTTTGTTTTTTTGTTGTTGTTTTGTTTTTTGTTTTTTTGTATTTTTGTGTGTGGTTTTTTTTTTTTGTTTGTTTGTTTGTTTGTTTTGTTTGTTTGTTTTTAACAAATCTATCCTTGCCATAACCGGTTTGGCTCAGTGGATAGAGCGTCAGCCTGCGGACTGAAAGGTCCCATGTTTGATTCTGGTCAAGGGCATGCACCTTGGTTTCGGGGCACATCCCCAGTAGGGGGTGTACAAGAGGCAGCTGGTCAATGATTCTCTCTCATTGATGTTTTTAACTCTCTATCCCTCTCTCTTCCTCTCTGTAAAAAATCAATAAAATATATATTTTTAAAAAATATTCAGCCTTGCCAAGACCGGTTTGGCTCAATGGATAGAGCGTCGGCTTGGGGACTGAAGGGTCCCGGGTTCGATTCCGGTCAAAGGCATGTACCTTGGTTGTGGGCACATCCCCAGTAGGGGGTGTGCAAGAGGCAGCTGATCGATGACTCTCTCTCATCGATGTTTCTAACTCTCTATTTCTCTCCCTTCCTCTCTGTACAAAATCAATAATATATATATATATATATATATATATCCAGCCTTATTTTTTTAAGGGAACTGATAATCCGACAGAGGATGTATGCTTAGATCCTAACCTAGTAGATAATAGACTATTTAAAATCATGTTGTATTTTGTCTTCTTCACCCCATATTTTGTTTGCAAAAAACAAACAAACAAACAAACAAACAAACAAAAAGCCCAAACATGCATTTATCCATAAAACACATTTTTTGGAGACTGTCCTTCAAAAGCCCATAGCTTTCCCCAAGAAGTTGGTGTTTAATTCAAGTAGGAACAGCTATGGAGGTCTGAGGGCAGATGAATAATTGATTATTGAATAGATTAAATTTAAACTGCCTTGAGCACTTTTAGTGTATGTGTGTATATATATATATATAGTGATGAGAAATGCAGGTCTGGAGCTCTTTATAATTCATATGTAAACTACAGTATAGATAGAGGCATTAGGTTAGCCTACAAAGATGTAAAATTGCCCTCTAATATAACTGGGAAATAGACCCACTTTTAAGATGGATTTACTGCAGCCCAGGGCAACTTGAGTTGAATAATTATTGTACAAGTGGGTCCAGAGATGATTTGAAAGTCATTCTGCTTATAGTTTAAACAGGTTTGCATTCTTCAAGCAACCCTCTCAAAGTACCAAAACTATTTCAACATCAATAGGATTTGGGGGTCACCCAGAGAACTTTACCACTATTTAATCTGAAAGCTTTTGGCTTGAAATATGTTTGTATTTTTAGATCCATGCTTATCTTAATATGATGGCCAAGAACCTAATGTGATTTATTTATCTGAAGTTAAAATAAAGAGCCTCAAGCGAAAGGCATTTTGCAGATTTATTCAGGGTAATAAAGATCACAAATATTCCCTACTAAGTTGAAAGGAGGAAACTCCAGCAGGCAATCATATAAATGGCCCACTCAGCGGAGATGCGCATGCTCAGGCTGAAGTGCACCCACAGTAGGAAGGACACAGTGCCTTTATTTTTTTTCCCTTCTGGACGGAGGAATGAACTAGGTAATTGACCATGGCCTTCTATTTAATTTTAATTTTAATTTTAATTTTAATGGGGAAAAAATCCTCACTAACTTTTGAGGCATGAGAATCATTGTGATTTTCTTTAGGGCATTGCTTTTAGAATTTAACTCTCTCTATATATATATCTACATAGGTAACTCTGGAGCTAAAAAGAGTAATTTTTTTTTTGTCTTATTCCCTACCATTGTTTTAACTTTCCATATTCAGCAGTCTAGGAGGGAGCTCTAGGACTCTCCCCTCATCCCTTTTCAGCTCTCACCTCAGCTCTGGAAATGGGTGTTTGGGCCTCTGAGAGGAGGAAATTAAAAATGGACCTCCCCACACAGAGGCTTTAGTTATGGCATATTGCATAATTCTGTCTTACAAATTAGGTTTCATGAATAATCCCACAAATAAGAAAGGTGGGAAGGTGCCTGAATCAAAGAATCAAGAATAGGCTGGCAAAACAATAAAGTAGTTGGTAAAAGCACCTGTTAGATATCTCAGAGCAGAGAAAATGTCTAAGGATGTGACACTCAGTCACAGGGTTGGTTAAAGTTGGCAACCTGTGGCTGGTTTCATGGCCTAGAAACCCTCAGTAATTTGCTTTACAGGAAACTGACTTACTTATGTTCAGGGTTCACCCCCTACTGAACACTCACTGATGAAGAATTATATATGTACTCCCTATGGAGTTAATCCAAGATTGTTCACCAGCTGTAAAAGTCTGTGTGAGAGAGGAAGTAAAGCCACTGTGGCTCTCAACTATGCACTTCTAATGGCTTTACCATCCATCTACTCACTTAGACCTGCTGGTGCTCCGGTTCTTGCTTCCTCCCCACTCCACCCTTCCCAATTCGGATGACACTTCAGCAAAATACTCCCAACATGTGCCCAACAGTGACTCTATTCTTATCCTCAATGGCCTCTATATCAGTTCTAAATACATAGTTCTCAATACCACCCTGTCTTATTTTCTAATTATCTCATCTGGGTAAGTCTTGTACCTTAAGATCCTTGACCTGTAGGGCCAACTTCTCTCATTCCTCTTACCTTTCATAGTGCTTAGCATAAGACATAACACTTCAGAATGAAACTGTGCTGATCTTGAAAGCATGGAGACCATTGGAAGTATGTTCTAGTCATCTTTGTATCTAAGAGACTTGTCTCGGTGGCATGCAAATGCCTAATGGGATTCACAATTTCAAGTTACTCTTAGGAAGTTAAAGAAGGGACATTTAATGACAATGCTGTTAATGATGTGCAAAGCCTGGAAGAATGCTTGTTTCACTGTACTTGTTTATGCTGCTTTCAAGTCAATCATAAAGAAGTTTTAAGTCAATTCAGGTCTGCATGATGAGTCATTGCACATCATAGGAAAGGCTCTGACAGCTGTGGATTTCTGCCTTCAATTTTACTAGACTTATCTACCAATTGTATCTTGAGCTTCAAACAGCCTTATCAATAGAAGCAATGAAAGAATCTCTCATAATTTTAAAAGAAAGGAATTAAGAAGAGATTGTGATAAGTGAAAATATACAGTATAAATAAGTAGTAAATCCATTATAAAAATCAAAGGATAAACTAGTACATGTTTTTGTTTGTTTGTTTGTTTTATTTGTTTTTTACCTTGGATAAAGTGAGTTAAAAAAACATTGTAGACACATAGATCATGTTCCCTTTAAAAACCTAGTGAGGCCCTACCTGTTTTGGCCTGCAGTGGATAGAGCATTGGCTCAGTGGATAGAGCATTGACCTGCAGACTGAAGGATCCTGGGTTCAATTCCAGTCAAGGGCACATACCTTGGTTGCAGGCTCAGCCTGGGAGGCAACCAATTGATGTATCTCACATAGTAGATGTTTCTCTCTTTGTGTCTCTCCCCCTCCTTTCCACTCTCTCTAAAAATCAATGGAAAAATATCCTTGAGGATTAACAAAATAAATAAATAAAATGGCAAAAGTAAATAAATAAAAAATAAAAACTGAAAGGCTAGAAGGAGGTACTTACAGAGACGACCTTGAGAATTTTGACGTATACCTGAAGTCAGGAAGGAATTCAAAGTAAAGTTAAAAGGTGTAAAAAGAGAAGAGCAACTAAAAGCAGATTATCATTTTATTAGTTAAGTGCTTTAGATAACCTATCAAAAGGAGCTCTTTCTATCTCCTAAAGTCTTTCTGGTATCCATTTCAGTCCAGGTGGGGCTGCTCTTTGTTGGCACACAGCCCAGTCAGAGTCTCTGTTCCAATTGTTTGCTGACTGTGTTGTATGTATGTTGCTGAATGTTAAAAACATTTCTGGCTTATTCTCTGCAAAGTGGAGTTTGGGTCCTGATTCTGCTACTTACTGTGTTGTCCTCTGCTTCCCATTGGCGATGGAACAGGATAGAAGTGAATTCAGCAGTCCTCTCATTAGTTAACAATCAATGACTCTTACCTGTCATCTAGAAGGGATGGTTGAAAGGTTGGGTGATGAAGTCAGAAGAGAAGTGATAGATGCATGGAATTACTGAGAGCTGAAAGTGATAATTTTCCTTCTTAATATAAGGTAGAAAATTATTTTTATGAACCTAGTTCTCTTTAAGCTGTAAGTCTTGGGCTGTGTCTTGGCACTGAACCTTCTGGAGGTAATAAAACAGCATGCTGGCAGAGCAGGGCACCAGAGCAGGGCAGCGTCTGTGACCACTTTCAAAAGGTTTTCCAGGAAACTGTTCTATTGAATAATGTTTAAGTTTCCACAGAAGCTATGAGCACAGCACAATGAAAAGAAAAAAAAGTCAATTGCACAGTATCAAGAAAAAAGTAGCTCTGTGGTTATGGTCCCTATTAAGGGAAATTGCATTCTCTTATGATGTTTCTTTAGTATTCCCTGGAGATTCATGAACTCACTGCCTAATTAAAAGTCAGAATGTGTATTTACCTGGACTTGTTCATTATCTTGTCTAATTGATTTTCCTATATCTCTGCTCTGGAAATAAAGATATGAATGGGGTCAGTTACAAAGGCTCAAAAACAGAGAATCTTCAGACCAGACACACAATTTAGGATTTTGGCCTTTGGGGCCATTTGTTACCAAGATCATGAAAGTTAAAATGTACCACAAGTTGCATTTATCCAATGATACCTCTTTCACTAGTCTGCCTACAATTCTCATGCTTGAAATAAAGGAAATTGGTGCCCAGAAAAATCACCCATGAGATCTATACTTGCCACCTAAGGAGAGTCCTGGCATTTCTCTCTTAGCTCCTGTAGTATCCTATCAAGGATTAGTTTGCCAAGTTAGATACCTGTGGGAATCTGAGTTCTATAAGTTTCTAAGCAAAGTCAAGCATGTTTATAATAGAATAACAGAAAGGATATATACACCCCTATGTTCATAGCAGCACAATCTACAATAGCCAGAATTTGGAAACAGCCTAAGTGTCCGTCAGCAGATGATTGGATCCAAAAACTATGGTACATCTACACAATGGAATACTATGCTGCCATAAAAAAGAAGGAATTCTCATCATTTGCAGCAACCTGGATGGAATTGGAGAACATCATGCTGAGTGAAATAAGCCAATCAATGAAAGAGAAACACCACATGACCTCACTCATTTGTGGATCATAAAGAGCATTATAAACTGATGAACCAAAAGATAGATATAGAGACAGTATATCAACAAGTAGACTGTCAAATTACAGCGGGGAGGGGAGGAAGATCTGGGGGAGATAATAGATCAACCGAAGGACGTTTATACATGCATATAAGTACAACCAATGGACACAAAACTCTGGGGAGGGAGGGGATATATGGGAGGGAGAGGGGGGCAAAAAAAAATCAATAAAATATATTTTAAAAAAAGAATAAAGGAGTCCTATTAGAAATGTAAAATTACAAATCTAAATATTTCTATGTTTAGCCACAAATGTCCCTACTAACCCTAATGATTTTATTATTCATTATTCCTATATGCACACGCCCTGCTTGTCCAGTTCTCCATTCTAGTCAGGCCTACCCAACCCTTTAAGGAAAAGCTTAGGTCCTCCTGATGTTCAAATCCTTAGCCTGGATCCTCAGCCCACCTGAGCTCCATTCTGCCCACTCCCTTTCCTTCTGAACTTGAGACTACACTACATATATACACACAGTGACTTACATCTTGTGAAAACTCCAGAATTATCCCATGTACCTTAATTTTGACTCTGCAGATATTGTCAGCACCTGGCCTTCCACTTATGTTCTCTATAAAACGTTGATAGCATAAGGTTGACCATAATTGGTGTTTAGCTGACATTGACTGATTTTCCTGAACAGTTCTATGTGGAACTCTTGCTATCCTATCAAAAATATTTATTTCATCTGTCTATTAATGACATTATAAACTAGGAAGTGTCCAGAGGGCCAGTGACTAAAATGGGATGAGGTGCTGAATACTAAGTTAATAATGGTGGGAGGAATTGGAGATGATTAGTTTGACAAATAGAAAAATAAGAGGCCTAATAATTCTTTTAAAAATGCAATGAGTTGTCTTGTGGGAAAGCATTAGCACCAACCTGTGATATTCATGAAGGGAGAACGGGTAAACCAGTTATCTACATTTGAACCTGAGAGAAGAAACTGGGCACCAGAAAGGTACACACATCACCCTCTTGTGAGCAGAAGGATGTTCTTGAGATAGTGAACTATATATTAATACAAGTGTCAAAGCAAAACCAACATGACTATCTTCCAGATGTCATATGGACTGGATCATTACAGTGGATAGGAAGAATCCAGATACCCCTCATGTTGGATGACTCACCATCTGGCTTTCACTTTCTCACCCTACTGCTGCTCTACTTATTTAATTTTTCTAATTAATTTCAGAGAGGAAGGGAGAGGGAAAGAGAGATAGAAACATCAATGATGAGAGAGAATCATTGATCTGCTGCCTCCTGCATACCCCCTACTGGGGAGCAAGTCTGCAACCCAAGTATGTGCCCTGACTGGGAATTGAACTATGACATCCTAGTTCATAGGTACACACTCAACCACTGAGCCATAGCAGCTGGGCCACTGGTCTATTTTTAATGGCCATTTTCTCCTCTATGTACCATCCCTTTTAAATAGCTGAAGTCAGTTTTAGCTTTGTTCTTAGTTTTCACTTTTCTAAAGGAGGCAATGTAGGCCCTTTCATTGTTTTACAGACAACTATTTTTCAGACCCCACTAATAATGGCCATCTACTAGGGCTATTCTACTTTGTCAATTTTCCTTTTAACACGTGGGCTCTAATGTAAAAATAATATACTTTATTATGGCCAGATTACAAGTATAGTTTCAGTCATCCTTTGAGAGAGGGCTGTTATTCTATCTTTATGATTTTTCCCCTCCTGGTGCTAATTGTTAATAACCTTTAGGTGAAATAGCTAAAATTCCAGCGTTATGTCATGCATATCCAGTCACTCTCCGGTGGACTCAAGGGATATCAATCATTATTTCAAGACAGAACAAGGAGTGTTTTAAATTTAGAATATCTGTTCTCTTTTTCCTACTACTTTATTCCATGACTTTTTTAATTGCCTTGTCCAGTTTCACATTTTTTTTTTCCAGTCCAACAGCTTTATTTGTGGTGAAGAGGTCAGAGCAGCATTAATCATTATAAGTGAATTAGGTTATTCCTGACCTAGGTAGAACTTTTTTTTTTTTTTTTTTTTTTTTTTTTTTTTTTTTTTTTTAATATATATTTTATTGATTTTGTACAGAGAGGAAGAGAGAGAGATAGAGAGTTAGAAACATCGATGAGAGAGAGTCATCGATCAGCTGCTTCTTGCACACCCCCCACTGGGGATATGCCCGCAACCAAGGCACATGCCCTTGACCGGAATCGAACCCGGGTCCCTTCAGTCCCCAAGCCGACGCTCTATCCATTGAGCCAAACCGGTCTTGGCCTAGGTAGAACTTTTATTGGACACTTACTTTGGCCTGCAGAAGGAAGCAGGGAACCAGTTTCAGACTATCAGTGAAATGGACAGTTATTAATTTGACATCTGCATTCCAAGGTTAAGGGATGTTGGGAAGGATTCATGTTAGACAGAAGAAACAAAGCTTCTGAGAAAATATTTACTGTACCTAGAACACAGCCAACGTGGAAGGCACGATTGGATGTTGTGCTTGCCGATGTTCATCATGATTCACATTTAGATTGATTTCCCCCCCCCAATTTCAGCTTTATTGTGACAGTAGGGTGTACATTTTACAAAAGAAGATACCGCTTTTCAAACCTATTATGTTAGGAGTTTCAGAGCTTTTATTTTGGAAATCCAATCTACTGCTCCTTCTTTGTGCTTCCTCCCCCCAACCCATATCTCTGAGAGGCTTATTTCTGGCCCATTTACTACATTAGTGGGCAAGTTTATTTTTCTGGCTTGATGCTAAAGCATTATTATAGAAGTACCACTTCCAGGCAGTTCTAAAGTAGAGCCATTATCTTCCTCCTCATAATTTTAAAGTTAACATTTGAAAATCAATTTCAACTTTCACTTTTAGTTTTGGATAGCAGCTGAAAAATTATTGAGGGAAGCTTGCATTCATCTTTGTCACATTGGTGAAGGTCTTGCAATAAATACATCGGAGATTATTTTTCCTGTCAAATGCTGCTAGACATGGTAATAATTTAATTATCTGGGCTGTTGTCAGATAAATGTCCCAATATTGTCCTAGAGACGGTATGAGCTGAGATCCAGTGAGGGGTAAAAGCTGACTCACTTGTCAGCAGGAAACAGTCTGGGGGGTCAGTTAGGGTGTCTTGAGAAGAATACTCTGGAAATGAGATACATGATAGTGAGCTTCTGACAACCTATGACCATGGTCGGCAAACTGCCCACTCGAGAGCCACATGCGGTTCTTTGGCCCCTTGAAATGTGGCTCTTCCACAAAATACCATGGCCTGGGTGAGTCTATTTTGAAGAAGTTTAAGTTAAAAAAAATTTGGCTCTCAAAAGAAATTTCAGTCATTGTACTGTTGATATTTGGCTCTGTTGACTAATGAGTTTGCCAACCACTGACCAATGAGATCTTCTTTTCCTAAGGAATGTCCAGTCAACTCATATTCTATAGTGGGTTGGAAATGTGAGTGCTCTAGATATAGGGATAGTGTAAGGCCATGCTGTCATAGAGTGTGAAGAGATTTTTTTCAATTGCTTACATGGCCCTTTGCATATATTTACTGGAAAACCACAAAAAGGTCAGAGGTTCAGGATGTGTGGAAGGTTTCCTGCTTCTCACTTGAGCAAACTAAAGAAGAAAGTGTGGGTTAATCCTTACAAAAATGTTCTCATAGGATTTCCAAGGGTCGATTCCTCATGTAAAGTTAGAATGTAGAAACATCCCTCTTGTTTCTGTTTGGGAACAAGAAAACTTAGAAATCACTGTCTGGATTGATTTGTAGTCAAAGATTGGCTCCTTCCAGGTCCACCTTCTGTTCACAAACCCAGAGACCTAGCAGTTTCTCATGGCATCCAAATTGCAGCATGTGGATGGAGACTTTCCCACATGGCAGAGAGAATTGTCATGGAGCATCCTGGCCCCAGGCCATCTCTCTTGGCAGAGTTGGCAAAGCTAGGCTTCTTTGATGTTAACTTCAAACATTCATAACATGACCCAAACGTAGCATGTTTTCTCACTAACTGGGATGGGCCTGTCATTAATTTGTATAAGCCATTTGAAATTTATTTGTATTTCTAACTTTTCCCACTTCTTGTTGGGTAATAAGTTCCATAAACATAACCCCTACTTTGTGGAATAGGGTTAATTTTTATTTGGCCTAAACACACACAGGCTTCAAGTGGTGACCCCTTCAATTAGACAGTTTAGCGTCCAATGAGTAAATCCATGTTTATTCATACTTTTTATAATCTTATAGAGTCTAGACATAAGGCACTTTACATTAGACAACAACACTCACAGAATGTGGATTCATTTTTTTTCTTTTTTTCTTTTTTTAGATTTCACACATAAGTGAAATCATACAGTATTTGACTTTCTTTATTTGACTTATCATTTGCACAATACCCTCGAGGTCATTCTATGTTGTTGCAAATGGCAAGATTTCTTTTACTTTTTTAATTGCTGAATAATATTTCATGGTTCCTTTATCCACTTACATCTTTAAAAAAAAAAAAAAATATATATATATATATATATATATATATATATATATATATATTATTGATTTTTTACAGAGAGGAAGAGAGAGGAATAGAGAGTTAGAAAAATCTATCAGCTGCCTCTTGTACACCCCCCACTGGGGATGCGCCTACAACCAAGGTACATGCCCTTGACAGGAGTAGAACCTGGGACCCTTCAGTCTGCAGGCCAACACTCTATCCACTGAGCCAAATGGGTTTTGGCTATCCACTTACTTCTTAATAGAGATCTAGGTTGATTAAATAATGTTGTGATGAACATAGCGGTACATAACTCTATTTGAATTAGTGATTTTTGTTTTCTTCAGATAAATAACCAGAAGTGGAATTGCTGAGTCTTATGGTAGTTCTATTTTCAGTTATTTGAAGAAACTCCATACTATTTCTATAGTTGCTGAACCAGTTTACAATCCCAGCAGCAGTATAT
Source organism: Pipistrellus kuhlii (assembly GCF_014108245.1). Lineage (NCBI taxonomy): Eukaryota > Metazoa > Chordata > Mammalia > Chiroptera > Vespertilionidae > Pipistrellus > Pipistrellus kuhlii. The sequence continues at coordinate 68,967,171 of NW_023425573.1, forward strand.
GGGGGTTCGTTTCCCTTTCTCTACAATCCTTGCCAACATTTGTTTGGTTCATTCTGGCAGGTGTGAGGTGATATCTCATTGTGGTTTTAATTTGCAATTTTTCTAATGAACAGTAATATTGAGCATTTTTTCATGTCTGTTGGCCATCTGTATGTCTTCCTGGGAGAATTGTTTATTCAGATCCTCTGCCATTTTTAATTAGAATGATTTTTTTAGGGGGTTAAGTTGTGTGAATTTCTTATATACTTTAAATATTAAATCTTTATGTGGTATATATTTTTAAAACTATGCTTTTACTTATTCTTTTAGAAAGAGGAGGAAGAGGGAGAGAGAAAAACATAGATGAGAAAGAGAAAGAGAAATATCGGTCCTACATGTCTCCTTCTGGGATCAAGCCCACATGTGCAAGGATAAATTCTTGGACATGTGCATGGGCAACCTCTCGGTACATGGGATGATGCTCAACCAACTGAGCTACACTGGCCAGAGCCCAGATAAATCTTTTGCAAATATCTTCTCCCATTCAGTAGGTTGTCTTTTTGTTTTATGGATGGTTTCCTTCACCGTGAAAAAAACTTTTTAGTATGATGTAGTTCCATTCGTTTATTTTTTTCTCTTGTTGCCCTTGTCTGAGGAGGCATACCCAAAAACAAATAGCAAAGACCAATTTAAAACAGTTTACTGTCTGTGTTTTTGTCTAGGAATTTTATGGTGTCAGGTCATACATTTAAGTCTTCAATCCATTTTGAGTTTATTTTCGTATATGGTTTAAGGAAATGGTCCTGTTTCATTTTTTGCATACATCTGTCCAATTTTATCAGCATCACTTATTGAAGACACTGTCTTTATCTTGTATATTTTTGCCTTCTTTTGTATATGTATTCCTAATTCATAGCCTAGTTGACCGTATAAGCAAGGATTTATTTCTGGGCTCTGTACTTAATTTAATTTATTTATTTATCTATTTTCACACCATTACCATACCATTTTGATTATTTTAGCTTTTTTTATAGCCAATGAAATCTTGAGAAAGAAGAATTTGGGTAGTATTATATATACTCCCTGATGTCTTAAAGCAACATATGATTTCATTATTAAGATAGAGGTTCTAGTCTAGTTCACTCTGTAACTGAGTAAGAAGTCATTTGGACACTTGACCTCTTTATTTGAAAAGCAAAAATTTTGGCTGAAACTTCTTTTCTAGCTCTAATGATCTTTTGAGTCAGTGATCATCTAGGAAAATGTAGATTGTAGAAGATTCTGAAATAAAATTAAATTGTTAATTTGAGTTGTAATTAATAGTTTTATATTGTGATTAATAGTTTGGAGGGAGAATAGCAAGACGTTTTATAAATATAGACAAGTGTGGAATGAGACCTTCTAACATATGCTGCTAAATTATTATTTGTGTATGTGTGTGTGGGGGGGAAACAAGCTCCTTTTTCTTTTTAAAGCTTATTTCTTCTCTATCTTCTCCAAAATTATTCCCTTATCTCTTCTGAAAATGGAGCTGTGTGCGTCTGTCTCCCTGGTTAACCAGTAAGCTCCTGGAAGAGGAAATCATGTCTGCTTATCTCTTCAGCTGGGGCCAACAATCTAAACTGATTGAATTAGTAGGGATGCGTTTGGTCATTGTGATCGTGGATGGTCATAGATAGATGGTCAGGAGTGGAAGGTCGTGGATTCAGAGCACTTGCACGGCTGCCAGAGCTGAGGCAACAGAAGCTCTGATAGGAGTGAACGATCCCATCAGACCGCCACTTGCTATGTTTCTGTGGATCCTGGAGTCTGGGTCTTGGTTCAGTTTTTCTTTGTTCCATTCCTCTTCTTTCATTGTCGCCTCTGCCCTTTCTAGCAGCAGTCTTCCACTTCAACTCTCATATTTAGCCTGATGGAAGCCTTGTAACCAATATATTAGAAGGGATTCATTTATGTCCTGTATGACCAAATGTATATCCTATATACTAGCCCTACCCACATGCTCCTCTCACTGTGTTTAAGTTGTATGTTCACATCCTTTGACCTTCATATTTCATAAGACCTATTATCAGTTTTGGTGTCTTTATCTACTTGGTTCTCCAACTTCTGTTAAACTGAAGTATTACCCCACTAGTGGCTTGTCTTGTGCCTCCTGAATCAATATTAGTTAGAAGGAAGGCCTTGAATTTTGATCTCTTTCAGTTAGTCATGGGCCTTTACTCAAGAATACTTCTCATTGACATCCCTAGGCTTAATATAGCATTCCTGACTGTCCTCCTTTCTGTTATTGTCTCTGAAAACCAGTGTGGGAAGTACAAAGCTTGGAATGAAACAGCAGTAATACTTGACTATATGCCAACACTCTTCTAAACACTTTACAATAATTCATTTAATATTTATAATGCTATGAGCATTTAAAATGCTTTAGCATTTTAAAAGTCATTTTACAGAGGAGGAAAGTAAAGCACAGACAGTTGACTAATCCAGCCTGATGATTAGGTTTTTAATTGTTAACCTAAACATTTAGTTAGTAAATATTTCCATTTCTATTCCTTGTGGTTGGAAGAGGTCATGTAACTCATTCTAGCTAATAACTGGTTAGCAAAATGACATTCAAGTTAAAGTATTCAATTGTGGATATACAACTCTTCAATATGCTCTTTTATCTTGGCATGGTAACCAGTAGCATTAAAGATAATGGTGTATCTAAAGCTAGAGTTATAGAATGACTACAATGAGCAGTGGCCCTGCCAACATATGGTGTAAGGAAGAAATAAGCTTGCTTTTTTTTTTTTTTTTTTTTTTTTTTTTTTTGCAAATCACAAATATCTAGGGTAGTTTATTGCCATAGCATAACTGACCTTATCCTGACTCCATATGTAGGCTAAAATAATATTGAGGCAGAATAGATTATCTGTGGTGCCTAAAATATATTTCCTAAAAATTAATAATTTATTATGGTATTACCTTATTTCAATCCCTTAACTATCAACTTCAGCTTTAGTTTTTTCCTTTCTCTTACCTTTTGTATATCTCCAGAATTTGTCTCAAAATGCTATTCATTTCATTAAAAACTCAGGGACCTGTACTTGTTAATATTGCTTTAAATTTACTGTAATTGCCCAAATAGTAGCTTTGGAACTTTTAGATATTATAGGATATTCTAGAAATATTATAAGTGTTGTATTACTAATTCATAAAAGTATATTGAAAAACTTTATGTTCATGATTTGGGAAAATACATTAATCTCGAATGCTCAGAGGACAAGATGAAACTATATAAGCCACTATAATTGTCTTTGTAAAGAAAGTTATAGTAGCTATCCATTCATTAGGAGCAATGTATTTTAATTATCTGCAAATAATATTAGCTGTAGTTATTGCTGCCTATAAAAAGTTAATTTAGGTTTAATGTTTTAAAGTTAATTAGCTAAAATGACTCTTATTCTTCTTATTAAAAAAGGAATGTCTCTGACATTCCACAGGAGCATATATGCTGTAGAACAACTTGTGCTGGAAACTTGAAGGCTCATTGAAATTTATAACATTATTTGATTACCGTAATTGTTTTAAAGTGTAATTCAAAATTATAATCATTAGAAGTTTTTTAAAGTATACCTATTCATGTTTATAATAGCTTCTAAGAGGGCAATAGTTTATAGTGTGGGGGTTAGCAGGCTTTTTCGTGAAGGGCCAGTAGTAAATGTTTTAGACTTTACTGGCTATCTCCTTATGGTCACTGTCACAACTACTCAACTATGTAGCTGGAACTCAAAAGCAGCTACAGACTACATATAAGTGGGTGCATGTGACTGTGTTCTATTTTTAAAAATGTATTTTTATTGTTGATGGCATTATAGATGTCCCCCAACCCCCCTTTATCTCCTCCCACCAAATTGTCTGTGTCCATGGGCTATGCATATAAGTACATAAGTTCTTTAGCTTATATTTCCTTGTCCTCCCATCTCCACATCAAGGTATGACTGTGTTCTAATAAAACTTTGTTTGGTAAAATAGGCAAAATAGATGCTAATTTCTGAACTAGAGTGAGTATCAAACACACACACACACAAACACAACTTTTTTGTATTGTTTTGCATTACTGTGCATATCAAACCCTGAATAAATAAAGAAGGATGTGGGTCATCACAAATTTGATTTTTGTTTCTCCACGTCCTTAAGGCATCCTATAGAGCTGCTCTGCTAAGCCTAAGGCACTGAGACTCCCCATTCTGGTGGCTGGAGGGCAGTAAAGTGGATGAGGAAACTTTGCCAACAACTGAATTGTCTCTGGGAATCCCTTGCATGGACCTAAATATTATATAAACTCAAATTTTTCTCCATATATAAAGCAGGCAGGAATAGTGGTACTTGTTTTTTTTTTGTTTGTTTGTTTTTCTTGTTTTGTTTTTTTTTTTAGCAACCATATGCTTTATGTGGTTCTAGTATTATAAACATTAAAAAGTCCAAACTCATGAACATCACATTATCATCAAATAAAAATTATGAGGACTAATAGATCCTTGTGAATGGCTTTCAGCACTTAGTAAGGAAGATACCACATTACTCTTTATTAGTATTCCTAAAACATATTTACATTTATTATTTCCATAGGACACATTCTATAGATTGTTGGGGAACTATAGAAGCTATCCTATGCTAGGGTAGAGGATGCATAATGAAGTCCGAGTTTGGTTTAATTATATTTTGCTTTCACATTTATGTAGCCCTGGCCCTCTCAGATGTGTATGGGCACTGATCTGAGACCTCATTTTGATGGGCTTGGGAAAACTTAAAATAAGCATGTACACACTTGAAGGGATGGTTTCCCCTTCTTTTCATTTAGGTTTTTACTTTGTTTATATATTCCCAAATATAAAGAGGGTATTCTGACAGAAGTAGAATATCATCTTATAGGAATATATACATATACTCTATGTACCATGGGGCGAAAGTAGATTTACAGTTGTGAGTGTGTGAAACACAGATTTTATTCTTGTATTATTAGTATTTATTAATTATTGTATTCTTTTCCATACAAACAATTGTAAACTACTTTTACCCTATCCTGTCCATACACTGTTGACCTTTGAACAATGCTGATATTAGGAGTACCAATGTCTTGAACATTAAAAAACCTGCATATAACTTTTGACTCCCCCATAATTTAGTTTTACCTAAGTATCCTTATGTGATTGTTTCTAAGACACCTCTGTCCAGTGGATACCAAAATCTGAGGATGCTCAAATCCCCTATATAAAATTGCATAGATTGGCCTTTTGCATTTGCAGACTGCCAACAACACTATCTCAGTGTAATTTTAATTTGTATTTCTCTAGTTCTAACTACAGATCAAAAACAGTAAAGGATAAAGAAAATGTGATTATGTCTATGTCTATGTCTGTACATGTACCTGTACCTGTATCTGTATCTATGTCTCTAATCTACATATCTATACTAGAGGCCCAGTGCATGAATTCGTGCACTAGTGGGGTCCCTCTACCTGGCTGGTGATCAGGCCTGTCTCAGCCTATCCTGATTGGGTTCAATTGGAGCCAGCCAGGGAAAGGGACCTCTGGAGGTTGGCCAGCCACAGGAGGTTGGCTGTGGGAGTGCACTCACCACCAGGGGGAAGCTCCTGCATTGAGCATCTGCCCCCTGGTGGTCAGTGTGTGTCAGTCATAGCGACCAGTCTTAAGGGCAGCTTGGCTTTTATATATACTACACACATACAATCGAATATAACTGGACCATAAAAAAAAAGAATGAAATCTTTCCATTGGTGACATTGATGAACTGAGAGGGTATTATGCTAAGTGGAATAAGTCAGACAAAGAAAGTCAAATACTATATGATTTCACATATATGTGGAATCTAAAGAACAAAGTAAACAATGCAGAAACAGACTCATAGATACAGAAATCAAACTGATGGTTGCCAGATGGGAAGGGGGTTGGGAGACTGGGTGAAAGAGATGAAAGAATTAAGAAGTACTGATTGGTAGTTACAAAATAGTCAACAGAATGTAAAGTAGAGAATATAGTCAATAATATTTAATAACTATGTATGGTGACAGGTGGGTACTAGACTTATCGGGGGATCACTTCAGAAATTATCTAAACATCTAACCACTATGTTGTACACTTGGAACTAATATAAAATAATATTGAATGTTAACTGTAGTTGATATATAAAATACACACAATACAGGCATTTATTGAAAAAAACTATATGTAAGTGGATCTGTGCAGTTCTAACCCTGTGTTGTTCAAGAGTCAATGGTATGTACACACACTAACATATTCATGAGTATGAACACACATACCTCATGCTAACATCTATTATATACGCGCAGACTAATTTTAGAAGACAGTCTAAGGACAAAATCTGAATGCAAACAAATTATTCTGAAGATATGCTGTTAAGATTGAGGTCATGACTCTTTTTTCAGTTTAAGGACTACATAGACTTTTGATTTTAAAAACATGGCACAATATTTGATATAACACTTGCTTTAATGAAGGATTTTTGGATGAAGAACTACATTAATGAAAGGACATTAATCTTTAAGTTTCAAAAATGGAATGGTCGATGGAGCATGGGCATGTATTTATTGCTTTGTTACCAAGCCCCAGGAGAATAACCAGGTATTACTTTAGTGCATTCCATATATAAATCTCATTAATGATGATATTGCTGTCATAGAACAGTGTTCTGCTAAGTTGTGATGAAAAAGTGTGGAAAGTTCTATGTTGTAAGTTGATGAGTTATAATCAGCCCTGGGCCCTAGCCACAGAGGTTTAATGATTGAAGAAACCCAATTTCCTTAATGAAGACTGGCTGTGAGAACAAAAACTTCCTAAGAGCCATGAAAAATGTATGGTAGACAATGATCTGGAATAAACTCAAAATTAATAAGCCATATTAGTTATATAAGAGAGTTTTATTCAACAATGAAATTTCTCATGACAAAATGATTGCTTAGCCCTAATAATTTTCAAATTAGCAACCACTTATTCAGTGCTACTAGGTAGAAAATAGTGTAGAAACTGCCTAACGAAGGATTACAAAGTTGAACAGTAGTTTATAATCCAACCCTGAAAGATAAGGCAAACTATAAAGCAAGGATAAAGTGGAACATAGGAGAACAAGGATGAGGTAGAGACATTTTAAGCAACAGTTTACATTTACCAACAATGCAGCAATGACTAACCATGTGCCTAGTATTTCTGTAGTGCTGGAAGTGTACTTTGTTTCAGGGTTAATTTCAAAGCAAGAGTGTTCAGTCAAATGGAAAATACACTTGGAGTTCTGTTGGATGTTGCCAAATTTTCCTCCAGGAAGGTTGCACCGCTTTATATTTTCACCAGCAATGAGTCATTAAATGTGTAAAATTTCTCCAATAAGATAGATGAGAAATGGTAACTCAGTGTAATTTTAATTTGTATTTCTCTAGTTCTAAGTAAACTTGAACTTCTTTTCAGTTGTTCAAGGGCCATTTTTATATCATCTTGTGCATTGTCTGTCCATGACTTTTGCCCAGTTTTTAATTAAGTTTTGGCATTTCCCCTTGACTTTAAGAGTTCCTTGTATCATATTAGAGGTATTAGCCCTTATTTATGATATATTGCAATTTTTTTCTCCCAGCTTCTCAGTAGTCTTTTAATTTTTGTGTATGTTCGTTTGTTTTGCTATATCTGAGGTCAACATAGTATAATAATTAATACCCTCAGAGATGTTCATTTCCTAATCCTATAAATACAATATATTAAGTTACATGGCAAAAGGTCTTTACAGGTGTGATTAAATGAAGAACCCTCAGGTGAAGAGAGTATTCTGGAATATTCAGATGGGCTCAGTATTATCACAGGGTCCTAAAAGCTAATAATTATTCTTAGTTGTGGTGAGAAGAAAATACAACTCTGGACAAAAAGGCAGAGAGCTACAATACTAGGTTGCTGGCTTGGAAGAGAGCAGAAAGGCCATGGGCCAAGAGGAATAGGAACATGTAAGAAGTTGGCAAGGCAAGGGAACATCTTTTCTGGAGCCTCTGGGAAATAAGGCAGCCTTCCTGGCATCTTGATTTTAGATCCAAGTTAGGCCAGCTGGAATTCTGACCTATGAACCATAATATCAGGTGGTAAATGTGTGTTGTTTAAAGCCACTAAATTTGTGATAATTTGTTATAGCAGCCACAAAAACTAATATACAAGGCTACTTAAAAATTGAATAGAGAAATGTTTTAATCTTTTATTGCATTTGAAGTTTGAACCACTGTTGGATAACCCAGGTTATAAAGGAATCCACCTGTGTGTGTTTTTCCTGGTATTTGTATGGTCTCATTTTTACGTTTGATTCCTAATGTAGTTAGAGTTTATGCTTATGCATGGCTTGAGGTTTGAATGTAATGTTCTTTTTGGTCAAATGACCTCACAGTTGTTTCTGCATTATTTATTAAAATACCCCATTATTGATCTGAGACCCCATCTTTATTGCATAAAGATGAACTTGGGTCTGTTTCAGGGCTTTGTGATCTGTCTCCTGCCCTGTCTATCCATGCCCCAGGCACCACACCGTTTTTATTACAGGAGCCTTGTAGTGTGTTTAGTGTTCTTTTTCCCTTTGCAGCTTTTCTTTCTTAGTGTTTTCTTAACTATTCTTGTTAGTTTTTCTTTTTTGAATATGTACTTTAGTATTAACTTACCTAGCTCCCAAAGTGAATCTTGTTGGTATTTTTATTTAAATTGTGTTAATTTTATATAGTAACATAGAGAAAACTGGCATCTTTATGATATTGAATCATTCTGTTGAGAACAGTGAATGACATACTTTTTCAAGTGACTTTCAGGAGTTTTCAAGTTTTCTTCTGGTTTTATACATTACTTCCTCTGATTTTATCTCCGTTGGTAAATGAGGTTTTCTCTACCAGTATAACCTCTAACAGATTATTATTAGTGTGTATGAAGATGATTGATTTCTGCATATTAATTTATACTGAATATGAACTTTTTTTTGTTTGAGTTAATTTTATCCTTGATTCATATAATTTGTATATCATGTCATCAGCTTTTTTTTTTTTTTTTTTCCAATTCTTATACCTCTACTTATTTTATCTTCTGTAACTGCACTGAAGTAGTGGAGATAGTGGCTATCTTTGCTTTATTCTTGATTTTACTGGAAATGCCTCAAATATTTCTCTATTAATTGAGACACTGATATTAGAACTGTATATATGTGTGTTTTATCACATTAAGAAAATATGCATTGATTTCAATCTCCTTGATTTTCATGAGCATAGATGTTAAATTTTGTCAAACCTTTTTAAATCATTTGATTTTTTTATTAGATTTATTAATGTGGTATATTATATTAATATTAAGCTAAAAACAAGTGGCCTTTGGTCATGAAATGATTTTTATTGTGGTATTGCATGGTTTTGCTCATATTTATTTTAGTAATTTTGTATTGATATATAATATATATATGTATATCTTTAGGTATATGTATATATATGTATATATATGGTGGCATTTATATACATACGTATATAAATACATATATAGACTAGTATATGTGTAAAATCAGGTTACATTTTTTTTTCTTAATTCCAGATGCTGTAACAAAATTCAATAAAGTCTGAGACTTAGCAACAAAAGACATTTATTTCTCTCAGTTTCAGAGACTGGAAGTTGGAGGTCAGGGTACCAGCATGGTGGGGTTCTGGTGAAGGCCTTCTGCCCTGTTGCTGACTGCTCATATGGTGGAGAGCAGAGGGAGGGAGAGGCTCTCTCATGCTCTTATATGGGCATTAATCCTGTTAACAAGGGCTCTCCCTCATGCCCTCATCTAATCCCACCTACTAATATAGCCACTTTTTGAGGTAGGGTTTCAGTATATGGATTTGTTGTGAAGGGAAACATTCAGTCTGTAATTACTGTCATTGTTATTCCTGTCTCATAAAAATAATTAGAACACTTTTATTCATTTTTATGTGTTCTGGAAAAAAATATGAAACATGGGGATGGTCCCATCCTGGGGATTTGTTAAACTCCCTGGTGAAACCATATGGGCCTATATTTTTTTTGGCAGGGTAGTATATTATTTAGTTTCTTTATTTCTTCTAGAAAAGTTGGTCTGATTAAACTTTCTATCCTTACTTGAGTCAATTTTGATAAATGTCTTTTCCAAAGAATTGTTATATTTTATATGTTATCAAATTTATTTGCAGAGAGATGAAATCTATAAAGGAACCTCTACTTTTTGTGTGTGTTTTTTTCTGTTTCAGTGATTATTGCCTATTTGATACTTCTTATCTTATATATCTTCTCCTGTTCCACATTTTTTTGATCAAGTTATGTAGTTATCTCTTTAAAGGACACAAGCTGGATCTGATTTATTAAGGAGGTGTGTTACTTTCTTGTTTTCTACTTAGTTACATTTTGCTCTATCCTTGTCTCTTGGGAGTTATTTTTCCTTTCTTGGCCTTTTAGCCGAGAATTAAGTTTCTTTAGACACTTTTTTATTGTTAAATGTGTTTAGGGTGTGTATTATGGGAGAGAGACGCCACTGCTTTTTAAATGCAGCTAGTTGTTTTCATTCTATTTTAGAAATTTTTAAATATTAGCTTGAATTCTTTATTTCTAATGTACAGAATAAAGGGATTTTTTTTATGTTTAAATTTTGTCGATAACTTGTTTGATTGTGTTGTTATCAGCAAGTGCTTATATTATGTCTACTTTATAAAACATACCAATGTTTACTTGGAGGTTTTATAATGATTTTTTGTCATTCCACGTGTGTTTCAAGTATGAATGAGGCTTTCATTCATACTTGAATGCATAGATATGGGGCTGGAGCACATGCATAGATATGGGGCTGCTGCATCTTAGTACATGGGCACCTTCAACTTTACCACATCAGTCCCAGTTGTTCTTGCATGAAAGGTGTAAGGGTTTCTGTTTACATGCATCCTCACCCATGCATTCTGCAATCAGAATGATTGTTTTTCTGTGATGATGGGTATGTTTTAAGCAGTAATTCCCCAGCAGTGAGACTGCACACTTTAATGTAGTTATTGCCATTTAATTATCTTCTTCTGTGAGCTGCCTATTTATATACTTTCCCTTTTTATAAATATTTCCTGCTCATTTGCAATTCTTTATACATTTGGAGTAGTGTGGTTTTTTTTTTGTGTGTTTTTTTTTTAAATTAGGGGATGTTTCAAAAAGATTCTCCTACTCTGTGCTTTGAATTTTTATTGTATGATGTTTCCTTACAAAGGTTCAAAACTGAAAAGTATTGACATCAATATAAAAGTGTCCTCCAAAGAATTCTTCAAAAGATTATATTGATATGCTTTTCAAGTTTAGTGGGGGGTGTTATACTTTATTTTTTAAGAGCAATTAATTTTAAGTTTACAGGAAAATTTAGAGGAAGGTAACAGATTTCTGATATAACCATTGCCTCCACTAATGCATAGCCACCCAAATTATCTACATCATTCATCAGGATGGGACATTGTACCAAGGATCAGCCTACATTGACACATTATACTCACCAAAGACCAGTTTGCCATAGGGTTCCCTCTTCGTGAATATTCTATGGCTTTGAACAAATTCATGATGACATATATTCATCAATGTAATATATGTGGAGTATTTTCATTGCCCTACAAATTCTCTGTGCTCTTTCTAATCATCTCGTCCTCTCCCCTGACCCCTGGGGGACACAGATATTTGTAGTGTCTCCATAGTTTTGACTTTCCATAATGCCATGTAGTTGGAATCATAGAGTTTATAGCCTTCTCAAGTTGGCTCTTCCTTTTAGTAATATGCGGCTGTAGTTCCTCCATGTCTTGATAGTTCATTTCTTTTTAATGCTGAGTATTTTATTATCTAAATGTACCATAGTATATTTATCCACCCACTGTCTGACAAGACATATTTGATACTTCCAAGTTTTGGCAATTATGAACAAAGCTGATGTAACATCTGGTGCAGGTTTTTATGCAGACATAAATTCTTAACTTCTTTGGGTAAATACCAAAGAACACAATTGCTGGATTGCATGGTAAGAGTGTATTTAGTTTTGTAAGAAATTGTCAAACTATTGAGTATCTTCTAAACTGGTTCTACCATTTTACATTCCCAGCAATACATGAGGTCTGTTACTCCTCACCCTCACCATTATTTGATGTTGTGACTAGATTTTGACATCCCTCATTATTTTTATTTGCATTTCCTTGATGACATGATATATAGTATCTTTTCATATGATTTTTTTTGTCATTTATATATCTTCTTTGGTGAGGTGTCTTTTAAAGTATTTGGCCCATGTTTTAATGGGGTTGTTTTCTTATTGTTGAGTGTTTGTTTGCTTTTTAATATGTTTTAATTGGTTTCAGGGTTAAAGGGAGAGGAGAGAGAGAAGAAGAAACAAATAATGAGAGATAATCATTGACTAGCTGCCTCCTGCATGCTTCCTTTTGGAGATTGGGCCTGTAATGGAGCTTGGGCATGTGCCCTGACCAAGAATGGAGACATGCTAGTTCATGGGTAAATGCTCAACCACTGAGCCATGCTGGAAGGGTTTGTTGTTGAGTTTTAAGAGTTATTTGTGTGCTTGACTAACAGTTGTTGTTTTTTGTTTGTTTGTTTGTTTTTGTTGTTGTTTTGTTTTGTAAATCAGATTTGTCATTTGCAAATATTTTCTTACAGTCCATGGCTTGTCTTCTCATTCTTTTGTTATTTTATTTCACAGAGCAGAAGGTTTTAATTTTAATAAAGTCCAGCTTATTAATTATTTCTTTCATGGATTATGTCTTTGGCATTGTATCTAAAAAGGCATCACTATTCTGTAGGTCATATATCGAGGTTTTCTTGTAGATTATCATCTAGGAATTTTTATCGTTTTGCATTTTACATTTACAAAATGGTCTATGATCCATTTTGAGTCTTTTTTTGTGATGGGTGTAAAGTCTGACTACATTGCGTTTGTGTGTGTGTATGTGTTTGTGGGTGGGTGTCCAGTTGTTCAAGTACCACTTGCTTGAAAGACTATCTTTGCTCCATTATGCTGCCTTTGCTCATTTGTCAAAGATCAGCTGGCTGTATTTATGGCAGTCTATTTCTGGTCTTCCTATTCTGTTTCATTGATCTGTTTGTCTATTCTTTTGCCAACCCCACACTGTCTTGATTACTGTAGATTTATAATAAGCCTTGTAATTGGGGAGTGTCATACATTTAGTTTTTAATCCTAGTTAATTTTTAAAGAGTGACCTTAAAAAGGTTCTAACATTTTTTATCCAGATAGAAAGGTGACCTGATACATACCATTGTTTCAATAATCCTTCACCCACTAATTAGTGATGTCATCTTTGTGATTATCTCAATTCCTTATATCTGGTTTATTTCTAGGCTCTCTTTCTAGTGCATTTGTGCATTTTCTCTCTGTTACCTAGTTAATTGTCTACCTTTATGTATAGTGCCTCAGCCTTATTTGAATGTTAGTGAAATCACCATTCTTAAAGATTAGTTGGTTATTTTAGCCTTTTCCTGTTTTATAAGAATTAGAAGGTCATCTTTAAAAATAAGCCACGTTGAGACTGACAGGAAGGCGGAGACATGAAAAGGGCTGGCCCTGCTCATGGGCAGCAGCTGAGGTTCAGTAGGGATATTGCAGCTGTGGGGGATTCCTTGTGAGAAGTGTGGGGTCTCAACCCCATACCAGGCTAGGTCCTTAGCCAGAGAACCAGAGCCAGAAAGAGACACCACACAACATCTGGCTATGTAAAGCAGCAGCTTACGTCTCTTATGTGGAGATAGGATCTGCTAGAGACATAGGTGCCCTCTTAAAAGGTCACCTCAGATTTCATTCTCAGCCACTCACCTTGAGCCAGGACAGCGGGAGGGCAGAGTGGACTAGAGCTGTGTGAGGGAAGTATGGGCTTGTGGCTCTGGGGAGAGAGCTGAAGGGCCAGCTACCAGGAGCCTTGTGCTGAGCCATTTTCCCACACCACAGGCTCCATATTTCGTGGTGAGACACTGCCCTTCTTACCCCATCCTGCACAGCTTATGCCCTTCTGAGGTGTCAGCCGCTGTGGCTGGGGTGTAGAGGTCTAGGCAGACTCAGGGGTGTCAGCTACTGAGTTGTGTGGCTTAGTGGTGGGGACCATATCCTCACTTTCCTGTGACCTGACTAGTGCTTCTTTTTAAAGGAAGATCTGATAGAACCATGTTCCAGACTTCCTGCAGACCCACCCTGTGGGCTCTGGTGGCCCCACCTGCCTGAATCCTAGTGGCTCCACCCTGCAGAGGTCTAGGCAAAATCTGGGACAGACTGAGAGGTGTGGCTCTTGGGTGGGGCAACACTCCTCCCCCCTACATATGCCCCAAAGCCCGACTGGCACCTCCCCTTCAGGGGAGATCCACTGGCGCTACTCTGCTGCCTCCCTGCTGCCCACCCTGCTGAGTTCTATCTTCTCCCGGCAAAATCTGGGATAGATAGATACATGTGGTGGTGTTGCACCCAGACTTTGTGATCCCCAAGGACCACCAGAGAGCCAAGTCCGATGCAATAAACAAAAGAGCCTCTTCCATGCCAGCACAGGCTCTGTCCCACTCAGGCGGACAGCATGGCAGAAGAGAGAGCGAATTTCTCCAAGCCCCGGGGGTTCTACTCTGGTGGTGATGTCACTGCTTTGGCTGACCCTGATTGGTTGGGTGGGGGCTAGGGTCCAGTTGCACAGAATGGAGGATAACTCCGCCCTGCCCCACAGTGGAGTCCCGAGTTCATCCTCACCCTGCCCTGGCCTCTCAGTGGGAATGCCCATGTCCTGCGTGGTGCAGGGCTCGGGCTCTGAAAGAGGGGCCACATACAAATGAAAGAGAAGAGACAAATAATTTGGGAATATTGGGGGGGCCAGGCAGGAGCCCATCTCAGGAGGAAGGACCAGGCAGGAGCCCATCTCAAGAGGAAGGACTTGCCATCCTTTCATTCAATTTGGGATACACCTATAGCCTCAGGCAGGCAATTTCCAGTAACTGGCAGACTATCTTATCAGTAAGGATTTACATAACTGGTAGGGAAGTTGCTTCATCTGCCATTGTCTGTACTAAAAAGTGGGTGTGCAGCCCTGACCTTTGCTGGCTCAAGAGTCACCAGTATTCTGGGATCCTTGTCCACACCTCTCTGCTAGTAAAGACAATGGATGGCTTCCTGCAAAGGGCAGGGGCCATTTTCCCCAGAGCAGAGCCCTCCCTCCACACACCAAATCTTGATCTTTTTTGGTCTGATAAACTCTGCTGGCCTCACCCTAACAACTCCCTGAGACCCCTCCACAGCACAAAGGATTGTGAACACCCCGGTGGCAGCTAGAACCATGTTCCAGACTTCCTGCAGACCCACCCTCTGCACAGCAGTTCACACACTGTATAGCAGGAGACATTTGCTGTGTGGCCTGAGACCCAATACTGGCACCAGGTTTGAACCTGTATCAGTATGGTGAACATCACTCACCCCTACTTGGTGACTCTCTGAGAATCTACCTCATGCAACTCAAATACTATTAGAGGATATTTCAGTGACTGAAGCTGACAGGCAGCCAGCAGGCAGAGGCAAATCTCGGGGTATTTCACCTTGGGACTTTTGCTGACCTTTCCCTGGAACCAGTGCTGGTATAAGCAGTCTGTGGTATGCACAGCTTGGTCCTTCCCACACGCACTCAGGCCCAGCAGAGGTAGCCACAAACTGTGGATTGCTTTTAGCTCCAAACAGGTTCCCAGGTTAGTAACAGGCAGCATCTGACATTGGTCTGCACCAGAGTCTCTCCCAATAGGCTCAGAACCAACACACTCAGTGGCCAGCTTTAGACAAATTATAGCAGGATCCAATAAGCTTAACTAGTGGCATGTCCAAAGGAGGTCTCAACAAGCTACACACCCTGCTGAGGTGAATTCAGCTTCAGGCGGTCATTACCTGCACAGCAGTTCACACACTGTGGTCAGGGTAGAACCTCATGGTCAGTTAACTGGTGGGCTGACCCCACACTCAATTTGGCCAATGGTAATCAGGACTCAAGTATAACAGGAGGGCTCACATAACCAACACAAAGGCCATTCCTGGAGCACCAAGCTTAGGTGATCCAGGAGACCGTGCAACTGGACCCCACAGGACACTACTACATAAGACCTCCTAAAAAGACCAGGCATCCTAGCAGGCCTATCTAATACATAGAAACAAACAGAAAGAGTCAGCCAAATGAGGAGACAAAGAAGTATCTATAAATGAAATAATAGGAGAAATCCCCAGGATAAGCTACATAAAATGGAGAAGAGAAATTTATCAAATTTAGAGTTCAAAACAATGGTTATAAGGATACTCTACAGCATGAAGAGGGACATAGAAACCATAAAAAAGGACCAGTCATAAATGAATAATACAATATTTAAAATAAAGAAGGAATAATTAGTAGGTTGGATAAAGCAGAGAATCAAATCATCTATTTGGAAGACTAGGTAAAAAAACAAAAAACAAAACAAAAAAAAAACAAGCAGAGCAGCAAAAAGGAAAAGACGTTTTTAAAAAATGAACATAGTTTAAGGGACCTTTGGGACAATATGAAGCATAAAGACATCTGCATCATAGGGGTATCAGAAGTAGAGAGAGAGAGCAAGGGATTGAGAACTTACTTAAAGAAAAAATGACAGAAAACTCCCGTAACCTGGTGGAAAAAAAAGAAAAAAGACATAAGTCCAGGAAGCACAATTCACGTTGGTTCAGGCCTACCTCAAGAAACAAGATGAACCCAAAGAGGCCCACACTATGACACATCGTAATTAAAATGGCAAAGGTTAAAGACAAACAGAGAATCTTAAAAACTGCAAGAGAAACACTGTTGCTTTTAAGGGAGCTCCCATAAGACAGGTGGCTGATTTCTCAACAGAAACATTTAAGCCAGAAAGGATTGGCATGAAATATTCAAAGTGACTTAAAGCAAGGCTAGCATTTAAAACTGAAGAACAAAAGAGAATCCCAGACAAGAAAAAGACAAAGGAGTCTGTTATCACTAAACCAATATTGCAAGAAATGTTAAAAGGGTCTTTTTGAAGAAGAATAAGAAGAGAATAATTAGAAGAAGGGGAAGGAAGAAGACAGGAGGAGGAAGAAGAAAGAAAAATAAGATGGCAGAGGAATAAAATAATAAAATTGTAATAAATACATACCTATCCATAAGAACCTTAAATCTAAATGGCTTAAATGCTTCAATCAGAAGACATAGGATAGCTGAATGGATAAGAAAAAAAGACCATACATATGCTGATTATGAGAGACCCATACTCCTAACTAAAGATACATACAGACTAAAAGTAAAGGAATGGAAAAAAGATATTTAATGCAAATGAAAAGGAAAACCAGGGTGAGAGGGAAATACTTGTATCTGACAAAACTGGCCTTAGATGCTATAGCCCTGGCCGCAGTGGCTCAGTTGGCTGGGTGTCATCTCTTGCTGGTTTGATTCCTAGTCAGGGCACATGCCTGTGCTGCAGGCTAGATCCCCGAGAGGGGACATGCAGCCAATCAACATTCCATTATCACATCAATGTTTCTCTCTCTTCCTCCCTCTCTATTCCTCTCTCCTTTAAAATCAATAAAAAATATTTAAAAAGAAATGTTTTAGTAAGAGACATAAGGTACTACATAATGCTAAAGGGAGCAATCTAGCAAGAGGATATAACCCTTGTAAACATTCATGCTTTCAATATAGGAGCACCTAAGTAGGTAAAGCAGACCTTGATGGACATTAAAGATTATGTCCATAGTAAGATAGTCATAGTAGGGGATCGTAACAGCCCATTGACATCAATGGATAGGTCTTCCAGTCAGAAAATCAACCAGGAAATAGTGGCCTCAAATGACATACTAGATCAGATGGATTTAATTGATATCTTCAGAGTATTTCACCGCACAACAGAATATATATTCTTTTCAAGTTCACATGGAACCTTTTGTAGGATAGAATAGGCTATATATTAAAACACAAAACAAGTCTCAGTAAATTTAGGAAGATTGAAATCATGTCAAGCACCTTTTCTGACCACAGTGGAGGTATGAAACTAGAAATCAGTCGCAATAATAAACTGAAAATCACAAAGACGTGGAGGCTAAATGACATGTTACTAAATAATTAATGAGTTAACAATGAGATAAAGGAAAAAATTAAAAATAATACTTTGAAACAATTGAAAATGAAAACACAACAACCTCAAATTTATGGGACTGTACAGTGAAAGTATACCTAAGAGGGAAATTCATATTGATACAGGCCTACCTCAAGAAACAAGAAAAATCTCAAATAAACTTCTTAACTTTACACTTAACGGAAATAAGAAGAAAAAATGAACAAAGCCCAAAGTGAATAGAAGAAAGTAAATAACAAAGATCAGAGCAGAAATAAGTGAAATAGAGTCTAAATACACAATACAAAAGATCAATAAAACCAAAAACTTGTTCTTTGAATAGATAAACCAGATTGACAAACCTTTATCCAGTATTATTAAGAGAAAAAACAAACAAACAGAGAGGATCCAAATAAAATCAGAGAAGAAAAAGGAGGAAAACAACTGACACCAATGAGCACAAAGGATCATAAGAAAATATTACAACCAACTATATGCCAGCAAATGGACAATCTGAGCAAAATAGATAAATTCCTAGAAACATACAATCTTCCAAACCTGAATCACGAAGAATCAGATAATTTGGACAGAGAAGACTACAAGTGGTGAGATTGAAGAAGTAATAAAAAAAAACACAAACAAACAACCTCCCATGGGAAACAAAAGTCCTGGACCAGCTGGTTTCAGAGGTGAATTTTACCAAACATTCAAAGAACTAACACCTATCCTTCTCAAACTATTCCAGAAGTTTCAAGAGGAGGGAAAAGTTCCAATCTCATTTTATGGGACCAACATTATTCCAAAATCAGATAAAGATACTATAAAGAAGGAAAATTATATGCTAGAATCCCTCTTTAACAGGGATGCTAAAATCTTCAACAAAATATTAGTGTATGGGATCCAGTGATACCTTAAAGAGATCATACACCATGATCAGGTGGGATCAATAGCACATGAAAAGACACAGAACATCATTAGCCATTAGGAAAATGTAAATCAGAATCACAATGGGATACCACTTTGTACTCATGATGATGTCTTTAACCAAAAATAATAAATATTAATAAATGTTGGTGGGAAGTTGAAGAAAGTGAAAGCCTCATACATTGCTGATGGGAATGCAAAATCATGTAGTTGCTTTATTTATGCACATACACACATACACACACAAGAAATGAAAACCCAGGTCTACACAAAAACTTGTACATGAATTTCTTTTTTTACAATAGGCAAAGAATGGAAATATCCCATGGGGCATTAACTGATGGATGGATAAATAAAATGTGATATATACATACAATGGAAAACTTTTATTAAAAGTTTTGTTTTGTTTTGCCAAAACCGGTTTGGCTCAGTGGATAGAGCGTTGGCCTGGGGACTGAAGGGTCCCAGGTTCAATTCTGGTCAAGGGCATGTACATTGGTTGCGGGCACATCCCCAGTAGGGGGTGTGCAAAGGGCAGCTTATCAGTGATTCTCATCAATGTTTCTAACACTTTATCCCTCTCTCTTCCTCTCTGTAAAAAATCAATAAAATATATATATAAAAAGTTTTTTTTTTTTAAATTTTAGGACATTGATCATTTTACCTATATTTTAAAATGTATTGCCATAAAGTTACTCATAGCAAAGTAGTGATAACATTTTATATCTCTGTTGAATCCTCATTTACATCACCATTTTTATTCTTGAGGTTATCTATCTGTCTTATATGTTTATCATTGATCTAAGCAGACATTGCTTTATTGATCCTTTATTAATGTTTTGTGTTGTATTTTATTAAACTGTGATTTTATTTTTATTATTTTCTATCTGTTGTTTTTCTTTTTTTATCCTCTTTGGATGTTTTACATATTAATTTTCCTTTTTTCTTCACTTGTAGAATATGCACTAGAATTATTAATTTATTTCTATCTACTGCTTTAGTTCCTTCTATTTTGTGAGTTTTGATACATAATGTTCTAAATTTAAGATGTAAAATTCTAACTTTTTCTAATAACTTATTTATAATCAATTATTATCCATGGGCTTTAAAAGTATGAAAAGCAAAATATATAGAAAAATTAAAAGACCAAGGCAATAAAACACTCATCTCTCCACAATTTAGCATCAGCAAACATTAACATTTTGTTTCATATGTTTTTTCCAAAGTGAGTGGCAAACCCCATGATACTTAATCCTAAACACTTTAGCCATGTGTCTTTTAAAAATAAGAGCCACTTCCTTTATAATCATGACTAGAGGCCCAGTGCATGGAAATCATGCATGGCGGGGGGTGTCCCTCAGCCTGGCCAGTGCTCTTTTGCAATCTGGGACTCCTTCGGTAGGGGCTCTAGGTTTGGCCAGCAATCAGGGCCTATCTGGTCTTTCTTCCCCTGGCTGCTGGCAGCTGGCTCCACCCCCTCCACTGCCACTGCTTGCCATCTGTGCTGCACTGCCTAGAGACCCCCACCACTTGTAGCCTCCCTCTGCGGGTGACAGGTGTGGGGTGTGATCATTTGGCAGGCCTGGGCCTCCTTCTGCAAGGTGATCACTGACAGGCCCACATACCCACCACAGCATCGCTGGCTAGTGGCCTGGACCTCCCTCTTTGGGGCGATCAATCACGGAGTGCCCCCATTGATTGTCTTACAGAGATTGGGCTGCGTTTCCTTCTTTGGGGTAATTGTAGGATGATGGTGGGACCCCCCCAACCAATCGCATCGCACCCGCCTTGACTGGCCTGGAACCAGTGCATGTCATAGCATGGTTGTCCGGAAGGTCATCTGGACAGTCGTTCTACTGTTTGGTCATTCGGTTGATTTGCATATATTGCTTTTATTACTATAGATTATTGTAGATGCTATATTTACCAAAATAAATAAGAATTCTCATATCTTATACCACTTTTACTTTGTTTCCTCTAATTGTTTCCAAAATATTTTTATAACAGTTTATTTTAGACCAAGATCCAATAATAGTTGTTTTATTTTGCTAAGTCTTTTCTCTTTCAATCTGTTTTCTCCCTCTATTTGCTTCATCCATAGCCACTGACTTTTTGAAGAGCTCCAGAGCATCCTGTTCTGCATGTGGCTCATTGTTTCCTTTTGTGTCATGTATCTGATCTGCTGGCTTCCATACTTACAAAATGGAATTTATGTCAAAGGTCTGGCCTAGATTCAGATTAAACTTGTTTTTTTCTAAAATACTTGAGTAGCGCTGTTATGCACTTCTCAGGAAGCAAAATATAAGGAGGAACCATTCAGGTGATCTCTCCCTTGTGTAAGATTTCTCCTTTGTAATTAGGAAAAATATTTGGTACTGGATGAATATTCTGTTTCCATCAATCTTTTATGTAATGTCTTTAGCATCCATTGGTAATCCTTATTTGGATCTGTTTCTTTACTGGGGACTACACACTGGTGCTATATCTGAGGTAAGCTTCCTCTTTTCAAATGGGTAAACACTATCATTTCCCTACTAAAAGTAAAACAAAACAAAACCAAAAAAAACCCAGGAAATTATTTGCCTTTTAAAAATATTTTTATTAAGGTTTAATTTACATGCAATAAAATTCATCAGTTTTCATGTGTCCAATTTGATGAGTTTGACAAACATACACAGTTTTGTGACACCACCACAATCATGATACGGAATATTTCTCACATGCCAAGTTATTCTCTTGGGCCTCTCTGTAGTCAATTCCTTTCCCAGCCCCAGCCCCAGCCTCCAACAACTAACCTGCCTTTTGTCTCTGGAGATTTTTACAATCAAATGGAATCAAATTAAAGCTAGTTATCAAGTATGGTATTCTTTCACTTAGCATAGTACTTTCGAGATTCATGCATGTTGTTACATTTATCAATAGTTTTATTTTTTTGATTTTTATTTTATTTTATTGCTGAGTAGTTTTTTATGGTATAGATGGATCTATTAATACCACAGCTTGTTTTTCTATTTACAAATTGATGGAAATTTGGGATATTTCCAGTTTGGGGATGTTATGAATACTGCTGCTAAAACATTTCTGTGAAAGTCTTAGTGTGAATACGTTTTTACTTCTCTTGGGTAAATATCCAGGAATGGGGTTACTGGATGGTTTTTTAAGTGTATGTTTAACTTGACAAGAAACTATCAACTGATTTTCCAAATTTGCTGTGTCATTTGGCATTCCCACCATCTTATGCAGGAGAATTTAAGTTGCTCTACATCATTGCCATGCTTGATTTTGTAATTCTTGCAGCATACTTTGGAGCATAAGGCATTTAATCCCTTTATGATTCATTACTTGTTTGAGTACATGTTGAATATTTATCATGTGCCTGATCCTTACCTAGGTGCTGGGACCCCCTGGATGTTATATTGTAAACAGACAATAGTCAGTTTCTCCAGTAACTTGGATGAACTATATCATAGCTTTGCTATGTGTTCTTTTGGGTTTTCTATGGAGATAATCATATCTATGAAGACAATCATTCCCTTTCTCTTGAAATACCTTCTGTTCTGGGTTCCCAAGGGATCCCATTTTTCTGGTTTGCCTTCTCCCTTACTGGCTGCCACTTGGGGTTCATTTTCATCGTCTTGACTTTGTACATATGGAGTACCTTCCAGGGTTCACTCCTTGAACATCTCTTTTCTAACTACTCACAGCCTTAATGGCCTACACCATCTGATGGATTTATTATAACCATCTATTCTTAGACAATCCCCAAATTTACATCTCTGCATTGGATTGGTACCCTGAGCACAGTGCTTGAATATTTATGTGGCTGCACACTTAATATGTCATTTTGGTTTCATAAACATCAATAACAGTAATAACAACCACCAACACAAACCCCGCTAACACAAACTCAGCACCAAAAGCATTTATATGGTGCTTAATAGCCAGGGACTCTTCTAAGATCTTTACAGAAATGAACTATTTTTAAAATTTAACTTAGTAGGCACCCCAATCCAAAACTGAATCTTTGTTTCTTCCACCAACATCCCTTATATCCTGTTTAGTCTTCCCATTTCAGTTAATACCATCTCCATTCTTTTAGCTGCTAAGGCCCAACACTTGCAGTTATTATTCCATCCTTGATTTTTCCCCCCACCAAATCCCCTGGTCTGAGCAAATGCTATTGGCTCTAAATTCAAAACAATCCCAGATTGCCACCTGTGCTCATTGTCTTTCTTGCTATGGCCCTGTCCACACCATGCCCTGTCAGGTAGATTACTGTATTAGGCTAATCACAGATCTCCCCTTTCTTCTTTTTCCTCCTGCAATGAATTCATAACATGGTAACCAAAGTGATCCATTAAACAAATCAGATCCTGAAACTCCTCTGCTCTCAACTCTCTGAGTCCGTGTCCTCCCACATCGTTCAGAGTAAAAACCAAAATCCTTAAGTTAGCCTGTTGGGCCTGACCCCATGATCTGTCCTCTAAACCAACCCCCCCCCCCCCCCTTCACTGTCCCACCCTGTGTGCTTCCTCCCTGTCCTAGACCTCGCCAGGCACAATCAGATCTAGGAAGTTGTCCTTGACTTATATTTACTTACTGGAGAAAGCTACACTTGAACCTCAATGTACCTCATCTATCAAGTCACAGCGATGCATCTGATTTTAATCCTAACCTGTAAATGGAGACTTCAGACCATCCGTATTCATGGAGCGCCCATAGTGCTGTGGTCAGCACCATTGGGCTATAAGATAAGGAGAAGGCTCAGTCTCTGCCTAGGCAAGTGAGTGCTTAATGTGGCCTGGCCACAGTTCGCAGCTATAGCATAAAGCAAAATAATGATTGGAATAGAGTTTTAAATTAAACTCAATTCAATTTCTACAGTAAGCATACTTATTTCTGCCTGCCTCGTACACCTATCTGAATAAATGTTCCCCTTCAACTTTTCAACTGGTGGTTTGTTTACCCAACAAATTATACCCCAACAAATACTGTCAGTCGGAGTAATTGAACATTTCCCAGCACTTGAGAAGAATGTACAAAACCAGGCATACCCCAATTGGTCCTATTCTTTATACTTTAAGGCCTGTTTATATGTATCTAGGACTACTGTTATTTTTATTATTTTAAAAAAATTCCCATAATCCTTATAAGCCTCTCACCAGTAGAAACATGTGGTTCTATTGAAGTGGTGTATAAAAATAGTTCAGTGTGTTATTGAACTATTGAATAAACTACTTTAATTTTTAAAGTATCAGGTTTTTTTTTTTAAATCATTCCCTAATAAAATAGCATTGCTTTAAAAAGAATAGTTCCATGAGAAAAGGAAAAAAATAAAAAAATAATTTAAAAAAAAATTCAAAGTGAAGCTAAACTGAGTTCTGCATTTTCTTACCCAAAGCAGATTTTCGTTTTGTCTCCAAAAGCCAACAGGAGGCAAAGGGCCCAGCTTCTTTGCCAATTCCATGCTAGTCCTCCCTCCAGAAGCTTTATTCCCAACTGGGAACCAACTTCTGACTCCAGACAAATGCCTGTTAGTTCCAGCTCTCCCCTGCCAGTTACAATAATTTGGGTGTGAGTGCCAGTCTCTGGGTCCGTCTGATGATAGGCCACAGGACCTGTTTGCTTAGTTCATTAGCAGAAATGCCTTCCGCAGACACAGCGGGGGCGGTGAGGGGCGGTGCGGGGTGAGGTGTGCCAGGGCCGCCGCCTGGATGGACCGGTTTTGCTCGCTAGGAAGTGGGAAAGGAAAGCACCGTTTCCTCTTTGGGATCCCCACTTCCCCTTTCAGTTCCTCTGTTGGGGCAGACAATAGCCGCCTCTAGGCCCTCCTCTCTGGGCACCAGGTCCCTGTCGCCCCGTCTCCCCCTCCTCCACTCCCCTCCCCGCACCCACTGGCTCCCCCAACTCCGGCTCCAGGCGGAGATTTGTCAGAACCGCTCGGTTGAGACAGATTATGATTGCAGCAGATGGGCTGGATTTGACAGCCCCATCCTAAGCAGCTTCTGAGGGGGGGTGGGGGTGGAGGGGACGGGGAGGGGGAGAAGGGGGGGCGGGAATCTATGGGCCGAGCAGCCTGGTAGGAGCGCACCAGCGCAGCGGCCAGCGCTCCTGGGCAGCTGCTGAAGGCGCCTCCGGGAGGGAGGAAAGTGGCACCCAGACCAGGGGCGCCCGGAGAACGCCCCATTGCCTGCAGGGCGCGGAGGCTCCGGAGGCAGCGCAGGGGGCCAGGGGCACACAAAGCGGAAGAAAGCCGGGAGCGTGGTGCTGGGCTTCCCGGAGCCGCGGGCTGGCTGCGGAGCGCGGTGGCCCGGGCTGCCCCTGCGCCTTCCGGCCATGGCAACTTTGCCAACTCCGGGTTCTGCGGCCGGCGCCCTGCCGCTCCCGAAGTGACAGCCCTGCAGGCTCTGCCCCCGGGGCGGTACCCACCCAGCCCCGACCCACTCACTGCAGCATGCTCCGGCACCGGCCAGGTAAGGAGACGCCGCCCGCGCCCCTCCCGCGCGCACCCAGCCCCGGCTGCGGGGGCCTCTCCCGGCCTCTTTGCTCTGCTGGTCGCTGGTCCCGCTGACTCCGGGTTTCAGTTCCCACCTCCCTGGTCTCCTCGGTCCGTCTCTGCCCTCTACCGCCTCCCCGCACAGCTGCCCTGCTTTTCCACCTTACCGGATCCCGACCGCAGGGGGAGAGGCTCCGGAGGTGGGAGGTGGGAGGTTAGGGGCTCTCCGCCCTGCGCGCCGGCCCCACTGGACAGCGGGTGGGTGTGTGAGGTCTCATCCACGTTCCTGGTCCCACGCACTTCCTACCGGGCACGACACACACGCCCTCCTTCCACCTGTGGGGCCTCCCTTTTGTGCTGGAAGTACACATGGAAACACGCACACGTGGACACGCCATCCCACCTGGGCGCCCTTCGGGGATTCCTGGAGGGTGTGGCTGGCAGTGGGCGGATCTTGAATACCCATTGCCAGACCCTCCAAGCAGGAGACTGGGGCCTCTCAGCGTCTTGGCCTTGGCTTCCAGGCCCAGGTGCCAGCAGAGCAAGGCGCCTTCAGGAGGGCCAGGAGGCTGCTGTACTTGGCAGGGATATTGCTGTGCCACCAAAAGCTCCACCCCCACCCCCAGGGGCCAGCAGCCTGGACCACTGCCTGGCCTGGCCCAGCAGGGTGTGCCTGCCCCCACCTGCCACCGCAGCCACCTCCCCTCCCCGGCCCCCCTCACCAATGGGTCCCTGACCTTGTCTCTGCAACCGCTCAGGTCCTCTTGCTCTGGCACCCCTCCCTTGCCGCCCAGCTCCCCAGGAGCTATGAGTGTGTGCCCTGTTGCTACTGGCAACTGCCTGTGCAGCAAGCTCAGCCCCCAGAGTAGCTTAATGCTGATTGATGGGCAGAAACAAGATATTTTCTGGAGCTTAGCTGGTGCTGGTGTAGGGACCCTCCCTGCTGTTGGAGCCCTCTAGCCTATAGACCTCCAGGGAGCTGGCAGACTTCCTTCCCTCCTAGACCCCACCCACCCCACCCCACCCCACCCCACCCCACCCCATTCCTTCTTAAAAGGGTCCTTAGGATAGCCTCATCACCTGGGTTAAATTCAGAGCTAGCTTTTGCTTCCCAGAGTTGCAGGCAGCCTCCTCAGAGTTTCCTTTTTACTCTCACTCTTCTGCTGAGTCCAGTATATGAGACACTACCATCTCCTTTCTGTTACACCCCCCCCCCCATCTCCTTAATGACGCGAACCAATCCCACAAATGCTCATGAAAGCATTTTCAAAAATAATTCCTTTCATATCAATATCCCTTCCTCAGCTTCCTCTCTTTTCCCACAGGGCCTGCCATGTCCGGCCCTAGAAAGGGTGATGGGGAGAGGCCTGCACTTAGAATGCTCAGAGCAGACACCACCTCTGCTGCTTCTGTGAAATTTCATTTTGACCCTGTCACACTCATCCCCTCCTTTTTCAGGGAGGGCAGCCTCCTCCTCTAGGCATCTGAACTAATACAAATGCTCTGGGCTGATAGAAATCCCTGCCCCAATCTGTGCCCCTCTCCCCCTTCTCCCCCTGCTTTCTCAGTAGTGACCACAAAGGGCCTATTTTCATTATCAAAGAAGTGTTATCTTCAGGAGAACTTCTGTTCTACAGAATGTTTTTCTCAGCACCTCAGAAATATTTATCTACATATTTTGGGTGTAATATTTTCATTTCCTAAATCGGCATGCCAAGCTCTGTTTTGCCTGTTGACATTAATTTGAAAAACCATGTAAAGTTTTAAAGTTATCCATTGATTCTTCCAAACAAAACTTGGAGAGGTTCTGCTGTGTTGAGCACCAGTGTAGGCTGGGAATAAAGCAAAGACAAGGCCCAAAGGACCACGAGCATTTTGAAGGCCCACTTGACTGCTAGACTGTGGTTATTGCCACGATAGTTGATATCGTAACAGCGCACTGCATTGGACCAGGACTTTACAGTTTACAAAAGCTTTCCTAGGCATGATCTCCCTTAATCCCAGCAGCAGGAATTTTAAATAGCAGGATCCCACCAAAAGGCCCGGTAATGCTCACCAATCCTGCTTAACCAACAAGAAAGAGAACCTTGCAAATGGTCCCCACAGCTGATGGAGCTTTAGAGCACAGAATAAGTGACTCAGGAAAAGCTGAGTCACAGGAATGTGGCCTGGAAAGATAAGTGAAATGCAGGTAGCATGCTCATTGCCAGGAAGCCATCATGGGAAGAGATTCTGTCCTGAGACCTTGGTCCCCGTGAAGGACTGGCTGCTGGAGGTGGAGCATTTCCAGGATTCTGGACTGTTACCTTATGCCAGGAGCTAAAATTGGATGAAAGCATGAGCACAAAGTTGCTGGGAGACTAGAACATTAAGCAAAATGAGTAGAGAGTGAAGTTACTTTCTCTAGTTACAAGGCATTCGCCAGATAATTGCAAGTTTCTAGTATGAATTGACTTTAGAAATGGAGCAATTTTCTGTACTTAGAACATAAAAAAATGACTTTGTGTACCTTGTCTGAGCCAAATGAAGATAATCAAGGCTTTGATCATTTTTACCCATTCCCTTGAAAGCCAGATATAACTGGTGAATAAATGTCAGTCTCTCTGTCTTATTATTTACAGTCATTTACTGCTAATGACAGGGATGTGTTCCGTGAAATGTGTCCTTAGGCTATTTTGCCATTGGTGAACATCACAGAGTGTCCTTACACGACTGAGGGTCTAGCCTGCTGTGTAATGTAGGTGCTGTACTTTCACACGCTGGTGATGCAGTGGGTTTGCTTGCACCAGCATCACCACAAACATGTAATAATGTGTGGAGCTACCATGTTACCCCAGCTACTGTATTACTAGGTGTTAGGAATTTTTCAGCCCCTTTATATTCTTAAGAGACCACCATCTTATAAGCAGTCTATCACTGACAGACACATGGTTGTGTGGCACATGACTGTACAGGGAGAATGTGCAGAAGGCTTGGGTGTAGATCTGTCCATTTCCTCATCTCCTTCCAATGGAGGGTGGCCATTCTTCACTTCTCAGCTAGGAATGTCATTCATAACTTACCTCCAAAAATGTTTCTGGAAGGCCAACTGATACTTACAAAATTTGGTTGGCATTTCAAACATCAGTATAATCATCTTATCACTTAAAAAAGTTTTATTCAAAGAAGTTTTGCCAGCAACGTGGTGTATCATATGGAACTTATGGGTGGTGAGAGGCTGGCTGTGGGTATGGCTGGGTAACAGACATATCGAGAAGGTAATCACAGGGTAAGGTCTGTTGGAAGAAAAGAGTAGAGATACCCAAGGAAGTTTTCATGTTTTTTAAATTCAGTGCCATAAATTTGTAGGAACTTTTTAGCCATGTAGCCTTTGTGAGTTTTTTGGTGAACAATTTGTTACTCAAGCCTATTGCTCATATCTACAGGGGATTGGTTCCAGGACCCCAGCGGATATAAAAGTCCATGGATGCTCAAGTTCCTTATATAATATTTGCATATAACTTATATACATCTTCCTGTATACTTTGTCAACTGATGGTTGTTGGTGCCAACCAACCCCAACAGGAATCCCCAATTTGGGGTGCAGTGAAGAAGGAAACTTGACTCAGTGCAAACAGCTTAATTGTGATAGAGCCCAGCTGTAGGACACCTCAGTAGTGTTACAACTCATTTATGAAGCAGGACAGCATGACTTTGAGGTGGCCCTGGGGAGAGGTGGCTCTGGGGCAAAGCCCCTCTCTGGCTAGACAGGTGGTCTTCTCCACCTGGTCTGGTCCAGGACTCTCCTTCCTCCCTGTGCTGATCTGCTCCAGCCAGGGAAAGGCCACTTTAGATAGAAATGGAAAGTGTGCTCCCTGTACCAGAGCAGAGCTGGCTTATATAGGCAGAAGGTCCCACCCTGGTTCCTGATTGGTCCATCCTTATGCAAATGAGGAACCCCAATCCTTTCAGTTTGATTGATACAAAAGGCACTGTCCTGATTGGTCAAGATGGGGCTGCTTTGATTGGTTGGTGAAGATGATGGGGTATAGCTGCATAGCTCCTGCTGGGTGGGGAAAGCCTCAATCCTATATGTTGAAACAGGATTTCAGGAACTCCTTTACAAGGGCTGGCTAAGATGGCTGAGGCACACAGCTTAGCACAGACTAAGTGCAGTTTGCATGAGAGGCCTCTGTGTAGAAAAGGCTGCTAGACTTGGTTTATTAAAATTTGAGGCCAGTTAGCCACCAGAAGTCCTTCTTAGTAGGTATCTTCTTTCTTATGATTTACTGCTTTAAATAATTTCTAGCTTGCTCCCATACCTAATATAATGTAAATGCTATTAATATATAAATAGTTACACTGTATTATTTAGCGAATGACAAAAAAAAAGTATGTTACACGTTCAGTATAAATACAAGCATTAATTACATAGTGCTTAGACATTAAAGTTCATATTACATGTCAACAACAACGTAACCTTTTTTCCGGGGACTTCCCGTCTGCCATTGGTTGAATCTGCAGATGTGGAAACCACAGATAGGGAAGGCGGAGTGTGCTCTGTATTTGGCATTCCTGTGTATCACTGTCATTCTTAGACATTATAACTTCTTTCTTTAGAGATGGACTTTGTCTTTAGGTTGGTTGGATGTCAATAAAAATCATATGAAATATATATATTTGGCACGTTGGATTGGATCTCTTCTGGAGGGAACTCCATCATCATCTGTTGGACCCCAGAGGTTCTCACAGGAAATTTAGAGAAAGGAGCAGTTGATTGCAACCTTAGACTTTTCTGATTTTTCTACTTCACATGAGAGACTTGAGTGGAGGGAAACTGTGGGCACTTAGACAATGGCTAATGTCACTTGATTCAGGACCGTCAGTCTTCCCAATGACTCTCCAAGCTAAGGCTCCATTTTTTATGCACCCATTCAATGAATATTAGTTGAGGAGAATTATTACAGAGCAGGCTCTGTATTCCAAACTTCCTTTCTTTTTCTGCAGAACAGTGCCATTGAATGCGTAGCCTATAAGCATGTTCTTTGCAAGTATCTGGTAGATTGTCCTTTGAGGTTCCTGTAGGTGTGGTTTAAAGAAGCAGAGGGAATGGTTCAGAGGCCTTCTTGCTGCAAGGAAGTAGTAGGATTCCCTGCTGAGGGCCGCTGCCTGCCACTGGCCTTGCTTCCTGGAATTTACACTTTACCACCTTCTTTTTCCCAGTAAACTCTGTTTTCACGTGTTCCTGTCAGCTCAGGGTTCTCAGAGAGTAGGTGGTAATGGATTCAGTATACAGTCACTGTGAATTTGTTGCTTATCTCAGAAAGCATAGCTGTTTCATATTACCTGACATGAACATAACCTATGGCGTGTGCTTTAAGGTGATGTCAGGACCTAGGTTTTCAGGTGAGAAGGGCTAAGAGGAAAGGAGAGAAACTAATCATTTGATGCTGTGCTGGAAGTTGCTGAAAATAGGGAATAGCACTTGCTGCTATTGGTAAGACTGTGGCCTCTAAATGGGCTGTGAACTCAGAGTGTTAGTAAAACTGCCTGTTTCACAGCAAGTGGCTCAGTTCAAACTTGGGAGTATGGTAGACCTGGGCTCAATCCTGATACTATCATTTACTGTTAATGTGATTTGGGGCAAGGTTATTAATCTCTCTAACTAATGTCAGTTTTCTTATCTTTAAATTGAAGCGTGTATTGTATATGTTTGTAAGTTGTTAAGAGTAAAATCTAACATATTAAAGGTGAAGGCACAAGAATATTCAAAAATGGTTTGGCTCAGTGAATAGAGCTTCAGCCTGTGGATTAGAAGTTCGATTCCGGTCAAGGGCATGTACCTTGGTTGTGGGCATATCCCCTGTAGGGGTGTGCAGGAGGCAGCTGATCAATGTTTCTCTCTCATAGATGTTTCTAACTCTCTATCCCTCTCTCTTCCTTTCTATAAGAAATCAATAAAATATGTTAAAAAATAATAATATTAGATTTGCTGTCTGCTATGGCCTCTTAGTGTTATTTACATGTTGGCTGTGCCCCAATAAGACTGCCTTTTTTTCATTCACCTCATATTTAAGCTGTCTCCCAGCACCCCACAGAAAACAACTATTGTGGGAAAGTAATATTTCAACAATTACAGCTACTTTCAGAAGGAGCACTTGCCTTCCACAAGTATGATGGGAGATGGTGCCCAGTGTCTCTTTGAGGTTGAGGTACAAGTAGTTTCGTCTACACGATAAGCATAGAAAATTCCATCAAATGCCTGTGAGAAGCGCTGTGCTCGGCTGAAAGGGATGCAGGAAGGAAACCAGTTCTTATCCTCAGCCTTCAAGCTAGAAGAGAGGAGGGGTTGATGTGAAAGAAGTAATAATAGTAACAGCATCATAATAATGAGCATCATCATAATAAAGGCACTTGTCACTTACCAACCCCTGATGTGTGTCCATCATATTCTTTAATAAAGGCAGCAGTTGTGACATCTATGAGACAGATGTCATTTTCTCCATTACAGAGATCTATAATAATAAAAGTGTAATATGCAAACCTACCGAATGGCAGAGCAGCAGAACTACCATCCAGATGACCATACTATAACATCCATTGGTGCCAGGCCAGCCAAGACGGGCGCGATGCAATTGGTCGGGGGTGGGGGGTCTCCCTGCCATCGCTTCATGGTTACCCCACAAAGGGAGGCCCAGGCCACCGACCTGTGGGCTGTGGCAGGTGGGCGGGGCTTCTCTCTGGGGGCAAGCCATTGCAGGGCTCCCGAACTGTGAGAGGGCACAGGCCAGGCTGAGGGACACCCCTCCCAACCCAGTGCATGAATTTCATGCACTGGGCCTCTAGTATTACATAATAAGCTGAAGTTAAGTTTCATAGTGGTGAAACTTAAAACACTGTGGATTGCAAAGGAGTGAGTGTCTCTACCAGATAAGCCTTCCTCAGGTGTTTTTTGCTGTGCTTTGAATGAATTGTTTAGAAATGTTGAGTGTGGTTTATTTAATGAGTACATTATCCCTGGTTGTATTTGGGTTCAACAATCTCTGTTCACAGCATTACAGAAATGAGAGCAACAAGAGGCTGGGCTTTATTCATCAGCTGGCAAGGAACTCAGTTCTTTGTTCGTTTTCATTGCAAATTCCTCCAGGGCAGATATCTTCCTGGCTTCCTTTAGAAGATTCTTCCACATTATCATCAATAACTTTTCTGATTTGTTTGTGTCTATGCGTGTGATTTAGGCTACCAAAGTTTTCTCTAATTTAATTCATACCAAGTTTTATACACACGTGCCAAGTAGTAAGTGTGGCGTTGTGAAACAACATAGATTAGTGCATCCTATAGGCATCTTAGTCAAATATAGCTCCCACCACACTTTTCACTGGTGAAAATTCAGACCAACTCAACTTTTCCCAGGCTGTTCCTCTTTTCTTTTAATCATCGTGTGTGTGTGTGTGTGTGTGTGTGTGTGTGTATGTACATTTTTACATAAACACGTTAATATTCTAATATTGTGATGTGGTTTTCACCTACCTCTTTCTAAGTAAAAGTGTCTAAACTTAGCTGTCATCCTCCATTTTTTTTTTCCTATTGAAATTGTATAAAATTGGCCATATTCTTAAATTTTTGGAGTGGTGCTTTTTTCTTAGAAATCCTAAATTTGTCTGAATTACTGTTACAGGAAAGGGGGAATCTCATAAGCCACATAAATATGTGGTTGCGCATATGAATTTTAATCTTTCATAATGATATTTTAAAGGAAAATGTTTAACTTAAGAAGGGACTAGATTGATCTTAATGACTCTTTATCCTTTGTGTTTTAGTTTAAAGGGATGGCAGCATAGAAAGCCCCCAGCCAAACACAACCAGAAGGCATCCTTTCCTGCCTACTGCATTCACTTCTTCATTTATTGACTCAACACACCGTGACTAAGTGCCACATTGCATGTGTCAGGCAATGCAATGTACTTAGAGTAGCTCTGACCAGTATCCATCATCCTAATACTAAACATTTAGCAACAGAAAGCCATTAGTTCTTTAAAAAAGTAAGTAAAGAAAAGAAACATACAACATTGACACTATGTACTTCTGCTCACTTCCTGCTTTTGACAGATTTTAGGTATTACTTGTTTGAGATTATGTCAGCCACATTGCATTAATATATTATTTTAACTTGTTCTCTCATTTCACTAAGAAACCTTAACTCTGTTGTACCTCAGAGTTTATGTTGATTTCCTCTGAGACATTTCTAATTGTTTTTAATGCTCAGTGCTCAATGCCTAGTGGATATTCAATTAATATTTGTTGAGTAGAGGTAAGAAAAGAATAAAGTCAGTATATTTAGAAATTTATTGTACTAGGAATTAGAAAATCACCAGATTTGGGATTTAACACACATAGAAAGGCCTGTCCTTTTACTGTTCTTTCTGAAAATTATCATGTTTCTCTTAGATCAGATAAGGGATGTGATTGCTTTCTCACTAGATGATCCATTTTAGGGTTTGGTGTGCATGGCCTTGCATCCATGGTTTCTATTAAGATCTAATTTCAACCCTGTGCTTCTTTGTGAACATCCTTCACCTACTTTGCTGAATTATTATTACTCTGAGAATTTTATTCTGTCTTAACATCATCTCCCTCTTCCTCCTACACTGACATATTTGGAGAAATCAACCTTATTTTCATTTTGTGATATCATTTATTTAATACTTTCACTACATAATACCTTATCCCAGATTTCATAGTAAATCATCATAAAACATAATTAGTCCTCAGTTAGTTATAAAATGAGTTATAAAGTACAAATGCCTTTAAGAAATTTTCATTTCATGTGGAGAAATAGGACACGGACCTATGAGGTATCAAAAACACTTAGTATAGAGCCAGTGAAGTGGAAAAAAAGTGTAGCAGGAGGTTAAAAGATAAAGCGATGAATGAGGCCAGGCTAGTTGGGATGGGCCTTCTGGCGAAGGAGACCTGAAATGACCCAGAAGAACTTAGACATGAGGAGAGAGAGGGAGAGATCCAGGCAGGAGAAGGCTTGCACTGAGCAGCCCTAGAAGAGGAGAGTGGACTAATGAGGGGAGGTAGTGGGGGACCCACTAAGCAACTTGGACCTTTTCCCTTAAGCTAGCATCTTCCAGCACTTCTCTCCTCAGAAGAGCAGTTCTGCTGAGTGTTATAGGTGTGTTAGTCAAAGCAAGTTTCCGTGGTTAAAAAGAAAGAAGAGCTGAAAGTTTTTTTTAAAAAAGTTTTCTCATGAAAGAGTTCTCAGAGGCCTTAATATGCTAACCTGAATTAATATTAATCTCAAAAAATTTCCCAAATATTTTTGGTCACCATTATTGACTGGAGCATCTTGAGAAAGTAGTTGACTGTGGCACCTATTTTGGGAAATGCTACTGGAGGCTATTGGTGATTTTTATTCAGAGGTATATGGGTGAAAAGTATCAGGAATATGAACCTGAAAATGGTGCATAGTGGAATCTAAGGTCAGGGGGAGGCGGGGAAGGGGGGAGCATAAGATGATTAGGGGACTGGCTCCCTCCAGCAGGACATGAGAAAGGCTTAGATTGGGGGTAGCATGAGAATAGAAAGGAAACATTAGATTTCATGAGTATTTCAGGTACACGAGCCCCAGTTTTTTGATTGATCAGATTAAAAAGATTTGCCAAGATGGGAGAATCAAGAACAGTTCCATGCTTTTAGGTTCTTTTGCATTAGGAGCCTCATGAGGCAAACACCTTACAGATTTGTGAAAGTCTGTATCTTCTACACGCAGTCACATGCAATGAAGTACTCCACCTGAACTCCGAACTTGAGGCAGGTTGTCTTTTGAGACACACACCGGATTGGGAGTTTCTCTGGAGTCAACATGCTTCCTCAATAAAGATGCACTGAAAACATTGCCCCATTATCTCAAGCCATGTGGGAGATATACGCTTGCCCTGAATGGCTCTGTGCAGTCGTTGGTGCTCCCTGTACTAGGACGAGATCTGGATATGCCCAGGGAGTGTGTGCAACTCAGAGAAGAAAGAGACTCTGTGTCCGCTGTTGGGAATCTGGGTTGGCCTGGCCAAGGGCACTTTTGTTGGTTTTCCTCATCATGTTATTGAAGATGACAGGGAACACAGTGTAGAAGTCACACAGAGCTTGCTGCCAGCCCCCATTAGCTTATCCATCCCCACAATGCAAAGATTTCATAGTATAAAGTTGAGTCCCATCTTCTGCCCATTTGGTCTCCAAAGACTGGACTATAGGTCTGTTCATGGTAGTCACACTCTGTGTGTCTGTGTGCAGGATGTCAGGCATCTGGCATTCGGTTTTCTCCTGAGATTACACAGAATAATGATTTTTCTTCTCTTGTGATTGTTTCCTATTTTTGAGAAATGTTCTTAACACTCCTTTTTAAAATAGGCAGTAGTATAAAGCAATGGTATAAAATGAAAAGCTTTGCTTTTTTAAATCTAAACTCGTTCGTCAGAGTAATTAGTTAATTACAATAAGCTTCCCAGTTTCTTACATAGTTATGAATATAAATATGTTTTACTGCTTAATTTATTCTTTAAATTTACTTCTTCCCATTCCTATACCTGTTGTACCTCTGTTCATGTATTTGGGAGCTTGCAAATGATTCAAATTGTTGGTGGTCATTACTATGAATATTTCTAAATTTTTCTCTTTCCATAAAGCATCTGAATCCTTCTCAGACATACTGCTTATTTGCACTTCCAAAGGCCTTGAAAACTCCGAGTTGTGTTTCATTGTGCTTCTTGCTTGACAGATCTCTGCCCATTAGTGTCTTATTTAAACTAACTGTGTTTTGTGGACATACCAGTGTCCTTGAGCCTGCTGACTTCCTCAGGCTATAAAGGTTGATGTCAGTGCCTGAATTCTCCATGTGGCTGTCTGCATTGGCTAAATTTACTCTGTAATTGCAAATTCCTCCTTTCCTTTTGTGAGGAGTGCTTGTGTATACTTTATGAGTGTGCTACTCATGAGATGGCTTTTCAGGGGAAAGATGGGACAGGTATGATGTGTCCAGCCTAGTTGCCCAGCTGTCATTACTGTTGATTTAGTTGGAATTAAATGGCCTTCTGTTGCTACATGAGTTTTGGAGAGAAGGCATAGAGGCTGAGGGAAACAGAGAAAAGGCACAGCTCAGAAGGGGATACCCACCTGAACTCAGGGACAGTGAATGGTTTCTAGTGTGCTACGTTTACACAGGAACTTTTAATATCTTTGTTTCAAACTACAGTTCATTTCATTAACTATAGAATGATCATCAACAAATGTGAAATAATGATAAGTCATCTACATATGTGGCCATTCATTTTCTAATGAGCCAGTTATAATGCAATCAAGATTTTCATATTTCTCTTTCTTTGTTAAAATCACAATTGAATATGCTCTTGAGAATGTTGACATTGACATTTTACTTATGGATTTAAGAGTATCTTTTAGAGCACATGTGTCAAACACAAGGCCCAAGGGCCAAATCCGTCCCGCCAGGCCTTGCAATGTGGCCCGCACCGCGCTGTCATCACTGCACTCCGCTGCGTTTCCATCACAATGACAGTTTATGACTGTTCAGTAAACCATTGGGCCCGTGATTTAGGCTGGATTTTAGATTTTGGCCCCTTCTCTGATTGAGTTTGACACCCCTATTTTAGAGGCTCATAGATGTTATTTGATAAAAATAAAAGCAAACATGAATAATGTATTAATAGTCACATATCTAAATATCAGAAATATCAGATTGTTTTTATTACTCCTCAACTGAAGATATTTCTAGGGCTGGGGATAGAGCCTGCAACCGAGGCATGTGCCCCTGACTGGAATAGAACCCATGACACTTCAGTCAGGGCGCCGACACTCTATCCACTGAGCCAAACTAGTAGCCAGAGCAGAAATATCAGATATTTTTAACTTAATCCTTGGTTTATTTAAAACGTTTTTATTATGGCATTAAGCAGATTGATTTTAGTCTTAATTTATCTATTGCTCCTTCCACTTTGAAATAGAAGTCACAATATTTGGTTTATTCATAAACTAGAGGACATAGATGCTTTGGGGTCTTTGGAAATATATCATTTTAAAACTTTGAGAAAAAGAAAGCATGGTCCTTACCACATTTGATATTCAGGATTTGGTACCTATTTGTTCATTAGTAAAACTCTTATTTTTAATGCTATAATTTAAGCTTTATGCATTTATGTTATTCAGGTATTGGATTTTACTCCCAACTAAAAGAAACTTCCATAAATTGATGAGAGTATCAGTGACACCATTTGGTTTCCAAAACACACAAAAGAGCTGCTAACAGAAGTCTAGATTATGACTTCTAAGGACTGTTTTAATGCTCTTAGCTGCACTGCCCACCCAATGGGCACAGAGTTTTTCTTTGTGAGAACTCTTATATGTCATTTCATGTGTAGAGCAGGTAACTTCACATATTCACTTCTTGCCAGACAAGCTACATAGTCATGATCCGTTTTGTATCTCATTCCTGCTATCCAGTACCACAAAGAGACCTCTCTGTGCCTATGTCAGGACTGTGAGTATTCTCCACACACATTTCCCACAGCCATCGCTCATTCCATCCTGTCCTCTAAACAAAACTCACATAATGAATGGATTAAAGGGACAGGGAATATAGACATTCACTAGAAGCCAAAAGTGTCTGCTTTTCACAACTTTGCCTCCAAGATTATTAATAAGGAAATGATGCATTAAATAGCTGTCTGTGAATTTGTTTTATTTTCCATTCAAAAATAAACCATGTGTCCCAACATTCTGGAAAAAAAAAAAAAAAAAAAAACAGAGTTTATATGAATATTTATCCTGGAAGGAAGCAGGAAAATATAGTTTGGAACTGGAAACTTCTGTGATTACCAGGAAGTAGTGAAAAATTAAGTCAACCACAGTTCTTCACATTTGTTTAGAATATTTGTTTAGAATATTGTTTTGGTTTGGTTTGCAAAAATCCCTGATATTTGATTTATCATTTTGGCCCCATGACAGCTATAAAAATCTAAGAAGGCATTTTATGTTCCATGTGTTATTAGAGGAAACTTTTTTTGGTAATCTAATTGCTTGTTCAAGTTCACACAACCAGTGATTAGGTCAGAGTGGAGTTCAAGTCTCTAGACTCCTAGTGAAAGTGTTTGGACTATGATACATAGTTTTATTTCTGTCATTTAAAATGAATGCCTAAGAATTAGCAACACTTTTTGTTCAACCTAATTTTCTAAGGCTTTGTCAGAGACCAGTAATTATGTGATACATTTTGTAAAAAGAATAACATAGTAAGAACATGGATTTTACAGCTGAGTTTTAAACCCATCTCCACCTGACCTTAGGTGACTCACTTAACCTCACCCACCCTCCTGTTACACTGATTTCCTAATGTCCATCTCAAACTATTGTAGTGAAGATTAATTTAGAGGATGCATGTGAAGGTAAGGCATATAGTGAAGGTTCGGATGATGACAGCTTTCCCTTCCTCTTCTCTTCTCTCTCTTTCTTTCTTTCTTTCTTTCTTTCTTTCTTTCTTTCTTTCTTTCTTTTAACAATCAATTTTAGAATATTTTTAAAATATATTTTATTGAATTTTTACAGAGAGGAAGAGAGAGGGATAGATAGTTAGAAACATCGATGAGAGAGAATCATCGATCAGCTGCTTCTTGCACACCCCTTACTGGGGATGTGCCCGCAACCAAGGTACATGCCCTTGACCGGAATCGAACTCAGGACCCTTCAGTCTGCAGGCCAACTCTCTATCCACTGAGCCAAACCGGTTTCGGCTCTTCTTTCTTATTACTAGTATTTTTACTGCAAATAAATAAGCCCAAATTTTGGGTTTAAAATAACTACAGCATAATATCCTTTTATTATAATGTGATAAGTTGACATGAGAAATCAACTTTTAAAAAATGTTATCTTTATTGTTGAAAGTATTATACAATAGATGTTTCTTTTATTCCCATCCCCTGCCTCAGGCCTTCACCACACTATTGTCTGTGTCCATGGGCTATTTGTATATGTCATAAGTTCTTTGACACTTATTTATATTAATTAGCCCATGGTAAAGTTGTGTTTTTTTTGTTTTTGTTTTTTAAGTATGTTTTTTATTGATTTAAGGAAGAGAGGAAAGGAGAGGGAGAGAGGGAGAAAAACATTGATGTGAGAGAGAAACATCACTAGGTTGCCTCCCATACCGGGGACTGAACCTGCAACCTGGGCATGTGCCCTGACCAAGAATCAAACCAGCAACCTTTTGGTGTATGGATGTCTCACAACCAACTGAGCCACACCAGCCAGGCTAGAATTGGTTTTGTTATACGTCATTTCACTTAAAGTTTTAGAACCCAGCCACAATGTTACCTGAGGACTTACTGTACTGTGTACTCTTTCTCACAATTCTGGGAGCTGGTTGTGGTGGGTCATTCTGCTTCCCATGACGCTGGCTGGGCCTGCAGTCATATGGGCGCTCTGTCCGGCAGATGACTTAGCCACATGCCTGTGCTTTGGTGTGGATTCCTGGCAGCCTGGACCAAGTGGAGTGTTGGGATGGCTGGGTCTATGCCTCACTCCAGGTGATTTTCTCCATATGGTCTCTCCCACAGCACTTCTTACACTGTGACTCAGGCAAAATAGAAGCTTCTAGACCTTCTTGAGGCTAAGTCCTAGAACTGGCAGGATGTTACTCCTGCCATGGCCTCTGGGTTACAGGGGTTCACAGAACCAACCTATTTTCAGGGAGGGAGGGGACTGCACCAGGACATGACTAACATTGTAGGGCCATCTTTGGGGACCAACTACCATAGTCATTGTCCTCATCAGAAGATTTTAGGATGCTTTTCCCAGGCCTTTACGGTAGAGCCATGAATCAGACAGCACCCATATCTCTGTGAGCAGAGGGTTGATGCCTCTCTCTGAGTGAATGGAAGGCAGATGACTGGGGGTCTTCTAAAGGTCATGCTAGAGGCCAGCTTTCTCTATCACTGGGAGGTTACGGCCACATGGCAGAGGAGCTGGTGGGCCCACTTCTGGGAGAAGGTTGGTGATCATACTACCTCACTCTGGAATTTATTAT
This sequence comes from Pipistrellus kuhlii, assembly GCF_014108245.1. Lineage (NCBI taxonomy): Eukaryota > Metazoa > Chordata > Mammalia > Chiroptera > Vespertilionidae > Pipistrellus > Pipistrellus kuhlii. Next base: position 69,007,819 of record NW_023425573.1, read on the forward strand.
TTGAAACCTCGTTTATGTATGTTTTCTTCTTTTTCTCTCACTGTAATACACATGGGTTTATCCTGTATCTCTATGTTACAGATAAAGAAACTGAGACTAGGAGTTTAAATGATCATTCCAGTGGCACAGAGCTTGAGTAGCATAAATCGAGTCCTTACCTAGGGCTCTGTCACTGGGACACTGGCTCCCCATCATGCTTCCATCCTGGGCGTCACTGTGATGAAATGGGGGGTGGGAGGGGGCGGTGATAGGAGGGGAATGGTTAGGAAGTCTAATGTGTGGAGGTGTGGAAAGGAAAAGTGGATGCTCAGAATGCTTCCTAATTCTGCCTTGTCCTTTGTGAATTCCAGCCTTCAATGTCACTGTTCTATAGCTTTCATTTTTTTTTTTTTTTTTTTTGTCCATTCCATGGAATAGGAAGAATAGTTGCCTTAACACTTTGCAGGCTTCCATCACTGTTAAAGGAAATACACTGTGAAAAGGGTCCAGCAGAGCGATTGCTTGTCAGTACAGGGTCATTCTTTTCCCCTCGTTCCCTGTGTTTCTGAAGGAATCTGCTTTCTTGGGCACAGAGCTGACTGTGCGCTATGTTTAGAAATGCACTGAGCACTGTCAGTGTGCTCGTATCCTCACGAGAGGAAGAGGGGCAGGGTTGCTTGCCTGCTTTCCCATCAGGAATTCTCTGATGGTTGCTCACTTCAGAGAGAGGCACCTGTGGAAACGGGAGCTTCTTTACCCCGAAACAGGGTCAAGACCTGCTTATTCTGTAAGAGGGTTGGTGCTCAGGACAAAGCTCTGTGCAGAGTGCAGCTGGCCAAGCCTTTACTGCGCATGCCACCCAAGTCACCATCTGCCCACCCTCCGCACTCACTCACCGCCTTGGGGTGATGCTGGCTTGCTTTGTGCAGGCTGCAGAAGATGGTTCTGGACATTGGGGTGGATGCCTCTAGTCTAGCAGCACATCATTCCCAATGTAAGTGGGTGGGCATTTCCCGCTAGGACTTCAGACACCTCCGGATCCTCCCTCTGGCTGGCGTTGAAAGAGAAGCTTTCTTTGCTCACATTTGGTGATACTTCCAGACATCCCGACTCTGGTCTCAAACCTCTGGTCTATAACGGGATGGTTGAGCTCATTCCCCAAGGATGTAGGAAAATGTTAGTGCCTCTTCCTTCGCCTAAATCAGTGTCAGGGCAGAAGACATGTCCTTGGAGTTGAAAAGTGACTCTCATGGCAGCAAGCCCTGCTCACAGACTTCTGGGGGTCTGCTTGGACGGTGTCTGGCAGCTTCGGCCAGTGACAGCTGTCTGTGAGCTGTGAGGTTGTCAGAGGCTGTGTTTTTGTGCCTGCTTGGCTGTGACTAGAACAGAGCCCTGTGTTGAGAAGGGAAGTTCAAATCATCTCTCTTCACCCACTTGTAGCATGCTTACCTCAAACCCCAATGAGCAGATGCACTTATTTCTTCTCTGGAAAAAGTGATTTTATAGTTTTGCTGTGAGGGACTCTCCCCTCATTGCTAATAAGGTCTGACATCCAGCCTGTGTCCGTTGTTCAGTTGGACGTGGGGACAGGCTGCCTTCCCCCGAGCGGGTGCCTTGGGTAGCGGAAGGGCCTGATTAACTCGCCGAGCTCTCTCCTTCTGCGTCCTGCAGTTTCAATTTTGAACTCAAGGTCTGTGAAATAACTTTTCCCTAAAGAAATTAAGATAATATTTTAGTGGGTTATGGCTAAGGCCAAACACGAGGAGACTTCCTTATAGTTTTAGGGTCTAAGACCTCCATTTCAGAGAACCACTCACATGAGCAAAATGGGGGGGTTGATTATTCATGGGTCAGAAATATGCATTTGTATTATATGGCCTTCATTGCTGGTCAAGGAATAAGCTTTTAAAAGTAAATATTAACCGTTCATGTTTCTTTACACTGATTTCATTTGCATTTTCTAAGGTACATCTACATTCTTATTGGGTAGTAAACTTTTGCTTTAGGTTAAAGTTAGGTAGAGTGCCTTGCAGTTAGTGATGGATGATTTTGTGTTTTTCCTTTTTCTTTCTTTCCTTTCCTTTTTTTTTTTAATTTGGCTATGTTATTATAGTATACAACATGAACACTTAATATTTATTTTTAAAAGCTTAGTATTCCTTGACCAGCAATGAAGGCCAGATATGATATGAATGCATATTTCTGACCCATGAATAATCAATCAACCCCCCATTTTGCTGAGTTGAGTGGTTCTCCCAAATGGAGGTCTTAAATTGTCTCCTTAAAACCCCTGTGCCTGGCCAGGTCACCACATAAGGGCCCGCACATTCAGGCAAGGCCTGCCCTGTCCTGGGAAGACCCCGCCTGGCCCCGGGGGGTAGTGGCAAGTATAGGTCTTGGTCAGAATATAAACATGTGTCTGTTTTCTGTTCCACTGCCCTGTGACTTGCAGCAGATATTTGCTTTCAGGGCTAATGAAAATAAATGTGAGAGAGTTTGTTTTCAATGCGGGTTCTTTTCCACTGAGGAATCAGCAGGCAGCGGGATGCCCAGGAGGACAGAGGCAGCCTACAGAGCAGATGGCCTCGTCCTCTGTTTCCCCTCGCGGTCCCGGGAGGCGCGCCTGGCCCGGTCTCTGAGCACCCCTTCAGTGTGGCATGTGCCCAAATTCAGCTCTGCTCTGAGACTCTGAGCTCAGCCAAGGGAAACAGTATGTTCACCCCCATGGTGGATGCCCTGGGCAAGACGGGGCTTAGCCGTCAGGGCTCCCCTCGGAGTGAAACGGGAAGTGGGTCATCACGCTCTGCCTGGCCCGCTTGCCCGGGGCTGTGTACCAGCTGGCCTACCCCAGGCCAGGGCTCTGTGGGGCAGAGTGCCCTCCATTCCCCATGGCATGCTGCTCTCCGCTGTCCCACGCCATCCAGGCATGCTCAGTGGTTAGCTCACTGCAAGGTGAGCAGTTTCTAATAAAGATTGAACCCATAGCTGTGGAGGAGCCTGTGCTCTGCCCGGGAAATGTTTGCACATTTTATTGAAGTCTGGAGGCTCGAGGCCCATGTTTTTCCTGGTGCTTTGGAGCCCATTCCCTGACGTCGTGTCAGGAACCTGATGCTTTCAGATGTCCTATAGTTTCTTGATTTACACCCTCTCCCCTTGAACTGAAGTGAAACAAAACAAAATAAACAAACAAAGTCTCTGTTGTGGCCTAGGACTGGGCCTGATTTGGCTTCCCTTCCCCTCTGACTTCTTTTCCACAAACCCTCTTTCTCTGCCTGCAAAGCACATTGTGGCTGCCTGTGTCCTTCCTCCGGGCCAGATGGTCCATCATCTCTCAGGCCGTAGCATAAGCCTCCGGCCTCTGCAGGTGAGGACAGCCCTCTGCCCGCCGTGTGCTTCATGGCCACTGTCTTAGCTCTGGCCGATTGGCCTCACAGTTCTGGACGCCGGAAGTACAAAGTCAAGGTGCCGGCCAACTCAGTGTCTGGTGAGGAATCTTCCTGGCGTGCAGCCTGCTGACTTCTCACTTTCCCTTCTCTTATGCCTCTTTTTTATAAGGGTGCTAGTTCCATTCATGAGGCCTCCACACTCATGTGTCCTTTGCCTCCCAAAGGTACCGATTTCAAACACCTTCACACGGGGGTTAAGACTTTAGCATGCGGACTGGTTGGGGAGGGGAGAGGCAGGCACAAGCATTCACTCCATAGCAGGTGTCCTGTGCCTCCTTGCAGCTCTTGTAACATTGTGATTGATTTGGGGTCAGATGGTCTGCTCCATATATGTAGGCTGTGACTGTGTTGTCCTTTGTTTAGTTTTCAGTACAAAGCCAGCCCATACGAGGTGCTCAGTAAGCGGTTACTGGGAAGGGGGAGGTCAGCATCAGAAGAGGATGCTGCGATCGGTCTGACTAGGGAGAGTGCGCCCAGATCAGCCTGGGAGAGTAGGTTAGCTTCCTATTGCTGCCAGAACACATTACCACAACCATGGTGGCCCATGGCAGCACGGATCTATCAGCTCACAGTTCTGGAGGTCCACAGTCTGCAATGGATTTTACATTTCTAAGGTCAAGGTGTTGGCAGGTCCTTATTCCTCTGGAGGCTCTTGAGAAAAATTCATTCCTTTGTTTTTCCAACTCCTAGAGGCCACCTGCATTCCTTGGCTCATGGTCCCTTCCAGCCCTCTGACCTCTGACCTCTGCCTCCATTGTCACATCTCCTCTGACGCTGGCCTTCCTGTCCTCCCTCTTACAAGGACCCCTGTGATAAGATTGGGACCGCCCAGATACCCCAAGTCATCTCCCCGCCTCAAGATCTTTAACTTAAACAGACCTTCAAGCCTAAAGGTTTGCTGATGGCCAGCAGAGTCCAGCTCCACAGAAAGGCCGGCGGGCTGGCCTGAGTGGTCCCCAGAGTGTGTACATATGCTCTGCTTGCCGGTGACCCAGCTCCCGTCATCCAGAAACCCTCCCTGACTGATGAGGGTACTTCCAAAATATATAGTCCAGCCTAGACCAGGTGCTGTGGGACTTAACTCCCTCTGGAAATTCTTAGTGGATCCTTGGCCAGCTTGGGGTTGCCCAGGATGCGTCTCTCCACTTTGGAGAGGTTGGTGACCACTGTGCCCTCTCAGGAATGAAGTGGAGAAGGGACCACCAGGGCAAGGATTAAGATTGGAAAGAGGCATTCTGGGGCCCTGTACATAAGGAAACATCACTCTGGGGCCAGCTCACTAAGCCCTTCATTTGCCCATGGGGGACCCTTGTCTGACTGATACATTGGCAAGTAGGTGATACAATTCCTCATTTCTATGTAATACTAATGAGTACCTGCATTAATATTAGCAAGAGTTGTGACTAGAAAGGCGTTGGGTATATAATTTCTGTAGCAGAGCTATGATGGTTACTGTAGAAGTACAGGATGTAATGGGGTTGGAGGGGGCTTTGCTTGTTCTTTATTTGGGGGATTAAAAATAAATAATGTAATCATGGCTACTGTATTTGTTTCCTATTGCCAGTGTAGCAACATACTGCAAACTTTTAGTGGCTTAACACAACACAAATGTATTATTCTACAGTTCTGGAGTCAGAAGGCCTAAAAATAAGTTGTTGGCAGGGCTGTGTTCTTTCTGGAGGCTCCAGGGAGAATCTGCTCCTTGCTTTCTCAACTTCTGAAGGGCTGGTCCCATCCCTCAGACTGTGGCCTTTCTGCACTGGGATCCCTCTGCTTGCTTCCTCTGTCATCACATCTCATTCTGTGGCTCCAACTCTTCTGCATACTTTTATAAGGACTCTTGTCCTTATATGGAGTCCAGCCAGATAATCCAGGATAATCTCCCTATCTCAATGTTCTTGCCTTAATCACACCTGCAAAGGTACCTTTGTCATGTAAATTAATAAATGCACACATTTGGTGAAGAGAATGTTGGCATCTTTTTTGTGGGAGAGGGAGGGAATTACTTTGCCAACCACAACTACCTACACAGGGCCATGAAGCCATCAGGGATGTGATACAGATTGCGGGCTAAAGAAGGGGAAACTTCTGTGGCTCCACCGAGGTTGCTGGTGCTGCTGCTGCTGCTATGGGTGGTGGGGCCCCCAGGATCATGTGGGAGGACTGGGCTAAAAGTGGCAGTCCTTGATTCTAGGCTACTTGATGAATGACTGTAGAAGCATCATCATTGACACAATCTGAGGAAGGAAAAAACTGGAAGTAAGATGCTGAGAAGTAAGTGAGGATATTGCCAACCCAAAACTCAGACATGACGAGAAGATTACCTCTTTTTGAACTGAGAATTTGGACATTGGAATTCAGGAAGGAAAAAATGGATTTTTTCCTAGGACCAGCGTTGGGCCTGTTGAGCTGGTAGAGGAATGAAGAGAAACAGTCTCCGCTCAGTGTATGCTCTGTGCTGGGTCAGTCAGAGCCAACCAATTCAAAGTATGCCAAAGAGGGTTTTAAAGCTGAAGTGCAATTCCTTTTTACCTTGTCTTTCCCCCATTTTAGTTAGAAACCAAAGCCTAGAATGTTCAAATGGGTTGACTAAGGGTACATGGCAGGCTGGTGTCAGAATTTGGACTAGAAGCCAGGGCTCTTGGCTCCAATCCTGCCTTTTCCTTGGGATTCCAGAGTTCCTCTCTGAAATTATGTCGCATGGTCCCCATCCCATATACTGCTCAGTGTCTGATACAATTCCCCATTTCTGTGTAATCCTAATGAGTACTTGCAATAATATTAACTAGAGTTGTGACTAGAAAGGCATTGGGTGTATAATTTTTGTAGCAGAGCTGTGTTGGTTACTGGTAAAAGTACAGGATGTAATGGGGTCGGAGGGGCTGTACTTGCAGAGGAAGGGCTTGAGGAGAAGCTTGGCGTGGGGAGACAGGCTACTCTCTTCAACAGATTCCATAGTTTGCCTTTGGTCTGGTGCATCCTTGAGTGATTGTGTTTGAGGAAGAAATGGGCAAAATGAAACCCTTTCTGAGGAGCCTGCAGTGGGAGGTGGAGCATGCACAGTCCCTGTGTGATTGGGCATAGAGTCAGGAGTAGACAGTCCCAAACAAAAGCAAATACAAATGAACTCAACCCACTTAGTCAGTGTAGCATTATAATTTCACCATGTCCCAAAGATGACTGTATTAAAGTCAGGGGAGGTCATGTGACTGGCTGATATGAAAGCAGTGGCACCATGACAAGTTTATTACTGTTTTCCCTTTTAGTGCAGAGCCATTTTCTTTCTGGGCAGTAAGAGAGTAGTTCATCCAGAATGGTCATGGAATTTTGGGGGATGAATTCCTAAACTACTTAGAACACTTCATCAGTAATGTGATGGGTCAATTAGTAACAAATCAACGTGTGGCCTTATTGGCAGAGAAACTGGTGATACCCTGGCAGGACCTTCAAAGGTTCAGGTCCCTTTTCCTAATATAGTAACATATTGAAAGTATTTTAGAACAATTCTGGAATGAGTAATGTGAGCCAAACATGACTTTAAGTACCCTGAGCAGAAAAGAGGATGTGAGGAGGGAAAGAAAACTAGAAAGCCATGGGTATGGGGAAAGGCAGGACTGTGCAGAAGAGGAAGTGAACATACACTTGAGATATTCCAGGCCTGCCTACTTCCAGGTCGCCAGAGTTCAGAATGAATGAAGTCCTTCTCTCCTTCCAGTGTAAGCGTCTATATGGAAAACATATACTCATATATTTAAGTGGGTCTTTAGCCATTCATGGATATTGTCCCACAATCAATGCTTTGTGTAGCTGAATGGAGTGCTTTTCTACATAAGACCCTGGGTTCCTAGTGAGCTTTCTTTTTAATTTGGAGTGAGGGGGTGGGTCCATGGGTAGAGGCTGCTTATGGCATTTTAATCTAATGCTGTAAAATTTGAAGGGGCTGGGAAATGTTTATGTTATTTTAATTAAAGGCCACAAAAATTTTAAGGGGAAGGGCATTTACATAGAATAAAATTGCTCTGTGTAAAATTATTTTTAACATTTGTCACAGTTTTTATATCAACATCATTAACGGCATGATCATAAAACAGTCATTAGCCTCACTGCAACTATTAATAGATTTGTATGGTGAAAAATGATATAGAAACATAACTACTAAAATAATTTAAAGAGAGGACAACTCACAATCATGCCCCAAATTGCCAGGTATTTGATTGACCCTTCTTAGGTAGGGCTTCCATATTGGGTGTTCCAAATGGAACACAGTTTACAAATACAAAATAACATTAGTTGCATTAGTACATGGGATTTAAATGGTTCTGATTCACTTGCTGGTGAATGGTTGTTTTCCTTTCTAAGCTGGCCTGGAGAATGGTTATCCTCTCTTGCACACTGCCTGAGGGAGTGGGCACATTTGACTCTAGGCTGAGTGGTGGAATTCCCAGGTCTCTGCTCTCATGCCTGATCCCCCTGGGTTGCGGAAAAACTGATGCTGGGGTCAGGGGAGGGCAGGGCCTTGCCCTGATCTTATGGCCCTAAATCTTGGTTTTCCTGCTATCTAATATGAGATAAGTGCCCATGTGTTATATGTTTTTCCTGTGAGTGACTTCTGTATCCCATGCTGCTCCTATTTCATGTTCTTCATTATTTGAACTACTTGTGGGTCTTAGTCTCCCCAGGGTGGCTCCATATATAGTCTCAGTTCCTCTGATTGGCCAATGTTGACCCAGTAGTCTCTCATGATATTTTCCAGAGTTGGTCTTTGGCTGGGTCAAGGGTTATTAATTTTCATAGAAGATTTTGGCATTGTAAAGAGAGGAAGTATGCTATAAAGAAGGACCCACTCAAGATGCAGTTGCCCTGTCACCATAGAGCATGATTCCCTTGCTCCAGACCTCTACCTTTGGGCCCTCAGAGGGTTCCAATAGGAACAACTCTGGGGCCACATAGGGGACAGTGCCACAGAATGTGATCAGTTTCTCTTCTGTAAATACCCTACTGAAGCCAAAGTCTGCTAATTTAACATGCATCTCACCATCTAAATGTGTGTTCTCCAGATCTAGGTCTCTTGTGACAATAATGTACCCCTGATAGTAATTGTGGGAACAGGACTTGAACTTCCTTCTCTGTCATAGAGCCACAGTTCTCTAAGTAGTCAAATAAGATTCCTTCATGTTGCATGAAGAGATACACTTGGTCCTCAGTGATAATGACTTCAAACAACTTGGTGATGTTGGGATGATTTAGTTCCTTAAGAGGATGAATCTCTTGGAGAACATCAGAGGAACCCTGCCAGTTGACCACTTTTACAGCCACCTCTGTGTTGGTGACAATGTGCCTGGCCAGCCTTACTTCTGCCAAGGGATCTCTTGTCAATGGTGTTGAATATGAGGTAATTGCCAATATGGCACTCTTTGTTGGCAGAGATGCCTGCTAAGTCATCACTCATGGTCACCACGCATCACACAATGGACCCATCATGGCTGGGGATAAAACAAAAGTTTTCTCACTTCTTGATCTCATGACCCTTTCACTCTGGAAAAAAATAAAATAAATAAAAGGGCCCCAAAGAGCTTTTTGTTTATGTGGGGTATTAAATATTCATATTTACTTTTTAAAAATAAATAAATGGTTCTATTCACAAGGTCTGAACATTTGTTGGATAGATCAGGTGGGAAGAATTAGATGTAGGAAATGGTTAAATTCCAGCTCACATACTGTTATTGAAAAGGGTGCTGGGCTGGGGAGCTCCTGCAATGCAGGACATCTGGAGAGGGAGACATAAATAACCCTAAGGCTTAAGCAGGACCTGGAACTGGGCGGGTCTGAATGTCTTTAGGCTTTTACTCTAGACTCGCTCCAGACTCAACACCACCGGGCTGCTCATTTGTTTACTGTGTAGCTCCTCATCATTTATCCTTCTCTGACACACATTCAAGCTGTTCCTTGTCCAAATGCATTCTAAAGAGCTCCATCTCTATGGGAGTGTTTTTACAACTTTTTTTTTTAAAACTACAAATCACAGTAAGAAGTATATTTTATATTTTAACAGTGCACATATTTAGTTGGCTCTTGGACATTATAGGAATTAGAGGTTTTTGGCCTTTGGCAAAGTATTACTTTTGACTCCCCCAAAACTACTAATAGTCTACTGTTGACTGGGAAGCCCTTCCAATAGTATATAAAGTCTATTAACACGTATATTCTATATTATATGTTATATACTATATTCTTACAGTAAAGTCAGCTAGAGAAAATAAAATATTAGAGAAATCATAAGGAAAGGAAATGCATTTACAGCACTCTACATGTTTATTGAAAAAAATCTGTGTGTATTAGTGGACCTGCACAGTACACACACACACACACACACACACACACACACTGTGAAAACAAAAGTTTTATAAAACAGTGCTGTAACCAAAATGAAATGAAAGAAAGCTTGATGAGTCAGCCATTGAATATATCCCTCACAGCACCTGCTCCACGGTGTCTCACTCACTGTTCCTGACAATTGGCTGCCAGATCAGTTGTATACACACATTCTTGTTCTTGTAGTGTGTACTGTGGTATCCTGTTCTTAAGGAATATTGGTTGCAGAAAAATGATTTTTTTTTTACTTTTCAGTAATATATCACAACCTGCAATTTAGAAAAAGTATTAATAAAATTATAAGTAATGCATTTGAATGAGTAAATACATCTTTTTAAACAAGCCATTGTTCTGATTTTCCAGTAGAATACAGCTTGGTTTTCAGTGTTTTCTTGGCCTAGTGGCTCCTCAATACATTCCTCCATTGGAAAGTTTAGTCTCTTTACCACTCAGTTCCCCAGCATTCTCCCTCCCTTTAGAGCCATTCTCATTGCTCTCCCCTCAGACTACAAATTCCATGCTCACATCCACCTCTTCCACAGGCCTCTCCAGACGAGTTCAGTCCTTACCCCCAACAGCACAGTGGTTGGGATTAGAGTCGGTGGCCCCAATATTATATAATCATTTAGTCTTTGCTGTCATTCTCTCCTTTTTTCTTTGATAGAATTAAATACTAGGCTTCCTTTTTCTCTGAGTTATAAACTCCTGAAGAGCAGGGGACATTTTTCTATATTGATATATTTTTCTATCATTCCTAAAATGTTGGCCACAAGTACAGGAACTTGCTGAACATGTGCTGATCAAAACTAGTTGTCAGGCATCGTTCATTGAAAGTCTCATGCTTTCCTCTCTGAGCTCTGACTTTAAAAATTACATATGTTTGTTTAAAATGCTGCTTTACAACTTTTTAAAACCTTTTTTATTGAAGTGTAGCATATACACAGAAAACTTACAAGTCAAAAGTGTTAGGGAATTGTGGGTGTGATTGAAGGGGGTCAATAGAGGAAAAAAAGAAGACAGTTGCAATACTTTCAACAATAAAGATAAACTTAAAAAATAAAGTATTTCACAGGATTAAAAAAAAAAAACTGTTAGTGAATTGATTTTTCACTAAGTGAAAACACCAGTATAACCAGTGAAGGAAATGAAGCCAGGAACCTACCTTATATTCACTTTCAGTTAAAGGTAAATATTACCCTGATTTCTATAGCCATATATTGGTATTCCCATATTTGAACTTTATATAAATGGAGTCATTCAAAATTTACTTTTTGTTTTTTCAGATTTCTTTCACTCAGTATTGTATTTACATTTGCCTTTAGAGTGCCAAGTAGTTTTAAATTGATTATCCAAGTATTGTGCAGGGTTCTGTTAACTGCATGCATCACAATTTATCTGTAGTCAACTGCTGATGGCCATGTGGGTCTGTCCCGGTTTATGGCTTTCCTGGAATGTTGCTACAGATACTCCGATACGTATTTTTAATGACTATTGTTAATATTTCTAATGATTATATTTCTACTATCGATAGTAAGAATGGAATCGTTGGCTCTTGCATATACTTATGTTCAGCTATAGGAGATACCGTGAAACAGTTTACCAAAACGATTGTACCAACTTATACCCCTACCAGTGGCATCTGAGAGCTTATGTTCTTCCCATCTCCCCCAACCTGCACTTGGTATGTTCCTTTCTCTTTTATCTCAGCCTCTCAGATGGGTAGCAGCAGGGTTGAATGTTGGTTTTATTTGCATTTCCTTGATGACCAATGAAGTTGAGCCCCCTTTTCATATGTTTATTTACCATTTAGATATTTTTCTTTGTGATACTGTCTGTTCATGTCATCATTTGCCCATTTTTTGCAATGCGTTAGTTTCCTTTATTAATTTGTAGTAGTTCTTTATATATTAGGGACTCAAATCCTGGATTGGATATAGGTATTGAAAATATATTTTCCCACTCTAAGGCTTACCTCTTTCCTTTCTTCAATGTGTCATCTTGGGTATCATAGCCTTTCATTTTTAAGTATTATGCCAACTGTGCACACAATAGGATTTTACAAATAGGCCATGGATAAACTATATGAGTGTGATTGGAGGTTAAAGAGAGAGAATTTGATGAAAAGGTCAGTGAAAGAAATCCATGCATGTTGTAAGGTTGAAGTAACTCTATTTTGATCTTGCAAATTTTAAAATTAGGGTTGTTGGTAAGGAATTGTATATAGAGCAATAGATTCTGAGGGGAATTGACTGAGGATGTCTATCTTTATCAAGTCATGTACCCAACAAAAAATGGAAATATCATTAAGGATATAAAATTATAAACCTCAAAAAGAATTAGAGTGAACACATCTAGAAATAGATTTCACTTTGAATAGATTATGATTAAAATTTTTATAGATAGAAAGGTTGGACCATAGACTTGTTTTGTTTTTTAGCTTATTTATAATTTTCCTAGTGACAGAACCACAAAAGAAAAATCTTAAGTAGAAGGAAAAATCTTGACCTCGAAATCAGCCATGGTGTATGTGCAGCCACAGAAAAGAAAACACTCGGCCGGTGACATTACAAGTGGTGGGAATTTATATTCGTTCTCACTTCAGAGAACAGGAGAAATAGAGCAATGTAAGAAGCAAACGTTGTATTTTTTGGAGCATATCAAGTAGATTTAGCAAATGTTTACTCCTTGTTAGGGCATTATGACTCCTTGCAGCCTTATTTAGAAACGCCTTCGTGGGTTTTCTAATTTAAATCCATGGTATCAATCAAATATGATCGCTTCAGCCTGTAAATACCTGAGCTGAAGCGAGGGAGGGCGTAGATAAGTTGAAAGTGTTGAAAAATGAAGCCATGGAATCATGAGGGTAAGAAATAGTTTATTTTCTATGGTTTGCAGGGAAGAGGACCAAATGGCTTTTAAGAGATAGTTTCCATAGCTACTGGGCTAGATCAAAAGGAAATGCTGTCCCAGCATTTCCCTCTTGCTACTGGTACTGCTTTATGGTAGCCACTGAGCCTTGTATTTTTGGGAGCCTAGTTATTCCAAAGAAATGCTATAAAATGCTTCAACCTGGTGTCTGTTAGAAGCACACTTGCTTTGTTCTGAGAATCTTGTCACAAAACCTAGGTTGACCAGAGCTGCCTTTGTGTTCACAAAAGCCTGGAAGGGGAGGATCCCTGCAGGTACAGCCCTGTGGAGCAGCTCCCTGCCAATGGAAATGTTACCCTGTGATTCAAAAAAACAGGGCTGTACTGACATTATAAGAGAATCAGGCTGCACTGCTCCTGACTTTTTATTTTATTTTTTAATTTAATTTAATTAATTTATTTTTTGCTCTTGACTTTTTAAAGATGAGTATGAAGAACAATTTGTCTAAGGACCCTAAAAGTGATGGCTTTTCACTTTCAGTATAATAAGGTCCCTCACCCTCATATATCCTTAAAATGTATAACAAATATTTTTATGACATAGCTTTTTTATTTTGGGACACAAACTATCCATTGAGTTATATCATAGACACTAATGTTTTAGTCACCTTACATTTATGTGTGCCAATGCTGATCCGATCTTACAGACAAAATGCTCTATCCCAGAGGTCGCCAACTGCTGGTTTGCGGGTCACTGGTGGTCCGTGAGGTCTGAAAGGTTGGCGATCTCTACAGGCCTTCTATTAAAAATCCTTCCCAGTAATAGCCTGCAAAGTACAAGAGGAGGAATCTGCATTCACTTCCTTTAATGCTGATGTATCTCTCCATTTAAAATGGTGTGATTTCTTTAATGTCTTTATCGTTTTCCAAAAATGTCTTTATAATCATTTGTCTTTCCTTTAAAGCTGATAGATCAAAGCTAACTTCTAAGAAGGTAATAGCAGGCTGATATGGATGCACTAGCTGTGTTATTTCCAAGAGTATGCCAGTGTTTGCAGTGAAATGGTTATAGAGGCATCTCCTAGCCACCCAGTCAGACACCTCCTTGGCCACCCCTGTCAGCCCACAGTCCAATTCAGAGTGTGAGCTGGTCAGTGACTACAGCTTCAAGACAAATTCTCTGCCTTCTCACCCCAACCAGGTTGCTCCTTTGAGCCCCCTTCTAGAAATTCTGGAGTCCCCACTGGTTTTCTGAAGATGTCACCTCCATGCCAGTTTCTTATTTTTAAAGCACATTTTTTTGGGGGGAGGACACAGAGCCTTCCCCCTTTCTTTATAGTACACTGTGATTCCAGGGACAAGTCAGAATAGATTTTTCTGAATACACAATCTGTTACTTTTATTGTTTAGAGCAGCAGTCGGCAACCGGTGGTCCATGGTCCACTGGTGGTCTGTGAAGTTCAAAAGGTTGGCGACTGCTGGTTTAGGAAAAAAAAAAAAATAAAAACAAGCCAAATCGATTCCGACAGCATTGGTTAGTTTCAGAAATCGGATAATTCAAAATAGAGACTGAGTTCTGTTTATCTTTAATGTCCAAAATGTCACTATAATCCATATCACTCATCTCATCCTGAAGTTTAGGTGCCTAGGAACAAGCCTGGGGAAGGCCTATTGGGCAAACCCACATTCCTGGGGTATCTGAGAGGAGAGAGCACTAGGCTCCCTGCAGATATGGGGGAGGAGCAGAGAGCTCTGGCAGGGAAAATAAAAGTAGGAGAGGAGAAAAAGCCATAGTTCCTCAGAAGGGGAGGAGAAAGGATGTCACAGGCAGGCATAACTCACATCTCTGGGAACTTCTGTTGGAAATGAATGCCAGTCCCAGAATATGACTTGTTGCACCCTTTGCTGAGTCCTAGATAAAGGCCTGTGTTTATAAATACAAATTATATCTTAAACAAGATGTAAATAAATCATCCGGGGAAGATCCAAAAGTCAGACTTGGAACCCGGAAGTCACCAGTGACTTTGATAATGTTTGTAAAAGACTCTGAGCTCCCGGACTGCAGATGAAACATTAATGTATATCTGCATGCGATTTTTTATTTATTGCTTCTGAGTAGTTCTGCATTTCTGAAATAAAACCCAAAAGATGAAGAGGAAGAGAGTCCTTTGACATTTGAAAACAAACAGTTTCTGGAATGAAAGTCCAGAAAATATCAATAGTTGTTTATAAGCACAGCGTGGGAATGTGGCACCAAAGCAACACACAGGAGCTTCGCTAAGCTCTTTGGCTTGCTCTCCAGCAGCCAGTTTGCTTTGCCTGCTAGCCCCAGACCCGAAACAGAAAGCAGAGCCTGTGTGAGGATTGCCTACTGCAGAAGAACATGGTAAAGTAAGAGAGATTAGAAATGCATGATAATTTCTGGATGTACCCACATTTTAGCAGCCAATGCTGGGGTGGGGAGGGTGGATGCAAGGGAGTGACTGTAATCAAATACATACATTTGAAATAAGATTAATCTTCTTTCCTAATGAAAATAGAGGCCAACGGCCGCCATCCTGCGCGTACTTTGTAAATCATATTATTGGGGAGGGCTTAAAGCCTTCACCTAGTGTTTTAGACGGAGGTGTGTGCTGGGACCGCCATATGCCGGCTTGGGCCCGAGCCAGGGAGCACGCGGGAAGCCTTTTGCATTCCAGCCGTTCACTCCTGCCTGGCGAAAAAAGCACTTTTTGTACGTGGTGTCAGTGGCCAAGTTATTTGTACACAATGGGAAGCTGAAATTTCATTTCCACATGAAATTAGTGAATAATGGCTTTCAAGACTCACTGAATAAGCGTGCCCAAGACACAGTCAGCATTTTAAGTCTGTCTACAGGATGCCGGCCATCTGGATGGAAAGTAAATCAGTTATGGAGCTACTTTGGGGGCCTCGGATGTGAGGCATGGGGAGGGCCAAGTGTATGGGGGTTATAGGGAAGCTTTTGCTTGTCAGTGGGGTTTGATGTGGTCAAGGCTTGTTACATCAGTGATCCCATGTCCCAAGCCGGCATATGGCGGTCCCATGTCACTAGTACTGGCTGGATTTACCAAGCCACAGATGCGTATGCCTTGGTATCTAATTGTAATTCTGTCTACCATGTATCAGCTCAATGCTTTTATCTTACTATGTATGATATTGCTTTTTACCTTTTCAAAATATATCCACACATTAACTTTGTATTTTAGGCTCCAGGAGAACAGATTTTTCCATCTGCATGACTAAGTTTCTAACTACAGGTGCACAACTCTAAAGTAATACTTTTGATGGTGGTGCAATGGGTATTTCCCCTCCCTAAATGGTAAAATTATCTAATTTTCTGCTAAGTTAGTTTACATTAAATGTTAAAATGTGATTTGAGAAAATCTGATTTCATTTTTGGTGGTGTGTGAATTGAAAAAATAAGGCCAAGGTTATCTGTTTTCAGATAGTAAGATGGTAGTTATTTGTCTGTGCACAATAATTAAAGCTAAAGCATGGAAAGCAAAATGAGAGAAGCAGATGGAAACATCCCCTAGGTGAGTGTGAACATTTGTTCTAAAAAATAAAACAAGTGACAGCAAAATGTGTAATTATTTTCTTTCAATTACAACTGATTTTGATTTTTTTAAATGTTGGCAAATTGTTTCAGCTATATTTGTCTTGCTTTGGTTTCCTTAAAAATGCTTTGGAATTTAGCATATGAGCAGAGTGTTAATAAAAAGTAGCAGAATTTGAACAAAATCAATTAATGGGCTATAATTTCTTGTTTTTTTGAGAATTGAGGGGAAGGGAGGAAAAGTCAGAATCTAGCTGATACAACAGGATACCTTGATTTTCACATAGTCTAGTTCTATAATAGAAAAGGTTAAGAATATACAGGAAGAAATTAAGTACAAATGAGCTTCCTTAATTTGCTAGAATTCCATAGGATAGTATTTCACAGGAATATAGTATTCAAAGTGCACATCAAGAACAAAACTATTTGTTTTATGCGTCTGTAAATGTGTTGATTCACATACTACTCTAAATAAATAGGCCATTAGCTGGGGTTTTACTATCCTTTGCAATTTGAGCTATGCACTGAAAATGTATTAGTTATAATGGGATTTAGTTTGTAACTTTATAGTGTAAGCTGTACACATTAATTAATTCTGAGGCAGCTGCTCATTAAAAATTCTTTCTGGTAAACATAATAAGTGAACACATTTTGGAAGGTGCCAACACATGATGTATTAGATGGATTTTGATAAGTGCATTTGGCTGATTTTATTGGCAGATATGAACACTTCCTATTTATAGGAATCCAGCAGGATTGATTGTAAAGTGGTATTTTAATACTAGTTTTTATGCATAATATTAGGACCTATTGAAGGAGTTGGGGTTGGTTATTGGAAATTATATCAATGCAGTTTATATTGGGATTCTAGATCCTCTTTGCTTTCTTTTTCTGCTCATCCTTGACATCATGATTGAAATTTGTCATGTGACATACACCCAGGATCCGTACATATGTCCGAGCTGTTGCTTTCTCTCTGGTTGCCACTAGCACCTCCCAGTGACGGAAGTAAGGGCACTCTGAGGGCAGAAGGCACCCAGGAGGGAAGCCTGAGTAGAAATGGACTGTCCTGGCCACTGCAAGCACAGCCCTATGGGTCACAGCAGGCAGAGCAGGGCCCTGTGCTCAGCAGCACAGCCGCCTGGGCTCTCAGGGCTCCTGAGATGGCCCCTGGGGGGTTAAGTTCTCTCAATAAATCCTACTTCTCTCCATGGCCTCAAACAGATGAACAT
This sequence comes from Pipistrellus kuhlii, assembly GCF_014108245.1. Taxonomy (NCBI): domain Eukaryota; kingdom Metazoa; phylum Chordata; class Mammalia; order Chiroptera; family Vespertilionidae; genus Pipistrellus; species Pipistrellus kuhlii. Next base: position 69,025,292 of record NW_023425573.1, read on the forward strand.
TCAGATCCTGAGAAAGGACATGAACTCACATACATACTGTATTAAAAGCAGAAGGAAATGAGAAAGAGATAAAAACCTGTGCTGATAATATTATAGTGCCACATCTTAACGGGAAAGTAAAATGAGTAAACTGTCCATCACCTGATGAAACACCTGGCCGCATGAGAGCACAGGACAAGCTTCCATTAGCAAACGCTCTCTGTCCAATGCCTCTTCCAGCCAGAAACCCCACAGGCAGGAACCTGCCCCTCCCTGCTACCTTATTTTCTCCAGCTTAGCTTTGGTTGGATGGCGAAAGTGATGGACAGGGAAAGTGAGAGGTGCTGGTTTAAAGGAGTCTGAGTTAGGGAGGTCGCCCTCCCACCCTATGCGATTGCAGCTGCATCATTTTTCAAGTGTTCCTGTTAACTAGAGCTGAGCTGATGTGCTCCCTGGAGAAGCCTTATTTTAATGTGGCAACAGAGCCCCTTTTAAGGGTTATTTTCAAAGCTGGAGGCTCATTTCAGTAACATTTTTTTCCTTTGCAGTTACATCTTCAATTGTATTTATCACCTTGCAATGCACTTGTTGACAGTCTGTCTCACCCACTGACGGAGCTTCAGAAAGGCTGTACTGTGTTATGTTCCCCTGGGAATCTCTGATGGCTGGCTCAGCATGGAGCTCAGTAAACTCATGTGGAATTAATGCATATTTAATGAATCACAAAATAAGTTGTATGTAAATAGATGCTTTCAAAATCTTGAAAAGCTTTTCTTTTATCTTTTTAAAAAGTTTTAATACAGTGTTCTAAAACGTTAGCCTCCATTCATATGACTTTATTATCCTTTTATCCATCTAAACTATAATAATAAAAGCATAATATGCTAATTAGACCAGACAGCCGAGTGACCTTCCGGATGTCATTCTTGACATCCTTCAAGATGAAGATGTGGCAGCGGGAGCCAAGGCAGATGTGATTAGGGGCAATCAGGCATGAAGGTGAGCAGTTAAGGGTGATCAGAAAGGTGTGCAGAGTGGTTAGGGCTAATCAGTCAGGCAGTCAGAGGCAGTGAGGGGTTTATCAGGCAGGCAGGCAAGCAGTTAGGGGTGATCGGGCAGGAAGTCAGAGTGGTTAGGGCCAATCAGGCAAGCCGGCAAGTGGTTAGGGGCCATAAGGCAGGCAGGCAGAGGGGTTAGGGGTCATCACGAAGGCAGGCAGAGGCAGTTTGGGGTGATCAGGCAGGAAGGCAGGGGTTAGGGGTGATCAAGCAGGCAGGCAAGTGGTTAGGTGTGATAAGGCAGGCAGACAGGGCAGCAGAGGGATGTCCAACTGCTGGTTTAGGCCCCATCCCACAGACAGTTGGACATGCCCCCAGGGGTCCCAGATTGCAAGAGGGTTCAGGCCAGTCTGAGGGATACCCCCTGCCCCCCACATGAATTTTGTGCATGGGGCCTCTAGTATTTTTATAAAAATCCCTGCATAGGCTCTTGATTCTGATTTAGTGAAATCTGAATTGAAGTGGTCTTATCTCTATCAAGAAAGATTTATGCCGAAACCGGTTTGGCTCAGTGGATAGAGCACCAGCCTGTGGACTGAAAGGTCCTAGGTTCGATTCCGGTCAAGGGCATGTACCTTGGTTGCGGACACATCCCCAGTGCAGGAGGCAGCTGATCGATGACTCTCTCATCGATGTTTCTAACTCTCTATCCCTCTCTCTTACTCTCTGTAAAAAATCAATAAGTAAGTAAATATATATATATATATATATATATATATATATATATATAAATAAAAGAAAGATTTATGTTGTTGCCCTTTTCCACACATGGTAGAACTCTTCTTAGGAACATCAGAATGTGTCATTAATTTGTCATAATTAATCAAAATATAACTTTTTTCTTCTTTTTTCTAAGCAATGCAATGATGTTTCCTAAAGTAAATAGGTGACTTTATTGTTGGTGAGGTTCTTCTCTTACTTACTTGCTTTACATTGCACCCTGTGTTTATTATTAACAGGACAATTTTGCAGTTAAAACTTTACATATATACTAGTGGCCCAGTGTTAGAATTAGTATAGATTAGTAAACCAGCAGTCAGATAACCCTCTCGCAATCTGGGACCACTTTCTCCTAACTATTCACCTGCCTGCTTGCCTGATTGCCCCTATCCACTCTGCCTGCTGGCCTACTCACCCCCAATTGCCTCTCCCCTCCCTCCCCCTGCCCCCCCCCCCCCTGCCAGCCTGATCACCCCAACTGCCCCCCCTGCTGGCCTGCTTGCCCCCAGCTTCCCCCTCTGCTAGCCTGTTCTCTCCCAGCTTCCCCTCCTGCTGGTCTGCTCACCCCAAACTTTCCCCCCTGCCAGCCTGATCACCCCCAACTGCCCCCACTGCCAGCCTGCTTGCCCCCAATTGCCCCCCCTGATGGCCTACAAGCCCCCAACTTCCCTCCCCTTCTGACCTGATTGCCCCTAACCACCTCTGCCTTGACCCCACCACCATGGCTTTGTCCAGAAGAACAGAAGGACATCTGGAAAGTTTCCCAGTCTAATTAGCATATTACCCTTTTATCAATACTAGTATAGATTTTTCCCTATAACAAAGCAGATATACATATACTAGGTAAAGCCTAGTAAACAATAAGATTATTGGGTTGGGGGAACTGCCCTCAGCTGTCTGGCAGCAGATAGTAACATGCAGATCTTCAGGTTTGGGGAAATGGTTTCAACTATTCCAGCAGCAGGTAATATGATTGAGCCCTGCTGAAGCCCCAAAGGTTCATCACCTTTTGATGAAGAACTTTTTGCATTTATGACCTGCTGGAATTAGCCTCAGGCACTTTCCTCAAGTGATCGACATGTAACCGTGCATTCTGTGTGTGTTTCTGTTTAAAGACACCTTACTTAACATATACTGTTGATACGTTAACCTTGAACACATGGTAAATAGTGCTGCAACTCATACTTGAATGTTTACCTAACTAACCCATGCCTTTTATATGAATATACACTTTTTTTTTTTTTTTTTTTTTTTTTTATGCTCAGGACAGATTTAGCCAGAGGTGAGCAGTGTGTTAAAGAATGCAAATTAATGTTTCTAACACTAGCTTATTCCTTCTGGAGGATCCCTGCTACAGAGATCTGGACCTGCCACTTTTCAAAATAGACCTGTTAGAGTCCAGAAAACTAATAGTTCTATAGTATGAACAGAATTGTGAACAAATAGATTTTTCTTAATGACTAAGTTATTGAGAAGTAAAATCAAAAGCACCTAGATGTGTGTTCAAATTGTTCTTGATGCTGATTTGCTCCATTCTAAATGCCTTGAAATCATGGCGTGCACTTCCGTTTATCTAAGGGTCTTATCGCATTGCCATCACATCTTGCAGAAATTGGAGTTCTATCCTTGACCTTTAAAGCTCAGCTGACCACCAGCCTTGAAATCCCCATAGTAGGACCCTGCCTTTCATGATATTCTGGGCTTCTGCAAATCCAGCCTTTCTCCCACACCGTCAGAGTGTGCTCCTCTGAGCTCTGTCTTCAGTGCCCTACTGTGAATGCTGAGGAGTGGTCCTGAGTATCTGCCATGCTCTGTGCATGCCTTGCTGGCTGGCCTCTTGCTACAGATCCTGCTGGGGATGCTGGAATCATCCTCAGTTTGATCATATTTCAAAAGCAGAGTAAAATTCCACTAAAAGCTAAAAGCTAACTGTGTTCCACAGAAATCTCCTTTGTTCTAAGTGGTTAGGAGTATAGTCAGTGGTTTAAAGTATAAGTTATTCATTTGCAAGGTTTGATCTATAAAAAAGGAGAGTTTTGTTAGAAAGATAATACTTGCAGGAGCCTTTAGGACAGTAACTGCCACATATTAATGTACTAGCTATTTGTATTATGAATCTTTTTACTCTTTCCCATCTCCAGACAATTACCAACATAGTCTTTGAAACACCTGATCGGATTGCACCCAGTGTGTACTAGTAAAATTACTGTCATTTAAATGTAGCTATGCGTGCACATTATATAAAGTGATGAATGAATAGGAAATGCTCATATTCAACTGGTTGTTTATAAAATTAGACTTTTGAAAATATTCACTCTATTTTGATTTTTTAGGTCAATATAATTTAATTTACAACAGTAGCAAAATAATAGTACTATGGGAATGCTGGCCAGAATGTGGAATTAACTGAGTGGTCTGAACACTCACTCTACTTGCAAGAAATGGACATTGATTAGATCGTGGACCAAAGCAGTATTTTACACATTATGGCTTTCGGAGGGCAGTTCCGCTGTGCATTGTGTACTTTGCAAAACCCTGTGTCCTCTGTATTGACTTACCAGTGTATGTAATAGGTCAGTGAATATAACGTTGAGTGATGCATTACAGAGAATTGTATTGTCAGCCTTTTCTCCGTTTCTCCCTAAACTTTCTTCTTTTTTGTGATGCATTCTTGCCCCCAGCCATACCCTGGCACGGCTGATTGTCACAGCGCTGCAGGTTTTCAGGGAGCAGCCGTTGTTATCCGTTCTTGGACTCACATAACAGAGAGGCCAGTCCGGTGAATAGATTCAGTGTGGCTCTGTCTGCAAGTGCTTATCTTGTTCACTGGTTGCTTTGTAATTGTTATTACTCTGAAAAAAGCATTTCTTTTTCATCTCTACAATCAGATTATATGGAAGGAGAGTTTTTCCTATTGAGGTATATTCTTATCAGGATGTTTTTCTTCTATTTTATAAATACTAGTATTATTAAACATAGGATGAAGCTCTCCTGCAGCCAGTGCCAAAGGAAACAATACAATAGGCATGTGCAGTGGGGGGTGAGCTAGATAGAGCTGCTATCTTGTTTTTCTTGCTTGCCTTTAATCAATGTGTGCATTCTTTTAAAACTTTCTTATCCATATTTTGTGAGCACTGTTTGTGAGTTTCCTTCCTTTCTTCCTTTTCTTTTTGGTGACAGTGTTTCTCTTTCTTTAATTTATCAAGGTGTCACTTGATACAGTCCCATTGTACTGTACTAGAGACATTCTCCATGTGCGAGAGAGTTTGTTGCTGGGCTTGCTTTTCTTTTGGACGAGCCAGGACTATTGTTAGCTGTGTTGCCCTTGATCTTACAAATGTGTTTCAGCTCTGGACTTTGTCTATCAGGACATTTTTAAAAAATGGATTGAGCCTTTCTCCAAAGCAGATATATTGTCCCGCTTTAATGGAATCCCTGTCCATGACAATCTATTTTTATTGTGACTTTCAACAATTATACCTTTCTTGTATGTGGTGCCTACAGAATCCATTTTTTTCCTTTGTTTTGTTTTCTCTTTTGTCTTTTAGACATGAGAACTTAGCCAAGGAGCAAAGAAAAAACAACAACACACAAAGCTTTTGTGATCTGGAATGTTTTCAGCGACAAATAGCAGTTTTATCATTATCTACTAAAACAGCACATCCTTTCTTTACCTATTTAGTTATAGGGGAGATGATTTTTCTGAAAGCCACACAAAGCTTTAAGGAATGTCTTTCTTCTGGGCTTGGGAAAATAGCTGGAATAAAAGGAAAGGGAACAAACCTCTTAGCAATTCACACATTTTGTTTGTTTTTGTGTGAAATTTATTAATCTCCAGTACATTTCTTTTAGGGAAGCCAATCTAGAACACATTAAAGTAGAAAGTGCTGCAAACAACTTTGGTTGTATTTGCCATTAACAACAGTAAAAAAGCATTATTGTTACCTTTAATATGTTTTTTATTTTCTGAAAATTGATAATATATATTGCTTATTTCAGTTTTTGTGTTGGATATGATAGCCATTGTCATCATTAGTCAAGAGAAAATAGCTGGAGAGTTATTCACATTGTATTTGTAACTGGCAAAATAATGCTTTTTTGATATAATGAGTAACTTTGTTTCTGGTTTATGTCTTATTTTAGCTGAGGCCTAATTCTGTTTTATTCCTACCAGCTGCTTCACATATGAACGTAGAAAAATGGGGCTCTGATGTTGTTTCCTTCTCTTTGGCTTTTGTGAATAGGTCAGATTCAAACCCAGAAAGATGTCCAGTAACATGGAGTGGATGGATTGATGGTTGGGTTTTTAGCATGTTCTTCAGCCTATCTGAATGTACTCATGTGTCCACGTGTTTTTCTTTTAAAGACAGTCAGCCCTGGACACGGCGCTGGTGTGGCTCGCCAGGATAATGACCCTGTTCTATTGGGTTTTGCTCCTCAACTGAGTTATTTTTGTCGTTGAGATAGTCAACCTCTTTCACCCTCCATTTCCTCATCTCTAAAGTGGGGGTGGTGTTGTCAAAGTTCACTTTTGGCCCCCACTTTAGTAATCTTTGATTTCTGAGATGGGTCAGAGGGAGAGCATGCACCTTTTTTTTTTGTACATAAGAGGTCCCAACATCTGCTCATTACAGCACCCGGAGTGCTCATCAGCGGTACCCCTGCGAGCAAGTTGTGTAGAACATTCATTAGCAAGAGCTTTCCCATCACATTTTTCACGTGAGCAAATTAAAATTGCTCAAAACTCATGGAACAAAGAAACTTGCCAAAGTTATCTAATCCTTCACCATCAGAAGCAGAGAGACAGCAGCTATTACTATCTCACTAACATTGTGTTCCCCAGACTGGAAAGCTGGTGTTCAGCTGTTTCCAAAAAGATAGCGGAGAGAAGTGGAGGAGGAGATACCATCCTGGCTAATAACTGACTGAATGTTGTGGACAAAAACTGTCTGAAGCCTCAGGTCAGCAATATTAAGCCCTGAATTGTCAACAAATAGATGAAATTGCTGGTTGATGGGGAGCAGGGAAGAGGCAACGTTTGTAGAAAGCCCAAAGGGCATTCAGTTTCACATTAGAACCGAGGGAAAGGGCTTGAGAACCAGGAAAAGCATTTGGCTTGATTAGCATTTGGAATCTATTCTCTAGCAGGCTTTTCTCTATTTGCTTTTTTTTTTCCAGGTGAGTTTCTGGCTCACTAATACTTATCCTCTGCTGTTTATAGATAAAAATAACTAAGAATTAAACACTACTATAGAGCTTATTATGTGCCAGCCACCATTCTACATGCTTTAAAAAAATAACTCATTTAATTCTTGCAACAACCTTAGAAGCAGATAGGATATTGATTTACAAAGGCCGTTATTCCTTTAACAAGCAGCCCCTGAGTCCTGGTGAGTTATACCAATGTACATGCCCTTAAATGGAATAGAACCTGGGACTTTCCAGTCCGCAGACCGACGCTCTATCCATTGAGCCAAACCAGTTTTGGCAACAATGGTATATTTCTTCCTCCACTAGATATCTGCTCCAAGAAGAGGAAGTGACAAACTTTGTCCTGACTCTTCAAGTTTCTACCTAGAAGTTACACATTTCATTAGCCAAAGCAAGTCCTGTGCCAAGCCAGGAATCAGTGGAGTGGGGCAGTAAAACCCACCCCCCTCAGAGGGGCAGTGCATATCTGTGAACAATTACACATCTAACAGAGAGGGAAAGGACCTTCCCTAGGCCAGTGAGGTGGTAATTGCAAGAGCTAGGATTTGAACCCATATAATCTGGCTCCCAAGTCTATTTTGTTAACCATCACTCTATTCTGCCTTTCCAGCTATGTGACTCCCAAGGGGAATTTAGCGGGTTTTGAGAGCTTCTTAATAAATTCATATTGAACTTTTAGCGCCTATATTTCTGAACAACTGCATGCTATGTAAAAATTACAACTCCAGCTAAAATTGCATAAGATACTACTAACATTAAGGTTAAGAATGGGGATTTTTGAGTTTATTAGCTCCTTAGTTTTTTTTTTTTTTTTTTTTTTTTTTTTTTTTTTTTTTAATAACTTATTAGCTCCAAGACCTTGTGGGAGAAAGATAATCTCTCTGTGCCTTATTTTAATTATCTGTAAAATGGGGATAACATTAATAGTGCCTACCTCATGATTTGGATGCTGTGAAGTACTTGCCATATAATCACTATATGAATATTTAGTTTTGTTATTAATATATCCTCCTCTATATTAAATGTAATTAAAATTTGTTCAAAGGCTACTGCTCCCCACTTCCACCATCACCTGCCAGCAGGGATGGTGGGTGTCTGCCATCTTTCAGAAAGTGGCTTTTTTATTGTCTCTGAACCACTCACTGCTTGCCTTTCCCTTCTCTTGTCTAAGATACAAAGGATTCCTTTGTTTGTTTGTTTTTTTCTTTCACTGTGTCAATAAAACAGCTGATAATTATGAACTCTTAGGTTTATTTACATATAAACAAAGTTTACAGTGACCTATGTTGACAGAATTAATTTTTCTGCCAAGTTGTTGAGATGTTATTATTCTTAAAAACAGCCGCTGTGGTTTGCATATTGTTTGTTTTCCTGTTTTCTAAAACAGTTTTACCTCTGTTGAGACTATTCTAAATAGTCATAACCTGAGAATATTTTTCCTTCCTATGAGGGTCTTACCTGGTGTAACAAATGATTTCACAGGCTCGTTTTTATTCATGTCTCATTTATAAACATTAGGCTCTGCTTTCCTATCATTGTCTTTTCTTTTCCCACTAAAATTCTGTATCACTGACTTTTTTCATTGCTTTTTAGTTGTTAGTCAGCTCAGAAATGAACTGAATATTACATATATTTTGCCACAGTTAGATTGTTTACAACGAATATAGGGAAGTATGAGTTTCTTTTATTTTCTAGATTTTCTGAATTGTCCTTTTGAAACCTTTTTGTTGGTGTCTTGAGCAGTCTTGCTGGTAATGGTTTGACTGACAGAGAGTAGAGGAGGGATTAGTTCCTGATTTGTTTGTGTCTCCTGAGAGTGGACTCTGGTACAATATCATACATATTGTGTGAGCATGTACACAAAGTTTCATAGTTTATAGGATTTCTAGGAGTATGTCCAATATAAATTAAGTCACGCTGACAGTGGAAACAATAAGACAATATACAGAAAGCAATATATTGACTGCAGACTAGTTATGTATTCTAGAAGGAAGAAATGAAGAATGTGCTCAATTTAAAATTTTAAGTCACAATGATCATGGAGGGTCAAGAAAATATGAAGAAAGCAAGATATTGACTCAATTCTAGCCAAGTGTTTTGACAAGAAATCTCAAATGGAGTTAGTCCAATAAAGATAAATGCAAAAATTATTGGGTTAAGAAAAATAAGATCTGGTTGTATATCAGGCCCAAGTAAAGATTAATTGGAAAATAAATAGAAAGCATTTTCCAAAAAAATGGCAAGATGTATGAAATGCAAATGCTCAACCCACATGGTAGCTCTAACAACTGTTTACTTCTCTGAGGACACCCGGAGCCCACAGCAGGGAGGAGAGCATCAGAGTCTGTGCTACCTGACCCTGACCCCCAGGCCAAAGCTGAGCAATCCAGAGTGTGTGTGCTACCCCATCTCTGCCAGTCAGAATCTTATTCCATGGGATTGAAACCGTGAAACTGTGAAACTGGGAATGAGCACCAGGAGATTCCCATACCTGAGCCAGAGAGGGTGTCATGAGAACACCCGGTAAAAAGGCTTATAAATTCTTGCTACAGGGGCCTGGAAGGTGCCCTGGTTCCTGTCTTTCCTAAGACCTAGTGGTTCCATTGCTTCTGAAATATCAAAAACTGTTTAATAAAACTCCCTAACTTTTTAATTTTACCTGGAGTTTGTCTCTGTTACTTGTAACCAGGAGAAACTAAATGCCTACCATTCATATGGAAAGATTAGAAAGGTCACAAAGCTCAATAGTGAAAATAATTCTGAAAGAAAAGTAGGTGAGCGTGGTTCTGATAGGTAATGGACTCATGAGACTGAATTGACACATGATCAAAGCATCAAAAATTACTCTTACCAAACGCTATAGGGAGAATTATTAAGTTGAATGACTTATGAAAAACAGAACAGTTAGCCCTGGCCAGTGTTTCTCACCAGTCAGAGCATCCGCTGGCCCGGCACCATAGTCTGGGGTTTGATTCCCAGTTAGGAGCCTATACCTGGGTTGTAGGTTCAGTCCCAGGCCTCAATTTGGGTATGTGCAGAAGGCAACCAATTGATCTCTCTCTCTCTCTCTCCTCCCCCTCCTCCTCTGTTTTCCCTCTTCTCTTTTTAGCCCTCTGTACCTTCCACTCTCTCCAAAAATCAATGGAAAAAATATATTTGGGTGAGGATTAATAACAACAAAATCAGAAAATTTATAGTGCTTATAAAGCTTGATAACAGTTCACTTGGGTAGAGACCTGAGTTAGAGGGCCTGATTATGGGTCCTGTCTGTAGACAGAGTTCCCGGACCACAGTCACCTAACTCCTTTGCATGTGCAAGTGGCCATGCATGTCCCTGCGAGGAGGGTGGTGGCCACAGGAAGTGTATTTGAAGTCAATATTCTTGTACTAGAGCATGAAGGCCGCACCTTATCTTTCACTTTTTTCGCTGTGCACTTTTTTCGTTGTGACTTCGTAAGAAGAATACAAAGATGAATATGAATGTATTAACAATGTATTTTTCTCGCTAAGATAATGGTACCTGTGGAGGTTAGATAGGAGTGTGCCATTGAATCATTCAGATAATCTTCTTGAGCTCTCTTGAGAAATGGCATGCAAAAGATGTGAGTTCCTTAGATTAAAAAAAAAAAAAAGCATTGCAGTAAATAGTTTATAGTTCTATAGGCATAAATTCCTGTGTTTGGCTTCTGACTTTTTATGGCTCTTACCTTGTGTGAAATGTGACTGCAATTTCTTCTATAAAGGATTCCTTGAGAAGTAAACAACTCCTGCTGAAAATATATTATACTCTGCTTAGGGAACCCATTCTATTTTCCCTTGAAGTGTGTATATTTTTATACAGAGATGGATTATATTCCAACATATGTAGCTGATAGACTTTGTATTAAAATATTAGTATATCTGAATGTATTTACTCGGGTTGTATTAACAAAGTGCCACAAAGTGAGATGTATTGCCTCACAGTTCTGGAGGCTAGAGGCCTGAGATCAGGTGCTGGCAGGTTGCTCCCCTCTGAGGGCGGTGAGGATGTGTCTGTTCCATGCCTCTGTCCCAGCGCTGGTGCTTCGCTGCCAGTCTTCAGTGCCCTTGGTTTATAGAAGATCACCTTCACCTCTGCCTTCCTCTTCACATGGTGTCTCCCTTTCTGTATCTATCCTCATTGCCCATTTTTTTTATGACCCCATTTTAACTTATAATCTCTGTAAAGACCCTACATCTAAATAAGATCACATTCTGAAATTCTGGGGTTAGGACTTCAACATGAATATTAGCAGTACACAATCCAACCCGTTACACTAAGTGTAGACACATTATTTGTTTTCTGAGATAGAGTGCTCTGTGACTAGAGGGGTTAGCCTTAGTCATCATTGTATTTTCCAAAGAACCTACCAGAGTGCCTCCAACATCGTGGCAGTATATTTGTGGAATGAATTCATAGCATTGCCAATCTATCCTAAAAGCCACCAGTTTACTGAGCAGAATTTACCTGGTGTGTGTGGCCGATTCCACAAATGAAGGAAGAGCTTTTATAGCATCGACTGTGCTTCCTTGATTACCTCTCCGACTTCTTCCTTAGGAACTCACAAGCCTTATTTTTCCTGAGCCGAGACAGATGGCTTAAATCAACTCACAGAAACTGTCTTGGGACCTTCATGAAAATAGAGACAGAATGAGATTTCAGGGTCATTGATAACTGAAAGCCATGGAAACTAAGTTAATTGTCACATAAGGGCTATTGTCACCCACACCCACAGGTATGTAACCCTCCTCAGAAGACGGTTACCATGTGTTTTCTTAAGAAGTCCCTTTCATGTGAACTACATATAGCCCAGTACTTTTGAATGTTATCAGAATTAATGGAAGAAAATTATATATTGTTAATAAAATCATGTTGTTTTCCAAATTTTTCTCAATTGCCAGAAATAAGATAGACCTATATGAGTCTTTTTAGAGAAATTTTAATATCAGGGCATAAGTATGGTGGCAGTGCATATAAAAACATTTCTTAGAAAACATGAGAACATAAAAAGCCATTCAGCAATCTGTGTGTTTTTTTCAGAAGTGAAAATTAAATTTAAGAAATTAAGTGGTCCTTCAATGATTCATGAGAAGTGTATCTCAAGGGAATCTTTTTTGAAGTCTTTGAGCTGACTTTACACTCAAGGAAAAAGTTATTGCAAGAGTTAAGAATTGAAATTTATATTCTAAAGTCTGAGGAGTTTTTTGCTCTGATATGTACTTCAGAAACATACTAGGTATGAGAGTTTATAGATTTTATTGTGCCTCAGACAAAGAGAGAAGAAGGGGAAAATGGGTTGCTTTAATTCTATATGGTGTTAAGTAAATCAGTAGAGCCTGAATTTATCAGAAATGTGATGAAAGCATGTAGTGAAATCTAAGTTCCAAGCAGAAAGACAAAAGGAGGAAACCAAGAATGACAAGTTCACTTCTTCACAAGTTCACTTCTTCACTGGTTCATTTATTTACTAACATGTACATCTGAGATGTTCAGAATGCTACCTGCGTGGCAGTAGGAGTAGGGATTTCAGGCAGCTTGTGTGGTTTTATTGGCACATTGGTTAAGTTCTGGTATAGGTGAAGGCAGCCTGTGATCTTGCCTCAAGTCAATGAGAATGTCTTTGCCCTGAAGCTTTTCATTCATTGAGGATGTATTTTTCTCTGTACACACAGAACCGTAAAGTCCTAGCCCTCTAGGTCTGATAGCTCAATAGTGGAGAGAAATAGGCAATCGCGATATAGAGGATGGAACAAGTGACTGTACTAATGAATCAATAAATCACTAAATGAAAATGTGGGTGCCAGTGAGACTCCATTTTTGAGACTGGAAGAATGTTCAGTACAGAACAATTTTGAGCATACTTACATGGCATAAAATTTAGAGAACTTGTAGAAAATAATCTAGAAATGTAGAAAATTAGAAACAATATTAGAAAGCTGCAGGGAGCTCAAAAAGCACAAACATGTGGATAAAAGATCTTCAAAAAAGCAGGCAACTAAAATGAGGTTATGCTTTAGTTTTTACTGATGACCTCTGTATTCCAACACATCAAATTCTTTTTAAAAAAATCTCCAGTCTCTTTGTGCCTGTGAGTAAGGAGAGAGCTTGTTCATCAACACAGCACAGCCTTATGCAACTCCCCCTCTCTCCAAAACTCAGTGGGGAGTGCGTCGTGGCCCTTTTGAGTCCTGTTACCTCCTAGTTATTGCCACACAGAGTTATGTAAAGGTCACCAATTTCAACTCACTGACTTGTATGCATTGTTGATGTGAAGAGATTCCATCAAGTATGTCATAAAAAGACAACTTGGGGTGTTTGAAAGTTTGGGGGCTAACGCTGACATTATGTATTGGAAACAAAGTGAGTGAAGTACTTTCTTTCATCTGGGTTGTAGCTCTCAAAGTTTCACTAAAATACTCTCTCGTCCTGAATATCTGAGTGGATGAGTAATTAAATAATCTGCTTCGGGAAGGCTAATTAGTTTAACCATTACTCAAGGCCTGCTGCCACCGGTCTCCCCATCTGCCCCTTCACAGGCGCACCTGGCACTCGGCATTGTCCTGCCTCTGTGGTGGGCGCCTCCCCAGGCCGCCTCTGTGCACAGAGAATGGAGCTCAGCCTCCGGGGGAGCAGACCTGCTCTCCTCACCCGCACACCAGGTTTCCACACGCTTATTCTTGGGCCCGCTCGGAAATGGGGAAGGTAATGATTTATTGAAACTTTCCCCCAAGATTTTAGAGTGTGACTCTCTGCCCCAAAGAATAAATGAGAGTAATCATCTATCTAATTTCCTTGTGGGTGTTGTGTGAGATCTTTGTAGGGAAGAAATATGGAGGGGTGTTAATTGAAACAAAGCCCCTGCTGGATCAGAGTCTGTAGTGGGAGTTTCATTAGTGTTTTTCTCCTACTCAGTCAGCAATGCAGGCTATGGGACTGGGAGCTCACTGGGAACCGTTATATCAGCGGTTTTCCTATTGAGTGGCATTCAAATGGTCTAGGATGTGTTTTATCCTTGGAGACACAATCATTTCTCGCATTATTTGTGCTTTCTTTTCTAACAGCAGAGGCAATGGTAACAGGTGATGGTATATGCAGAGGCACAAGTTCTAACAAATGAGATGTTAATTAAATATATATTTACCATTAGTCCATCGTGCAATATTGCATACAGTAGGCTGCCCGCCGCTTCCGTGAGCTAGCGAGAACTACAGCGTGCCGTTGGGAGCCATGGGGCTTCCACAGAAGGCAGAACTGAGCCCCTTTTGCTCATGGGAGCTGGGAGAGAGCCATGATGCTTCTATGGGAGCCAGGAGGGACCCAGGCTGATTCTGTGGGAGGCGGGAGGGAGCTGTGCTGCTCCGATAGGAGGCTGGCCTGCTGTCCCCTCTCTGGGCCTGCACTCAGCTGCAGAGGCTGAGGGCTGGCTCTCCTGTCCATGTCCCTGTTTGCTTCGGCTTCAGGGGCCTGGCCCAAGCCTGAGTGCAGTGACTTGCCAACCCTCCTGTCTGTCTCCGTCTTCACTCCTGGCCTCACCTGCATACACAACCTCCTCCTGTCCGGTCATGACCTGTTACTAAGTCCCAGGCCTAATTTGCATATTTTGATATTTCCATATATATAACTAATTTGCATACACACACACACACACACACACATATATATACATATATATATATATATATATATATATATATATATATATATATATATATAAAACTATTTTACAAATTGGAAAAAAGAAGTATCCTTGTAACTTAAGAGCCATGGCATGAAAGGCAGGTTTTCCAGCCTATTTGAGCCCCCGTTCCCCCACAGAATGTAGGGGAAACTACACCATCAGTGATTGCACTGTGAACCAGGAGGTTTTCAGAGATCTATAGGTCAAAACTATTTTTATAAGAACACGAGGATATGACTTGCTTTTTTTTGCTCTCATTCTCTCCTGGGCATACAAGGTTGGCCAGAGGCTACTCAACATGGGACATTGCAATGTACTAAATACAGAAGCAGATATGAGAATCCAGATGTTGTTTTTGTTAGCCAGACATTGCAGGCATTTGCAAAAGTATAAAACTGTGCCACTTTTTTTGTGTGTGCTAATCTTAGTTTTGAAATCTATCTTACAAATATTTCATAATTACATATAGTTTCCATTAATTAACCTATAATGGGATTATTATTTTTACTTCACATATAATAAGGTATATTTTAAACTCTCCATTTTAATGCCAAATATAGTAAACATCGGTGGATATCACCCTCATAAACAAAAGTGTGTTGGAGTCCTCAATGATTAATCTAGAGTGTAAAGAGCTTCTGAATGCAAAAAGTTAGAGAATCAATGGTATCTGTGTGTTGTGGAGTTGATTACAATATGTATCCTCTTCATAGGATCGTTTGAGGTTTAAATATTTCCTGTAAAGTATTTAGAACAGTGCTTGACATAGTAACTCTTCAATAAATAGTAACCATTGCTATATTTTCAAGCTGTGACATGATGCCTTGCAATGGCAAAGGCTGAAGGAGTTGGTAGGGTATCCCTAAAGGAAGGGCCTGGGTAAAATCATGAGCCAAAGGTGCAGGAGCTACAGTGGGACTGAAGCCCATCCTGTCACATTCAAAAGACTGAGAGAACACAAGCAAAACATGCAACAGATATATTTTTTTAAATGAAGGTATTTATTTATTTATTTTATTGATTAAGGTATTACACATCCCCCTATTACCCTCCTCTCCTCCGCTCGTGCCTTCACACCCCTAGTGTCTGTGTCCATTGGTTATGCTCTTGTGCATGCATATAAGTCCTTTGCAACAAATATTTTTTACAATTAAAATATTTGTGAAGATAGCCCTATTTCCTGTATGACCTTTTGCTAAAAAGCTTGACATTTTAAAAATAACTTTCATAGAAATAGCAGAATGCACCTTCCCATTGAAAAAAGGTTAAGTTTTATTTTTTGATGAAATTATTACCTGATATTCACTTTTGGACGCAGCTTTCAGTGCGGCTTTGCAGTGTTGTTGTGCTGGCTGCTTGCTTGGGTGCACTCTCTGTCGATGAGACCCTGAGCTCTGAGAGTTTGAAAACATTTTATTCATCACTATATCCTAGTACCTAGGACTTTGCCAGACCTAGAGTAAGTTCACACTAAGTATTTACTGAGTGAATTAAAGTTCTCATCATCATTGGATGGTATAGTCACAGTTAGCAGAATATTATAAGTAATGAAAATAGAATTTTAAATACTTTAGAATAAAGGAGTTTAACCTAACAACCAGAACTAACAGAAGTCACAGTTAGGGAGGTTAATATAGGATTCTTTAATACCACATGTCTTTATTACAGTAAAGGATGCTGACTGGATTTATACCAGGCCCAGGTCAATTAAAAAGCATGTTATACTTTATTTTTTAGAAAATCAAAGTAGAAATCACACAGATGAGCTGGCAGTATTTGTTACAATGCCAGCTTGCTTGATGTGCCTTTGGAGCCGAACCTTTCCAATACCCTGTGTGTGTGGAGCAGTCTGGCGCAGTGGCACTGAGAAGGCCTAGGGATCATTCTCCACGCTCACTGGGTGCTGGTGCTGCTCTAGCTCCAGGGCATCCTCAGGGGGGACCATCTGTCCAGTGGGGAGCAGGGCTGCGCAGTGGTTCTATTCTTACCCATTCGGGGCGCATGCTGGCTTCCTTGGTGGCAAGGGAACACTGGTCTGTCTCCAGCAGGCCTGCCTTCCACACTCATGCAACAGATGGTTCCGCATGCCCTTCCGTGGAGGTCCGCACACATCCCACTCCCAGTATATCCCCCTTCGCAGGCTGCTTCCTCTTGGGGAGCGTTTTTCTAAATGTGCAGACGCTTTGGGTCTTTTCTGGGCTTTACCAATGCCAATGTCCGGTTGGCATCCCTGAGGACAGCCTTACCATAGGCTTCACTTGCAGAAGCATCAGCGACATCCCAAAGACTCAGGGTTCTCATCTATCATTCTGTTGTTATTTATTATCATCTTTCGTTGAGAGTGTCTGGGTCTTTATATTGTAAGACTTTAGAAACTTGGGATTAATTTGCCATTTGGGCATAACATTAAATAAGAAAAAAAATAGCTCTGTTTTGTTTCTCTTGGAGAGAAAACTCTGATTTTAACGGAAAGAGAAGTCAGTACTATCTCTTTTGTTTAGCTGTGTGTATATTGTTTTTGTCCTTCTTTTATTCCTATTCTGCGATAAGCGTCCACAGCTCTCAATGAAATATCCCATGGCATTTGTTTTGCAGTCAGGAAGTCAGTATCCCCTTCATAATGAGCTACTGGCTCTGCAACAAATCAAAACAAAACAGTGATGCATGGCAAAGGCACAGTTGTCAGTTTCTAGCAGATGAGCTCAGGCCTTCAAGCAGGAGCAAGAGTGTGAGTGTGTTTAATTTTCCTTGGGTAGCATGCGAGTCAAGGATTCTTTATATTTTACACAAAGCTGTTTTTAAGAACCCTGAATTTGCATGAAAAAGATGCTGGTCCCAGTTGGTTTCACACATATATTGGAACCATGGGGGTTTGAAGATATAGTTTGCTAAGAAACGGGTAAACCACAGTCAAATGAGATTACTATAAAAAAATTAGACAGATCCATTTATTTTTAATACTTTAACTTAATTATTTGAGCCCAGAAATGTTAAGAGCTAGAAATCCTGAGAATTGTATCGACAATCTATCACTTCCTTAATTTTAATAGATAATAATAACTCTTCTTTCATACCAAATACAAATACAATTCCCCTGACAAAAAGTCCTACTAACAACAACAAAATATACACACATGGGATCCCAAAGATTTCAAAAATTGAACCTCAAAAAAAATATATTTTTGTTGTTCTTTAGCCTGAAACTCTCTTTTCAAGGGAACTATTTTAGAAGCCTGGCACATGAAATAGCTCAAAATCGGGGTGCCCTGCTGTAGTGGGATTTAGCTGGCACAGCCCTTGCCCCAACCCTGGGCTGTTACTTTGAAATATGCATTACATTTCCCGAATAAGTGATTTAAAACAATTAAAGAGACACTTGCTTGTATTAGGAATTGTGCTCCTTGACCACCTAAATACTTTGCATCACATAGCCAGCCTTCAGCAATTTCCCATCTCCTAAATGAGGAGGACTAGTTTGCAGAGCTAGGATTAGGGGTTGTCTTTCCTGTGATCCAGACTGCTCGGAGATTCTTCGTGTTTACATCACACACTCTGCATGGTTGTTTGAAATTGGGCACATCTCTGTTCACGCAGTGGTAGGTCAGCTCATCGCTACAGTTGATGTTTCTAGTTTCTTCACATTTTACTCTCTGTTCCTCCAAATCAAATGCTTGACATGCTGCCGCTTTGGAGATGACCCTTTTATGTTGGCTTATTCACACTTACTTTATTGAATGCTAAAAAACATAATGTTTGGGCTGATCACAAAATTTTCTGATTTATTCATATTTTTCCACTTAAAAGCTATGTAATGGCTAAAACTATTGCAGTTTTCTTGAATTGAATGAGATTTGACAAGCACCTGCACCGTGTGATAATTGCCAAATAGGCAATCTCTTTTAAGATAAAATAGTGTTGTTTCTAACCTTTAAACTGCACTAGTTGTTGAAGGAAGATCGTGCTAAGATTAGATTCTCGGTGTTTCTAGAAAGTCTTCTTTATGCTAAATTTCTCTTGTAAAAAGTTATCATGCCATTAGCATACACACACACATACACACACACACACACACACACATCTATATATAAAAATGTATGTAGAGGCCTGGTGCACGAAATTCATGCACTTGTCGGGGAGGAATCCCTCAGCCTGGCTTGTGCCCTCTCATAGTCTGGGAGCCCTCAGGGGATGTCTGGCTGACAGCAGGCAAACATCCTTAGCACTGCCACAGAGGTAGGAGAGGCGTCTGCCCCCTGGTGATCAGTGTGTGTCATAGTGACTGGTTGTTCCACTATTTGGCCAATTTGCATATTAGCCCTTTATTATATAGGAGACACACACACACACACACACACACATATAATCTTTCTCTGAAGATTCAGCCATCAGGAACAATGAATGATGATGCCAGGAAATTTTTCAGAACATTCCTCCATTTCTATTATAGGTCTGTATCTTCTGGGCAGAATTCTCAGAGTGTGGTCCTGGGGTCCTGGCTACTTCCGAGAGCCTTTCAAGGAACCTGCGACTTCAGAATTACTTTTGTAACCACAATAAGGTGTTATTTGCATTTTCCACTCACATTCTTACATGGGAATTCAGTGGAGTTTCCTGCAGACTCCACGGGGTGCCATCACAGTACGTTGAATGCAGAAGCAGGTTTGAGAATCTCACTTTCTTCTTTTAGGCCAGACTTCAAGAATATTTGCAAAATTTTAAAGCAGTTCCATTCTTCTCATTACATTTATTTTTGTTTTGGAATATAGGCTTATTTTTTTCATCAAAATGTCTTACTTGTGTGAATATGAGTTTGTTATTATTTTTATTTTTAATGAATTATTGTATATTTTTAAAACTATCTGTTTCATCAATAGATATAACTCACATAAACTTAAGCTCTTTGGGACCTCAGTAATTTTTCAGGGTGTATAGGGGTCCTTCCTCAAATATTCGACTATTGCTATTCTATTAGCCCCCTATTCAACATTCTTACACAGAAATTTACATTGTTGAAGCTTACTTTTTACCTGATCACCTGTGGAGGCTATACTTTTCATAATTTTAAATGTACGTAAAAAAGCTTTTGTGGCCACCAGAACTAGAAGGTACCCTGTGGGTATCCTTGTGTATTTAAGTGTATGTGCTGTATACCATGTACCATGCATATTGTACATCATGTAAATGCAAAGTGGTATTATTATTATAGTAGGCCATTGGTACTTGGTTGTGTGACTGATTCCTTATTTAGAAAATCACCAACATTTCTTTTGTTCCTACACAGTGGCCCTTAGTAGGTGTTGCAGAGATGAACTAAATATTAATGATCTCAGCATTCAGGAAAGCAGCTATGAGGTATTAACTACACAACTAACCATGCACAAAAGTATATTAATGAGCTTTTTTTATTATTACTTTTTAATTTTTTGTTGTTGTTGTTGTTGTTGTTGATCTTAGAGAGAGGAAGGGAGAGGGAGAGAGATGGAAACAATGAGGAGAAAGAATCATTGATTGGCTGCTTCCTGCATGCCCCCACTGGGGATTGAGCCCAAAATCCGGACATGTGCCCTGACTGGTAATCAAACCCATGACCCTTCAGTTACAGGCCAACGCTCTATCCATTGAGCCAAATCAAATAGGCTCAATTTTTGTGTTTTTAGCTGCTACTATTATGTTTGGAGGCAAACATATCACTGAATAAACAATTGAGGTGAAGATAGTTTAGACCAGAGTTACATGGGTCTGTACTCAGTACACAGAGGAAGCCAGGGCTGAGGTGAGGGGTTATCATCCTAACCTTAGTGTCGTCACATGCGTCATAGGAGCTCTGGGCTCCGGTAATGTGCTAGTGGTTTACTTAGGTGGTGGGGACTAGGGCAAGTTCACATCACGGTTATTCATCAAGCTGTGCACTTGTGGTTTCTTAATCTTTATATGTAACATTTTAATGAAAAAAGTACAAAAGCTAAAAATCTTCAATTTAACATATCACTGCACAATGTTAATTGCTTACAGTATGTACTTTAAAATATTTATGTGAAGGCTCCTCGATGCTTATTGCCAGTCCTTAATTTTCTTAAATCTAAAGCTTTCCGGTGGGTCATTTGTTCAGGATCATGGCAGTGAATCAGTTGGTGCTGAGTATTCAGTTTGTAAGGAATCTGATGAAGTCGCTCTTTCTTCCTCTCTCATCCCCATCCCCATCCCCATCCCCATCCCCATTCCCATCCCCATCCCCATCCCCACCCTCATCCCCAGCCCCATCCCCACCTCCATCCCCATCCCCATCCCCACCCTCATCCCCATCTCCATCCCCACCTCCATCTCCATCCCCATCCTCATCCCCATCCCCATCCCCATCCCCATCTCCATCCTTATCTCTCATCTTCATCTCCAGCACGCACTTGCACCCGCGCGCTCTCTCTCTCTCTCATAATGATTTTAGTAAAAATAAAAGAAAGTGATCCAACCAGTTTAAAAATACATATTTTGGAAAAGTTTTTAATCAAAGTAATAAATGTACACAGTATTTATAAGTTTGTACTCCACCCCTCTTTCCCTACCTCCAGATCTTTGCCCTGCAAACCACTTTCCATGTGCTAGCTCTATCTTCTGTATTTTTCATTCTTATATCTACAAAATATATCTGTGTTTTATTTCTAGATTTTATCACTTTTGGCATTATAAATTGTCTTCCTAGTATGAAAATAAGGATTTAGTGCTTCTATACCACCTATCTCTCACACTTCCCTTCTACAAATGTTTTCATTGTTGTAATTTAATTCGTTAAATTAATTAATTATAATAATAAAATTTAAGTAAGTAATGTTCACAGTTGATTGTAATAAAATTCTAGTTTTGCATTTCTGGAATAACTTCACTCTTTCCAAGAGTTATTAATTGCCATTGGCTTAGATTTTCATATTCCAATCCCAGGTTCTTAAAAGACTTTTCCATTAAAAGTCTAAAAGTTCGCTCAGTAATTACAAACACAGAGGTTAATTTACTTTTTAACAGCTTTGTTTTTTCTGAGAATCATCCACTGGAGACTCTTGGTTCTCTAAATTCCTACATAGCTGTTTGTCCAGCATCGTAGCTGGATTCCTACAGAGCTGTTTGTTACCTGCTACTCATTGCTTCCTCTTTATTTTTTGGGGTGAAGGTATACTTCCCAGTGAGAGAGAATTTATAGATTAATTTGATATAAAATTTGACATGATATTAAGCCTTCTGACTCATGAATTTGGTGTGTGTGTGTCTGTGTGTGTATGTGTGTGTGTGTGTATTCCTTTAATTGTTCTAAGCAGTGTTTTCTAGCTTTCAGTGTATCTGTGAAATAAAAGTTAAAGTATTTTGTTTGTGATACCATTACAAATAAACTTTTAAATTTTAAATTTAAAATTAATTGATTGTATTATGGGGTTAGGGGTTGATGTGGGCTGGATCCTCTCGATCCTCAAGAGGAACCTCTGCAGTTGACATATCCCTCTGGATATTTTGTACATGGGTGTGGGACTAGCCTGTTCCACCTCTCTACCCCTCTTTTCATTCTCGATGTGGCTTCTTTATATCTTTAGTTGTAAGACTTCTGTTCAGCTAGATTTCACAAGGTTCTGAATGATGGTTCCGTAGTTTAGTTGTAATTTTGATGTGGTTGTGGGAGAACTTGAGGACCACATTTACCCGCACTGCCATCTTGGCCAGAACCCAGCCCCTGCCTTTCTGGCAGTCATGGGCATTTCAAAGGTTCAGTTAGGAGAGGAGAAACACTCTCATTATCTGAGAATTGAGTTGCTTCATCAATGCAGTTAGCTGATCCCAGATAGAGGGAAAGCTGAGGAATGTAATATTATTCAAATACTAGTAGTTTAACATCTTCATAGAAATAGAAACGTTTAAGTGACAAGCAGAAACGTTTCAGCACTCATTGCTGAATCTATCCTGATTCTGCACCCCCTTCCAAAGTTCTCTGCCCTCAGCCTGCACCCCCTTGTGAATACTAAAATCTGAGGATTACTGGAAAAGCTTACTCACCCTTTTTGTCATTTATCAACATTTTTAAAGAATAATTGAAAAGATGTCCAAAATGCAGATATCTATCTTTTTAAAGTATTCTTAAAATCCCTTGGGATATTAGCTTTTTTGGAAGTGAAATCAGAATTACAATTATAAAAGATACGAAAAGAACCCCTTTGTAAAATAAAGAATACTAAAATAAATAATCTGATTTTTCTTTCTACATATTTCCTAGATCCTGAAAAACTATATGCAGAATTTTTCCTGGCTCCTGAAAAACGATATGTAAAAATTTTATTAGCCTTTGAAGTAAGGAAAACCTAATTTTGATCCTAATATACTACATACCAGGGGGGGCTTGGCTTGTTACTTAGCTTCGCTGAGCCTCTGTTTCCACATCTATAAAGTGGGGATAATAAAATGTACTATTATCAGGCTCATATAAGATCAAGTAAAAGTTTTCACAGGTGCCTAATACATAACAAGTCTGCAAATGATTTTCTCTTATATTTCAATAATGATACAGTTACTTTTTGTTTGCTTTTTAAAATTCAGTATCAATATAAAGCAACAAAGATATAAGAAAATTAAAAATATATATGAGCAAAGTTTGTACAGAGAGGACACAGAAAATTTATTTACAAATGTGTTATAATTTAATGAACTTAAAGTTTTGTTCAACATTTCTTTGGCTATTTTTGAATCCTAGGCAAAAAAATAAAAATAAATCTCTTTCATGACACTCAATGAAAACAATGCACTAATGACCACTCACTTTAAATATTTATAGAAAATGTAGTGGAGGAAGTGAGCTAAACCAAGGAAGGAGTTCCTCTGAGGCCTCAAAAGAATGTTCTGAGCCTTGCAATGCACCGCTCACCCCAGGAGAATGGCCAAGTAACCCTGCCCTCTGTCTCTCCAGGGAGAAACTGGCTGTGGCCCGACTGCAGCGAGAAGTTGCCGAAAGGAGAAGTGAGGGCGCCATGGTAAGTCCTGGCTGGTTTGCCCTGATCCTGCACCCCTTTCCAAAGACCTCCATCCTGACCCTGCACCCCCCCCAAAGGCACCCACCCTGATCCTGCTCCCCCTTCCAAAGCCCCCACCCTGATCCTGCACCCCCTTCCAAAGCCTCCACCTGATCTGCACCCCCTCCAAAGGCCTCCACTTGATCCTGCACCCCTTCTAAAGACCCCCACCCTGATCCTTCACCCCCTTCTAAAGACCCCCCACCCTGATCCTGCACCCCCTTCCAAAGCCCCCCCTGATCCTGCACCCCCTTCCAAAGACCTCCACCTGATCCTGCACCCCTTCCAAAGACTCCCACCCTGATCCTGCACCCCTTCCAAAGACTCCACCCTGATCCTGTACCCCCTTTTAAAGACCCCCACCCTGATCCTGCACCCCCTTCTAAAGACCCCCACCCTGATCCTGCATCCCCTTCTAAAGACCCCCACCCTGATCCTGCACCCCCTCCAAAGCCTCCACTTGATCCTGCATTCCCTCCAAAGACCCCCACCCTGATCCTGAACCCCGGTCTCCAAAGGTCCCTGGTTTGAAAAGCGTTTTGTCTCATGAAGGACAGCTAAGAAAATATTTGCTTGCAGCAAAATGAATGCTGTATTTGTACATAATGTGTTTATAATTTAGTATGGACAACTCTGCCATTTACAGAGAGGAGAATGAGAGAGAGAGAGAGAGAGAGAGAGAGAGAGAGAGAGAGAGAGAGAGAGAGAGAGAGAAAGTAAGGGAGAGACAAAGAGATTATGAAAAATAACTATTTGGGCTTTGAAGAGGATGTTCAAATGTTCACATGGTAATAAGGCTTCATTTTCTTGGTCTACTGAATGTCCAGGCTTCCAGCTGTGAGCTCAATATCCATAAATGAGCAATCTTAGATTTTCAGATAAGGACAGTTCAACGTGAGTCAAGCATCTCAGTTCTTTAGACCTCAAAGACAAACCACCCTAAGGGACACTAAGATGTTTGCTAATATCATTGTATATAATTCTTTTCTTTTTGCTGTTTAAAGGGCATCTCTCCCTATCCTTTTCAGCATGTGTCATTTAGAAAACTGTGTTCTGAATTGTACTAAAAGTCAGTGTGGTTGTTTTGGTCCATTTCAACTTCATTTTATGGGTGGTTTTTGCCAGAGTATGTGCCTGTATTCTACTCTAACATCGGAGATAGCTGTCTGGTGACCCATGTGCATATGGGGATTAACTGCTGCTGCTACCTCTGAGCGGGGAAATTTCATGCCAGATTTCTCCCCACTTCTGACAATACAATAACACATGTACAATTTTTCAGCAAAAGAATTAGCTCTTTTTGAAAAATGAAGTGATGCATTTTTAGATCCTGAAAGCTGCTGCCATTTGATTTCATGAGAGTTAATTGATAATCAAGCCACTGAAAAGAGTAAGATTTTAAAAATATGCTGGCCTCACACTTCTCTGAAGAGGGATAGCAAAGGGCTGCAGCAAGGGGCTGCATGTGAGTGGCCCTGGAAGGCGCGTTGGCCGTGGAGCAGCTAAAACACTCATGGGATCATGTGGTTTGCTGATCTTAACGCAAAGAGGACCGTGAATGTTCAAATAATATGAAGCATCTGCTCACAAGCTTTTTAGAGCAATGAGTTGGAAATAAGTTGAAGAAAATGAAGGTTTAGTCTAATGGTAAACTGAAAACCTTCAGTCTGGTGTTTGTCTGCCAAAGGTTGAGGGCTAGGACATTCCTCAGCATTTCACTCTTTTGCTCAGGGCGTGTCCCTACTCCTCAGCTGTGCTCCACTGACAGCGAGGAAGGCTTTCTCAGGTCTCGGTTGCTTCATTTTTAAAACTAGGAGTTGGAATTGTATGATCCATGGTCCCATCAGCTTCGTGGATCATGCCACTGGACATTTTATTCATAGAAAGTTTGTTTGATGGTGAGCTCTTTCTGATAACAACTAAATAATAGTTAAGCTCATAAAAAGAACAAGACTCTGAAGAGTATATCTTTCTGACTTTGACAGTGAATGGGCTGGAGATGAAATCCCAGATTAACTCTCTTGTCTTTTACAAGACAAAACTTTCTTTTAAAACATTATAGAAGTAATTGTTCAGTGTGGAAAATACCCAGAAAATATAGACAAAATGTAACTTTGATTGCTGTAAAATAACTTTGGAAAAGTTTCGGTGTTTTATTACTCTTAATTTAATGGCGGTAATGAAAGAGTCACGTCTATGCATTGATTGATTTATGTGTCCAGTAACATTCTAGGCACTGGGGAACCAGTGGTGATAAAAAACACACAAACAGGAAAGAGTCTGAGCATTTACATTCTAGCAGTTGTGGAAACAGACATTCCATGGAATTAGAATGTTGGATGGTGGGAATAGCCATGAGAAATAATACCAAGGTAGGGGACGTGGGAAGTTTAGGCCATAGCTATGTTCATTTCAGTAGTAAATCACTGAAAAGTTAGTATTTGATCAAAAATCAAAGTGGGTGAGGGAGTGAACCATGCACCCCCTTCCAGGAGGAGCATTCCAGGCAAAGATGAGCAAGCGCAAAGGCTGCTGCCTGAGGAAGCATGGGACAGGATGGCCAGGGTGGGGTGAGGGGGGGTGCATGGTGGGTAGAGGGAGAGGGCAAACAGGAGAAGATGATGTCAGAGAAGGGATGGGGCTGAGGGTAAGTCACCAGTGACCCCGAGCTTCCCTGGTTCCTGCTCTGGGTAACTGGAGCCTTTGGAAGGCTGTGATATGATTGGAATTACCACTGTTCGTATCACTGTTATTTCCCCTTTCATAATTTATCACACTTCCATTCCATAGAGACACCATAAGCCCTCATTTTCTTTAATGCCCTTTATTCTGTTTGTTTTTTAATATTTTCCCCTCTTTCCTTACCTACTAGTCAAATCCCCCTGAGTTTTCTACTTAATTATAGGCTTGAGCTTTTTTGCTCTTAGGATTCATTTATTTCTGAAGTCCTGTTCTTTCACCTGACAACTCCTTAAATCAGGCAGTTCTATTAATCCTCCAAATTTAATTCTGGCTGTTCCAAGCCCAGGAATGTAGTCACGTCCATAACAACGAGATCACCTCTTGTTTTAAAAGACTACTATATATATAGCATTCTATATTTTGACCCACACAAAAAGAGAAATGGTGTTCAAACGTTATTTAAGCAATATTTTCAAAAAAGTTATGCAATTGAGGCAGGTACAGGCAGTCCTTGGGTTATGTCAGACTTGACATATGTCCTTTCATGGTTATGTCGCCATCTCCCATTTATTTATTTTAAAAAAAATGTTCTGTCATTTCGACGTATGTATATGTACTTTCTGTTTTTTATTATTTAGTTAGCATGAGTAAAGGTCAGGAATCTTTCTATTAAATTGTTTTTACTGTTTCACTTCATTACTGCTGTGTATGTGCTCCATGTGAGTGACCTAGGTGCTTATGTAGGTGGGTTGCGACTTACGGCGAAAATCGCATTACGTTGAGCTGTAGGAACGGATCTCCAACGTAACCTGGGGACCTATTGTTGTTATTTTTAAAACCATTAAACCTGTTATAATTAATGAACCTGTTATAAATAATGTCTTTAATACAAAGCATGCCTTTATCATAATTTGACTTAATGCAATGAATCTCTTTACTTATATGTTCTAGGAATAGTACCCAAGGCACCATTCTTTTGGTATTTGTTTTATTTTTTTTAACATACTTTTTACTTGGGAATGATTTTAGACTTTCAGTAAAGTTGCACACCTGCATACCCTTTAACCAGTTTTGTAGTGTTTAACATCTGAACATAACTATATAATTATCAAAACTAAGAGATTAACATTGCCATGTTAGTATTAACTACATTCCAGACTTTATTATAATATCACCAGGTTTTCCAATAATGTTCCTGTTCTGATCTGGATGCACTCCAGGGTACCATACTGCCTGCAGAGAGGTTCCCTTTGATGACTAGTTGACACGTGTGTGGGAGGAAGAACATGAGCTTGAGGATGAGATAGGTCTGGATTCAAAGCCTAGCTCTACCAGCTGATAGTTGTATGACCTTGGACATGGTATTTTATTGGTTTGTATGGATTCTGCATGCTCTATTGTTCTGTTAACTCAAGTCTTTGGGGAGGCTTTCTTTCAATATTAGAAGTTTCATATTTGCTTCTTTTGTTCTTAACTCTCCCTTCCATGAAATAGTAACTACAAACATTGTTTGCATTCTTATCTTTCATTATTTTTCACAAATGGCTATAAGATTATATTTCTCTTAATTCTGGGAAATTGTGTTTCAGCTTGTGCTTCCTCTCATAGGCTCGGTTTACTGCAAGATCTATTCTGTCCTTCAGACTCCAGTGTCATCTTAAATTTTGTTTTATGTGAAAAGACCCATTCCACTCAAGAGTTATAAAGATACTCATTCTCATGATCTTCTAGAATATATATAGTTTTTATTTTCTGCATGTAAATCTTTGAAAATTCAGGGTAGAGTTAAATTGATGTGAGGTAAGGATAAAAATAACGTTTTTGCAAATCAATAGTCATTTTTCATCATTTATTGAGCCAGTTAACCTTTATCATAGTCCAAATACCCATTCAATATGGATGTCAATATAGATCAATTACTGGACTAACCATACTCTTCCATTCACTTTTATGGAGAGAGATAGAAAGAGATTGGCTGGGAAACTGGCTGCCTCCTGCATGCCAGGGATCAAGTCAGCCACCCAGGTACATGACCTTGACCAGGAATCAAACTTACAATCCTTGGTGCTTGGGCCAATACTCTAACACTAAACGTATCATCCAGAGCTCTTGTGATCATATTTTTTTCTGCAAACTAGTAAAGACAACTTTACTTATTAAATAGAAGTAAGAGTTAGTAATATGTATTTGTTAAATAGCAAAAATATTTTATATGTACCTATGATACAATAACATATCTTAGAGAGAATATTTCAGGTTATATAAACAATTTGTGCATGGGGGCGGGGGGTGTCCCTCAGCCTGGCCTGCAATGATGCCAGCATCTCGCACCCTGTAGGCCTCTGGCCAGAGGCCAGCTTGCCCTCCCTCCCTCTGTGGGCCTCATTGCCAGGGTGACGCCACCAGCATCCAGTGCCTGGGCCACTATGGGTGGCACCATCTTTGTGATGGAATGATAGTTAATTTGCATATTACCCTTTTATTAGATAGGATGGCTCAAATAGAATTGCTGTTTTCTTATGTTTATTTTTGTTTTATTTTAGAAGAATATTACTTCTCCACACTGTTCATCTTGGTTTTTGATTGAAGAAATATTTGCATCTGCAGAGCACTAATACCCTACCAAGCATAATTTTATTAAAAATGCTTGGGCTATAATTATTCAGTACATCAATATTCTGTGTTTCTTATCATCCCAGTGACTACTTTATATTTGGGAAAAATAAAGATACCACTTTTTCATTACACCTATAAAGGCACTAAGGAGACACAGCGTCCCTGCTTACCTGGTTAGAAGATGCCCTATTTCCTGCATTCACCTATTCAGACACTGGCCTGGTGTTACCCTACTGTCCTACAGCTAAATTCATAACCATGTCTCTTTTTTATTTATTTTTCACAATGCACATCCAAGGAATAATGATCAATGATTGAGATACTGACAGATGGATAAGGAATTTGAGAGAAAGAAGAGTTTGAGGATGTAGGGAGATCAGGACGTCTGGGCTGTCCTCGTTGGAGAATGAGTCAGATTTGCAGTATCAGTAGCCCTCCCCGGGTCTTGCTCTTCAGTGCCACAGTGTGGACAGTCCGCCATGGCACTAGTCCTGGAGTTGGCTGGGTTAGCTGATACTAACGTGGACAGAACCACTTGGAAGAAACTTCCCTTCTGGGCCTGTATCTGTTCCTTGTTAATTAAAAAAAATAAATTATTTCTTTTAACTTGAGACACATGAAAACTGGGACACTGCACAAAACCCAGGGGTCGTTGCCTTGGTGAACTACCAGAACTTTGCCCAGTTTGCCCTTTTCGTTGCCATTGCTGAGCAGCTGTTTAGACAGCTGTGGGTTTTGGCCTGCGACAGGCAGAAGACTGCTAAGAGGGAGAAAGTCAGTGTTTGAAAACCCAGGAGTAAGAGGGGCAATAACTTGTAGCCCCTAAACATGCCAATTTTGCTAGCTTTCTTAGGGTCAGACATGGGTTTTGGTAGAATTAGAAAATGGGTTTTCACACTAGCCCAGTGTGTGCCATAGCTTATTTCTAACTGCTAGTAGTCCAAGCCGCAAGGTTAGGATAGGAAAAGGTGAATTAAGCTTTTTTAAAAAATTGAGGTAAAGTTGACATATTTGTTTTGGGTACATAACATTAGGATTGAGGTAATCACAATAAGTCCGGTTACCATCTATCACCTCACACAGTTACCCCCCTTCTTTTTTCTTGTGATGAGAACTCTTTAGCTCTCATCACAAGAAACATGTCAACTTTCAAAGATGTAAAACACTATTACTAACTACAGTCACCATGCTATACATTATGCACTTGGGAGTTGTTTATTTTATAACTGAAAATATTTAATTTTGACCCTGTCCCACCTTTAACAACTATCAAACTGTTCTCTATATCTTTGAGTTCAGTTTTTTTTTTTTTTTTTAATATTTCATTGATTTTTTACAGAGAGGAAGGGAGAGAGACAGAGAGCTAGAAATGTCAATGAGAGAAAAACATCGACCAGCTGCCTCCTGCACACCCCACACCAGGGATGTGCCCGCAACCAAGGTTCATGCCCTTGACCGGAATCAAACCCGGGACCCTTCATTTGGCAAACCGACGCTCTACCACTGAGCCAAACCAGCTTCGGCTGAATTCAGTTTTTTAAGATACTACATGTAAGTGAGATCATATAGAATTTGTCTTTTCTGTTTGACTAATAATTTTACTTAGCATAATACTCTCAAGATCCATCTTATATTACTGCAAACAAAAGGATTTCCTACTTTTTTATGGCTGAATAGTATTCTGAGCGGCCTAAATGAGCAAACATTCCTTCCCCTTCCTTCCCTCTCCCCCTCCTCCTCTTCCTTCTTCTCCTTCTGTTTCATAGACACTTTAGAATTCTTTGTTCTATTTCTGTGGGAAAATGCCATTGGAATGTTGATAGGGAATATCTTGAATTTTCAGGTTGTTTGTATAGTATGGGCATTTTAACAATGTTCTTTCTTTTGATCCATGAGCATCGAATACCTTTCCATTTCTTTGCGTCTACTTCAATTTCTTTCATCAGATCTTATGCTTTTCAGTATACAGTTCTTTCATCCCCATCATCAAATTTATTCCTAGCTGTTTTCTTTTTTAAATTTTACTGTTTAAGGAATTACAAATAGTAGTACATACATCTCTTTTTCCCCACACTTTATTTTTTGATCTAATTGTAAATGTAATTGTATTCTTAATTTTTCTTCCTGCTAGTTTGTTACTATCAGTGTATAAAAATGCAACTGATTTTGGAAAAATCTGGGATTTTATCAGCATGGGAAGTTAGCACTTGTCTCTTTTTGTTAATTTACTGGTGTTAAAAACAGTCAAGGCAGTTCAGATTAAAGTCTCATCCAAAGAGAAAAGCATCATTCTCAGGGTTTACATTGGCTAAAATATACCCACAATATATATTTGGACAAAAGGCCAGGAGTGTGTGGTGTTGTTATCCTCCCCACCCCCTTTCTTACAAAAGCCAACATAGTAAGTTATAAAGCTAAGTAGACATGACTTTCTAAGAGTTTAGAATGGCAGGTACCAAACTTTAGGACAGGTTTTGGAATATTTACTAAGTTTTGGAAATAGGCCCTGCATTTTGCTTTGCTCATTTATCTATAGAACTTATCCAGCAGAGAATAATAAATGGAGCCTTAGCTCCATGAAATTTATAACATAGAATACTTATTATACAAATGCATCAATGTCATACTTTTCATGATCCCTGGCTATAGTCAGTGATATCAGAAATCAGTAGCAGCCAAAAAATGGATCACTTTGAAAATTCAGTAAAATATTTTAAGTAATTCATTTTAAACAAACACAAGGGAAATTAAAAATATTTCAGCTGAATGACTCTGAAAAGACTATATATACACAAACTTATGAGATATCAAATTAATATTTATGGTGTAATGCATCACTTTAAATGCATGGAGTAGATAGAAAAAGAAAAGATTATATTGATTAATCTCCAACTCAAGCACTAATAAAGAATAATAAAATAAACCTAAAGAAAGAAGAGAAAGAAATAATGGAACAAAACAGAAACCAATGAAGCTGAAAATTAAGAAAGAAACTAGAAAACATTTTAGCAATAGTAACTTATTCACATCACATAGCAATCATAAGACAATTAGACATGTGAGCACTAGGTATTTGATGGTATTAAGGATTATCATTAATATTCATTTATATTCTTGGTATTATGGTATTGGTTTTTTTTAGTACATATTGTTTAGGTGTACATACAGAAATATTTACCAGTGAAATGTTGTAATGTCTGGGTCTGCTTCAAAATAATTTTAGAAAAGGGAAGTAGGTGAGTTTAGATGAAAAAAAAAAAAGGCCATGTTTTATAACTGTAGAAGTTGAGGGTGTATTTTGCTTTTCTTTCTACTTTTATAGTTTTTTAAAAATTTATATGCTATTTTAAAAAAATATGCATCCTAAAAGCTGCCAGGCTCTGATGATTTTACAGCAGAGATCAAGTGTACCTTTAGTGTGGAGATACTATTTATACAAACTGGTGCTGAAAAAGACAATGAGAAAACTATCCCCAACTCACTATTTTAAAATATACAACATTTTAGAAAAGTTAAATATATATGAATTGCAAAGATAGCACAGAGATTTCCCATATGCCGCATACCAAGATATCAAAACCCCCCAATTATTAACATTTTGCATTTGCATTGTACACTTGTCACAGCTGAAGAACCAATATTGATACACTATAGTTTCACCTGATGTTCATTTTCTATTTCAGAATCATATACATTACATTTACCTGTCATATCTCCTTAAGATCTTTTTGGTTGTGACAGATACTCAGATTTCCCTAGTTTTTGATGAATTTGGACATTTTGAGAACTGGTTAGGTATTTGGGGGGATTTGTCTCATTGAGATTTGTCTGATGTCTTTCTCATGATTAGACTGGGATATGTTTTTTGGAAAGTAGACCACAAGTTAAAATGCCTTTTTAATTACATCGTATCAAGGTTGCATATTATCAATCATACTTGTTACTGTTTAGATGAACCGTGGTTACCTGGCTGAAGCAATGTCTGTCAGGTTTCCACTGTGACGTGCCTCTCCCCTCACCCCCTTCTTACTGTCCTCTTTAGAAGAAGTTACCATGCACAGCCCATACCTGAGATGAAGAGCATTGTGCTTCACCTCCTTAAGGGTGAGGTATTTGCATAAATTATTTTGAATTCTGTCTGGAACATTTGTGTATTCTTCCCTATTTATTTGTTCAGTTATTTATATCACGATACATACATAGCTATTTATTTTGGAATTTAAAACAATATAAGCTACTTTATTGTGTTGCTCAAATTGTCCCAGTTTTGGCCATTAGGAATTCTTTTAGTTGGGAAATTTATCCCTCTGCATACTCTTACCATTGTGTTGTTTTTTCTCCCTCCCTCCCTCCCTCCCTTTTTTTTCTCCCTTCCTTTTCCAAGGAGCACTGGTTCCTTTTAATGAACAAAAGTATTTAAAACCGAGATCTGAGTGCAAGGTGTCAGCTCGCTTTTATGAGGCTTCTTTCAAATGATATTTATTTCAGGAATGCAATGATAGCTTAAAATTAGACAATGCATTAATGTAATTGACATCAGTAATAGATCAAATAGAGAAAATGCTATCTTAATAGATATAGAATAACATTTGATGAAAGTCAATATCAGTTTATGATAATTTTAAAAAATGTAGTCAATCAAGAATAAAAGGGAATTTCCTTATTGATCAAGGAAACTTATTGATAATCTTCATTATACATTGCACTTGTGATATGTTAGAAGCATTGCTTTGAAAATCTGTAACCAGAGCAGGACTCCTGCTCTCACTGCTTTTGTACATTGCTGGGTGTCTTGTATTATTTAAAAATAATGATCATCTAAATAAAAATCAAAAATCAAAGGGACTCTTTAGATAAATTTATAGAGGATTGTTGGATATAAATAAAATGAATATATAAAAATCAACAAAATTCCTACTTATCAGTCACTAAATTTTTCTAGGTGTACTTAAGAAGATAGTGCTTAAAATAGTTTCTAAAAAGGCATACATTCCTTTTTAGGACTATATTGATACAGAAATCACTAAATATTATAAAGATAAACCAAAATTAGTGGAGAGATAGATCTATATTCTTGGAGGGAAAGGCTCAATACCATAATTATATCAATTTACCCCAAAGTGATTACGCATTCCATCTACTGGGTAAGTTTTTAATTTTGAAGAACTCCAATTTATCTATTTCTTTATTTTCTAATATATGTTGGTTTTATCTCTAAGAAAGCTTTGAATTAGTTTTTGTGTTGTTTAAGGAAGGGGGCCAATTCATTATTTTGCACATGGCTCTCCAGTTTTCCTAGCGTCATTTATTGAAAGGCTGTTCTCCCCCTCTCCCCGCCATTGAGTTGTCTTGGCACCTTGTTAAAATCAGTTGACATGAATGTGAAGGTTTGTTACTGGACTTTCAGTTTTTTTCCTATTGACCTTGATGTTTGTCCTTGCACCAGTAGAGTACTGTCTTAATTATGGCAGTAATAAAGTGACACAAGTACTGTGGTGTTTTAAGTTTTGAAACTGGGAAGTGTACATATTCCAACTTCATTCTTCTTTTTCAGAAGTTGTCTTCTAAATGTTGGCATCTATTGATTGCCTTTTTCATTTCATTTTAGCTCCTGTTTTTTTTTTGTTTTGTTTTTTTGTATGAAGAGTAATTTTCTCAATGATAGTTGAGCATGTGTTGTGAAACTCTGGATCCTATTGGAACCTTCTGTGTTGCCAGGCTTCCATTGACAATGCCCCCAGGAGAAGCGGGAGGCTCTGCCTTGTGAGTGCTGCCAGGTTAGGGAAGAAGCCCAGGTTCCCCATCAGCCTCCATTGATACCCAAGGTGGCGCTTCTCATTGCTACTGGAAGTGCTAGCTCTCCACTAGGCCTGCCCTGATATCACCCCACCCATGTGCAAGAGGGGTAGGAGTGCCTGTTACTGTTCCCACATTGCCCTCACTGACACTAAGGGTATTTGGCCTCACTACCACCGAGCAATGGTGAAAAATGCTGTCTCTCCATTAGGCTCCTTTGACATCACCCTCATGGGGAGAGCATGTGGCAGGGAGGGCTGATTCTGGGCAGAGGTGGAAGTCTAGACTTCTCAGGTGGTCTCACTCACTTTGTGGAATCTGGGAGGTCATTACCACCTGACAAGGATGAAAGGCCTGGCTCCCTGTCTGGCCTTCTCTGACACCATTGGATAGGTTTTTTGGGTGCCACATTAGAAACTCCCAGTATGGAAAGCTAGACTAGGAAATACCAGGAATAGAAGTGGAGACTTCAAATACATAACCGCTCTTCACAAACGTGTAATATGAAAGCAGCCTAATATTAAGGTGCTAGCTAGAGAGAGGTATGGGATCAAGGAAGTTTTGGTGTGTTTTTGTTTTTAATGGCTGGCACCATACTTGTTTACATTCTGAGGGCAGCTGTATAGTTGAAGGGGGTCAAGTGAGGTTGAGGGAGGCTATGCAGGAATGATTTGGGAAGAGCATTCTGGACCCCACTTCTTCTCATTCCTCTTCACAGCTTAGTGGTGGGAGGGATGGGGACAGAATAGGGACTGGGAATACTGTAAATCCCCTTTCTTTGGCACACAGTGCTCTTGTTTGTTGTTGTTTTTCTTTGCTTCTAATGGCAATGAACTCTGCAGGGCTTGAGTCATTGTTAGCCTAACCAAATGCTAATATATATGATTGCAAGTGGACTGGAAACACACACTATACTGTGTCATATATAGGGGGAAACCTCCTGTGCCACTAAATTCTTATATTATTGACTCCATTATTTCCAAATTGAAACCATCTGCAATCTGGATTATTTAGTTTAAGCTCACAATGACTTTTGAGATGTTGTATTTATATTGGGACATTTGAATTTTATATTTTAGAAATACTAATATCTTAGCACTTTGGGGTAGGGCATTTGGTGTGATAATGAAGTTTTCAGCCCAAAAAGGAAATAATGGGAGAATATTGCTTATAGACTTAAATGCATTTGCTTCTGGCATGTAGGTCAGACCCTGTGGTTGGGGAAGGGGAGCCGGGTCTGAACAGGCTAGACAAAGAAGATACTGCAGAGGCTGTTGTAAAGAGACTCTAAATCCACATTTAACGTAGAATTCCAGAATAAGTTTAAAACAAATAGTCTATTTTTTCATATGCACACACTCATGATTTTCATATTGATGTAGACAATATTGTGAGAAATGAAATACTAAGTAATTTAAAAGTGAATCCATGGTTATTTTCTTTCATCAGGTATTTCCTAATCAAAGAACACAGAAGAAAGAAAAGTGCTATTATATGGAAATATGTAAGATTAGGAATAATTGTTAAGCAGTTTTAAAGTTGGTTCTAAAATACAAATGCTGTGTTTAACTAAAGGAATATAGTGACATTCTATCAAAAAACAGAGTACAAGTTTAAATCTTACAGGGAGTGTTTCTGATGAAAGGCATTAGCAATTTCAAAGGTCTTAAAATGATGTTTGGTGCATTAAAAAAAGAAAAAGAAAGAAAGAAAGTGGTTCCATCTGTTAGTTTTTTTATTTATAACAAAAGGGGGGGGGGAAAGGAGGTCATTTTGATCAATGTCTTTTTAATTCTTGGACTTGGTATAGAATAAATCACAGTGTTATGGCAGCTCGTTTATAGAGGTTAACGTGGTATGATGTGGCCTGTCACGGCAGCATGGGTTTCACTTGCTAGCGCCTGGGACTTTGATTTGCCATATTACCTGCTGTGGTTTAAGTGATTCAAAGTAATTATTGGGGCTCCCTTGTCACAGTGGCCTATTCCACACCTGCACCCTTTTGTTGGGTGCCCAACAGGGATGCTGGATTTGAGGTCTCCAATGAATAGACGTCTTCCCTGCGTAGTCCTCCTACACTGGATTGATTTATGGATGTATCAGGGTCTTTGTTAGCATGTAAACCCCTAATTAATTTAAAGCCTTCTGTAGAGAAATTAAACTCCTAGTTAAGAATTTTAACAGACTCAGATGGTGCCAATAATGGGAAGCAAGTCCTATTAATGGATTTGCCATGGTCACTGGCATCCACACTTCACAATGAAGGCTGGTGTATGGAACTCAGATCGTGCCCTCAAATAAAGAATGGGCTGTCAGGAAGTCATTCCGTTGTCGCCTCTAACCCAATTAGGCTTATCACTGGAGTTCTAGCTTCCCATCTGTAGGGGAAGAGGTGGTGAGACAGACAGAGGCAGACCCAAGCAGAAGAGACAAAATAAGGGGAAAAAGAACACATGACTGGATTACATAAAGCTTCGATGGGATGTTTTTCTTCCAGTAGTGACTCCATGTATTATTACTGGAGCTAGCCCTGATCTAGGTCACAGAAGGAAAATCTAGACAATTCTCAGAATGCTATGAGAATAAATGGATAAGAGGTCTTAAGTCATGACCATAAAAATTCTGTTTTTAAATGAGGAGCTCTAGATGGATTAGGGCTGTAAATGTATACATACTAGAAGAAAACAGATGTTTCAACTTTGGGGATGAAAAGGCTTTCTAACTGTGACTCAAACTCCAGGTGCAATAAAAATCTTCAACATTTCACATGAAAATTCAACAATTTTGCTGCCCAAAACACTGTAAACAAAGTCAAAAGATGATTGATATATTGGGGCACAACATTAGAACATACCTTAGAATGTATATGCTAATATACTTAGCACATAAAAAGCCTTAAAATAGAGGGTCAAAGGACCAAAAATTCAATAGAAAATAATAGAAAAGGGATATGCTCATGTAACTCAGATGAACATGACCCACAGGCATTTGATAATATATATTCAAGCTCAGTCATAATTAGAGAAATACAAAATGAAACACTGCTGATATGTCATTTCTCACCTATCAGAAAGTAAAAACTGGATAATGTTACAACACATTCAGCAGGTGAGGTGGTGGGGAAACATGCATGTATTACTGATGGAAGTGTAAATTGGTGCAATCCTTCTGAAGGGAAATTTGGTAACAGCTAACAAAATCACACACACACTTACCTTTAGACCTAGCAGGCGTAATTCTAGAAGTCTATTCTTATGATATACCTGCAACAAAACAAAAGTATACATGCATAAAAATTATTCATTTCAGCCCTTTTGTGTGATTGGAAAATACTGGAGACAAGCAAACTGCCCACACATAGGATTTTGGTTGAATAGACTATAGTATAGACACTGGAGGTCTCTGCAGCTGCTGGGGGAGAATCTCTGCAAATTGATCTGGAATAATTTCCAGGGCATTTTTGTATAGCTCTGACTCCTAGAGTCATAGTAATGTTTCACATATCCCAAGATAAGCGCATAATTAAAACCAATCAGGATGTGAGGAGAACCCAAAATGGGATAGGGATAATAACTAGCTTATAGATTATTAATAAACTGAAGTGGATAGAGAAAATAATTATTCTAAGGAACTAAAATGCAATATTTTGATTGGATACTGTAAAGTGAAAGACAGAAAATGGTACATAAATGCTGTAACCAGGTAGCTAAGATGTTTCTCACAAGGGTATGTTCTATAAATTCTGAAACTACTGTGTTTGCTTATTAGAATTACACAAATAATTATAATTGTAAGTAATCAGAGAATGAAAACTATTCTTGGTAAAGAAATTATAAATAAGGAAAGGCAGAATGCTAAAATGTACTGTGTGGTATTTAGGGTCAGAGGTTATCAGTAAAAACTCATGGTTATGCATATGTGTGTATCTTTTTTACATGTACACACATATTTTGTATACTCAACTCACACACATGCATATATATACTGTATGTATGTATATCTATACATATAGATACACACAGATGATATATACAGAAATGGAGACATATCTGTATGCATAGGTTTCTATATATACATGTATTTCCTAGATATGTCCACTGAAAGGGCTTAAAAATTACACTTCAGAAACAATGATGGAACTAGAGGTAGGTCTTGGCTTCTAAAAACTATTCTCCAATAAAATGATCTGAGACTCTTTAGAGAAGTGATTGATTCCAGAGCTGAAGCAGGAAATACAAGATGAATTTGAAATAGTTTCTTGTATCAGTAAGTAAGGAAATACCCCCAGATAGATGAAATTTTTTCAAAAGAACACTGAGTTCAACCTGAAGGAACTCTTAATGACTAAAGCTGGAAAAACCTGAGCAAAAAAATAAAGTAAATAACCTCAGATTTGAATTTGCCTGAACAAAAACCTTTTAGTTGGATGCAGTCCCATTTGTTTATTTTTCTTTTTTGCCCCTTGCCCAAGGAAATATATCAGAAAAAAATTTGCTAAGAGAAATGCCTGAGATTTTACTGCATATGTTTTCTTTTAGGATTTTTATGGTTTTGAGCCAATAACATTAAAGTATTTAATCAGTTTTGAGTTTATTCTTATGTGTAGTATAAGAAAGTGGTCTAATTTCTTTTTTTTTTTTTGCATGTATCTGTCTAATTTTCCCAATACCACTTATTGAGTAGACTGTCTTTGCTCCATTTTATGTTTTTGCCTCTTCTGTCAAATATTAATTGACTATAATGATATGGGTTTATATCTGGGCTCTCTATTCTGCTTTCTTAATGTATATGTCTATTATTATGCCAGTATCATGCTATTTTGAATAATATGGCCTTATAGTGTAATTTAATGTCGTTTATATTTTTACTCCCATTTAGTCCTCCTTTTTCAAGATTGCTGTGGGTATTTTGGATTTTTTTGTAGTCCCATATAAAATTTAAATTTAGGAATATTTGTTCTAGTTCTGTGAAATACCCCATAGGTATAACATTAAATCTATAAATTACTTTTATATTATGGATATTTTAATGATATTAATTTTTTTATATCCATGAACATGGTATATGTTTCCACTTATTTGTATCTTCTTCAGCTTTTTTCTTTTAATCTCTTGTAATTTTCCAAATACAGAAAATTTATTTCTACATTTTTAAAGCAATTATAGATTGTATTATTTTCTTAGACAGAACATAACTCAATGTAATAAATGCCATCTATGACAAACCCACGGCCAACATCATTCTCAATGTGAAAAAACTAAGCATTTCCCTAAAGATCATGAACAAGATAAGGATGTCCTCTTTCACCACTCTTATTTAACATGGTACTGGAAGTCCTAGGCAAAGCAACCAGACAAGGAGAAATAAAATGCATTCAAATTGCAAAGGAAGAAGTAAAATTGTTATTATTTGCAGATGACATGGTACTGTGTGTAGAGAACCCTACATATACCACCAAAAAAATCCTAGAAATGATAAGTGAATTCAGTAAGCTAGCAGGATACAAAGTAAATATCCAGAAATCAGTTGACTTTTATACACTAATAATGTACTGTCAGAAAGGGAAACTCAGTGTTGAATTTTAAGTTCTAAAATAAAACAATTTCCATTAGTTAATACTGATGGATGCTAAAATTAGTAGACAGAAATTTGAGGAAAAATAGAATTTGTAGTCTCTGAATATCTCATCTAAGATATATATTAAATATGAATGGAAGATAGCAACTTTACAGTAGAGAAACCTCTACTACATCAAACAAGTGACCAAGATAAACATCCACCAGTATTAAGATATAGTGGCATCATGAACCTCTTGATATGATACAATAAGAACATATTTTGTGTAAGTGTGTGTGTGTGTGTGTGTGTGTGTGGTATACCCACCTAAAAATGCATAACCTATTTCCAGTAATGAAACAAATATCCAAGAAACTCATCTACAAAATATTGACCTATACTCTTTATGATTTTTAAGGTTATAAAAGTCAATGGAAGACTAAGGAACTGTTACAAACTAGAATTCCTGATTAGGATCATGCAAAAGAGAAAGGATATTAGTAAAAACATTGATGAAATTAAATGAGCTCTCTTTAATTTAGGCAATAGTATTATAGCAATGTTAATTACATGCACACATTTTATAATACTGAAAATATGTAGTGCATAATTTTCTATCTTCACCCCAATCTCCTTATTCCCTTTTCTGGTTTCCAAATTTTTAGGAAATATCATATGTGGATATGAATGATACTCAATATTTCCACATCCATTTCCTTTCTTCCAGCTCCCCCCAGAGTTGAAATATGTGTCTTTATTAGAAAGAACAAAAAATATGGCATCTGCCCAAGTTGTCTTTGAAAATCTCCCACCTCAACTTCCCATCATTCCCAAATCTAGAGTTTATCTAACTTTCATTGAAGGTTGAGGGGAGCCATCTTCAGAGACAAAACAAAATATGATCTGGGTCTCCCCTGGTTGCCTCTGGTATAAGGATATAGCCCTTTGGCTTCCTGAACTTGACCCTTCTGTATGGAACCACAATGCATTCCTTCCAGGACTGAAACTCATGCAGATGGTGTGATAACCTAGGTGGTAGCCTCCAGCGGGTGGCAGAATCTGTGATATGGAAACATTGGGATCCTTGGGGAGAGAATAAAAGTTAGCAATCAATTGAAGTATTAAGAGACAAAATGTGATGGTTTAAATGAGCTATTCTGTTTGAAATGTTAGGATTATTTTTTGTTTTATTTTGTCTTTGTGTTTAATTATTTCTTAGACTTCTGTAGTGCTCAACCAATTAGGATTTATTTAGGAAATTGCACACCTGTGCATCATCAATATATCTTTTTGTGTTGCTGTTGAAATTCATGTAGATATTTGATACCACTCTTGTGGTTGTCTACATTTTTGGATTAATGATAAAGAAATATATAGTTGGGGCTCAAGTCTTTATTTCTAATAAACAAAATGCTGTTGCTTAAAGTGTCCCTTTATAAGATTCCCTTGTAAACTTGTGATGAAAGATACTTTTAATATTGTAGGTTTTACTTTATTAAAAGTTAGGATGACAGATAGACATTTTGGCATGTTAATGTATTTACTTGGTCTCAGAAGAATGCTGTTAATGGTTGTCTTTCAAAGCAGCATTTAGTTCTTCTCTCAATCCCTACATACAAGTACACCTTTGCAGGAATGGTTTCTTTATAATACACCCAAGGATAAAAATATTGTTTCTTACTATTTAAAGAAAAATGTATTTATTTTAATCCCAAATATCTTTTTTAGCTTAACAATAACCCACAACCTTCGGACCAACTCCAAATATCTTTTTTAAGAATTCCTTTATTAGTGTATCTTTTTTCCCTAGTCTAAAGCGGAAGTATCAGAATACCAGAATCATGGAGGGCATGTGTGGCTTCATGTATTAGGGGAGTTGTGTTGACAAATATTTCTGGAGCTGGAGAGAGAGAGGCTAAGTAATCCCCTGCTGCCCTCCTCAGCATTTTATTACCGATTCAGGCTTTCCACCAGGAGAGGGAGCCACATTCATTTAAAAGCCAAGTTGAGTTCTTTCTTTTCTCAGCAAGTTCCAGATGGAATGCCTGTGGTACTCCAGGGGTGGTGGAACCAGAACTTCCTTGTGGAGGGAGGGAGACTGCCTAGGAAACCAGCATCAGAGGTAGATGACATGAGGATACTTCCAGTCCTATAATGATGAGTAGATATGTTCTAATGCCTTTCTCTTTTAAAGCAACAACAAAAACAAAATTTTTAATGTATGCTTATCTTAAATGCCCACATTTCTACTCAGTTGGGGGGAGTCATATCTCTATTGGATTAAAAGGTTTGGATCTTTAAACATGTAATAAACTACTTTTCCTTATCATTTCACAAAACAACTGTAATCGTCTTTTGTGGGGTTGATATCATAGTATGAAAAATAAGTTATAGCCTTTATATTACAATTTGAGAGATGCCTTCAAAAACATCCTGCTTCAAAATTCTCCCCTTATCTCTCTACCTAGCTGCTCAAGTGTGTAAAGTTAAAACGTGAAAAATTAATTCACTTGGATTATTATATTTTGCTTCAGAGAGTCTTAAAATTATAAACATTCTCTTCCTGGTAATGTATTAATCTATCAAGAGCCATGTAACTGTGCATAGTAGATTAGTATATTAAACTTAGGAAGGTTATCATCTTAGCGATTAAACTAGAAGTTGGTTACATGGTTTTTTAGTTGTTGTTTTTTTTAATTTTGCTAAAAACACATGAGATCTTAGCAGATTTTTCAGTGGCGATGCAGCACTGCTGACTCTAGACACAGTTCTGTACAGCAGATCGTTAAAGCTTATTTGTCTCATTTAACTTTTTCCCATTGATTAGTAATTTGCCATTCAACCTCCACCACCAGCCCCTGGAAATGACCATTTTACTCTTTGATTCCATGAATATGATTATCTAAAACATTTTTATTCAATTTTATGCGTGACATTGGTTAATAAAATTACATAGGTTTCAAGTGTACAATTATATAATACATCATCTGTACACTGCATTGCGTGTTTACCACCCAAATTCAGATCTCCCTCTATCACTATTTATTTCCCTTTTACCCTACCCTACCTCCCATTCTCCCTGCTTTCCCTCAGGTAATTACCATGCTGTGATCTGTGACTATGAATTTTATTATTTATTTATTTATTTATTTATTTATTTATTTATTTATTTATTTTTGCTTAATCTCTTCACTTTTTTTTCCCACTGAGCATCCCTCTCCTTAACCTCCCTTTCACTTGACAAGTGTCAGTCTGTTCTCTGTATCTATGAATCTGTTTCTATTTTGTTAGTTTGCTTTGTTCAGTAGATTCTACATATGAGTGAAATCAGATGGTACTTATCTTTCTCTGACTGGCTTATTTCACTTAGCATGATACTCTTTAGGTCCATCCATTTTATTGCAAAAGGCAACATTTCCTTTTTATGGTTGGGTAGTATTCCACTGTATAAATGTACCACAACTTTTTTATCTACTCATCTACTGATGGCACTTTGATTGCTTCTAAATATTGGCTATTATAAATAACACAGCAATGAAAATAGGGGTGCATATATTATTTCAAATTGCTATAGTTTTTTTTTTTTTTTTTTTTGTTCTTTGGCTGCATTCCCAGCAGTGGACTTGCTGGGTCAAAAGGCAATTTCATTTTTAATTTTTTGAGAAAACTCCATACTGTTTTCCACAGTGGCTACACCAGTCTACATTCCCACCAATAGTGCATGAGGGTTTTCTTTTCTCCACATCTTCACCAACTATTGTTGTTTGTTGATTTGTTAATGATA
This sequence comes from Pipistrellus kuhlii, assembly GCF_014108245.1. NCBI lineage: Eukaryota > Metazoa > Chordata > Mammalia > Chiroptera > Vespertilionidae > Pipistrellus > Pipistrellus kuhlii. Next base: position 69,069,429 of record NW_023425573.1, read on the forward strand.
GTCATTATGACAGGTGTGAGGTGATGTCTCATTGTGGTTTTAATTTGCATTTTTCTGATGATTAATGACATTGAACATCTTTTCATGTCTTTTGAGGTCCGTGGCCCATCTTTTAATGGAATTTTTTTGAGTTTTAGAAGTTCTTTATAAATTTTGGATATTAACTCTTTATTTAGATGTATCATTGCAACTATGGTCTTTTATCCAGTGGGTTGTCTTTATTTTGTTGATGGTTTCCTTTGCTGTGAAGAAACTTTTTAGTTTGATATAGTCCCATTTTTTTAATGTTTCCCTTGCCAAAGAAGATATATCAGAAAAAAATATTGCTAAGAGAAATGTCTAAGGTTTTACTGCCTGTTTCTTCTAGGATTTTTATCCTAGAATCTGACGTTTCCGTTTTTAATCCATTTTGAGTTTATTCTTATGTGTGGTGTAAGAAGGTGATCTGGATTCATTTTTTGGGTATGTATCTGTCCAATTTTTCCAACACCATTTGTTGAATAGACACACTGTCTTTATCCCATTTTATGTTCTTGCCTTGTACTGACCATGTACGCATGGGTTTATTTCTGGGCTCTCTATTCTAGTTTATTGGTGTATATGTCTGTTTTTATGCTAGTACCATGCTGTTTTGATTACTATGGCCTATAATATAGTTTGACTTCAGATAGTGTCATTCCTCCAACTTTGTTCTTCTTGTCAAGATTGCTGTGGCTATTCAGGAAGATTCTGTGAGTTTGACTATTTTAGATATCTCATAAATTGGAATCATGCAATATATCTTTTTCTGTGCCTGGCCTTTTTCACTTAGTATAAGGTCCTCAAGTTTTATCTATGCTGTAGATCCTTCCCTTTTAAGGCTGAATAATTTTTTAAGGTGTTCTTTACAAATAGATGGGCACTTAGGGTACTTCTATGTCTTGGGTATTGTGAATAGTGCTGGAATGCACATGGCAGTACTAATGAGATGGTAATGGGTAGAGGTTACTTCTATGTTGAGAAGCGTCTCAGGGCCAAAGTGAAAGTATTCCTCAACAAAGACAAATTGTAAAGGAAGCTTAAAAAAGAAGAGAATACAGTTGTCTTCAGATTATTCATCCACTGCAAAATTGCCCTGAATGGTGTCTTGTTAACAGCCTTCACACAATAGACTGTGCACATTTCCATTGTTACCATGATAGGGTAGAATTTCTCACTAGGGTAGTGTGTTAGGTATTTCTTCTCCATTTTTTTCACCCATTACAGTAATATGAACATAGTGTTGAATAGGAAAGCCATAAATGTAGAGATGGTACCAGAAACCGCAAGGCAGATGTCCTTGTTATAGTCATTGAAGAGTTCTTTGAGAGCCCACAGTGATAGCAACTACAATATACTATAAAGAATGATGACAAGGCTAATATATGTGGAGCATTTTTTTCAGCACTGACTCTGCATAAGCTCATTACAACAACCCATAGAGGTAGCTATTATTATTAATACACTGCTTCAGAGAAGTTAAATGACTTGCATGAATCCTAGGAACGTGCATAACTGTTGTTGTTTTTTAACACCTTCTGACCAAAAGCCCAAGTTTACAAATATATACCCTCTATACTTTAACAAGGAGCAATGAAATGATACATTTCCCCAGTATTTTTCCCTTGAAATGCCTGTATCTTTTTAGCCACATTAAGAAAATCACTTTTGCATGACTCACTAAGACCTATAAAGAATATATAATATTAGGCCCATATTAAAATTATTTAAAAAGAAGTCATCCAAGAAAAAAACATTTTCTAAAAGTCAGTGTCTGATTATTGCAGGTTCCTTATGCTGTAAGTGGGAATAGAGTGCATCTTTTGCCATCTGTTGGCTTCTTTATTGCTTTACAAACAACCCAAGTGGCACAGAGATACCTTATGCTTGATGGCCCTGTAATGCCTACTGTAGTAGCCACGTTGGGTATTTGCTATTATCTCTAAACTCTACCAGGTTCGCCTCATATCAGATTAGTTTTTTAAGGGCACAAAAGTGATCCTATTTTCTAACTGGAAATAGATTTCCACTGGTCTAGGTGGCGCTCTTGTGGGGAGCTGGCCTGATGTGTCAGTTGGTGTAGCTTCTCACACGGATGATAATAACTGTGAGTGGGAACCACTTCCATGTAAAAGCCTCAGGCTCCCCAGTCCTGATAAACTCTCATCCGAAGTCCCTGCAGGCAAAGCGGAGACTAGATGCTTACAGCAGCAGTACTAGGTTAAAAGGAAGCTGCAGATAAGCACTGATAAAAGATGGCAGAAGCACTGCAGGAGGAAGAGCTAGACTGCGAACCATAGAACTCTTCTGTCAGTAATGCTCCATCCCCTGGGTGTGAGCCTTCGTGAAAGGCAAACAGATGGGCTCTTGCGTTCGTGCAATTGGACCTAATTGGTAAATAAAATATTTCCGTCTTGATTAATGGGAATGAGATGAACTCTAGCAACATCTCGGTGGTTTGAAGATGGGATGGGGATGGTGGTAGAATTCTAGAAAGAGAACAGCAGTCAGAGCCTTTGCTATGTCGCTCTCCTAAGTTGCAGTGAACTTCAGCATCCCAAGGTCAGTTAGATGAGATTTCAGAGAGCTGTTTGGAAGTCTTTGTCCAGACTTTATGGTGTTCATTGTATGCTTCTGCTGCTCCTGACAATTGCTGATATGTTTCTTGTACAGTCACCCTGAGGCTGGGATGCTGGGTGCCGGGCAGGATCACAGGGTGCTGATGAAGAATGGAGAGAGGAATGCTGCGCTTGGCCCTTAGTGCCAGGGCTGCCAGGGCAGGGGGCAGCCTTTCCATTTGCTGGGCTGTGTTCAGAAGACAGGGACACTATGTAAAGAAGTACTGAGCCTGCAGTATTCTGACTGAGGAATACACTCTATCTGAGTGGTAGTTTCAATTTTTTTGCTATGAAAATAGCACCATTAACATGAACAATAAATTTGACCTTAACAGAAATGCAAGAAAATTACTCTTGGTGAATATTAAACATGGACAGTAAAAATGTATACATATGTTGTTTTTTTCTTCCTGAAGTCAAAGAAGTACAAATTAGTCAGAGTTTCTATTCTCAAAGTTCCTCCTAAGAGTGGATGGGTTTTCAGCAGTATGAGTTGAGTGACTCCACTGGCTCAAAAGAGCTTTCCAGAAAGTCTAGTAGGAGAGGTAGGGGGCCATTCTGATGACCACTGCGGTAAGATCTCTTCAATTGAGTCATTGCCCAAGTAACACCTTTGGTTTGGGGCTCCCTGTCATGGAAGGGACCCCACAAATGCTGCAGGTATTTCTGTCAATAATGGGCAGGATTTAATCTACTAGGGAATTACTTGTTGGGGGCTTTTCACATGGTTATAAGGTACTGTTCTGGACAAGGTAAAATCTGTGGTCAAAAATTTTTATCAGTTGAAATTTACTCTTGAAGAATATTGTGATAAAATTTTAAGTCAAGGAACGTGGCGGCTTCATGGGATAGTGGTTAACTACATGGCTCTAGGACCTTGTCTGGCTTTGAATCTTTACTCTAGCTTGGTCAGCTTGAATACATTGCTTTACCTGTCCAGGTCTGAGTCTCCTAATTATAGAGTAAGGATAGTAATTTTATCTAGCTGTAGTGTCATTATGAGGATTAAATGAGTTGTCATGTAAAGCACTGAAAATAGTAAGCACACTATTAAAATAGATAGTTATATTCTATTATCACTATAATATCATGGCATTGAAGCTGACTTACTAAATCGGGTCATATCTAAATACTTGTCATCGATGTGAGTGTAATTGAGGGAGAGTTGGGGAGCAGGAATGTGTAGCAGAGAGCTGACATCCTCCCATGGACACACTACATCTAAAACTACATGTGGAACAATTTCCTAATGGCTGACTGAATGATAATTGGACATTGGGCAAACAGAAGAAAAATCACATCAAAGGGCAGGAGAGTCTGGGACATAGTCTCACTATAAATCCCCTTCCAGTGTGATGACCCACAACCAGGAGGAAACTCAAAATCTGAAGCTTCTTCATGAGGAACAAAAGATTCAAACCCATATCTGACACTCCAGTACTTAAAAGATAAATCTGAAAGACAAGCCCCCGAGACATGTAACTTTGATAAACAATGGGTTGTATGCTCTTGCCTCCTTTGTCAAATATTAATTGAGCATAATAACTTGGGTTGATTTCTGGGTTCTCTGTTCTATTCCATTGGTCTATATGTCTATTCTTGCCAATATCAGGCAATTTTGAGAACAGTGGCTTTGTAATATACTTGATATCTGGTATGGTTATCCCTCCAACTCTGATTTCTTTCTCAGGATGGCTGCGGCTATTCTGGTTCATATTTTATTCCATATGAATTTTTGGAGAGTTTGTTTTAGGTCTTTGAAATGTGCCATTGGTATTTTAATGGGGATTGCATTGAATCCATATAGTCAAGACAATCTCTTCAATAAATGGTGTTGAAAAAACTGGACAAATGCATGCAAAAAAAAAAAAATGAAACTAGACCACCAACTTACACCATTAACACACACACACACACACACACACACACACACACACACACACACAAAACAAACAAAAAACAAAAACAAAAAACAAACAAAAACAAAACAAAACAAAAAAAACACCTAAAATGGATAAAAGACTTAAATGTAAAACAGGAAACCATAAAAATCTTAGAAGAATCCATAGGCAGCAAAATATAAGCATATGTCATAGCAATATCTTTACCAATATAGGTTTTAGGACAATGGAAACTAAGGAGATAATAAACAGATGGAACTACATCAAATTAAAAAGCTTCTGTACAGCAAAAGAAACTATCAACAAGACAACTCTCACTGCATGAGAAAAACATATTTGCCAATGTTATATCTAATAAGGGCTTAATCTCAAAATTTATAGGGAACTCATACAACTTAACCAAAGGAGTATAATACAGTAAAAATGGGCATAGGATCTAAATAGACCCCTTTTGAAAGAGGACATACACAAGGCCTAGAGACATATGAAAACATGCTCGAAGTCACTAATCATCTGAGAGATACAAATCAAAACAACAAGGAGGTACCATCTCATACCTGTCAGAATGGCTATCATCAACAAATCAACAAAGACAAATGCTGGAGAGGTTGCAGAGGAAAAGGAACTATCGTGCACTGCTGGTGGGAATGCAGACTGGTGCAGCCACTGTGGAGAATAGGATGGAGTTTACTAAAAAAGAAAAAAAACAACAACAACTAAAAATGCAACTCCCAGTTGACCCAGTGATCCCACTTCTAGGACTATATCCCAAGAAACTAAAAACCAATCAGAAAGGATATATGCACCCCTATGTTCATAGCAGCACAATTTACAAAAGCAATTATTTGGAAACAACCTAAGTGCCCATCAGCAGATGAGTGGATTAAAAAACTGCACATCTATACAATGTAATACTGTGCTGTGGTAAAAAAGAAGGAATTCTTACCATTTGCAACAGCATGGATGGACCTGGAGAGCTATGCTAAGTGAAATAAACTGGTCAAAGAAAGATAAAATATCACATGATCTAACTCATTTGTGGAATATAATGAATAACATAAAATGATGAACTTAAGTGGATCCAGAGACATAGAAACATCAAGCAAATCATCCAACCTCAGAGGGAAGGTGAAAGATTAACCAAAGGACTTGTATGAATGCATATAAGCATAACCAATAGACACAGACAGTAGGAGACTGAGGGCATGTGCTGGATGGGAGTGGGAATGACCAGGAAAGGCCAATGGGGGGGGGGGGGTTAGGGAGAAGAAGGAGACATGTAATACTTTAAGCAATAAATCAATAATAATAATAATAATATAATAATAATAATAATAATAATAATAAAAGAAAAACAATGGTATTCATGTCCAAAGACCCCTAAGACTATAATGATCTGAAATGGTTCTTTTTAAAAAATATCATATAATAAAAGGTTAATAAGCAAATCAACTGAACTGCAGAACCACCAGTTGCTATGACATGCACTGACCACATGATGCTCAACACAGGAGCTACCCCCTGGTGGTCAGTGTGCTCTCACAGTGGGAGCTCAGCCAGAAGCTGGGCTCACAGCTGGCAAACACAGCAGCAATGGCAGGAGCTTCTCCCACCTCCACGGCAGTAGTAAGAATGTCTGACTGCTGGCTTAGGCCCACTCCCAGTGGACATCCCCCAAGGGCTCCAGGACTGTGAGAGGACGAAAGCTGGGCTGAAGGATCCCCCCGCCCCCCCGCCCCGAACCCCCAAGTGCACAAATTTTTAATATTAGTTGACATGCAATATTATATTAATTTCAGGTGCACATTGTAGTGATTAGGCAAGTATATACTGAAGTAATAGCCACAATAACTGTTGTACCCATCTAGCAACATACATAGTTACTGCAATGTTATTGACTATATTTATTGTGCTATTCTTCACATCCCCATTGAATATTTTTATAATTTGCAGTTTGTACTTCTAAATCATTTTCACCTTTTTTACTCATTCCCCCAACCTCCTCCCATCTGCCAACCATCAGTTTGTACTCTATATTTATTAATGTGCTCCTGTTTTATTTGTTCATCTATTTGTTTTTTAAAAGTCTACATAAAAGTCATATCATATGGTTTTGTCCTTCTCTGTCTAATGTACTTGTCTTAGCAAAATACCCTCTAGGTCTATCCATGTTGTCACAGATGTCAATATTTCATTTTTTATGGCTGAATAATATTCCATCATAAATGTATAACACATTTTTGTTATTCATTTATATATAGATGAACACATAGGTTGCTCTCATGAATTGGCTTTAAATAATGCAACAATGAATATAGAGGTGCAAATATCTTTTTGAATTAGTGTTTTAGATTTCTTCAAATAAATATGCAGAAGTAGAAGTGCTGGGTAATATGGTAGTTCTATTTTTAATTTTCTGAGGAACTTTCATACTATTTTCCAGAGGGGCCAAACCAATTTACAGTTCTACCAACAGTACATGAGGGTTCCCTTTTCTCCACATCATTGCTAACACTTGTTTGTTAATGTATTGATGGTAGCCATTCTGCAGGTGTGAGATGATAGCTCATTGTGGTTTTAATTTGCATTTCTTTGATGGCTCAGTAATATTGAGCATCTTTTCATATGTCTATTGTACATCTGTCTGTCCTCTTTGGAAAAATACCTATTGAAGTCTTCTGCTCATTTTTATTTCTCTTTTTTCTTTATTGTTGAAAAAATTACAGATGTCCCCTTTGTTTGTTTGTTTCCCATAGACTTCTTCCACCTCCCACCTGCCCCGCCTAGGCCGTCTATTGTCTGTGTCCATATATGCATATAGTTCTGCTCATTTTTCAATCAGATTTTGTTTTGGTGTTAAGTTGTGTAGTTCCTTATATATTTTCCCATTAACTCCTTATCAGATATATTATTTGCAAAATCTCCTATTTGTGGGTTGTTTTTTGTTTTTGTTTTTTTCATTTTATTAATGGCTTTCTTGTGCAAAAACGTTTTAGTTTGATGTAGTCCCAATGTTTTCTTTTGTTTCCCCTACCTGGGAAGACATATTCAAAAATATATTGCTAAGAATGATGTCAAACAGTTTACTACCTGTTTTCTTCTAGGAGTTTTATAGTTTCAGGTCTTAAATGTAAGTCTTTATTTTTGTATGTGGTATAATAAAGTGGTTTAGATTCATTTTAAGAGAGTGGCTCTGAAGGGGTTTAGGCATTTCAATTCACCTGCCTAAGGGTCCAGCTCAGAGGAAGCAGATGGCGGCCAGACTATAAAAGACAAAGGCTCATCTGCTAATCCTACTGCATTGCCATGAGGGGCAGGGATCTAATTTAACAAACACATCTAGGAGTCTGCTGGAACACTCCTGAACATACACTGGTGTGCTCCATCCCATGCTTTTTCTTGGCTGTGCGTCAGAGCACCATTATCTCCCAGAAGTGAGCTTTTATGTGCATTTTGATTCTTGATTTTTGCAGCTACTGCCCAGGAAATAACTCTTGATCACCTGGCTGTGGAGGCCATGGTAGTTTCTATTTAATGGAACTGTAATAATTGGCATCATCCAGAAAAAAGTGCATGCTCCTATCTGGTGAATCAATTTTTCCATTTGCCTCCAGGGAACACTTCTATACCTTCTGGCACTGGTGGCCATTGGGCCCTACAGGAAACCAACTGAGAAAGAGTTCTTCAACAGCCACCAACCCCAGGGCACAGCCACAAGCCACAGACCCAAGAGCTAGGTCATTCTGTAACAGAGGCTATTACTAATTATCATGATTAGGAGGCTTCTGATTAAACACTAAGCACAGATCTAGGGGCTGACTCTAATCCTTCATTGAGACCTGGGAGGGCTCTGCTGTGCTATATAGCTTCAGTGTCCCGGAAGGGAGATTTATTCATATCTGCTGCCCTCCTTGTTATGTATGGTATCCTGGTTTCTATGGCTGGCACACAGGAGATGCCCCTTGATAGACTGGTTCTGGTGATCAAGGATATTGCATTCCTGGGTCTCACAGGATTCTGGCAATTAGATGGTTCTTGGCAAGCTGCTACCCTCCAGGGCAGTTCACAGACATCTGACTGAAGCATCCCCCTAGTCTTTTTGTAGTGGAGGCCTCTTTATCCTGGAACTTCAGCCTGAGGAGTAGACTCCTGGTTTGATACACATCTAGCAGCCGCAGGATCTGCCCTCAGGAACTTACACTGTGGACTCCACCTAGATGCTCACTCTACCTTGCTCCAGCTCACCAGTATCTCCCCATAAAGATCTCATATATGTGACTAAGGCCAGATTTTTATGCCTGCTGCCCAAATGATACCTCCAGATCATCTGGCTCTGGTAGGTAGTAGGGCTTTTGTTTGTAGTCTATATATATTTGCATACTTTTAAAAGCTGCTGCTTGAAAGTCTAGCTTCCAGTCAACCTGTATCTCCATGCTGAGATCCTCACCTTTGAACACTGACAGGACCTTAACACCTGGAAGCTATTAAAAATATAATAGGCTGCTTGGAAAAATTGTGAGAGGTGGTTATTTTATGAACCTCATAGAAAACAGAGTCAAGAAAAAATAAAATAAAAAAACAAATGAAGATGCCCTAGCTGGTTTGGCTCAATGGATAGAGCATCAGCCTGCGGACTGAAAGGTCCCAGGTTCGATTCTGGCCAAGGACACAGCTTAGGTTGTGGGCTCAATTCCCAGTAGGGGGCATGCAGGAGGCATCCAATTAATGATTCTCTCTCATCATTGATGTTTCTATCTCTCTCTCCCACTCCCTTTTCAATAAAATATATATATATATAAAGAAACAAATGAAGGTGTGTTTTAAGTGAAATAAGATAAAAACTCAAGAAAAAATTCTTTAATGAAACAAAGATAAGTAATTTATCTAATGAAGTGTTGAAAGTAATGATCATAAAGATTCTCACTGAAATGGAGAAGAATTGATAACAAAGTGAGAATTTCAACAAAGACTTGGAAGATATTAAAGTGTACCAAAATGAAGTAACAGTGTTGAAGAGTATAGTAACTGAACTGAAAAATACATTCGTTAATGTGTTAAATAGGAAATTACATGAACAAGAAGAAAAGATCAGTCAACTTGAAGACAGGGCTGTGGAAATCACCCGATCAGAGGAGCATAAAGAAAAAAAAAATGAAAAAAAAAAGTCAAGAGAGCATAATGGACTTTGGAAGCAACATCAAATGGACTAACATACATATTATAGAACTCCCAGAAGGAGAGGACAGAGAAAAGAGAGCATAAATTTTATTTTCAGAAATATTGACTGAAAAATTATTTAACATAGGGAAGGAAACAGATATCCAGATCCAGGAACTAAGAGATTACAAAGAAAATGAACCAAAAGAGACCCAAACCAAAGCACTTATAAATAAAATGTCAATGGTTAAATGCAAGGAGGGAATCTTAAAAGTATCAAGAGAAAAATAATTTGTTACAGAGGAGGGAACCCTTATAAGGCTATCAGCAGAATTTTTAGTAAAAAATTTACAAGCCAAAAAACACTTAACCTGGCGAAGTTATTTAGAATCAAAAGAGTGATAAAAAGTTTCTAAAGTAAAAACTAAAGGAGTTCATCAACACTGAACTGGCCTTACAATAAATGTTAAAGGGACTTCTTTAAGATGAAAAGAAAGGGTTATAATTTTTTTTTAAAAAAATATATTTTTTATTGATTTTTTACAGAGAGGTAGGGAGAGGGCGAGAGAGTTAGAAACATCGATGAGAGAGAAATGTCAATCAGCTGCCTCCTGCACACCTCCTACCAGGGATGTGCCTGTAACCCTTGACTGGAATCGAACCTGGGACCATTGAATCTGCAGGCAGATGTTCTATCCACTGAGCCAAACTGTTTAGGGCAAGGGTCATAATTCTTTTAACAGGAAGACATAAAAGTATAAATCTGATTTCAAACATATAAAGCTAGTACAAAGGTTAAAAGATGAAAGTAGTAAAAATAATTACAATTAGTTATGGGATACACAAGATAAAAACATAAAATGTGGAACTGTTCCCAGCATCCAATGTGGAGGTTGGCTCTGGTAAGGAGGATCCCGAATGGCAGCGCTGGCAGATGCAGGTCCTGGCATGGTGGGCTCCAGAGTGCATTATGTAAACAAGAAGCTGCAAACCCACCAGAGGGAACCACATGATCAATATTGTCACCAGCTGACCCCATAGCTGCCTTCTACCTCCCCTAGTTCTACCTGAGAATTACTGGGCCTTCCTTCCTTTTGGATCCTGTTTTCACTGTTGCTAATGTGGTACAGAAAGAAGGGCCCCTGTCTGGGAAGGACTACCTGTCTGCTGCCTGTCACCTGATGACATAGGTGAGGATTCCAGCCATCCTGTTGGCCAGACTCATGCCAGGGTGGAGCAGTTGTAGTCCACACAGATGTAACCTCTTCTCTGCATAACTTGTAGCAGCAGTTCAGTGAGTGTTTGAATGTTCATGGATCTCAGCACTTCTGAACCTCTCTCCCCTTTGGAAAATGTTTCCAGGATGTTCAGAACCAGTGATGTTGGGGTTCAGATGTGCCAAAGTGCCTTGTCCCATTTGGTACTCGGACCTAAGGTGCTCCTCATATGCCAGCCATGTCTCTCATTCCGGAGTCTCTGAGGTGAGCTGAATATGGCATCCTGACTCCTGATTAGGTAACCCAATGGTTTTGTTGCTTGAGAGAAATGGAATGCAAATACTTTCTCTCATTCTGGGAAGATAAAAAATAAAATCTTTGCCATAAAAAAAAAAATTAACTATAAAATATGTAGGGTAAATAAAAATGTGGGTATATATCAATAGAATGGGATCAAACTTAAGTGCTGTCAACTTAAAATAAATTGCTATAGATATAAATTGTTATATGAAAGCCTCATGGTAACCTCAAAGCAGAAATCTATAATAATAAAAGTGTAATATGCTAATTAGACCAGACGTCCTTCTGGACGACCTTCTGGATGAAGCCAGGGCTGTGAGGGAAGCCCGGGTCCCAGGTACCAGAGGGAAGCCAGTGCCTGCAGCTGGGGGAAGGAAGGCATACTCTTGCACAAATTTCATTCGTTAGGCCTCTAGTCTATAATCAAAAGAGAAAGAGAAAGAAATATAATAATACACTAAAGAAAGCCCTCAAACCACAAAGAAAGAAAGGAAGAGAAGAAGAAAGCAATAGAAGTACAAAAAGAAAAGAAAATTAACAAAATGGCAATAAGCACATACCTACCAATAATTTCTTTAAAAGTAAATGGACTAAATTCTCTAATCAAAAGCCATGGAGTGATTGAATGGAAAAAATAAATAGGACCCATTTTTTTAGCTATAGTAAGCTCCTTGACATAGGTCTTGGTGGAAGAAATGGGTAATTTTCTTTTTTCAGTTTAAATAATTTGAATAAATCATAATTTAAATAAATATAAATAAATTTTCAACCTGTAGAGGTCATGCAAGCCAATGTTATTTTACAAATAAAGAAATTGAGGACTTGCACATGGTAACATGGTTTGTTGATGCCAAAAATGGAACTAGACATTAATCCCTTTTCAGCATGTTCTTGATCCTGGGTTTCATAGTGCAGAACAGTTGATTTGGAATAAGGAGACCAGATTTCATTACTTCCCTTCAGTATATACTACTTAAAGCAGATCTCTTAAACTCTGAAGAAATTATTTATCATCATCTATAAAGTAACAAGGTTTCTATCCTACCTACCCTTCAGGATGGGAGGGTCAAATACATGAAATTGATTTATGAACTTTAAAGAACTCTGCAAATGTAAGCATTGATTATTGTTGCAGCACCTTTCATGGTCTTCATAAATTTTTATGAAGATTATGTGGCAACATGAAGTAGTTTAGAAATGATCCACACTAGGATTGATCTTAATAATGGCAAAGATATGATTTATTATAATGATTTACCTTACATCATTGGATGATTGGTAAATCAGTGCACTGCCTTGAACCCTCTCAGTGATATTTAGATTAATGGGTCAAGCAGGTTATGTGACTTTTTTTTTTTCAGGTTATCTCCTGTAACTCCAATATTAAGTATTGTCACTTAAAATTTTATCACCACAAAAGCACATGAATATTTCCACACAACTCTGTTATGTTTATGTCAGTGGGTTTCTGAGAGGCCAGTGTATGGGGGGAATTTTTTACTGACCACAACCTGTTCGCTTCAAGATCTAAAAGGTGCTAGGGTCACAGGAGAGCATTTGAGCTGAATTTTTAAATTTTCTCATAATTCAAGATAGTGGTGTTTAATTCAACGATAGCTCCAGGTAAACTTGTCATATAAATATGGCCTGGTGATCATAAACCATCTCAAAGGGGAAATATGTAAGGTTGACTGCCAAAGACTTCAGAAAGGAAAAACATATTTTAAATTACAAGCTGGAGAAATGTCAACATCATCAAACCAGATTTAAGTTTTGAAGTCTTTTCGGTAGCTGTTGTTCAGCTCTCTAGTTTATGTATTTGATGAATTTTGAAGATACTCAAGACTATGCTGAAATGAAAAATAGTTTAATGGCTTGGATAACATGAGCTACTCTCCAAACTTACATGTTTTAAATATAAAAGTGATTAAGATGGAAGATTCTTTGCTATTCTACCGTGCATATGTGTATTTAAATTTAAGATAGGGAAAAGTAGCCTAGGGCAGTAATACTAAAAACATAGGAAACAATAAGGTAAAGAGAAACCTTCATTTCAGCCCTATTCAAAAAGGCAAAAATTATGAGTAATATAAATGTAAACCACAACAGTGATTAAATAAAATATGGTACAGTATTTCCTCCTTATCTTGCTTTCTATAGTGTCAGTTGCCTATAGTCAGCTGTGGTTCAGAAATATTAGACAATTCCAGAAATAAACAATTCATAAGTTTTAAATGGTGAGCTATTCAGAGTAGCATAATGAAATCTTGTGCCTTCCCACTCTGTTTTGCCCCGGGTGTGAATCATCCTTTATCCATTGTATCTACACTGTATACTCTACCTGTTATTCGTCACTAGGCAGATGTCTAGGTCAGCAGATCAACTGTGCAGGTATCTCAGTGCTAATGTTCTTATTTACCATATAATATCTCACCCACCTCACTTCCTCTCATCCCATAGGCATTCTATCATCTCACACCATGAGAAGAAAAATGCTGAGTACACTACAATAAAATATTTTGAGAGGAAGCAAGAAAGAGAGACCACATTTGCCTAACTTTTATTATAGTGTGCTAGAGGCCTGATGCACAAAATCCATGCAAGGGGCATGGCCCTGGCAGCCCCTCACAGCCCGGGCTTTGTCCAGAAGGTCATCTGGACAGTCATTTAGCTATTAGGCCTTCTTAGCATATTAGCTATTTTTTATATGGGATCATTATAATTGTTTTATTTTATTATTATTTATTGTTGTTAATCTTTAATTTTGCCCAATTTATAAATTAAATTTATCACAGGTCTATATGTATAAGAAAAAACAGAATGTTTGGGGTTTGGTACTGTCTGTGGTTTCAGGCATCCATTGGAGATCTTGGATTCCCAAAGAATGGGGGACTGCTGGATAGTTAATGTATGGAAAATCATGCAGCCATTTAAATCTTTAAGAAGACTATGTGGCAACATGAAAAAATCATTCATGATATAATGTTAAACAAGTTACCAATTATAGATGTATTATGACTACATCTCTATAAAGTATAAACCAGATAAAATGAATCCTATATTAAAGTATATTTTATTAAAAAGATGGTTGAAGAGTTAAATAAACAACATTATCCAGCCCTTCAACTGGAAAAAGGCAGAACCTAGATTCAAACACAGCTTTTGCCACCGAGCCCAGTATTTTACTGTCTATTCCCGCCCCTCGTGTGCTGATGAGCTGTATTTGAACATGGAAGCAAAGCAGTGGTGTGGGGAAGAACTTTCTGCACCACAGTTGGTTTTGTGCGTGGCCACTGCCGATTGTGTGAGGCTTAATCAATCCATCAGGAAAAAAGGTGTTTGCCTACATCCAGGGGAGGGTTTCCATGCCTTGCATTCCCACAGCGTGGATCTGTGCAGTGAGCCCTGTGAAACTGAGTGCTTGCCTTTGGGGTTGAATTGTTTTCTCATTGTTTGCGGTACCTATAACTTCCCTTATATTGTCTGTTTTCCTAGGCATTTCGGAGTGTAAAATAGGTGTTCGGTTGACGCTTGTTTTGTTCATTTGAGTTATACCTTATTCAAGATATGTAGGTTTTGCGAATCCAGACTTACAAAACAGAGAAATTATTCAGTCTAGATACATAAGAGAAGGTTCTCACCCAGTTTACAAGGCTGCCTCCCAAAACAGGGCTCTTTGATTGGAATTCATTTAACTCAATTGCTGCTCACAGAGAAAAGAAAAGTTAAGGTGTTAAAGTAACGGAGAAATGACAAAAATTCCTTTGAAATGAGAATAGGAGCCAATAGGACAGTGGGAACTGTTTAAATAAGCAAACAAATAACAACAAAATGAAATGCTAATCCCCAGTAAACCTTCTCAAGGACACACAGCTGAACATCATCTCAGCATCTCTGATTGTGAAAGTCCTCGGCAGAAGAGTCCCAGTGCCGAATGCTTTTTATTCTGAAGTTTTACTGCTGAGAAAATATAAAGCCAGCGTCACTTGGTGCTGACCAACAACTAGCACTGGGAAGGAGGTTTAATAATAGGGTTTTCCACGATTTCTGAGCATTTTTTTTGCGAGTTAAATGTGTGTTACCCCTTTCCTTTCGGATGGGCTTCTGTCATTGCCTGTGGCATCTGGGGAACCAGGAAGGCTTAGGTTCCGCTGATGCCAGGCTGACCAACGGGGACTTGGCTCAGCGCCCTTCTCCCTCTGTCAGTGGAGGTGGCTAAGTTAAAGCGCAGAGCTGTTGTGACCTGAGAACAGCAGTGCCTGTGGGCCTTTGGGGCCTTCCCAAGGGCAGAAGCAGGAAAACAAATGCTGGGAAGCAGTCGTCCATCCGCAGTGATGGCCTTTCAGTCCCCCCCGAGGTTTCCACAGTGCTCTTTGGGGTGTTTTCTTTTTTACTTTGTAAGTTTCGTGAAACTTAATCTTCCATGTTTTTTAAACACATAAAGGCAGAGCATTTTAGAACACTTTCGCCTCTGTTGAGATGGAGCATCGCGCCCGCGTTTCCTTGGGCTGTTTTCTTTATACTCCGCCTTTTATGGAAGTGCAAACACCACCCTCAGTCCCTGGTGCCATCTTTATGTCACTGAACCTTCACTGTGATGCATTTTCTTACGTGGAAACAGCAACAGATGGCTGTTTGGGGGATCTGACTGCTGAAAAGCACTTGGTTTACAAACATTTTAACAGCAGAAAGTCATTCAGGAGGAGTCGCAAGTGGCTTTGAAAGCTCTCAATTTGCTGGCCTGTCTTTTAGAAGACTGTAGTAAGACATAAGGGCTTGTGTGGAATAGTTCTGATGTTATTATTATTTTTTTTAAAGGATTGCATCAAAAATTCAGTGCAGTGTTTCCTGGAGTAAAAGGGAGGCATCCAGTGTGTGAGGGCGATGAGAGTGATGGCTCACACCCCAAAGGTTTAGGAGAGAATTTGGGCACCTATAGGTCACTTTTGGTTTTTCTCCCTCTCAGGGTAACTTTCTGTATTTGCAGCAATAAATAAATGCTCTACTCCTTTCTCCAAAATAAATATGATGCTGCAGCTTCAAGTGTTGTGTTTATACTTTTACTTTCCACAGAACAACCCCTTTTCAACTTAAGATGCTATAACTCTTGTAAATGTGGGCACAGTACTTTTCTAACTCAAAATGTTTTCCCGTGAAGATTACTTTTTAGCACAGCGCTTTATGTGAATTTTAAACGCTGTAATTAAGTGACTTCTTACAAAAAATAAAAATACTCAGCTAGCACTGCTACTTGGCTGTGACAGAATTTATCAAAAACTTCAAAGATGTTTCTTCTTGGCCTTTGGCCTGTTTATGTAGAAACTCCCTTCTGAGGAGACTGCTGATATGATTGGGACAAGCATGACAAACTTTCGGCCCGCTGGCCACGAGTTTGACATGCTTGCAGGGGTAGAGATTGTGTATATAAACTGCAGGAGGCCACAAAATAAGAACAAATAGGCTCAGATTTGGTCCAAATCGTCCCTCCGGGAGGGAAAGAATCATGTGTAGCTTCTTGAGTCTGAGCCTATAGGTAAAGGTTTTCCTAGACATTAAGGTCTGTACTTCCACCCTGGCGTAGACCTTGGTGCCCGGAGGAGATGTCTTTGGGCATAGCTCTGGGGTTCCACATACCTCGGGTCCCGCTGGCAGAGAAAGTTAGGTGAAGCTCCCTCTGACCAGCCTGAGCTGTGAGGATGAAATCACTTTCTAAAACTTGACTCTCACTTGGGAGTTTCTAAGACTGAATTTTTAAAATGGTTTATGTCTTTAAATTTTCAGCTGAGGAATATGCAGGCTACAGGAAAAACCCTTTGGTTTACTCAGTAGTGTGCTGGCATGTAATGCTGGCGCTCGAAAGCCAGGGGTGCTTTTTCCGCTTTGGCTGGAATGCTGGGCCTCAGAGCATCACCAGTAGAGGTACTTGTAGTATTTGCCAGTCACAGTGGTTGATGCATGAGGGACCCATATGCTTGAGTTAAAAATGGGGCTACAAATGTATTTCTATGGGACAAAGCCCAAATGTAGCTTTGAATTCACTATTATTTGAATCTCTTTAGGTGGGCTGGTTTTCAATAAGCACACATAAGGTTCATGGTGAACATAGAACAGTTTTAAATATAGGCCAATTATATGAGTCATGAGTCTTGGTTGTAGTTTCATAGAGGATGTCAGTGCAGTGGCTCTGAAGCAATTTATCAATAAGCAAAAGACAGTTTATTTATGATATAATAATGTGTAAAGCAGAATAGCCTCCCTAGAAATCAATTATAGAATGGCTTTTTCCTAATGGAGAAAATCTGGAACTAAGCCTTGAGACTGGGTGTAGGGAGTTCTAAGAGAGGGAAGAGGCGGTCAGTAGGAAGACAGATGAGTAAACTACATGCTTACGAGGTCCAGTGTGGACCCAGTGCAACGTATGTTGAAGGTATTGGTGAAGGTATGCAACTGGGCTTTTAGTGCTGGTCATAGTAGTTATTTAATACAGATCATTTTTAAGCCTTATTTTAGCTATTGGAATGGGTTGAATTATGTCCCCACCCCCACCTAATTCATCCGTTGAAGTTCTCACACCCAGTCCCTCAGAATATGACTTTATTTGAAAATAGAGTCCCTGAAGTATAACTAATTAAGGTGAATTCATAATCCAATGGAGCTGTCCCTAATCCAATGACTAGCCACCTTGTGATAAAGGGAGTTTGCGACCTTGTGAAAAAGTGAGTTTGCCTGTGACAATTGGTGTTACTCTGCCACAGGTTGAAGGACTCCAGAGGGCAGGAGGGGGCCTGGGACAGGTCCTTCTTTCTTGCTTTCAGGGGGGCATGGCCCTGTTGACACCTTGATTTA
Organism: Pipistrellus kuhlii; assembly: GCF_014108245.1. Lineage (NCBI taxonomy): Eukaryota > Metazoa > Chordata > Mammalia > Chiroptera > Vespertilionidae > Pipistrellus > Pipistrellus kuhlii. Next base: position 69,087,486 of record NW_023425573.1, read on the forward strand.
AGACGTGGCCTCTGAAACTGGAGAGAATACTTGTATGCTGTCATGTGTTTTTTGGGCCTTTGTTAGGGCAGCTCCAGGAATGATGCAGCCGTGGAATCTTGTGCCAATGTAGTCCTCTCTGGGAATGTAACATCTACAGCCTGTCTGCCTGGCAATGCTCCCGTGGAGGAAGGCGTGGGCAGAGGGCTCAGGGGCTCATCACATGCAGGGGCAGCTTTCCTTTCTGTGTGCCCAGCCCTCTCCTCCCCACCCCTGCTTCCAGGCCTCCAGTGTCCACTGTCTCACTCACAGCCTTACTCCCAGGCTAGCAACAGCGTTTGCCCTTCAGTTGCACTGGTTTTCCACAGTCATCCCAGCTTGCGTGTTGCTGCCCCTGCCACGCTGTTTCTTTTTTTTTTAAAAGTTTTACTTCTTTATCTAGTGCTTTCTGTCTTAAAACCATTTAAAGTGTATTTCCTGCATAAAGTCTTCTGGGACTTCTATAAGCCTCATTGACTTTTCTCTCCAAATCCTTTAAAAACTAATAGGACCCTGTCGTGGCTCTCAGCAGACTCTGCGTCTTCTGCTTAATTATGGAATGCGTTGCTGTCTAGAGCAGTACTGCCCTCCATGGAGATCACTCAGGCCTTTGTAATAGTTGCCTGTTGCCGCCATAACAAATCACAGCAAGCAGCTCAAGGCAAGATGTATATCCTTCCTGTAGGTTCTGAAAGTCAGGACTCTGTGTTGGCTGGATCTGTTTCTCTGCTCCTGGTCTCGCAGGGCCCAGATCAAGGTGCTGCTCAGCAGAGCTCTTATTGGGAGACTGTGAGAAGAGTCCACTTCCAAGGTCATTCTTATTGGCAGAACCTGGTTCTTTGTGGATGTAGGACTGAGTGCCTTGTTTTCCCTCAACCAGTGGCCACCCTTCGCGCCTGGAGGCATCTTCTCAGTCCTAGTGTGCGGGCCCGCATCCCAGAGGCGGTGGGATTGGCAGTGCATTGACTCCTCCTTTCACTGGAAAGTCTCTGCCTCCTGCCACATCTCTGCGTCTAGCCAGGAAAATCCTCTGCTAAGGGTTTATGGGATTAGATTAACCCCACTCTATAACCCAGTTTAATCTTCTTTTGAAGTCAGTGACCTTAAATACATCAGCAAATTCACAGGTTCCAGGGATTGGGGTTGAGACATCTTTGGGAGCCATTATCCAGTGTTTAAGAGCCCAAGTCCGGAGTTATATTTGCCCTTCACTCCCTCTCCCCTGTACCTCCATCACCACTGACTAGGACAGCAGTAGGTTCTCAGTTAGTTGTTGATGGATGCTTTGAATGATTGATCATCAGTGAGGCATCATGTTGTGTTATCAACCCAATGGCTAATGGTACAAATTATATTTGGGAAGATTGTGTTGTTGATTGAATATAAAATGGATTGAGACCATAAAATACTGAAGGTGAATAGATTGGCAAGTGGTGGGGCTCATTGAGAAGTGAGGTAATGCATTGTTTAACTCTGGGCTGCTGTGGAAATGGAGACCGGAGAAGTGCCACTCTTCTGAGGTGTGAGTAGGACTCCTGGATAGGATCTTTAGAGTAGGTGGCCTCCTATTTATGTGTCTGGCACAAAATCTCAATGATATTTTTGAAAGAGAAAATGAATGAATATAGCACAATGAATTTTCTTAACTCATAATTCAATGTGAGTTCAAAAGGTGAAACCTCCATTCTGAAGATTGAAGTACATGTTGCTATTCATATTGTTAAAATTAAATGGAGGGAAATTTGTAATCATCTTGGATTTTCCTTAACAGCTCAGAAAAAAAAAAAATGATCTGCACACAACAGCTTGTTTTCTTCGGATTTGCCCACGTCTCTATGGCTGCCTGAGATACACTGAGATCAAAGAGCACATGATGGCAGATACACTCAGCATGCGCCTCACAGGGCTCAGTGGAAACCTCCCTAACCAGGAGCCTACAGAGAGAGGGAATAACTTAAATCCCCTAAAGGATAATTGTGTGTTTTTCTGCTTAGCTTTGTATAGACTGAGCAATACTCCTCTCTGGCTGCCCTCCTTCTTTTAGAATAATATCCATCCTTTAACTGAATTACATAAAGTGCTTTGTGTCATAGACCAGCCATATTAACCCCTCAGTGAGGTAAAGAATCACCTAGTGTGCTTTCAGTTACTTGGGGGATTTGTAAGGCAAATAGAGAACCATTTTCTTAGTTGAAAGTGCATTCATTCATTGGATTACATGGATCTTTTTAGAAAAAAATATCAAAATTAATTGAATAAACATTTTCATTAATAGGAAATTTTTAGTAGTATTATTTACTACTGATACATCAATAACATGAAGACCTCGTTTGTCTTCTGTACATGTTCCTCTTTCGTACACTATCAGAAAACCATCAGCATTTTAAACACCTAATGTGCTCACTCATTTGAGATTCCTGGGTCACATCCATACCTTTTGAGTTATATTCTCTGGGAGTACATCTTGAATAAACTTCTTAAAATAACAACAACAGCAAATATTCCCAAACAAAAGTGTGAAAACCATAAATCAAAGTACAGTTCATTTGCTCTTTTTACAACAAACACTCAATAAAAACAGCTCTCCTTTTGCAGTCACTACACATCATACAGATGGGAGCCCTTTTCTTTATGTGATATTATTGTCCCAATGCAGGAGCACAGTAAGTCCTGGCTCCATAGAGGCATACATTTTCAAAGGCAGTTTGAAAATTGAAGAAAAATTGAAGAAAATTTTTGAAGAAAAAAATTGTGTTGAGTGCCGTTATTGAACCATGACAATAACTATGCTTGAGATTTGGTGGATACAAGGACATAGAACACCATTTTGGTAGACCTTTTGGTTGCGTACAGCCTAATTGGAGAGATGAAACATACATTCACTTAATAGCAATGAAATTGGTAAGTTCCAGATGTGAGGTATAGGCAATAATGATTAAAATGTATGTGAGGCAATGAGAAGTCACTGTAGGTTGGCACAGTGGCAGGAACAAGACAGGAGCCAAGTTCTGACAAATGCATGTTGTTATCATAAAAACAGTGAATCCTGTAAAGAATTTTTGTGAGTTTATTTGAGCCAAACTATCAACATATGCTGGGAAGCAGAACCTCAACCAAATGCTCCAGAGAATGGAGGGTTACATCTGTTTTTATACATTTGCAATCGAAGGAAGGGACATAGGTGGATTACATGAAATCCATTGGTGATACACTAGAGAGCAGGGAGAAAGCAAAGCAGGGAAACCCCTGGGATTTGATAAAAAGTAAAATGATGGATACATACATAGGTGGGTTCAGGAACAATAAACATGAAAACAATGAAGGGATTTTGGTATCTGTCCTGGCGCCCAGCACATTAGGCTGTGCCCCAAAGGATCCAGAAAAAGGGAAGTTGCAAGTTACCCAGATACTTCAAGGGTATGTTATTATAGATGCAAAAAGACAGATAGGCTCAGTTAAGATAAATGTTGACCTTGTCAGTGAAGATCCTGGCCTAGGATATAACTACCCACCATAACTGCTTTTAGTTAAAGTTTAATTTCAGACCAACTTTTGTGGTTACTTTAGATCTCTGAGTTTGCAAGACCACCATGCAGGCCTTCCCTGAGCTTGTCAGGTTAGCATGTGGCCCCTTTTGTCCACAATATGAAAAGGAGTAGCAAATGGTTTCAAGCAAGGGGGATAGTATGTATGACAGAGTTGGATATGTTCAGAATGTTGCATAGCACAGGTAAAAAGCACCTGGAGTGGAACATGAAAATAAAGAAATGTTAAAAATGGAATTGAGAAGTTAGCTTTGGACCGGCTAGTGAAGCCTGACATGAAATCACTAAGAGGTGTGGATTATGTTAGTTGGATAATAGGATGCCATCACATATGGAGAAAGTCATAATCAGAGAGTTAAGATGTAAAACTGATTAAAAGAATGGGATATTGGGAGCAAAGGAACAGGTAAGAAGGCTAATACAATAACCTAATTCTCGAATAATTTAAGTGTGAAGCAGTGTTGTGGGAATGCAGATGGAGAAGATACAAGTGTTATTGTGGGAGAAGAACCAATACCCAGCATGCTAGTGGTGAATCTTTGCTTGTTGGAGCAAAGTGTTGGAAAGAGCAATTGGAGGCTGGGAACAATGAGAAGCTGTAATTTATAAGGCTCCAAGTAAACTATAAATTATTTATGTCTTCAGCACATAATGTTGGCCACCTGAAAATGCCTGACACATGTTGTATTAGCCTCTGCGGTGCATCCAAAAACAAAAGATATAGCCCTCTGCTAAAGGGCTTTCAGAATTATAGAGAACATGGAAATTGATCCAATAATGATAAGAAACTAGAACTGCTGATGAGCTTATAAGTGTGGGTGCCTGAGAGGAAGGAAGTGCTGCTACTATTCTGAGGAGGGAGCATCGCAGGAGCAACAGGCTTGGAAAGAATGAAGGAAAGTTGGTTTTTCCAATCCTTGATTGTAAGATGCTTTGTACCATTTGGGATTCCAACAAGAAATGGGTGAGGAATTTGGAATAGGATAATTCAAGAAAGATTCATTGCATAGGGGCTATTTACAATAGTGTGGAGGGAGGGACACAACAAGGACTGTGCAAAGCAGTGTTAGCCTGTCTGAAGAGGTGTATTGGAAACATGCCCTTGTTTCCTAGAACATGGTGGTAACTAAGCCTTTTATCATTCAGGGTTCTCCAGAACTACACAAGTAACAGGAAGTGTATGTGTCTGTCTATCTGTCATCTATCTATCTATCTATCTATCTATCATCTATCTATCTATCTATCTATCTATCTATCTATCTATCTACCTACCTACCTACCATCTATCTAGCTACCTACCTAGAGATTTATTTTAAGGAATTAATTCAAGTGATTATAGCAGGTAAGTAAATCCAAAACCTGCAGAATAGACAGACAGGCATGCTGGAGACCCAGGGAACAATTACAGTTCATAGTCAAAAGGTGGTCTGCTGGCAAAATGACTTTTTCTTCTGGGGAGGTAAGTCTTTTCCTATTAAGACCTTCAACTGATTTGATGAGGTCCACCCATGTGACAAATGGTAATCTGTTTTACTGAAAGCCTACTGGTTTAAATGTTCATCTCACCTAAAAATACCTTCACAACAACTTCTAGAATAATATTTGACCAAATATCTGATTACGATGTCCTAGCCAAATTGACACATAAAACTAATTATCTCAGTCCTACAAGAGAGGGTCACTTTGACAGGAACTGTGACTTTTGGTGGAAAAACATTAGTGGTTTAGAAGTAATCTTTCAGGGAGGAAGCTGTGAAAGTGGTCCTCAAAGTGGTGCTCTGACCAGCAGCATCAGCAGCACCTGCGAACCGTTAGGAATGCAGATTCTCAAGACTCTCCCCCCTCATTCTACTGAGTCAGGAATGCTAGGAGTGGCCCCCAGTTGATGAGTTCTCGGTGGTATTTTGATGCACTGGGAGAATTGAGGTAGGTAAATAAATACACCTCCCTCCTAGCTTTCTCCCTCTGATCTTTTGCTAAGACTCCCTGTGGACCACACCTGATAGGAAGTCAGATCAAAACCCATTAAAGAAGTCCAGCTAGGCTAGCCTCCCAGGGCAGGATCAGTGTGGGAAAAGTGTAGAAAATAAAACAGGAAAGGTACATGGAAAATATCCCACCCCTGCATGAAAAAACTTGCAGACTAGGAAGTGCATCACAGGTAAATAATGGTTCAGATTTTAGAGTAATTGGAACTGCCAAAGGAGACACTTTTAAGAAGAAAGAAAAGTAGGTCAGATGTAGATTCTAAGCCTAATGCACATGTTTATATGTCGAGAATGCCCTGTGATTTTTCCTTCTGGAATCACATTTCACCTTTGACTCTCAGGCTGGTGAATTAAACTTGATTTTTGCCTATTGGTGAGAATCTTTAATTTCCCTAACAGAGCACTATCTCTGACTTCTACATGGCTGGCATAGAAAGCATGCACATCTCTATCTCACCCTATCCTTGTGGTGCTCATCAGAGAATTCCGTCATGAATTGTTTGTGGCCCAGATTTTATTAGTCTTGCTTGAGACAACTGGTCCCTGAGAGAATGTGTCTAATGGACAAGTGATTCCATTGTGATCTTTGAGTGTCATTGCAGTGGTAAGTTATACTCATAATCAGAATATCAGATACCTAGCTGGACTTATTTTAGATCCTCATAAAAACTTGTACTGTATTAACATTTAACATGATATTTTAGCTTGTATGGGCTATAATAATAATAATCTATAATTATAAAAGAATAATATGCTAATTAGACCTTCCTTCTGGACTAAGCAGCAACAGGTGGGGGCCAAAGCAGAGGTGGCCACTGAGGCAGCGGGGGTCAAAGCCTTTGCACAAATTTTGTGCATTGGGCCTCCAGTAATAATAATAATAATAATAATAATAATAATAATAATAAAATTTGAAGACCTTCTCAAATTTTTGCCGTTAATAGACTGATTGTTCGATAAAATCTTATTGAACATTTACTCTCCACCAGTGCTGGGCACCAGCGATAGAAACATCATTATTACATGGTCCTTGCCCTCGGGTTTTTCACACTCCAGCAAATGAAACAAAAACAGTTAAAATACAAAAGACAGAAGAAGGTGTTCTATTTACTCAAGAGACATAAGCAAACTTCCTGGAGGAGGAACTATTTAAGTGGCTCAGATAATGAGTAGGGTTTTGCCCAACAGACAGAGGGATGTGGGTATATTGGGAGAGCAGCTATCCCAGGAATGTTAACACGGGAGGAAGAACCACAGTGGGAAGGCATGGAGATGAGCTTTGAGCAGAGGAGGGCAGAAGAGCATGGCTAGATATGGGGTGAACTGAGGAGACTAGATTACCAAGGCTTTATCATGCATGCCCTGGAGTGTGAACTCCTTCCTGATGGTGAAGGAGATGTTAAAGGTTAGGAGCCCTAGATTAACCTGATTCAATTTGAGTGAAACAGGTTTGATATTTTGAAGATAACAAATCAATAAAGCATTTTCTATTTGAAAAATAAATAAATAAATAAATAAACAAGTAAATAAAATGGATAATCTTTACTTTAAAAGAACAGTTGTGGTTTACAGGAAAAAAAAACTGAGCAAAAAGTACAGTTCCTATATTACTCCCCACCACCCATGCACACGTCTCTCACAGCTTCCCCTATTAACCGCTTGGTACATATGTGTGGTACATATGTAACCATTGGTGAACCAATATGACTGCATTATTACCGACTAAAGTCTAATGTTTACATGCCAGTTCACTGTTTTGTACAGTTCTATAGGTTTTGAAAAATAGAATCATTACAGAATCATAGCATGCATACTTTCACTGCCCTAAAAATCCACCATGTGGCACCTGTTCATCCATTCCTTCACCCCTAAGCCCCTAGCAACTACTGATAGTTTTGCTGACTTTATATGTTTTTTTCCCCCTCAGAATGTTGTATAGTTGGAATCATATATATATATATATATATTGTAGCCTTTTCAGATTGGTCTTAACAATATGCATTTAAAGTTCCTTTACGTCTTTTTATGTTCTGCAGGTTCATATATTTTAAGCATCAAATAATATTTCACTATATGAATGTACTACAGTCTGTTATTCCATTCATTTATGGAAGGACATTTTGGTTGCTTACAAGTTTTTGCAATTGTAAGAATGCAATAAACATTCATGTGCAGGTTTTTTGTGGACATATGTTTTCAACTCATTTTGATAACTACTCATGATCATGATTGCTGGATTATATAGGAACTTTGTAGGACACTGCCAAGCTGTCTTCCAAACTGGCTGTACCATTCTTCATTCTCACTAGCAATGATAATTCCAGTTGTTTTGCATCCTCACTAGCATTTGATGTTGTCTGTGTTTTGGATTTTAGCCATTCTAAAAGGTGTGACAGAAAGAAAAGGAATAACCACAAGTGAACAAAATCTCAGATTCTTTAAAAATACTTAAAATTATATAAAGTCATAATTATAACAATGTAAAAAAATAAAAAATAAAAGGTGTGTAGATTTATCTTATTGCACTTTTAATTATCCCATTTCTCTAAAGATGTATGGTGCTGAGCATCTTTTCATATGCTTATTTGCCATCTGTATAGCTTCTTTGGTGAGGTGTCTGCTCAGATCTTTTTAATTGGATTGCTTATTGTTGAGTTTTAAGAGTTCTTTGAATACTTTGGATATAGTTCTTTATCAGATATGTAATTTGCAAAGATTTCCTCCCAGTCTGTGAGTTGTATTTTCATTTTCTTAACAGTGTATTTACAGAATGTAAGTTTTTAATTTTAATTAAATTTAGAATACACATTTTTCTTGCATGGATCATGCTTTTGGTGTTGTTTGTACTATTTTAAAACCTTTTATTGAAATATAATGAACATACAGAAAAGTGCACATATTGATAAAACTCACTACATTTTCAAAAATGAGACCTGTGAACAAGCATTTAAATCAACCAATCGGATATTACCCAGTGCTCAGCTATCAGTTTGAAAAGAATGTTAACACAGGACAGTTACTTGAAGCTTTGAACAACAGAAACACAAAGTAAAATGCTTGTAAATTACAGTGCTGCTTCACAGAGATATTACTGACTAGATTTTAATTATCTTCCAGACAAGAACCTTGTCTTAATTCTGAATTGAATTGCCAACACCTATTGAGTGCCTGGCACGGAGTAAGCCATTATTAAATAGTCAATGGAGGAATGAATTAATGCAAGCAGTGTGATGTATTAGGGTTAAGAAAACAAATCATTTGTATGGACAAGATAATCAAGGAACCAATGATGAAGAAAAAATTAGGGGCTGTTATAGACCAAAAGTTAGATTAAAAAATCATTAATCAGTCATTATTTGTTGATCACATGTTATATGCACTTCAACAAGCAAGGATGTCCCAGTAGGGAGGGATTATTGATGGGAGGGGGAAGGGTGGGCACTTGGGAGGAGAGAGGGGAGGCAGCATAGAGCAATGGGATTTACTAAGATCAACCAATGGTTATTTGCCTGTGCTTGACATTGACCTAATGCCTGCTATAGTTTTTAATCTGATTTGGGCAACCATTTTTAAAGGGAATGTGAAAATGCCTGAGAAAAGTGTCAAAATGCTCAAAACCTAGTGACAAGCCATGAAAATATATCATATTTCATACCACACACAAGTCTGAAGATAAAAAGGGTGAGATGTCTATTAAAGCATTTTTATGAAGGATTGGAAAACTAATTGTTTGTTAGATTTGTAGAAATCCAGTAAGACAAAGAATTAAATTAAGACACAAAATATTTTGATCAAACTTTGATCCTGTATTTCCAGGATGACAAGCGCCTAGGTAAGAGGGAACTGGGGTGTCTTTTGCGCAGAGCCTGTCAGGAAACAGGGAGACAGTGGTCAGTCTTGAGCAACTGAAATCCATCCTTGCCAGTTAACAGAAACAGTCTCTGTGGCCCCCTAGTGCCATTTTTACTTAAGAAAATGCAGAGTAAGGTGAAAATTAAGCATTAATGAGTGAAAGGCACGAGTTGAACTGAGGACATCTGATGTTTAATTAAATAGCAAACTTTTAAAGAGCCTGATGAAGGAGCTTAAAGCATGTCTGTAACATTTGCATTAGCACAGAAATGGAGAGACTTGCAATGTTCTGCTTTTCAGATTGGTTATCAGTCAATAAAAGTCGATGAGCTACAGTGGAAATGGCTTCCACATTACCCATAACCCTAGAAGCCACTGGCATTTGCTGCAAACTCCAAAACGCCACTTTCAGAGGAAAATTCTGTCTCCCTCATGGCATTTTCTAGTTTTATTTGATCTTGAGAAACATTTCATTATGTTTAATTTAGGGAAATGAGATTTCTTTAATTACCATTGGTAGTAGCTATTAGAAGCTCAATTACATTTGCAAATTCATTTTTAAAAGCTTTATGGTTTTCCAGATAAAAAATTTCAAGTTCTAACTGCACCCATTAAAAGTTACTGTTCCTTCCTTGGTTGCCCATACTTGCAGGAGAGAAGATGCATCTTATAGTGCAAAATAAATAATGCTAGAAGCTGAGGACCAGCCTAAATAGGATTTAGAATTACTCATTTGAATAGATTAGATATTTCATTAAATGAATCAGTTCATTTGCAGGTTATCTTCCTTTGAGCTATTATATACACCAAGCTTTGCAGTGTGAAAGGTCAGGGTGTGCCTGTGGGGCCAGAGGCAGCTTACTAACTGGGAATGCAGATGTTTCTCATGGGTGCTTATGCGTACATAGCCCTTGTACATGTCACCACTATCGGGTCTAGAGAAGTATCTCCATAAAGGACTGAAAGAGGGAGGGGGTCCACATAACCTCCAATGTATTGGTCTCTTAAATACTGTCAGTGGTTTTAGAAGTGACTCCAATTTCCCGTGTTCATATGGTGAAACAGATATTGCCAGTAAGTAAACTTTGCCCAGCTCGGTGTTGCCCTTGTTCTAAGTCACAGTAGCATTAGTAGGTTATTTCTCCCCCCTATAGTGTATAAAGAGATAAATGAAATAGTTTGCATACTGAGGTCTAGAAGAGATTGGCACCTGTAGTGCAGGGCCCAGAGTAGGACATTGGCCTTCACACTCAGACTCAGAATGCGTTTCATTTGCAGCGTCTGGGAGAGCGCCTGTGAGGAGCAGGTGTTTAGTAAACGCTGGTGAGTGCGGTTTGTTGGACTCTCCTTAAGTCAGAAGCAGCATGTGCTGCACAGCTGCAACCAGACCAGGTTTGTCCCTGCCCTTGGTGGCAGCTTTGAGCTAAGGCATGGAGGTGCTATTTTGGGACAAGGAATAGAAAGCAGTCCTTTGAAAAACTTAGGGGTTGGTTCATTGAATTGCTTCACTGGAATACAAAGCCATCTCTGTTGACAGGAAATCTCAACTGTGCTAATAAAAATTGTAAATGCCTCTGATGCTGTTTGTCACATGCAAGTTTCAGGAGATTTAAAATTATTGTTCCTTGAGTTCTTTTCTCCCAATAAACACTAAGGCAAGGAAATGCCATAACTTGTTTAAGGTGTGTGCATTTGAAGGGCTTGGCTTTTGTGTATTGTATTTGGAAGTGTTTAGTTTTATTCTTCTCAGCTTGCTATAGCTTTTACCCAGACTGCTAAATACTTATGGATGGAAACTTGGGTTATAAGCTCAGGAATGTGGTGTTTGAGTGAGTCAGTATTGGAGGGAGACGGTTACACATGGCACATGTTGTTCTGTTTTATATGTGATCCTGGCTGTTCATGCGCACACCCACCATAGATTCCTCCTGCAAGTTGTATTAAGGTGTGAACCATATGATGAGCAAATAATGGGAAGCCAAGTGTTTATTAAAGCCAGGCCACTCACTCTTAGAGGGTGTAAAATCAAAGACCCACATAAAAAACTTGCCTTTGCGTTCGGGTTCTGAAAGTACAACAACATCATTAAAATAATAATAATAATAATAATAATAATAGCGCCATTTAAAGTTGTCCTGGAACAGTAGTCACATGAAGTACAAAGCCATCATGGTTTACATTTTGTATCTGCATTTCATCCAGCCATTGCAGTTTAATAACTGTCACCAGAGAAGATGTAAAAAAAGAAGTGAACATATGGTTGCAATGGTTGGAAACAATAATAAAGGACAGAGGCGTGCTAATTGTTATTCTCAGGAAGCGTACGATTCGATAGCTGTCTAATTTAATCAAGCCTTGTTACAGTGGGATGGTTCGGCTGTAAGAACATGAAAAGCTGTAATAAACACTGGAGCCAGTATGCTCTCCTTCGTTCCTGGGGGCAGTGGCTTCCATGCTGTCAGCCCCGGGAAAGCTGCAGGATGCTGCAGAGAGTTTGTCAATGCCTGCGTCATTTTCATAAGAAAGTATTGATTACAGCGTGGAAAACATTTAGCTTAACAGCGATCGATGAATAACAGACAAAATGACATTTCAAGTTTTGAAGTCTTTAAAGTATGAACTAAATACACAATGTGGGGAGTTAAATTTTAGTAAAAGAGGCCTGGCCCAGGGCTGTTACAGATTCTAGAGGGCCAATTCCCTGTTCCTCTTCCCAGACAACAGATATGCTGTGAGTAGGGTCTTAATTATCTGCTGTGGGAGAAAGTGAAAACTCACTTAGCACAAAATAAATATAAAACTGGTAGATGGAGACAGGATTTTTTCTGTTACAACCTATAATCTACAGACTGAAGGGTCTTACTCTACACTCTGAGTTGTTTGATTTTAATGACTGGTTAGACTCAACATTTTATTTCAGCACCTGAGAATATCTGATAGAAAAACATTTAGTGATGTCATTTCCTGTCACCACTAAATCGGAGATGCTCCTGCAGTATTAAAGGAAAACGACATGTTTGTCTGTGTGACTAAATAGTCATTTATCTATACATATGTTATGACCCATACTCAGAATCATCTAATGTTGAGATTAGTTTGACATGAAGTAGGCCCGTGGTAAATTGTTGCTGAGTCATAGTAACTGGATCAATCTCTAACACTAAGCAACACTGGCAGCCGGTGACCAGATTCTGTCTGTTCCTAGTTGAAAATAAGAATAGACATTGGCTGATGCACAGCCCTGAAAGGTGAAATGTATTTCTATGTATGACACAAAGATGGCTCCTTTGCACAGGGATGCAATGAAATGCAAACTGAACTTTTTGGTTGTTGACAGTGGCTAAATTTCATTATGTTTGGGGGAAGGGGTATCAAGTCATATTTGTTTCTCAATACTAATAAGATAGTCCCCTCACTCCATGGCTTCTGGGGAGTTTATGAATTGGGGGGAAAAGAAATACCACTTCCTGAAAAATAAACGATTAAGGTTGATTCTGTTTCATGAGATATCAACTGGTAATCCAGATGAAGGGTTCCTGAACTAGAGCTGTGCTCCCCCCGTCCCCGCATGTCTTTGTAAGTAGTTTTATCGCAATGTATCCACACCTGGTTTTAATGTGTTACCTATGCTGACTTCCATTCGAGAAGGGCAGAGCTCAGTAGGTGGAGCAGAGACTGTATGGCCCTTAATGCTGGAGATAGTTACCAGGTGGTCTCATACAGAGAAGTTGCCACCCCCTGCTCCAGACAGTCATGCGTTGACAGCTCATTGTTCGATATGTGATTGGTACAATATTTTTAGTGGCAAAGACCATCTCTTTTCTGAAGATTACCTATTAAATCTTTTTATACCCCCTATTTTTAATAGGTCATGGAAAGGGAGAGGCTTAGTGACAGCTGGTTCACTGGGCGAGGTAAAAGGTTACTAGACCAGGAGAGAAACTCCTTCCTTCCTACTGGTAAAGGGAGGCAGTCAGGCTGTCTGACCCTGGAAGCAGGCACCTAAGCGCAGACTCCGGCTTGGCTATTTGTGTCCAATGGCTGTAGCTCTATAATCCTAAACAGATTGCTGTGGAAATAGTGCCAGCTGTCTAGTGTTGCTGGGGAGATTTAATGAATGTGACATAAAACAGTCAGAATGCATCATCAACATCATTCTCGTTTTTGTTATAGGGATATTTTTATTTTATTTTTCCTTTCTATGTTATTTTCATTCACTTGATTTGTTCTAGATTCACTTTTGTAACTTCTTGGCGACGCAGGAGTTCTTTAAGTGTACATACATGTTTCTTTGTCCTTTATGTCATAGAAGCTGAGGCCATTCCCATGGCTCAGAGGCCACAATCCTATTGAGTAGATGGACTTTTTAACATAAAAGGTAAAATAAAATAAAGCCTCAGATTCCCTGTGTTATTGCAGTTGTGCTTTTATTTATTCAGTAGCTTTTAAGTAATGTCCAGTGTTCTGAACACTTTGTAATTTTTGGATGATGTGCAGTTCCTCTTTTCCTCGGTGGTGAGGGCTGCTGTTCTGTCCTTTGCATGTGATGACCAGTGTGCCTGTGTGATGGCACACACTTCGCTTGACCGTAGTAACTAATAGCAGTTAAATTTCTTTAATCAGAGCTATTTTCTTTGTACATGTTGAACCCCATTCATTGGTCAAAAATTCTGGGAGTCCTAGCCTGTACAAAAACATACACATGCAGAGGGATGCATCAGTATTACGTACCTGCAAAAGTGAAGGAATGATATTTCATAACATTCCAGGCTGGGTAGACCACTTAGCCTTTACCACTGTTGCTTTCTGAAGAAGCAGGCATTTTTTCTAGAAGGACTTTTAAATGCACTAACGCAATAATGATTAGAAAGTTTTATGATGTTGCCAATTGCTTTTCCATCTTCATTAGGGGTTTAATTTTGTGCTTCAACATAAGGGTTTATATTGCAAAGGAAAGTAAATTATAGATGTACATAAAAGTTTTACATATAAATCCTACTGGTCCAATAACAACATTCCACCAAACTCCTGAAAATCTGCTCTTCTCTCAACTCCCTGGGAAAGGAGACTTCAAAGAGGAGGTTTCCTCTCACAGCCACAAAGACGGAGAGGGAGGATTGGGTCACCCTGGGCAGGGAGCATCTTTTAGGACCTCAGTTGTACCTCATGATCTAAAGTACCTTTCCATGTGCAAAGACTTCCATTTCCCTTTGATTCTGAGGCCGGTAGGAAGGGAAAGATATTGATGTGTCCCTGGGGAAGCCTCGCTGGACAGCATGCCTGTGTTCATCCAGGTCGGACTAAGCCATCCAGGAGAGACCACCTTCAAATAAGAGAAAGCAAAACATTCAGCCAGTAGTGGGAACTGGGGAGAAGCCCGGAGGTTACAAAAAAGACACCTGAGAATACCATTTCTGATGTTCACATTTTAATATATCTATTTATTTTATTTGAGAGAGAGAGAGACAGAGACAGAGAGAGGGAGAGAGAAGCTGCCTCTCATACATATCCCAACTGGGGACCTAACTAGCAACCCGGGCATGTGCCCTGACCGGAAATTGAGCTCAAGATCTTTTGGTGTATGGGAGGACGTCCCAACCAATCGAGCCACTCCAGCCAGGGCTGATGCTCACCTTTTTAAATTAAAATTTTTAATTTAAATTAAAAATTAAAATAAAAAATAAGAGATCTGTAGTCTTGACCTAGGAATTTCTACTGTGTGATTTTCTATATGCAGCCATATGTCAGACAGGCTTTTGTTTAGAGGTAATTATAGTCTACATTGGCCTATTTTTTCATGACTATTATTTGTACTGTGTAGGCCATGTTTTCTATTTGCTTCCTCTTGTGACTATTGCAGCTCAGAAACTGAGATTATCTGTTGTAATCCTCCCTATTTATGTGATTAACCATGGGTGAAGTGCATTTTGAAAGAAATGCAGATTGTCTTCTTCGAATATATATTTTCCCTAACTGTACTAACTGTGCTCCCTCAGCTCATGTATATATCTTTAAAGATTTCCCCTTGAAAATTATATTTCTGGGTAACCTTATATCCCTAAAATAATGTATAATAAATTCTAATTACTCAATATGTACTACAATTTCTTCTAACTTTGGTAATGGTATGAAATGAAATACTAAAGCATTGAATCCAAACTTGAGATTAGTTCCACATTGATCTTTTAAATATTATAGTTGACCTTTTTATAAAATGGTAGAATGCAAAGGTTTGCTTTTGCTAACGAGGGTAAGGCAAACTGCTAAATATCACATTGTTTTAAAATTTCAAGTTTCTCACATGGTCTCATATTGCAATATAATGGAGGCTGGTTATGTCAAAACTATTCCAGAAGTTCTCAGGACCTTGTTTAAAAACTATTTGGAGAGAGTTTTCAACAATTAAATTGTAGAACAAAGGCAGTCCAATGTATTTCTCAAATGACTAAGAAGTACTTATGAGAAATTACTGTTAATTACTCAAGTCCTGGAAGTCATTGCTTTTTCAGAGTAAAAAAGAAAGCTCCAATAGTACCTAGTATAGCCTGTTGTTGACATTATAATTATTCTCCTATTTTACAGGAGTGAATAATTATCATAGCAAATGTTCAAATTTTCCGAGTACATAATTGCACCCATTCCCTGAAGAAGGGCAAGACTATACAGATCCAATCACAGTAAAAAAGGATTCTTCTTCTGAAGATGTGTTTCCTCCTACAGTTCTGTAAAATGCGGAGGGTGAACAAAAAGAATAGTAAAGTATGCTATCCTAAAAAATGGAATTATAAATTCTTTTTAAGGACACCACTGCAAATCCTCTGAGAGGACATTTTTGTCTTAATAGTTAAGGAATTAGAGTTACTAGTTCAATAAGAGAATTAAATATGAAGTTTAGAATTACCATCTCTGTGCTATTGGAGGAGCATGAATGAGACCAACAGCAATGGTAGAAAAAGACAATGACAATCGTGATGAAATGGATCTGTGGGGTTTTAAATCAAGAGAAATCTCATTGCAGTATCCTCAGTGATTGAAGACTGAAAGTTGTAACTGATCCAAACTTTGTAAACCTAGAGCTGGCTGTCAATTATGGAAAAGGATATAGTGGGAGGTCACTCACCAAG
This sequence comes from Pipistrellus kuhlii, assembly GCF_014108245.1. Lineage (NCBI taxonomy): Eukaryota > Metazoa > Chordata > Mammalia > Chiroptera > Vespertilionidae > Pipistrellus > Pipistrellus kuhlii. The sequence continues at coordinate 69,104,013 of NW_023425573.1, forward strand.
CCGTACTGGACATTGTGGAGTGATCAGTGATATGCTAGTATTCTGTGCGATTTTATTACAAAGCACAAGTCCCCTCCTAATGAAAAGCATGCTCTCTGAAGAGAAAGGTTAATAATTACATATACAATGCTTAGCAAAATATATATCATAATTTTTCAAAAACTAACTTGAGTATTAGGAGCACCAATGTATGTGGAGAAGGCAAAGCAAGTGCTAATCTTCATAGTAAATACAGCTGAAGTTCAAGATTAGAGTTTAGGAGAGAATAAAATATTTTAGAATCCTCTATGGTAAGGGGCAAGGAGATGAAATATAGCGACTCAGAGATTAAAAGGGAAACTAAATGTGCTGGAGAAGTTCACACATTCTCTAATGCTGTTGTTCTTAATCCAGCTTCCAGAAGGGTTCAGGAATCTGAAGAAGGCACTGTGAGTATGTCCTTTAAGTGAAACAGAATGTGGGGGTGAAATGGGGAGTAAGTGAATGCAGTTCACTTTAATGAACATTCTATTGGATTGGTTCAGGGCACAGAACTGGAAGAAAAAACCCTTAAGAAGACAGAAACCCTTTCTCTTCCTTATATAAAATGTACTGTATCCACAGAACAGAAAAGAGTATTCAAGACTTCAATCAAGTAGGAAGGCACTTAATAAAATTGACTTCTGATAGTTACTGTTCATTGTGATCAATTAACATGACAACAGAGAGAGAGAGAGAGAGAGAGAGAGAGAGAGAGAGAGAGAGAGAGAGAGAGAGAGAGAGAGAATGAATATCAATCTGTGACCTGGAGAGTCATTAACTTCTTATAAAAGGACCTAATGGTGGGTAATTGAAGCTGTGTTCTAAGTAAAGTGGACAGTTGAGAATTTTGACCAAGTAACGCAAGCAAATGATTGGGATAAGGGAAAGAGTGTGCCTGGATTAGGCAGTTGATAGACTATGGATACCAGGCTTACTACTCACTTGGTTCCTTACTCAATGCTTTACTTTCCTTGGTCAGCCCTCTCTCCTGCAAATCATCAGATGTTCAAATTTGGGAGGAAATGTCTCTCTGAGAAGCTTGTCAAAGTCAGAAAGTCAGTGAGCCAACATATCCAGTAGAAAGGCCTTTTCCAACTCAAGGAGCCATTGCTAATGGATGACAGTAAAAAAAAGGAGCAGTCACTGCTGCCCGGTTCCTGTAGTCTTTCACTTCTGGAGTCCACCCTAAGGAAGAACTATCTTGCTCCAACATCATTAGATTCTGTCATTCCCTGAAGGATCTACAGAGATCTGCAATTGTTTGAGAACCAAATGAAAATGGATGCCTCTAGGGTCTGTGTTTCAATACCTCTCTTCCTAGTTGTATAATGCCCAATGTTATCATTCTAACATCACTGCGCCTATTTTACACTGGCCGAGGAAATTGCCCTTAGCCTTTGAAATCTATAGCTTCACCCACTTAATTACTAATGCAAGGATGCGTGTCACCTATGTTGTTACCTAATAGAAATCTATACTATATGACTAGCCCTATCTTATAGACATTATACTTACTGTCTATCTCATTATACTCTTATCATTAGTAAGTATATGTTTCTTGATGTTGCAGGGAGGAAAATTTCTCCTTTACCTCTTTGTGTCACTAGGCCTAAGCATTAAACGGATGTAAGACAGATTAATAGGAGAAAAACATACGTATTTTATTGAATTTTTACATATACATAGGAGCCTTCACAAGAGAATGAAGACCTGAAGAAGTGACCAGAGCAGAAAGCTTTTATACCATTTAGACAAGGGTAGCATGTAGAAAAGAAGTAACTAGGAAGATAAAGGTTAGTTTAATAAGGGTTGTTTTTATAGATTTCCCAGCCTTAAATTTTCTGTTTCTGATGATGAGAATGTCTTCCTTCTTCCTGGGTATAAGGAGGGCATCTCTCACCTGAGGGTTTTATGACCTATTTCAAAGAACAATGATGAAGGGTGGGGGAGGCCCAAGTGACCTTCTTCCCTCTGCTGTTTTTTTCAAACTCCTTCAGTTTAAGATATTCAATATGCCAAGCTACCCTATTTTGGGAAACATGTTACCTCATCATGTGATTATGGCTAATTTCATGAATGCATAAAATGTGAGAGTTAACGTGAACCCCCTAGCATTTAGAAAAATGATCAAAGAGGGTAATTGTATTTCTCAAAGTTGCATAGCAAGCTAATCGGTGAACCAAAATAATAATGTTAGTGGAGAAATTGAATGAGAATGTTACTGGCAATTGGACCTTGGTTCAGCAACCTCAGTGTTTGAGTTCTAGCTAAGAAAGAATTCAGAGTCAAGACTCAAATACAAGCAAAAGTTTATTTGGAAAGGCACACAGGCAGAAGTGAAAGCAGTGAGGCTGCTGGGCTGTTGGGCTCAGAAAACAAGTCACAGAGGCAAAAGAAGGCCCGGGGGAGCTTAGCAAAAAGAAAGCAAAGACACACACATTGAGGGAAGGAAAGGCATGGTCTTGCCCCAGAGAGAGAGCCATGCTGGGTTCTCTGTCTTAAAGGCTTTAAGTTTGGAGATTTTAGGAGAGGCCCCAGGGGAGTGTCTCTGCCCGGAGCTGAACACAGCTGAGGCCTCGATGTTAACTCTGGTTTGACCAAAACTCTGTCTCTGTGGTCAACATACCTGAGGCTTTCTTTGTTCCTAAGATAATTTGCTTCTGGTCAGAACTTCATTGTCCTGAGGGCTTAAAGCTTAACGGAGTGGCCATGCAAAGGCTTACATGGAAGTTGTACAAGGCCATTCTCTGTCCCCCTCTAAGGGGGTCTACAGTATGACTGTCCATCTGTGAGGGGAGGCAAGGTCAGGGGAGAGTCAGACTGCATGGCCAGTGATCTGAAAGGTCTGGGGGTCTAAACCACATGACCAGCAATATGATGGGGCCCAGGGAGGTAACTCACCCTGAGGGTGAGTTTCTACCCTACAGTTGTCCACTGCTAGGTACCCAGGGCTTTCTTCCCTGGTGATCTTCCACATCTGGCCCCTTGTCCTTGCTCCACTCACACCTGCCTAATTGCCATCTATAGTAATAACCCAGGTTACCAGCCTCACACTTCCTTCACCATCTGAATCATGATGGTACAAATCAAGACACTTAAAGCAATGAAAAATGTGGGAGTAGATCAATATGGAACTTTCTGTTCTATGTTTTCCCCAGCTGTATAATGAAAAAAAAAATAAAATCAAAACTTCATTACTTTATATTGTGAATGCAATATTACTATTTTCTTCTTCACTTTTACTCCTGAGTGGAAAATAATAAAGATCACTAGCTATAAGCAAAAGACAACTTAATTTTCTCTCTTTGTAGCATACTATATTTGTTATAATTTGTTCTAACATACCTTTATAATCCATTTCAATCTTGACATGCCTAGTCTTCATTTTATCATGTTTTTCCGTACAACCCACCCTGGAAATGCTCCTCCCATAAAGTTCCTATATGTATTCTTTGGCTGAGCAATAAACATATCCCTCATTTTTGCCTAGGAAAATGAAACTGTATGGAGTGATTCACCCATGGCACTTCTCTTTTAGGGTCCCAGTATAGCAATCTAGAATTGAGGATCGTTTTAAGATCTTCCTAAGTGCCCATCTGTCTTCTTTGCCCTTGAAATTTCTCCCTCTTCCACCCTGTCCTTTATTCCACTCCCTCCCCTCCCTCCTCTCACTTTATTTTTGTAAACCACGCTCAATATTTTTTTCTCTCTCTCTCTTTTTTTTGTTTTTTTTTTTTGTTTTTTTTTTTTTGTTAGAGTAACAGCTTTGTCTGCCTCGGGCGATGTTATCAGCACTGCGGATGTACACTGGGCAGCTTGTATCCTCGCATCTCAGAATCTGATTCTGATTCTTCTGTTACAGCCAACAGTGCGGGCTTTAAAAATCAATTCTTCCATTCCTTATCTCTTTCTCTGCTTCTAAGATGACCAAGTCTTTCATAAGTAATGGCAATATTGAATTCAGGGTGCCTTAAAGGAAAAATATATTGCCATTTGTGAAAAAAGCAAAAATGAGGCTGCAATTAGGTGCAATAACTAATGCTTAATTTAGACCCATTTTACACAGACTTGATACAAATTGGTTAATATAGAGTTTTTCCATTAAAATACTTTTCATGAGAATACAAGAGTTTAATTTTGTTGCTCGTGTGTGTGTTTATGAACTTCAGAAGAAAAGTTACTTCTCAATGTCAGATTTTCAGTAGGAAGCAAGAGAATGAGGATGGTTATTCTGGGTCTCTGTCTAACCTTAACATGTTTCAGTATACATTGGATATTGATGGTGATATGTGTGACTGTCTAGACACAAATTAGTAAGCAAATCTAAGCTGATCTTGAAATTCTGAATTGATTATGAGACTTAATGTCATGCTTTATATTTAGATCATTGAATCTAATATATTTATCTTTCCTAATGGTTTATTTAACTTGAAATGCCCTTGCATAGTATGTAGCTTGTTTGCCAGATTCCACATTTCTTTAATGAGTTCATATATTCTTTTCATCAATACCTAGGAATATCATTTAATCTCTATGATCTTCTATAATGACCTCTGATCTTTTCTCACAATCTTTTAGATTATTTTATTATCCAAGGGTGTTAATATTTTCTCCATGATTCTTTAATCATTAAATATTGTTCTCTAAGAATATTATAACTTGAGCATGTTTCAGGAAATCTTTTGAGATAGCAGGAACATATATATCTCTATGAATTATCATGTGTCCTTCAGGCATTAAGTCAGCACAGATACACCAAGTGTCACTCACAGTGCAGGACTCACCTGGGTGTCAGGGTATGTGGGGCACCTCGCTTATTATGGTGGTTGTTTCACCTGACATAACTGTATGTGGTGGCACTAAAATTTTCACAGTAAGAACATCACCCCCATTTTTCCAAATGCCTTGGATCTTTAACTGACTGTGCCAGTATTATCACCCACTGATGTGACCAGAATCACCAAGTACCTAGTATACTGAGCTCTGGGATAGAGGTATTTTTTATATTTGAAATTATGTTAATATCATAATGTTAATCCTGAAGTTTTAGCACACCACAAACCAAGCCATCTGCTTAAAATCATACTAGATGGTGATATTAAAAATAATGTCACTTCTCAAAGTCTTAACATAGGGTTTTATATAATTTAGAGAATATATGTGATTACATTAGACTTTTAGTTCTTATAATCATCAGAGGGATGCAAATTAAAATGTCAGTGAGGTGTCAGAATGACTATCATCAATAAATCAACAAACAAATGCTGGCAACGATGTGGAGAAAAGGGAACCTTCCTATATTGCTGGTGGGAATGCAGATTGCTGCAGCCATTGTAGAAAACAGTATGGAGTTTCCTCAAAAAAATTTAAAATGGAATTCCCATTTGATCCAGTGATCCCACTTCTAGGAATATATCCTAAGAAACCTGAAACACCAATCAGAAAGAATATATGCACCCCTATGTTCATAGTAGTGCTATTTACAATAACTAAGATCTGGAAATAGCCCAAGTGACCATCAGTGGATGAATGGATAGAAAACCTGGGGTACATTTACACAATGGAATACTATGCAGCTATAAAAAGAATGATCTGTTATCCTTTGAGACAGCATGGAGGAACCTGGGAAATATTATACTAAGCAAAATAAGCCAGTCAGAAATGTCTCTCTTATATGTGGAATCTAATGAACAAAATAAATATATGAACAAAATAGATCCAGAGACATGGGTAGTTGGACATTCCTCTCACAATCCAGGACTGCTGGCTCCCAACTGCTCGCCTTCCTGCCTTTCTAATTGCCTCTAATTGCTTCTTCCTGCCAGCCTGATCACCCCCTAATCACTACCCTGCCAGCCTGATTGATGTCTAACTGCTCCCCTGCCAACCTGTTTGCCCCCAATTTCCTCCTCTGCTGGCCTGGTCACCCCTAACTGCCCTCCTCTGCAAGCTTGATTGCCCCCAACAGCCTTCCCTTGCAGGCCAGGTCTCTCCCAACTGCCCTCCCGTGCTGATCATTTTGTGACAGCCATCTTGTGTCCATATGGGACAGCCATTTTGTGAGTGGGAGTGACAGTCAGCCATCTTGTGTCCATATGGGGACAGCCATCTTGTGTGTGGGAGTGACAGTCAGGTTGCACATTACTCTTTTATTAGGATAGAGGCCTGTTGCATGGGTGGGGGCTGGATGGTTTGCCCTGAAGGGTGTCCTGTGTCAGGGTGGGAGTTCCCTTGGGACATGGGATGGCCTGGGAAATGGGCCTGTGGTAGTTTGCAGGCCGGCCATGCCCCCTAGCAACCCAAACAGAGGCTCTGGTATCTAGATTTATTTATCTTCTAGAATTGAAACTTTGTAGCCTTGAGCAGAGATGAGGGCCTGCCTGGGCGGGTGGGAAGCTTGGCTTCCTCCATTGCTTGGGGAAACCCAAGCCTCCTGCTTGCTCCAGCAATATTTGTTTGATTAATTTGCATACTCATTCCTGATTGGCTGGTCGGTGTGGCTTGTGGGTATAGAGGGGGTACAGTTAATTTGCATGTTTTTTCTTTTATTAGATAGAATGAATTGCAAAGATAGCACAGAGATTTCCCATATGCTGCATGCCAAGATATCAAGATTCCCCAATTATTAACATTTTGCATTTGCATCATTCACTTGTCATAACTAATGAACCAATATTGATACATTATAATTTCACCTGATGTCCTTTTTCCATTTCAGGATCATATCCAGTACACATTACACTTACCTGTCATATCTCCTTAAGATCTTTTTGGTTGTAACAGATACTCAGACTTCCCTTGCTTTTGACAAGCTTGGACATTTTGAGAACTGGTTAGGTATTTGGGGGGGATTTGTCTCATTGAGATTTGTCTCATGATTAGATTGGGATATATTTTTTGGAAAGTAGACCACAAGTTAAAATGCTTTTTTAATTACATCCTATCAAGTTTGCATATTATCAATTGGACTTGTCACTGATTAGGTGAGCTGTGGTCACCTGAGTGAAGCAATGTCTGTCAGGTTTCCACTGTGATGTTCCTCTTCTCTCACCTCTTTCTTACTGTCCTCTTTATAAGTTACCATGCACACCCCATACTTGAGATGGAGAGCATTGTGTTCCACCTCCTTGAGGGTGAAGTATCTGCATAAATTATTTTGAATTCTCTTGCATGTAAAGTTTGTGTATTCTTCCCTATTTATTCAGTTATTTACATCACAATGCATGTATAGCTATTTACTATACTTGCAGGCTGGCCACATCCCCCGGCGACCCAAGTGGAGGCCCTGGTATCTGGGATTTATTTATCTTCTACAATTGAAACTTTGTAGCCTGAAGCGGAGCCAAGCCTTCTGCTAGCTTTGTGGTGGCAGCCATTTCTGTTGGGATTTATTTATCTTCTATAATTGAAACTTTGTAGCCTTAAGCGGAGGACTGGGCCAGCCAGGGTTGTGTGAAAAGCTTGGCTTCCTCCATCACCAGAAAAACCCAAACCTCCCTCCAGTTCTCTCCATGGTTACAGCCATCTTGGTTGGGTTAATTTGCATATTCACTCCTTATTGGCTGGTGGATGTGGCTTGTGGGTATAGCAGAATGATGGTTAATTTGAATATTACTCTTTTATTAGATAGGATGGACTGATCATTAAAGACTAAAATCTATATAGAATTGATCAAAAGTAGCTAAACTATATTAGACAATATCAGCTATACAATCCCAGTTAGCCAGACCTTTATTCTTTTACTGGACTTTCAAGTTGTTATAGTGCTCACTTTGCATTATTTCAGTCATTCCTCATAGTGATACTATGGAATTGTTTTTGGGCACTTTTACTCTCCTTGACTTATAAAGGAAACTAGCTTAAACAGTTAAGTTTTAGGTTAGGGGACTTGTCCAAAACCCCTTGACTATCAAACAGTGGATTCTAAACCAGAAGTTGGTACCATTCACCATTCTCTATTTAAATATTTTGCCATTCTGCTATTTGGCTTCTTCATTCAGTTCTTTCTCTACAAAGTAGTCAGATGATCTTTTCAAAATCTTCATCAAGCCCTATTTACTCACTTGATTAAACCTTGGTCATGAGTTACTATTTTATTCTGCATATAATGCCACATCCTTGGTATGGCCTTCACATCCATGGCCTCACTCATGCTCTCTCACCTTTGTCATATGCCTCCCTGCCCCTTTGCTCCCCAGGCTCTGGGCACACTGGTCTGTTTCTTCTTCCATATGTGACTAAAGACCTCCCCCCACTTCCTGCTCCCCCTGTCTAGAGTGCTGGGCCCTACTCTTCACCTGGTAACTCCCTTCGTCACAAAGGCTTGAGATTCTATGTGAATTCCCCAGAGAAGCCTTCCCCTAACACAGAACCAGTTCCTCTTGGCGTCTTCTTTTGGCAAACCCGAATTCTCCATTAGTTTTTACTGATATGTTTATCTTTGATAGTCTGTCTAGCACCGGCCCTCTCTGCTTGTGTAAAGGTCTCCTGCAGTGAGAAACCATGTCTATTTGGCTTGTTTCTGGTCTCCTGCTCTGATCCAGTGTCTGGCACATAGTAGCTGCTCAGTAAACAGGTGTGATTTAAGCAAATGAATAAGTCTATGAGGGTGTGTCCATACCTCCGTTGCTAAGTGGAGCTTTCTATTAAATTAGAAAATAATGTCAAACCTGTAGATTTTTCTGTATATCATGGGAATATGAAGATGGCTTTTGATACTTGAAACAATTTAAGCAAGTCTTAGAAAATTGTCAGAAAATGAGTTTAGAAAAAATAGCATGGATTATCGAGGGAGATTATGCAGTCACCTTCCCCAGAGGTTTAAACAGAAGACAGTACTGAAATTGGAGGAAGTTTAAGGTCTATGTGAAGGCTATAGATATCGACAAGATCTTCTGTGGTGACAAAGACTTGAACATTGGAATTCTACTCTTGTTTCAGATTTCAGTTTTTTTTCCAGCATGTGCTATCACATGACAGATGCATTCCTAAAGATCCCCACACAGGACTTGTGGGGAAATGAAGTTTTGTCAGTGATGCATTAAAAAATAAGAGGGAAAAAAAAAAACTAATAAAAAGGGCAGCTAATTTTGCATGTGTTAATTGACTAAGAAATACAGAAATGATTTACTAAATATGGCACTTCACCCTGAAAAAGTACACAGTGTGCTCATAGGAGAGCTCCGTGGCAGCCTGAGCCACTGTGAAGCGGCAAAAGGAAGGCTGGAACCCAGGGCAAACTGTGCCTCCATCTGCGGATGACAGCGGCTCACCTCGTGCTGGGAGGACTGAGGGGCCTGTCAGTCTCTGAGATGTGGATGATTTGTGTATTTATTTCTGTGTTAGGTTGAGTGGGATGCAGTTTTCCATGTTGACTCATGTTTCTCACGAATAAAATTAGGCATAAGAAAATGTGAGATTTGTGTGATGCTCAAATTTTCCCAGTATATCAACTGCATTGGAATAAATGTGCACCTTTAAAATACGTGTTAGAACTGACCATAATAGGCAGGGAATGGGGACGTGAGGCCTGAAAAGTGTGGTTCTGGTCCCAGAGCTGTGATTACTAACCTCCACAAGCTTCTTCTCTCTCTTGATCCTAGTTTTAAAAAGCTTTCAATGAAGTTGGGAACAACTGACTTTGCCAAGTTGTTCTGAGGACTGGATACAGCAATGAAGATGAAAACATTTTACAAAATGAAATATGGTCTCCAAATTCAATATTTTTCTTATAGAACTAGGTCAGAATTAGAGACAGAAGCTGGAGAACACATGATGGAAGGTTCACACACTTGGAGTCAGCTTTTGTTGAGGAAACTATGCAAACCTTCCTTTTGAGAGGAATTACATGAAGTCTTTGTCACTGCAGGGGAGGAGGGTGTGGCTCGCAGACCTTCCTGTGGACTCCTGTTTAATGTCTCTTCTTAGGCTCCGGCCAGGCCTGTGTTTGTGATCCTGGGGTAGCAATTTAGGAGTCAGGTTAAGAAAAGCCGAGGAGGAGAAACAGAAGACATGATCTTAGTCAATAAAACAAGGAGAAATACAAATGTGAGGCCTAACCAGTTTTGAAAACTATTCTTACAGCTCTCTTAAGATAGCTTCTTAAAGCCAGCCCAGCCCAGCAGGTCAATGGAAAGAGTGATGTTGCCACCGGTGCTGTAACCCAGGTTTTTGTGACAATGTCTTTACTTACTGCTCTTCAGTACCCAGTGGCACCATATCAACAATACCCAACCATTCTCCATCTCTCCCTCCCCTTCATGTCCCTGCTGTAAAAGATGCAGAGTGACCAGTGAGAGAAAGCCAAGATTGCTTTCACACCCAGGAAAAGCGAATACAATAAGTAAATGAAGTCTGGCCAATCCACTTACTCTCTTGCTCCTGTTAGCCATGTTTTATAATTTAGGAAAGAATGTTTTTCTAGATTTGGAAAGTAGATGTGGCTTATTGTCAAACTTTGCTGGCTTAACTGCAACATACTCCTTTTGAAGAAAATATCTTTTAATAAATAACTTTTGCCTCCATCAGTCTTAGAATTTCCTAGAACTTTTTCTGTGTTGTACAGGTATCATTTGAAAAGGCATTAACAAATTGAGCGGAATGATTATCCATATTATCCATAAAACTTCCTCTTATAGAGTCGGGGGTTCTTCAGTATAGTGGGGAGTGAATCTATGTAAGATGCTTTACTTTAGAAGAAAGTAAGCATGCTGTTTCTCTGCAAAACTTCACATTGTTCATAGGGTATGCTTTTGAATAATTTAAAATATACCACTTTAATTGTCTGTTTCTGGAATTAAAGCGCAATCTTTCAAATTCTATAATATAGGTGACATATTCATGTTTCTATTAGTCCAATGTGTATATATAGAGAGTAATGTTGATTTTATATAATAATTGAGTAAAGCATTTACACTGAGTGGCCAGATTATTATGATCTCTGAATACGTAATAATATAGCCACTCAGTGTGTACTTATGTGTGTGTGTGTGTGTGTGTGTGTGTGTGTGGCTGTGTGTGTGGGTGTGATTCATACACACAGTGGAGGCCTGGTGTATGAATCCGTGCATAGGTGGGGTCTGGCCAGCCTGGCCAGGGGGAGGGGCTATGAGCAGTTGGCTGGCCTGCCTTCTGGTTGAACTCCTGGTTGAGGGGCTATTTGCATATTAACCTTTTATCATATAGAATACACACTGAGTGGCCAGATTATTATACAGTCAGAGATTATAATAATCTGGCCACTCAGTGTATATTCTGTATGCAAAGTGCTTAATTTAATACCAACAGTAACTATAATAGCATAGCATATAAAAAAAAGGCAGGAACAACAACAAAATAAAAACAATATTAGAACATTAGCATGATTCAGGTGGTAATGTCAGGAGGATCTGATCTTGTGTGCTTTTTACCAGTTCCTGGAATGATTTTTTGCTGAAAATCTATTCTGGATCATCCAATCCCTCTTTTAATTTTTGATGCCCATTTGTGAGCTGAGCTGGTTTTCTGGGATTATAAATACAATGGGTAGTTTATTTATCCTCATATTATCTGTGAAAACCTAATTGGACAAAATAAAACATTCTTTAACCTGTTCTCATGAGCTCCACGTTGTAATCAGCTTGAAATTCTTGTCAATTCTATAAACACGGTAACGTTCCCTTTATAGCATAGACCAGAGAGTGAAGACATGAAATAATTCTGGACAGGTATTAATGACCTCAGTCATTATCACTTGAATTATTATGCACTTGATGGCATTATTGGGTCATAGATCTTCATATCTGCCCAGGAAGCCACCTGGTTCAGGGGAAATTATTTAAACATTAGAGTCAAATCAGCCAGGATTGAAAACCTATTATCTTCTGGTTTTTAATGACAAATTACTTAGATGTTTCTGATCCTTGGTTTCCTTGTCTATAATAAGATATTAATGATAGAACCTACTTTGTGGGGTTGTAACAAGGACGGAATTAATTAATGTATATGTAGAATCCAAGTTAGCACTTAGTAACTGACATCTATTACTAATTATTTTTTTGTCATAATATTTAAGAAACACCTTCTTAAAAGTCATTTCCTTTGCGCCTTTTATAGCACGAGAAGCTGATACATGAATTGGAAGAGGAGAGACACTTACGTCTTCAGAGTGAGAAGCGGTTGCAGGAGGTAACACTGGAGTCGGAGCGCAGCCGGATTCAGATGCGTGGCCTGCAGCAGCAGTTCTCCAGGTATGGTTACAGCCTGAGCTTCTTGCTGCAAAGGGTGCATGCTTCCCTACACCAGTAACATCCCTTCTTGTGTTTCTCCTGTGCACACTTCTGTTGCGTCTCATTGGCTAATTCCCCTACAGTGTTGGCCTTGTCTTCTGGCCAAGCCATCCTATTGAATTTGGACCTTCATTTGCACCTGAAATTTCATTTGCACCTCACCTAGTCTTGGCTTTATTGAGCATGTTTCTTCCTGATGACTTTCCAAAGGATCTTATGGTACATTGTGGTGGTTTTGTGGCCTATTGGCATGTTGTATGAAAGGGCATCCAGGAGGATAAATTTCTCTGGTCATCATAATTCTATCTTAAGGTAGAGAGAGTGTGTGAATCTAATCATCCAGTAAGCTCTTACTCATGACTTAGAGGGAACATTGAGGAGTATTTAAAAAATAAAAATCAATAAGCTCTTTCTCTTTAAAAAGATAAAACTTGAATTTGAAAGGAGGATTCAGAAAAAAAAGTAGCTCTGCTTAGATTTAATTCCAGCACAGTCAGAATCATTTAGTCTTTGGTTATAGTTAACATAGGGCTAGGTGAAGTTCAACTTGTTATTTAAAATCTATTAAGTTCCATGGATAAAACATGAACTCCTGCAGTTACAGTACTAAGACCAGATGTGGGCACTCTGTGAGGGACAGTGTACTTTCTTTTCTATTTCACTTCACCATTTGCAAAAGCAAGAAAATAATTTTTGAGATTCTCCCAGGCAGAATCAAATTTGAGAAGTTGCCCTTAAATTTTCATGAGCAAATTCTGTGGATCTTATCTTTAATTTACTACTGGTATTTGGCTATGATCAGTCAGCAATTTTCCACTGGTGTGCCACAAGAATTTTTTTAAAAACATGCAGTACCTGGCTATATAGTCAGGGGCACTGACCTCTTTTCCCTTAGATTGTCAAATAAGAAAATGACAACATCCAACACAATAATAGCTATTTACTGTGAAGAATCAAAGTTAATCTATTTTTTTTTTCAAATAGGCAAAAAATATGTCTTAGTGTGCTACGGAATTTTAGTAATTAGTTTATGGGTGCCATGAGATGAAAAAGGTTGATAATCACTTTGAATAGTGATGGAGAAGATAGCTTCTTCATTATAAGACTTTTATAATAATTTTTAATTTTCAGATGTGTTGCAAAGAGAGACCATACTTGAGCTTTTAGGTAATTCCTCTCATTGTGGCTAATACCAGGTATGTGTGCTATACTGGTTTAGAGGAATGGATAGGGAGGATGGATAACTCCTCTGTGTTTCAGTCATAATTTAATACCCTTCTCAACTCTTCAAGCCCATGATAATATTATACACAGGTGCTGTAGAAATGCACCAGTCATTATTTTAGCAAGTTCATGTCCCACTCCTCGCAGGCTATTACTTATACAGCCCTGCGCTCCATTTTTTTATTTCATTGATGGTGACTCTCACTTAATAACTCCCAACTTGAACTAATAGATCTCCGCTCCAAAGCAACTTCCAAACAAGCACTGCTTTGTAATACTTTCCATTTTAATGATAAAGAAAAGAAGGAGGCAGACCTCTCTACCCTTGTTCTGTCTAATTAAGACGCCTCTGTATTCCAGCTATTGATTTCCAGGGCATGAGGCACATGGCACAGTAAATTCTGTTTATATGATGCCAGGTCCTCTGCTATGAATCAAAAGGCAATACACACAGATTTGAGTTCCACAATAGCCAAGTCTTCATCACAGGCTGAGAGAGAAGATAATTCTATGTAAATCAAACAGTGTTTAGTTTCACATACTGCCTTTGGGAAGATTTTTTTTGCCTCTCCCCCACAATGTTTTCTTATGTAAAGCTTCATTGAAACTGAAAAGTTCAAGTCTAATTACAGCCAAACAACTAATGTAAAGGAGCAGAAGATGGGGGGAGGAGGGGAAGCATGTATAACAGATAAGATTATTATAGAATAATAATTTAACTGGACCCTCTAATCCATTTTCTGATTACCTTACACATTTTAAATTTTGATTTGTAAGATATTTCTCATTATGATTATTTAATCAACCCTATTTCTATAATTTAAGTCTTGTAAAGTTCTTGGTGTTGCAGAACATGCCTATAGTGAATTACCCTCAGATTGTTCACCACCTAAATGCTCACATAAATAATTTCTATAATTGAAATTATTGTATTTAATTAAAAACTTGTACATTCCCAATTTTATTGATGATTGGGTTTATGTTATACATGATTAGTTTATTTTATACTTGATGATATCTGAATGTATGTTATACATGATGAAATCTGAGATATGGACTTTGAGATTTTAACTTTTTTAGTGTTGCTCATCGAATGAAGTTACTTTGAAAAATAATGCTAATAGCTTAGCTTTTTCAAAAGATATGAAGTGGCTTATGATATAAAAGATGGCTGTACAATCAAGCTTATAAAATAAAAACAGAAAATAAAGATCACGAAAGGAGAATGCGGCAAGAGATCACAATTATATAGCCAAGTGTTCTCTGAGAATGAGTATTTAATTTAGCTCTAAGTTTCCTGGCATAAAAGTTTAAAAAGGAAAAGAAGAGGATTGTAATTCTTATTTCACAGACAAAGGCTACTGCTCCTTAAAGAGTAATAAAATGCATATGACACAGACCCCTTTATAGATGGCATTGAAAGGCATAATAGAGAATAATCCAAGATGGTGCAAATTAGGATTAATTCTTAGAAGTGGTTCTACTTCTGCTATGCCACTTATATCTACAAAGTTAGGCAGCTTCTGACTTTCACATGATTTAGGAGTGCTGGGTTCATGCCTAACACAGGAAATAAGATGAACTCCCGGGCTCAAGGTTTCCAGGTCAAGCACTATACTGCAAATTCATGAGAACATCCAAATATATACATGTTGTAATACATTTTATGAACCTGGGGCACAGAGACATGAGATGCTGGAGCCTGGGCTAAGTCAGGTGAGGTGTTTTTCTAGCATGTTTGATGGTATTGTAGCCATGGGAGTATCTGAATGGTAGTTGAGATTCTCAGTCTCAGATTCAGGGATGAGGTGACATATTGGAGGGGAAATGAATAATTGAGAAGCTGGGACAATTAGGTGTGCTTGGGAATTCGAGAGATGTGAGTTTTAATGATCAGCAGTGGTCTAAAATTTGGGGGTTGGAGGGAGTATGAGCCAGAGGTTACATAATCAGCTCTAAGCTCATAAATCAGCAATTGCCTGCACTGAGAGAAATGCAGGCAGCCATTGCAAACTTGATTCAAACCATGTACGCTCTTTAAGTACAGAAAGAAAAAATATACTTTCCAAGTAACCCTTCTCTATAGATGAAGGGGTATTTTGTCAAGGTGGTACCTAGAAGCAGCTAGTGGAATCATTAGGACTGCCCCCTCTTTGTGTTTATTTCTGTTGATATAAATCAAAGATGCTTTCCAGATGTTATACTGCTTGCTCAGCCCATCCTCTGTGTGGTGCACATGGCTGGGCATGCCTTATATGCGATTAGCTTTGTGACCCCTATAATTCCATAGGCTCCACCCTCCCTTTAACTCTTTGTTTGAACCGATTGTAGCTAAGGTTACTACTGTGGACTGAGGCTGTGGCACTGCCTTCCCTCCTATGTAAAGGTAATGTGCCTTTGCTCGTTGAATGAAGTTACTTTGTAAAATAATGCTAATAGCTTACCTTTTTAAAAGGATGTGGAGTGACTTATGATGTAAAAGATGGTTGTACAATCAGGCTGATAAAATAAAAACAGAAAATAAAGACCCCAGCCTCATTACTCTACCTGGAGTGAAGGAAGTGTTTGTGTATCAGCTAGAATCAGGGGTCTTCAAACTACGGCCCGCGGGCCACATGCGGCCCACAGAGGAGTCTGATCCGGCCCGCCAGGTTTTTTGGGCAGTGAGCGCAGCCGAGGTGTTACAGTAGGAATTAGTAGTACATATAGTCCGGCCCTCCAGCTCTCTGAGGGACCGTGATCTGGCCCCCACTTTAAAAAGTTTGAGGACCCCTGATTCACCCAGAGAAGCATCTTCAGGAAGGCTGTCACATTGAGATGGAATAACAGTGGTTTTAAACAAAAAGACTTGTGAGGAAATAAGCAAGTCTACAGAGTACTGATTACATGCAAACTATGCATGATTTGTACATGTTTTAGTTCCTTTGGAAACAGTGCATAGATTGTTATTGGAAGCTGCTGTTCTTATCAGACAATGAACCACTTTTACTGCACACAATAGGAGAGAACACAGTGTCTTCAAAGATGTCCAGCCCAGCTAGAGAAGCCTTATGTACATATATGAACAAATTAACATCTATAGAGTAGCTGTAAATGAGGGGAACTTTTGTCCAAATTCAGGACAGCCAGATCTCATATTTGTAGTGGGCATGTTATCGTGCAAAGACATGATTCAAGCCAGATGAAATTGATAAGTGTGTAGTGATACTGGCAGTGATAATACATGTGTGTGTCATGTGACAGCTCTATATTAGAATCAATCAACCTAGTAGACCCACCACCAGGCAGACATATTTTGTAAACTATTCACAGTTAGGGAAGCACATTACACCCAAAGCATCAGCAGGAATCAATTAGCATTTCTCTGTAGCTGTGAAGTGTTCTGTATGTATATTTAAATGATGCAGTGTACATTGAAGTAATGAAACAATTAAGCTGTCACCCATGATTGATTAAGATAGTTAAAAATCACCCTGACAGAGTCCAGGCTTCACTCTCAACCTCCAGGATTTCTATGCATCTGTTTTGACCTTCTCTCCTAGCACTCTATCTGCTGCCTTGAAGCTATTTCTTTGCTCTATAATGGGGTTTTCCCCTATCACAGTTGATTGCTACGCTTAACTGCAGTCCACTGCATGCTGAACTTCAAGGAGACAGAAATGGAGATAGTTTTACTGCGTAAGTTGTTCACTGGTTGCTGTTTACATTATCAGCTTTCAGAGACTTTATGGAATCCTAGGGTTCATTTTCTGCTGCCCATTTGGAAGCTGTAGGCACCTGGCATAGAAGTGTGTGCTGAAGAGGATAATATGGCCCTTAAGCGTTCTACTCACGTATTTTCTCCTGCCTCTGTATCTATCTGGTACATTAAAAGAACATTTCCTCTACATCATTAGAAAGAGTAAAACATAACCAGATAAGAAACGCCGTCAATTGGCCTTTGGACAGCCAGCAGCATGGAGCTCCTTGCCCCTCTTCCACACTTGTTCCATCTCAGACCTTCTTCAATTTGAACTTCTCAGGGGCTGGCTCCTGAGAGCATGTTCCTCCTGATGAATACAGAGGCAATCTTCCTTCAATATCTGTTTCCACAAGGTTAGCAACATTTTCACTTGAGACATCATGAAAATGGGGGCAGCTGAACGGCTCCTCTGAGCAGGTTGATGGGAAGTTTCCCATGGCAAAGTGACATCAGTTAGGTGATATGGTTTCTTTAAAATACCAGAGTGGAAGGAAAGATTTAAAATGGCATTTTTTTTGAAATGCCTGGTTAGCCTAATGTTGGTCATGTTTGGGTGTGAGGCATGTCTATCTTATGACCTAGTGTGGAAGCGCTCACTGGAGCAAAGCAGGGGGAGGTGACACCAACAGTACAGAGAATGGAGAGAGAGAAAACCACTCTCAGCGCCCTGAACAGTTATTCTCTCAGCGTGGAACGGCCTGGATTTCTTTGCATTTCTGCTTGAGACATGATGACACTGCCATGATTTCTCCTTAAATTCAGCACGGAGCTATGCACTGTTGAGTAGACAACAAAAGTTATATTGTCTATTAATTAGTTATTGCTGGTTGAGGGAACAATATGAACACAGAGTATACAGGTCCGATTTCATTTCAGAGAGTAATTTCCTATTAAGTGAGTTTCTAGGACCCGAGTCTAGTCCCTCTTCCAACTAGCTTAGTGTCTTTGGCTAATTTGACGTTTTTCTGGATCTCAATCTGCTCATTTGAAAAACGAGGATGTTGACCTGCACTGTAGTTTTGCATTGCTTTTCATGCCTTTTGAAAGAGAGCATGTTAGAATTGAAATGCATGTCCTGCATGAAATGGTAATTGCACTGTTATAACCAGGCCTTGAGAAGTTCTAACAACCAGGCTTTTGTTTTGAGGGCTAGGGCTTGTTGCCCACTTTGTCATCACAGTGGAGCTCAGTGGGACTGGGCTTTCGTCCGGTCTGTCTTGGTTATCTGACTCTGGAGAAGTTGAGATTAGAAAACTGCCAGGCCTGGATGAAATATCTCCATTGAGGACGGTCAAAATTGAATACTGAGGAACTTGACTGGCAAAGGAAACTAATATCCTCTGTGGTAGACATAACCATTATTGCTCTTGGCTCTGATGTTGTCTCTGTTAGGATTTATTTGAACTGGTTTGGGGGGAAACCTGAAGAAAGAGAATTTTATAACAACCAGAATTGTTTTCACTTTTAACCATTTTTTTTTTTCTGAAGAAATAGCCATCAGTAAAAACACCATTGGCTTAGTCTTTCTGCTATACATTTTTTCAATCACCTATTATAATTCTGAATGTGTTACTATTCCCATCCCAGCACTCTTTTTCTTTTAAAAAATAAATGCAAACTATAGAAGAATGTGTTTCTTCTTAACTAGAACCGAACTTTGTTGTTATTCTCTATAACAAATGCTTTTTGAGTAAGATTTACCGAAAATCCATTTTTTAGGTATACAGTTTGATTAGTTTTGACAAGCAGATACCATCTACAATCAAGATGTAGAGCATTACATGCCCCAGAAGAGTTCCCTCGTTTCTCTTTGTTGTCAGTTTCCTCTCAGCACCCCAAGCCTCTGGCAAAGACTCCTCTGATTTCCCTCCCTATAGTTCTTAGTTTTCCTTTCCCCAAAAAAGTCTTCTAAGTGAAGTTATAACAAATTTAACTTTTTTGTGTGTGTCTTTTCCCTTAGCTTTTTTCACTTAGCATGTCTTTTGAGATCCATCCTTGTGTTGCATGGGTCAGTATTTTTTAACTGAATTTGAATAAGAAACTGTCAAAGAGTTCTGCAAGATGGCTGCACCATTTTGCTTTCCCAATAGTAATGTAAGGAGTTCTAATTTTTCATGTTGATAAATGTTTCCTGAAAAACACAGACACAGAAAACTTACACAAAGCAAACGTTTGGCCTAATGGATTGTTCTAAGGTGAACACTTTGTGACCAACATCAAGCCAAGAAGAAAACTCTGTCAGCACATAGAATCCCCTCCTGATACCTCCTCTCAACTTCACCATGACAGTTTCTCAATAAATAATTATTTCCTGACTTTAGAACAGTAACCTCCTTAAGTTTGAATAGTTTTATAATTTAATGTGCATCCTTTGACACACTAAGTCTTGACTAATTGTCATAGAACTGACTATATCTTTTAGATTTCCTTTAATCAATGGGTACCCTTCATCACTTGCTGCTTCTTCAGATTTATCTCTTGAAGAACCTAGAGCATTTGACCAAGATATTTTTCTCAGTCTACATTTGTTGATTATTATTCTTAGGATAATTCAACACGTTCCTCTGTTCTCTATATTTTCCACAAATTGGCAGCTACTTCCATACATTGTTCTTAATAATGATTTGAATAAGGAGTTAAAGGTTGCTATTGTATATCCAGGTGGCAGAGTACTTTTTTCATTTCCCTTATAAGTCATGTAGTAATACTATCATTAGGCAGTCAATATTGATTTTTTGGTTGAAAAGAAAAAAAATAAGGGAAAAAAAGGGAAGAAGGAAGGAAGGGACAGAGGGAGGGAGGGAGGAAGGAAAGAAGGGCGAGCCAATATGTTACTATGAAAGACTTAGGTTGCACATATGGAAGAATTTTAAAGATAGTGTGCTTATGATAGAAATTTGCTTCCAAGAGAGGTTGCAAAATGGCCATTTCTGGGGATCTTTAAAAATTTGATAATAGTCATCATTCTTAGCTATATAAACCAGGATGCCCTGGGAGCATGAAGACCCAATTTCCTATTCCTGGTCTTCTATGATAGAGTACTCAGCTATAAAAGATGAGTTGCCTGTTTCAGAATATTCTTTGCAGAATTCCTGTCTGCAGGGCACTAAATGGAATTTGGTGCATTGAAAGTTTACTTCCCTTAGGACAAAGTTTACTTTCAGAGAATGTTTTATGACCCTCAGATAACATTTATACCAGTTTTCTACAGCGGAGTCTCAGTAGTGAGGACAGTTGTTCAGATTACCTTTGTAGTCTATAAGCAGTGTATTTAATGAATGGTATTTCATTATTATATATGTACTGCACAGTATATCTTTTGAGTGCTGATTATAAACACTTGGAACTGTTCTTTGGGATCCTTTGTTTAATTTATTTAAAAAATTCAGTTAATATGGTTATTGTTATAAATGTCTACAAGTGTTACTAACAAACAGCCTTAATGCTTTTCTCAGAATAAAGTTGGAAATTAGAAATACTGAAACTACAGGGTTTTGACAGAAGAAATGTGTTACAGTTTTCATTAACTTGTGTTTCAGAATTATTTTCATACTAGATGACCAGTGCACAAAAATTCATGCACTAGAGTGGGGTCCCTCAGCCTGGCCTGCCCCCTCTCACAGTCTGGGAGCCCTCAGGGGCAGGCATGAGGTGACCGGTGATCAAGGGAAATTGATGCCCCATCATACCTCTGCTCTTGCCACTTCCAGCAGCAGAAGCCTTGGCTGGTTATCTGAGCCTTGGCCGGCCCTGGGCAGCTGGGCAGCCACCATCTGAGGCTTGCCTGCTCCTTGGGCAGGCCCTGGGCAGCTGGGGGGCTGAAGGCACTGGAGGATTCTGGAGGTAAGAGTGGCGGGGCTGAGGGGAATGGGCAATGCCATTTTGTGGCTGTGGGCACCATCATCTTTGAGGGTGGGACAGTCAATTAGCATATTCCCTCCTTATTGGCTGTGGGTGCCACCATCTTTGTGATGGCATGAGGGTCAATGAGCATATTCCCTTTTTATTATTTAGGATTTCTCTGAACCAAAAGTTGTCATCTATTGTTTGTAGTAGCAGCAAGTGACAGGATGACATCTCAAAATATAAATAGGAGTTTCTTTATATAGTTAGTTTCTATAACAGTTTAAGCTGTTAGGCTTTATGATAAGCATTTTTATTAATATTAATGTTAACATGGTTACACAAATGATGTTTTGCAGTTCTTTTATTTTTTAGTTTCCAGTACCATTCCCTACATTATTTCATTCCATTCTCACTATAACCTTATTCATGACAGGTAGGGCATATTGTAATATCATAATTTAAACAAACAAAATATTGAAACTTAACAAAATGAAAGACCTTGTTCATGGTCACATGACTAGGTAGATTCAAAACATATTGAACCCAGGAGTTTTCTTTTTTTGGCTAATCCTCACATGAGAATATTTTTCCATTGATTTTTAGAAAGAGTGGAAGGGCATGGGATAGACAGAGAGGGAAAAACTTTGATGTGAGAGAGACACATTAATTGGATGTCTTCCATACACCCCAACCAGGGCTGGGCATCAAACCTGCAACCAAGTTATGTGCCCTTCACTGGACCAAACTGGGACCCTTCATTTTACAGTCAACACTCTAGCCACTGAGCCAAACCAGTTAGGAAGAATCCAGAAGTTTTACTACTGGTCAATTAATTCTTCTATTAATTCTTTTGTAGTTTATTATCCAAGATAAAAATGAAGTTTTAAATGATATTGAATGCAAATGTATTTCATACACATTTCAGTCTTAATCATAATTCATATTTCCTGCATGACCTGACTAAGTTTGTACCCAAGAGAAAATTAGGTCAGGGGAATAAATTAAATGGAAAACATGAACTCACCATTTTTCTATTTCAAAATGCATAAGGTGCAGTTGTATCAGAGTCTCCTCTATCGTCTACTTTCTTGGCATATTTTTGTACTACATTGTCAAACCAGCTGGGTTCATGATTAAATTGGTGTTTGAAGACATTTAGACTGCCATCAAATTATGATTACATTTATTACATGGACTGGATATTCATTGAATTTAGCTAAGGAACCCAAATTTCCCCTTTGCAGTTGGCTTGGACAATATATAGTTAGCTAATAAAACCAAGCTCCTTGTTATTCTTTCTACATGATGTCTTTTATAACAGTCCACTTGTCCCACTTAGTTATCGTATAAACTTTAATCACATAACTTCATTTTTCTCCCTATTGTTTTTGGATCTTAATATGATATATCTCCTCTGCAACTGTCTGTAAACTTGTTATGGCTGTAGACTGATGTATAGTAGGTGTTCCTTAAATGTTGTAATAAATAAATAAAGCAATATTTCCAATGAGCCATGTTGCTGCTTTTAGCCACTATGTATTGAGCCCTCACTGTGGATGGCATTTGGCCATCGTGGTGTATCTGAGTTACCTAAGTAGTTTTCAGATTTCTAATTAATTTTATTCAATTTAAATTTTTATTTAGATAGTATTATAGCTTTAAGAGTAAGATTTTGCAGGCACTAATAAGAACACAGTATAACAATTTTTTTTTTAAATAACAAAACTGATTTGATTCTGTGCTATGCAGGGTGGACGGGGCACAAAATAACTTATGTTCCCTGTCCCTAAGGATCTAATGGAAAAGGTAGCATCTCAATAAAAATAACAACAACAAAACCCAACAGCAACAAAACTAGACAAAAGCAAATCTTTGTTGCAAGAAAGGGAGAAAAAATATCCTAAGAAAAACTCTGCAAGCAAGACAGGGATGAGGCCCTAGCCAGTCCTCGCTCAGTGGTTAGAGCATTGACCCCCACACTGAAGAGTCACAGGTTAGCTTCCTGGTCAAGGACAAGTACCTGGGTGTAGATTTGATCCCAGGCACCTGACAGGGAAAATGTGGGAGGCAACCAATTGAGGTGTCTCTCTCAGATAGATGTTTTTCTCTCTCCTGTCCTCCCTCCCTTCCACTCTCTCTAAAAATCAATGGAAAAAAATATCCTAGGGTGAGGATTAACAAAAAAGCAAAAAGCACAATAAAGAAAGGGATTCATTTGCAATGATCATTGAAGTGATATGTAGCTGAGGATTTAATAAGAACTGGCAGAAGAACATTTTAGATTAAGAGACCAGAAAACAAAGACAGGCCTAACAGTGTGTTTCTGGAGCCCCATTCCTATAAGGTCCTTACCCAAGCACACAGCCACTTGAATCAGGCCTTTGCCGTGCCCTTGCATCCTGGATAGTGAAAGAATGTCTGACCTACCTTTGCAGTGTTATCTTATGAATATCTCAATCACTCAAGTCAGTCTAACTTTGAAAACTCCTTTTCTAAAGCCCAGCAGTCACCTTTGATGTCAGAAACACTTAAGAATTGATATCTATTCCCCGAGCAATTCACATTATTGTCAAGAGAGTCTCCAGTGAAGGAGTAATACATTTACTACACTTCCAATATGCATGACACACATAAACGCTTACGAGTATATTGCCTTTTCAGAAACAATCACCGAAGCACACGCTGTGTTTTCAGGAAGTACCCCAAGGGTCTTTGTAATAGATTTGAATGGCTTCAAGATCCTGCCGACCCGGACTTTGCAAGCTGTTCGTCCAGAGTAAAGAATTGAGGAGGGAAGCAGCAAGCCTGTGGTTACTGCACCTGAAGCCCAGCTGTGGACAGGCCAGGGCCGTGGAGGTTACAATGACAGTACCATCCATCGTGTAATAAAACTTGGGAGGCTAAGGACGAAGTCCAAATGCACCAGTCATTTTGTAGATGTGAACAGAAGCAAAACTGCACACTTGAAACTTCTATGATGACCCTTTAGACAAAAGGTATAGGAGATACATATGTCTACTTCATTTATTTTTTTTAACATGTGAGAGAAACTTACCACATGCCAGGCAATATTCTAGGTTCAGGGAGAGCTCAGTGAAGCAAAACCATGGAGGTTTCCATAATACTACATGTAATGCAATTCTTATAACAACATTTCATGGAAGATGTTCATATTACCTGTCTTTTGCAGATGAGGAAACTGAGGCTCATATCGGTTAAATAGCTTACCCATTATTATATACTTGGGTGTATTATAGCTGGGATTTCAACTCAGACAGCCTGGCTCTTACCCTTTACTGTATACTATTTCCTGTTTCTGAAACCCACAACAGAGCAAACGAGCTAGTATTTATTGAATGTTGACCTTTCCCTAGTTGCTGTATCTATGTAATGTCATTGCTTATGTAATGTTCTTCTGCCAGTTCTTATTAAATCTTCAGCTACATATCACTACAATGCCCATCACAAATGAATCCCTTTCTTTATTTTACTTTTTATTTTTTGTTGAACCTCGCCCTAGGATATTTTTTCCATTGATTTTTAGAAAGAGTGGAAGGTAAAGAGGAGAGGAGAGAGAGAAAAACGCTGATGTGAGAGTAAGTACTAGTATCCATATCTTATAGATAAAAATAAGGACAGAGGGGTTAAAATAAGGCCAGAGAGGTTAAATAATTTGTAAAGATCACACAGCCTGTAAACAGCTGAGTCAGGATTCAACTTAGGTCTATTTTCTCTCATAATATACACTCTTTCAATTGTATATTACAACAGTTAGTAGATGTTAAGCTCATAAAACATTCAGTATTTGCTTGAGTGCAATTTCTATATTTGACACAGTATGATAGTCAATGTTTTGGATATATGTAGAATTTTTTCTTTCAATGACTTTGAGAATCTATGCATACCTATTGCTTGGGATATGTCCTACATGAAAAGTTTCTGTCATTTTGCGTAAGATTGAAAACATTGTTTTAGAGATGTATTTTCAAGCCAACTCACTCTAAAACCTATAAAATCTTAAATGAATAAGTTCAAACATCATTGCACCCTTTTCCACAATTACTTGATTAATGAATCTAACAATTTGAGAAACTTATCTTTAGTTAAATCTGAAAAGAATGCTAGATATAAATATGATGATTTTTGGAGTCCAACATTCTTTCTACAATACTACTTCTCAAAATATATTCATCTAGGTTTCCTCCTTATTTTTAATATTTTAATTAATGTCTTCTTTTTCATATAAATATCATCAAATCACCAGAAGAAAGAGAAAAAAGTACCAGGTAAAGAAAGATAGATAGATATTATTACAGTATTTCATCTAAAAAGGAATGGGGCTGTCTGCCTGTGTATATATGTGTGTATAAATAAATGGTGAGAGATGTATTTGGAAAGATAAAGTAAAACTTTAAAAGGTAACTAGATAGAAAAAGAGAGTAGAGTTTGTGGCTATAATAGAAGGCAGTTTTCTCTGAATACATATTTTTGAAATGTGTGAATGTATGATACATATAGCATCTAATTTAAAAATTACTAAAATTGGAAGCACAATTAAACAATTACATCTACTTGCAACCAGGATCCAAATTTAGTTAATGACAAAACTGCACAGAAAAATATTTGAAGTACTTCAAGACATAGACTTCTTTACATTCATAGTAGGATATATTAAGGACAAGAAGACATGCATATTATGTTGTACACCTAAAACTAATACAATGTTATACGGTAAGTAAATAAATAAAAATGGAAAAATAATTCAATTAACTATAGAAAACACACAAAAATGTTACTGTTTCCAGTAATCCTAGTTTTTGGAGATAGTGTTGGTATTGTTACTGTGAAACTTGTTAAAAGGACTCAGGATCAAATTGAAAAAGTCTTCTTCTAGTCAAAAATGTCTCAATTTGTGCATCAGGGAGAACAGGAACAGAGGTAACAAGGTCAGCAGTAGACTCCATGCAAACATCTTGCCCTGGGTCAGTTCTAATAGAAATAAAACAATCAACTCCAGGACAGTGTGCTCCAGTATGGTGACCTTGGGCCCAATTTGGTGGCATCTGGTCATTTATAGGAGGAAATTATGGGGTAGTGCCAACAATAACTTTATATTAAACCAGTGGCTGCTACCCATCTGTCTGCACCAAGGCTTGGGAGGGATTCCAGTACTTCTGTCTGTATCTTACTGCAGATGGCATTACTGTCACGGTGGATGGTGATTCCAGCTGAATGTTAGCATCAGAAATAGAGCTACTAATTACTGTTAATCTATTTCTTCAACAGATGTTTATGTATGTTTTATAGTGTGTCTGGCACTGTTACATGATCTCTGTGTGTGTGTACTTATTTAATCCTTGCAGTTAACCAAATAGATTGAATAGCACCTAACCTATTGGAAGATGAGTAAACTGAGGCCCAGGGAGCTAAGGACTTAAAACTCTAAGGACTTCCATACTTGACACACACTTCCAAAGTTTTATTCTATTTCTATATGTTGTGCTGCCCTTGATTTCTCATTTCCTTTTATGGAGAATCTTCCTCTTGTGAATCCCAGCCAGAATTCTGCTTTGGGGCTCCACTCAAGCACCTAGTATCTTAGAATCTAATGTTGTGGGTTTCTGCCACTCCTGCTCTGCTATGTCTTTCCTTAGAATTAAAATATTGTGATTTTTTCTACTATTTTTTCTTTTACTCAGTATTTTTCATGTATGTATCCTGTTGACCAAATGGTCATCACAGTACAATATGAATGAGGCTCTTGAGTGAAAGTGGAACCGATTACAATGATGAAGATACAGTGCCACTCACGTTGCCCTTCCTTCACCAGAGTTACCAGGGCCAAATCTGCCTGGGTCATGCCAGTGTAGTGGGAACAGTTGTGTTTCCATGGAAAGCATGGCAGAGAGGTATGAGGGGGATGGTCCCTGAGCAGGTTCCATGTGACTGTTATGAAGGCTCTAGTCACACTGACTGGATGGAAATGAGCTTTCCCATAGGTGATTCATAGTTAGACTCTACCACCCCAGTGAGGAGGCTCTTATACTTCTTGTGCATCCCCTGGGTCTGGGAATATAGATGTATGTGGTAGGTATTTGCAACTTGGCAAGTTGTATGCACAGTGGCAGTGAGTAGGTGTGATTATAGCCCAGGTGGCCCAGGCTAGGACCACATGGACAGGTGGCTCTATGGTGGCAATCTGCTGTTCGATTGCCCTCGTCTGCAGCATTAATTCTGAGTTTACTTTTTCTTAACTTGGTCAGAGTGAGAATGTGTGGGGCAGGCTTCTCTCTCACACCTAGTGTGTGTTGTGGATTGCAGTGTGCCCTCCCCCTCCAATTCATCTGATTATGCTTTAACCCCCATTGTGACTATATTTAGCCTCCTGATCTTTAGGAGATAATTAAGGTTAAATGAGGTTGTAAGGGTGGGGTCCTAATCCCATAGCAGAAAAGACACCCTGTGCACACAAAAGAAAAGCTGAGTACACACACTGGAAGAAAGTGCCTATAACAAACAGCAAGAGAGTCCTCACCACAAACTGGCCCTGATTACCCCTGCATCTTGGGCTTCAAGCCTCCAGAACTATGATAAAATAAATTATTTTTTCAGCCACCCAGTCTGTGTTATTAGGTTATGGGGGCCCTGGCTAGTGAATGCAGTGTGTGAGTTAGGAAGGCAGAGTTGTCAACTGCCTTCATGTATGTGGCATAATTCATTGGGTTCACAGGTGACAAACCCCTGGGGTTATGTGTAATTTCCAGCATGACACCTCCTTTCCTGTTCAAGAAAACACAGCAGGCAACACAGGAGTGAGGCTTATTTAAAAAAATATATACTTATTTTTATCTCACCCTCACTGATAGACATACTAGGTTGTTAAAGTGCCAAAATAGTTTCCTCCTAGTTGATAAAAACTTAGCTTTCCTGAGCTTCCCCCTCTCAGTGCCCTCTGCATTAACATCTCTTTCCTGGTCCTGGGACATCCCGCCATCCAGCACCAGGGACAGCGGCAGCTCCTCAGCCAGTGTCCTTTCTGCTTGGTCAGAAAGTGTGTCATAGACCTCAGACAATATATTCTTGGCTGTAATGTTTCTACAAGCTCTATAGTCAGACCTTTACACTCAGGTGAGGTGATGTGTGCTGAAAAGCTTATAGAAACAAAATTATAAAAACCCTGCTGATTACTCTCACTTACTGTTAAAAATCACACATCTGGCTTGTTTTGTTTCACATGACATTCTCAGAATCAATCCATGTTGTTGCAAATGGCAGCATCTCATCTGTTCTTGTGGCTGGGTAGTATTCCATTGTACATATGTACCAAATTTAATAAAATAAAATAAAAATTAACCTGAACTAGCTTTTCTTTTAAAGTAAGCCATTTGCAAACTTCAGAATTTTATTAGTAACAAATAACTAAAGGCACTTTGCACTTGGTTATGAGTCACAATGCTACCAGTGAGAACTATTGCCCAGCCCACAAAAGGCAGTGAAGTCTGTGAATGAGATCATGTAGGCCTGTAAGAGACTGTCTCATGCACTTCCGCATGGCAGGGGTGCCTAGTGGTGGTAGTAAATGCCAATCACTGCAAGGCTACAGACCATGAGCAATGTTCTCTCTCTCTCTCTCTTCCTCTCTCTCTCTCACCCCATAACTTCTGCTATGGAGTCTTCTTGTATCAAGTCTAAGGAAAAGAGTAATTTGTGTCAGCTAGGAGCAAAATCAGAATAAATATGTTTATTTGAGTGACCATGCTTCTGCATGTCTTTGTGGCTACTTGATACAATAATTGAATTTATGTTGCTGTGTTGTTATTGTTTTCTGAGCTTTGTTTTATAGGACTTTCCCTAGTATATTTTCATGAGATGTTTGAATCCTTGATTTTACTTTTTTTTTTCCTTAGAAAAACTTGATTCCATTGAGAATGCATAATAGAACCAAATCCTGATAAATACTTTTAATCCCCTTAAGTACTTTAATCCAAAAGAATGCTTCACTTGAAAAAAAAAAAAAAACCTTCATATATATATATAACTCACAATTATTATAGCTATTTTTTTTGTAGCACACAGGCATGCTTAAATGAAACTGAGGGTTTTTTAAGCCCATATAAAAACTATAAATATTTTTTTCAAAAATAGGACAACCTGCCCTAGCCAGTTTTGCTCAATGGATGGAGCGTCTGCCTATGAACTGAAGGGCCCCAGGTTCAATTCTAGTCAAGAGCATATGCCCAAGTTGTGGGCTCAATCCCAGTGTGGGGCATGCAGGAGGCAGCCAATCAGTGATTCTCCTTCATCACTGATGTTTTTATCTCCCTTTCCCTCTTCCTTCCTCTCTGAAATCTATGTATATATGTATATATGTGCATGAATTTTATGCACTGGGCTTCTAGTCCTATCTGATAAATGGGTAATATGCAAATTAACCATCACTCGATCACAAAGATGGCAGCACCCATAACCACAAGATGGCGGTACCTAGTCCTTTCAGCCCCACCGGAGTTCCCAGTTCTGGGGGCATGGCCACTGAGAGCAGGCAGCTTGAGCAGCTTGGCAGAATGCTTGCTTCATCATTGCAGCAACAAGGCAAGCATTCCACCCTGGCCACAGAGATCCTCTGGGAAGCGGGCATGGAGTGGCCTGGGGGGGAAGGGGGGATGCTTTCGTCATCACTCCAGCAACAAGGCAAGAATTCTATGCCAGGCTATGCCAGGCCATGGATGGGCCTCTGGGCATGGAGTGGACAGGCCCCGCAGAGAGCTACTGATGCACAGATTTGTGCGTAGGACTACTACTATATAATAAAAGCCTAATATGTACATTGTCCCCTTAGGTGGGAGTTTGACCAATTGGGAGTTCAACTGCTCACTATGACATGCACTGACCACCAGGGGGTGGCGTGGAACATGGTGGGTGTTAGTGATATGGTACTGGCAGTGGGTAGCAGTGGAGGCACTCCTGCCCTGATGTGTCCTGGTGAGAGCAGGACCATGGTGGGAGGGTGGAGCAGGTGAGCAAAAAATGGCAGGCAAAGGTGGGTGTAAGTGGGGGCCCTGATTGCCCCGCCACTCACCCCGCAGTGGCAGCGGCAGGGGGTGGGGCTAGCAAGTGGACAGCTCCAGTTCAGCATGGGGTGCCATGCAGGGCTTGCAGGGCTATGAGGCTGGGGGTGAGAGCTCAGACCCTATCTTCACAGGCCGCCCCAAGGGACCCCATCTGTGCACCAATTTTGTGCACTGAGCCTCTAGTATTTTTTCTAAGGAAAAGTTAATGGAGGACATTGTAGTGAGAGTGGAAACCCCCAATTTTCTTTCATTCATTCACTTATGATGATTGAAGACCTCCAGTGTGCTAGTGACCTTGTTTGATCTGAGGTCTGGAGGAAGAGCTAAGACATAGGAGCATGGTTCTCAGTCTCCCTAGGGCTCCCCAGAAGAGGGGTGCTCACCTGGAGTGCAGGCAGATAAACACAGAAACTGTCTGCTAGTTTTCACCCCATTCACTGCTGCTCAACCAGAATGTTCACTGTCTTGGCAGATATATCTGAGTGTCTACTGAGCACAATTTTCAGGATCCTCTGATTAGGACAGACACAGAAGAAAATTATGTATACTACCTCGTTAATTATAAATCAAATGTGTGAATCCCAGAATAAAAGGAAACTAAGATGGTTTTCAAGTTAAATTAGTGGAATTGTCATCTTCTTTAAAGAATTGATAAAGAAAGGGAAGAGAGCTTGAATTACAGCATGAGGGATTTAGGCTAGAAGTAATGCACCTGTGTCCTAATAGCAAAGGTGGATCAATAGTAGAGAGACTATTAGAAAGAGGCTCATTAAAGAAAAAAAAAATGGTGGAATGATTAAATCTTATTTTTGCCTAAGGCCAGGGAGATGGACTAGATGGCATTTAAAGGTTATTTCTTACCTTAGAAGAATATGGTGGGCAGAAATGAGATAATGAAATGATTTCTGGCAAAACCCTTAGATGAGGCCCTCATTTGTTGTTCAAGGTCTATTTCCCTTACTAGACCTGAGCTTACGAAGGGCCAGGGCTCTGTTTACACCTGTATCCAGGGATCAGGTGGATGCTGGGTCTGTGTCTGACTGGAGGTGCTCATGGAGGACAGCTCCCATGACTAATGGGGGCAGGTGAGGCTGTCCAGGGAATTTTCTCTGCCACATGCAGAGGGGCCTAAATATGGAAACTCAGCTAACAGACATGTAGATTGCCTAACATTAGATTGACACATGCTATTTATTGTGTGCAATGTTATCACTAAGCTCCTCCAAGCTGTGAACTCCTCTGCTGCACTGGAGCTAGCATTCTGTATTGTGTCCTACAATGTGCTGTGACAGCTGTAATGTAAAGTGGATGCAGGGTACAGCGTGCATGATGACCCATAGCCACAGTCATGACCCCTATGGCTGGTGGGAGCCCTTTTAGGCTGTAAAGTTAAATGATGACAAGGCAGTTGTGGGAATTAACTGTGGTCCCCTCTCACCTATGGGGCTTTGCAGAGTGGGGTGTAGATGGTTTGCTGTATGTGTTCTGGGAGGGAGCCTTACACGACCCCTGTGACCCAGTGTTTTAGAAGCTCTGGTGAATTAAAAGTGCCCTTTTCACACCACACTGTTTTGGATTCAAGCGGCAGTGGAGTCAGCTAAAATTTGCTCCAATATAAGGCCCTGTTAATAAACAGGTTGACATTTGAAAAGAAAGACACCAGGCAGTGCCATACACTGGAAAACGCACCAGGCTCCTTTCCACGTTGCTTTCAGCCCCATGACTAAGATGCGGACTGACCTTGAGCAATTTCCTTAATTTCCCGGGGCCTCGGTTTCCTCATTTCTAACATAAATCCTTGGATTCTCTCTCACTGTAACATTTTATGAGTCAATAAAATTTTTCAAACTTCCAAAAGCAGTTGTTTTCACAATTCTGTTCCCGCTTCCAATAGTCTGTTCTAACCATATTTTAAAAAACTGCTATTTTCACAGTCATTCATGTTCTTTCTCACCACTTCCCGACAGCATTCAAGTAAAAGGAGAAAGTCATTCTTTAGAAATGGCTGAACTCAAATATCACTCCCCACATGCTCAGAAATGGGGTGACCTTTATTTGGCATGGGTACGAACGGGAAGAAAGTATTTATCTCCTTTCTGGAGACTGGACAAAAATCCCGCCTGGTACAGAAACTAATAAGGTGGCCCCTCTTTCTTGTTGCCCCGAAAAAAAGCTATGCCCTGGTATAGCCCATACTGCTTTCTTTCCCAGTACTCTGCATCCTGTGCATTTCCCTTCCTTAATAGGGGACGGCTCCCAAGGGAGAAAAGGAATATGGTAAAAGGAAGGTGGGAGGTGAGAAGAGCACACATGGTCATATCTTGCCATGTATGAACAGAATTTATGTTTTATATGCATGAAAGTGAAAGCTTAGTTTAATATAAGCATCTTGAGAAAATATGATACACATACACACACACACACACACACACACACACACACTTTAAAGCCAAGAACATAAGCAGGAAGTTTAAATAAAGCAACCACAGAAAC
This sequence comes from Pipistrellus kuhlii, assembly GCF_014108245.1. Taxonomy (NCBI): domain Eukaryota; kingdom Metazoa; phylum Chordata; class Mammalia; order Chiroptera; family Vespertilionidae; genus Pipistrellus; species Pipistrellus kuhlii. Next base: position 69,136,676 of record NW_023425573.1, read on the forward strand.
TTTTTTTTAAAAAAAAAACATGTGTTATATAGAGTTTCCCTTTAGACCGTCCACCCATTCGCTCCTGTGACTCTCAGACGTGTGTTGGACACCATTTGGGACTGACTGGATTTAACCATGGAAACAGTACTCCCTCTTAGTGCCCAGTGATGCTACGTGTCAGCGTGGCAGAATTCTCCATGGGTTGACTTGTGCCTCCGTTGTTTGAATGAAGAGCCCACTAATGCAAGTGCAGTGGGAAAGCAGACAGCGCAGTCTCCAGAGGCAGGCGAATGGAGGGGCATAGAGTTCAAAGGAGTAGATGGATGCAATGCCCAAAGTGATAATGTCAGGCGGATAGGTTTAAATGAACTATGCATTTTAAGCTCTTACAGATGAGAACAATTAGAATTTCACAAATTAAAATCGTGAAAGATAGTGACTATGCCCATGTGTTTACTGTCCTTATAAACCAGCAAGTAAATAAAAAAGTAATGTCCCTTAGCAAATCTAGGATGAAATGATTCTAAGCATCCGTGTTTAGTGGTCGAAGGTTAAGTATAAAGAACAAGTTCTACGAGTATATATTACTTATGTTCAGTTTTTAATGAGGAAATACTTATTTTCAGGGTGATTGGCAGGAACAGTATAAAGATACCTATAAAATATGGAGGCCTAAAGGTATAGAGCAGAAAATACAAGATGATACAATGTGATTTTTCTTGAAAATGAGGTGAGACAGAGCAGCTGCATGTGTCCACAAGACAGAAGAGATTTCTCCCAGAGGAGGAGGCCTGCGACTTATTAGAGAGAGCGAGAGCGAGGCAAGTACATGGCAGGAAGGCTGTGAAATCATTAACAACTTTCCTCCTCAGCCTTCATGGCAGAGGTTAATAGTCGCAGGATGCTAATACAGTAACAGTTAATGAGCAAGCGGGTGAGTTCCCATCGGGGGCAAGCAGGTTAAGACACACTTCAGTAATTGACTTCGTTTGAATCATTGAGGTTTGATGAAACTCACTTCAGAGTCCTTAAGGAAACAGCTGAAGGTGCAGCAGAGTGAGAGGAGTGGACTCTGAGTATTTAGGAAGGATGTGTGTGCATGAGAAAAGCTACCTTGTCTGTTGCATCAGAAGAAAAATGTAAAAAAGGCCACAGGGGAGATTAGATTAGAGCAATAATGTAAAGAATCATGGACTCATGTCCTGAAGGGGATCAGCAAGGGAAAAAGAAAAAAAAAAAAAAAAGCAGAGTTGAGATCTAAATGGAATGCATGTCCAGTCTTACCCCACCTCTTGCAAACCACTAACATTGATGTTAGTTTCCTATTCAGTTTTAAACACTCAAGATTCTGAAACCTACACCTCAGACTGGCCTAATAAATTTGGTTGCTTAGAAGGAAATGGTCAACTTTGAAGTTAGAAGCTATGAGCTCCTTTATCAAGCAACGGACTGCTGGTATCACCACAACATCTCCAGTTTCCTCATCAGTGATGGGAACATAGTCAAGGATGTGCACTTAAGCATTTGGCAAAACTTCGGTTCTGGTTTGTAACCCTATCTCTTTGGTGCTGTGCTCACTGTCCCACCAGAAGTAGCACAAGGGCTGGGCTTTCTCTGTGTCAGTTAGAAGAAACCACACTTGGACTTTTTTTTTTTAGATTTGTAGTTGTTTTCTTTTTAAATAATTTTGTTTCATTTCAAGAAGGCAAAAGCCCTATACCCACTTGGAAGGGTACATGCTTAACCAGAAGTACTGAAAGGTTGTTTCTCGGGTCACAATCAAGGTCAGTTGAAACAAGGGCAAAGGGTATGACCAAAATAGTAGTCACATCAGTCGTTTAGTTTATTGTCAAAAGGAATGTACCAAACTCCCTATGTGGATGGAATGGCTTCTCTTTAGCCTTGATTAGTGTACATTTGGATAAATTCTGTTGAGAGCACTGTTTTTCTGGGACATTGTGGAGATGAGGTGTCAGAAACAACAATACCAATGCCCCGAATAATAATGCAAATAGTGTCCCTTAAGTGCCTGCCATCCAGTGTGAACTGAAGGTGCATACTCGTTTAAGCCTCACATTAACTGAACAGCATGGCACTATTATGACTCTCACTTTTAAATAAGAATGCTTCAACTTCACCATATAAATGACCTGTACAACATTTCACCTTGAGCAAGTAGCTTGAAACCCAGGCAGTCTAAAGTATGCAGAGCTTCACTCTTAACCACTACCCTGCACAGGTTTCAGGAAATTGTATTCAAAAGGTAGACATAAAAGAAAATAGTGAAAAATGAAGGTAGAACTTCTGAAGATAATGATAACTTACACCATTCATTCATGTGGAGAAGTGATGGAAGAAAAACATAATAACCAACAAATATGTAAAAACGTGTAATGAGATTGCTAAGGGGAAAGCTATCAATCATTCTCATGGGGAAAATGAAGAGAAATGAGCTTTTGGTGCTATAGAAATAGGGGTAAGTAGTAGAGAGGACTCACAGGTGATTAAATATTACTCATGAAAGGAATATCCTCAGGTCCAAACCCATCATTTTTCAAATGAAGACATTGAAGTTCAGGGAGGAAAGGGGCATTTCCAAAGTCACCGATTGAGGTTGCTGCACTGCTAGGTCCTGAATCCAGTGCTCCAGTAGCTTAGTCCAAATTGGTATAATTTCTTCTTACCATTATTAGAGTATATGACTCAAGGGGCCCTGTATTTGTGTACACATGTGTGTACTCGCATGGCATGTGTGTGGGGCACATACTTGTCTTAACTATCAATGAAAAGTGATCCAATTAGAAGTGCCAGAGCCAAAGGCACATTCATGAAGACAGTAGAAGACAGGAATAAAGTGGTGTGGGTAGTTCATTAAAGCAAAACACAGCTTGAGCGTGGACTTTGAAATCAAGATCCCAAGGAAAGAGCTGAATGAAATTTCTTAGACAAATATTTGTAGGAAATTAATTAACAATACAAAACAATGTCATATTTCCTTTGTTCCTTCCCTTATCCTTTGTTCTATGGCAGTTCCCAGAGCTAAGAAGTCTACTGCAGAAAGGGGGCGGGGGGGCAAGAAAGGAAAATAATAGCTCAGTGTGATTCACTGTTAATGACTTCAGCTTTCTCCTACAGTTGTGTTCTTTGCTAAGATTTTACAAAATCTTTAAAGTCACTTTAAAATATATATATATATATATATATATATATATATATATATATAATTTTCCAAAAAAAAAAAACAACCCTCTTTTTTCTCCCCAATTTTCAGAGTCAAGGTATGCTCTGAGGTGTATGGCTTATATGTAGTTGAGGATGTCAGTGACATTGGAATGCCAGCTTCAGTACTTTGCATTTTCTGTCACACTCTGCCACCCAGTGTCCCTGGGACTTCTTACTTCTCTTACAATCTCCCTGCTTGGCCCAGCTTACACCCCCCTGTAAGACTGGAAGCCCAGGGGAACAGCCTTCCAATTACAACTGGAAATACCCTTGGATGTCAGGGCCTGCCTTTACACACCACAAAGTTTGCTTTTAGTATTTTTTTTCTTGAAGTTCAAACAAACAAAAAAGTTATTTTTATAAATACTCATTCATTTGCAATATCCCCATGACCAGAGGCACTGTTAAGAATACAAACATTAACAACATATGAAAAATGGTTATATTAGATTCACATGTCTGTACTGGGAAAACTGTTGTATAAAGAAGCATTTGAGATGCAACTTTATTTTTCTAAGCCATGGAAGAGCATTCATTTGAACACTTATATAAAAAGTATTGCATTTGATTTGATCAAAAGGGAAAGGACATTTGAGAATATAATTTACGTGGAGTTTAAAATAGACAGGAAGGCTTTTTGCAAGTTGGCTACAAGCATAAGAATGTCCTATCCTGTTGCTACAATACAATTTTTGCTGTTTGAATTTGAGTGCCCCCGGCTCGGGAATATTTGGGGAGCTGGAATGTAAATTACCTCAGTGGCAGGCCATTGCCACACCTGGATTCTGGGCCCACTCCCTGGGCTCCATCCCCGGTCTGTGTTTTCCTTGTTGTACATCTTAGACAAGTTTTGTTAACTCTGTGAATTTCATATTTGCTATTTGTAAAATGAACCAACTACATATGGTTGTTGGAGGGACTAAATAACAGAATGTGTATAAAGTGTCTGGTGCAGAGTAACAAACAAGCTCAGTAAAATGAAATAGTATATAATGATCAGATTATCAATAATCAATAGATCATTAAAATGGGGATCCTAGTCAATCAAGTGGCCGATCCAGGCTCACTCTCTCCAGTGACTTCTCTCTGGGAGTGTTTGAGTGGGAGCAGGTATGGTTACTTTACTTGAAATTCTTATTTGGAGTGGATTGTTGGGAAGATTATTGATATATGCCCAGAGTTCATCAGGAGTAATTCCCCACTCACCTGTTAGGCCCATTTTCTGCATTTCCAACTGCACTCAGATGAGAAGCAGCTACTCTGCCTTCATAGCACAGCAGTGTAGAGAATCAACCGTGTTCCTGAACTGCTTCCTTAGAAAAGCAGGCAGCAGAACAGACTTGGTTGCAGGCCAGCCCCTACTCCCAGGAATTATGTAAGGAAAGGGGGGTGGGCTAACAGAAGAGGTGAGCTCATTCAGTAGAGTTGAGCTGAAGACCAGCAGAATTGCTTACGCCTGATCAAGTACAAAGGATTTCTTGAGAATATATTCTCTGCCCCATCCAGTGCTAGTCATTGTTGGAAATATCAAAACAAAGGTATTTGAGCCACAGTCTGTGTTCTTAGATATCACAGTTGACTTGTGGCAAATTCAGCAGAGACCAGTAGCTACAATAGTTAGTGGCAGTGGTCCCAATAGTGTGGCTCTGATTTCTATCAGGTGTGTAAATTGTGGAGAACATTGAGGCAGGGTTTCTAACCACAATGATAAACACTGGGGGGAATAAATTAGCTTTACTCTGAAGAGCTCAAAATGTTTTCCTTGTATTATTTTATTTATCTCCTTTATATTACTTTGAGCTGGAAACTAAGAAAGATACCGAATTCATGTGCAGAAAATAAATTCCAGAGAGATCATTGGGTAAATTAGAAACAAATTCAGAATTTGAAGCTATCCTTGCTTTCCTATCAATTCAAAGCTATTCTTCCCTATATGCCTGCTCTCCTAAATAAAGTAGGCTATTTTCACTGGTTTACAAAATTACTCTTGGGGTGGATAGTAGCTAGTTCTAAGAACCACAATACCTTGTACAATATCCTGCTTGTCTTAAAAACTAATATTCAATAATACTAAAACAGTAGGAGAATTCATTTTCCATAAATGTTTGTGTAAGGCCCCTTTTCAGTACATGATTTCTTTACTAAGACATTGCCAAGTTTGGCTCTGATGAATCATTACCAAGTTTTCTTAGAGAAATGCTTATAAGTATTTTATAACTTAAGCATCTTATTGGAAGCACAAACAATTAAGTACCAATTTATGCTTTTATTCATCATATTCTCTTAAAAACTCACCAAAAAAAAAAAAAAACACCTGAGAATTGAATAGCAACTGCTACTTTGAAACATAATAAATTTATTTTTTTTAGCTTAGCATAGTTATCTAGTCTGAATTACATGAATTATTTTGAAAGAATTGATATGAAGATTTTGATTATAGCCAAATATCCTTAATTACATGACTGTATTATTCAAATAAAAATAAAGTGTTAAACACATCATCTGCTATTAGTTATTTAAGTGAATAGTTCAGTTATATGTTTTTTTTTCAAATGTTAACATTTTTTCATTACGAAATTTGACCTTTTAAGGAATATCTGTTTTTGGATTTAACACAGTAGCCATTAGCAATACATTTACTTGCAAAGTTTTCTTGAAATATAACTCTTAAAATAATGGGGAAATATCAACACTTTAGAATAAGTGGCTAATCATTTTAATTCTCTTGGTATTCACTGCAGTATCATTAATCATGATAGAATAATTCGATCCTAATATGGATCTAATATCTAATTCTGCAGAGATTCAGCTGTAATTTAGTAACAATTACTGTCCACTTATTATAAACTGATGCCAAAAACCTTAATGCAATTATTTTAATGCATTTTAGTCACATTATACAATGGCATTAAAGCTTGCAGATGTTGCAGAAACTTTAGATTGATGTGGCTGATTAAAAACACATTACATTGGAAATTTTTTTACTTGAGGTGTTTATGCTGGTATTTCACAAGGCGCCCCTCATTCCAATTTTGGAATCACTTTCCTTTGCTTCAGTGCTTTTCTTGGATCTCTCTTTTCCCTGCATATTTGCTTTGGAGAAGGCAAGTTGTTTTGTTTCCTAAGTGGGTATAACTTTTGAAGATGATATGATAGAAAGGTTGTCAAAAGGCCAGTGACTTTTCAGGTGAGTTGCTCACATGGAGGTTTTGCAGGATCCCAGATGATCCAGATACAGATGATGCACCTGTTACTAACCAGGAATCTCCAACAACGCCATCTCTGGCTAGTCCCATGTGTTAGTTCATTCTTATATCATAGAGCTTTGTCAGTCAGCAAGGGCAGTGTGGGTCCATGATCCAGCCCTGCCTCTGTGAGATCAAACACATGTGACCCCACTGTGAAGCAGGAGTCCAGTACTGTCATATAATTTGTACCTCTGGCCTTCTTTATCTTAAGAGGCAATTCCTATACTGTTGTCATAACTCAGCGAATGTTCAGATAACTTCCAATTCTCTTCTTCTTGAATCCTGTTCACAGTAAAGGAGCTGATAGCCAAGTGAGAAAGAAGGGAAATGTGGCCAGGTGCCCAGTTAAACTTGTTTTACTGCAGAAGTTCATAGAACTTATATTGGGGGACAGGTACAATGTGCTATACATAAGTACTATAAAGACTATGCCTCTGCCTCAGACAAACATTTATTAAGACACTTCTTCCCTGGCAGGGGTAGCTCAGTCTCTAGAGCATCGTCCCAATACACCAAGGTGCAGGCTTGATCCCCAGTGAGGGCATATACATGAATCAACCAGTGAGCCCTGGCCAGTTTCCCATAATGGTTAAAGGGTCATTCTGAACACCAAAGGGTCATGGGTTCAATTCTTGGTCACAGTCAAGTACCTGGGTTGCAGATTTGATTTCTGGCCCCAGGTTGGGGTGTGTGCATGAGGCATATGTCTCTCTCATGTAGATATTTTTCTCTCCTTTCAGTTTCTCCTCTTCCCCTTCCTTTCCTTCTTCTGTGAAAATAAATGGAAAAAATATCCTCGGGTGAGGATTAAAAAGAAAGAATAAACCAATGAAGGCATCAATAAGTGGAACAACAGATTTCTCTCTCTCTCTTTTGTTTGCATTATTGAACCTCATGAAATACAAGATATTTGAACAATTTGGACTAATTGACAAGGCAATTTTATGGGTTCGAGGTAATCATTAGAAAATAAATTTTTTCATTAGTAGGAGATAAAATATAATATCCATAACTTATTTATTCATCATGTGTCTCCTGTAATGTTATCTATTGTTGCATAACAAACTACACCAAATCTCAGTGGCTTAAACAATGGTGATTTAGTATTTCTCACAATTCTTTGGGCTGTTTGGGCTTAGCTGAGTGATTCTTCTGCTCTGCATAGCATCACCTGAGATTACCTGGAGCTTGGTGTGGGACTGACTGGCTCCCCTTCCTTCCTTCCTTCCTTCCTTCCTTCCTTCCTTCCTTCCTTCCTTCCTTCCTTCCTTCCTTCCTTCCCCCCTCCCTCCCTCCCTCCCTCCCTCCCTCTCTCTCTCTCTCTCTCTCTCTCTCTCTCTCTCTCTCTCTCTCTCTCTCTCTCCTTTCCTTCCCTCCCTTCCTCCTTCCCTCCCTCTCTTTCCATTCCCTCCCTCTCCTCCCCTCCCCTGAATGGTCTGCCATAATTCAGTAGTTTACTTTGAGCTTTTAATATGTGCTGCTTGGATTCCAAAATGGCATAAGCAGAAGGCCTCTCAAGACCTGAACTCAAAAGTTCTAGAATATAATTTTCACCAGATTTTATTGGTCAAAATCCATCAGATGGCCAGCCCAGGTTTGTATATTGAAAGCAGGAATTTCTGATAGCCATCTTTGGAATTTCTGATCGCTCCCCATATGCCATAGAATATGGTGGAACATATATCAATAAATTAATTAGTATAGATTGATGAAGCATATTCTCAAATATATAAACAAAATGCAGAATAATGTGTGGTGTTAGTTTTCTATTACTGTGGAGCAGGTTAACCACAAACATAATGGGTTAAAACAACCCCTATTTATTATCTCACCCTCATATAGGTCAGCAGTTTGAGTGGACTTAGCTAGGTTCTCCACTTAGGGTCTTACAGGGCTGAAGTCAAGGTGTCAGCCAGGCTGGGTTCTTACCATGTCACTATGGGGAGGAACCCTCTTGTAAGCTCCTTCAAGTTTTGGGCAGAATTTGGTTCCTTTTGGTTGTAGAACTGGAGTCCCTTTCCATGCTGGCTCTCCGTGGGAGGCACTCTTAGCTCCCAGAAGCCACTAGCATTCCTTGGACCCTTCCATTTTCAAAGCCAGCAAAGATGCATCAAGCTCTTTTCATGCTTTCAATCTCTCTGACTTCCCTTCTGTTACTACATAGAGAAAACTCTGCTTTTAAAGGGCATGTGTAATTAGATTAGGCCCACTTGAATAACATCTTTTGATTAACTTAAAATCAATTCATTAGCAACTTTAATTATATTTGCAAAACTCCTTTAGCCACATAACACAATCAGGATGTGATAACTCATCATATTCACAGTTCTGGGAATAGTCAGGAAATTTTAGAGGAACATTTTAGCATTCTACTTACTACATGTGTAAGCACAGATAGCACCCAAGACAGTACCAAATGCATATGAATATATATATAAAAGTACCTAAAAAACTAAATATACGTAGAAATTTTACTAAATTAACTATCCTACTTATCTCTGGGAATTAGACCCAAAATTTGAAAGGCAGGTAATATTTAGCCTTATTAAGAATGTTTTAATTATTTAATACAGACATTTTATTCCTACAATGATATTATTAGAAAGTAAAACAATGTATTAAAATAAAATTTGAGGGATCAAGCACTCCATTCCCTCACCCTATGTAGAACTAACTGAGCCTGCACCATGCACAGTAGCGTCTCCTATATCTCTCGGCACTATCTTCTACTATGTGACTGCCTGATATAATTCATCACATATAGTTCATCCCCGCCGTGTCCAGGACCAGAATTCACCAGTCAGTGCCTTTATAGGCACAAAGTTTTCATAATATTAAAATCTTCCACATTAGTTGGCAAATAGCCACTGCCTCCGGCTCCCTACGTGCCTTGTAACCAACTAGTGTGCCCTCACTTTCCTAAGACTTGGGACACCAAGACACTCAGACTTCCTGCACTCTAGCAAGTGAATGCCTAACTCTCAGACCTCCTGCAATTTAGCAAGTGAATGCCTAACCCTCAATGCTCCACAATTCAGCCCAGTCCTTTCTTTCTCCCTGGACAGTGTTCTGCCTCACTGGTGGTTCTGTACTGTGAACATGACTCTGCCTAGTCTAAAGTTTGAATTTACAAGGTAGCACCTTTCACAGGCATCTGCCTCTTCTCTATCAAAAGATAAATGAACAGGAACCAAAACTATTTTCTTCCCAAACCCTGATAGTAATTGGTACGCGTCCCACCCACCCAGAAGCTATACCTACAACCACAGCAGAGATCTTTATATGTGCTCACCTGTACATTTGAGAAGGAAGAGAGCTAACACTGCATGTCCACTAGAAATAAAGTTTTTGCATTCCTGAGGAGAGGTTGAGCACATCATTAGATGCTGTGATGTTTGCTTATAAAAACCTCACTGAGAGAAGGCTTTGTGTCCCTGTTTCCACAGTGAGCAGCAAAATGTTTTATTGACTTTGAGTTTTGGTCAGAAATCATTGCTGGATACCAGATTTCTTAAATAGGAAACTTGGGCAAGTTCAGGCTATTTCAAATGGAATGGTTTTTGCATTTAAAAGGAACCAAGCATCCAAGCATTCTGCAGAGACAATAAGGCCCTCTGTATCTAAATTAATAAAAGAGAAAGATGCAAATTGACTGTACCTTTGTGACACCAAACAGCCAATCAGGGGTGAGTATGCAAAGTAACCCAACAAAGATGGTGGGTAATTTGCATACACAGGCACTCAGTGGCTGGAGGCGGAATGCTTGTGTCATCACAGTAGCAATGTTGTAGGCATTCTGCATCACCCCAGCTGCTCCGGGCCTCTGGGCAGCATGAGAAGGCAGAAAGGTGGTTCTGGCCAGAGCTGGCAGCCAGGGGAAGGAAGGCCCATTCTTGCATGATTCTTCATGCATCGGGCTTCTAGTATAGGATAAAAGTATTTAGCTTGTCAGGACTAGATAGGCACAACATAGTTAGGTGTTGTTTTTGATTAAATGAAAAAGTTTATTTATTTTTGGCCTTCAGTAAAGCCAGTATTAATAATCATAATAAATAATATTTATACAAGTTACCATGTCCCAGGCACTCTGTTAAGCTTTAACCCGCAGCAAGAATTTCATGAGGAAGGGATTAGTTATCATTTCCATTTGACAGATGAGAAAATTAAGGGACAAAGCTCTGAAGTAAATTAACCAAAGTCATATAAAATTTGTGTATGGGCTTCTATTTAACTTTTAAATGTATTTTTTATTGATTTTAGAGAAAATGGGAGAGGGAGAGAGAAATAGAAACATCAGTGATGAGAGAGAATCATTGATGGGCTGGCTCATGCATGCCCCACACTGGGGATTGAGCTATGCCCTGACTGGGAACTGAACCGTGACTTTATGGTTCATAGGTCAACATTTAACCACTGAGCCACCCTGGCTGTCTATATATATAATTTTGGTAGCCCTCATAAGAAACCTTTAGTATATTGTTTACTTATACATTATTTACTTATTTTGATTTTTCTGTTTTTTTGTTTTTTTTCCTCTTATTCTTGTCCTGTCGCAGGAGGTCACCATAGAGTCACTTTCAGCTTCTTGCACTCCTCTTTCACTTTCACATTCATCTTTTATTCCCCATGGCCTGTTGAAGAGGGTGGGGTCCAAAGTGTTTTCAGTACTCCGGGTGGAATGCCCACTGCAGCAGCTAGTGAGATTTTAGGATCAGAGATGTTTCCCCTGGCATTTATCGTGACTCTGTGCACATCCTTCCTGGAGGGAAAATGTTGACTCTTGACTTATAAATAAGGATCAGGTCATTACTAAGACTATCTGCTCCCTCAGGTCTCTGTTTTGGCTGCCTTTAAACTGTCTCAGCTAGCTCTCTCTAATTAAGGCTGTTTTTTTTTCTTCTTTCTGTTTCTTCTCATATACAAATAAGTTCCAGTTATTGTTATTTATCTAAACCTCTGTTTTTATTTCAGTTTCAACATCTACCTCTGTTCTTGTGCATTCTTGTATAGAACGTTTAAAAAAATCATTTTCCTTCTTTTAAATCAAGAATTATTTATTATAATTATAGGTAGTTGCAAATTTCTGTATTCTAGTATAGCCTTTCCAAATACATATTATTTTATTACAAATAACTTCCCATTTATTTCTCCTTTGTATTACAGTTAGGGCACCATATTGATTCTTTTCTTGAAATAATGTGTGGGTAAGTTATATTATCTGTTAATTTCATTACAGGATAGTAAAGGGAGTATTGTATCACATTTGTTATAAAATGAAACATTGCATCTGATAGGGTTGAAAACCATTACCGTAAATAACATGACACAGTTTAAAATGTGAGAACACACATTTGTTAAGCAAAGGCAGAAGCCTCAGTCTCTGTCTGGGTGGTGAGAGGAGGAGGCGTGGCCAGGAGAGGAAGAGAGGAATTGGGGGATGGCAGGGAGAGGTAGGCCAGGCAGGTCCATAGGGGCGGAGAACTGGACTTTCATTTGAAAAGAAGAGGGATGAGAGGTTAGAAAAAGCAATTATGTTCCATGTTTGAGGGACCGCTGTAGGAGACAAGGACTAAATGTAGGAGATAAGAACTAAATGTCCTTAGAAATACCCATAATTAAGGCTCCTGCAAAACTGAATGAGCTGTGCCTTATCACGAGGTTAGGAATCCAAGAGTGTGATGCCACTTCTATGAAGCTACAGAGAAGGTATGTAGGATTCTGCAACAGGCTTTGTTCAGGTCCTCTGCCAACTCTAAAGCATGGGCCATCCTCATCCTCCTGTCAGTCTGAGCATTTGGCATTCTAGGAACAAAGACACGTTTAGCAGATCAAAGCAAAAAATAAAATAAAAAATCACAGTTAACCTTTAAAGTGCAGAAGAAAAAGAAGCAACGGGATTTTTATACAAATAAATGGAATAGACCTGGGCTTTTGATAGGGAGATGAAATTAAGAGGAGGTTATGGTAAGGAGAAATATAGCCCTTGAAATATACACTCCAATTTATGGGAATGTGCTTACTTGTTTGTTAATCTTCGCGATCTTTCTCTCACTAGAATGACAGTTCCATGAAGAAAAGGACCACGTCTGTTTTATTAAAAATATATACAAACAGCCAAAACCAGTTTGGCTCAGTGGATAGAGTGTTGGCCTGCGGACAGAAAGGTCCCAGGTTCGATTCCGATTAAGTCATGTGCCTTGGTTGCGGGCACATCCCAGTAGAGGGTGTGCAGGAGGCAGCTGACTGATGTTTCTCTTTCATCAATGTTTCTAACTCTCTATTCCTCTCCCTTCCTCTCTGTAAAAAAAATAAAATAAAAAATAAATCAATAACATATATTAAAAAAATATATGTACAAACACCATAGTGCCTGGAACAGCGTAGTTGCTCAATAAATACTTGTTCACAGAAGAAATGAAGGAACGACTTGCCTAGGCACTCTTGAACATCTACATTAAGCATCTGCGCATTATCATTCTGGGGTTTTTATGATCTTATGCTGCATAAGAATTATTAATATGGAAAATAATGAGATTAGTTCCAATTGCACAGTATTTTCATTGTAAAATGTTTGCGTAGCTATTAACAGCAGAGATGTGCATCAAGCCCCTCTGTCAAAATAAATGGCTTGCACACTCCGAGGCATAAATGTTTGGGGAAAACAGCCAAGCGAAATGTTTGTGTAGCAGAGCCTCTATCCTGTCGGAATACAGATGAGATCATTAAGAAGCAACGCATTTCATGCACTCATCAGTGTCTGCGTTCAGTGAAGTCTATTAATTGAAAGAGTATGGAGATCACTGATGCACCGTCTCATTCCATAGAGATGATTTCTTTGATTTTATCAATAAATTCTGCCTTGAATCCTGAAGGTTGATCAGAAACAGTAACCTTTTTACTGGTCTTTGCCTTGCTTTCTCACTGCATTTCTACATTTCATCAGTAGCTTTGTTTAGTGACAGAGGCCCCAAAGGGGACCACACCTTAGGTCTGGATTCATTTACAAGAGAAATTGAGAGCGAGCAGGAGGAAAGTTGAGGCACCCTCTTTTGGTATCAGGAAAACCAAATGGAACTGGACAACAGATAAGATAGCAGCTTGTTCATTCAGACTTTTAATTAAACTCAGAGATAAACAGATCTCAAGATGAGCTACTTTAACAAATCATGCGGCTAAGAATTCTCCTTGCTTTCACCTCTTCAACTCCTTACTTGAAAAGTCACTTTCTAGATTTTTAAAAACACATTCAAGCAATGTCAGTATGACAATGTTATTATTTGGTAAATAAGTTCCCATATCGTGGATGATTTCATTGAAGCACAAAACATTCAACCCCAGAATCATCTCAGAGCTCCTGTTTCCTCCCAGTACTCAACCCTCCGAAATCCAGTTCCTCTTCACTAACTATTCCCTCGGCTGACACATACATGGAAAGTTGGTTATCATATTCTTACATCATTATGGAACCTATGTGATCTCTGTGTTGTTTGGGTTTTGTTTTGTTTGTGTGTTGTTGTTTTTTAAAAAAAATTAAGCACAGCAATGTAAACAATGGATCTCAAATTTTGTCATGTGGTATTTCACTTGCTTCAAAAGGAAAATGGAATAGTTCTAGGCATCACATAAAAATAGGACTTTGTTCAGATGCTTCCATTAGAACGAAACCATCTCAGATGCTAAGTGTTTCTCTTGTCCACAACTGCATGCCGCGTGAGTGGCAGCACCTGGCCTGTAGAGAGACTCAGAAAATGACAGAATTGCCAAAAAGGAACTCCGCAGATGAAGACTTTGAGCCAGAACTATGAAGTGATCTAAAGTCACACAGAAGTGACAATTCTCTGCATAGAAACCGAGAGAAGGTGTGGGTAGCAAGTCTTGATTCTTAAATCTCTTGGGAGTTTGTGAGCTTCCTGGTTTGTTCTTAATGGTATAAAATGCATATAAAATGCAATCAAGTGTATATCAGGGACACTTATTACCAAAAGGGTACCCCTCCTGGCTTTCCCCCTCCCTCATCTTCTTTTCTTCAGGGAACTGGGTGGCATCTGCTCTACTTCTCACTCTGGGTCAGGCTATTCTAGTCTTCCCTCTGCTGTGCAGTAGGGATCCTGCTCTGGAAAGGAGACTGCATTTGGCCGGGGACCTGGCCATGTAGCTAAATGAGGAAGTATTGCCCACCTGCCTACTGAAGACGGACACATGCCCCTAACAGCTCCATCACTACCAAAGGTCAGGTTTGATTCTGCACTTACCTGACATGTCACTCTCAGTGGATTTCAAGACCAGACGGGAAGGAATAGGTGCTTTTTCTTTGATGCCCCTCAAAACTTTAGCGGTCTGGAAAAATTTTTTAAATACATTTTATTGATTTTTGTACAGAGAGAAAGGGAGAAGGATAGAGTTAGAAACATCAATCAGCTGCCTTCTGCACACCCTCTACTGGGGATGTGCCCACAACCAAGGTACCTGCCCTTGGCCGGAATTGAACCTAGAACTCTTCAATCCTCAAGCCGACACTCAATCCACTGAGCCAAACCAGTCAGGACTAGGTCTGAAATATTTGTAAACACCCCCAAATCAACCCTGTTGCCAGGAGGTAAGCACTGTTAGAAATCCTATGTATTTTCTTATCATTTTTGTTTAAGCGTGTAGTTTTCTCAGAATTTATTTTTATGGTTGAAAATATTACAGATGTCTCCTTTTTCTCTCACTTGCCCCTTCCACCCCGCTCCACCTCACCCAGGCCTTCACCTCACAGTTGTGAGTGTCCGTGGACTATGCATCTATGCATACAAGTTCTTTGATTGATCTCCTCCCATCTTTTTTTAATATCTGAGGAAACTCCCTACTGTTTTCCACAGAGGGTACATCGTCTGTATTCCCACCAGCAGTATACCAGAGTTCCCTTTTATCCACATCCTCACCAACCACTTGTTATTTGTTGATTTATTGAAAGTAACCTTTCTGGCAGGTGTGAGGTGATTGTAGTTTTAATTTGCATCTGTCTAATGATTAGTGACATTGAGCATTTTTTTCATGTCTCTTGGCCATCTGTATGTCCTCTTTGGAGAAGTGTCTATTCAGATCCTCTGCCCATTTTTTAATTGGATTGTCTGATTCCTTTTGTTGAGTTCTTTATATTCACATATTTTCTTTCATTGTGATTTTTTTGTGTGGGTTAGTATGTGGTTATGTATCTGATTCAATGGTAAAAAAAAAAAATGTGCTCATGCTGGTTATGAAGTTTCTCTTTTTGTTCTTTTCATGTAGAATATGTACCAACAACTGTGATGGTGCCCAGATGGTTACCACATTGCAATTCTCTGTCCCATGCTGCCTCAACTCTGAGTGTGCCTGAAAGCAGTGGTGCCTAAGGCTCTATAAGAGCTGCTCACACTTTTGGGACTGCTCAGCACTGCTTTTTCCAGAAATCCTCTGAAGAAAGGGTCATTGTGAGCCATAGCAGGGGCTGTTATGTTATTATTCTAATCAGAGGGCTGGCAAACCAGAGCCCACAGGCCACCCATCCCCATGCTTCCCATTCCTCTGTTTATGCTCAATTAGTTCATAATGGAATTTACATTTTTAAGAGTTGTGTTTTGTTTTTGTTTTTGTTTTTTTAAAAAGGATATGTAACAGAGACCTAGAAGTGGCTTAAAAGGCCTACACTACTTAATATCTGACCTTTACGAAAGACTTTGTCCATCTCTGGTAAGATTGTATTTAAATTTATTGTGAATATTTAAAATTATTCCCCCATTTAAGATGGAGGTGAGCTATATCTATGAGAAAACGCTTTGAAATGTGTGAGAGCAGTAGGTCAGTGAATGCTAAGAGCATCTGTAAGTGGGTGGGATGCCCAGTGATGCTGGGGTCACGGGTGGTGGCTGCCGGCCTATTGAGAGAGATGGCTCTCAGGGGGCAGACACTTCAGTAGTTTATATATTTGTTTCAGTGGAAGGGCAGTGGTGAGATCAAATTTTCAGATTGTGGAAGGCTGGGAAGGCAAGAAAAGAGGTCCAGAGCCTATCAGAGATGCTTTTGCTAGGCCTTCTCTCATGGTGTTTTATTTGTTCTTGAAATCACCCACAACATGTTCCTTCATGTTTTACAAACAAGGAAATCAGGTTCTGCAGTTTCAACAACCTTTTCTAGACTACACAGTAAATAGAATCCAGGTTTGAAAGCAGATCTGTTTGACTCTAAATATCCATGACATTTTGTCTCTACCAGGCACATATTTTCTTTGTATATCAGTCATGTTTCTGTGATGTCATTACACAGAATGGTGATGGCAGGTTCCAAGGTAAAATTGTGTATTACCCATCCATTCTGGATGTATCAAATTCTCTTTAATATGACATCCAAGGCTGTTCTCAGGCACGTGTCTGCTGCTCTTGGCACTTTCCTCTCTCCTCACTTTTATTCTTACCAGACATTCTGGGTGGCATGCTAGTTCCCTGACGCACTCTGTTCTTCAAGCTTCCTGCATTATTGGACTCAGCTCCCTCTGCCAATTCTGTGTTCAGAAACTCCTATTCATCTTTCCAACGCCACCGCAAATATCATAGCCTCTCAGGGGCCATCTATGACTCCCTGACAGTTACAAAAGATCCTCTGAACTTGTTGGAAGTGTTCTTTTATATATCTGAGGTAGGCAGGAAGGAAGTGCTTTTGCCTTTATTCTTCAGTTGACTGTGAATTCTTACAAACCAAGATTAAAGGCAAGTGTCATATCCCTAGCACATACTACAGATCCTGGCATAGTGATGTCCTTACCTTTTGGTGATTCCATCAATGAGAGAAATAATGAACAAACAAATGGAGAAAGGAAGGAAGAAAGGAAGGAAGGAAGGAAGGAAGGAAGGAAGGAAGGAAGGAAGGAAGGCAGGAAGAAAGGAAGGAAGGAAGGAAGAAGGGAGGGAGGGAAGGAGGGAGGGAGGGAGGGAGGGAGGGAAGGAGAGAGGGAGGGAGGGAGGAAGGTTGAGAGGAAGGGGGGGAGGAAGGGAGGGAGGAAAGAGCTGCTTGTCCACTCCAGTACCATGTGCCTGTTGTACTCCCTGCAGAACTCACTCTGCCCCTCAATCACGAGGTCCTGACACACTGATAGCTTCCTATCTGTCAGATGTGATGACCATGCCAATCCATTTCCCTTGATTCATGTTGACTAGTACAAGCACTTTGGGATGAGTCCTAGTTCCTCAGGGCCTGAGTACAAGGATCCTCATTGAATGTGATTTTACCTCAGCATCAGGTGTGTACCAAATGTTATGTTTGAATGTAAAACCACCTAGTGCTTGGCACATCCCTCCTCAGCCCCCAGCATAACCACGATGCATATCCCATTGCTAGATGACTCTGGGCCCATTGCTATCTGTGGGCTGCGTGGATCTGTGCTAGGCAAGCCCGCAGTGGGCTTCATCTTGACATCAAACTATTAGCCTATAAATGCTTGCTAATCCAATTCTCTTTCTCTCAGAATACCTAAGGGAGCCCTAACTGGTAGATAAGGTGTCAGCCTGTGGACTGAAGGGTCCCACGTTCAATTCTGGTCAAGGACATGTACCTTGGTTGCCCACACATCCCCAGTAGGGCGTATGCAGGAAGCAGCTGATCAATGTTTCTCTCTCATCAATGTTTCTAACTCTCTATCCCTCTCCCTTCCTCTCTGTAAAAAAATCAATAAAATGTATTTAAAAAAATACCTAAGGGATTTTAGCTTGATGTGTGTTGTTGTTAATTTTATGTATCAATTTAATGTGGCTAAGGGATGCCCAGATAGCTGGTAAAACATTATTTCTGTGTGTCTGTGAGGGCGTTTTGGGGAGAGATTGGCATTGGAATAAGCAGACGTAAGAAACTCCTCCTTCACCACCGGGCTAGGGCATCATCTCCTCCATTGAGGGCCCAATAGCACAGAAAGTGGAGGACCGGTGGGTTTTCTCTCAGAGCCCCGTATTCTCCTTCCCTTGGACAGAGGGGCTCCTGGTTCTCACATCTCAGACTCCAGGATTTACACAAGCCTCCTCCCCTCCTCACTTAGGCTCCTGGGGACCAGATTAAATTATAGGACAGGTCTTCCTACTTCCCCAGTTTGCAGCCAGCCAGCAGGTGGTGGGGCTTCTTGGCCTCTGTAGCTGTGGGAGCCAATTCCTCTAATAAATATGCTCTTATACATCCTCTTTTGGAGAACTGTGGCCCACAAGGTGTGGATTCCCTTTGCGGGGTGTCCCTCCCCCCCATATTATAAGTGAAGGAAAGCCCTTATACCGCCCTTGTAGGAGAATCTCTGTAGCTAGTAAATAGTTGTTAAAACATTGCATTCTTTTTTAAAATCTTCTTTTTTCCCTCCATTAACCTCCTCCAGCCAGATCTAGTCTGAAGCATGGTTGACTGGGTTTTTCTTACCACCATTTGCAGGCGGGATCACTGAGGTTTAAAGGGTGTTCTGAAGCAGAGCGCCCACTGTGCTGTATGTTCTCAACCCCCCAGTCACTGTGGCCTCAGCCCCAGCTTGTCTGCCTTCCTTGGCTTCTGGGAGGAGCAGTGTCCCAGAGCGGGGTGCAGCGTCTGCCTGATAATTCAGCGCAGCCCAGCCCATGTAAATATTGCATCGTTTTAAACTTTCATAAACTGCAATCCATAGTGGCTCCCAAAGCACCAACTATTTCCTCTCCACTACATATCATGCATTTTTAACTGTCTATAATTACACAGTTAAGCGGTAGGCCAACCGGGCTCTCAGGAGCCATTAGCTCAAAATGTTTCAACTTCCATAAGCTGGCCCCAGGGACAGTTCTTGCCTGAGGGGACAGTGGGCATGCTCACCCCAGTGCCTGACTCTCAGTTGGATATTGGCAAAGGAGTGGGAAGCCTCACAGAACTTGAACCTGGCAGAGGGGGGGTAAGGAAGAAGGAAACCCAGGAATGCCCAGGATATGGGGGGGAGGTGCAGGCCCCGAGGAGATAGAGAAAATGAACTGGCATCTCATTTCCATCCCCATCATTCCTAGGAATGAAAGTTATTTCAGTGTAAATCACCACTTTGTGGAGAATGAGAGGACAATGGGAAGGGTAAAGGAGGCCAAATTCAAGGTGACTAAGGAGCCTCGATTTCAGGTGCTGAGCACACAGTAGAGATACAACTATCGTATTATAAAGTTGTAGACCTGAAATTTATTGTTATTAACCAAAGTGACTTCAATAATTTTAAAAAGTACCAAAATGTGCCTCTTTGGTACATTCAGTACGCTTGGACTTTTTAACTCTTCCTATGAGAGACATTTAGTCTTGTCCATGTTGCTTCTGTGATTCATACCTCCATGAGTGTCTATTATTTAAACACATCACATAGGTCACATGTGTGTCAATACCAAAATAAGGGGCTGAAACAGTCACATAATTCCTAATGATGTGTGCTGAAAAATAATACCTACAGCATTTCATATCGGGAACAAAAATTCTATATTTGTATACATTTATTCATTTCCTTAATTTAGAACTGCTGTGAAACCTTTTATCTGAGAAATTTCTCCCACGCATTGAATTTTCCTAAATGGTCACCCCCTCACCCCTGTGCCTTCACACACAAGGCGCTGAGAAAGAATATCTTCAATGGCATACCTATCTGTGCTTACCCATAGCATGTAAAAGTGTGCTTTGCAGTAAGATTTGTTGAATAATAATGATCACACTATAAATATATTTTCTTTACAAGTTTTTAAAATGCATTTTTAATCTCAAAATTTATAAACAGCAACAATAAAGACAATTGTACAATGGCATGTGTGATAGCTTGGATAAAAGCGGCTGGTGAATAAGCAGATATTGTATTCTTTGGCAGATTCAGAAAAGTACATTGTTAACTAGGGAGCTTTGGCAAGTATTAAATGACAGAGATCACATTCCTGGCCCTTTTGTGTTTTTGTATATTGTATTCAGGTTCTGTTTTTTTCTAGTCTTTTAAAAGAGTGTTTCACTATAGTTTTTGTACCTGTATTCAGAGTTTGGGAGAAATAAACTGTTTTTGTATATTGTATTCAGGTTCTATTTTTTTTTTTTTCCTAATCCTTTTAAAGAATGTTTCACCTGTATTCAGAGTTTGGGAGAAATACATTGTTAATTAGAATTGGCAGTGGGATGAAAGTTACATATTGTCAGCTATAGGGAGGGATTGTGCAATAAAAGTTTGCTTTATAAAAGGAGATTGTTTAAGTAAAAGATGTATCAGGGTTTCTTTAAGTAAGAAACAAATGGCTGTGAAATGCCTTTTCTTTTCCCACCCTACCACATGACACTTTCAGAGCGCGGGTCCACAGGCATTCTGGATGGGGTCCATTCTGTGCCTCCTACCTACAGTGACGCTCCTGATTCTAGAACAGTCTGCCTTTCCTTCTTTCACAGCCTAACATCTTTTTATTGATGGCTAGTTAAGTTTCTGTCAATCCCACCTTACCTTTCCCTCCTTTAAAACCCTCAGTGCATACACCCTTCCTTCCAACTATCTCTCAGGGTTTGGTGCCTTTTTTTGACTCGAATTTCACATGTGTATTGGCTTTGTCTCCATAAGTATGTTTTAGGTCCCTTGAGAGTAGGCTGAATACCTCATGGTGTTCAATACAAGCCTGCTAGTTGATCTTTTATTGGTGTACCTTTGCATTAATTAAAAAAACAACAACACACAAACACACCTCTCAGGTGCTCTTTAGAGATTGAAGAAGGGGTTGACAAGCACTTTCTGTCAAGGTTCAAATAGCAGGTGTTTGGAGCTTTGCAGACTGGGTAGCCTTTTCCGCAGGACTCAGCTCTGAGTTTGTGCACAGAAGCAGCTGTGGACAGTAGGTAGCCAGGGGGCGTGGCCGTGTTCCAATAACGTCCTAGTTAGAAGCAGGCAGCAGGTGCGATTTCAGCCCTAACCTACTGCGTAAAACCACCTCTCTTACAGAGCCCTTTGGAACCTCAGAGCACCTGGCAGTGGGCAGTGGACGTCACATGGACATGCATCTCATGTCCTCCGCATGGTCCCAAATCATGCCCAGGAGTGTTTTGGTAGTTACTCAGACCGTGATAAATAATGGCCCTTTTTGTTTGTTTAAGAATAATGCTTAGCCCTAACTGGTTTGCCTCAGTGGATGGAGCTTCTGCCTGTGGACTGAGGGGTCCTGGGTTTGATTCTGGTCAAAGGCATGTATCTTGGTTGCAGGCACATCCCCGGGGGGAGGGGGGGAGGGGGGGAGAGACAGGGGAGGAGGAATGGTAGGAGGCAGCT
This sequence comes from Pipistrellus kuhlii, assembly GCF_014108245.1. Taxonomy (NCBI): domain Eukaryota; kingdom Metazoa; phylum Chordata; class Mammalia; order Chiroptera; family Vespertilionidae; genus Pipistrellus; species Pipistrellus kuhlii. Next base: position 69,158,396 of record NW_023425573.1, read on the forward strand.
GATCAATGTTTCTCTCTCATTGATGTTTCTAACTCTCTATCTCTTTACTTTCCTCTCTGTAAAAAAAAAAAAATCAAAAAAATTAAATAAAAATAAGAATAATGCTTATTCTGGAACCCTCACACAATGCTGTCAGGAGTATACACTGGTCCAGCATTCGCAAAAGCACTATAACATGATGTATCCTAAATATATTTGTACTCTTCTCTTCATCAGTTCCCTTATGGGAAATACGCTGAAGAAATCATCCTTTTATTCAGCACCTAGTTACTGAGCGCCCACAGTGTGCCAGCGTGGGCCTAGGTGTTGGCTCAGATGGCAGGGAGCAGAGACTTAGCTGTAGGCTGTCAACTACAGCATCATTTACCACAAAATCAGTAACAACTCCTGTACTCAACAGCAGGCAGCAGTTAAATGCTGGCATACCTATATGATGGAATATTTTGCAATCATTAAAGATGATAGAATATAATTTTAATTGCATGGAAATATATTCAAGTATAATATTAAGTGAAAAAGTGGGTTAAAATGTATAGAAATCTTTTTCCAAAATTGAAACCTGTACAGATGTGCCTTGATTAAATAAAATAATAATGACAGTGACCAGTTATTAACAATAATTTTCTCTTGAGGCTGAAGTTCCCATAGATCTTTCCTTTTGCACCTGTATTTCACTTATGTGAAAGCAAAAAGAAACCTAAGAAATTTTTTTAATTATACAAACGTTCTAACGATCAAGGGCAAGGCCCCCCAAAAAGAAGTCGAGGATGACTTATTGCTGGGCAAAAATAGAGAATTTGATTCCAATAATTTTGTTGCTGAGTTGCCTCTAAGACTATCTATGTTCATCTATATGCACATTTAAATGTTAAACTATTTCTCTATCAACCAGGATATTGTGTAGAATTGAACCTTTTCCATTTCCGTTTATCTTGCTAAGGGTTAACCAGGAAATCCTTTGTCTCAGCCCTCCTCAGCCTCCAAGGCCCCATGCTGCGGTGGCATCCAGTCTTATGAACATAATTGAATCTCCCTTGATGATTCAGTGTGTTGCAGGACCTTAGGGCTGCAGTGCTGACCATCAATTATCGTTGTGTAGGACAAAAGATATAGATGTGGAAGATATAGAATATTGAACTGAATCTGAAATGATGCCGGGATAGCCTCTGGAAATTCCTTTGCAGAATAAATTCCTGCTGTCAGTGAGTTTTTGTTGTGTGTCTTTTCTCTTCTGAAAGCTTGCTTAGTTCAGGGAAAGAGAAAAGAAATATCCGGTGATTTAAACTTTCTGGTTACCTAGAACCTGGTTACCGCAGACTGTTTGCCATGTCTCCCAGCTCTTGGCTTAATTTCTCTTCTGTCATCTCTGTGCCTTTCCATGAGCCCTGGGTATGTATCTCATATTGACTGGATCATACAGGACTGTCTCTTGGGGTCAAGAGACCCAGATCACCCCAAACCCTCACCTGGTTGAAATCAGGTTGAAGTGAGAAACAGCAAATGCCATTTAGGCCACTAGAATGTGTAAAAGAGCAGTCAGTGAGCCAAATTGGATTTTCCTTTTACATCCGTGTGCAGAAAACTGTTCTATAGTTTTCTTTTTGTGTTTTGTCTGGTTTTGGTTTTAGGGTGATGTAGGGGTGTCGAACTCAATCAGAGAAGGGGCCAAAATCTAAAATCCAGCCTAAATCGCGGGGTAGCCAGCGCTGTTGTCTGATTGAGTCTCACTGGTTTGAGTCTCTTCCTCTGTTAGGACTGCCACCTGCACCTCAACCCCCTGCTCCTCAATTCTCTGTCCAGCAACACAGGTCCTGAGGTAGTTGCCCCACCAGACAGGGCTCTGGCAGAAACCATGAAGTACAGGTTCCAGAGTGCCCAGTAATGAATGAAACACCGGAGCTTACAGTGAAGCTCCCTCTTCCCTGCTGGTTTTTAGCAGCTGGAATTTGAGATGTGCTGGTGTACAGATTCCTGATTCCCCCTGGCCCTCAGGGCACCCAGGTGGAACCACCTCTAGCCCATATACCTGCTGTCATCTATGCCACTGTAGAATGCCTACATCTCTGTTTACTATACACTTGTGACTTGAAAGGTTGGGAAGCACTGATCACATTTCCCAAAGGAAGGTCCAAGAACAGTTCCTGCTGCAAGATGGACTATCTGACAGAGTAGGGTCTACGTTTCGGGGGTAAGTGCTCACATCTCTCTCATTTTGAAGCTGAGGAGCCTGAGCTGAAGGCTCCATAGCTAGTTGTGACAGACCTGGGACAGCATGCTGGTGTCTTATTTGCTTTTTGGTCTTCCCTTTTCGGTACCCCAGCTGGAGAGACTTGGGGGAACACCAGGTTTGGGATGTAAAAGCACCATACCGTTAGTAAGATGGAAAACACACTGTCCTGGAAGGTAGGAGACCTGGGGTCATGTTCTGTTTGTGCCTCTCAAAAAAAGTCACTATATTCTAGTTCTCATTCTACATATGAAGCAATTGAGAATTCTTCCAGGACTTGCCAACACATGTCAAAGCAGCAGGAGCTAAGGAAACACTGGCACACGTTTTCCTAGCTGGTCAGTGGCAATGCTCAGCCTCCAGTAGCGCTTTCTTGACCCTCCAGTGCCCCTGCCTGTGTTTGTCTACACCTCCGCATTTCAAAGGACACCATTCCATTAAAAGAAAACACTTTGTCCCAGCACTTTGTGCTGACAGAAAACAAAATGCTAACAGCACTTAAGTAGTGAAAAGATGCCCCCCTTCCCAGCTTTTATCAGAAAGAGTGGCCCTCTGACATGTGTGAAAGCGAGTGATCTTCATCTCTGCATGCACCCAAGCCTCTCAGGAGGGCTGGCCAGGAGAGGTGAGGGGTGGGTCAGCCACAACACATGTCCTTTGTTTCTCTTTTTCTGGCCCAACGAGAGGAAGAAGCTCCATGGTTAATTCAAATTGGATTTAGTTTAAAAATGTTAATCTTGAAACTCTAAAGATAGGATGGTTTTATGATGTTGAGAAATACAGTGTCTGTTAGCATACATTCAAACAGCTGTGTTTGTAAAAACTGTTGTATCACAGTGCCTTCAGAGGCAAAGCAAATACAGCTCCAGTTTTATAAATATGTGGATGGGACCCACTGCTCTCTGTATTTTGTTGTTGTTGTTGAATTTCACTGACCAGAATTGCTTTTCTAAAATAAGATTCTCCAATCAGATAGTACCAAATGTGTGACTAGTTGTTTAACTATCAACACTGCTATTTGTCTATCCTATAGTCATCCTTCCCTTTCTCCTTCTAACAGAATCTCTAAATTGTTGAAAATGATCAAATGGCTGAAACCGGTTTGGCTCAGTGGTAGAGCGTCTGTCTGCAGACTAAAAGGTTCCGGGTTCGATTTCGGTCAGGGGCATGTACGTCGGTTACGGGCACATCCCCGGTAGGGGGTGTGCAAGAGGCAGCTGGTCGATGTTTCTCTCTCATCGACATTTGTAGCTCTCTATCTCTCTCCCTTCCTCTCTGTAAAAAATCAATAAAATATATATTTTAAAAAAAGAAAATGATGAAATGATGAGTGAAGCTTTTATTTTTTAAAAATATGTTTCTATTTTTTTTTTTTGCTTGTACACTGAACTCAAACATTTCAATTTATGACTTTTTTTTTTACAATTTTTTTTTACAAAATTCAGCCATTATTTTTCATAAAATATAGGGAAGAAAGTGGAATGAATATATATGTATTCATTCTACTTTCTTCCCTATATTTTTCTATAACTTCAATAACATTTGGGTATTGTCTCATTAGTCTCTGAGACTGTATTCTTTTTGTTCCCTGTTGTTTAGATTGGAGACTTTTCTATTGACCTATCTACAAATTCACTGATTTCTTCTTCCACCATTTCTATTCTTCTGTTTAGCCTATACAATGGATTTTAAATTTCATTTATTATGTTTTTAATTTTAAAATTTCTGTTTGGTTCTTTAAATTCTTTCTTCATTGAGAGGTTTATCTTTTTTTTTTTCAAGAGTGTTTGTCCTTAACACAGAGAACATGATTAAAAGAGCTGTTTTAAATTCTTTGATAATTTAGCATCTATATCATCTCAGAAATGTTTTTTTCATTCAGAGTTAAAAGTGAGGAATTTTAGATTATTGCATCTTGGGCATTTTGATTGTTATGAGATTTGTGTTGGGTTAAAATCCTCTGATAAATGTTGATTTTTTTTTTTTTGAGCAAGCAGGTGGACACACCTCTGGGACTTGGGTGGTAGTCTCTATTCTAGTTTAGTTCTCAGAGCTCTCACCTGCTCCTTCAGGACAGCTGTAAATATGTGCATCTTGCAGGTGAGCAAAGGACTTGACCCTAGGATTAGTGGATTCCATTTTACAGTTTCTTTACCTCTGTGATTCCCCTTGTACTTTCCAGCTCTCAGGGACTCCCTTTTCCTGGCTCTGGCTATAAAGTGAGATTTTAACCTACCTACACAATTGCATGCTTTCCACAAATGGGTTTGCCATCACAAAGTGGAAGAAAAAAGATAAAGATAATGGGATTCTCTTCACACCTTTCTGCCCACAGAGATCCTCTTTCCCAGTTTCTTGGGTCAGAGAGAAAGATTTTCTCTCAATTTTTAGGTATCTTAATGCTTGCTGCATTGCATCCCCATGACCAAGGATGCACCCAGGAGCCTAAAACAAACAAACAAACAAACAAACAGTAAAGATATAATCTCTGACCCACAAAAAGCCACCTTCCTTTGCCCTCTGGCCAAAAAATGATGATTTCTCTTGGGTATTTTCCTGTTCATTTCTGCCCTTCTCAAATCTCCACCAGCAAATATAAAAGGAAGAAAGAAAAATGCATTGCCTTGTGAGTCATTCTTTGAATCCTGACTCTTTTTTTTAATATATTTTATTGATTTTTTTACAGAGAGGAGGAGAGAGGGATAGAGAGCTAGAAATGTAGATGAGAGAGAAACATCGACCAGCTGCCTCTTGCACACCCCCTACCAGGGATGTGCCCGCAACCAATGTACATGCCCCTGACCGGAATCGAACCCGAGACCTTTCAATCTGCAGACCGACGCTCTACCACTGAGCCAAACCGGTTTCGGCTGAATCCTGACTCTTTCCACTCCATCTAATGTTTAACTTTTCAGAGTTCTCAGATATGTGCTATATGTACTCTGTTCAGGTTATTTCAATGTAATTTGCAAGATGGATAGGGTGTGCTTGCTGCATCTTGGTTACATTGGAAGACCTAACTGGGTTTTTAAATAAATACTTAGAAGCTTCTTTTCATATTCTTTTGTTCTGTTTTTATAATGATTATTAAAATACCATAGACATATGGTTCTTGAACACGACTTGATATTTAATTTTAAAAGCATATTAAATTTTTCCCACAAGCAAAATTTGGTATAAATTTTTGTATTGGCTTGTGTTTGGAATGTTTTTAACCCTAAGCTGCTTGTGGGCAGAAACATTGTTTATTTGGCATCATATTTCATCTCCCAGAGCAGTTCTGGCCCATGAATGTCAAGTAAATATTTGCCAGTGAATTAAAAATGTCATTTAATCCTATCTAAGAAAAAGGGAATATGCTAATTGACCCTTATACCATTGCAAAGATGGTGGCACCCACAGCCAATAAGGAGGGACTATGCTAATTGACTGCCCCACGCTCAAAGATGGTGGTGTCCACAGCCAATAAGAGGGAATATGACTACCCCACCCTCAAAGATGGCAATGCCCATAGCAATAAGATGGCGGTGCTCAGTGCCCTCAGCCCCTGAGCCACCCAGGGCCAGCCCGGGGCACTATCAAGCCTTGGATGGCAGTTGCCCAGCTTCCCAGGGCTGGCTTGAGGTTCAGACAAGTCTCAGATGGTGGCTGCCCAGCAACACAGGGCTGCCCGAGGCTCAGGTAACCAGGGCAGCTGCAGATTGTGCTCCCCGAAGTGGCAGCGTCAGAGGTATGATGGGGTGTCATCTTTCCCTGATTGCTGGGTTGCCTCCTGCCCAGACCGTGAGAAGGGGCAGGCTGGGCTGAGGGACCTCTTCTCCAGTGCATACATTCCTGCACTGGGCCTCTAGTACACTATTATTAAGAAACTAATGATTTGAAATGACTATAATGTTGGAATTCTTAAAAAGCAAAACTATTTTAATTCCCATTTTCTAAAGAGCATCAGCCTCTTACCCAAATCCATGGAGACAGAAACTGGCCCTAAATCCAGAGAAAGCTTGCCTCCTTAAAGAATGAATGGGCCTTCTAGTCACTGCTATTTGAAATATCATTGTCATAAACCCCAAATAAAGTTACATAATAACCTTCAAATTAATATACAGCTGTCCCTTGAACAATATGTGTTTAAACTGCACAGGTCAACTTATATATGGATTTTTCCAATGAATATATATAGTACTGTAAATGTATTTTCTTATCTTTATCATTTTCATAATTATATTTTCTTCTCTCTAGCTTACTATATTGTAGGAATATTGTATATAATACACATACTATGCAAAATATGTATAGTTGGTAAGGCTTCTAGTCACTAATAGTAAAGTTTTTGGGAAATCAAATTATATATGAACTAGAGGCACAGTGCATGAAATTTGGGCACGAGATGTCCCTCACCCCAGCCTGTACTCTCTCCAATCTGGGACACCTCAATTTGGGTAAGAAACTGATGCTCTCTAGGAAATGGGAGTGAAGTTAGTCCTCAGGTAATCTGGCAAGATGATGCAAGACATTTCCTTGCCCTTTTCTCTTGGGGACAGACAGATTGATGACTAGCTGCCTTTCCTAGGGCGTGCTACTAAGATTATCTCCCTGTAACCACCATTCCCTAAAAATGGATTCAGAGTTGGGTGAGAAGGATCTGCTGGCTGGTGGACAAGGCATATCTAATTAGCCCTATCATCACATTTTAATTTACTCACTGTCTTTAGTTTCCATTCATTTCTTTACACAGTAATTCTTGTCACAGTCTCGAGTGTTCTAATTGTATGTTCATTAAGTAAGTAGACATTATTCTCATATCAACTTCTACAAAAAGAAAACCATAGAACCACACTATAATTACACTTATTTACTCATCAGAAAATGCCATATCTGGATATCAATTTCCACTGCGATGCCATTATTTTGTTTTTCATTGCCATGCTTTAACAGGAATTAAAAGGCTGATGAGTAAAACTTCAGTATCTGTCAATATTTGGGATGGATGACCCATCTGTAACAATAGCCATCAATGCCTTCATTTTCATGATTTCATTAATTGCCTCATAAGGAGGTCCTTGGGGAAATGATATATGTGAATTTAATTGGAAATGCGAGGGGGAATCTGGAGAATGGGATGTTGTCCACATCAGCATGTTGTCTCTTTTAGTAGTGACTTCTGGGCACCTGGGGAACAAAATAGATTGGAGATGTGAAAATGGTTCAAAATGCCCCAAAGAAGGAAAAGATTTAGGAAACAGATTTACAAAGGTATTAAAATAACAATGATAACAAAATTTTACTTCCCAGTGCTTTACATTTCTAAGTTATTTTCTGCTTAGGCTGGAAGGGATCACTAGAAAGATCTTAAGGCATTTAATTTTCAGCCTCTTCATTGAATTGTGAATACCTCAGTGAGTAGTGTTAGTCCTCAAGTCTGTACTGCATCCTCCTTGAGCTGCAATTCCGTGACAGAGTGTTACAGTTTACATTTATTACCAAACTGAGCAAGCAACAGAGAGCTATAATTCAGAATCACAGAAGCCCCGATTTCAAACCTAAATATAAATGGTCCAAGATTGCCTGGTTTCACATTTAGATTCATCCCTAGTAGCTTTTTTGGTTAATTCATGGTAGACCATTTTGGTAGTTACAAATTTCTTAGAGTCTTTCCTGGTTATCTGTACTCTGAAATGTTTATGCTTGAAGTTAGTTTCAGAAGTCTTGCTCAGTTTGCCTGACAACCTGAAATTGAGCGTGAGGGCATGACTCATTGCCGTTCATGTGCCTTTCTTCATGCCTCCAAAAGTGTACCAGGCCATGGCCACCCTATTATTGTTTCTGCAACAAAGGCAATGCCGGTGATGTAAAACAATTAATTATTCTAAGATCATGAGGGTGTGAGGTGTTTTTAAAAAATATATTTTATTGATTTTTTTACAGAGAGGAAGGGAGAGGGATAGAGAGCTAGAAACATCAATGAGAGAGTAACATTGACCAGCTGCCTCCTGTACACCTCCTATTGGGGATGTGCCCACAACCAAGGTACATGCCCTTGATCAGAATTGAACCAGGGACCTTTCAGTATGCAGGCCGATGCTCTATCCACTGAGCCAAACTGGTTTCAGCAGGTTTGTGTTTTAATAAGATGATTTCTGAGTGGACCTGTGCAGCTGTGTCCTTCAAGCACCAAAGCTTAGACCTTAGGCATTTGAGTGAGCCTTGGGCATTGGTGTGCCCACCAAGACCCAGCCGGCCCTAAACTCTGCCTGTACGTTAAGCTGGTGCCATAGCTGTCTGCTGAGCACCTGTTGTGGCTGCTGTGATGCACTGTGCAAACCTTTCTCCTCTTTCCTCCAGCTTCTGGGAGTGTGAATGCACCATGCTTTTTGCGGTTTCCCTCTCTGGGTATTCCCATAAGGTAAAGAAAGACATCTTTCCCAAGTCCATGAATTTTTTTAGGGCATAGAAGCCTGGTTCCATTCCTCCTACTGGTGCCAATTCTGTGGACCCATCTTGCTCTATCACCAAATCTACTGCTGAGCAGATTTCCTCATGTTAATTTCTGTGTCCAAGTCAGTGTCTCAGGGAGACAATTGGCAACAGCACCTCAATGGACAGAAACCAAACATTGCCCTGCAATGCAGCCTGGCCCATTCAGGCCCTCGTGACCTACCTGACCTTTCTCAGTCTCTCTCTGGCTGAAACTTGTCCCCACACCCCCAGCTTTTAATGGGTACATTAGATGGTACATCACCTCCCTCCTGACTTTGCATGGCCCTGGTGAGTGCATCTCATATCCTCTAGGCTAGATCCCCTCCAACACAGCATCTCTTGGAAGTATGTTAGTGCTGCCAGCTCCTTTTAACACTGTGCCCTCCACTCTGGCTCCCCTTCTCAGGGCAGCTCAAAAACCAGTCACCAGTGTCCATTCCCAATGTTATGCAGTCCAGTACTCTGTCTGTTCTTCTCTTAGAGCAGTGGTCAGCAAATTGTGGCTCACAAGCCACATGTGGCTCTTCTACAAAAATACCAAGGCCTGGGTGAGTCTATTTTGAAGAAGTGGCATTAGAAGAATTTTAAGTTTAAAAAATGTGTCTCTCAAAAGAAATTTAAATTGTTGTACTGTTATTTGGCTCTGTTGACTAATGAGTTTGCCGATCACTGTCTTAGAGGATACATTTCAGCAAACACATTGAATAGTAGCAGCAAAATGGCATTTGACCCTCCATTCTGCTCAAATTGGTGTTATCTGTTCCTTCAGGATCTTAGGAAAATATTTGAAGGGGTTTAAAATTAAAACTTGCCACTGTTGCAACTCAATTGAAGTAATCTCTCTGGAAAAATGTAGATTCCATTAGAGACCTTGGTAGCAAGGAGAGGATTTCTACGATAAAGGTTAGCTCTGATTTTAATATTTTCTTTTCCCTCTCCATCCTCCTCTCTTCTACCCAAACCACTGCTAACATTTTTGCACACTGCCTATTCTAACACTTCTGAGAACAAAACAAATATAAAACAGGATTTTGCATGTGAGAGGGTGGGTGACATTTACCTTCCACTGCATGGGAAATGAGTTTATTCTCATTCAGCATAACAGAACATACAACATTCAGCATTTCATGTCTGCAATGTCTTTCATTTGTGATTCTGAGTGTGCAAGTGAATGTGTGAGTGAATGAGTGAGTGAGTGAGATAGGGAGGGAGACAGGGGTCAGAGAATATGTAGAGAATGTGTGTAGGTCATAGTGACTTAGACACATACATAGTTTATCTTCTTTGGTGGATTCTCATTAATGAGTTGCATTGGAATTATGTTCTGATTTATCTGGAGAACTAAGTTTATAGTTTTGGTGCTGGATTTGAATTTTTGGAGTTGTAAGAAACACTTAAAGGGTAAAAAAGAAGAGAATTTCCTGAATCATAAGGAAGAGGAATACTTACTGAAAACAAAAAAGAAATATGGAGATAAAGGGCTGTTCCAATTGTGAGTGCTTCTAAAATGAATCGTAATCTCTAAGTAGCTGCTCCAGTCTGGTAGTGGAGCCCTCCATTTGTCCCCACTGCATTGCTGCTCCAGAGCCCCAGTTTGCTCTCACTGCACTCCTGTGGAGTTTTCTTGTCATCCTTCCTTCAGTTCCAGTTATCTTAATTAAGCACAAGTGGGAAATATATTCATACACAAGTATGTGTATAGATTCATGTGCACATACACACACACACACACACACACACACACACACACGTACACACTTTTCTTTAGATTTGTATATGAACATTTAACCCTAAGGGTGAGTAGAGCTAGCAGTTCACATTAAGATGAATGGAGCCAAAGCTGGTTTGGCTCAGTGGACAGAGTGTCAGCCTGCGGACTGAAAGGTCCCAGGTTTGATTCCAGTCAAGGGCATGTACCTTGGTTGCGGGCACATCCCCGGTGGCGGATGTGCAGGAGGCAGCTAGTTGATCGATATATCTCTCTCATCAATGTTTCTAGCTCTCTATCTCTCTCCCTTCCTCTCTGTAAAAAATCAATAAAATATACTTTAAAAAAAGATGAATGGAAAAAGGAATTGAATAGTATCTACATGAATTATAATTACATTGGTATAAACATTCATTGTCTCATACATTGTCTCACTTTGTCATCAGAGTACAAGCAAAACATCAGACATTACCCAAATGCAGCTTCACGGTGCTGACCTCTCAGTGACCTGGCTGAGGTCACGTGGCCACGTGGTGGGCTTACACAGGTGTCCTGATGCCCTGCCAGGAGCCTTCCAACCATGTTTTTTATAGCCCTCCATATGACAAACTAACTTAAAAGCGAGAACAATTTCTATTAAAGAATTAAAGTCAGAAATGACTTTTTCACAGCTGTTTTTACCACTTGAGCTTTTTAAACAATTGCAAGGATGGCTGTCAGAGGGTAGATTTATAAGATGTTTGCTTTTCTCTGACCTGGTGCCTGGAGATGAGGAAACATACTTCTAATAACTTTTAAGCAATCAACATTTTAAACAAAAGAACTGACTGTTCATGGTCCATTGTTTTAATGTGCTTGGGCTGTTTCTGCTCCATGAAAAGCATTGCTTCTGAAGCTCTTTGGACACCTGGGCTCAACCACAGGCGAAGGGGGCTGTCAGCCAGCCTGTCTGCCGATATTCGGGGCCATTCTGCTTAATGAACTTTTAAGTTCTGGCTGGATTTGAAAAACAAAAATGCTCTGGATGTGGTTACTAAATGGTTATGCTCAGAGAGACATATCAGAAGGCAAGCTCTCTCTCCTAATCGATGTGGAGTTGGGATTGTAATTGTAATGGTTGGCATTTTTCCTCCTAGACTCTAAGTGCTCCTTATGCAAAGCTCCCCCCGGAGCAGGGATGGACAGTAACACTTACGTTTATGTGAGCGGTAATTTAAAACTCCCTTATTTACCAAGCTTTCTGTGGCTTTTTACAACTTTGGTAATAGTTCTCCGAGTTTATCTTTTCTTTGAAATGGTTTTGCTGCAGTAAAAGGAAAACTCTTCAACAATTTTTCTTCATCTATTTTTTCAGTTGTATAATTATAGAAAAGTGGCATTATCAGCTTAGAAGCAATGTGGTGTTTAGTTCAGCATTCTTTCTGGCACATGCGCAATTTTTATATTGTTAGAAAACCCTGTTAGAAAAGTTTTTTTTTTCCCCCTCATAGGCAAGACTGTAATGAAACTAAACAGTGCACTTAAAGTATCAGCTTTATCTCCCAGTTGTAATCACTTTTATTTGGGGGTGGGGGGTGGGAGGGGGAGCTTTGGAAGCAACTTAATAAAGCACTACAGATTGGATCACATCCAGTCTGTTTCCTCGATGATATGCAGAGTTTTATAGCCAGCAATGAAAGTTCGTGCTGAGACCAAGATTGCATGAGGGAGCTGCATCTTCCCATCCCTGCCTCTCTGCAGCATCTCTGCAGGAAGAGGGATAGAAAGAGGGTCTTAAGTCTCCAAGGTGGTCTGATTTGATGGCACCTAGTACTTAGGGATGGATGTGCTACTAACCAATGGCCACCCACAGTTCCTGGGGGAGCCAGGGATTGGTTTGTTTGTTTGTTTGTTTGTTTGTTTTTGTTTTGTTTTGTTTTTAATTTCAATACTTTTGTCTGTCATAGCATATCTTCAGGCTTTTTTCCTGATTCGGAAATGCCTGCAGTTTTCCCCTCACAGAATATTTAAGTTGGGTAGTTTAAATGTTCCTAGTTTTAAACAAATTGAGGACATATCTCAGGCAGAGAGTCAGAAGTTGGTAGCAATCCCCTTTGTGGCCGCTCCCGCTGAGGCCACTCTGGTTCTAAAGACAAAGGGGATTGAAATGCTGAAGGAGCCGCTGCAGACAATGGTCCTGATTCCAGAACAGAGAGGCTAGCCATTGATGGGAAGACGTTATGATGGGTTTTCCTTTGTGCTGGTCACAGAGCCCCTCAGATCTTCATCACATGAGAGCTTCAGAGAAAACATATCCAGTTAGCAGGCGTTGCTTCCCCATGATTTATGATCTGGTCAGGTTCCCTGCAAACTCCGTGAACCCTTCCTCTCAGGAAAAGAGAAACTGTGGAGGGACCTGGCACATACAGATGCATGTTGGCAGCGTATATATAGCTTCAAACAGCCCCGAGATAATAAATTGAGTTTCCTGTCAGTGCCAGCTGCATAAACGCAATTGTTGTAAATGATCTGACAATAGAATTATTGATTACAAATCCAAAATTTGACATTTGGAATCACATCTCCATTTCATTCCTAAGGAAGGAAAGTGACTCCCAGCCCGTCTTGTAGAGGCAACTTAGCAACATCCCTGGCAACCAGGCTTCTTCCTGCTGTGATTAATTAATCCGGAGCCATCCAACGTCTCTCTTGGGAGATTGCATTAACCTCGCTTTGCTTGTCTGGAGTAACAGGTGCAGCTGGCTTTTGCCTGTCTGTTCTAATGTTCTGTTCTCTACTGTCAGAAGAGGAGGGTGCCCAGGAGAGCGAACCAATTACAATGTGTCTAATGCATTCAAACTCTGACTCTGTTACTTAGACATAAATATACTGTTTATATAGCCATGTTATTGCTTTTCTATGCGAGTCAAATTATGGGTACTCTTTTCAAACTAAACATTCTTTGGTTTCATAAAGATTTCTGCATAAACCTTGTAAGCAATTGAACTATAAAGATTGATTCATGAAGAAAATTATTTCACAGAGCATTTTAGTTAACCCAACTTGGCCGCACATTCATCTCAGCAGAAATAAAATTAAATGGGAACTATCTTTTAAATATATTTTTAAATCTATAGACTCGCTATTAACGTTATCACCAGCGATCCAAACAGATCGCATACCTCAGTGCCTCTGCGGAGAGGAGGGGGTTGATTCATGAGTTCTCCTGCTGAAGGATGTGCTTCATTTTCAGTTATGGAGTGGCTCCTTCGAAGGGCATGGGACGTGTTTATTTCCTCAGGAGGATGCTGTGTCTTTATTTCTCGGGTACTTCAGCCACGGTCATTATTCTATTCTTTTGAAAATACTATTCAGTATCTTTACTGCAAATCTGCATGATGCACTTACCTGACCCTCCGCATGTTGCCAGATAGCACTGTCCATTTCTCACTTAACAGGAGATATAGGCCCAGGCCTCTTATGGTGAGACACTAACTTTTCCCTTGGTCTCTTTTTTTCTTTATAGCGAGAAAGCTCTAAATAACAGCAAGTGTAAATAACGGGCCTTTTTGTCTTTTACATGGAGGTGGAAGTTGAACATTCATTTTATTTCTAAAGGTTTTGCCCTAGCCATCATGCTTCTTTCCAAAAGCATAGCACTTAGGGTTTATTCATAACCCTTGGCTTGTTCTAATTCTAGGATTATTCACGTTCTATCTTTGGGTACTCATCAGGAAAAGTTCAGAAAACTGAAGCACTGCAAGATGTGAATGATACGTTGCATGGCAGGTGTGAGTTAAGGTGTATTATTCATATGAACTTACCACACAATCAGTGGGTATGATACACTGGCCAGTCAGTTTCTAGTGACGCCTCATGTTTGGAGAACAGAGCGTGGTAGTTAGGTGCTGAGGTGTTTATCTCTGGTTGTTTAAGATGCAACAGCCCTCAGTGGCCCAGCAGCCGCCAGGTACTAATAGGAAAGGCACAGTCCCGTCAGAGAAGAAGGATTTGGAGTAATTCTGAGCCTGGTTTCTTTCTTCCCCTGAGAACACACCTCTTTTCCCTTCCTTCTTCATTTTCATCTTCCCTAACAAATTCAGGAAGAAATCTGATGCATAATGCTGCCCTCTATTACTACTAAACCCCTCGTTCAAGTCCTATCCCTGCCCTTCACCTTGGTGCTGTGGCTCACTGCTTTGAGACTCAGTGATCCTAATGGTGAAGAAGAGAGAAAACCTCTCCTACAATGGGTTTCAGGGTTAAGTGACATAACACATAGGAATGCTTCCAGTACCATGCCTGGCAGAGGGCCCAAAAGCAGTGGTCGAATTTCAATCTAATCTAATCTAAAATCTAATTTCAAAACAGTCTATTAATGAAGCACATCAAAACAAACACTTTCCCTGAATATTTTAGCGTCTGTAGACATGGAAACAAATTTTTATTTTCCCCTTTTCAGTGGTTGCTACAGGTGCAGTTTCTCTATTTAGTTGTAATTTCACAGGCAGGCAGCCCCTATAGTTTTCTGTGGATGAGTTCCTTCATCATCAGGCTTGCGAGCAGTGTCTGAATCCAGCAAGGAGAGCGGAAAGAAGTCCGCGTGATGAAACCCTTGGGGAAAGGGAATGTCACAAAAGAAATTATAAGCTATTCAGAAGGCTGCCCAATATGCTGCCTCCTAATAAATCTTCAGTTCTCCCCAGAGAAAAGAGCGATGTCTCTTTATTTTCCTGTACATCTCGGCAAAGCTTATATTCCTTACCACTGTCTGCACATTAATCTTCATAGGTGAGAAGAAAGGGAAATTGGCCAGCCTTTGAAATCTCCACTCAATTTTAGCACTTTTAGACTCTATGGCTTTTAAATAAAAATGGGGGCAGGATTAGAGTTGGCAGCAGAGCGGGTTTCAGGGAGGGCTGGAAAACAGGAGGGATGATAGCCTTGGATATGCTGATCAGTCTAGTCCACAGAAATGTGTAGATGAAGATGCAGCTATAAGACATATTGATTCTGAACAGTTTTTCTCTGGTGGTGTTTATAATGGGTGATATCTGGAATTGTGAATTAGCTGATTTTTTTTCTCTATAATAACCTGTCATGATAGGTGTATTCTCTGTACACTGATATATTTTATTTTCTCTACAGCAGTGATTTTCAACATTTTTCATCTCATGGCACACATACAGTAATTACTAAAATTCTGCAGCACACCAAAAATACATTCTTTGTCAATCTGACAAAAATAGGTATAATTTTGATTGACTTACAAACAACAACAACAACACTATAATTACCTACGATTTTTGCTCCAAAATGACTTAAAAAAAAAAAAAAAGCAGGTGTCTATACTTGTATATAAGGATTTATGGTACCAAGAATTAATCAACCAAACACAACCTTATTATGTTATATGACTAATAAGATGAATCTCTGTTACATAATCTATATATTTATGGTTCAAGATAGGCCATTCACACCGGAAAGCTATTGTGTTGGCTGATACCATTTTTTTATTTGACAATCTAAGGGAAAAGAGTTCAGTGCCCCTGACTAAATAGTCAGGTATTGCAGATCTTAAAAATTCTGTGGCACACTGATTGAAAATTACTGCTCTTCAGCAAACCTCTCATAATAGGTGTATTCTATGTATTCTATAGCACTTTTCCTTTTGAAATAAACTTTTTTCCAAAGGACATTTCATGAAACTTTAACATTTTTCTTTCTCAGAGCACATTTACCACCTGATATCTTGTTTGTGATATTTGTCCTTATGAAAGAAAAGAAGTTGTCATTATATATGCAAGCTATTACAATTTTGATTTTTAAAATGTATGCTGTGAAGTGTAATTTCTTATCTTCATGAGCCTACAGTTCAGCTCCTGGGGTGATTTTCTAAGGCCCATTGAAGCTTTAGAAGGCTGAATGTGCTTTGTTATGCACATCTTTGGGGTTAATTTTGGCATTGCCTTCTGTGTCCTAAAAGGAGAGGGTTCTCTGGCCACAGTGCTGTCCGTGGTCCTGATAATCACCAGAGTAAATCAGATGATTTGGTGAGAGGATTTGCCCTTTTTTCCTTCACTGTTTTATATTTGAGAAGTTGCACATTTATTTGATTAAAGAAAAACAAATATTCCTAAAATTCTTCAACTTTGGAGCCACAGATTCCTAAGCAAAATTGGCAATTTTTTTTAAAAAACAAAATTGCCTGAAAGAAGAATCTTCTTCAAAAAAGTTATACTGTTGTTAAATGTGCAATTACAATATATTGTGTCTGTAGGAAAATCCTAGGGAAAGTTTTTCTGCTTGTCATTCATAGTTTGCATTTGATATATGCTTATTGGCTTAAATAGTGAAAGAAGTCCACATATCCCATGATTATATTTAGCACAACACCCCCCCCACACACACACACACACTGAGAGTTTAGTATTTTATACATAATTGTCACAAAACTTTGCTGAAATGAAAAGTCATGTAAACAGACCTCAAGGTTTAGCATTTAAGACCAGAAATCAGGTTTTATTTCAGCCCTTAATTTTTCTTAAAAAAAGAGAAATTTTAGAGTTTATCAACATGTATTATTGGATGACTAATATATACCATTCTGAGTGCAAGGATGAGTTATAGGAAAAGATGGAATTACATAATATGACAATTTGAAAGTAATAAATGATGGGTTATAATGAAGGACCAAGTTACTAAAGTGTGGGTAGTGTTGAAATCAGGGAGAGATGGTACCTTTGGGGAAGTTTCCATGAGGAGGCCAGAGTTTAGGTGGTGATTGAGGGATAGAGAGGTTCTGAATAGGCATAGAAAAGCAAACATATAAAACATATAAGAGTATCCACATCACATAGAAGATTCAGTCATACAATTCTCGTTACTAGAGACAGGTTAATTCTGGCAATTTTAGAGTGATAAATAGGGAGAGAATGGACAGAATGAAGGTTGTGCAAAGGGATTAGTATGTATGTGTGTATGTATGTATGCATACATGCATGTAAGGTGTATATATCTATTGCATAATAGTCTCTTAATAACTGTTGCAGGTAATCTTAAGAAGAAAGCATGTACTATTCCCATAATTAAAGTTCATTGTCAAATAAACACCCCTAATGGAAGCAGGCAAACCTCAAGAGCAGGCTGGCCAGATAGAACATTCAGAGGTCTCACTAAAAAGACCAGCTGCCCCTATGAATTCCTCACCAAAATGACAGGTGCCATCACTGGGAGTGATGCTTTCCCAGGGCTCTGCATCTGCCTGGTCTAATGAGGCCTGACAGGAGACTAAAGAATGCAGCGAGAGTCACCGCCATATCATCTCATCCTCCGGGTGTGCATTTCAGAGCTTAAATTGACTACAGCCATTATGTCTGTTTTGCTTTATTTTGTCATTAATACTTTTTGTTTGAACTTACATAAACTGGCATCTTTATACTTTTTAAATAATCTAGTATCTAGTCATATGCCATTACCTGGCCTTTTCAATATGGTAACCTACTCCATTCTGTGCCAGGAGATGAAATGAATTGCTTCAGGCTATGTGCTGTTATTTAAAAGTAGATCCAATCTTCTATTTTTTCACTTTGTGTATCACATTTGATATGTTTTCCACTTTTTTGGTTGGACGACTCATTGATGGTTCTTTTTCTGGATGATTGGACTACAATACCCCCTTCACCCTTGGATTAGCATTCTCCCTAATGTTAATATCAACCCTGGAGTCTTAAAGGAGAACCGCCTCGCCTTAATGTGGTTCTTTGTGATAACACTGCTCCTAGCTCCTGTCTTCCCATGTAATTCTCTGATTTATCATGGTTGATTTCAATCAAAGCAGGATTTTCAAAGTAGACTTTCATGGAGTAGGACTGTAGAGATGATTAAAAAGGCCTTCTATAAAAATGTGTACGTTTGAAAATTTAGTTGGGATGTCTTTGTAGACACTTTTAATCTGGTTTTTAATTTTGTCTGATGAAATGAAAACTCCTGTCTACTTATGGACAAAACCTTAATCAATGTCTATGCAATGACTTACAATTTTGCTGAATTGTGCATCCTAGTGGCCTATTGGATACCTCATTGTAGAGATCTCAAGTTGGATTTGGTAGGACTGGGAGTATGACATTCTACCTGGTAAAGAATAGGTTACTTCCTACTTTTGTATTTCTACTCTTAACTATTTTATATCTCCAACCCAACTTGGAACTCTTTAAACTCCCCCCATTACCAATGTATTGCAGTTCAAAACTCAAACTACTTGGCCTGTTTTTGACTATACTCTATCCACTCCCCTAGCACATTGGCCAGCTTGATATCATGTAACACTGGGTAGCAGAACCAGTGTTGGGACTACTAGTATTTCTTCAAGAATGTGTTCCCACAGTCTTGGGTGTTCCACTGGTAACAGGCACAACACAAATGTCTCTCTTTACGTTAGGGCTTCTCCCAACACCCTTCAGAAGTAGATTCCTGCCCATCTCTCATAGCACTTTATGTCTTTCTATGCCTTTAATGTATTCTACTTTTGTTCTGTGGTAATGTCTGTACATGTGTTCTTCTCGCTGGGGCAGGAGATGTTAACATATTGTATTCCAAATAGTATATTGATCAAGGTCTAATCTCAGTCAATGTTTGGGGAAGGAATAATTGCATTCTGAGTAAACATTTGGGAACAAAGTGTTTTAGAATTATTGTAAAATTAAACTCCACCTGCATTTTCTTTTAGGCTCAGATAGTTTTCGCCTTAAATTTTGTACCAGCGTTTCCCTGTCTGTGCCATCTTCCTTTACCCTGATAAACTGCAGGGTCATGATGTGTGTGCTAGCTTTATCTACTGTCATATGCTGCCTCCATTAATCTATTTATCTGGCATGGAGTACTTGAATTAGAATTCCTAACAGCAATTAATATTATTTTGAAGTTAAATTATATATATGCTTTTTTCATATATCAGGTTGCAAGCTATATGTTTTATGGAATAGTTTTTGCTCTGTAGTTTAAATGGATTGTTTAAAAATCAGGAGAAGGAGGAATTAAAGGGTTTACAGTATAGAGTGGCAAATAAGTGTTTCCTTAGTAACTAAAACCAAAGTTGTAGAAAGACACCAGGAACAGGAGCCTGCTTTGAAAGCCTGCTTTGGCTTTCTCAGCCTGTAAGCAATTTGGATTTGAGAAAATAACTGGAACTCTGCCAAAGGGAGTGGGACTTACGGGGAAATGGGCTTGACAAGTGCTGGTTTGCAAGGCCATGCACAGTACAATAGGATTTAGAGAGTAAAGAAAGTAAACCTTTGATTTTTTTAAGGTTGCACGTTTATCTAAATAAATTTTTATTTCCATAGTGAAGCTGTATTTCAGGGGGAAATATTTGATTGTCAAATCAAGAGTCTGAAAAAGCTGTGATCAGAATAGTTGGCAAAAAGGTAGCAAGCAGCTTCCTAGAATACAAGTCACTATTTGCCATTTGACCAAAGCATCTGATTTTCTTGGGGATCTTGGGTAACTAAACTGGAGATGGCAAATATTCAGTCAGAAGTCACATTTCTCTCTAAGCAGATGGCATCTCCCTTTCTGGACAGTTCTTTTTGTCATGAAAACTGTAGCCCAGGAAGGAATGGATTGGTGGACTTAGCTGCTCCAGAGAATGAAGCAGAGGAGGGTTTATCAGCCACCCTAATGAAGCAGGGGCAGCAGGCAGTTGCTTTTGTCATGAAAGTTTTAGCTCATGTGGAACTAATATTTATCTCCAGAACAACTGCTTTGTCCCTTTCCTCCTTTCTCTTTCTTCAACAATGTTTTCTTCACCATCTCTCATGCTCCCTCCCAGGGGGAAAACAAAACATCAGCGGTAGTCTTATGATTTGGGTTACTCTATTTCTCCCTGACATTCTGTCTAATCATGGCCTTCCTACAACATTTCTTCCATTCTTTTAAAGAGGTTTCACTTAACATACTTGCCTTGAATGGTTTACATTAATTGTTCATTCATATAAGGAATAAAACAGATTTTTCCCTTGAGGTAAAAATGTAAATACTTTTTATAGCAAATCCTCCATTTTTCACTTTCTTTCCCATTCCCAGCCTTCACTTTTATCTCCCTTTCTGGAAAGGTGGCAAGCCAACCATTTGTCCCCATTGCTGTCCATCACTTTGGCGGCAGAATGCTCTGGTGGTTGTAGCCTGGTTTCCGGTTCCTGATTAGTGAGTGAAATCTTACTTTGGTTATCACAGAAGAGATTGACTGGGTGTAATGATCTGTTTATTTTGTCACTGATGAAAAGTAAAACCAAAGCTTTCCTCAGAAGCCTGCAAAACTGATCAGAAAGAATGTATGCGCCCCTTTGTTTGTAGCGGTGTTATTGACCATAGCTACGATCTGGAAATAGCCCAAGTGCCTGGCAGTAGATGGCTGGATAAAAAAAAGCTGTGGTACATTAACATAATGGAATACTATGCAGTTATAAAAGTGAACTATTAACCTTTGAGACAATATGGAGGGACCTGGAAAAGATTATGCTAAGTAAAATAAATGAGTCAGAGAAAGACGAATATCACATGATATCACTTCTGTGTGGAATCTAATGAACAGAATAAATTGACCAAAAAAAAAAAAAAAATAGACCCAAAGACATGGAACTATGGGACAGCCTGTGGCATCTCAGAGGGAAGTGGTGGGGGTAGGGGCACAGGAAGAGATTAACTGAAGAATGTATGTGCATATTATATACATAATCCATGGACACAGACAATAGTGCCGAGATGGCCTGGAGAGAAGGTGAAAGTGGGAAAAGGGGCTCAATGCAGGGAAAAAGGGAGACTTCTGTAATACTCTCAACAATAAAGATAATGTTTTATAAGAAGCAAGGTTTTCCAAGCTTCTAACTTAGGAACCTAGAAATTTAACATACAGCTGACAAAAGTCAATGATAAATGTTTTGTCAGAAATATCCCAGGGAGAATGTGCTCACAGGGAAAAGCAGTATTATTTTTATAGGCCCAGCTTCCTTGCCACCTGGTAGGCCTTTAGTAAAAGCTTGTTGAAAAAAATACATGTATTAGCTTTAGTATTTCATTTAATCTTTCTAGACCTCACCTTTATAATGATCTACAAAATGAGGATATTGAATCAGGTCAATACCATTTATTGACTTGGGTTATTCCCTTTTTTTTTTTTTCTTTTTTTTTTTTGTGAAGACCAAAGGATATTTTTCCCATTGCTTTATAGAAAGAGTGGAAGGGAGGAAAAAGGAGAAGAGAGAGATGGAGACAGACAGTGAGAGAGAGAGAGAGAGAAAGAGAGAGAGACTGGCTGCCCTACACATGTGCCCTAATCAAGTCTGGGGATTGAACCTCCAACCCAGGCACAATCCTCTAAGTTCATTCAGTGTGTAGGCAAACACTCTTATCACTGACCTACACTGGCCAGGGCTTAAGTTATTATTTAATTTATTCTCACATTCATTCATCCATACAGCATTCTGCAAATGGACACTACCATTTTTAGTTCCCATGCTCGATATTTTTGGTAGTAACTTGGGGGAGATTTATTTGAATATTTTAAAGCACAATTAAATCATTTCAGGGCAACAGATGGGCTTGTTCTTTTATATATTCACCAGAGGCCCAGTGCACAAAGTCATACACAGTTGGGGTCCAGCCAGACCAGCTCGAATCAAGGGGGTTTGGGGCTGGACCTATTGTAAACAGGAGATGGCAGGAGGTTGGCCAGCGGGGGTCGCCCAGTCCCAGATCAGGACCAATCAAGGCCAATTCAGCTAAGGGAAGGGGCTGCAGACATTTGGGGTTTGGGTGCTGATTGGGGGTGGGGTTGGCCATCGGGGGCACTGTGGGTGGTGGGCTGGCCAGCCCCAACTCCGAATGGGGTGGGGGTGCCAGTTGGTGGCCAGCTGCTTTTGGGGGAACCATGGATGGTTGGCTGGCCAGCCCTGCCCCCTGTTGGGGTGGGAGGCCACAGGAAGGAGTTGCAGGAGGTTGGCTGACCAGGCTCACCCCCTATTGGGTAGGTGGGGGGTGTGATTAGGGATGGGGTGGCCAGGAGGAGAGACTGCAGGAGGTTGGCCAGCCAGCCTGGCCCCCTATTGGGGTGGTGGGGCATCAGGGGTGGGCCATCTGGGGGAAAGGGCTATGGGCCTATCATGGTGAGGCGGACTGATTGGGGGCAGGGCTGGCCAGGGGAAGGGAGGGGGTGTTTGACAGGTGGCCAGCTCTTTATTGGGGTGGGAGAGTTTGATCAGGGACAGGTTGGCAGGGGGGAGGGGCTGCAAAGTTTGCTGCTAGCCCCACCCCCTTATTGGGCCAGTTTGGTTGGCTGGCCACAGTGGATGTCATAGGGACCGGTCTTTATGGTTGTTATGGATATTATATATATATATATATATATATAGAGAGAGAGAGAGAGAAAGAGAGAGAGAGAGAGAGAGAGAGAGAGAGAGAGAGAGAGAGAGAGCGCGCGCCAGTGGCTGTAACATCCATAACGACCATAAAGACTGGTCCCTATGACATCCACTGTGGCCAGCCAACCAAATTCACATAAAATAATAATGACAATTTTGTCATGGGATGTAATCAATTCATTCAGTCCCTTTTAATGCTTGGAGGTGCAAGGAGTAAGGACTTGCACAGACCTGTTTGGGCATTCCCTCCATGATCCCCAGGACTCACAGGGCCCTAGACCTGTTGATGCATTTAAGCCATCCTAAAGCTGGGTTTTGATTGAACAGTTCAGCACAGGAATTGTTCCAGCCCAATTTTCTTCCACTTTCTTTACTAACCACCCTTTAACTAAAGGTTTCATATGCTAAAAGTAATTTCTTAAGAGCTTTTTGGTCATCTCTCACCAACTCTGTGATAAATATAGGAAATTTATTTTTATTGTAGTGAAGCCAGTCTCTAAAATGTAAGGTCATTAGGGCTGCTTAATTAAAGGAAAAGTTTAATTAGTTAAAGAACAAGTTTAACCCTGGATCAGCTGTACTTTCAGAGGACTACACAGAGGGAATAATTAGTAAGATTGCTTTTATTTCTCTATTCAAAGTCTCAACTCAGTTTTTATTGCAATAGCAAAGAGGAAAACAACTGATCTTGAACAGCCCAGATTCTTGATAAGATTAACCAAGGGAAAAAAATCATTAATCTGATTACTTTGCCTTTAGTGTATTAAAGGATTCAAATTCCCAAGGTTCACTAAGTTTTAATGATTCCAATAGCATTGTCATGGGAGAATATCAAAGAATCTCACAAATGTGTGCAGTCACACATCTACTTCAAAGCAAACACTTTCATTCATCTTTCATTTTGGTGATAAAACTGAGATAAAGAAAGGTTAACAAATATTTTCAATTATCAAAGGCTGTTTGGTAATAAATGAAGAATACAAGTGACCTTTTGTTTAGTTCATTGCTCAAATATGTAGTCAACATCTTGAAGACTTGGAGTAAACCAATTCCCCTGAGAATGTATGTATGATTCTTCAGGGATATTTCTCTGTATGAAAATGTAGAAAAATATCCCTGGACTAATGTTTCTGCAAATAAATAGCAGCACAGATAATGTGCTCTGAATTTCAATTTTGTGTATTATATTCCAAGATGTGTTGAGCAAATGGAGAAAATTTGGTTTTTCCTTCTCCAGATAGATTTAGTACAAAGTGTGTTATTATCTTTGCATGGGTTTCATTTTACAAATAGGACAGATTACTTTATATTAGCTAGTGGGATGCAGATTTTAAATGGTGCAAAGGTTGCTCACTTATTCATTTTTTCCTACTGAGGTAAACTCACATAAAACCATCTGTCGTTTTCTCTTTCCAGGATACAGTTCTTATTCCTTCAAAAACATTGTTGTCTCCAAGTGCTGTCTTTAACCTTTCCCCCTTTCTTCTCACTGGTTCTTTTCCACACAACCAATTCATCTATTTCTCTCTGGCTCTAGTTTTGTAATTGAGACTATGCTAAGTGCTGTGGGAATCTGAAGAGGAATGAAACCAGTCTCTCCCTCAGGTGGCTTACACTCCAGCTGAAGATCTGTAAGAACATTGGAGAAGCTGAGGAAACCTATCAGGGGCTGAGTAAGAGCAAGGGAAGTCAGAGACAGGAAAGGTCATGGAAAGCTCAACACTATAGGTGAATCCACCCCCACCTCAACTTAATGGAATATATGATGATCTGCCTTTTCTTGTTAGGTCTTAGCACAGTGAACTGAGTTGACAGTAACCTACTTATGAATATTACTTTTTTCTCCATTCTATTGCAACTTCTTGGATCCAATTTCATATCTGTATGCATTTTATCTTTAGCACTAGTTCAGGCATTGGGATTGATTGTTATTCCAAAAGTGTTCATGGGTAAGGTTTCCTTGAGTTGGATATTGAAAGATAACTTAGGACTGACCAAGGCATCCTGGAGTCCTGGAACCAGCATAAGGCTTGGTGAGAGAGCTGAGTTGGATGAGGGTTTCCAACAGGGAAGAGAAAGGCCAAGCCATGATGTACTATGTCAGTTATTCCAGACAGAAGGAAGTAAAACAATCCAGTTAGGCTTCCCACCACTTACATCCCATGACCACTCATTGCTTAGGTGTACTGCATAAAATCTGCCTGTGCTCAAAATCTATTGGTAGTTGTAAGGACAAGCTGAAACAATGCATCTTAACATCATTTGGGAAATGTGAAAACCCCTTGCAAAGGTAATAATAACGATTATTGTTATTTTCCTGTTTCTAAGGAAGTCTCTGGTAGAAGTGGTAAAATTTCAGTAGTAGAAGAAAGGTAATATATGAGAAGATGAGATGTATTATTCCTGCAAATTAGCTACATGTGGCCTTTGTGTGATACATGGAGCCTTTACTAGTATGTACTAGTTACTAGAGGCCCGGTGCACAGATTCATGCATGGGTGGGAGCCAGCTGGGGGGAGTGGCCACTGGTCGAACTCCTGGTAGAGGAGACAATTTGCACATTAGCCTTTTATTATATAGGGTTATACTTCTCATAAGTAAATAAACCAATGATGATGGATTCTGAAAACTTCCATTTTTTTGCTATAATATATTCAGACTTTGATTGCCAGAATGTTAGTAGCTGTGGACTAGGGATTGGAATGTTGTCCCTATGCTTTAGCCTTTTAGCACTAGGAACTACATGTGTTACATGGCTCCTGTATTCTGGCACCTCTATTCCTCCCCAAAGCCCTGTGAGATAGCTGTGCATGTTTGGAATATTTTAAGGAGCTAGACTTAGAGAGGATAGAACATGTGTCCTAGGTTACATCTGTGCCAGTGGTCCCCAAGTCTTTCTCTGGCTCCACCATAGGGCACTTTTATTCTGAATAAATACCTTCTGCCAGGTCTCAGGTTCACCTTCCTTTGACTTACTCTGAGCCTCACATCACTATGACCATGAAATTCTGTGACTGAGGAAGGTGTCCAAATCACAATCTTTTCTTCATTATTAGCCAATGTCCCCATTGAGGGAACATTGGCTAATACATTATATAAATTTCATGTATACAACTTATTCAGTATCTCTATACTCTGTTGTGTGGTCATGTTATTGGGAAAATCATGGTGTCCTTTTCTTTACTGGATGCTGAGGTGGGGTCCTTATGTTATTTAGAAAATATGAATTTTCTGAGACTCACATGGGAGGATCAATGCTTTTTATTTACATGGAATTACATCTCTGTGTTTCCAAAGTCCCATTCAAGTCATAGAAGAAGTGTAGCCGGGTTTTCAGTAAAAATAGAAGCAAAGCCAGTGTCCAGAGTTTCTTTTCCATGTTGCAGCCCAGCCCAGTTCAGCATCAGGCTAGTTTCAGTCCATTAGTCCACTGTGTGAGCGGTCTACAGAGCTCTGGGCCATGCGGGCGAATGCCAGGAAGCAGGAGTGAGAGAGCCCCCAAGCCAGGAGTCAAGTACAACACCAGAAAAAGAATTAAGAGAGTGAATGCTTTTGTTTAGGGGATTAAATAGCCCAGAGTGTGTACCCTTGCAATGACTATGCCTATTCTGGCCAATGATCAGTTCCCAAGTGTGACTGACAAGCGAGTACCTTCTTGACATCACTGCAACTTCCCGGGGCATGCACCCATCCTCCTCCATGTCCAGGCCCTTTCCCCAGGCTCTGCAGGAATAGACCCATGGATCCCTGGGGAATGTAAAGCTGCAGCTTCCTGGGGAAGCTGTCCAAATGCCATGCCTATAAACATGGGCCTTCCCTTTCCTGTTATTAATAAGTAGCCAATTACAATGGTATCAATCACCAAAAGTTTAATTTCTTTCCATCACCATATATTTGACTCCTTCTATCCAATCTGCCCTCGCACATCTTTCTTCTTCTCTCCTAACCACCATTTTATTGTCATAACTATGAATTTTTGTTTTGTTAGTTTGTTTTTTACTTTTTGTTTTATATTACATATATGATAAAATCATGCTGTTTTTGTCCTTTTCCATCTGACACATTTCACTTAGCATAATACCCTCAATATTCATCTTGTCACAAATTGTGATATTTTATATTTTTATAAAATATATTCTTATTAATTTCAGAGAGGAATAGAGAAGGAGAGAGAAATAGAAACATTAATGATAAGAGTGTCTCATTGATCGGCTGCCTCCTGCACTCCCCACACTGGGGATCAAGCCTGTAACTTCAGCATGTGCCCTGACCTGGAATCGAACCATGCTCAACTACTGAGCCATGCTGGCCAGGCTCATCTTCCTTTTAATGTCTGAATACAAATTAGTAATCTTGTAGTAAAGAGATTTAATCCTGAATCATCAGTTTTGCAAATAAATGTTTTTAAATGCATGCATTTTTCTAGGACCTTTCTGTTTATTCTCCAATGTGCATGCAGGCCAAAGTTCTGGCAGTTTTTCAATGTGTGTTCATTTATGTGTGCAGCTTTCAAATCATTTAAAAAAAAAAAAAAAAGCTGTGACAACCTTTGCCAGAGCTGCTCACTTCAAAGGAGTGTGATTACTGGTTAATCAGAATGGTTAGTTTGAGTGAATGGATGGTGTAATGTGAATAATTGTAAATGCTTACTCCTTAGTCCCTCTTGCAAACAAGTTGGCTCAGCCAGCTTAATGAGGTTTTCCTGGAGTGTTTACAAATTTTAAATAATTGAAATTAAATTGAGTTGAAGTCCTTTGTAATTATAACGGCAATTACATCATTATTATGCTGGCAATTGAAAGGAAGAGGGTGGATAGGTGAGTTGTTTTATGTTTAAAGTCAAAATAATTATTTTGAAAAGTGATACCAAATATTTTTGTATGGCTCTCATTTCAGTTAGCCATAGAAAAGATATGTTGAGAGTGCATAATCCAGGACACCTTTGTGCATTGTCCTTTCAAATGTACATGGATTGAATTCACTTCACAGGAAAATTGTAAGATCCACATTCAGTTTTGGCAGCCCAATGAATATGAAAAGCAATGAGAAAGCAATGGTTTGGACATGAGCAGGGACTGAATCTCATGGAGCAGAGTGCAGTGGGCTACTGAGACCATTTGTAGAGAGGTTTTTAAAAATGCCCAACACAGCACTGTTTATAATTGGGTCCTTAATAAAGAACTTTGGATTGTTAAAAACAAGGCATACCCATCAAGTTTACATTGCAGGCATGAACATTAGCCTGGAAGATGAGGGCAGGGTGCAATTTGCAATCATTATGGCCAGCTGAAGTAGCCAGAAACAAAGGTAATTGAATTTACTGCAGACAAGTGCATGATATTGCACTTTAAGTTCATTTCCGTACCAACGAGGGAAAAGGGCAAACCACTCTGAAAGTTTTCTTTGGCAGGAATTATTGTCATAAGCTAACATCAATTTCCTTGGATTGTGGAGATGGAGCCAACAACAGGCTAGACAGGTATAAGGGTGCTGGGTGACACCAAGTCCAACAAAATGAGCAGCACATTCTCCCAACCCTCCAGGCTCCGCCCCTCTGGAGAAAACTCACACTGATACTTTTAATTCCAGAAATCCTCTTTTTTTTTTTTTTTTTTTAACTGAAATCAAGTAAATAATATACAAATATTTGCCAGTTGCTCTATGTAATTTTGAATAACTTCTAAGGAGTTGGGTAGCTTCTCTCCAATAACATGTAAAATTCCATTGGAGAGCCTTTACTTTTTTCCCTTAATATATTTTATTGATTGTTTTACAGAAAGGAAAGGAGAGGGAGGGAGAGTTAGAAACATCGATGAGAGAGAAACATCAATCAGTTGCCTCCTGCACAGCCCCTACTGGGGATGTGCCTGCAACCAATGTACATACCCCTAACTGGAATGGAACCTCGCTCTGTGTGCTGGAAGGGCCTAGAAACTATGATACCCAGGAAACAGTGGACAGACTATAGTCTGGATCTTGGTTTCTAAACACCATTTTTCCAACAAAGGGTATTAGGGTCTGTTGGAAAAATAATTGATTTTAGATTTGAGGCAGAAAATACAAAAAGAGTCTACACTCTGTTGTGGAACCAGGAAGTAAGGGAGCCTTTAAAACCTGATGTGCTGAATTGATTGGAAACAGGAGCCGACTTGAAGGAGCTCCTCGTGGTAAAATCTCCATCAATTGCAGCAATAAATAAATGACAATATTGGATTGTAGCCTATAGGATAAAATGAATATCCATATCCATGAATCCATACTGATATAAATAATTGAACAGATAAATAAATGGTCTTTCCACTAAGCTCAAATATAGTATCTGTTCTTATCAGTTTTTTAATAAAACATTATAAAAGTGGTAACATACTCTATGTATTCAGCAACTCCCATTTTTGGTTTAATATTTTGTTTGTGTGGTGTACCCACTTATTTCTTCTGCTGAGTAATTTTCTTTCATATGGATGAGTCCCAATTATTCAGATTATCTTTGCGGCTCTTACAGAAGTGCTGCTGTGAGTTTTCTTGAGCAGATGTGCAAGAGCTTCTCCAGGGGCATGGAAACAGGTAGGCGTGAAATTGCTGGGGTGTTCAGCATGCTCATTCCCTACCTAACCAGATCTTGCCAATTCTGTGCAGAACGGTTACATCAATTTAGACTCCACTGGGAGTGCTTTAACTTCCCAGAGCTCACATCCTGCCAAGTTGTGATTTTGCCAGACTTAATTATTTTTGGGTGGTAATCTTATGTCTGTGAAATAATATTCACGGTGGGTTTAATTTGAAAGTGCCCATTACCAGTGGGACTGAGCATCCTTTTGCAGTTATGGCCCATGTATACAATGTCCTCTTTGTGAAGTCCCTGTTCATGTGCTTGGCTTACATTCCCATTGGGTGGGGTGTCTTCTTCTCATAGTTGCAGGGAACACCAGTCGTTTCCTGACTATCTACATGGAAAATGCCTTATTTTACTGTGTGGCCTATCTTTTCCAACTTTTATTTATATATTTTTTGATGAATGAAATATTTTATTTTAATGTGGTTGTTTTTGTTAGAATTTTATTCTTGATTTGTACTCGTAGGGTCCTGTTTAAGGAAGGTTTTCTACCCCACATTCATAAATATATTATCTTACGTTCTAAATATTGATGCTTATGGCTGAGATGAGGTAATATGTAATTAGGGATGAATGATTCTTAGGACTATCTATTGAGTGGCCTATCTTCCTCTTATGGGTCTGCAGTGGCAGTCTGTCAAATACCAAGTTTTCATATGTGTGTGGGGTTCCTGGACTTGCTTTTAAATAGTTTTGCAATCCTTAATGAGATTTAATAATCCATTTGGACAGGACCACATCTTTATGTATTATTTCAAGCATACTAATGTAGGAATCACTGAGTCAGTCTATCTTCCAGCCAATCATAAAGACTATCACAGCCCTAGCTTGTTTGGCTCAGTGGATGGAGCATCGGCTTGTGGACTGAAGGGTCCCGGGATCCATTCCAGTCAAAGGCATATGCCCAGGTTGTGGGTTTGATCCCTGGTGAGGGGCGTGCAGACTGATCAATGATTCTCTCTCATCATTGATGTTTCTCTTTCTCTCTCTCCTTCTTCCTTCCTCTCTGAAATCAATAAAAAATATATTTTAAAAAAAGACTATCACAGAATTCTAAGTTGTGTGCTCAGAACTAACTTGGAAAGAATTCAAGGATATACACAGACAAATGAAATATGAAATAATGTCCTTGGCCTCAAAGATTTATAAGAGAAGTAGGAGCATCATTTCTTTAGGTATCCACTCTGAGCTAGGCATCATGTGGATAGTTAACAGTCTTTCTGAGTATAGGATGTTATTTATTGTGCAGCAATTAGATAATTTCAGACATATTTTATCTGTGTTAAATTATATTTTAGTCTATAAATGTTAGAGAAGTTTAAGGAAGGGTTTGATACAATATCACATTTATTCATTCATAAAGAAGCCAGAGTTGGTTATGGAATGGGTAAACAGGAGAGTAGAAATGCAGCACTAATTAAATGGGCCTTTTTAAACTCTTCTAGTCTATTTCTCTGCCAAAAGTTAAATTAGTTCTATAGCAAACTGTTCTAACTCTTTTTCATCTGCTAATGTGTGACATAAAACGTTAAGCCCAAAGCAGAAACACTAACCGGGCTCTAGGATTCTCTGTCCAATCCCAGTGGACCTCAAGGGGGAAAGCCCACCCACGGGAAGGCCAGCCTTTTCACACAGTTACTGTGGAGGCTGGTCCCAGGCTCCCTCACAGTCCCTCCTGATGCTCACTGCTTGAATCTGGGCCCACCACGGAATCCCCACAGGTCTTTTTTTGATGTAAGAGCATTGTGTCTCTCACTTCCAACATTTGTGCTCCTCAAATGATGTTATACTTAATTACATAATTAAATGGTGTTATAGAATGTGCCTGGAGGGTTGCTTTAATGGTAAGACATGCTGGACCGGAGGTGAGAGTCTTGAAAGAAAGCCTTTCTGTGCTCAGAGATCCCTAGAAACAGGAGGTATGGCCTGCTGGGCAAGGGGCATGAGGCAGCACCGAGCTTAGTTGTGAGGCACAATAAGAGAGAATAGGTGGGCAGGAGGTTTCACTGGAATTTCCTCAGGAAAGGCAAGGCAGTGTAAGCAGGGTGAGGTCCACAGGGAGCTGTGCTGGGGGAGCTGTGTCTGTTTGCCTGGTCCTAGCCCTGGGCCATCAGGGCACAGGAACCTTGCTTTTTGAAGTGTAAGAACCAGAGAGAGGAGGTGCTCTGAAGCATGGGACATGCTTTGGTTGATGTGCATATGAAAACCACACTTACTCCAGGGGTAGTAGTTTGCTCTCTACAAGCATTGTTCACCCCTGGGAGGGCAGTCTCCCATGGGTCAACAAGGACTCCTATGCCAGAGCATCTAGGATACAAAAATAAGAAAAAATAGTCATGCAAATGACTATAATCTTACTTTGTATTCTTTTTATTTTTTTAAAAAAATCAACCTTGAACATACCAAATGTAATTCTTTAGACTTTTTTGACATATTTGATGAGTCTATAAAATTATTTTTATCTTTATGAAGTCAAGGTTCTCTCCAATACAAAAGAATAATGACATTAAGATGAAATAGGTAGACTAGGTCACCCTAAAATGAATGCTGGTTTTTATTTACCTATGTTATTGCAGTTAAATAATAACTTTAAAATGTCATCCCAACTTGGTTGAATCTCTAAGATTTTTTAATTACTATGAACCCTTAATTATGAAATTTAGAGAAGGCACATATTTGTGCACACATGTACACACACAGTATTTAGATTAGTTCACAGGGTAACTACACTCTTCCTATTATACATCAAAATTTAGCATGCTAAGATAGAAGCAATTTCAAAAGAAGTGTATGTTTGTCAGGTCTAATGAGCAGCAGAGGTATTTTACAGAATTGTATATACTTATCCTTCACTAAAAAAAATGATTTGGCTTCATGAAAAAAAATTATATTAGCATTCATTCACCTTTCTTCTGCAAGAACATCTCAAATCAATTATTGTGTTGACTCAGAAAGAAATCTACAATTTGACTGCATTACCTCCTCCCACACTGACACTTCCATTCCATTCCATAGCAGTAGACATTAGTGGCACACCAGGCAATTACTAAATGCTCACTCTGTTTGCCACATATGGGGCTAGCAGCTTTCCATACCTTATTTCTTTATTGTCTTAGAGCTGTTGAATACATATGGAAACTTGAAAATCAGTGGAAAAAACACCTTGCTATAAATTTAGATTTATAATAAAATCAGTCAGTACTTACATAATAAAAATTGACTGGATTTAATGATCAGATGATGTTTTGATCAAATTGACAGTCATATCATTAAAACAAGAGGCAACTCATTGGTGCATACTGATATTCTTTATTGTGTTTGTCATTTACAGAATTTAAACTTCAATAAAAATAATGCTAAATAAGAATTTTATTAGGAAAAGACTAAGTTTTTTCCCTTATTTACAAAGAAATTTACATTAAGGTGTTTATTTATCTCTTATAAAGCTGAGAACATTCTATTTTGAAGAGTCAATATTTGCAGGTTTTTTTTCCAATATTTTTAAATTGATTTTAGAGAAAGAAATGAAGAGGAATGGAGAAATAGAAACATCAATAAAAGAGAAACATCAGTCTGCTGCCTCCTGCCTGCCCCCCACTGGGCATCTAGCCCACAACCCTGGCATACAGCCTGACCTGGAATCAAACTGTGCTCTGGTTCATGGGTCATTTGAGTCAACAAGTGAGCCACACCAGCTGGGCCAATGTTTGCAGTTTTAATCAATACAGAGCAAAGGACTTGTGTATGCTTGCTGCTCAGTACATTGTCAAATGTTTGATTAAGCTGGTTCTTTCCTGAGGTGTATATTTTGTCTCATGTAATTTTATAGGGCTTCATTTAGCAGATGAAGCAAGGCATCCTTTTCTCAGATGGATCTATTGAACCTCAACGCAGATAAGAAAGACAATTTCAGTTCCTATGCCTCAGATTAATGACCACTTTAGACACACACACACACACACACACACACACACACACACACACACACATATATATATATATATATATATATATATATATATATATATATATATATATATATATAAAACAAATATATCATTTAAAATATCTGTTCAGCCTGGCTAGTGTAACTCAATGATTGAGCATTGACCTATGAACCAGGAGGTCACAGTTTGATTTCCAGTCAGAGCACATGCCTAGGTAATCAGCTCAATCCCCACTAGGGGGTGTGCAGTAGGCAGCCAATTAATGATTTTCTCATCATTGATTGATGATTCTATCTCATTCTCCCTTTTCCTTCCTCTCTGAAATAAATAAAAACATATTTAAAAATAAAATATCTGTCTATTGAATATGTATAGGTAGCAGGGGAAAAATATAATATGAATATTTTTGCAGTTAATGTAATTAATGAAAACTACTGGTGAAATTACTGCTGTTAATACTATCATCATCAGAATTTTAGCAGAAACAGTCATTGTCAGTTCTTATTTTCATCTCTGGGCAGTCATTCAACCCCATGATCAGACTGGCTTTGTGGTTTCCTAGTGTGTGATTTACTGTAGAGAGAGTCATGATTTTGTGAATTGTCTTGCTGAGACCTCAGCACTCCTTTTCTTTTCTTAACTTTAGTTCCAACACAAGTCAGAGAGAGTTAAAAGCATCTCCTTTTCAAAATCTGATAGCCAGCACATGTGGAATGTGCATTCACACTCCTTTAAAGAATCTGATATACAAATATCCTTTTGGGAATTTACAAAATCATCACTATTCTTAGGATGTTGCATAAGTTATCATGTTATCATTTGTAATTGCATTCAGGCCATTCTGAAGCTCTTATCTATTCCAAATTTGAAAGAATAGCGCAGAGAAAATTCAATAAATTTTAATTAATTTTGTATGACCTGGAGAAAAAGAGAAATTGCATGCGATGTTATCTGTGTAGCACGAGTGTGTAAAGTAGACTCGCCCAACTATCCAAAGCCTCTCATTTCAATGTAGCTAAGGCAATCCCCTTTGGCACAGGAAGTTGTTTTTGTTGCTGTCTGGTTATATTTGGATGCCCAAGATCAGATGCCCCTCCTTGTTAACCTTCGTTATTTTTCAGAGGTTGGCAATATCCTGGATACATTTTTATTTGTCCTCACTATTTTAGAAACATTCTTTTTCTGTAACCAAATTGGTAGACTTAAATAGATTTTTAAAACATACATGTATACCCATATAATGAAGTATGCAATTATTCTGATATTAAAAAGAATATATACACTTCCTATTCAAATTAATTAATTAAACTTTTATTTTTTTAATAGCTTGTTGAAGGCAATGTTCTGAGGATAAGCACATAAGGATGGACAATGCCAAGCCCTGGATTCCAAAAGATGTAGTCCACTCAGTTAGCTGATATTCACAAATACATGCATCTTTATTAAATATTTGAGGAGAATTATACATTTCAAGAACGAGCTATTCCTTCTAATAGAGAATCATTTTTATTTTTTTAATCCTCACCAGAGAATATGTGTTTTGTTTTTCTTTATTGATTTTAGAGAGGGGAAGAGCGTGAGAGTGAAAGAGAGAGAGAAAGAGAGAGAGAGAGAGAGAGAGAGAGAGAGAGAG
Source organism: Pipistrellus kuhlii (assembly GCF_014108245.1). Lineage (NCBI taxonomy): Eukaryota > Metazoa > Chordata > Mammalia > Chiroptera > Vespertilionidae > Pipistrellus > Pipistrellus kuhlii. The sequence goes on from NW_023425573.1 coordinate 69,193,396, forward strand.
AGAGAGAGAGAGAGAGAAAGAAATTGATGTGAGAGAGAAACACCGTTTGGTTGCCTCCCATTTATGTCTCAACAAGGGACTGAGCCATCAACCTAGGTGTGTGCCCTGACCAGGAATTGAACCACAACCTCTTGGTGACTGGGAAGATGTTCCATCCAACTGAGCCGCCTGACCAGGGCTCCACATAGGTTTCTATTCCATAAAAATTCAAGGTTGGAGAGCAGTATACCACACTTTCATTCATTTTTAGTTCTACGAACTAGGTGTGCTTCTGAATGAATGAAGAGGCTTTAATATTTCCCTCCTCTGAATATTTTGGGTATCAATTCTGAGTAAAGGGGATAAAATATTTAAAAGCAGTGATTGCAGGGAGTAAAATAAAATCAAGGTCCCTCCAAATTAGAATATGTTTAAAATAAATTAAAATATGTTTAAAATCCCCTAGCTAACATGTATGATCCATAACTTCAGATCATGTACATTAATATGCAATAGTGTCCTGTTATGCATATGTTTGTCAAGTGTGGTTCCTGCACTACCTACCACAAGATGACTTGGGAAGTGCTGTTGAGTCAGAATCAGAAGCCCTGTGTCTGCTTTTTAACAGTGTTCTGTCCCAGGCAAAATCCATGCCTCCTGATTTCAATCCATGGTCTCAGGCTATGTAAATGGTTCAGGAAAGTAGTAGAATTGTGTTTCTTTCCATATATGCTTAAGACACAGGTCATAGAGAGACACAGCTCTCCTCTGTTATTTTCACTTAGAATTTTACTGATATGTTCTAATTTTTTTTCTTAAAGCCTATTCATTAAATGTTGATAAAATTGTCTAGAAATAATTTAATGGTTTATTTTTATTTTTATTAAAAATAACACAATGGACACAAGACACTGGGGAGTGGGGTGGGATGAGAGCATGCGACAGTGGGTAGGAGAAGCTGGGGGAAGGTTAATGGGTAACAAAAATGAGATACATGTGCTACTATATGTAATATACTAAATAATAATTTAAAAAAAGACCTTTAAGTTTGCCATTTACAAAAACTAAGCAAAAACAAACAAACAAAAAATCAAAACAAAGCTGCCCATGGCATAGTTTTTCATCATGACCAGTCTCCTTAAGGAGTGTGCACTCTGAACTCTCTCCTGGTCTTGCAAACTGTGCCTTACACCAGTGCCAGTGTTTAGAGTTCACTGGTGGCTGCCTGGTACAGGGAACATGCCAATATCATCCTTTCTGGTGCCTGTGCCTGACTCTGGTTCAGTGCCATGGTCCAAAGTTATCTCACATGAAAGTTTGGTATGTTTACTTACAGATGGTGGGATGGTGTGTTCTTAGTTTCGGTATCCATGCTCCTGGGTCAGGCTGAAACCTTGTATGTAATTCTGTGTGTAGACTGTAGTTGAACTTAGTTGAGAACAGCCTTAAGGTAGTGGGGCTATTACCTCCAGAGCCAGGGCAGGGGTCCTGGCCATGAAGAAGGGCAATGGGCGCTGGGCTGCTAAAGCTGGACTGCGGTACCTCCTGGGGTGAAGGGGTCCCCTCCTGGCAGCTCTCCAAGTCCAGTGCTCTTGGGTCTTCTATGGACTTCCTCACATAGACACGGTCAGTCACTACCTCAATCTTAGCCCCTCTCCCCTCTCTGGAGGATGGGGCAGAGCTGGAAATGTAAGTTTCTAGTATGACTTGCTTTTTCTGGTGACCAGCCTCCATCTGGGAGCCATCAAATCGCCTCATTAGAACAAGAGGTGCTCCTAGTGCTGTTATTACGTAGGAAACTGCAAGGGGCTTGGGGGCTCTGTGCCAGGAGCTGGGGCAGAGAACAGCATCTGTTTCTGTTATCTCACACTCCATATGGAGAACAGCTTATCCTGTTGCCTGAGTGGGCCCTGAATGCAATCCCAGGTCCTTAGAAGAGAGACACAAGTAAGAGAGGACAGGCAGAGAAGACAGTGTGAAGGCAGAGCAGAGAGACATGGCTAAGGACAAGGCCAAGGCCTTCCAGCAGGTGCTGGAAACTATATGAGGTGGAATGGATTCTTCCTCAGAATGAGGAGAGTGTGACCCTGCTGACCCCGTGATTTGGACTTCTGGCCTCCAGCTCAAGGCACAGTTAAATTTCTATGGTTTTAAGCCACTTAGTTTGTGGTCAGAAATGACCATAAGAAACTAATATCCTACCAGATTCATTCACTTTCCCACTGGCCAAGACAGTGGGCATACACCACTAGCTTTCTCTGAACACAGCCATCACAGGATGGGGCTGGGCCTGTGCTGTCTGTACAGACATCCGTGCTGCCCTGGCATTGGGTGCAGTAGTTACACTGAGAGGAAGCTGCTGATGTGATCCTGTACCATCCAAATGCCCAAATCAACATGTAACAGCAGAGTTTGTGGTTTCTTGGGGAAAGGATAAGTCATAAAATAGTGTGTGGCCCATATCCTAGACTCCCCCTCTGTCCTCAAGGCTCACCTCATCCCCAATGTCTGCTGCACCTGTAATTTTATGATAAAAAATAAGTCATGTTTTTGCTAGCTTAGTTTCTTACACCTTGCCAGGATCTCCACATGTTACCCTGGCTTCATCTGAATGTCCAGTGAGCGTGTTCTCCACTTACACTGAGGGAGCTGCCCGTCTTCTGGGTCAGAGATGAAGCTGGAAGCCTGAGGCTCAAGCAGCCCACAGGTCCCCGCTCCCATGTGAAATGGTTATGATATCTGTGAGGTCTGGCTTTCTGTCTTGTCTTGAGCATTGGGAGATCTGACAGGACAAAGTCTACAAGGCGGGCCTGATCAGGAGGAGATGGGGAACTACTTTCCAGGCCGGCTCCTCAATTTGTTTTGGCAGCTGGGCATTGGTAGGCATTGAGTGTGAGAGCCTGTTCAGGTGCTCACCCATCACCCTAAGATCAGCCCCAACTTACTAGACTTCATTATTAGCCATCCCTCTGCATTCCAATGGTCATTCCATCTCAAAGGAACCTCTCTGATTCTGTGATTTGATGAGAAAGATTATCAGTGATCAAAGCTCTTATTTTCTTCCCTGAAACCTAATCAATATCAAAGAACGTCTTCCTGTATGTGCAGACCAGGGAACGCCTTCCTGCACGTGCAGACCAGGGAACGCCTCCCTGCATTTGTAGCCCTGGGCCTGCATTTCTGCACTTGTAGATCAGGGACTGCATTTCTGCATCTGTAGATTAGGGGCTGCACGTGCAGACCAGGAGCCACATTTCTGAAACACCAGTTTTGGGCAGCCTTTGTGAGTACCTGTTTGCATCAACAACTGCATAACTAAGAGATTTTTGTGATTTGGGCAGGCAGTCGCACCAGGGCTTGTGGTATATTTTCTTTTCTATTGGGTTAGCTGTATAACTAAAAAATCCTTATTAGCATTTTTGGTGTGTTTTGAGAGTGTGTGTGTGTGTGTGTGTGTGTGTGTGTGTGTGTGTTTGTTTTGTTTGTTTGATCAAATGGGTTTTTTAAGTTGATCATGGTTTATTTAAAACAGAAAAACAAATAGAAATGCTCAGGGAGCATTTTCCCAGCTGGCTGTTCTCTCTGTGTCCCCTTGAGCTGCCAGACCTACCCTAGAGCAGTGGTCAGCAAACTTTTTAGTCAACAAAGCCAAATACCAACAGTACAATGATTGAAATTTCTTTGGAGAGCCAATTTTTTTAAACTTAAACTTCTTCTAATGCCACTTCTTCAAAATAGACTCGCCCAGGCTGTGGTATTTTGTGGAAGAGCCACACTCAAGGGGCCAAAGAGCCACATGTGGCTCATGAGCCGCAGTTTGCCGACCATGGCCCTAGAGCAGTGGTTCTCAACCTTTCTAATGCCTTGACTCTTTAATATAGTTCCTCATGTTGTGGTGACCCCCAACCATAAAATTATTTTTGTTACTACTTCATAACTATAATTTTGCTACTGTTATGAATCATAATGTAAATATCTGTATTTTCCGATGATCTTAGGTGACTCTGCTAGTGGTTCTCAACCTGTGAAATCCACTAGTAGGCACTCAGTAAATATTGACTGATTTGCTTTCCTGGTGTCAGATGAGACCACACTAGGCATTGTTTCTACTTTTAGATATGGACCTTTTTATTTTATTTTATTTATTTTTTAAAATATATTTTATTGATTTTTTACAGAGAGGAAGAGAGATAGAGAGTTAGAAACATCGATGAGAGAGAATCATCGATCAGCTGCCTCCTACACCTGCCCCCCCAACTGGGGATGTGCCCGAAACCAAGGTATATGTCCTTGACCGGAATCGAACCGGAGACCTTTAAGTCCGCAGGCCAACGCTCTATCCACTGAGCCAAACCAGTTTCTGCAGATATGGACCTTTTTAGAAAGGCCTATTCTATGGACGGACTGTGTCATCCCAAAATTCAGGTTGAAACCTAATTCCCAGAGTGATGGTATTTGGAGGTGGAGCCTTTTGTGGTGATCAGGCATGAGTGAGGAGCCCACATGAGTGGGAATATTGTTCTTATATAAAGGCCCTAGAGAGCTCCCTGGCCCCTCCCACCACTGGGGGCACAACAAGAAGCTGGCCATAGATGAACTAGGAAGCAGGTCCACACTAGACACAGATCTACAGGTGCCTGAGTCTTGGACTTCTCAGGCTCCATAGCTGTGAGAAATTAATGTTTGTAATTGATAAGCCCGCCAGCTGTGTTATTTTGTTATAGCAGCCTGAGCTAAGACAGCTTATGCAAGCTGGAATGGATCCACAATTATGTTATTATCCAATGATAACTATTTCCTCCCTAAACAAATCTCTCCCTTCTCCCCACACAACTAAGTAAGTGTTAATCTGGGTGAGACAGACCTGGGTTTGAAATCTTGTTCCCCTATGTTCTAACTGGTCTGATCATTTACCCATGTAACCTTAGTGTGATAGTCTTCAAATAGGGACAGTAATGCCCACTTCAGAAAAGTTGTGGCAAATGAAAATCGTAATGCCTGAGACATAGACAGCACAGTATCTGCCATAAAATGGCCCTCAGGGTTATTGCTTTCTTTAGTGCCACAACTGCCAACCTGGCTGAAAAGTGTGTACAAAACTCACTTCTGTGGGGAGCCCTGCATGTGGAGCGAAACTGGGAATATCAGGAGGAATCGAAAGGCTGCTGTGGCAGTGAAAACAAAGACTTCCAGATCCCCTTACTAAATTACGCTCATTTTATTTTATTTTTTTGTGAGGACTGTGCTTCTCACTCATAGTTAGTTTATTTCTATTTTAGACATATGGTTATCCAAATTTGTTATAAAGTTTTTAGATTGGTTAGTAAGCCAGTAAGGAAAGTTTTGCATGGATATAAATAACTGTTACAGGAAGTTATGGTAATAACAATCTCAGACAACCAATTACAAAGGGGACAGGAAAATTATGTGCTCAGCAATTGGTGGTTGCAGTGACTGTTCTGAATGGTCCTGGAACATGTAAATTACAATATGTTCAGATCATAGCAATAAAACTTAAATGTATGTGATCCATTTTCAGAAAGCATTTATGGAAAAATTTTTAATGTTTGCTTGATTAAATACATAGTTAAAAGTTAACAGGAAAATTCATTCATTTAAAACATTTTATTTGTTTTTATTCCCATAAGAATAGAAATGCGCATAATAGTAATACATATTATTAAATTTTTGGGTCCATGGTAAAATATATTCTGATGTTTCTTAAATAATTTCACCTAGGAATTTTATTCTGAAATTAATAAATTTCACAAATGTGCAGAGATTCAATGTAATGCTAAGTATATAATGTTTTATAAACAGAGAGCTATGCATTTTGAATAAGCAATTGTACAAAAATGAAATAATAAAGTATTTTAATATATAAATTGTACTTTAGCATATAACACACATTTTTGTAAAAGGCCATCTGTTTAAGCAGAATAAACACACACACTCAGAATCACAGAAATTTCAAACTGGCAGGAACTGAAGAGTTTTAGGTGGCCTTCCTTCAGGACAGGAGTCTCTGCATGAGATCCAGGATAGCTATAGGGACAAGGAGCAGGCGAGAGACTGTGTCCTTGAGCTCACCTGCCCCAGTGTGTGTACCACTCCACCACTGTGGTGTGATCTGGGGCCAGTCACTTCACTTGTCTACCTCATTTGTTTCATCTAATTTAAAGGAGCTGTGGTAATGATAACAGTTACCCAGAGAGGTATTATGTTAAAAATTATATGAGGTAACACATGGGAAGCATTGGAACAGGGCCTGGAATATAAAAGTGACAGTAAGATGTGTTTAGTGACTGAAAATCTATAATCCTTTAAATTAGAACTTGCACTGAGTGAAAAAGAAACTCGAGGTGTTTGTCTTTGGCTCACGGGTGTTAACTGCTGGATGATGTGTGTTAACTGGTCAGTCTAAGTAGAATCATCTGAGCTCAGTGCTTGGGAAGTTTGGCTGCTGCATGTCCTCTTCTCAGAGACCAGCTCAGGGTAGAAGTGGGCACAGGGAGTCATCACTGTGTGGAAGGAGAGCTGTGCTGGCCAGTCGCTGAATCACTCCCTCTTCCAAATGCATTGTATTCATGGAAGTGAGTCTCTTCCCCCACACAGCAGCATGATTCACTGTTGGGGTGCATTGGACCGATCTGCCCTGGTAGGTATCCTAAGGGAGGTAAGAGAGAGTAGGGCGGGGAAGAAGAGGCAGGATTGAGTCAGATGTGATGCTTGGAGTCTAGCTAGATATCTGGTTTGGACATAGCTAAACCTACTTGGCAGAGGGGAGTGTATCCAAATGTGCACTATGGGCTGGAGTTATGAGGACTTGGTCTATGGAAAATATAGATTATAGTTAGAAGATCAAGCAGAGAAGTATTGGCAGAAGAAATGAGAATCAGCACCAAGGACAGTTTCCTGAGAGCCTTGCAGCACTGGCCTCAAAGTCTCTAAAAATGAAATCTAATAAAGCAAGTTTAAATGCCTTTTAAAAAAGTGGCATCTTGCCTGTGCCAGTATTGCTCAGTGGTTAGAGTGTTGATCCATACACCAAAGGGTCACAGGTTGAATTCTAGTCAAGAATACCTACCTAGTTTGCAGGTTTGATCAACCAATCGAGGTTTCTTTCTCACATAAATATCTCTCTCTCTTTCTCTCTCTCATTTTCTCTCTCTCCCCCTTCTCTCTTTCCCTTTATCCCACAAACCCCCTCCCTCCCTTCCACTCTCTATAAAAAAAGTCAATGGAAATATTCTCACATGAGGGTTAACATAATAATAATAATAATAATAATAATAATAATAATGATAAATGAAGAAGAAGAAGGAGAAGGAGAAGGAGAAGGAGAAGGAGAAGGAGAAGGAGAAGGAGAAGGAGAAGGAGAAGGAGAAGGAGAAGGAGAAGGAGAAGGAGAAGGAGAAGGAGAAGGAGAAGGAAGGAGAAGGAGAAGGAGAAGGAGAAGAAACCGGCATCTTTTTCCTCCCAGGAAGTCTTCATAGGGTTTCGAGATGGCAGCAAAACATCCTTTAGGTAGAATGGCAGTCAGTTTTCTGCAATCTTAAACTCTTTGTCACTGTGACCTTCTTTTGGAATGCTCTCTCTTTTCCTCTAGTCCAAGGAAGTTTCTGGAAAGTGAATTTGCAATGACACTTTGTTGTATTCTATAAAAAATAAATGTATAAAATAAAAATTAGAGGTAGTTGCTTGGTACTTTTGAAGACCATGTTGAGAAAAATGTGCTATTATCACTAGACAGACACGCAATGACCCCCATCCCTGGAGCTCAAGCATGACCTTGGTCTTTAGACTGTGCTGGAAAACTTTGTCCCACTGACCTGGGGCTACAGCTTCTCAGGAAACTGCGTCTGCTCCTCCTGGTCTCTTTCTCTAGGCCTGCTCCTTGTTCACGTGCAGTAGAAGGTTGATGCAATAATTAGTAGTGTCAGTTTCTCATTTAAAACTCATTTCTATTAGAGCACCCAGCAGTGTCTGTTGACCTTTCATGGATACTGCACCACTCAAACATTGAGTAATCCATGTTCACCACCCTGTACATGGTCTTTCTACCAGAGACTCATGTCTTACATATGATCCTAGTTTTCTGGTCTGCATGCATAAAAGAAGAAGCTTTGCTCTCTCAAAAAGTCATAAATAGCCTCAAAAGGGTAAAAAAAAAAAAAAAGGCAAATAAGCACAGACAAAATCAATCACATTCTGGCTAATTAATAGCTGTGTGCTACAGATATCAGGCAGTGTTTAGTCATCTTTGGAGATCCAGGCACTAAGATCCATCTGTACCCAATGTAGGAAAAGTTTTAGATACTTGCCTGTTTTTAAGCCTTCTTGCTACATTACACTTTAACCACCAAAGACAGTGGGAGGAAATAGTTGGAGAAAATTGGATGGTAATAAGGATGATAATGTGAAGAGAGAAGATTCATTTTCTTTGATTCTTTCTCTAGAACAGTAATTAGACTAATTCACCTGCTATTATCATCATTTGAAAAACACCTAAAAGCATTGTCAGAAATACCAGTCAAGTATAAATGTGGTTGTCTTTCCAGACTTACCATCATGTTTTCTGTGGGATGTAGTTAAATGCATTATCACTCCAGGAACATTTACACTGGATCTCTTTGTTGTGTGGTACATGGGCTGTGTACACACACCAAACAGCTGTGCCAGGTAATGGGGATGAGTGCCAGAGTACAAGGGTACATATCATACAATGCTTCCTCCTAAATTAGCAAAACTGTTAATCTCATCCAGTGATACATGGGGGAGAAGACTAAAACGACAGGTTTCTTTCTGAGCATAAGCAAGAAAGCCACTCCGTTTATTTTTTCTGTATTTCCAAATAACATGTAATTATAGAATGATTATGTATAATAGTAAATCATGTCAATTCTTTTTTTCCACAGCTGTTGTTTGCAATATGGGGAAGTTATAATTGTTTAAAATAAGTATAACTTTCTTCCACATTTAGTGCACTAAATACAAGTAAATGAGGTTTTCAACATCTTTACAAAATATTTTTAAAGATAAGTTAACTCTAAATTCTCAGAATTAAATAAAATGCTGTGGTTTACATTTGCTTATGAAGATCTATCATTTTATTACTTAATGGGCACTGTATTTTTAGATCACTCTATGAGGGGTGAGTAGAATTTTTATCTGAATTATTTTATTTGATATATTTTGAAGGCCTAGTGGTTATCTTATTTGATATATTTTGAAGGCCTAGTGGTTATCTTCTTTAGCTTATATTTTACTAAAACATATATAGTTTGTTTTTATATCATTTATTTAGTTCAAATGTGTGCAGTAAATAAAGACAATTTTTTTTGTGAGTTATTTTTAAAAGCCCTTTGAATTTCTGTGAAAGAGCTTTTGAAATAGTCATGAAATACTTTTCTATATCTGCAAAATTAACCCCCCTCAAAAAATATACACCAAAGAGTTGTGAAGAACAAGCAACTCTATTTAGGTCATAGATCTTTATACTCTGAGATTAAGGTACCCTTCATGTTCCCATATAGTTTACCATCATGTCAGCGAGATGCAATTAATACCTACATTTGTGTCTCAAATATAAAGGATGCACATTGGATAACTCAAAGACAGCTGGTCCTGGGTGTAAGATATTCCTTGTAGATTATAAAGGAGATAGTAAGTTTGCAACCAATCTTATTTAAAGGGAAAACAAAGAGAAAATAAAATAAGATAATGAAATGTAAATAAAATAGAATAAAATATCTAGAAAAACATATGAGAAAAAATGCGCAAGTTTAGGAGACAGTATGAAAAAACTTTTGGCAAGAGTCATTATAAGGAGAACTTCATAATTTTTCTTGTTTGAATGGAAAGGGTATGTTTTACCACTGGGCCTTTATACTAATTATATATTGCTCTGTAACAAATTACCTCAAAACTGTGCCCTAAAGCAACATCCACATGCATTACCTTGCCACTTTGGTGAGTCTGGAATCTGGGCATTGTGCAGCTGTACCCTCTGCTGCAGGGCCTTGGTGTCTCACAGGCAGCACGGAATGCTGAGACTAGTCTGCAGGCTCCCCGGGGAAGGACTGTCTTCCAAGCTCACTGGCTGTCCATAGGATTCACAGTGGAGGTTGGCCATTGGCAGCTCTCAGTTCCTTGCCACGTGGACCCTTCGAACATGGCAGCCTGGGTCATCAAAGCAAACAAGCCAAGAAGGCAATACAGAGAATTTGCTCATCAGAGGGAAGTCACAAACTTTTGAAGGTAATTACAGAAGCCACAATTCCCCACACCAGTGGCTAGTCCCTCCTCTTTTCTTTCTCTCACACCTCTGTTGTAGAGGATCTACAATAATTTTCCCTCTCTCCTTCTGAATTCTTAGCTGAGACTCTTATATGAAAGACAGATGAACAAGAGAAAATGAACATAAGTTTATTAATATGTATATATCATCTCAACTGGGGAGATACCCAGGAAGAATGAATGAGTCAAAAGATGTGACTTTAGAATTCAGGATTAAATTTAATCTTATTAGGGAAAGCGAGGAGGGAAGAAGGCCCTTTAGTTGAGAGTAAATGATTTTAAGAAAGATGAACAGACCTTAGGAGAATAGATGGGAAGTGGCTGGTTTCTGACAAAGTTTGCCTAGGTGTGGTGTTGACTTCTAGTCTCTTCTCTGATTGATAGCAGTCAATCTTCCCTGGTTGATGAAACTCTTGGGGAGGAGGGAATGTATGTAAAAAGTTGAGTTTCTTTTGGAAGATGTATTTTTAGGCAGGTAAGGGGAGTTCAAGCAAAGCCTCTCCCTGTATGTGCTGTTTTTCAAATGCCTACAACAAAAAATAGTATGTCCTAAAACAGCATATTCTAGGATGACATGTCCTGAACTCTGACAGTAATGTTTTAGGCTGGCATTTCCAACTGTAATTGGTGGAGAGAGGTCCACGTACCCACCTGTTGCTCATTGAAGTGGGTTTCTTGTGATATCTGGAGAAAAGGAATTTTCTTAGACTGGCACAGGAGGATGAAATATAGAAAGCTTTATTTCTGTGGTATTATACCCCTGGGTTTCAAGGTCCTGTTTCCCCCTGTGTCAAGAAAGAACTGTAGCTTTGGCTTCAGCAAACCTAAAATCAGAGCCAGTGTTCAGAATTTCATTCTATATCTGCACACTCCAGTCTAGCATCTTGCTAGCTTTGTTTGTGTTTCCCATTGCAAACTCTATTGCATATGGGGTCCATGAGTTCATGAGCCATAGGGATGAATGTAAGAAAATCAAGAACCACTGAGAGCCAAGAGTCACAAGAGCAAGCCAAAGGTCAAGAGAATATAGTCCTTTGTTTGGGGGATTATGTATCCCCAAATTTTCACTGGCTTGCAGTGCCCTGTCTATTCTGGCCAATGATCTCTGTTTCTAGACTTGACTGACAGGGCATCTTCCCAAGTCATCCTGACCCAATGAACATGTATTCATCTCTCCTTGGTTGGATCCCTTCCCCAAATGACTGATCTTTCAGAATGGGCCAGTGGTTCATGGGGGAGTGTGAAATTGTAGCTTCCTGGTGAAGCTGCCCAGATGACATGCCTATAATATCTAGCTTCCTTTTTCCTCCTTTCCTATTAATAACTAGAGGCCTGATGCATGAAATTCTTACAAGGAGCTCATCCCTCCCAGCCTGGCTGACACACAACCCCAGCTGCCTCATGGCCCCAGCTGCCTCACTGACATGCGGCCCTACCCACTGGTCGTATTAACCCACCCAGAAGGTCATTGCTCTGGAAGGCTGCACCCCTACCTGGCAGGACTTGACTGGGGACCTGAGGCTGTGTGCCCCTGAGGCTGCAGCTCTGCCCCTGCAACTCCTGAGGCTGTGCCCCTTACCCTAGTGCCAGGGCCGGGGGACCTGAGACCATGCCCCCCACCCCAGCACCATCCAGTGGGGATTGACTGGGGTGGGGCTGGCTGGGTCTTGGTGTCGCCCAATGCTGGTGGGGTCAGATGGACATTTCTATTATAAAGAAAGGGAAAATAGCAAAATTAAAATGTTTCCTATAATTCTTTTTTTTAATTTGCACAAATTTTGTGCACCAGGCCACTAGGGTTAAAAAATAAATAGGAGCAAATATTGAGTGCTTACTGTACACAGGCACTTTACTATGTGCTTTTCTTATACTATCTCCACTCCAAATAGCAACTTAGTAAGGTATCTCTATTTAAGAGTTACTAAAAAGGAAGTTAAGTAATTTCATAATATCATACTATATAATAGAAAAATTAAAGAAATAGGATTCTGTTTCAGGCCTATCTTTGTTCCTATAGCCAGGCCAATTTCATTTATTACTTACTATGTTTTTCTTCCAAGAGACTTTGAATGTTAGTAGTCAGTAATTTAAGTGAAAGAAATTAACCTCTAATGGTTGACTTTCAAATCCATAGTGCTAGAGGGTTGGGAGCCTTTGGGCATTCTATACCCATCTTAACTTGTAGGCCTGTTCTGTGGCTGTGTATAATGGCAACCATTAGCTGGTTTCTTTTCAAGATAAAATTTCCCTGGAATTACTATGGCTAAAGGTTTGTTCTCATCTCATCTCTGAATATCCACAAAGAACTGGAAAAGAGCCTTAGGAGACTGTCTTCCAATGCTTTTGCTATTAGGTGTACCAGTTAATAATGGTATACTTTGTAATCAAAGAAAACAGGATAATTTCAAGAGAAACACCAAAACTGCCTTATTAAAAGTAATGTCCATCATTAGCTACACATTTTCTCCATCTTTCAGGTAATTTGTGGATACCATTCCAATAGAACTTTTCTTGTTTGGAAGCAAACCATTCAGAGACCCTATTATCTACTTTGTATGTTTTGAAGTGCTGCTCCAAAAGTGCGTGTACCATCTATCAGACCAAGTGGTAATCTGAAGGAGCAAGGTCTGGTGAATACAGCGGGTGGGTTAATACTTCCCAGGCAAGATCTTGTAACGTGTCTTTAAATGGTTTTGAAGTTTGTGATGGTGCATCATCATGCCGTAAAATTACTTTCCTGTGTTACTGGCACATTCTCATTTCATGATCAAATTTGTTGTTGGTAGCAATCAGTATTAATGGTTTTATCTGGGTTTAGAAACTCATAGTCTCCCACCAAAAGCAAAGCATTGTCTTTTTTCCGAAGCTATTTGGTTTTGTAGTAGATGTTGATGGTTGACCTGGACCAACCCATGATTTTATGTGTTTGGGATTCTCAAAATAAATCCATTTTTCATTACCAGTCACAATTCAATGCAAAATATACTTTCTTTCATGCCACTGAAGCAACATTTTACTGATGACAGTTTGGTTTTCCATTTGTTTTTTGATCAGTTGATGTGGCACCCATTTTCCTTCCTTTAAGATCTTTCCCATTGTTTGTAATAGATCAGAAATTGTTTGCTGAGCAATGTTTAATCTTTCTGCAAGTTGTTTTTGAGTTTGACATGCATCTTCATCCAATAATGCTTATGAGTGTTCATCTTCAAACTCTTTTGATTGACCTGGATGTTTTTTGTCTTTCACATTGAAATCATCACTTTTAAAGCATTTAAACCAGCATTCACAGTATCTTGAGATGGAGCATCTTCACCATAAACTTCCTAAAGTATACAATAATTTTGTCTTCAATATAAAGTAATGAATTAAAACTTCCTGCAAATATTCTATTTTGGCATGAAATTTGACACTTTTAATCATAAAAATATCTATGATGTTAACACCTTCAGCAAATTTGATATATGAAGTTTTGAAGCTTGTTATCAATACAACAAAATAGTATACATATCAAATTGCATATATCTCAACATATGTGTAACTGCATCTATTGAAAAAAAAAAAAACCACATTATTAACTGGTACACCTAGTAATTGTTCTGATTCCCCTGGGGAAAAAAATGGTAGCTGTGTTTATTGAACACATGAGCAACAAGAACACTTGTATACTGTTCTAAGTGCTTTCAATCCTTTGAACTCATGCCATCCTCACATCTGTAAGACATGGTAAGTATACTTACCCTAGTTTAAGCATGAGGACACTGAAGCACAGAGATACTAAATCTAGCAGAAGGAAAACCTAGGCTCTCTGGAAGCAGAGCCATTTCACACTTCTGCCTTTTGGTTGTAATCCTTATGCAAATAAGGCATTCTCTCTTAGGGAGGATAACTTCTTAACAGTCAATATGCAAATATTTAGATGAGTCTTGACTTTATTTTTTACTTTTTTATTGAATTTATTGGGATATTCATAAAACAAAAACAGGGCACTGTCTCCATAAAACCTCCATTCTCTTCTGTGTGGCTTCCTAAGACATCCTAATTGGGGACACTCTCTGAGCAGGACCAGTGCATTCTCCCAGGTATCATGGTAGGGTGAAGAGTTAGATGACTACATTCTGTTTGGGCTGGGGGACAGGCAGGATACACACCCAGGACAATTTCAGAAAACAATGGAAGACAAAATGTAAGTAGAGTGTGTGAAATACAATAAACACTTGAGTCATTGACAGGATGAAAACCTCAGCAAAACCTGAGCGGTCAAGGAAAAAATCTTGGGGATTATAAACTCACATTAGAGGACTTAGAAATATTTGAGAAGATGCCACCTTTCCTTTTCCTGTCCTCCATTAAAAGCTTTGATTCACTGTTCTTTTTATTTTTTACTATGTTGTATGACCCCAAGAAATTAAGTGGCAGGTTAGAAGTGGCACTCATTGTCAAGAATAATTTTGAGGGTGTGGAAATGGTAATACTGTCAACAATAAAAATTAAATTAAAAAGGAATAATTTTTATTATAAAGCTATGTTCTTGGGCTTCCACTTCAGCCCATGAAGATTTCCTCAGTGTTACTGCTTTCATATATGGAGGAGGTGGCAGGCGGGGGTATGCTTTACAAGAGTATCCAGGGCCTGAGGATTTGTCAGTGGACTGAATCTACTCTATAGTTATATGAGGAAGATTTACAGAGTTAGAAAAGACTTTTCTTCGGGATCTTCAGGCAAGAATGTTGTACCTTTCTCTGTCATGACTAATAGGGTGCCTTCAGCTATGTTTCCATTCAAAAAGAAGGGAGAATTTACTAGGTTAGGCTCATCATGAGGTATTTCACATTTTTAAATTTGAATAATTCACCTGAATTTAATTGCAAAATGAAATACTGTATTTGTACATATCCCTCTGGTTCTACATTTAAAAAGAAGACGTATAGCCCTAGCTCAGTTAGTTGGAGTGTCATCCTGTACACCAGGGAAAAAAAAGTTGTGTGTGGGTTCAATTCCACATCAAGGTGCATACCTGGGTTGGGGTTCAATCCCCAGTTGGGCATATACATGAATCAATCAATAAATGTTTCTCCCTCTAACCTCTCTCTTTCCCTCTCTCTTTCCCTCTCCCTCTCTCTTTCCCTCTCCCTCTCTCTTTCCCTCTCCCTCCCCTTTCCCTCTCCCTCTTCTTCTCTCTTATCTATAAACATATCCTCGTTGATAATTTAAAAAAAAAGGCATATTATACTTCCAAACCCTGATCCTGCTTTGGTTTTAGGAATTTCCATCATGTATCTGAATACCCAAGGGTTTCCCAAAGAATGCGATATGCCAGAAGAATGCATAAATGCCTGAAGACAGTCCAGAATTAATTTAATTGGAAATAGTTGCCTTCATAAAACATGGGAAGACAAAAAGAATATAAATAGGTTTTGACATGAGACATTAGCAGATGGTTTTATATAGGCATGGAAGTATTGTCTTAGCACCCTGTTAATAAAAATTTACAGACACTGCCTATATTATGTTTGTCAGGAATGATCATATAAATAAAAATAGAACATTAGTGTGGTAAGAATATATATTGAACACATTTCATGCTGCATATCAATCAGCTAAGAATGGAGTCATTTCCTTGTCCTTTGCTGTTATTCAGTGCAAATTTATGAGATGTAGAAGGCATTATACATTTGTTATGTCATTCAATTACATATTAAAAGGTGTTTTCATTTGAGTTGCAACCATAAATATTGCATTGCCTTATAATCCTAGTTTTCTCTCCAAGTACATTTCCTAGCTAGGCAAGCAGAAGTCTTCTCTGTGAATCTGATCATGTTGGATATGGACCTTAGCTCTGTTTTACTGGCCAGACTCAGCTAATATTTTCTGAATCTTACAGACACAAACTTTTAAGAAATGTAATGAAATCCTTCCTTACACTGAATGTCATTAGCAGTGTGTACAACTTGGAAAACCTACTCTTGTTTTATTGTGATTCATTTTGGATAACAGACCACTCTTTCTCCTATAGCATTAATCCTGTTTAATTAAGGTTCCAAAAACACCAGTTTCTTTGTCTTATTTTGTACTTAAGACAAAGAACATGACAAATCTTGGAAAGGCTGCTAAATTAGTTCTTAATACAGAAAACAAGCAGAGATTTGTTTTCATCAGATTTGGGTGAAATGCACCATCTGTTTAGTTAAAGAGCTTCTATTTCTAAAGCAGGTAAAAATAGAAACTTCTTCATTTTCATCAGCTTTCTGTACCCATGTGACTAATGTCAAAAGAGTCAGTAGGCTTTGGCTAGAAATAAGTGACAAATGTTGATTCAAGGGTCTTAGGATTTGCAAATTAAAAACACTAGCAGATAAGTCTCAGAGTGTTTTTGAAGGAGACAGGAAAGTTTGAGAGCTTTATAGTGAAAGGTAGACGTTTAAGAAATTCAGTCCTGAATTCTCAGCCCACAGATTGGCCCAGAACTGTAATCTTCCAAATGCCAGGTGGCCTGTATAATGGATGCCAGGTGATCTTGATAATGGATGCCAGGTGGTCTGGATAGTGAATCATTCTCTCTTAAGCATGACAAGTGGTTATATATGAGATGTATACATCTTCAGCACATGAACATTCTCAAGTTCTTGAGAGGTTTACACATGGAATTTAGGTGCATCTAGGCACTGGCCCACATGGAAAAGTTCAAAAGTCTAAGTTCCCAGGCAAAAGTAAGAATAGAATCTTTAGCTTGTGCCCTGGCCTATTTGATTTTAATAAGTTAGCATCTTGACCATAGTAACTACACTTTACTTTTTCATTGTTTTACTCACTATATCTCCAAGACTTAAAATTTATTATAAACCAACATGATAATGACCCTTTAACTTCTTACACACAAAGCTCTCTTTTGTGTGTGGGCTGGGCCTTGGTGTAGCTGACATCGATCTTGCCACCAGATTGTAGCTCTGAGTTTATCTGGTTCTACAGGTTGGCATGCTTTTACTTTCATCCAGATTTTTCTAAAATCAGGAGCAAACTCTAGACTCTTTCTCCTTTCTATTTCCGTTCTCTCTCCTAGTAGCTGTGATTGACTACTACACATAAGCTACTGATTTGTGAAAGGGAAAATAGGTAAATACAAACATAGAGAGAAAGAGAAATTTCAAATACTGGCTATGTGGGCCATTCTTTGTCCTGTAGCAGTGAGGATGGGTGTAAAAGTTTAAATTAATTTATTGAAATGTTAAGAATTATGGTTAAAGAAGATTGACCTGGTGACAGGTTAGGATGGTAAAGTGACTAACTAGTTGAATCAACTACTTAGTAGGAAGGCTTCTGGAGCAATTCAGGGATAAGTAATAGAACCTGATCTAGGTAAGGACATTGGTCAGTGAAGGGGAAGAACTGGCCCTGCAGAGCAGGGGTGAGACTTTGATGGAAATCAGGGAGCAGTTGAAGAAAGTGCTCCAGACCTTTTATCTCGAGTGACTGACAGTGGCATCATTATCAGTGAGGAAAATGGAAAACTGTCATAATATTTTCAACACTAAGTGCTCTAATCCAGGGAAGGGTCCTAGGAGCAGAAGTGAGGGCCTCCACTAGCTGTCAAGTTCACACTGAGCTGTGGTCCAGTGTTATGAGGTTGTTACTGCTGCCAGAGGTAAGGAGCAATGGGAACGCTGCCAGTGCTGTGACAGCCCTCGGCCCTGAGACAGGTGGCAGGCAGGGGGCTTTGGAGTGCAGCAAAGGAGATGGAACCTGGTGGCATTGCAGAAACCCACACCGTCTCACCACCGGTGGGCAGGGGAGGAAAACCATCCACTTCTTTCCGCCTTTACAATATTGGAGTACACCTCCTTAGCAGGACCTGAGAGCTGACAAATCTGGAAGCTGGAGTCTGAGAAGATGTGCTTCCCAAGGACTCCAGATGCTGAGCCACAGGAAACTTGCAGTCAGAGCCAGGCCTGACAGGGGAGGCAGGAGAGGGCTGAGTCAGGGATGAGGTCAGGGCTGTGATTGCAAGGGTGATGCATGTGAGGTTCTGGCAGAGCCTCAAGGTGAACTATCAAGTGAGTTACTGGATTTAGAGGGATGGATAAATTGAAGAGGGAGAATGGGGACCAAGGAATTTTCATTAGGATAAAATTGATGCTAACTTTTTTAACTTGTTTGTCCTCTGGTAAAGAAGGAACTGAGAGAGAGAGAGAGAGAGAGAGAGAGAGAGAGAGAGAGAGAGAGAGAGAGAGAGAATGAATGGCTGGCTGGCAAAGAGCAGGATAAAGGCAAAAGTTTAGAAGAGCAGGAGAGGATAAGTTCAGGAGTTCAGTAATATCCATGACAAGAGGGCTCATGGGCCTCCGTATGTATAAATTTCCTAATTGGCATTGCTATTGACAAGGTCATGGTGTGCCAATATGTTCAAATATAAAATCTAGAAGTAAGCACCACCAAAACCACTATAGTCAATGTGTGTGCATGTTTGTTCTTCTGTACTGATATGTTTCCCACCTCAAATAGCCACACTTATTCACTGTCCTGTGATAATGACAACTTCCTGTTGCAGCCATCTGTTCTCAACCATAAGAACATTGACATTTGGTTTACTCTACTTCTCTAGTCAATTTCGTGGCTGTAGGAAAAGAGAAATATTATTTGAGAGCCCCTATAGCGCCTAACAAGAGATGGGTAATTAAGTCCTAGGGGATCCATGTTCTCACCCGTTACTGCAGAAGGGCCCTTTCCTTCCTTCCCAATAGGGAGGAGTCTCTGCACCTTAGAGTTAATGTGCTCTTCTTCATTCAGGGAGGCAAGGATGAGTGGGAGGAAACTGAGCGTGCTCCTTATTCCTGTTTTGTGGTGGGGGGAGGGTTTGTTGGGTTTTTTGGTTGTTTTTTAAAAATATATTATTATTTATTTCAGAGAGGAAGGAAGAGGGAGAGAGATAGAAACATCAATGATGAGAGAGAGTCATTGATCAGGTGCCTTCTGCATGTCCCCTACTGGGGTTTGTGCTCAAAACCCAGGCATGTGCCCTTGACCTGAATCAGTCCTGGGACCCTTCCTAGCAGGCAGATGCTCTACCCACTGAGAAAAACTGGCTAGGGCTGTGGGTTTTTTTTACATTTGTGTAGTGTAGGTCTATAGTCTACCAATCTTACATTAAAATCACATGGATGGAAAGAAAGCAGATGTCTGCATAGTTTCTCTAGTTTAATATGAAAAGGGGAAGGACTTCTAACAAATGAACCTGAAAATCCTAAGGCAGTCCAGTTTTAAAATGAATATAAATATACTAGAGGCCCGATGCATGAAATTTGTGCAAGAATAGGTCTTCATTGCCCCGACTGCTGGCACCGACTTCCCTCTGGCACCCAGAACGCAGGCTTCCCTCACAGCACCGGCTTCATCCAGTAGGTTGTCCAGAAGGACATCCAGAAGGATGTCTGGTCTAATTAGCACATTATGCTTTTATTATTATAGATGAGAGGCCAGGTGCATGAATCGGTGCACTG
This sequence comes from Pipistrellus kuhlii, assembly GCF_014108245.1. Lineage (NCBI taxonomy): Eukaryota > Metazoa > Chordata > Mammalia > Chiroptera > Vespertilionidae > Pipistrellus > Pipistrellus kuhlii. The sequence continues at coordinate 69,213,165 of NW_023425573.1, forward strand.
GTGGGGTTTAGCTGGCCCGCCTTAATGGGGGCCACTGAGAATTGGCTGGCTGGGGGGAGGGGCTGTGGGTGGTTTGCTAGCCATCCCTGACCCTGCTCGGGGTGGGGGCGACAGCTTGGGGCAGGGTCAGCCAGGGCAAGGGGCTGCAGGCGTTCCCATCATTCTACTGTTCAGTCAATTTGCATATTATCCGTTTATTATATAGGATAGTGTCATGATATTTTCTAGCAGTTTAATCAAAACAGTCTATTTTTACTCATATTTTAAAAATATCATCACTTGCCCAACTTTGAGTGATTATCAAGGCTTAGTTTCTGTTACTTTTTCTTTTGCAATAAATCTGAAAACTGTGCTTCTTTTTCTGCTTCCATTACATATCAAAGAAAATCTATTTTTTGAAGTTACTTTCACTGTGTAGGTTCTTGGCCCTTTTCCTTCGAGCGCCCTTGTTTCTTTACTTTTGTAGCATTGACAATTCAAGGATAAACAGGCACTGTTTTGCCTAAAGTTACTATATTTCTAACATCTGTTTCATTGGACAGGGATGTGCAGTAAAAGTGCTGTATGAAAGCTTATATTCCACAAGAAGAAACACTTGAAGACAACTGGCTCTTAGTTAGTGGCTACCTTCTGGTTGGGGAATTTTGAAGTTATTGATTCTAGTTTTATCCTAGTAGTTCTTTCTTAGTAATAGATAATCTAATGGGTTGTACTCTATTTTCTCATAGACATCCAAGGTCAAGAAAGATGTGTTCTAAATACCAGAGGACCCCTGGATATCCCAAATCATTGTGAATATATGCAAATACACAGGAACATATTGGAACAAGTGCTCCAAATATTAATATTATCTATTGGGGGAGCATTACCTAGAGTCCCAGTCAATATTGTCTGACATGTAGTTAATAAACAGTGAATATAACTAATGATTAAAAATGCTTTTATTTTATTAAAATGCCTACACCTGTAGAAAACTAAAATGGAGGACCTTTACTTTCCATGACATACAGTCTGGTATGCACTCAAAGCACATCTCTCATTAAGAAAACTCATAATAAGCAATTTTAAGTTAACAAACAAAATCATTAGTTATGGTTGATATTCCCTTTTCCATCAAGCTGAATCCTACTGATTTCCAAAACTTCAGCTCATGTCAACACTTCCAATGTGTCTCTCAGCATCTTAGACCTTTTCTTCTGCCACAATTACACCACAGGTCTGCTTGGCTCCCACACTTGGTGGTTTTTCTTTATTTGAGCAACTGGTTCTCGCCCAAAGCACATAGTAGGTGTTAAACAGATTATTATCAAATAAAGGAACAGAAAAATTGGTGAAGGGATACATGAATGAGCAGATAACTGAAGAGATAGTCATTTTATAGAAGACATTAGTTTTAAGTTTTTCATATCTGAAATTAATAGATTCATCAAAATATGCTCTTCTATTTTTTTCAATATTGAACATGCTCCAAATAAAGCAAATCAGTATTCAGTTTCACAACTTTGGGGGGGGAAAAGCCACTAAATAAGAGCCAGTTGTCTACAAGTGTTTCTTCTTGTGGAATATAAGCTTTCATACAGCACTTTTATTGTGTTTCTGCTCAGGATAAATAGATATGCACTGTGTAATGCATGTCATATAAAAAGACCTGAAATATACACTGGGCCCCTAACAAGCTTATAAAGTAGATGTTGAACTGTGACAGTTCTACTAAAAATTGTTCTTGTAGTATTTAACAGAGCCAGGTAGTACGTAAATAAGTGCTTTGGGAGGACATGAAAGTAGAAGCAGGATTCCCACAGGTTAATGTGCAAGAACTTGCATATAAAAAGTGCAGATTCCCGGCCTCCCTCCCAGAGATTGATTCACTAGGCTTCAGGTGGACATGGGGACCTGAACGCTTATTGAGAAACCTCAGTGACTTCCTATAAGCGTTCCAAGGAAAACACTTGTGGGTGGGCTTAGGAGAGACTCCTGTGGGCCAGAGTTAACAGGAAAGTGGGAGATGGGATTTGGGCTGGAGATCCAAAAACACGTGACCGTTGGATAGGCAAGGAGGGAAGAAAAGGAGCCTCCTTTTCCTTGGGGTCAGTGACAGAGACCTCTCTATCCAGACCAGATCACTATGATGACTGACAAATCACCCTTTCAGGACATCCCAGGGTAAGGCATGCATGTTATGGTGATGCTTTTTGTTTTGCTTTTAATCTAACATAGAAGCGTATTTTCAATTGACTAACTTTTTTTAAACTTATTTTCCATTTTGCCTATTAAATATTGACAAGTTTATACACCTCAAAGTTTCTAAGGATCAAGCATGCCTGTTACTGTCCTGTCTTGAGTCATGATGGCATCTCTAAAGGGGGACTCTTGGGTAATGAGAAGTGGAACATTAAATATGTCCCTCCAGGTGAGAAAGCACACCTTTCACTTTCCTTGCCAATGAAAATTGGCCGGTTACAAAACTTTTGTGGACATTCAAGCTTTTTCATGTTTACAGATATTTACCAAATAATTGGCTGCATCAAAAACATGTCTATTAGCTGTCATGCTGAAGGCTTGATAGCTTGTTCTTCATAGCCAAGAAGACTTTGAAGGTGTTTGTGTGAAGATTCCTTGATCACAGGCAACACATTTGTAGACAATTCAGAGCTCAGAGACTAATTGCTTAGACAGGCAATCAATTTTTCCTGAGTGACAGAAGGGTGCCAATCAATATCATGCTGGGAAGTGAGACAAGAGTCTCAATAATGACAGCTCAGTCACCCAGCAGAGATGGGTAAGTGACACCCCATGGAAAGAGGCTGACAAGACCAACATTTGCTTGTCTTTCTTGAGTTTCCGTGTTCAGTTTCCCAGAGACCACTGTGTAGTCAGCCAGGAACTGCAGGCGATCACGGAGGGAGTGCCATAGGCATCCTCATTCTGACAATATAGACATTGCATTAGCACAAATATGATTTCTTCTTGTCCTGGAATGAGGCAGTGAAAATCCCTATAGAATTCTCTAGTCTCTCTTTTCCCAGTCAACGTTGAAGGCCTCATATTGGAGAAGGGGGTGCAGTCTGAATACTTGAGTTATTCCATTGACAGGAAGATCAAAATAATGATCACACAACGAAGATAATTTTTGGAGTGAAAAGGGTGCTGTTAATAATTGTTGAGAATATTATAGATCTACCCATTTTTCACAATTGCCCTTCTTTGCCAAGTTCCTGCCCCACCCCCAGGCTTTCACCACTCTATTGTCTGTGTCCATAGGTAATGCATATATGCACCAGAGCTAGGCACTCTAGGTGTGCCCCTGAGTGGGCTGTGTGCACAACCTTGTTGTAGTTGATCCTTGATTACTGTTGAAGTTACAGATAAGAATTGACATCCAAACCAATTGGATGTGGGGACCAGCTGCAACTGCAGTGTTAGATCTGCTATGCAGGAGACACCCCTATGGAGCAAGACTTGTTTCAGTGAGGCTTCAGTGCTTACTGAATTTGTCCATTGAGTGTGTCACTCGTGGATGGGTAAATTGTAATCTGGTATAATCTGAAGCTGTCCACTGGGTACACTGGCTTTAGGGCCTCCTGGAATCTTCTAAATTAGCCACTGCCTGTGGCCATCCTTCAGGAGCCACAGAGCTTTCTGTAGATGGTTGCTACTTATGTTGGGTTTGTAAGTGCCCAAGCAAGGCCAAGCTCTCTTGGACCTCTTTTTGATAGGTATGAGGCTTTCTGATGCCATATGATGCTTGTTTGATTGTAGGAAAGTTTGTAGGAAAGTTTGTAGGAAAGTTTGTAGGAAAGTTTGAAACCTGAATCAGGCTGGCCATTCATATGTAAAAGCTGCTGCAAATAGCTTGAGTGGGACTACAAAATTGGTGGGGTGGAGTCTCAGGGAATCAGCAGGGTAGAATGAATAGTGTGAGCTATGCTGATTGAAACTCAGATATGGCTACCAATCAGCTCTTTGATAGGGGCGGTTTCAGCCTAAGAACAATGGACTCTATGAGCACCCCTCTCTGGGAGAAAACTCACCCTGAATTCTTGACTCAATATCAGACAACCCAGTTCCTCCCCATATGTCCTGGATTCTCAAAGCTACTGCCCCAGTGCTGGAGCTCAGAGGGAGCAAGTCTATGTAAGTTTGTGTGCTGGCCCTTTAAGAGAACTTGCCTAGGACTCTGGTAGCCTCCATGTCACTTAGCCACAATCCGCACTGGTTTTTATAGTCTGAAGTTGCTGGACTTCTACTTACAGCACTGGAACCCTGGGCTGAGGGATCTGGTGTGGGGCTGGGACCTTTTGATCCTCATGGTGGGCCTCTACACCAGAGATATTCCTCCTGATTAAAATAAATGCCACACATGGGTCTTGGACCAGCCTGTTCTGCTCCTCCAGCCCTCCTACTATTAATAGTTTGGGTGCACATTTTTCTTCAGGTCTTTAGTTATATCCCTTCCATTCAGCCAGATTGCAGGCTGTTCAAAATTATGGTTGTTCTGTATTTTAGTTGTAATTTTGATGTGGTTGTGGGAGGTGAGAGTACCAGAATTCACCTATGTTGCCATTTTAGTTCATGGTTGATTATATTATCTATTAATTGTTTTGTATTAATAACATTAATAACCATATTAATTTATAATGGCATTCATTAAAAGACTACATCCATTGAGAAAAATAACCCATACTGTAGACATCTTATAGATTCTTGGGTTATAATGCCAACCCTACCTTTCATCTTAATCAGAAAGCTAATGCAGTATACCTCTCCTTTCTGGCAGTATTCTCTCTCTCTCTCTCTCTTTTCCCCTCTCTCTCTCTCTCTCTCTCTCTCTCTCTCTCTCTCTCTCTCTTTCTCTCTCTCTCCCTCCCTCCCCCCAAACATATGAATCCATAAATGAAATTTTATCTCCCTCCATTGTTGAGCAAAAAACACTTGCGGTTTGCTCGGGAGCATTCAGGGGATTCCCTTCAACTCCACGTGGAAAATGGGACTTGTCAGAATGTATCTTCCTGCCGCTCCAACTCTTCTCTCTGTACAGTGAGCTCCCTGTTTGGGATCAGCATAAGCCTGCCTCTGAGAAAATTTATGTTACTTTCTCCTCACAGACAGATGGCCCTGAAGTGAATGTAATACAATAATTCAAATTGGACTAGCACCTTTCGATCTGTTTATGAATGGTGTGGCATCCCTATGAGTGAATTAGAACCCTGTAGTTTCTGGGCAACGGTATTATTCTTGCAAAATTTGTGCTGAATTAAAAATATATATCATCCAGGAAAGAAATTAGAAATTCCAGCCCTTCGCCATTCATCCAGAGTGACATTCAGGTTCAGTGCATTTTCCAGTTATCCTCCCTGTAGATTTACTGTTGCCGCCAGGATCAGCAGTGATTGGGTAAAGAACAGCAAAGTCACGACCAGCCTGGGGATTGTCCCTGCTTACATGCTTAGATGTGATAGCTTCTAAGTGAGCAAATTCTCATTTTCTAAGGAAACAGGTTAGTGCAGTTGGACAGAACCCAGTTCTAAACCAGCAAAGTTTCTACCTGAACAGTTTTCCCTTGGAATTGAATATTCCTCAGTGTTTCTTTTCACTCCCAAACTTGAGGGAAGTTTTGCACTTCAATTAAAATGGGGAGGCAAGCGGAAACCGGTTTGGCTCAGTGGTAGAGCGTTGGTCTGCGGACTGAAAGGTCCCGGGTTCGATTCAGGTCAAGGGCATGTACCTTGGTTGCGGGCACGTCCCCGGTGGGGGGTGTGCAAGAGGCAGCTGGTCAATGTTACTCTCTCATCGACGTTTCTAGCTCTCTATCTCTCTCCCTTCCTCTCTGTAAAAAATTATTAAAAGATATTTAAAAAATAAAATAAAATAAAATAAAAAATAAAATGGGGAGGCAAGATGGGTTGATGAGGAGAGCAACGGAAGTAGAATGAGAAAAATAAATTTAAAAGGAAATGATATGGGAGGCCAAGCAAAATTTATTCTTGATTAAAATTATTCTCGTGTCCTCTCTCTCCCCAGCAGTAGAGCAGTGGGCTGTCTTGGTAAAGGGTATCTGCGCTAGACTGTATCTAGAGCTGTCACCTCATTAGGGTAATGTTCTAACCATCTAAGTTAATTAGCTATAGATTAACCATGTGTACTGCATATTTGATGTGATGTAAATAACAAGGAGTTATTTCTGGAGATATTGGGTGTGTTTTACAAATGACTGAGAGTCCATCATCTTAGCTTGATGTGTCACAGCTATGACATGGCCCTTCCAGTCTGCTGGCCCCTCTCCCTTGTCACTCCTTCTCTCTGACCATGTAGGTCTGTGAGGAAATGAAAATGTAAGTAGCAAGGGAATGAATGAGAGAAAAAGCTATTCATCCACTAAAAATAACTTATTGGCTACCTACTGTGTGACAGAAGCTATGCTTAGTTGCTAGAGATAAGATAAACAAGGCAAAGTCTCTGACCTCAAGGAATTAGAGGTCATTACTAAGGTGCTACAGTGCTGTGGTGAAGAGCTGAGAGAGTTAAGAATGCAAGAAAGAGGGCTTCTCCCTTAGGGAAAGAAGAGGTCAAATCTGTGGCATTTGGGTGGAATAGAGAGTGCCCTAAGGCAGTCTCCATGAATAGCTAGTATTAAATGCTTCAATAGCTATTTATTTGGGCTCTGTGTTATAATAAAAGCTATAGTAAAGTAAACAGATATCAAAATATTGAATATATCACAGTGTGTGGACCTGTTTGGGATTTAGAAGAAACTTAATCTAATAGAGAGAATAGATTAATTCAAGTACAAAACATTTGCAAGTAACCACCCAGTGATCGAGATATTGACATATGATAACAATATGGCAAAAAAAAAATGTGGTTTATAGCTAAGTAAACAGTGGTGTGGTTTAAATGTTTGCCTGTGTGCTGTTGTAGCACAGTAGAAATATATTGTGTTTTGGAGTCAAATATTGTTTTCAGTATAGCTCTCACCATTAAGAGGAGGATGACCTTGAATGAGTTCTTTATTCTCATGTTATCTTCAATTTCTTTATTTTAAATGAAACAATGAGTACATATGTAAATAAATAAAACTAAAAATGCAGATAATAGTACTCACTCTCTGGACTTGTGAGGATTAAATCAGACAGTGCTTGCCATAGAGTGATTATGTAACAAAGTAAAGTATAAATATAAATATAAATATAAATATAAATATAAATATAAATATAAATATAAATATACATTTAAAATCTGCATTTTCTATTTTGTCATTCTGAATACTAGTTTTTCTCTGAGCTTTTCTCTAGTTTTCCATAGGACTTCAAAAAGAATGAGGGAAGAAATCTTCAACTTCTGCTAAGGAGGATTAAAAAAGACAAGGCCTTGTGGTCATGCTACCACTTTATATTATGATTACCCATATTCCTTCATTCTCTCTTCTTTAATACATGAAAGGCTACGCTACTCTAGATGGCTCATATCATAGTGCCTTCTCAGTGTGTAGGAAAAATACTTTAATTCACCATCATGGCAGAAATGGATTTAGTTCAGAGATTGGAGTTGGAAAGGAGTCAGATTTGATATCTGAGAAGAAATAAGAAGGCACCCTTTTTAGGTGCTGGAGGTGGCTAGAAGAAGGATAGATGAAGAGAAACAGAGTGAAAGTCGTACTTCAGATGGTAGGCTACATGGAAGACAGATGGGTGTTTACATGATTGGTTCTCCTTTAAGATTCTAGCAAAGGCCCAAGTCTGCGTGCGTATGTCTGCACATTAAATGGGGCATGGCCTTGTCTGTGTGGCGGTCCACTGTGCTTATGCATAAGGCAGGCCCTGGGTTTTATCTTCCCAGACTGCCTGCAGACTTGGCGCGGTTTAGAAGCTGTCTGGAGAGCCAGTGGTCTAGTTTGGGGTCTGCTGTGCCACAACAAGGGCACCCTTACCTGAGTGTCTGGAGACAGACACTAGGTCAGCATGCTTGGAGGAAGGGGCATCGAGATTCAGGGCACTACAGCCAGCAGGGGCTAAGGTGAAGGTCATTCAGAGTGCTGGACACACCACTGAGCTTTGACCAAGCAGAACAAACAGACTGGCAACAGCCTCAGGACCCTCAGGTGTAGAGCCAAGAGAGTCAGAACCAACCTGGGGACAGGTGACTACTGCCCAGATGTAAAATGACACCAAGCTCATGGCTCCCTACTCTACAAAGACCCACCCAACCAGACCTGCATATGCTTAGCAACTACCTAGGGAAGAGAAGCAGTCTACTACTCTTCTACTGAGAGGCTAAACATGTTTATCCAAGAGATAAATACTTGGACTACATAAAACAATCTTGTCAACAATTTGTTAAAAAAAATTTAAACATACAGAGAAATTTAACAAACTTTACAGTGAACGCCATATACCCAACAACTAGGTCCTACTACTCACACTTACTGTACTTACTTCATTGCATGTCTAGCCATCTGGCCATCTGTCTCTTTATCTAAATCTAATTTCTGATGCATTTCAAAGTCACAGGCATCAATACAGTTCATCTCAAATTATATATAAACTTGAGAATGTGTATATTTAACTAAAGTTCCAAATTAGTTTACAGTTCTTTTTTTTTTCAAGATCAAATTTACAAACAATGAAATACATAAATCTTAAATGTATCATTGGATAGATTCCAACAAATGCATGTACTGTGCAATCCAAACCTCTATCGAGCTTCCTCTCCCAAGAAGTTTCCATGTCCTTTCCCAGCCAATCTCTGCCCCATCTTTAACCCTCCCCCCCCCAAACAATCACTGCTCTTAAATTTTCCATCACAGACTAATTTTCCCTGTACTAAAATCTGTATTAATAAAAGGGTAATATGCTAATTAGCCTGGGAGACCTTCCAGACGTCCTTCTGGATAAACCCATGGTGGCGGGCTGAGGCAGATGCGATTAGGAGCAAGCAGGCCAGCAGAAGGGGGCAGTTGGGGACAAGCAAGCCAGTGGGGAGTAGTTGGGGGCAAGCAGGCTGTTGGGAGGGGCAATTGGGAGCAATCAGGACAGTGGGGGGAGGGGGGAAGTTCGGGGCAAGCAGGCCGGTGGGGATGGGCAGTTGGGGGAGATCAGTCCAGCAAGGGGAGGAGTGGAGAGGAGTTAGGGGCAATAAGACCAGAAGTGGGGGGGGGGGCAGTTGGGAGAAATCAGGCCAGCAGGCAGAGTGGTTAGGGGCAATCAGGCAGGCAAGCAGGTAAGCAGTTAGGAGTCAGTGGTCCCAGATTGCTAGAGGGATGTCCGACTGCTGGTTTAGGTCCTATCTCCTAAACCAGTGGTCGTGGTCGGCAATCTCATTAGTCAACAGAGCGGCAAACTGCAGCTCGCAAGCCCATGTGGCTCACAAGCCACAGTTTGCTGACCACTGCCCTAAACCAGCATTCGGACATCCCCTGAGAGTTCCCAGATTGGAGAAGGTGCAGGCTGGGCTAAGGGGACACCTCCCCCCAGTGCACAAATTTTATTCACCAGGCCACTAGTTATATATAAATGGAATAATAATATTTAATTTTTTGTGTGTATGGCTTATTTCATTCAGTGTAATGCATTTGATATTTTTCTATGTTGCATGCATCAGCTTATTCCTCTTGAAAGCTGAATAGTATTCCAACATAGACACTAAATAACAGCTACTTATTCTTTTGTTGATGGACACCTGTTTCTCAATGAATTTTAAAATCCATTTAAAAGTTTATTATGCTAGACTAAGTCTAACATTTAAAATAGGATTTGATACAAAAATTAATGCTAGTTAACTAGCATGTAGGGGCTCAAGAAAAAGATGAGTTTGATTATATACAAAATAAATTAATAATTTTTCTGAATATCCCAGTTTGTTTTTATTAATGTTTTAGGAGAGAGAAAAGGAGGATAGAGAGATGGAAACATCAGTGAAAGATAAACATCAATTGGCTTCCCCCTGCATGCCCCCTACTGGAGATGGAGCCACAATCAGAGAATGTATCTTGACCAGGAATCAAACCAGAGACCTCTTGGTTCATGAGTTGATGCTCAACCACTGAGCAACACTGGCCTGGCTAAACTTTTTATCCTTATAGACATTTAATGGAATAGAAACAATATTTTATTGTAACTCTTCTCCCCTCCTCTCCCCCCCCCCCCCCCAGAAGATATGAGAAGTGTGCCTCATCTCATTATGGCAGTTGACCTTACAAAGATGAGTACTGTTCTCCATAGGGGAACATGTCATGCCATATTTCCTAGGGAGGAGGCTCAAGGTGAAGGAGTACTCAAGCCCCTCTATCCTCATTCTATTTTAAATCCTTTCTTTTGTTCTTAAAATGAAATTTGATCATGCTAGTACCTTGCTTAAGATGACACACTTTTTCTGAGAAGACTTGGAGTCAAATACAGTGAAACAAAAGGAAAAACAATTTGCAAAGTCCAACAGCAGCTCTTGACAAGCTTCTCAGTATAGATGAATAAAGGAGAATATGACTTGTGTTTTATTGATTTTATTTCATCATTAATTTATGTGATTAATCAGCAGATAACATGTTAAAGTATTTCTTTTTTTAAAAAACTTTTTTATTGATTTTAGAGAGGAAGGGAGAGGAATAGAGTGATGGAAACATCCATGATGAGAGAGAATCACTGATTGGCTGATGTAGCCCTCAATCTAGCATATGCCCTAACCTGGGATAGAACTGTGACCTCCTGGTTAATGGGTCAATACTCAACCACTGTGCCATACCGACCAGGCAACATGTTAAAATATTTCTTAAAAATATGACTCAGTTAAGCTTTCAGCTGAAATAGCCAATTTATTACCAGTTTGAGTTGGGGAAGTAGCTTCTGATTTTTTGTTTATTTTGTTATATTTGTCAAAATGAAGTTATGATAAAGAAAGTATCTGATCATAGGAGTCAAAGAAGACTTCAGTCTAATGTTCTGATAATATTCTAGAGTGGCATTAGGCAAAACACAGGGCTAGGCCTGTGGAGGAAGGAAGAGATGTGGGGAAGTCCACATTCCTCTACATCAGGGTCTTAGGTGACAGGTTGAGAACCGCTTCTGTAGAGCCTAAGGCCATCGGAAAACACAGGTATTTACATTACCATTCTTATTGGTAGCAAAATTACAGTTATGAAGTAGCAACTAAAATAATTTTATGGTTGGGGGTCACCACAGCATGAGGAACTGTATGAAAGGGTAGCAGCATTAGAAAGGTTTAGAACCACTGCCCTACATGCTCCCTCTGGAGCCTGGGGTCTGTTTTCTAATAGCACTTTCATTACTGAATGAGTCAAGCTCTTCAGCGCCCAAATCATAGTCTCTGATTTTAAAGAAATCTGTTACTATCAGACCCTGAATGATTTGGTGGCTTTCTGCCTTAAAAGGATTCAGGAAACCACTCTCTTTTAACTTTTACTTCCAGAAAAATCGTCCTTTAGTGTCTAGGGAGACCCTCTCTGGAGAGATTGGATGCAGATCCAAGGACAAGGACCCCAGGATCTGTGCTTTATAAGCCTGTACTTGATGGAGGTGGACCTGGGAGAGAATTTTGGTACAGAGCCTCACTAATCCTGCTCTTGTGTGGCTTTGAGTTTTTTAGTGCATTCTTATTTAATGTCCAGTTTTTCCTAACTTTAAGTTAGTGCCCTTTTATTTTTATTTTTTTAATATATTTGTATTTTATTGATTTCTTACAGAAAGGAAGAGAGAGGGACAGAGAGTTAGAAACATCGATGAGAGAGAATCATCGACCAGCTGCCTCCTGCACACCCCATACTGGGGATGTGCCCGCAACCAAGGTGCATGCCCTTGACCGGAATCGAACCCGGGACCTTTCAGTCCGCAGGCCGACGTTCTGTCCACTGAGCCAAACCGGTTTCGGCTAAGTTAGTGCCCTTTTAAAGCAAAAAACTATGTTTGGGGTTCTTTTTTGCTTCCCCAAAAAGAAAACTATAAGAATTCACTAACTAAATATGTACCTTAAAATATGAATCTATTTTTAATAAAGTAATATAGCTACATTTATATCTGTGTTTCCGGAAGTATACTGTTCACATATCAATTTGATTTTTTTTTCTAACTTGTATAGGTCTTAACTTTTAAAAAAATAGCTTATTAATGTGCTTTAGAAATTACATTTCATTAAGTATAATTTTGGCTAAAATTTCATAGTATTTAGGGGAAGGAAGGATTTAGACTCAAATTGGAAAATAACAACAAAAAATAACAACTGGAAGATATTATTTAAGGTTAGTGTTTAATGATAAATTGCACCAATCAACAACTTAAACAAATAAAAAAAGAAAACCCTCTGCACGCCTGACCAAGAAATGAATAGACTGATTTTTAGTCACATTTGGGAAACAGATGGTAGAATTATTCTGTGTGCAGACTGGTGATCCAAACCATATACCTCAGCTATCAAAATATCAAAATGAAGTAAAATGTCATTGGCATTCAGATGACAGTGGATGATGTTTCATAGTCTTTGATTTTCTGGAAAATAGAGAACTTTACTAAATGAGAATTGAAAGGAAGGAAGAAAGGAAGGAAGGGAGGGAGGGAGGGGGGGGGGAGGGAGGGAGGGAGGGAGGGAGGGGGGGGGAGGGAGGGAGGGAGGGGAGGGAGGGAGGGAGGAGGGGGGGGGTTGGAGGGAGGAGCGGGCTCTTGGGCGTTGGTAGGGGTGGTCGGTCGGTTCTTCGTTTTCTTGTCGTAGGTTTTGGTGGTGTGTTCTTTTTCGGTCTTGCTTGCTGGGGTCTGTCACGCCACCCCCCCTCCCTACCACCACTCACTCCCTCCCCCCCTCCCGCGCCCCCCGCCCCCTCCCTCCCTCCCCTCCCGTTTTCCCCCGTGTCGCCTCCTTTTTGTATCTATCATCTCATCAGGCTCAAAATATTTTCTCTGTGACCAGATTCATAGAGGTTATGAAAAGATGAGACAACTCAATTTGCTTCCAAGTATTGGGATCAGTCCCTGTGGTCTGTGCCAAGCTGAGGCTTAGAAATGTAATTGGCTTTAATTGTAATTAATTGAATTAATCACAGTCATACTGTGAGTCTAGGCTGCTTGAGATTCTATTTCAGCAACTTTCTGTTCATCTCCACATTTTCTTTTCTTTTCTTTTTAAATGCAAAGTCAAGAAATAGTGAGGAAAGGTGTATAAATGTGGGTGTTTCTTTTTTTCCTTTTTTGTTGCAGCCATTTGTGCATAGAACATTTAATTATACAGAAGAGATAATTCTTCAAGATATGCATGGTTACAGAATTGTATTTTAACTTATTTTTTTTAAAGGCCAGATTTTCATTTTAACTGAGTTCTACCTGTTGGGCCACTTTTGTGCCAAATGTCTATAAATTAATGAGATAAGGATTGAAACAAGAAGAAACTCTAGCCTCTGTGCTAAGGTGGGGAGGAGGCAGACTAATATTGAGAAAACCAGAGGTTAGTCCCTGGTATGTGTTACAGAAACTGAGTAATATTGGACGAGTCATCACTATTATCATTACTTTTCTTCTTTATGATAGTGTTAGCATACTTTCAGGGAAATGCACTGCCATTCAAGAGATTGTTTCTGTTCATATACAATGACATGGAGTATTATAAATGGGCTCTGATCAGGTTTTGTTTCAGAACTTGTGACATTTCCCACTTATTTTTTTCCACATAAACTTCATTTTTCTCTTCCACCCAATATTAAGTTCTCCTCAGGCCAGAAGCAATATTGTTGCCTTCAGCATCCAATAAGTGTTCACCAAGATAACTCCTGATCAGGAGTTAAGACTCTTCTTTATTTAACATCATTTTCTTGCAGGCCATGGCCAAGTGGGTAGCTCAGTTGGTTGCGGGGTTGCTCCGATATGCCAAAGTTGTGGGTTTGATCCCCAGTCAGGGGACATATAAGAATCAACCAATTAATGCATGAATGAGCAGAACAAATCAATGTTATTCTCTCTCTCCCTCCCTCCCTTCCTTTCTCTGTCTAAAATTAATAAATAAATAAAAGTAAATAAAATTATTCCCCTACATGTAAATAAGGCCTCCTGTAAAGAGGCTGCTCTTTTTGCAGTCAGAAAAAAATGGTTTAACCCCAACTCCCCTATTAACTAACCATGATCCTGTAAGTAAGCCATTTAACCTTTCTGTTGCCTTAGCTTCCTCATCTACCACATAGATATAATGGTATTTTAAAGCACATTATAATGATGAATAATGAGTTATTTGACAAGTTAAAAATAGATGGTTTGTGTAAATGTGTGGTCACACTTCATACTCTGGGTGCTCACGATCAGTGTCCATGTCTTATTAAAACCCCACCTGGTCCTGGTGCTACCTGTGAAGGGAGAACTTTCCCAGTTATAGTCCAGACTTGGACTGGACCAGATCTCCTACACTGTCCTTACTCTGCTGCTCAGTAGTTATATGACCTATTAGAAAGTTTGACATTTTGAACTACTGTAATGGCCGTACCACACCAGGGAATTCATGAGCCTCCTAGAGCCCTTAATTTTCAATTCTAGAAGCCCTCCTCAAGAGAGAGAAGCTGGGTCAGCCTGCTTTCTGTCTTAAGCAAGTATATGAGTCATCAAGCCACAGCTTCCTGATGAGACTGGAAGGGACAGCCAACTCGGGTTCTGGGCAGGAGAGCACAGGTTCATGCATAGTTCAGGTGTCCTGCTCTCAGAGTTCTGTCCCCAGATCCTCATGGATGGGCCCTAAGGACTAGTTCATCCAAGCACAGTTTGAGTACACATAGTGAATGCCTTACAAAGAGTAAGTACTTAATATTTTCAAAATCCTATATAATAAAAGCCTAATATACTAAGTGTCTGGTCGGCTATTCAACCAATCAAAGCATAATATGCTAATGATATGCTAAGGCCACTCAACCGCTCACTATGACATGCACTGACCACCAGAGGTAGATGCTCCAACTGGTAGGTGAACTTGCTGCTGAAGTCCGGCTGATCAAGACTGAGCAGGATGGGCCAGACACTCCCTGGAGCCCTCCTGTGCTCCCTCCCCAGTTGGCCAACCTCCCACATCACTCCCTGACCCCAATTGTGCACTGGTGGGGTCCCTTGGTTTGGCTCTCACCCTCTAGCAATCTGGGACCCCTAGGGGGATATCAGAGAGCTTGTTTTGGCCCAATCCTACAGGCCAGGTCAAGGGACCCCACTGGTGCATGAATTTGTGCACTGGATCGCTAGTAAATTAATAAAGTATTCATGTAATGTATATAAAATACTACATTATGCATAATTCGGGGAGACACATAAGAAACTATAACATGGTTATATACCAAATATCTTAATTTACTTCAAAAGATAATACAAGCATATATGAAATATTTGAACATTCAAAGTGGGGGGTTAAGTAATAGAATACTGATTTAAAGTATAGGGCTACCAGAATTCAAAGACATGGGGGACCAGTGGCACAGTCTCTCAGGAAGTGAAACTGGAGATGGATTTTGAAAGATGGATGGGATTTGAGAAGACAAAAGGGTACAGGCATTTCAAGCATGACACATTATCTAGAAATGGAAATATAGGTGTGTTTGCTTCACTCTTTACTTTTGGGCAATGCAGGGGTAAGGGTGAGCATTGGAGGTGGGTATTTAAAACAAAATAGCTTATAACATAAAATATATATCATAATATAACTATTGAAAAACTCACCTGTGTACTAAGATGTATGTGTAAAAATATTGTTCAAAATAGTAAAAATTTTGCAGTGATTTAAATTCTGTCAGGGGAATGGTTAAATAATTAAACATACTAGGAAGTAGATTGAAGAATATAGTAGGTCTCAGTGTGCCAACACAGAAAGACCACCAAGGAAAGACACAATAGAATATTAAAGATGAAAATGCATTTATGTAATATTTGTCAACTTTGAACATTGATTTTAAAAAATCAAAGTGGTATTTCAGGAAGATGAATGTGTTAGCATTGTGTCAAGTTAAAAGGGAGCGATTGAAAGTGAAAGAGTATTGGGGGATGTTTGCTTGAGTACAGACACAGGAGGCCAGAAACAGGCTTGAATGGTGAAGAGAAAGACCCCAGAGACCTTCTGAAGACTGACTTGGAAGGATTTCATGGCAGATTCTTGATAGAGGGGATGAAGGCAAGAGAGGGAGATTTTTTAGGTTCCAGCTTAGGAAATATACACTGAAGATTGATCTCTACTAAGGGGAGTAGACTGATGCTAATAGGAAACTTTTAAAGAATTTCTGTATCTTTTTGTTTCTCAGGATGGAAGAAACAGTACGAAATCTATTGCAGAGTCAAGGACCTCCAGAGCAGAAAAAAGAAGACACTGTTAATATAATGGTCTATCAGGTACACCACGGTTCTTACACTCGAATGGGTACTGATTTTCTCATATTTCTCTAACTCTGTCCTTCCTAATTCAGAGTGATATAAATAAGTATGGGCCAGACCCTGGTGCTGGGATCCATATGGTTACCTCTGTTTGAGGAATCATGTGCACATTTATTTAACTCATTCTTATTTTGAATTCCTACTGTGAAACAGATTATAGATTCCGTTGTAGGAAGATATAAAAAGTAAGTTTGCTGTTGTTACTTCCAGACTCGCCTGCCCTCTCACTGTGAAACCAAGAGACGTATAAAAATATCGAAGTACTCTGTGCCCAGGGCTATGAGAGAGGTAGCTCCCACACTCCCTGGAAACACAGGGCAGGGGTGACCTACCCTGTCTGGAAGCTAAGGATTATTTCTCAGAGAGCTATGCCTCTTTTGATGGGTCTGGAATAGAGGACAAGAGGAAGGACCCTGGGGGCAGCAGGAAAGTCTAGCTGAGGTACGGTGGTGTGTATTTGCATGGCAGGCACATGGAGAATGAGAAGTTCAAGGTCATTAAATAATGGTCTGGGAAGAGGAAAGGTTGACTGAGACTGAGGGTGCACGGGAGAGCTGGATGAGGCTATGCTCATATTCTGGGCACATGTGTGTGCCTTGTTCCCCTTCAGTGTAGAATCTGAAGAGGTCCACAGAGAGTAAAAGGTCAATGCAGTAACAGGCTGTCATCATCCAGGGGCCCTCAGTCTCTGGCTCTTAAACACTAGCATGGTGGCCAGGCTGGAGGGCAGGACACTTGGCCAGTTGGCCATACAAATGAGAAGGCCCGGAGGAAGAGAAATAACAGCAGAAAGAGCACAGGTACTCTTTATAGATAAACTAAAATTTGTGTACTCAGGTTGGGGGGATCCTTCAGCCAGGCCTGTGCCCTCTTGCAGAATGGAGCCCTTGGAGGATATCTGATGTATGGCTTAGGCCTGCTTTCCATGGGGAGTGGGTCTAAGCTGGGAGTTGGACATCTTTAGAGGCTCCTACCAACACTGCTGCACTCCCTAGCCATGAGTCCGGGTTCTGGATGAGCGGTGCTTCCC
Source organism: Pipistrellus kuhlii (assembly GCF_014108245.1). Lineage (NCBI taxonomy): Eukaryota > Metazoa > Chordata > Mammalia > Chiroptera > Vespertilionidae > Pipistrellus > Pipistrellus kuhlii. The sequence continues at coordinate 69,230,574 of NW_023425573.1, forward strand.
CTGTGAGAGCATACTGATCACCAGCAGCAGGGGGCAGCTCCTGTGTTGAGCATCTGCCCCCTGGTGGTCAATGTATGTTATAGTTACCTGTTCTGCCATTCAGTCGATTTGTATAGTAGTCTGTTATTATATAGAAAACTTCTGTTGAAAAATCAGTTAAAATGACAAATAAAGACCCAATATCCATTGCACACCTGTGTATAGAGAGCTAAAGAGGCTAAGGCAGTAATTCCCATCACAGTATTCCGTGTCTGCTGGCTAAGGAAGTGGGTTTGGGGGGTAAGCATAGGAGCCCAGCAGGTAAAGATAACCTTACTCTGGCTTCCCTGAACTCATGGGTTTGGGATTCTGCAACCTAACTTATCAGGAGAAAGATTGGGCGGACTCTGATCATAAAAGCCACAGTAGCATACAAAGCTAAGAATTCCAGGCAGAGTTGGCTTTAAGAACTCTTTATCCTCAATAGTTGACTCTGGAGACATGTGCAGGACTCCTTTAGGATGATGGGCAGTTGCTCTCTATCTCCAGTGAATACTGTACAAGGAGTTGATTTAAGCTGCCTCCGAGGAGATTAAAGTGAGTGCCACGAGGACAATTAAAAATCACTAAAATCCACTTCTTGTAGAAGTACCCTTTGTGAGGGGTGTCTTTACGAAGGAATGACAGTCTGCTTTTCCTGATGTGTGGTCACCTAAAGTTAGGATAAGGATTTCAGTCCTCCTAGCCCTGAGTCTTTCTGAGGCGTTGTGTCTGCTGTGGTAGAAAATTGAGGTATAAATAAAAGGAGGGAGAGAAAAAGGCTTGATTCTGCAGTAAGAGGTTCAGTGCAGCTTAAAAGAATCTGAACTATAGTCCTGCTCTCCCCCAACCTCTCCCCTCCCCCCATTCCCTTTTTCCCCACCCCACCCCACATGCCAAGCCCAAGTTAGACCCAAGAACTCAAATCCCACTGCTGTGCTTTTCCCAAATCCCTCCTTTCTGGGCATCTAGGTACCTTCTTTCTCTGGATCGTTCCTTTATCTTTCCACAGTTTATTAGACATTAAACATTGTCATTGGAATTTAATTTTTAAAACTGGAAGCTACTTAGAAAACAGAGGCACTTTTAAAAAATGTGTTTTAAAACTACTTCCTCTCTATGATCCAGTCCATTGGGAACTCATTGCCTCCCTCTAGAGGGGAGGCAGTAAATAACTTGAATTGATAAGACATGGACAAGATTTTCAGTCATTGCTGTAGCTGGCCTCAGGCTCCTTTTGTGGAAAATAGAAGACAGTCATGGGTCCCATGGCCCATAGGGTCATTTACAATTTACTGAGCTCAGAGTATGTACTGAGTACAGCTTGTGCTCTAGGGATTCAAGCAATGAGAAGGGGGAGAGAAATCCTGTCAGGCAGCACTGAGTCAGGGTCTCTGGCATCTCCCTAACTCGGGTCTCCCAAGTGTGGCTCATAGCAGCGCAATAGGTCTGCATTGAGCTGGGCCTGCTGCACCAATGGAGCAGACAATGGGCACCTTCCTGAAGTTAAATTCTTTGTTCAAATATGAGCTGAGAGATTTATTCCTTCATAGTGTGGGCTGTTATGAGCACACCTGACTCAGACTTTCCAACAGCAAGATTTCTCTGACAGAGGCCCATGCAAGGCTTAGGCCTATGGGAAAGTGAGAGTTGAGAGTTGGTTTCATTTTCCACTGTGGAAGTTATATATATATATATATATATATATATATATATATATATATATATAGAGAGAGAGAGAGAGAGAGAGAGAGAGAGAGAGAGAGGGAAAGAGAGAGAGAGAGAGATTAAATGGTAGGGCCCAAGCTACTCCCCAATAACTACCTAACTTGGGACCTATCTAGAGCACTCTACATTCATTTATTCACGTACTTACTCACTTATCCATTTAAATGACAACTGTTCGCTTACTTTTTTACATTAGTAGTTTCCCATTGATGCTGCAGCAAATTTACTGAGTTAAAACCATTTCTATTCCTTTATAATTGTGGAGGTCAGAAGTCTGAAGTTGTGCTGCTGGCATTCTTTCTGCAATTTCAGGGAAGACCATTGCTCACCTTTTTCAGATTCCAGCATCCCTGGGCCTATGCTCTTTCCCTCCATCTTCAAAGTGCAGGACTCCAAGCTCTGGTTCCATTGTCATATCTCTTTTTTTCTGAGTTTCACCATCTCCCCTCCTTCTAGAAGAACCCTGTGACTACATTAGACCCACCCAGATAATCCAGGAAATTCTCCCCATGTCAAGATCCTCAATTTAATCTCATTTGCAAAGTTCCTTTTGCCTTATAAGGCAGCATTCACAGGTCTCTGGGATTGGGAGGTGAACGGGGGTCGGGGGGGGGGGGGGGGGGGGGGGGGGGGGGGGGGGGGGGTGGTGGTGGTGGTGGTGGTGGTGGTGGTGGTGGAGAGGAATTATTCTGTTGATGGCACTAAGTGACATATTCATCTAGCAGGCTGGCACCTAGCTAAGTGCTGGCATACCAGCCGCCTGCCTGACAGCCTTTCCTGATGCACTCAGTTGATAGGATGCTGGACAATAGGGAGAAAAGGGAAGTGATCAAATACTTTTGGAGACCCTGCCATCTGCCTCACACTTATTTTTTAATAATCCATCCATACCTAGCACCAAGGACAGTCTCATTTCATCGGGGTAATAAAACACCTCAAAAGATTGTGTGTAGAGGAGCCTGAATCACTAGAAACACCATCAAGTTCCCTTCTGCTTTATTCTTTCTCCAGGTTATTCTCTGTAGGTGGTGTGTTATATATTCTTGTCACCCAGATCACCATCTTATTTGGTCAAGTAAGTTAGGAAACATGTTAGGAAACAGAATCATAATTTTTTTAGATGTGAAAGGGGCCAATCAAGCACACATGAAATGGAGTGACAGAGGGCATCATTCCTCCAGCTTCCTCTGTGGCAATATTTAAACTCAGGCAGCCTGGCTGAGTCACCACGAATCCTAACACTGATGATGGGTTGCCCCTATAGTCCTTTTGTGTCTGTAGCTACCCTCTGTGCATCTCTGCTATAGCAGATACACTTCCTTTTGTCTCCCTTCTTCTCTGTGGAACATGAAGTGAACCCACATTGGCTAATTCATTTAGAAAGAAAGAAGTGAATGGGCAAGTGGAAACACTAACAGCTTCTGCTACTCACAGGACCTCAGAGGGTCACCCGGATTCCCTGGGTCCCTCGGTTTTCATATTTGTAAAAGATGAGGTTTGGGACTAGATTAGGGATCACAAACACAAATGCCCACAGTTGCCAAATAAAAGTGGGTCATGTAGCCCTAGCTGGTTTGTCTCAGTGGAAGGACTGAAGGGCTTGATCTCTGTCAAGGGCACATGTCCAGTTGTGGGCTTGATCCCCAGTGTGAGGTATGCAAAAGGCAGCCGATCAATGATTCTCTCTCATCATTGGTGTTTCTCTCTCTCTCTCTCTCTCTCTCTCTCTCTCTCTCTCTCTCTCTCTCTCTCTCTCTCTTTCTCTCTCTTTCTCTCTCTCTAATTGCCAAAAAGAAGTGGGTCAGGTCTGAGAAGAATCAAGTGTTCTCTTGGGGTTTGCCTTCTATTTTTCTACCGTAGATAAGAAAACAGATACAAAGATAGGTTTTTTATTTGTTTTTATTTGTTTTGTGTTTAATAAAATACAACATTCTTGCTTATTAAGTAGCAACCCATACTGGGTTTAATGCCAAAGGACAGTAGGGAGTGGTGGAAACTGAGGCAAACTGGGGAGTCACTGTCAGGCCTGCAGGCAGCAGTCCCAGCCCAGCTGCGGCAGAGTCAGATGCCCCAAAATGTGGACAGATGGCCACATGGTTCAACAGATGAAGTTCAGTTTGATGAGCAGTTTCTCAGTCTGCAAATAAGGCTTATTTTTTTTAATTTTTTTAAATTTAATTTTATTTATTTTTTTTGTGCACGGACTAAACAATGTGTTAGACGAAGGGCAACCTTCAGAAGAGAAATACAATTTCTAAGGTTTCTTCTTGCTCATAGAACTCTGGGATTTCAGTGCTCTTCTGCAATTCCATGAGAACTTGCTACATGAATGTGAAACAGAGTGCATCTGCCTGGAGTGCTGTGCCCACCACAAGCCAGCAAGCCAGCGTCGCTGAGCACCTCCATGTACAGTCATGCGCTAGTCACTTTACAAGTCTGAGCACTTGTCTTGTGACAGGAGCCCTTGGAACTAGTATTAGCATGGTCCTCATTTTACAGAAGAGGCGACTGAGGCTCAGAGAGGTTAAATTGCTTGTCCAAGTGCCCATTTCCACTTGAGCTCCTTTGCACCCTTTTAGCTGACTTGATGGGTTGCCATAAAAACCAAGCTCACTCTATCAGTCGCTGTCCCAGGAGAGAACAGAGAGGTAGGTAAGTGCTCGACAGTTTGCAGTGGTGTCCAAGTTTGCCTCTCTTCCTCTTTATTTCATCCTCGCGTGGTAGAGAGCCCTGAGCTGTGTGCTCCCTGAGCCCAGCTCCATCCTTTTTAATGACGGTCTCTGCTCAGTTATTGACACCGTGGCCTGCATTTAAAGCAATGTAATACTTAACACAAGTTATTTCCCTTTGAAGTGATCTAATTGAAAAGCAAAATGACTTTTCCCTGAAATGATTTCTTAAAAGTATTCTCAGATGTGATTAAGCAGTTGATACTTGTGGAAAGGGAACCTTTCTAGTTATCTTAAAATTTGTCAATCAGCAAATATTTATCCAGTTCCCTTTAAGTACACAAAAATGTGTGCCAGCCTGGGACCTTCCTTGAAGCCCAGGGCCTGCCTGTCAGAGATGCTGCTTCCTTCACGAATGATGATTCTTATCAGGGGCAGGACACGTTTGACTTCACAGGTTGTGACCCACAGGTTGAGAACTGCTGCTAGCAGGGTCACCAAAGGCCATCAGAAAACACAAATATTTACATTATGATTCATAACATTAGCAAAATTGCAGTTATGAAGTAGCAACACAAATAATTTTATGGTTGGGGGTCACCACAGCATGAGGAACTGTATTAAAGGGTCGAGGCATTAGAAAGGTTGAGAACCACTGCTTTAAGCAAACTAAAACCTTGAAGTGCACTAGAAAGAAAAGTTAGGGTTGAGAAGTTATATTAAACAATCAATTACAAAAGATACCTAAGGAAGTTCCCTTAAATAGCAAAATATCCCTGAAATATTTAAAGTGTGAGTTTCAAAAAAAAATAAATAAATAAAGTGTGAGTTTCCCCAGCTTCTAACATAGTAGCATATTTTTCATGAACACAAGTAAACGCAAGCAGACAAGTTCAGGGATTGAGGCCTTCAGGAGCTGTGAGGCTCCTGAGTTTGTTCTTGGTTGGTACCAGAACTGCCTGGGGGAACCCTGACACATTCCGCTGTCTGGGGACCTCCTTGAAGCTCCTGACTTAGAGTGATCTGTTTTGTTTTGTCATTTCCAAGTCTGAGTCATCTTCACCCCCTGTATTGGCAGCTGGCAGGCACTACACTACCTGTTCACTAACCAGCAATGCCCACTCATTGTGCAGAGGAGAAAGTGGAGGTGAAGGTAAGAGCCCAGTGCTCAGTCCAGGGCAGAACTGCATATGCATCTCTACAGCATCTGACTGCTTCTTACACACACAGTACAAGGCTCAGTAAGTGACCTTGTGGTTAGTTAGCCAAGAGGAGCAAAATCTTTAGAAGTCTTCAGAGAACTGGACTGTAACTTACCCAAGTTCGTCAGAAAAGTGCTTCCACTTTCTTTTTATACCTAAACAAAATGAGGTAAGCAAATGCAAATACATGGAACAGCAGTCAGGACTGCCAGTGAATGCACACAGCTAGAAAAATGATCTCACATTCTACTGTTTGCTGAGAGAGGAGCTAAGTCTTTGCACAGGGATTTATCAAATTAGAATACACACGAGAATATGCAAGTTTATTGAGTGCTTTTATTTTTTTATGTCTATGGCCTGTGATCTCAGGAAGTCTCAAGTGCCTTTGGTTCCGCTTTAAGAAAGTTGGCCTTTTACCTCGCTGACCCAGCTGAATAAAGCGGTGCCACCATCTTCCCCTCACCCCCCATAAAGAAAGAGATTTGGCCTTTCCTTTGAATTGCTGTGAACTTTGAATAGCTTCTGAGGGGGGTAATGGTAATAATGGGAGTATTTTTATTGTGTGTTAAGTTTTAAAGGGCAAAAGTGTTCCTTGAGGAAGCAGTGTTCTTCCTTCCTCTTTGTATTCTTCTTTTGGTTTTGTTTAAAGCAACAGCCTCTATTCAAATATGCTTAGGTAAAGAAGGCAGTGTCTGATGAAATTCAACACCACCAAAACCAGTGTCCTACCCAAAACACTTCTCTTCCCTTTGAAGTAATTCTGTAAGATGAATAATGATCATCCAACCTAGAGAAAGAGTTTTTTAGAATTACAGAAGTTTCCAAAACAGCCTCCTGTGGGTTCACCCACTTGTTATCACACCTGGACAAGGGGAAACATTCACCTCTAATTCCAAGGTCCTGTTCAATACTTGGGAAGGAATGGAGACATTTTAAATCCTACCAGTAAGAGTTTTGTTACTTAATTACTTACTGAGAATTTAGGACCCTTGGATTATTTGGGTTCTGACTCTATTTTCTCTTTCTCAATATCTGCCTTAATTCTCTGCTCAGACATGAATACTTGTTAGATGCTCTGACCTTGGACTGAACTCTTACCAAGTAAAAGCAGAAAAGAGTCTCCATGTTAAAACAAATGTAACCTCTGAATAAAATGGTGCCCTGGAAAAGCACCTCTTCAGACAGGGGAGCTGGGGTTCGCCCAGGAACAGGAACCACATGCCTCCACTCCGCTCGCAGCGGGCCAGACCACATCTGGGATATTCACATAGTGAGTGCCTCAGGTCAGGAGGTTCTGTGGGTTGACTCCAACCCAAGTTGCTTGTTAGTAAGTGGCTTGGGCAAATACTTGGGGCACTTCAGATCATTAACCAGGCATATCAGCTATTTCTTCCTCTTAGGAAACATACATTTGAACAGAGCAAAATCACAATGATATCAGTCCTTGAACTTTGATCCTATTTTCTTAACTGGCCTCAGGCTAGAAAACCATGATTTTCTTCCTTTCAGGACTTGGCTTATCAGTGCTTCATGAAATGGAGATAAAATAGTCCTTGGGGGAAAATGCACAATTTTCCTGAGATCTCCCCTATACAGTAACCTTTCAGCTATATCATCCTTATTGATTTTGTCTGCAGGGTGAGCCCAGCATGAGGATGAGGAGGAATCGCCAGGTGTGGGTGTGAGAAAAATGGTCCGGCCTGGCATCTGCTATCTGTATTCAAACCAGGGCAAGCTTCAGGTGTTCGCTGGCCTGACCGGCCTCCCTGAGGAGACAGAACCAGGCTTTTGCAGGCTTACAGCTGGTCCTGTACAGCAGGTTCGGACTTGGCAAAGTGGCCCTGTGCAAGAAGGAACCTTCTCCAGGGAACAAACCTAAGCAAGGGCTCAGACTCTGCTCAGGTCCTCAACCTACCTGCGCATCAACCCAGAACACTTCACAGAATCCCCAGAGCCGAGACTGTGCCCTGGCATGTTTAAAAATGTCCTCCAGGGAGTGTAAGATGTCATTAGGACTGAGGGTCAGTCAACACCATGCTCCTGAAAAGCTTCTTTAGCCAGCTCAGATATGTGGGGAAAGTACAGGAGAAGATTCTTAAAGAGGGTTGACTCACAGAGTGTAGGCGAATGGACATAGATGGAAATTCAATGATTTTTCCGTCTCATAGTACTTTGGCTGTTGCTAGAAGGGCAGTTATCTAATCTCAGGCCATCTAAGGCCATCCAGCTGTGCCAGTGACCAAGGTTGAGGATTTGCCCCAGGCACTGGGCTCTGTAAACTCCTCTGGCTCTCAAAGGGCGAAGATAGTTAAGAAGTTCATTGAACACATGTTGTTCCCTCCACCCCATGGTGGTCAGTCAGCAGCCATGCCTTCCAATACAAACGTAAGCAGTCTCTGTGTTCTCTTTTCTCCTCTGTAAGAGTGCATGTAGGTTAGGGATGGGAAGAAGCAACCTGAGGACAGGAACATTGTAGATCATTAAAAAGAATGCCATGACTCACTGTAGAGAGACTACACATGCCAGTTGGTAGCTGGAGAATGTGTGAAGGGGAAAGTAAGAAGTTCAGGGTCAGACAGACCTGGAAGTATATTCCAGTTTTCTCTCTCAATTCCTTTTGTTACCTTAGGCACATGAATCGGTTTGAGTTTCTCTTCTCTCTTCTCCATAGAGGCAAACTGAAAGGGCTGCTCTCTTCCAAGGGCTTCGGCAGACCTGATTTTATCTAACAATAGAGGCAGTGTATAATGTGCACAGCACAAGTTAAATAGTCAATGAACACCAGCTGGTACATATTATTATTACACATCTAGCCCTATCTATCGACTCAACTATCTTCTCTTTATACAAATTCTTCCTCTTACCCTGCCCCACTCTAGCCCACCCTGGCAGCTAGCACCATGGAAACTGCTAAAAATATAAATGTCTCAGAATTGGAGAAAATGACAAAACTATGAGAAATGTAGAGATGTCATGAGTGCTGACCCAGGGGTCAGCTCCCAGACAGGACTTTCTTTTGGGCGGTATCTTCTTCCACCGCACAATCTCGGCATCCTCGGACCCTATCTGCCAATATTTTCTCATTCAGATATGTTTCTTCAAAATTCCACCTATTTAAATGCAGCAATCCATGTAAGAAATAAAGAGCAGGGAAAATAAACACAACAGTTCCTGAAGAATATTTTGTTCAGCTTTTTTGTTGTTGTTGTTAAAATATTTATGAGGGGAAAAAATCAATTCCCAGCTGGGGCCTCTGTGTGGAGTCCCCATGTTCTCCCACATCTGCCTGGATTTTCCCTGGGGACTCAGTTTCCTCCCACATCCTCAGACTGTGCACCTGAGGAGAATGGATGTGTCAACATTGTCCCGGTCTGAGTGTGGGTGTGTGCGTGGCCCTGGGATGGAAGGGTGTCCTGTCCAGAGGGAGTCCTCCTTGTGCCTGAGCCACCTGGAGAGGCTCTGCTGCCTGCAACCCTGAGCTGGAATAACTGGGTGAGACAATAATTATCTTACTGTTTTTATTAACATTGCTTACATGTATATAGAGGTCATGTCTATCTCAATGTTTAATATTAGAAGTGTTTTGAGGTATTCATTTAGTTTATTGGTGTTTTTGCAACCAAAAATATGCTATAGTAACTTAACTCTTGTTTATATCAATTTGCCTGTGATAAAGTTGGTTTTATTTTCCATCATTTCACTTAAAAGTCACAGGTTCCCAAAACCTATTCTTAAGGGAAGGTCATTCATATGTTAGTGTGAGACGCAAACTCATCTCTAAAAACTGGAATTTAGGATGTGGGATGTGGAGGGGAATGAGACACGAAAATAATTTTCCTCATGTTATTCAGGAGCTTACAATCCTCTGTGCTGATGAAATAAGTCTGGCTGAGACTTCACCTTGAACAAGGGTACCAGGGAAGGAAGAGGTGTCAAGAAGTAGCATTTGGATAGAGAAGGGAAGAGAAAGCCAGCAAATACGATGGGCAGATTACAGCCATCATCATGCCTATGGTTTGCCCAGTGCTATGTGCATCCGAAAGGAGAGAAAAACCTCTGCTCCTCCTTCTCCTGCCCTCACGCTCCCAGGACCCAGACCCAGGCTGGGACCAGCATAGTAACTGAAGGCTCAATAGGCTAGCTCTTGCCATTTCCTGCACGCCTTCTGTGGGTGCACCATGTGGCAAAGGGACATTGCGGAGGCCCTTTGCAAGCCCATTGAATTAGGGTCCTGTAATGGCTTGTTTTCTGCCCTCATCTGCTAGGGGTGTCGAACTCAATCAGAGAAGGGGCCAAAATCTAAAATCCAGCCTAAATCGCGGGCCAAATGGTTTACTGAACAGTCATAAACTGTCATTGTGATGGAAACGCAGCGGAGTGCAGTGATGACAGCGCGGTGCGGGCCACATTGCAAGGCCTGGTGGGACGGATTTGGCCCGCGGGCCTTGTGTTTGATACATGTGGCAAACGAACAAGCAAAGACTGATGGTCATTCATGATGATCCATTGTTTTGTAAATATATCAAAGAATAAGTTTGCCACTCCACCCCCTCCAATAAAGTTGGCTTCTACACTAAGTTAATAAATTAGCATGGTAACTTCATTTCTCTCCATTAGAGCTAAGCCTGTAGCTTAGACTGAATTAGGAAGCCGCTACTGTAATTATAAGTGATGATCTGAAAACAATCCCACTGCAAGCCTTCTCCTCAGTTTCATTTAGTACGTGAATTGTAAATATATCCTGAAGATACAAATTAGGCTGCATGTCTCTAGAGTAATTATATTTAATTTTTTCTAATCCTTCTATTATTGTATTTTTCTTCTCTTTGGCTACTTATTTCCTTTTTTTTTTTTTTCTTTTCTTTTTCTTTTCTCCTGAGCATTGCATAATCACCATTGGAGAACTGGTAGTGAAAATTGCCACAAGAAAAATTAATATGTCTTACGGTTTACACTTGCACATTATCTCATTTGATCCCCGCATTAACCTTTCCTGACAGGAAGGGCAGGAAGGGCAGCTTCGCTTTGCAGGTGGAGAAGCTGTGTCCCAGCAGCAGCAAACTTTATGACCATCGTGCAGTGTCAGGTCACAGCGGGCTTGGCCTTTTGAAAGTTCCAAGTCCCGTAGTCTTGCAGGGGGAGCACGAATTAGTCCATTCTATACCAGGGGTTCTCCAATCTGGCCAGGCCTTGGAATCATCTGGAGATGATAAGGGTTCCACCCAGGGTTCCACCCAGGATTCTGATGTCATGGTCTGGGGTGTGGCATGGTCATGAGGATTTAAAAAATCTCCACAGGTCACGTTTAATGTGCAGCCTTGTTCGAGGTCCACCGCACTACAAGGTTTTAGAGTGACCTGCCTTTCTTTTCTTGCTCAGCCTCCTAAAGCTCCCTGTGGTCAGCGTCTTGGATTGATTGACCTACCACCAGCATTGCCCCCAGAGTAGCCAACCTGGTACCTTGTTTAGAAGACACATTGAACTTCAGTTGAGTTAGTCCTTGAAAGACAGTTAAATTCACGTAAATGGAAAGGTCCTTTGGTTCTATGCAGGCATCTTCAAACTACGGCCCGCGGGCCACATGCGGCCCGCAGAGGAGTCTGATCCGGCCCGCCAGGTTTTTTGGGCAGTGAGCGCAGCCAAGGTGTTACAGTAGGAATTAGTAGTTCATATAGTTGGCCCTCCAGCTCTCTGAGGGACCGTGATCTGGCCCCCACTTTAAAAAGTTTGAGGATGCCTGTATGAGTTCTCTGATGAGAGACCACCAAGGAGTAGAGATATCCCACTGAGGAACAGCAAAAGATTATGGGTACTCAGGTGAGGAAGTCAGAGGGTTATTATGGGAACCCCTTTCATGTCCTGCATGGTTCAGGGTTCCGGTTCAGGGTTCTGGTTCTGGAGAAGGGCCACACACAAATTAAAGAGAAACTAGAAGAAATTTAATTTGGCGATATGGGGAGCCAGGTGAGAGCCCACCTCTAATAGGAGGACAGCTGCTAGGCTCTGGCCTTGCCATCCCTTTTATTGAGACTATGCGATACACCCATTACCCTTAAGCAGGGTTGGGATACACCCATAGCCCTTAGGCAGGTAATAAGGAGCTTATCATATCAATAATGATTTACATGATTACAAGATGGGGAGTTGCCTCAATTACCATTGTCTCAATTAGATAGGGGGTGGTTGCCTCTGTCCTTTCAGAGCTTCAAGGTTGACCAGCCTTTTACATCTTTCTATTAGTGAGACATGATTGGTTTCCGGCAGGTTATGGGAAACTTAAAAAGCTTTAAGTTTCCTGAGTGAGTCTCTCACAGCTGTGAAATGTCGGTGGATTTGCTATACGCTCAGGGCCTGGGGGCCTCACTCCAGCCATTTTCAGCCCAGGGGTTAGTGGTGATCACCTTGCTGAGGAGGCTCTGGTCAGCTGGGCAGACTGTTGGGGGAACATGTAGACGTGGGGAAGGTCAGTGAGTCATGCAGGAACATGCTGGAGCAGAGGGCCCTGGTTCAGAGACCCGGACAGGGCAGGCCAAGGACAGTGGAGGCGCCTGAAGAAATGGCAGTGCTGAGGAAGCCTGGCTGGCAGGAGGGCGTGGCTGCAAGTGAAACAATTTCAGTTGCATAAATAGGAGTGAAACATGGGCACAAAGGAAACAAGACATTCTCAGTTTACCCTAATGAGTGTTGTCTATTAACTGTGCTTGAGGACTATTTTCCTTTTTAAAAATTAGAACAATTAGCAAGTTTTAGAAACTGACCAGACTGTCTTTGTCCTTGCATCCTGAAAACCAGGCCCTGGGAAGATAGTGTGAGAGCGGCAGAGAGGGAGTGGGCTGCCTTGCGCCACAGCTGGTTCTCAGGGTGAACTCACCATCAAGCCATGACTTGTTCCACAGTGAGCATTCTGCTCAGTTTTCACAGGCACTGAGCTCAGCTGACTTTGCCCAGATTTACCCAAGGCCTGAGTGAGAGAGCCTTTCACTGGATGCTGTGTCTGACTCTGCTACCTGGGCCTGGGGTGGTTCCGGGCAAAGTCAGCTGAGCTCAGTCCCCATGAAAACTGAGCAGGATCCTTACTGCATAACGGTAGTCATGGTCGGAGGGCTGCAGGGCTAGTGTTTAGTGACAGTAACAGAAAGTCTATACAGTGATCATCTGGTATGTTGGACTTGAGCACTACTTGGAAGGGGCAGACACTCTCATAGTTTATTAGGGAGGCCAAGAGCATAGGCCAGTGGTTAGCAAACTGAGGCTTGTGAGCCACATGCGGCTCTTTGGCCCCTTGAATGTGACTCTTCCAGAAAATACCATGGCCTGGGCGAGTCTATTTTGAAGAAGTGGCATTAGAAGAAGTTTAAGTTTAAAAATTTCGGCTCTCAAAAGAAATTTCAATTGTTGTACTGTTGATACTTGGCTCTGTTGATGAGTTTTCTGACCACTGGTCTAGGCCCTGTTACCAGCTGCTCATTGTCATGTTGCTGGGTGTGAGGCGGCCAGCCCCTGCTTCCTGTGGGTTTCCGAGTAAAGGTTTGTAGTGACACATGAGTGTCAGTCACTGTGTCGAGATGAGCAAGTCTTAGTGCTCAGAAGGAGAAAAGTTACCTCCAGTATCAGCCACCTCATGCTGCAGGCAAGGAAACAGTGTCACAGGAAACCCAGGGGTTTGCTAAGGCTGCACTGACCGTGAATGGCAGACCTGGAAGGAGAAACCAGGTCAGTGGCTGGTTTTGTGTTTCCCCTCTTCCTGTGGCTGCAGAGTGGCTTAGCACCAAGATGGCTGGTGGAGGGATCTAGACGACTGTTGGTCGGAGGAAGTTGGAAGAAATCTGGGAGGGACTATTGTCTCAGGTATCACAATGTATTCTTTAAATGCACAGAGGTTTTGCGTGAAGAAATGGTTACTCAAGTTTTTGAGTAACTTTCCTGACCTCTCTGACGATCAGTAGAACCATACTTATTTCTGATTTCTCTGAATTTCCTTCCCTCCCTTGCCCGATGAACCACCGGCAGGGCTGCAGGTGTCTGCAGAGCACTCCTTGCCTCTCTGCTCCCACTGTGGCTAAGAGTGGTTTGTCAGAATGTACATCCCACTAGTGACAAAGAATCACCTAAAGTGTTAGCTTCCCACCGCTTCCAGGGGATAAGGATAAAAATAATAGTTCTAATGTCAAAAAGCACACCAGGACAGAATTGCTGGTGAAATGTCTCCAGTAAAAATCTCAAATAATGGAGCTCTGCTTCGTGCACTGACTTGTGTCTGACTAGAGAGAGCAGGCATTATGCAAATTGTACTAGGAAAAAAGGTCATATTCTTGCTTTAGCTCTAAAGTTCCAGTGCACATAGGTGAAGCTTTCCTCTGTTCTGACATGCACCCCCAAGAGAATTAACAAGATAATCCATCCCTGACTTTCCAAGTACAAGGAATGTACCTCATTAGAGCTCTGCTTTTAGGTAACCCAGAGGTGGGAGGTGGGAGGAATGGGACACCTTGATTAGGAGGGGGCCTGCCAGTCTCCAGAAGTCTCCAGGGCATTTTAGGAGAGACAACTTTATGGCTTCAAAGGCCATGCATCCCTGTGAGACATGCATGTGGTGGGATGGTGGTTAAAGGAGAAGCATGCAAAATTTCATGTTCTAGGTAGGAGTGGAAGTCAGATTAATGCTGCATTTGCCTTTCATGCAAAAATCCTAATAATCCATGGTATTATGTTTATCATACTGAAATAACTTGCTTAAAAATGGTTTTCTGTTAAAAGTGCTTAAGAATACATAGTTCAGGGTTAAGCTTACTTACCGTGTCATTGGAGGTAAAGGAAGATAATATCTCTCATTCAGCATTGCCATATTCTGCAACACTGGACATCTGCTGAGCACCTTCTGCTTGTGCAGGGTGTGGTGAAGAGGACAAGACATAGAAGCACTGCTCTTGTCCATGGGGTCTTATGTTGGAGCTGAGGCCTGGGGAACTGCACACGATGTCTGTTTACTGAATTCGGCATGACTAGTGGCTTCTCCATATGAACTAATGATTATTATTATTATTATTGCATTTGTATTGTGACACTTAAATAACTATCTTAGCAGAGGCAATTTTCGGCCAATTCAGTTCAGTTTAACAAATAAGGAACATACATAGATATAAGTATTTCTTTGACAGGAATTATATGTATTCAAACACACACACAAACACACACACTCTATTGATAGTAGTCTATAGTATAGTATCTGATATCTGACTATATAATAGTACTGACCCATATTTTCTGAAAAAAAAATTGCAAACATTGGTCATTTGACAATGTATATTTATGAAGATGGTGAAATAGAAAATTTTAAAAGGCTTAAATTTACTTTAAATTAAAATTTGTGCAGGAATCTCAGACATATGCCTATTGTGAATGTATGAAAAGGCATGAGTCCAGGTAGCTCAGTTTGTTGAAGTGTTGTTCCAGTATGTCAAAATTGCAGGTTTGATCCCAAAGAATCAACCAATGAATTCATGAATAAGTG
Organism: Pipistrellus kuhlii; assembly: GCF_014108245.1. Taxonomy (NCBI): domain Eukaryota; kingdom Metazoa; phylum Chordata; class Mammalia; order Chiroptera; family Vespertilionidae; genus Pipistrellus; species Pipistrellus kuhlii. The sequence continues at coordinate 69,245,702 of NW_023425573.1, forward strand.
AAACAACAAAATGATCTCCCTCTCCCTCTACTTCTCCTCCTCTCTCTCTCCACTTCTCTCTCAAATCAATAATTTTAAAAGGCAACAGTAAATATACCCACCCACCTACCACTAACTAGTCAATAGCTGAATTATTGGTTTGTTTGGGATGGCCACCCTTAATCTATGAGCCTTCCCTCTGGGGCTCTCTGGCTTCCTGACCAATGAATTCTTTCAGAAAATTAGACAGGGGGAAAAAAGAAGGGAGAAGGAAAGAGAGAGAATTTGAATGCAAATTTTGACATTAATTTATGGGTTATTTTTAATGACTTCAAGTGTTTAAGTGTAACCACTAACCACTGAAATTTTTCATCTACATGACTTTCTTACTGTTTTTAGTTCATTTCTGCTCATGTTGCATTTAGACAGCCATCCATGGGCTACAAGGACATCATTTCTATTGCTAATCTTAAATGTCCAGGCACCCAGAACATGCCTTGGTGGGAAATTACACCTCACTTTTTCACACCGTTCCATTCCACAGTGGAGTTTCCCTTTGTATAAAGTGCCTTTAGAATTGAACTTTTGGTAAGGAAATAAATGTTGCTGATAGATGAAACAGGCAATAAAAACATCATCTGAAAATTTATTAATGTAACTTTACAGAGATGTTCAATATGGACAATAGTCTCTGATGCCGAGGAGTGTTTTGAGTGAAGAATAATAGGAAGTAGATGTGAATTGATATGCGAATGGTCGTGACTTCATATTAGAGACATAAAGAAAACACTTTGTTCTCTTATCCATCATACACATTTAATCTTGGGGATTTTACTGTGTGCTTAGTTCACTTTGTAAGTCAAATCCAGGGATGAAAAAGAAGAGTTTTATATGTTTGCCTGACAGTAGTAATCTTAAACTGTGAACAAATTGGGATGTTCTTTTAAAATCCTGTGATTTATCTGACGCTATTTTCCCCCTTAAAATTTAGTATGCCAGTGCTGAACAAAGGCTGCCGGTGATCCCTGGGAATGTTTTTATGGCATTTTTCGAAGTGCTATCTAAAGTGACAATATATTCTGTGCACCCTCCCCGGCACCAGAAAACAAATGAGTAAATAAATCACAGAAGCTGACACCACTGGGGCTCACTGTCAGCCAGACGCCAGCCTCTGAATTTCCATTCAGCTTATATTATAATACGGTGTGTGTGTTTATGTGTGTGTGTGTGTGTGTGTATGGGTGTGTGTGTTTTGAACTAATTGAATCATCATTAACTATGAAGTGGTTGTGCTTGAAAAACCTAATCTGCTGATAGTCATCTGAGGCCAGAGGTGGCATCTCTAATAAAATCAGCCACTCCCTGGAGGTGGCCCTGGAGCCCAGGAGCTGTCAGCAGCACTGTTCACAGCTGAATGAAGATTGCAGACCCTTGATAGAACCCTCACTAAGGGCATCTGTGTTTAGGAAAATTGAAAGAAGTGACTGAGCTTGTGGAAAGAGCGTGACATTGGAAATCAGAACTGAATTCGAATTTTGGCCTCTGCCACTTCCTTTTGATGGGTCACTTAACTCATTAGGACCTGTTTTCTCTTTCTTTTCATTAAAGTATAGTAGATGTATGATATATGAGTTTCAGGTGCACAACATATTGAGTTGGCATTTATATACTTTATGATGTGGTTACCAGAGAAGTCTGGTAACCATGTGTCACTGTGCAAAGTTATTATGATATTCCCTGTGCTGTACATTACATCCTGTGACTCGTGTGTTCTATAACTGAACAAAGCCATTGCTTATCTCTAAAGGGAGTCTAAAATATTTATCCTCTGTGAATGTGTAAGTGATCTATATGAGGTGGTTTGATTTAACTCCAAGGTATTATACAAATATTAGATGGTATTTCTTCTTTTTTGTGTTTTGAGAAGAACTTAGCATTTCCTGCTACCACCAGCACAATCTCTGCCTTATGTGCTCATTCCCAAATCATAGCTTTGTATATTTTTACTATAAATTACTAGGTGGGTTTAAAAAATGAGTAAATAGTCAAAATGAAACTTATATACTAACTTCTGTGACTTTCTGAAGGTGGATGTCTCTTCATATTGCTATGATTTCATGTTGCTGTCTTTAGTCAGACAACTACATGTTCCTGAGGTAGTTTTTTTTGGTTTGGTTTGTTTTGTTTATTTGTTTCTTTTTTGTCTTTTACTGAGCAGTTGTAAGAGGAAAGGGCAGTCCCATTAGAAATGAATGCATGAGCTTGACCAGAGCATAGCTGTCAGCAGCAGCTTACATGCAGTGCTTCTACATGCAGGCATCATGTTTGCATCAGCTACAATGATGAAATAGACCAGTGAATTCTCTTTATTTCCATAAAGCCTTGCCACCAGGAGGTACTTAAGAATTATTCCTCCCATAAGCAAATGCCTTCAGAGGGACTCTTGTTGGCACCATTTCCTGTGAGTGTTGGGAGTATGTTTTACTAAATTCTTGCTTGTTCAATCTGGCTCATCAGGCCTTTTTAGGTGACTTCTATCATAGGGCCCAAGCAAAGTACAGCAAAAAGAGGGAAGGTTTTTTGTTTGTTTGTTTGTTTTTGTTGTTATATAAAGAGAGAGAGAAAGAGAGAGAGAGAGAGAGAGAGAGAGAGAGAGAGAGAGAGAGAGAGAGAGAGAGAGTATGATTTTATTAGGCATGCCTTCTAGGCAGGTCTAACTTTCCTGCCACTCTGCATTGAATCCTGGAACTTCAGCACTGTTTTAAATACTTTTTTACAGATGATCAAAACTGTGTAAATTTGAGTTAGTCTCTTTTTATGGGTTTTCTTCACAAATGAAGAAATTGAAGAAGGTGGAGGTCAGGTAGCTTGGCTAAAATCACACAGCTGGTTAGTGGCAGAGCTAAAACTGGAATGTAGATTTTTTATTACTACTTGTTCTAACAGTTGATGAAAAGGGGTTTGTGTTCCCACCTGGTCAAGAATAGTTCACAGTGAGACAGAACTTCAGGAACCTCAACAAACAGATGACATGACTCTCCCATTACCCTATCCAGTGAAATGCCAAGGTCTGTCCCAAGGTGACATGTGGTCTTTCCCTTCTGTGCTAACTTGGGAATCTTCCATTTTTCTCACACTATTGCGCTCAGACCTGGTGCCATCCCCCAGGCCCCCACATTGAGATCCTGGCAACCACACACACACCCAGGGGGGCTGAGCATGGGGCAGGGAAAGGGGGGGAAGGGCAAGAATCTTTCAACTTATTTATTACTTTTCTTATTGAAACTGTGAGCCCATATCATGACAACCAATTGCCACATTCTACCTCATTAGGACACTGCTGGGCAGATTCCTCCTATTTTTTATAAAATATAAAGGATAAGCAAGCATTGTTTATAAGTTAGGAAGGCTTTCCAAGCAGAAAAACTGGTTTCCTCCCATTTTACACACACAGAACCTCAGCGACTTTTGCAGTAGAAGCCATTAAGAGTGGCTACAAACTGAGAGTTCCATCAGCTTCCTTGAAAGGGCCATATGTGGTGGGCATTGGGCCTTCAGAACTCAGAGGTTGTCCAGGGGTCTCTTATCACACCACCATAGACTAGCTTCTATTGTGCATATCAACAGCCAGTGTCTATTACTGAAGCAGCGCTTAGCAAGCAAGCTTTGGGTGGTGTGCCTCAGCTTGCTTGACTTACAACTAGAGTCCCAATGTACTATGAATAGCCACCCCCTTTACTCTCCAGTGATTTGAATGATTAATAATTATCTGTTCATTTACTTATTTACTATAAAAATCAGATCAAAGGTATGACCTCAAAAACTTGCCTAAAGTGAAAGTGACTCATGTTCTGTGCTGGCACGTCTTTATCCAGAGGCCCTTAAACTTCTATATGGCTTAGAATTACCCGGGGTTTTCTGAAACTAGAGAGTCCATGTTCCAGGCTTAAATACTGTGATTTGCTAGGGCCACAGTTGGCCAAGGTATTCCAGTTTTAAGCAAGCAACACAACTGCCCTTTCCTTACTCTGTGGACTTTGATACCAGGGACTGGGCCCACTCTATGAACAACAGTGACCTAAGGAAATGTTGATTTATTTGTCATTCTGGAGGAACTGCATACTAATGACTCAAAATTAAAAGATGATTTGCAAATTATGACATCTCATTCTGTGAGCTTGTCATTGTCCAGTCAACTCCTGCTTAGCATCTTATTTTTTACACATCTCTGTTAACCTCCCTTCAACTTGTTCTCCAGACTGTACCAGAGTGCGCTTTCAGACCCAAGTCCTACAGTTATCTCACACACACAGACACACACACACACACACACACACACACACACACACACACACACAGTTGAAAATGTTAATGGCTTCCCATTGCCTGTAGGGCCAAGGCAAAATTCCTGGACTTGTTGGCTAGCCCCATCAGCCCACCCAGCCTCATTTCCCTCCCCAGCTACACAAAGCTCAGATGGTTTAAATTCCCCTACCTCCCTCCACTTCAAGGGCATTTCCTACTTAACTTTCCTGATATTAACTGTGGACATTTGTTTCCTGACCTCTCTTCTGTATCCCTCTAGTATTGATCCTTGAATCTCCTGAAAACTCTTTTTTATATTTGACTATTTATACAGAAGGTCCTTGGGTTACGTCAGAAATCTGTTCCTATGGTGCGACATAATGTGATTTTTGCCATAAGCACATACACCACTCACATGGAGCACATACACAGCAGTAATGAAGTGAAACAGTAAAAAAAAAAAATTAAAAGAAAGATAACAATTCCTGACCTTTTCTTGTGGTAAATAACAAAATAAACAAACAACAACAACAACAAAAAACCATAAAGCACATATATCCATACATTGAAATGACAGAACTTTTATTTATTTATAAATACTCTAAATGGGAAGTTGCAACGTAACCATGAAATGTCATACCTCAAGTCTAACGTAACATGAGGACTGCCTGTATTTGACTATTTTCTGTCTCCTTCTATATGACCTTGAGCTTCATGAGAACAATGTCTACCTGTGTTTTTAATCACATTTGTATGCTAGGCATCTTCCATTTGGAGCTGCTCAGTAAATATTTGTTGGATGGATTAATTGATTAATTATAAATTAAGATGGCCTCATGAAACCTCCCATGAATCCCCTTAATTGCTGGGCTGAGAAAGATTGTGAACAGAAGATGAACAAGACCCTTTTGGGGAAGGGCATTTTGATAATCTCCCTCCACGACTGACTAAACACTGTCTGGCCATCAGTGAAGAGTTCTGTGGCCTGCTCTTTGAACTAACTAGCTCCCTGGATGGTCATCTGTCTGAGTTGAACAGATGCAGTCCAGTGCTCTGTGTGGATTGATCCTATTTTACATAGGCCTGATCGTGCTGTGCTGACTGTGAGAGAACAAGGTGAATTACCGCCCTGGTCCGCTTAGAGAAACGTACAGCTCTGAGGATTGCTTTATGCTCCACCAAGGCCAAGTTTGATTTAAACCCTTGGATGCTCACTGAGCTCCTCAGTCTTGAGCTTTCTTTACACCAGCTGGTATTTGTCAAGGTAAACAAGCACATGGTATCAACCATATATGAAATATGTGTGTAGTGAAACTTATGTGGTGGCCTCACTTTTATAAACTTCACTGCTGATGGAAGTGCATAAAGACCTAAAACACGAAAACAGGTCACCTCTGGTGTCAACTTACTCTCTTCATAGTGTGGCAATTTCAGAAGTGAACTTGACTTATTTTTCTTGTGTCTAGCTGGGAGGTTCATAAGGAAAATATATTTTATTCAAAAATAAGTTTCTGACCTCTTTCTTGCTCTCTCTTTTTATCATATATATCAAAGGAATTAAATTTTTGATTAAAAAAATTCTAGGTTACTTACATGTGGTTAGAAAGTGGCTTTGTAGTATAGCTTGATATCTGGTATTGTGATCCCTCCAACTGTGTTCTTTTTCTCAGAATTGCTGTAGTTATTTTGGTCTTTTTTTTATTCAATATTAATTTTTTGAGAGTTTGTTCTAGGTCTGTAAAATATGTCATTGGTATTTTAATGGGGAGTGCATTGAATCTATAGATTGCTTTGGGTAATAGGGACATTTTAATGATATTGATTCTACAAATCCATGAATATGGTGTATTCTTCCACTTCTTTATATCTTCTTCTATCTCCTTTATCAATGTCTTGTAGTTTTCTGAGTACAGGTCTTTTACCTCCCTAGTTAAATTTATTCCTATGTATCTTATTTTTTTTGTTGCAATGGTAAATGGGATTGTTTTTCTAGTTTCTAATTCTTTGAGTTGATAATTGGAGTATAAAACCCATTGATTTCTGTGTGTTAATTTTGTATCCTGCTACATTGCCAAATCATTTATTAAATTAACTCGTTTTTTGATGGAGTCTTTAGGATTTTCTATGTACAATATTATGTCATCAGTGATTAATGACAGTTTTACTTCTTTTCAAATTTGGATGCCTTTTATTTTTTCTTCTTGTCTGATCACTATGGCTAGCACTTCTAGTACTATGTCAAACAGGAGTGGTGAAAGTGGGCATCCTGTCTTGTTCATGTTCTTAGGAGAAATTGTTTTATTTTTTGGCTATTGAGTATGATGTTTGAATGTATGTTTGTCATATAAGGCTTTTATTATATTGTGGCCACACTTACAGCGTGGTCCTGTGACCTGTGGTTGGGTCCACTGGGTTGCACTGGATGATCTGTCCTGTGCCAGGTGTTGAGTGTGTACCAGCTGATGCCTCTGTCTGGGCGGGTATGGAGGGCACGCCTGGGCTGTGGCTCTGCACTGGGGTTCATGTTGGGCTGGGCAGGGGTACCCCTGGCTTGTACTCAACAGCATGAGGACTTGAAGTGCAGGATCCTAGGGCACTGGGTCTGGGCTCTGGTAAGAAGGCACAGCTCAGGAAATCCCTTTGGCTTACATTCACTGTAGACATCTGGGAATCATGGGGTGGTACTTCACTGTTCACTGTCAGGGCATGGTAGTGGTTTCACGTGAGTTATGGCTGGCAAGCAGCTCCCTGCACCAGTCTGGGTGTGGTGTCCGAGGTCAATCTGGTGATTGGTGTGACTGTGTTCCTGGCATCCTTTACTCCACTCTACAGGATGGCGTGGGCTCTGTGCCAAAGCCACCACGGTCTAGGAGTGCCCGCTGCAGTAGAAGGAGCTCACTATCTAGAAGAACCCAATCAGTCCCCGGGTCTCCTGGGTTATCTAACTCTCCCTCACTCACCACAAACACACACCACATGTCTACACATGCCCCTCTCACTCCTATACTCTGTCACACCCTCTCCTTCCCTGCCATTCTGTCAACCGCCATGTTCCCAAGCCTCAGTTTTCTCTTTGAACAAAAGGCCCACCCTTCACCTGGCTAGCTGGCCAACCTGCATCACTCTGCCAAAACCAGAGTCACGCTCCAGGTCCGTGAAATACCAGCTCATAGCCTGCATTGGCAACTCCTCCTTCGAAGGATGTAAAATGGCTTTTGTGTTTTCTGTAATCTCAGTACTCATACTTAATCTATTTTATTCTGAATCATTTCCAGTTTTTTCATATAATATTTAGGCACCATGTCTAGACACTTTAGATATATGTGTGTATTTGTGTTTAGTAAATTCTTGTTATCTGTAGATGCTATATTTGTGAATTCATCTACCTCCTAAATTTATTTTCACTCCCCAAAATCAACACTTGCCTGATGACATGTTTATATACTTCATCATGTATCTTTAAAAAAATAAGTTAAATATTTTTGAAACCTCCAAAGCATCTTCGTGAGCAGTTTGAAAGCCAGTTCTTGTTTTCCTCTATGCTAATATTATTTTCTAAGTAGATTGTATAATGCCTAGAGGTTAAGGATCTTATCTCTTTTGCTTCTGTATTTGCAAATGATCTTAGGTCAGTGCTGAATATAAAGGAGTCACTGATCATTGATAATTCCTTTAGCCCCGTGGTTGGCAAACTGCGGCTCTCGAGCCACATGCAGCTCTTTGGCCCCTTGAGTGTGGCTCTTCCACAAAATACCATAGCATGGGCAAGTCTACTTTGAAGAAGTGGTATTAGAAGAAGTTTAAGTTTAAAAAATTGGGCTCTCAAAAGAAATTTCAGTCGTTGTTCTGTTGATATTTGGCTCTGTTGACTAATGAATTTGCCAACCACTGCTTTAGCCCACAATTGTCATCCAGCTGTGGATTTAATAAGGATTTCTGCAGCATCGTGGTAAAAATCAGTGTAATGATGTTTGGTAGCATCAGGGTCTGGATGTACCTACAAAATGGATGACATTTTTTCCCCATATGATATTCTCTTGACATTTCTTTTTTCCCTTGAAAACAAGAGCCAGTGGTAAGGCTCAGATTAACACTTCTCAGCTTCCCAAAACTGCCAGGGACAAGGTTGAGTGAGGTGCTTCCAGCAGGGAGGTAAGACAAGATAATCACACTTTCTGTCTGCCTTAAGGCTGTACTATGTATCCTGAAGTGCTAGAAAAGGGACAAAGGGGTCCTTAAGAGCTGTGTCATTACTAAGACAAAGATACTCATTGGTTTCCACATAGAATTCTGATTTCTAAGAATTCACTAGCACACTGATTTTTCTCGAATATTCCCCTTAAGTTAATTAAATGGCTTTCTGTCCAATGAATTTAATAATTCTTTTTTGAGGAGCTCAGATGTTCAGAAATCAAGGAATGAAGGTTGATTTATCCATGCCCAGCATAAAGCACAGCTGAGTTCCATGGTGCGAATAGAAATGGATTAACTGCAGGACTCCACGGCTTTGTTGGTGAGGCCACTTCCCTGGCTGGGCAGAGGGTGAACGTATTCAGAGGTGGTGACCCAATGGCTTGGACCTTCCAGGATTCATTAAACAATGGTCACTAACATAAGCACACTCAGAATTTGTTTAGCAAAACAAGTCTCTACCTCAGCCACAGAAAGAATACAAAAGCAATAGGGAGATTTCATAATGTCCAACCATAGACTCGTGCTTATCTGTCAGCGGGGTTATTGCCAACAAGGATTCTCTGTTGCTCCAGGAAACGCTGTCAGAAGATGAGAGAAAACACAAAGAAGCTTTGGAAGATCTTCACATGGCAGTCGATGAAGACTCCAGGAGCGAGAGCAGCAGTGCAGACGAGGGCAAAGAGAAGACCAAACTGCTGTTGGAAAGGCTCAAAGCTCTAGAGGTAAGAAATGAGACCACTTTTACACATTTAAAGAAAAATAGTGCTCTGCTTCTTTTATTGACACTGGTTTTGAATGAGTATAAACATTCCCTTCTCAATTCTGAGTTCCCTACACTAATAGGATCCAGTCTCTCCCATTGTGATTCCTCTGTCAGTGATTAGCTGTCATCATCTGCAGACTCCTGGCCTAGTGACTGAGATTGCATTGCCTTACAAAGAGTGCACTGGACAATGATTCACTTTAGATTCGATTCAGCCTTCACACTGGATCAGGTGCCCTAATATAAAAGGAAGAGACTTTTCAATATTTCACTTCATTTACCCAATACCTAATGTAATGAATGAATGAGTGAGTGAATTAATAAGTGTCCAATACTATGTAAGGATGATTGTAAAAGAAAAAAAATTTAAGCAGAACCATTATTTCCCCCCCCCCAAAAAATATGCAGAAGTTCACTATGTAAAACATGAAAGTAGGGATGAAAAATTAGCTAATGGGTGCTTGAGGGAGGTTTTTGAACCCTGACAATCCTCCAAAACACGTTTGAAAATGCTGGGCTATTGTTTAATGGCATTTGACTTCACTTTAAGTCTTAATTCCTAAATGTGTATTGCAGTCCTCAAAGAACATTTCAGGTATCAGGTCTTGGTAGGGATTATACAGCTGAAAGGTTCAGTAAAGATGCATTTTTCTATGAGCAGGCTCATATTCTTTTAATGAGCTTTCTTTTAGCATGTAGAACTGAGACATAATTACTTTTAAGCAAAGACTATGGGTAGCCCATCTCTTCTTAAACTAGAAACAAGAGGCCTTCAGAATCCCCAAAATGTAGTTCTCCGGTTGGGTCTGCAGAATTCTGGAATCTCCAGGAAGGTGAGGAAATAAGATTGGAGACATCTTGTTTTCTATGGTTGGTTCCTGAAATCTTGTCTTGAATCCATCACATATTCTACAGTGGGCATCCTGCTCTCTTCACTCCAATTTCCTCGGCAATTGTAAAGCAAAATTGTTAAGAGTATGGACTTTGGAACCAGATTCCCAGGGTTTGGTTTGAATTCCAGTTGTACTACTTTCTAGTTTTGAAACCTTGGGCAAGTTAACTAGGCTGTCTGTGCCTCTGTTTCTTCAAATGCAAAAATGGGGCTAATAGAAACTTACTTACAGGGAAATAATGAGGATGCGATGACTTAATATTTGCACAGCTGTGCCTGGCATAGGGGCTCTTCTGTCCACCTACTTCAAGCTGCCTGCCATTCCTTAACTCATTTTTTCCTATTCATCTGACACAATGATCAATTAAACAACTATGAATGGAAAACTTCAGCCAGGTAGGTAGGTCAAGCAAATGGTATCACACACGGCAGAAGAGAGGGCAGCTTAAGGAACCTCGGCCGCTCTCCTTGGGCAAACGGCCAGGAATCACTCCTTTCTCCCCAAAGGTTCCCATACTTTTTTTCATTTTTAAGATAGTTGCTGTGAACAGTGGGAAAACCTTCTCAAGGACTACTGAGGTTCTGTCTGAGAGTTTAGGGAAACTTAGAGCTTTGTCTTCAGGATGACTTCACTCGATTGAACAATGGGGTGATTGGATATTACAAGTTTACTTCCCTAGAACCACCTACTTAAATGGGTAGTTTTACTTACGATTACAGTAAAAAGCGATCCTCATCTACCTATTAGTCACTGAAAAGACTTTGTGAATAACATCAAGAACTATTTAAAAAATTAATTTCTGGTGATGCATATTTCCTAAGCCCATGCTGAGTAAAACAGAAGCAGTATTTTTTTGTACTTTCACAGAGATCTTTATACTTCAGGCAACAGTGCTTACATCCAGCATTAGTTGGATGTAATGTATGATATTTCTAAGTGCCATTAAGCCCCACAATTTTAATTCACAAATCTATTTTATTTTCTAAGTTAATTTCCTCCCGGCAGAGTGTTACCGCTTGTTTTCTAAAATGCTTTGCTCAATCTTTTTGTTGTTGTTTCTTTCTTTTTTTTTTTTTTTTACATCAAGCAACCTACATGGCTACCTTTTCGCTTTGTTCCATCTTAAGTATATTCTCTCCGAGCTCCCAAATATCTTACTGTTGTCTATTTGAACAACTCGTAAAAAGAGATCTTCATTAAATATATGCAATATATGTATACACACACACATATAATCACACACATATATATATCTCATCCAATTTTTATATGAATTTCATATTACTTTATTTTTAAAAAATTAACTGTATGTGCTTTCTGTATAATGATTTGCAATGATTGTGTGAAAATAGTGTTCATTCTGGCAGACCACATTCAGGTCCAGCCACAGAGACCCACACAGATTTATGCACTTCAACAAAGGGTTACTCTGGAAGATTGCAGGGACAATAAATAGAATTCTTCAAAATTCCTTGGGAAAATTATGATGTTATACAGCAAGATTTTAGACAACCAAAAATATACTTGTCATTGGTGTGTTTTTGAAACAACCATCTATGTGTGCTCTGACCTCTTGGGCCTCTATCGTGGCAGGAGGCACAGAGGAATGGTCTTCTGAGCGATAGGGAGCAGCCCACCTTAATTCCTGCTCCCCAAACAGGTCTCAAGAAGGTGAAAAAGCAGAGGAGATGCTGCGTTAACTTCTAATAATACCATATTCTTGATTAATATCAGGAAAATATTTTAAAACAACCAAAGTTGAGGAGCCTCTGTCTTCGAGAATTAACTAAATTTATCCAAGCAAAGCATCCCCCACTGAGGAAAGTGTAGTGGCACCCCTGCTCCAGAATGTTCTTTCTCGTGGGCCTTCCTGGGGCTGAATTCCTACTTGCACTCTAAATCCTTCTTTCTTATTCCCAGCCTCATGTAAAACAAAGCCCTCTTTACTCATTTTTTTCCCCACCCAAATGCAATCCCTCAAAGGATAGGTGATCCTGGAAGAATATTCGAAAGGCTAAGGGCTTTGAACTTTGTCTTTAGATGGCTCTGTTTTCCCTAAGTCCTTTGGGGCAGGACATTTCATGCTTGCCCTTCTCAGTCCCCAGCCTTTTACCCTAAAGCACAGCTAGCTCTTTCCCACTTGTTCTCTCTCTCTCTCAGCAAGTTCCCCATCATTTACTGAGCAGAGATTTTTGGGTTCCTGTATTCTACTCACGGTGTCATTCCATTCCACTCACAGAGCTCACCAAAGTATTTGCTAAAGAAGACATTTACCTCCCAAAAAAGAACTCTAGGGCCAGCAGTCAAAATAATATTAATAAAACACACATGCACACATATTTTTTTTCCTCTTCATAGCAGTTGTTTTCTCTACTCAGTGTCTTGGTTTCAGTAATTTTCAGTTGTTCGTAAAGAAGAGAAGGCCACTTACTCTCACCTCCCAGCAACGACTTCTCCAGGGACTAAATTATATTAGTTTAGGATCCTGATATCTGGTGGAGAAACCATTTGGTGTGTTTATATTTCTGCCATAAGGGACCCAATGGGTGATACGGATGCCACTTGAACTCATTTTCTATAATTTTTTAAGCATTAGGTTCTTTTTTTAAATTTATTTAGAGTGTCAGTCTGCTATTTCAGAGACTTTACTCATAATAAAGCTCATCATTTTTAACATGCTGCAGGTCGCATCTATCAAAGACCCTTTCACCTTTGACCTCATCCCACAAGGGTCTTTCAGATTTGACCTCCACAATGGAATGACTTAACCTTGTGCCTTCTCAGCTCTCGATTCCTGGGCTTGGGCTTCAGGCCAGAATGCTCACGGCATGTCCCTTGAAATATAGAATTTGTTGTCTCCAGGTCCCTTTCCTGAATCTCTCTCAGACCTTTCTCCCTACTCATTGACCAGCTTTATACCTGAGTAGAAATCAAGATGAAATTCTCTTACCTCACTCTCAACTCCAATGGCATCTCTGGTTCCTAGACTCTTGCCAAGGGGAAGAAGAGGCCTAAGACCACCTGGGACTTCTCAGCCTCCAGGTAGATGCTGATGTTTTGGATACAGCCTCAGGTCAGAAGAACTTGGCTTCTTATAGGGAAACACCTATTTTGTGCAGAAAAATATGGTCATTAGATGTGCTAAAGTAAATAAGAGCATTTTCTACCCAATTTCACCTTCCCATGAAAGTATAACAATTAAAATGCTAAGTGTAAGCATTTCTGTTAATCAGTAATTACTGTTTAGAATGAGGTATCTTAAAATAGTAATTCTCAAACCTGGCTGCACATCACAATGACATGATGAGTTTGTAGTTGATAGATATTTATTTAATACCTTCTATGGGATAAACACTGTTAGGCATTAGTATTAGAACTCCAACCCCAGTGTACAGAGTCAACATACATATTTAATAAAATAATAAATAATAAAACAAGGAAAATAGATAATTAATTGCCTCTGAATATGAAAAATTAGCTGATATAGTAACAGGAGAGTGGGGATGGAAACGAGAGATATTTACCTCCAATGACCTCTGATACTGGGCCAGTTGAGTACAATCTACACTTATAAAAGAGAAACATGCAAATTGACCATCCCTCCACTACACCCACCAGTCAGTCAGAGTGAGTATGCAAATTAACCCAACAAAGATGGTGGTTAATTTGCATATGCATGCACAGAGCAAAAACTGAAGACAGTGTAGAAGGAAGCCAAGTGCTGAAGAAGGGAGTGAAGCTGCAGAGAAGCTAGCGAGGTGGCAGAGATAGGAGGGAAGCAAGCCCCAGAAACTTTGAGTAACTTGCTCAAGGTTACATAGTAAATAAGAGAATCAGGATCTGAACTCCAGTTGTATGGTTAAGCTATGCATTGCTGGTAAGAAATGGTCAAGTAAGAATACATTTTAGAAGTGAGGCCTGGAATTATTGATGGATTGGATGTGGAATATAATAAAAAGTGAGAAATCAGGGGTGACTTCTAATTTTTGTCTTAGCAATTATGTGGGGTTGTACCAAATTTCTGAGGGAGGCTAGGCTTTGAAGAGAGGTGTCTTGCAGAAAGGAATTCTATATAATAAAAGGCTAATATACAAATTGTCCCTTCAACTGGGAGTTTGACCAGAAGTTTGACCAGGGATCAGGGCCAACCGTCCTACCTCCCACATCTCCTCCCCACAGCCAACCAGGTCCAATTTGCCCAGATCAGGGTGGGCAGGCCAGACCCCACCCATGCACAAATTTGTGCACCAGGCCTCTAGTGTATAATAATCAGGGTGGCTTTTTTATGTATTTTGAGATACCTATTAAACATTCAAGTGATGATGTTCCATATGCAGTTTGATATCCAAGGCCAAGGTCAAGGTTAGAGATATGGATTTGAGAGTCATCAGCATATAGATGACAGCCTATGTTGTGGGACTTAATAAGGCCACATCAGAAATAAGTGTCAATGTGGACCTTAAGAGGGCAGAGCACAGACCCCCTGGTTGGCCATGAAGAAGAAGAGCCAGCCAATGAGACTGGGGAAAATCAGTTCCTATGGTGGCAGGAAAATCAGAAAGCTGGAGGTGTCAGAGAAGCGTGCAGAAGAAAGTGTTTCAAAGGCAGCCTTGAGGAATGCTGCTAAGAGAATAAGAACGATGAAGCACAGAATTCCTCATTGGTTCAGAAAGAATGGACCAGCTGAAAACTTGAGAACAACCATTTTTTGCTTGGAGTGGGTAGGAAGGTTGGAGACAGCATGTACAGGCGGCAAGTTGAAGAGTTTTCCTACAATTGAACTGATATAGGGAGAGTCATGCAGTTACTGGCAGCCCTAGGCCCCCAGAAAAGGTGTTACCAGACAGTCCCCTGAGTCCGAAGACTGCCACCATCTCAGTTCTTGTCCTGCTTGTATAAAGGAGTGATGCCAGATGATTGCATTGTGATAAAGGCAATTTATTTAAAATTAAAGCATGCACATTTATTAAAGAAGGAAGACAAATCTATACATTTGGCTTATGAATTGCAGATAGCCTCTCAGCTAATCTGAAGAGTGAGTTGGGTGGAGATTTAAGGTGTTATATACCCTCCTGTCTGTAGGTTGCAAAAGTCCTCCCTTGAATATCTTGATAATAGTTGAATTCCCAAGGTCCCTTCCCAGAATTCATGAGAAGCACCTGGCAATTTTATTTTGCCAAGCCTCAAGACTTCTGGCTTCTCTGGTAGGGAATAAAAACAATAAGGAAAACTGCCCTTTTTTCCCTTTCCCCTCCACCCCTACTTTCCTGCATTCTCTCCTTAGGGAGGATTTTAACCATTTGCTCTCACATGTCCTTGCCTGGGGAAGATAGTGGCTTGTTAATTACAAGCTGGCCTAAAGTTGCCCACACTGTTTGGCCTTATTTTAACTTCCCTGCCTCAGTTTCCCTATTCCTCCTGCGCTGGAATTTTTCCAGCTTTTCACCGTCCTGAACAATACCTGAAGAAAGACATAACACATGAGAAGCTCTTTTACAAAGACAGGCGACATTAGGGCATGCTAGTGTACTAATGTGAGTGGTCCGTGCAAAGGGAGAAATCCAATATGCAAGAGAAAGACATATAAATGTACCAGTGAAATATGCGAGCAGAAAGAGGGATGAAACAGAACTTCTAGAAATTGAGATGCCTGAAGACAACCTGGGAAATTCCAAGTCTGTAGGTCCAAGATGAAGGACCAAACGTGTTTTCATAAAAATAAAAATAATAATAATAATAAAAAAATAATAATAATAATAAAATGCAGGTGATTCTGGTGCACAACCCGGATTGAGGGCCAGGAGACGGCACGCAGAGGGGTATTCATCGCTTCTCCAACACCCTAGGTCTAGCTCAGCTCAGCTCAGTTTAATCTCAGCTTTCTCTGCCCCTAGTCTTCAGTAGGACTTTTCCTGAACTTCAAACGTAGATGCACATGCCCTTCCCACACTTGCTCATGCCAGAGATCTTCTGTGCTTGAGAAAAGCTTGTAGTCAGCAGTGCTCTGAGCCGCCCCCCCCTCCCCCCCCCCCCCGCCTCTGATGGCTCTTGACATGCTGAGGGATAATACATGCCCGGGTTTGGCTTAGGCTGCTGGCAGATGAGAGAAGCGGTCTAACTTCTTAGCATTCCTGACTGACTTGGCTTGTTCTTCCTCTCCCCTTTATCCTCCCCAATTCTGAGGAAATGTAAAAATTAAATAAATAAAAACTTAAAGTTCTAAATCAGCAGGTGGTAGTCTGAATAGAAATCCTTAATGGTTTCCTTCTATTCCTTAGAGTCTATGACAGCTTGCTGACAGGTAATTTCAGACATGCCTGTCTTGAGGTATCAGGTGTACATCTTCCTCCTGATCCCCCTGATTAGTTTGTATCCAACTGTGGGTCACCTGGCAACAGCCACTGCATTAGGATTAGAGACAAAACTCTTTTTTGTTGTTAAAAATCCCTTCCTATGTCAGTATGTAACTCTATACTAGCAATTTTCTGATTAGAAAAGTGGTAAATAGTCACCTTGTAGAAAATTAGGAAAATATAAGGAAATTGGTAAATTGTAATTAACACCAAGCAAAACTGTATTTATATGACCAGTCATTTTTATCCTCTGTTGTAATTAATTAAACTAGGAAAGGACAAAATACTACTTTATACAGTTTAGTAGCTTGCTCTTTAATTTAACATATAAAAGTGATTCCCCCATGTTCCTCAGTGCTCCTTAAAATAGGATTTAGTGGCTGTGTAGAAAGGTACAAATGGATACTGCGTACCATTTATTTAACCCCTTTGTGTTGGCTACTAAGGTTGGTGACTCTTTTCATCATTGTATTGCTGATAAGCATCTATGTCCATAAGCCCTTATACACAAATTTTTGTTTATTTATTTTTAAATATATTTTTATTGATTTCAGAGAGAAAGGGAGAGGGAGAGAGAGATAGAAACATCAATGATGAGAGAGAATCATTGATCAGCTGCCTTCTGGATGCCCCCTGCTGGGGATGGAGCCTGCAACCTGGGCATGTGCCCTTTACTGGAATCAAACCTGGGACCTTTCAGTCCACAGGCCAGACCGAAGCTCTATCCACAGAGTGAAACCAGCCTGGAGCTATACACAAATATTTAAATAAGATATTGAAAACATGATCTTTTATTAAGTTATGCGGGTAGGCAGTTTGTTTTCTTCTTACCCAGTTAAGAACCAATGGCTCTCCAAAGCTAAGAATGCCAGGAATGCCTCTGATCAGGCAGCCCAGTTAGGGGAAAAACACCCAAATCACCCTCTAGGAGGCGCCATTCCTGCTCAATACAGGAGACAGTGATAGGAGTGGGGAGGGGCAACATGGGCTGCAGAAACTATGCATTTCAAAGATCTAAGTCCTGGAGAAAACTACAATGCAGGCAGTCTTGCTACTTTGTCAAGGTACTGTGATTGCTCTTTCTATGGCAAGTCAAGGATGTCCTGTTCAGATTACCCATAACATAACAAAGAGTGGTCTTATAACTAGAAATACTAATATAACGATGGATGAAGTCATGGATTAATGCAATGGTTCGGACCAAGTCAAGGGGCCTTTTCTGTCTTGCAGCTTTGCTCTCCTCTATGTTGGTGTCATTCTTAGGCAGGCTCTCTCTATGCGTTGGCAAAGTTGCCAACCAGGAGCTTCTAATTCTGTACCCACTGATCAGCAGGTAAAGGTTGTATCTATTTCCTTGTGATTCCATCCAAAGTACCAGACTGCAGAGAGGATGTCAGGCACAAGCTTGTATCTTGGCCACTGGAGGCTGGAGCATCACCCTTGACAGTCCCATCAGTTCCATGATTTACCATCGTTACTGGGTTCTAGTTATTTAAATGTCATATAACATCTAAGTAGCATCCATTCACAAAGATAGAATGTTACTTAAATGTTATCTTCTTTTTCTTCTGTGCTGTCTTCTTTTTCCCTCCCTCTCTTCTCCTCTCCTCTTTTCTTCTTCCTCTCCTCTCCTCTCCTTGTTCTCTTCCCTTCTCTCCTCCTTCCTTCCCTCCTTTTTTCCTTCCCTCCCTCCCTCATGACCCCCACTCCTTCCCTTCTCCCTTCTTGGCCATCTCTAAGCCTGGCTCCTGCTGGGTTCTGGAGTTACAAAGATCCACAGAGGATTCCTCTGCCCTTGAGACACATTGTTGGAGGGAAGACAAACATATGCTAATTTACATCATAAAAATAATGCACATTAACATTTTTAAAAATTAAAATGTATGTGCAAGGGTCATGGAGTGCCAACTAGAGATATTTTTGGCGGAGACAAGGCAATAAGAACGTACCATTTGCAGCTTCATGCAAATTTTCAGGGCACACAGTGAGAGGAAAGGCAGAAGGAGCAGAGAAGCCAAGCTTGCAGCGGCCTCATGGAGCCAGTGGTCGTGGCCAGCCGGGGCCTGGAGTACACATGCCAGAGCGAACCCGAAAGGCTTGGCCTGGCCTCTAAGTGCCTGAGCATGAGCCTCCCCATCTATCCAACACATGGGGAGAAAGAGCTAACAGCTCTTGTGGTTGAAACTCACAGAGTATATAATCACGCCTCTAATCTGTTTAGAGATGATCTTAACCGACACCCCCTGCGTTTCCACAGCACCCTGGAGCTGCGGCTCTGAGGGGCGCTTTTGCCCACCCTTACAGCATGCTGGTAAGTAACGTGGCCAGACAGACACGCCACGGGGCGGTGCAGCAGACCTGAGCCATGCAGGAAATATGTCTGGAGTGAAAGCTCCGGTCCCCATGGACTTAAGAAGCTCCTTTGGAGCATAGAAAAAATATGTATATTCCATAGATTGAAGTCCTGCCAGTCACCAACTGCCTTTGACCAGCCCTGGTTGGATTTCTGCCATCTCTTCACCATGGATGTGAGGGCATGAACCTGCCTGCCATTTAGGTGTCCCAACCATAACAGGCAGCTGAGGAGGATCCCTCCTACCCCGGGTTTTGTTAGCAGCCACAGGCTGTTTGATAGCAGCCTTTTGGCCTTCCAGCCCCCCAAGGCTTGTTCAATCGAGAATGACCTTTTTATCAGCTATGAGCGACTGCTGAGGGGAAGGGGAGAGCTCTGTGCTGTGTGAGGTCGGGGTAGGGAGCATGAGGGCCTGTGTCCGCTCTGCATGGCTGAGCCAGATGTACGTGGGAGCTTGTTAGCTATACCTCATGTGTTAGAAAAAGCCAATGTCAAGGCTTAATCTGCATAAATGTGTTACTTTGCCCTGCTCTGATTTGTGTGGGAACTTGTAAGAAAACCCCAGACCTTACAGAAGACCAATGCATCAAGGTCTAATCTCCATAAACACTCCAGGAGCGATCAAAGAAGAAAAATTAGCTATGGGCCATCATTAATTGTGCCGAAAGATAATTAGAACAAAGTGCTGTTAATTGTACGTTGGTTTAATGTTACATAGCCACTGTCTCGCTTTTTTTTTTTTTTCCACTGTGAGTATAAATTTTGATGTCAGAAAATGAAAGCTGGCTGGCTTGATTAATCAAAAGACCTACGTTTGCTTAGTTACAATCAATTAGGCATTTTAATTCTTACTCTACAAAGTATGATGAAGCCTAGTATGTCCTTAATATAATTGGAAAACAAAAAACGTCAGGTCTTGGTGTTTTTTGCATAGTAGGTGCCTGAGCGCTTCTAGATGAGACGCTTCTATGTAATGTACCCAGATGACAAGCTATGGTTCAGAAAAGCACTGTGATCGATGAGCTGCCCCTAACAGCTGTAAACCCTAACAGCTCCCCAGGAGGAATGTTCCCCAGCCTTGGGACAGGAAACAGCAGTGGCTCCAGGATGGGGTCAGGAACAAAACTCTGTTACACCTCCACTTGCTGAGTCACCCTCATCATTGGGGAAAGGCTAAGAAGTATAAGACAGTCACTCACTCTGAGTTCCGATGGCGGCCTTCGGAGGGCGATCTAATCCATTGGCATTCAGTTCATCCCCACCCTAGCGCCTCACTATGTAGGGAGGGGAAATACACAGTTTTACTTTATAACCAAAGCCCTGTGACCAAGATACCAGAGTGGATCAGGGGTTTTAAGATTTGGACGTGGGAGGGGAGATTATAAATATAAGCTATCCTGGGTATAAGAATCTCTGCAGTATTCATTTTGATAATTACTCCTATTTCAGAACTGTCTAAAGGATACCTATGTTTTTATTGTGAATTTAACTTTCTGCATGCCATGACCATGGCGTGCTGAATCACACACTGTCTCCAGTTTCCTGGCTAGGGACAGGCCACCGAGGCAGGCTCAGCCTCTCCTCCGGACCTCAGCGTCCTGTGTCCCACATCCTCAGCGGATGCAGGGGAAGGGGGGGAATCGTCTCCAGTGTAGGCTTCCACCTGCTTTCAGAAAGACGCAGCTTGTAACAGGTGCCTATTGTTTGTTTTGAAAGAACAGCATTTCAACATAGCAAAGAAGAAAGCAAAAAAAGAAGCACTTTTAAAATTACAACAAGGAGCATTATCTGTACAGAAATCTCGGATGTTTTCCTCAAGGCAGAAGCTTTTCCTTCACTTCTTATTTATAGTCCCATCCCCAGGAGTTTTCTTGGAAACATGAAAAATGCCTTTTCCCGTGACATCATTATTATTGTTGGCTTTGTATGTGCCCAGGGCCAAAATCAAATTGCTTTTGGTAATCCCATCAAATACCAGGAAGGTCGTGAAGTCATTTAGAGGAACCTGCCTCCACACATGTGGTAATTTGCGGACGTGGCTCTAGGTGAGAAGAAAAGCAGCTACAGGCAAACCAGGCAAACGATGGGCAAATGGCCCTACGTCCTCATAAAAGGGGTTCCTCAGAAACCCAGGTACCCAGAACACTCCCGGCAGGCTAGCTCTGTGAGAGAGACAAATAAGGAAACGAACAGGTTTCCTGCCCAAAAGCAATGTGTGGGTGCTGGCCGCGGTGAATGTAAATCCTTGAGCACAGACCCCGGTTATGGCCTGGTCCAATCTCAATGTCCAAACCCGACCCCAGGGCCTCGTCAGGAAACATAGAAGGCGTGCTCACAATCAAGTAGTTATTACAATAGATTAATAAGTACATATTGAATAGCACTGATGCTGTAACACATACAGCTTTGACATTTGGTGTGTTGTTTGGTAGATTCACTGGTAATACATTTTAGGGGGAAAATATAAAAATATTTATCAAATAAGCTTATGTGGTTCTTAAACGCGCTGAGCTCCCAACTCTAAAAAAGGACTTTTTCAAAGGCATTTTTAGTAAGGTATATTCTAGGAGTAAATGTACAGTGAACAGATTGAAGTTTGGTTTAAAAATTAAAATGTTTTATCCCATATTCATCTATTATAAAATGACAATTGTGGAAGAGCTAAAAGGGAGTTCTTTCTTCTTTCTTTCCTGTCATCCTTACATTCTCCTACATTAGTGGTCAACAAAGTGCAGCTTGAGAGCCACATGCGGCTCTTTGGTCCCTTGAGTGTGGCTCTTCCACAAAATACTGCGTGCAGGTGCGCACATACAGTGCGATTGAAACTTCATGGCCCAAGCAAAGTCGGTTTTCGGCTCTCAAAAGAAATTTCAATTGTTGTACTGTTGATATTTGGCTCTGTTGACTAATGAGTTTGCCGACCACTGTCCTACACTAATTTACAGACATATGCACACACACACAGGCTGCCGGGGATCCCAGAGGGGACTTTTAGTGAGTCACACGGATGATGTGGCTTCCAGACTGGTGTCCTGTTTGCTTCATCGCCGAGCCTCATCCTTCAGTTGCTTACCAGCGTCTTGGCCTCTTCCATCACTGTGGGGGTGGGAGAGGCTGGAGCGGAGTGTCTCTTGTTCCTTTCCTCCCCATGTCTCTCTCTCTTGTTTCCCCGGATTCTTGTCATCTTTAAGTTGGGATGCTAGGCCTTTTCAGTCCCTCGGTATCTTCCTTTCCTCCCACATAATGAATTACTTACAATGAATCAGCTGTTTACTTCATATGAATCTGAGTGTTTGAGGCTCTGGCCTTGAGTATTATATTTGTGCCTGGGAAGGATTCTCCACTTGCCAGGGTGCTGGTGTGGGAGGGAAGGGAGAGAAATGTTGTCCAGGGTCTGCAGTCATTTCAAACACTTCCAGAGGACAGGTGGCTACCCTTGGTCTGTGATGCTGCCTTCGGTCTCCGACTTGGTCTCCTCTCATATAGCCTCTTGTCCTCTTGTCCAGTGAGTTCATCATCATCTGTTCCCCCCACCCCCACCTAAACTCAAATTAGGTCCCCACTCTGAAACTCCGAATGGCCACTTGATGGTTTCTCCAGCTGCAGGTCAGTGAGCGGGCAGGGCTGCCAGGTCTCTGCCCACCTGCCCTGTGCAGGCAGCAGCCCCAATGCCTCTCTCCACAGCTCCTGGAGCACCTGGATGGATCCTGTTGCAATGAGCTGCAAACCTGCATACAACAAGTCACTCCTCAAACCAGTCCTCCATGCAAGGGCCCACTCTAGCCTGGACTTCTCACTTGCATTGTTGCTTCAGGAAAAGTGCAGAGAAAGTGCCCATAGAATATAGTAAATGAAGAGGTGACATAAAGATAATGAAGTTCTTATTACGATCTCCTGTCAGCCGGCAGACACTTGTCACCGCTCTCTCCCCTTCGCGTTCATTCAGGAGGCACCTGTAAGGGTACCAGAGACCTGGAGAAAGACGCTGAATGCCCCCATTTGTCTCAGATCGGGCTGATCTCAGAGTTGGTAGCAGGCTTGTGTATCTCTACTTGGGGCTAATTTCATCAAGGAAAGTATATAGGAATCATTTTCCCTGAGGAATGAGAAGTGATTCTCCTCAAAAGACACACACACAGTTGAGACCAGTGAAGGAATGCACTCTGGACATCCCCCAAATGAGATTTCCTCATGTTCTTCATCCGGGACTTTCCTTCCACAGAAACCAAGGGCCCTGACATTCCTCCCTAAGGGGGGCTTCTGGGAAACCAGGTCCAGGTAACAATTTCTGAATTCCTATTGGGCAGAGCTCACTGTGGAAGTGGAGCCTCTGCTTAAATCTCCCAGGCAGTGGACTCTGCATATGAGCAGAGTTTAAAACAGGGACAGGGACCCTGCCTCAGTGATGGCAAAGCAAGACACAGCCATCAGAGGACTAGTCTCCTTTCTGTGCTCAGACACAGGGAGCATGCACTATCTGCTGAGGTAGTAGCTTTATTTTAAACCACACTCTGCTATTAATGTTGATAAGCCAGGGCGTGGCAAAGCCCAGGGCAGACTCACCCATTTTGCATCATTTCCAGTTTGTATTTATTCTACTATCAGTACATAAATTAGCATATCTTATTTTTAAATCAGCATTGCTATGCAATGTCATTTAATGAATTTTAAACAAAATAACTAATCCATAGTTTGTGTTCTTTTTTGCTTTTTAAAAAATTTTAGAGAGAGAAGAATGGAGAGAGAGAGAGAGAATGAGAGAGAGAATGAGATACCAATTTATTGTTCAACTTATTTATGCACTCATTGGTTGATTCTTGTATGGGTATATACTCTGACCAGGGATAAAATCCACACTGCTCTAACCAACTGAGCTATCCAGCCAGGGTCCTTTTTGCTTTTTAACACCCCAAATAAAAGCTTTTCAAATACATCCCAATATTAACAACTTGAAAATTTATAATTCTTAGAGTTTTTCCCATTTGATTTATATGTTATAACATATTTAATTTGCTTTAATTTAAGGATCACCACATCTATTTGAATACATATTAAACATCAGAAACCATTCGGATCCTCTGGATAGAAGTAACCTGCTCCATGAGATTGAATTTTTATTGTATGTGTAGGAAACACCTGATAATTTATTTCAGCAATTTTGATCAAATGCTTTATAACTCTCACTTTTCAAAACTAAATCTTGTAACAATTAGGCCTCATATGTGAACTCCTAAAAGTGAGGCAGCATTCATATAGCGAGGCTGCCAGGTCACTGTGGACACTTTTCATTTACTTGCATACTTTGCAACACAGACGGATGCGAGAAGAGACCTTGTGGACAGGCGGGAAGCAGTGGCTGCTTAGGCGGCACCCGCAGAAAGCGGGATGGTTTTCCAGAGCAGTTGGTCCTGCAGGGTCATTTAAAGTCCAAAGACTAGCCAAACATGAAGATTACACATTACCACTGAATTAAACCCAGTGCTCACCCTGAAGATGGCTCTAGATCCTGGATCAGTTGCCTCCGGATGCCCTAGAATCTTGGCCGGTAAACTGCAGCTCGAGAGCCACATGTGGCTCTTTGGCCCCTTGAGTGTGGCTTTTCCACAAAGTATCATGGCCTGGGTGAGTCTATTTTGAAGAAGTGGCATTAGAAGAAGTTTAAGTTTAAAAAATTTGGCTCTCAAAAGAAATTTCAATTGTTGTTGATATTTGGCTCTGGTGACTAATGAGTTTGCTGACCACTGACCTAGAAGGTCACCTGCCTTGACTGGACAACAGCCTGTTTCTTAAAGAATAACTTGCTGAGGTTCTCCCCCAGCTCCTTCTGCAGAAGCAGACCTATAAATCGATTGCCCAACCACCTGAGGGGCAATCACCTGGCCAGCCTCCCTTCCCTTCCTCTCGAATTATGACATCATCAGTAACTCCCCTTATTTCACTCATTTCCTCTATTTTAGCTTCCCTGACTCTAGTAGTCAAATTAAAATGCAAATCTCTTGGGACAACCAGCACATAAATATGACTTTCCTGCCAAAGGCAAGTGAGACTTGCCTGTACCTATTAGCCAGAGAAGTAAAGAGAGCTTATCGTTTTTGGTTCTGGATTTTGAAATGTTGCTAATGCTGATGCAGCATGGTAGAAATGAGCACAGAGTTTGAAATCTTCAGTTCTGGGTTCAGATTCTGTTCCTGTCACTAATTTGGGGGAAGTTCAACACTCTGAGCCTCAGTTCACCATCTATAAAGTGGGAGAAATAAAACATGCAAATGGATTAGATGAGAAGGTAGTATTGTTTAATGCTACCTAGCATAGGATATGGCACAATAAACACTTCTTCCTTTTAAATCTAAAACTTTGGGGTTATTCTCTTTAGAGAAGACTGAGGCAATTCTTTTCACCCAGGTTATAGGAAAAAGGGACCTATTGTGGATGTTAAAACCCTGGGTGACTGGCTCCCTTAATGTCTCATCGGGCATCCAGATGATGGGCTATTACCGTCTCCAATCCCCAAGTGCTTGGAGACCCTCCTGCTGTTCCTTAGGTGACTTTATTGCTGTCACTGACGCCCAGTTCCCTTGCCCTACTTGTTCAACTGTTGGCAGCACTCCTGATGGTGCTTCTGATCATTCCCCCCTTCTCCTCCCCTGTCCCCACAGGAACAAATCACACCCAGGGTTCCAGGCTTTGAGTGGGAGTGTGGGAAGGCTTGTCATTTAGCCCCTTTCCTGGGGCTCTGATCTTTATGGGATGTGGGTGTGGGTGTGGGTGTGGGTGTGGGTATGGGTGTGTGTATGGAGAGAACAACATCCAAGTGTTCCCTTCCCTCTATATGCATATTGATATCCAGTTAGAGGAGATATTTTATGTAGCTTATAATGAAGTTTCTGTCATCAGACAGTCTCAGTTGTTAAAATCCGAAACATTTTCATTTCATCAGTGGTTATGTCTTAAGGGTAGATGGGGGCAGTGGGATGGTTTATCACTCATTGGAGCAAGTCTAGAGAAAGCCGATAGGATACTGAGCTGTGGCATTATAAAACTCCACTCAGACCCTTTCCTAGCCTCGTATTTTTCCAGTTTTATTGAGATAGAATTGAGGTACAGCTCTGTATAAGTCCAAGGTGTACAGCATAACAATTGGGCTTACATGTAGCTTGAAATGATTACCACAACAAGTTTAGTTAATTTCCGTCATATCATACAGATATAAAAAATAAAAAAGTATATTTTTCTGATGAGAACTCTTAGAATCTATGCTTTTAACTTTAACATATAAGTACAGCGGTGTTAACTATAGTCATCATGTTGTACTTTACATCCCAGTATTTATGTATTTGTCTTTTCACTGGAAGTTTAACTTTTGACCACCTTGATCCAATTCCACTTACCAATTTTAACCTCATATCCGATCTCTTTTCCTCTGAGTTTGTTTTTGTTCTGTTTTGGATTATACATAAAAAAAGATAATACTGTATTTGTCTTTCACTGACTTATTTCACTTAATATGCAGCCCTCAAGGTCCACCCATGTGGTAGCAAATATAATTTCCTCTTTTTTCATGGCTAATTAATACTACCCTTTTCTATTGTTGAATTACTGGTATTCTTACTTGAATTAAATGGATTGATATTATCAAATTATTACAAAGTAACAAGGCATTTTACCTGGAGATCAGCAGATCCTTTTAATTACACACTCCTCTTAATGATGATTTGGATTAACCAGGTTTTGCTGAACTGTTGCCTTGTTCTTCCTCAGAGGTACCCATCCTCTTGGTAGACAGAAGCAACTTTGTTCTTTTAGGCAGAGGTAGAAAGGCTTCTGGGAATTGTGTGCTCGATTGCTTTGGCCTGGTGAGCTTTGCTAATGCAGCTGGGCAGCATTTAGGAATGACTTTTGCTTGATGTAATGCCTGACTGGTCATGTCATCTACTAGAAATTAAGGTCAGTTGGTTTCCATAATAAATTATTTTATTCAAGCATTCGTCCAGATTACTTTAAACTCGGTTATTTTTCATCCACCTTCAAAATATTTTGTTATCTTTATGTCCAGAATTTTCAGATATAAATCGTGCCTAAATTTCAGAAAATGTGGGCTCATGTTTTTAATCATAGATACCAAATAGTTACCAACAATGACACCAAAATGCCAAACATTTTTAAAATGTGAGTGGTTTTTAAACTGTGGTCTCTGGACCAATGGCATCATCTCTGGTAGCCTTTTAGAAAGAAAAAGTCTCAGGCCCACCAATTCAGAGACTCTGGGGAGCATGGCCAGCAATTGCTATTTTTTATTATTATTATTATTATTATTATTATTCTTTATTGTTTAAAGTATCCTCCCCCCCCCCCCCATTAACCTCTACCTGCTCCTTTCCACCACCACCCCACACACGCATACAACACATGCCCTCACTCCTACTACTGACTGTGTCTATGGGTTATGCTTATATGTATGCATACAAGTCCTTTAGATGATCTCTCACCACCACCACCACCACCACCCTTCTCTCTCTCTCTCTCTCTCTCTCTCTCTCTCTCTCTCTCTCTCTCTCTCTCTCACACACACACACACACACACACACACACACACACATCTGCCTTCCCCTTGAAGTTGGATGGTCTAATTGATGCTTCTCTATCTCTGGATCTATTTTAGTCCACCAGTTTATGTTGTTCATTATATTCCATAGATGAGTAAGATCATGTGATATTTATCAGCTTATTTCACTTAGCATAATGCTCTCCAGTTCCATCCATGCTGCTGCAAATGGTAAAGAGTTCCTTCTTTTTTACAGCAGCTTAGTATCCCATTGTGTAGATGCACCACAGTTTTTTTAATCCACTCATCTGCTGATGGGCATTTAGGCTGTTTCCAAATCTTAGCTATTGTAAATTGTGCTATTATGAACATAGGGGTGCATATATCCTTTCTGATTAGTGTTTCTGATTTCTTAGGATATATTTCTAGAAGTGGGGTTACGGGATTGAATGGGAGTTCCATTTTTAATTTTTTGAGGAAACTCCATACTATTCTCCAGTGGCTGCACCAGTCTGCATTCCCACCAGCAATGGAGGGTTCCTTTTACTCCTCATACTCACTAGCATTTTTTTGTTAAATTGTTAAGGATAGCCATTCTGACAGGTACCTCATTGAAATGGTACCTCATTGTCGTTTTGATTTGCATTTCTAGAATGATTAGTGACTTTGAGCATGATTTCATATGTCTCTTGGCTTTCTGGTCTGATCAATGCTTCTCTATCTCTGGATCTATTTTAGGGGTCTACTTAGGTCCTTTGTCCACTTTTTTATTCGATTGCTTACCTTCCGTTTGTTAAGATATATGAGTTCCCTATAAATTTTGGAGATTAAACCCTTATCGGAGATAACATTGGCAAATATGTTCTCCCATGCAGTGGCCTTTCTTATTTGTTTGTTCATGACTTCTTTTACTCTGCAGAAGCTTTTTATTTTGCTGTAGTCCCATTAATTTATTTTCTCCTTAGTTTCCATTGTCCTAGGGGCTGTATCAGTGAAGATATTGCTACAACATATGTTTGCTATTTTGCTACCTATGGATTCTTCTAAGTTTTTTATGGTTTCCTGTCTTATGTTTAAGTCCTCTTTCCATTTTGAGTTTATTTTTGTGAATAGTGTAAGTTGGTGATCTAGTTTCATTTGTTTGCATATATCTGTCCAATTTTCCCAGCACCATTTATTGAAGAGGCTGTCTTGACTCCATTGTATGCTCTTGCCTCCTTTGTCAAGTACTAATTGAGCGTAATGGCTTTGGTTGATTTCTGGATTCTCAGTTCTGTTCCATTGGTCTATATGTCTGTTCTTGTGCCAGTACTGAGCAGTTTAAAGAACAGTGGCTTTGTAATACAGCTTGATATCTGGCATTGTAAACCCTCTAACTTTGTTCTTCTTTCTCAAGATTGCTATGACTATTTGGGATCTTTTTTTATTCCATATGAATTTTTGGAGAGTTTGTTCTAGATCTGTAAAATATGCCGTTGGTATTTTAATGGCTATTGTGTTGAATCTATAGATTGCTTTGGGTAGTATGGACATTTTAATGACATTAATTTTACTAATCCATGAGCACGGTATATTCTCCCATTTGTTTATGTCTTCCTCTATCTCTTTTTGCAACATCCTGTAATTTTCTGAGTATAGGTCTTTAACCTCCTTAATTAAGTTTATTCCTAGGTATCTTAATTTTTTTGTTGTTGCAATGATAAAGGGATTGTGTTTTTAGTTTCTCTTCCTCTGAGTTCATTGTTGGCATATAAAAAAAAGCTATAGATTTCTGGGTGTTAATTTTATATCCTGCTATATTGCCAAATCAATTTTTTATATGGCTAACCTACAACCAACATCATACTCAATGGTCAAAAACTAAAACAGTTGGAACCGGTTTGGCTCAGTGAATAGAGCCTCAACCTGTGGACTGAAAGGTCCCAGGTTCGATTCCGGACAAGGGCATGTACCTTGGCTGTGGGCACATCCCCAATGGGGGATGTGCAGAAGGCAGCTGATCGATATTTCTCTCTCATCGATGTTTCTAACTCTCTATTCCTCTCTGTAAAAAATCAATAAAAATATATTTTAAAAAAACTAAAACAATTTCCCCTAAGAACAAGATAGGGATGCCCACTTTTACCACCCCTGTTTTCCACATGATACTGGAAGTGCCAGCTATAGCAATCAGACAAAAATAAAAATAAGGCATCCAAATTGGGAGGAAAAAAAATAAGTTAAATCGTCATTATTCACAGATGAAATGATATTGTGCATAGAAAACCCTAAAGCCTACATCAGCAATTGTTTTTAAGAAGACATCCAGGAGATTCTGATGAAAGTTGAAGTTTGAGTACCACTGGTGTAGATTATTATATTGAAGTAGAGGCCTGATTCATGAAATTCGTGCACTGAGGGGTGATGTCCCTCAGCCCAGCCTGAAACCTCTCCAATCTGGGACCCCTGGGGGGATGTCCTGTGGGATAGGGCCTAAACCAGCAGTTGAACATCCCTCTCACAATCCAGGATTGATGGCTCCTAACCAGTTGCCTGTCTGCCAGCCTTATCACTCCCCTAACCACTCCCCTGCCAGCATGATTGACACCTAACTGCTCCCCTGCTTGCCACATTTCTCCCAACTGCCTCCCCTGCCATTCTGGTCACCCTGCAACTGCCTTCCCTGCAGGCCTGGTCTCCCCCAACTGCTCTCCCCTGCCAGCCTGGTTGCCCCCAACTGCCTTCCCCTGCTGGCCTTGTTGCCTCTAACTTCCCTCCTCTGACAGCCTGGTCGCCCCCAACTGCTCTCCTCTACAGGCATGGTAGCCCCACAAGGCCTGCTGCTCAGTTGTTCAGTCGTCCCTCACTAACCCCCCTGCCAGCCTGGCTGCCCCACGCAGCCAGTTTGGTTGTTTCAGATGCGAATGTTGCTTAGCCTTTTAGATAGATAGGTAGATAGATAGATAGATAGATAGATAGATAGATAGACAGACAATTTAATTATAAAATAAATGAAAAAGAAGAGTTAAGTGATTACTTAACTGCTCTTCCCCGTGGCACTTTAGCATTTTGTTTTGTTTGTTTATAGTATTTTTTTCTGTATATTCTTCTTAATTGTAAGCATGTGGCATGATTACAAACCCAGATATTTGAAGAATAATATATAAAATTTTACTACTTGCTTTTTAAAATTTAACATTTAGTCATCAGAATCTGCAATAATCATACATTTTTATGGTTGAATAATATCCTTCCAATGATGTATCATCATGTTTTCCTATAGTTAAACATTCATATTATTGATAATTGTTTACAGTTACTGTGTTTCTACATCAACTTCTGTTTCTGGAAGATGAGATTTAGATGCATTGAAGTGTTGCTATTTGACATGTTTTATAGGTAAACTGCTCATGAAAGTCTAGTAGTGCAGCCTTGGTCCAATATTTGCATAGTCCCTATTCAATCTCTCCCCACAAGTAATCCTATGAGATCAGTCCTAGCACATGAGGTGCATAGTAAGTGAAAATGGGCCTGTAAAGCACTTGTGAAAAGTAGAATTCTTTCAGGTCAGTGATCAATAGGGGTGCTGAGTGCTAAGTCAGCAAGCAGTCAAAGAACTAAAGAAAAACTGAAAAGATCTTCCCTGCCCCTCCTACTTTCCCCTTGTATCTTCCCCTCCATTAATGAAGTTCACCTATGGATGAAAGAAGGCCCATTTCAGACTACAGAGGTTGCTGAAATTGTGGAGATTTTTACTTGCCTAATTCAAGTTTAATTCATGAGTGGCAGTTCTATTACTTATGCATGAATGAGACTCAATACGATTTTCAATAAACTGCATTATAATAGTTGTAGTTATCTATTTTGTAGGATGCCTAACCCAGGCTTCTAATTATGGTGCACTGCCCTCTCAGCTTTCCTAATTTGTAATGTCAAGATGGGTTTAGTTTTAATAAATGTAGCTGTGGGGAGAAGACATAAGATCAAAAGTTAAATGTTTAACTGTTTTTTAAAGGTCTTTTTTTCTGCACCATCACTATTAAACAAATGAGGAAGCTTGTAAAAATTCTTCCCTTATTCCCCATTGGAGGACATGATGATTTGATAATTTTAAATGTAAAAATAAAAGAATGTACACATGTATGCAATTCCCTTGCCTCCTGACCTAGTTTTATTGAAAAATCTCTTAAAAATGAACTTGCAAAAATGTGAAAGCTGCAGCTATACTTGAAGGAAGTGAGGGGGAGTAAGGACAAGGGCCAGATCCTCCAACCACCATGTATCAGTTTTGTTCCACTCGCTCCATAGACACACCTTTGTCAGTGGAAGTCATTTCTCCCTCTCCCACCCCTCTCTTCTCCCTTCCCTCTCTCCTTTCCCTTCCTTCCCACCATCTCTCTTTTTCCTCTTCCCCTCCCTCTACTTTTCTCCAATAAATATGCTTTAATATATTACTATTCCCTTAGCTGCAGGAGGGATTCCTAAGAAGCAGGTACAATGGAAGCATTGGGATATTCCCCTTGGCAATCCTTGGAGAGAAGGCATGCTGTAGCCCTGAACCTTTAACCAGCAGAGTCCTCAGAAATGTCCCATCTGAAGCAGAGGGAGGGAGAGTCTCCATCGAGATCACCGGCTAGTTAAGAGCCAGTCAGGCATGGAGAATACAGCTCTCCTGACTCTCTCCTGAGCTCCTTACCTTGTCATGGGTCATGGATTACTTTGAAAATGTAATGAAAGCCTTGGGTTCTTTTAGCTGAAAGTACACTCATGTGCACACTTGCACTACTTCTCAAGTAATTTTATGGGTTCCCAGTACTCCTGAAGCCTATTTGTTAAAGTCCTGTCCACCTTGGTAGGAATCCCTGAGTACCTCCATGCATCTTTGTTTTCCACTGTTGCCTCTGATTTCAGAAATGTCCAATCCTAATCAATTCTTTCTGGCCGAAAGGTCAGGGGAGGGAAACTATTTGGGGATAAAACAGGACTTTCTCAGCATACGTTAAATTATGCCACCTTGGCAACCACCTGCACAGAACTATGATTGGGCTTTCTGGGAGTGGAGAAGGAGATGTTTAGTATACAGTCCTCTTGTTGAAAATAGAAGAGAGCTTCGAAGCCCAGGGGATGAAATAGCTTATTCCCGTTCATGTTGAAACATAGCATGGAACTCAGGGTCTTAACCATCACCGGTGCCAATGTGAATGTTCTATATTAACAAATATAGAAAACACACACACACACACACACACAAAAAAAAAAAAAACAAAAAAAAAAACAAAAAAAACACACACTAAGTTTGTGCTGGACCAACTTGGTTGGTCGATTTTCTCAAATCTGATATTCTCCCTTTCCTCCTCCTTTGGGAGCACTTACTTTGGAGATTCATAATAGATGACAGCCCCAAATCTATTGGTGGAAGCCAAATAGTGTACATTCTACGCTAGCTGTTCTACACAAATTGAATAATTCAGACCACCATTGATTTTTGCAAAGGTTCTTAACAGCTTGGCATGCTGCTGTCAGGAAGGGAAATTTCTATCCCCAAACTTCAGGCCTCTTGGCTCTCTGACAACAAACAGCAGTCAGCACTCAGTGTTCCCAATGCCATTGAGTTTTTATGTCCAGAGTCCAGATTTCTAATATAATCATTTTAGAATGCAAGATTTTTCAAGTCTACCTTTACAGTAAGAAGTGTTAAGCCAATAATACATTGTTATTTAGTCCTCTTTTTTTTAACCAAAAGTGAACACTTTTCATATGAATGAACATAGTCATAAAGTGAAAGTGTTCATATTTTTTAAATAAAAGAGTAAAGACTTTGTATTATGAATATCTCTAGCCGAGTTAGTCAGCCTTCATGTGTATTCCCTCTCAACCCTTTGCCATTTTCCTAAATGCTCTTAATAGTTAGCAACTGTAGCTCTTGGTGAGAAAACTGTCCAACTTTTCCTACCTGCAAGGAGAACCATTTCCACCTCCACTAGGGAAGCCCAAGGAAGAGCAGGAAGAGGGGAAATAATCTCCAGTTCCTTTAACTTTGAGGGATTGGCCTCAAGTTATCCCCCAAGGGACTATGTCTAATGATACACCCTTGCTTGTTCTCCTTCCTTGATTAATCCCACTTTCCTACTCACCTACTGGTTTCTGCCAACAACTCTTCCTCATAAATCACATTCACACAAATCTGTATCCCATTATCTGCTTTTGGGGAATCCAACAGAGGCAATATCCTCTTAAAATTATAGAATTGATGCATATGCATTTTAGAAAAAGAAAATAGAAACTATAAAGAAGTCAAAGAAAAAAAAATATTCCAGTTCTACCCATTTTGGCTCAGTGGATAGAGCATTGGCCCACTGACTGAAGAGTCCTGGGTTCAATTCCAGTCAAGGCCACATACCTGAGTTGCAGATTCAGTCCCCAGCCCTGGTCAAGTTTGGGAGGCAATCAATTAATGTGTCTCTCTTTCTCTGTTTCTCCCCCTCCCACTCTCTCTAAAAATCAATGGAAAGCTATCCTCAGGTGAGAATTAACAACAACAGCAAGAAAAATACCCAGAACTATCAGAAAGAGAAACTAAGAAAACCATCACATTTTCAAGTGCATCAAAAAATAAATAAAATAAAATAAAACACATGTAAACAAATTTAAGCTCGGAGGTAAAAAGATGTATACTCAGAAAATTATGAAACCCTAAAGACAGAAATTGAAGAAGTTCAAAAGAATGGAAGCTTATACTGTGTTCATGGGCAGGAATAATTAACATACTTAAAACGTCCATACTACCCAAAGAAATCTACAGGTTTACTATAATCCTTATTAAAATACCAATGACATTTTTCATAGAACTGGAACAAATAATCTAAAAATGTATATAGGACCATAAAAGACCCAGAACAGCCATAGCAATATTGAGGAAGAAGAACAAAGTTGGAGGTATAATGCTACCAGATGTCAATCTAGATTATAAGTCTATAATATTCAAAACAGCAAAGTATTGGCATAAAAACAGACTTACAGATCAATAGAGAACCCTAAAATAAACCTGTGCTTATATGTTCAATTTTATATGACAAAAGAGGTGATAAAGACTGTTTAGTCAATAAATGGTGTTGGAAAAATGGTACAGATAGATGCAAAAAAGTCACAATAGACTACTTTCTTGAATTATAAACAATAATAAAATTTAAATGGATTAAATGTAAGACTCAAAACGATAAAAATCCTAGAACA
The DNA here is from genome assembly GCF_014108245.1 of Pipistrellus kuhlii. Taxonomy (NCBI): domain Eukaryota; kingdom Metazoa; phylum Chordata; class Mammalia; order Chiroptera; family Vespertilionidae; genus Pipistrellus; species Pipistrellus kuhlii. The sequence continues at coordinate 69,280,296 of NW_023425573.1, forward strand.
AAACAAAGGCAGTATACTCTCAGATATTTCTTTTAGCAATATTTTTTTCTGATATATCTCCTCTTGCAAGGGAAACAAAAGAAAAAAGTAAACAATGGGATGACATCAAATTACAAAATTTTTACGTGGCTATGTATACCACCAACAAAATGAAAAGAGAACCTACCAAATGGAAGAAAATATTCACCAGTGATACAGCTAATAAGGGGTTAATGCAAATAAACCTCATGAGATATACTTCAAACCTGTCAGAATAGTGCTTATCATTAAATCAACAAACAGGTATGGAATAGAATGTGAAGAAAGGAAGCCCTTGTGATCTGTTGGTGGGAATGAAATTTGGAAAATGGTATGGAGGTTCCTCAAAAAAATTAAAAGTAGAACTACCTTATAAGCCAGCAATTTCACTTCTGTGTATGTATCCAAAGAAACCCAAAACAGCAATTTAAAAAGATATATGCACCTCTATGTGCATTATAGCATTATTTACAATAGCCAATATATTTGGAGAAACCCAAGTACTCATCTATAAAGAAGTGATACATATACACAATAGAATATTACTCAGGCATAAAAAAAGAATGAAATCTTACCATTTGTGACAATATAGATGGAACAAGAGAGTATTATGCTAAGTGAAATGAGTCACATAGAGAAAGACAACTGCCATATTATTTAACTTATATGTGGAATCTAAAAAAATAAGTAAACAAAACAGAAACAGACTCATAGATGCAGAGAACAAACTGATGGTTGCCAGATAGGAGGAAGCTTGGGGAGTTGGGTGAAAAGGTGAAGGGATTAACAAGTACAAGTTGGTAGTTACAGAATAGTCACAAGGATGTACAGTACAGCATAGGGAATATGATCAATAATATTGTAGTAACTATGTATGGTGATGAATTGGTACTTGAATTATCAGGTGAATTACTTCATAAATCATGTAGTAGTCTAGCCACTATTCTGTACAGCTTAAACTAATATGAAATAATATTGGATGCTACCTGTAATTGAAAAATAAAATTTAGGAAAAAAATACTCCAGATCCTACTACCCAGAGCTAATGAGTATAAATATAATGCTGTATATCTTTTTTTTTTCTGTATGTATATTTTTTTGTAATTTTTTAAAACTGAGATGACATCAGAATAGTGCTTCTTTTATTTATTTCCTCCCTAAGTCTGAAGTATTTTTTGACACTGATTATCAACTGTAGGGTGCCAAGGGATCTATTAGTGGTGGAGAAAGAGACGGTGTTGAAATGTAACTCACCACCCTGCTGCAGCCAGAAAGTGTGTGTAGGGAGGAACCTGTATTGTGGGGATGTGCCTTGCACAAAATATTACTAATCAAGTGAGCCATTCACAAAAAGATATTTTTTTTAAATATATTTTATTGAATTTTTACAGAGAGGAAGGGAGAGAGATAGAGAGCTAGAAACGTCGATGAGAGAGAAACATCGACCAGTTGCCTCTTGCACACCCCCTACCGGGGATGTGCCCACAACCAAGGTACATGCCCTTGACCAGAATCGAACCAGGTACCTTTCAGTCCGCAGACCAACGCTCTACCACTGAGCCAAACCGGTTTCGGCCACAGAAAGATATTACTCATAAATGGTATTCTACTCATTTGGTAAATGTATCATAATTTCTCTAACGTTTTGTTATTTTGGACTTAGATTATTTTTTTAACTGTCGAAACGATTATATAAAACATATTCCAAAAATGATTGAAGGTAGTTAACGTACTTTTCCGCCTGCATTTTTTTCATGATTAATGGTAAGATGCTAGCCTTTAACAAGTCTCTCAAGAGTGAAACTTCAAAGAGCATTTTTCACTCTCTCTTTTTCTCTCATGGGGTGTGACCAATGGATGTGTATCCCATCAGTGATATCGACTTCAAACTCTTCCTCTCATCTGTCTTCCCTGCCACTTGCAAGGGAGGGCCTTGGTTGTCTCTCTTTCAAAGTATTGTAAGAGCCATCTGTGTTCAGCTTTTTGTCTTCTGGTCCAAATGCTATCTGCCACCAGAGTTAGCTGTCCAAGAGGATCACTACACTGACCGGCATTTGGGTTTCACTCTTCACCTGTCCTCTCATGAGATTCCGAACACACTGTGTTTTCACACCTCTTTGCTTTTACTCCTGCGATTTTCTGACCATGGAAAGGGATCTTCAAACTTTTATCTCTACCATTCACTTTTCAAAATCACTTTCCATTTTTAGACATCAACTCTGATACCACAGCTCCTATTACAGTTATGAAAATTAGGGTGCATTCAGCTGCAGGGAATGGGAACGGAACACTCAGTTGAACTGTCATATGTTGTAGAGGAGTCCTGACATAGGTTTGGCTTTTGCCCCAACTTGTTGAAGGCTCAAACTCTGTACCTGTACTGTATAATAAAAGGTTAATATGCAAATCGACTGAACTATGGAATGACTGGTCGCTATGATACATACTGACCACCTGGGGGCAGATGCTCAACACAGGAGCTGCCCCCTGGTGGTCAGTGCGCTCCCACAGCAGGAGCACCACTCAGCCAGAAGCCAGGCTCATGGGGCTGGCTTGTGAAGCTGTCGTGGTAGGAGCCTCTCTCACCTTCACTCCAGCCTTCACGACAGCACTATCATCAGGCACAGTGGGACCAGGGATGAGCAGGAGCAGGCCTGGTCCCAGCTTGGGCTCCTTCATTGCTACCTGCTGCTACGTGCAGTGCTACATCCCCTGAGGGGTCCCAGATTGCAAGAGGGTGCAGGCCAGGCCAAGAGACTCTGCCAGTGCATGAATCCCTGGACCAGGCCTCTTGTTTTTATATAATTTTATTGTGTTTGCTCTTTTTCATGTGTTACATTATTCTTAGATGGCTTCCTCCAATGTGAATAAATAGTTAGAGCATATTTAAGCTTCATATCTGCTCAGTATGTCACCAAAAATATCTCTTACAGGAGTCCCTAAAAGATACCAAACCATCTTTTACAGAAGTGCCCACAGAGCCTTCACTTCCTGGGCCTCAAATTGATTATATACTCTTTCCCAAACTAGTCCCTCTTGTCAGAGAAAATCCATGTATTGATTGGTTTATTTTTGGAATATATTGACCAATCATTATGACAAGGGGAATAGCATAACTAATTAGAAAATACAAATCAGGGTATGGAGCCCTGAAAAGTAGGTCCATATAGACCAATCTTATGACTTCCATATATTTACAAACAAAAGATGAATGGATGTTGTGTAGACAGCCAGAGTTTCCATATTAGAGTAGATGACAGAGGGCCTTAGAGATAGCATATTATATTATTAATCTTGTGTGATTCCTTGTTTGTGGGTCTTAGAAATGGTTGACACCAAATAAGTCTTTAATAAATACCAAAGTACATGCTTTAATGAATGAAGTGTAATAAATTGCTCAAAACATATTTTTTTCTTTAACTTTGATGGCTAAAGTTTATCCTTAGATTGGGATTATTTAGCTTTTTAAATAATTTCCATATAGTGATTGTCGCCATATTTAATTATCCTTGATTCTACATAAGTTTCCACATGACAACATCAGGGTAAACTAACAATTGGTTGTATGTGTGTCTGTTTTCTGTTATAATGTAGATGTTGATCCCAAGAGATAGATTCATACTTTGGCCAACAAGTGACACTTAAAATTATAATGACTTGTCTATTCCATAGTCAAGATTAAAGCCAGTCTCAGTATGCTATATTTGAAATAGCAATTTCAAAGTTCTCAAAAGCAAGACATTGTAGAGACCAGGCTCCACTGGATTAAAAAGGCCCCTTTCTTTCCAATATGCCAAATGAATAGATAATTTGCTGATGCTCTCAACAATTTGTCCTGCTTTAGGGATTGTACAATGTATGCCTCCAGTTAAATTACAGCTATTGTTGTAGCTCTTTTATTATTGTTTCTCCTCTAAAAATACATTTTTCCTGGAAATATATTTAAGATTCAGAACTCCCTGGCTTCTATATAAAATCATCATAATGAGTTTGGACTCCACTGTATGTGTAAATCCTAAATACCATCTGTCTATCTTTAAATTATGGTGCCACAAAAAAGCAACTCTTCCATTTTGATCATATCAAAGTTATTTATTTTGTGTTGAAGAATTTTAGGGATCATGGCAATATTGAGGGTCATGATATTGAACTATGACAGGTAACCTTTGATCTCCTCTCCATCACTCTCAAAACCCCATAAAGGTTGCTCCTACAAGGAGGCTATGAGTGAATTATGGTAACTTTCCAAGCATAGGTTGCGTGACTTTCTATTTTTCTGTGTGTCTTCTGAGTAGTGGGTTCTAAGACATGTACCCAGAAGTGTCACAATGCATGCCTCTCCCTTTTTAGGAATGTGGACCCCTTTCTAACACAGGCTCAGTCACAAGAAAAATAACTAGCACGGCTGTGTCCCTATTATGTCTATTTTCTGTTTGCCTCTCATTACATTTCCAAGTGCAATGTCACCTTGACCCTTCTGGTGAGTGCCAATAGTACCATTTTACTTTATATGCATTAGCTCAGTACAGGTTGGACCAAATTCTGTAGGTCATTGGTTTGCACTCTGCCTTGTAAAAGTGGTCAGCTGCTACTCTTCTTGGGATGATTATCCAATTTTTAAAATTGCTTTTATGCCCTGTATTATTTTCTTGTCTCTAACTTCTTGCCTGCCTTTTGGTTTTTTAACTCGTGGAAAAATTGTTGCTAAAAGTTGGAGAGGACAAGAAACAAAAAAAGGAGAATGTGATACTCCTGATCAGAAACTTTTATAATACTTACCAAAGATCTACAGATTTAAAAACAACAAAATAAACAACAACTAAAAATAGGCAGTAAGTCTAAAACCATGGTGAGCCACATGTTGCTCTTTGTCCCCTTGAGTATGTCTCTTCCACAAAATACAATGGCCTGGGCCAGTCTATTTTAAAGAAGTGGCATTAGAGGAAGTTTAAGTTTTAAAAATTTGGCTCTCAAAAGAAATTTCAATTGTTGTACTGTTGATATTTGGCTCTGTTGACTAATGAGTTTGCCAACCACTGGTCTATAGAGAATAAGACATGCAAACCTGTTCTTTGGATTTTAGTATATATTTCATGGGAATAGTTACATTTGTAAAATAAGTTGAATAGAATTAATATCAATGAATAACATCATCATTATCATCATCATCTTTATTGTCAGTGAGGAGATTACTAAGATATGTCTGTCTAGTGTGTGCACAGAGACCCCAGGAAGAAGTGAAAAGGACATAGCAAGAGTTCCATAGTTCAATAGCCCTATAAATTTTCCTGTAGAGGAAATATGCACTGTTATTTTAAAAATATCTTCAGCTGTTCTTATGATTAATAAAATCAATTTCACTTAAAAGTATTACCAAATGTGTCATGACTTTCTAACAGTTTTTCTCAATCAACTTATAGTGAAAATATAACATTTGTGTGGATTCACAACTCAGTGTGATTAATACAATCCTTTCTATATGAAAAGGATACAAATCAATAATATAATGGCATAGGAAGCTATGAGGAAATTTTGACAATGCTGATGCTGAAAAGAAAATCTAGGAAAGTCATATACATAGTCACAGGTTTTAGTACCTGATTTTATTGAAGATGGCAGCTTTCCTTCAAGACTTTATAACATAATTCTCAGCACTTTAACACCATAGAACTGTGAACTTTTAAAGTGGGAAGATAATATTGAGTTCATTTTACAAATAAGAAAGTATTTTATCAGGGACTGTCCGGGACTACACAGCTAGATAGTGTGAAATTGGAACCAGAACTGAAGTTTCCTGATGCACTGTCATAGGCTAGCTTTTCTCCTTAAATGTTAAAGTTTGATTATTGCCTATGTTGTTAATAAAACATAGGCAATAATCAAATGGTGAAAAACATTAAATATAGGTTGCTTTGAAGCTATGGAATAACTTAATAGACCATAGTACATAGATTCTGGAGCCAGAATGACTGGGTTTAAGTTTTTACTTTTCCACTTATTAGCAAGTTATTTAATCTCTGCCTCAAACCAGAGGAAGAAGAAATAATAGTGCCTGTCTTATAGGGTTGTTGGTAAAATAAAGTGAATCTTAGCATTGGTAACCTACATATAGTATGGGCTATACATGTGTTATCTTCCTGTCTTCCTCTTGTCATAATCATCTTCATTATCTGTCACATCTAAATTCCTAAGCCATTTATATAGCTGATTAGGGGCTCATTGATTTTTCTCCATAAATGTAGTAGACTGGCCAGTCAGATGAATGGAGGTAACTTTGTTAGTGTCTTCATGGCTAAAGCAATGACCACACCAGAGAGCAGGATCAGTGGATTTGTTATAGGGATTTGGCTTACACAGTTGTGGGGGCTAGTTTCTGTAAGGCTGTCTGTGCATCTGTTACAGTCAGAAAGGGAAGATCACAAGTAGGCTCATGTCCACAACTTGAGCTGAAATCCCATAACAATGAACTGAAATGTGTATTCTTGCTTTTGACCTTGGTTTTAAGGATATCCTGTGAGTGCCCTTTTTCACAAAGCTTGGGACATAGACCTGGCTCAGAGGAACCAGGGGAAGGTAGAGCAAATACAGGCTCAGGTGCTACTTTATGCCAACAAGGTGAATCAGCAGATGAGCAGCAATATGTGTGAGCTATATAATGGCACTGCTTCATTTCCACACTCCGAATCTCACAGGCATCTTTCTTGTGACCCTGAAGTATAATATACAATAAAGGGGATTCTGGGAACTGTGATTAGTGTAGCCAGGTTGACACCTCACAAAGCCATCATAGTGACCAATAGTAGGAGGACAAAGTGGGGCTGAAGAGAGGACAAAATGAGGGAGATCCAAAGGAAATGAGATGCACACTGATCTTGTTTCACCCTGTGTTGAAGGGAGTGTGTGTTGAGGATGATTGGCACAATTCCACAGATCTCTGTGTACTCCTGCTTCCAGTCCCTGGAGGATGACCAAATAAAAGTAAAGATCTTTGGGTTTGTTCATTAGTAGATACTTTCCCCTCAACATAATACTTAAAAGTATTCTCATAAGCATAATAAATCTGATGTATTTTATATTTTTAAAATGTATTCCCCAAAGACTTTCTAGATATGAAAATATAAACCATGTATTGTATATTATCTTGTAACTTTTTATTGGCTGAGGTAACACAAATCAAGCAAAGCCAGTCACATCTGCATGGAGAGTCAAGAATTCTCTAATTCAATTATAAATTTTGAAAATATTATACACTAAATAGCTATGGGTTAGAAACAATAGAAATGTTTTTTTGTGTTTTTCCTTTTTTACTTTGTTTTGAATCTCCATAGGTACCTAATTTTTATTCCATTTTAAGAGCTTTGAAAACACCTCCAAAATGTTAACAACTTAAAACAACCACCATTTTATTTGCTCTCAGTTCTATGAGCCAATATTTTAGCCCTGATGTTTTCATGCTATTCTTTCTGAGGATCACTGTGCAGCTACAGGCATCTGGTCTCAGTCACACATCTGGTGGTTGGTGTTAGCCCTGCTGTCTGGTCTACAGAGCCTCAGCTAAGATGTATCATATCTGCTCCAAGTGTCCCTTCATTCTGCAGTGGGCTAGATCCGGCTTGTTTCCATGGTGATACAAGAGGGTGAGAACAGAAACTAGGATGCCTATGGAGTCCAAGACATGGAACCCCCATGGCTTAGCTTCTACACTTTATTAGTCCAAGATGGTCACAATACTATCTTAGATTCAAGTGGCTATAAATAGATTGTACATCTTAATGGATGTAATGGCAAAGCCATTGCAAAGGACATACATACAGAGATGGGAAAATAAACTGTGGCCATTGTTTTGTCATTTACTACACCTTTCAGCTAGGTAATCATTGATATATTTTTAAGAGGATAATTTCTCCCAATTTGACTTCTTGTCTGCTCATTTTCCTCTTAAGAAGTTAACAATCACTTTTATTTTACAATGTTCAATAAAAAATAGTATATATAATTTCAAATAAAATGCTTCAGTAAGATAAGGGTCTAATTGCTAGAGTATATTAACTTTAACTTAGACATTAAGATTCATACACAACCCTGACAGTTTGTCTATCTGCTCCCCTGTCCCTGACCCTGACTTGCTATTTGGCCATTTAATTTACTTTAGCATTTATGTTTAAACTAAAGGCCCAGTGCATGAAAATTAATGCACTGGAGGGGGTTCCCTCAGCCCAGCCTGCCTCCTGTCACAGTCCAGGAACCCTCAGGGGTGATCAGGAGATGGTGACACCCCATTACACCTCTGCTGCTGCCACTTCCAGCAGTGCAAGCTTTGGCCAGCCCTGGTTACCTGAGCCTCGGGTGACCCTGGGCAGCTGGGCAGCCGACATCTGAAGCTTGTGTGCACCTCAGGCTGGCCCTGGGTGGCTTGTGGGGGCTGAGGGGACTGGGCTTCTCTGGAGGAAGGCTAATGGAGCAGCTGGGCCTGCCTTGGGATGGGCCTGGCCTTGCTGTATGCCTGCCACTCTGATGGGGCTGAGGGGACTGGCGTCGCCATCTTATGGCCATGGACACTACCATCTTAGAGGGAGGACAGTCAATTAGCATATTCCCTCCTTATTGGTTGTGGGTACCACCATCTTTGTGACAGTGTGAAGGCCAATTAGCATAGTCCTCTTTATTAGATAGGACTAAGGGCCTGGTGAACAAAATTCGTACACTGAGGAGGAATCCCTCAGCCCAACTTGCCCCCTCTCACATACAGGGAGCCCTCAGGGGACGTCCTACTGACACCTTAGGCCCGCTGAGGAGCAGACCTAAGCTCCAGTCTGGCCTCCCTTTGTGGGAGGCGACTGGGCTGATCAGGGGAAGGTGCTAGCCCAATCATCCCGCTGCTGCAGCCACTGCCAGTCACCTAAGTCACCAAGATATTTTCATCAACATGGGCTTCACACTGAAAAAATGACAACTTTCTTTAAGCATTTTCAAGATGTGTCTTTCATAGAATATGACATTTCCTTATTTCTTTTTCTTTTTATCCTCATCTGAGGATATGTTTCCATTGGTTTTTTCCCCCCACTTCCCTCTGATTCAGGCTAGGCCCCTGCCCAAGCCTAATGCCTCCGCCCCAGGATTTAGGCTTGGGAAGGGCTCCCCCCAACCCCTCTGATGGCCAGCTGGGAGTGACCTGGGTGCCAAGGAGGTTCCTGGGACCTACTATATATGCAAATTAACCACCATCTTTGTTGGGTTAATTTGCATACTCACTCTGATTGGTGGTGGGTATAGTGGAGGTACAGTCAATTTACATGTTTCTCTATTATTAGGCAAGATAATGTGTACATGCCTAAGAGGGGAAAGGAAATTACTCTGATAATTCATTTATCTTCCTGGACTTTTAAATAAGATGAAACTTGAATAAGGTTTAGATGTTAACATGACTATTTTGTTACACCCTGTGCCTATTTGAGTTTTTTAGCATGCAATAAATAATTATGAAGTACCTTATACGATAGGTATATGTGTTATAGCTATTACTTATTATTTGGCTTATCTCAAATAATAAGAGGTGGAATTGTTAAAAATTTACAAATTCTCAAACTATAATTAGGGAAACTTCATCAATTGCTGAGTAATATTCAATCGTATAGGTGCAAAGAAATATTTGGCCATTCAGCAAGCATTTCATCGTAATGTCGCACTTATATAATGCTTTGCCATGTGTCAGGCATCATTGTAAGAGTTTCATGAATAATTCACTAAATATTCACAGTAACCCTGTGAGATAGATAGTGTTATTACAACCATTTTACAGATGGAGCTACGGAGGCACAGAGAGGTTAGGGAATTTTCTCAAGGTCAGTTGGCTAATAAATGATGAAGCTGAACTTGGATCCCAGGCAGTCTGAACTCTTCACCAGTAAGTACCCCATGCTGCTTCCTACTGCCTTCACAAACCATTCACCACAGTTGGCATATGGAGAAGTGTATGGATGGATAGAAATTCTGCCTCTACATGGAGAGATAAATATATCTTATACACTTGAAACTGGAAAGCAATTATAAATCAACTTGCAGGACTTTGCCTCTTCTCCATGAGAAAGAGAAAAAGGAATACAGTAGATGAATTTGTCTTAGGCCCAGACAGCTTCTTACTGATAAAACCCAGTTCATTTAAAGCAGGTTTGTTACATCATGAAAAGAGCATTACACCTGGTAATCAGGAAATCTCAGTTTTATAACTTTTCATTTTCTACCTGTCTGTGTCACTATTAGCTACCACTTTCTCAACTAGTCTAAAAGTTATAACAGACAACCTTTGGACTAGAATTAACTACCACCCCACAAAGTAGCATACAGCTACTCTGTCTAAGACAGCCAGTATCTGTGGGGATATGAAATGCAAAAGATATAATTCTGAACCAAAAGGTACCATGTTGCTCCTCTCTTTTTAAAATGAAATCTTCTTAGCTTTTAAAAAATAGGCCCTGATCTATCATCTCATGTTTTTAATTCTGTAATGGAAATATTTCAGAATTTGTGTGTGTGTGTTTTTTTCCATATTTTTCAACTCCGGTTAGACTTCTTCCATGTAACATAATGTAATTTAGGATGGGTTTTTCAGTCTCTTAAGTTATTCTGGTTAACACTCAAATAATCACTACTTAGCCAAATAAATTCCCTGAAGTATATGTAAGGTTCTGAGATTAGTTGTCATTTAAACCTTTTATAATTGAATTCATGCCAAAGGATTAACCTGGACTAGCTGTTAAGGCTTATCTATCACCAATGATGCCTTTTTTGTTTAATTGTTTCTTGTTGATAAGAGGAAATTTCATTTTGAACTAATTAAAAAAATTATTTAGGATTCAATATGCTGCACTTAAAGTGAGTCATTGAATAAACATGATTAACACATACAATACATCACAAAAGGAGAAAAGTCTCATAGCATTTTATACATTTTCTTAATCTTTCAATTTGGGGCCTTTTAAAGATTTAATATTTTTAAGTCATCCTCACTTCCTCTGGCTTGTTGCAACAAAACTTTTATATACAATGCAGTCTCTTTGCAATCATAAACTCTTTTATGAGCCTAGGGCAGTGGTCGGCAAACTCATTAGTCAACAGAGCCAAATATCAACAGTACAAGGATTGAAATTTCTTTTGAGAACCAAATTTTTTAAACTTAGACTTCTTCTAATGCCACTTCTTCAAAATAGACTCGCCCAGGCTGTGGTATTTTGTGGACGAGCCACACCCAAGGGGCCAAAGAGCCACAGTTTGCTGACCATGGGCCTAGTGTATAGAGCACGACAAATGAGACCATTTTGATGGCCACTGAAGTTATAAAAAAAAAAAATTGTCTTTTTCCGTGGTGGACTGATGGCTTCTTTCAGCTCACAAAGTCTCTTGCCTTGCATGACATTTTCAGGGCAGAAAAAGCTCCGGTCCACAAATAGCAGCTGTAAAGTATGGGGTCGCCTGTCCAAGGAGGCGCCCCTGGGACATCTCATCTGCAGACCTTGTGGCCCAGCAGGCCCTATTCACCTGCAGTTGGGGGCCCACTGCTTAGTTGCCCTCCTTTCCTCAATCACTTCTCACTCAGGCTGGCTTAGCCGGGCTCAATCCAGCTTCTAACCTCTCAGGCCCCGTCTGCTCCTATTGAAACGGAAGGAAGGATGGATACACTTTTATATTCACAAAAGGTGCTTTTTTGATCATGGAAATTTTCCATTTCTCAACAATCCCTTTTATTTTTTATTTTTACTACAATTTTTGTTACCATAACTCCATTAGCTTTTATTTTACTAAAGATTTATAAAATTGTTATTACATTTTCTAACAGTACCTCTAAATATTTGGCTTTTAAAACAAAAATGCTCTTTTATTTCCATTGGATTCTTGGTTTCCAATTTGTGGTGTGTCTTCTTTCTCTTTTCATTATGTATCTCACTCTCTATAAAGGGCCTATTGAGTGATGATCAGTCTTGTCCCAATTAGAAGAAAAGAAAACATTCCTAGTTTGTGATCCTGCAAAATTGGTACCATTAAAAATGTTGTTCAATCTCGTGAGAAATCGAGTATAAATAAGGCAATGAAAATTCCGTCTGTCGTTAAATCAGTGATTTGCCCTGTTCATGACCCTGGCCGAGCAGGCTGTTTTGAAGTCTGGAGCCTCTCAGAGTGAGCTGTGACACAATTGATCCAGCTCCATGAGGCGCAGCACACTATTGCCTTCATTGATTCGTCTTCCGTCTATTCTCTACCATATCCCATTTAGCTGATCAATTAATTTCTGATATAACTCTTGGGCATTGGTTAAAAATAATGCAGCTGATGTTTATTTCCTTAGCAGCAATAGTGAGGAGTGCCTTGTGTGTGAGAACCAAGAGGAGTCTTCTCATTGAGAATCAGGCTTAAGGAGTAGATAAGCACCTTGAAGGCAAGGGCTGTGGCTTCTTTACGTCACCTCTGTAGCACCATCACGTGATGCAGGACCTGGCAGAAAGGAGATGTCAGAAGTGTTTGTGAACTTAAAGAAGAAAATGCAAGTGTGTTGGTTTTGTAGCAAAGTAGTTTGAATTGATTGTTAAGCATCTTCAGCCCCCCATGCCTGAAATACTGAAATGTTATTTTTTCCATTGAAAGAACATGCTGTAAAATATACAGATCCATGAACCAGAAACCAAAAGAACTGGGTTGAGTGAGGGCAGAAAAGAAAGAGTGAGAACTGGTGTCAGACACATGTGTTTAAATCCCAGCTCTCCTTCTACTGTCTGTATTAATTAAAAAAAAAAATATATATATATATATAATTTATTTTTTAAAATATATATATATATTTATTAATATATATATTTACATATATATATATATATTTTAAATCTATATTTTATTGATTTTTTCCTGCACACCCTTAACTGGGGATGTGCCCGCAACCAAGGTACATGCCCTTGACCAGAATCAAACCAGGGACCTTTCAGTCTGCAGGCCAATGCTCTATCCACTGAGCCAAACTGGTTTCAGCAACTGCATCACTTTTGATATTCTGCAGATTCTCTACAAGCCTTTCTTTAATGTCTGAAAAATCGGACATTAATACCCACTTTATGGGGCTCTTTGAGGATTAAATGGCATAACACATGTCATATGAAGGCACAAAGGCATGAAACAGCATGTGTGTTTAGAAAAACTAGCAATAGTTCTATTTCTCTGGAGCACAGGGCACCAGTGGGAGAAATGTGGAAGGTGACACGCAAGAGAACAGGAGCAGGCAGGTCATCAAGAGCCTTGGGTGGCACGTTAATGGATTTGAACTTCATCCTAAAAACTTTGGGATGTCATTAAAGTATTTTAAGCAAGGGAGAGGAATTCTGAGATCAGATTTGCATTTTATGATAGCAGTTTGGCAGAGCAACACCGAATTAGAACATGCTGGCTCTCAGCCTCCCCGCCTCCTCCAGATCTCTCCTCACACCTGCTCTCTGGTTTCAGAACTGTGCTTACAGAATGGGCCTTGGTGTCTTGGCCTCTGGGCTTTTGCATGTGTGATGATCTCTTCATGGAACATGCTTTTTCTCCTTAGTGTACTATTAGGAAAAAATCTCTTAGTTGCAAATGGAAGGAAACCCAATTCAAACTGGCTTGAGACATTAGGATAACGAAGTTGCTCAGATGTAATTCCCTACATAGCTGTACTCATGAGCCCCAAAATCAGAATTGGGGTTCTTTATCACTCCACATTCTTGTCAACACTTATTTTCTGTTTTGTTGTGTTTTTTTTATAATAGCTATTCTAGTGGGTATGAAATGATATCTCACTCTGTTTTGATTTGCAGTTCCCTAATGATTAGTGATGTGGACCATCTTTTCCTATGCTTATTAGTCCTTAGGGAAATGTCTTTTCAAGTCCTTTGCCCATTTTTAACATAGTTGTTTTTATTATATGAGTTCTTTATATAGTCTGGATATTAACCTCTTATCAATATGATTAGCAAATATTTTCACATTGATTTTTTAAGTACTTTCTTATTTCCTGGCCCTGACCTTTTACTATCCCACCCCTTTTTTAAGAGGATCTATAAAGAAAAGGAAGCCCTTTATGTGTGCCTAACTTTTTGAACAATCAGCCCATTGACAGTACTCAATACATAGCCAAGGAAGGAAAATAATTGAGAATGGTTAAAGTATGTGACAGCACAAAGGGTATAGGCACCTCCTCTGAAGTGCATGTTGTTACTTCTGCCCAGGGAAAAGGAAGCCTCAGGGAGGGTAGGTAAGATGCGGTAGAACTTAACTAAACTGTCTGATGTTAATAGAATTGGCATCGGTTCATCACATGGAGCTTTCTTCATGACTTAGCGTCAGGAATTTAATTAAAAAGAAAAATTCAATAAAAAGCCCTTTATGATAAGGGGAGAAGCTGGCTGTTGTGGGTCATTCAGTTGGGCACAGCGCAGTGTGTAGTCAATGGCTAAGGTGCAGCACACGTGCTGCTAGGGTTTTAAATGGTTCCAACTTGCTCTTCAACCAGCCAAGGCACCAAGGCCACAGGGGCACCTTTCCTACCCATCAACACCTAAGGAAGAGACACCAGCCAGCCTTGGCCTCTTCCTGATTTTGCGGGTGCTTCCTGCCCATGAGGGAGCTGCGCGGGAGATAAACTAGACTCAGCATCTTTCAATGACTTTGACACAAGTTTCTATCTCACATAAACCCTGAATTTCCCTGGAGCTGCTGCAAGCTACTGCAGGAGGCATACAGTGCATCTGCTAGAGATCGTATTTCCCATATGTCCCTTGATTTCTTTCTCTTCTTTTCTTTATTGTCTTTTTCTTCTCTTTTTCTTTTTTTTTTCTTTTTTTTTCTTCAAATTTGGAGTTTTAATTATATAAAGATGAGTAGTTAATTATGTAACCTAAAAATATTTACTTATTAAACTATATTAATACTTTCAATAATAACTATACAAAAAGATGAGACAAACATGTGCATTTATAGAATTGTATGTCAGTTATGCCAGATCCCTGTGAGGGAATTCCCAACATGACTTCATTCGTCTGTGAGGACACAGAGTAATTCTTTAGACAGACACATTCATTTACTTGTCCAGCCTGGTCAGCCCTCCACTGCTTGATGGTTTCCTTCCTCTATGAATGTGCATGTCCAGTTGTCTGCTTCTTAGAGCAGACATTTACCGTCCTCATCCACCAGCCATTGGAGGAGGACTGGGGCCACGCAGATGATTAATTCGACCCATTCTTCTGGGAGGGTTTCCTGGGGGCCCTCTTCCATCATCATATCTGGAATCAGATGAGTTTTCGTAGCCTCTTCCCTTTTTCACATCTTGCTGAAGCAGAGTTTTGAAAAACAAAACCACGAACTCAGCTATTCCGCAGAAGAAATCTGTTATCAAAGATAATCTCCATGGGGACTGACTCCTGCTGTCCAACACTTGTCCATTCGCGATGTAAACCATCTTGATCCTCGAGCCCCTCTTCTTCTCTTTTTCTTCTTCTCCTGGTCTCTCCCTTTCTTCCTGTTGTTCACTTGGATCTGAATTCTGTAAGTTGAGTATTCCTTTTTCCAGACACTACACCATCATCTTCCTGTTGATTTTGCATCAAATGTTGTATACTTAATTCTGTGATTGGTGTTTACATTAATTTATTGGCCTAGTAATGTTTAGCCAATTTGTGTGATATGTTTAGTGAGTGATACCATATCAGGAGCAGTTCCCACCCACTCTTCTCTCCAGGTGCCCCGGCTCCCATAGGCCCTGAGTGCCAGGGTGTAGGACACATTCAAAACAGGGCAGAGAGAAGCACTCTCTCCCAGGGCTCTGAGCCTCCACCTCCTCCAATCATACGCTGTGTTGTGATCTTGGGTTTCCAGTGGCATGGTAATTCATGAATTTGTAGCTGAAGTAAACAATGTCCTGGAGGTTCTACATAAGGGCAGGTTTTTCTTCCTTTCCTGGCCCTGCCTCCTCCAACAAGAAGATAAACCATTAACAGTCCGACCATATATGTAAATCCACTTCTTCTCTTGTCACTGCAAATCCTCTTTCCTATATGAATGGGCATACTGATTAAAGTGAAATGAAAGAAACTTGACAATGTCTATTTCCCCTTTGACTTTAGGCCCTAGGCCCTTAAAATGAGACAATAGATCCTTTAGTAATTAAAGAACCTAACCCATATCATATTTTTATTTTATTTTATTTTATTGTTTATGACTTAACATGGTGCCAACTCTCTGGATGAATATCTTGGTGATTGAAGGGAATGTTTTTGTTGTGTTTGAAATCAGATGTTTGAAGATCTGAATTTTTGAAAATGTCGTTGAGTTTCATCCTGATACTCGGCATTGTATAGAGCAGACCATTTACTGTAGACATCCAGGCAGCAGATAGTGATGCATCGTGCTATATCCAGGAAGCAATTTCTTCTCCTGGCTTTTGCTGAACTTGGAATCTTCAGAAAGCATTGTTATTTACATCACACTGACCTTTGAGCCAATGTGTATTGTATCATTTTTTCTTTCTTGTTTTAGAAATATAGACATATGCAATGCTTTGGAAAAGGACCAAATATATGTCAGTGTTATTATTTTATAATAGTATTGCCTGATCATGTTAAAGCTATGTCATCACCATTGTCATTATTTGTGTTACATTATAATTGGAGGGTAAACGAGCCAATAAATGTGTCCTACTATTAATATTTAACTACGGGCTATGAAAAAAAGCCAACATTTATATTATAAAAAATGCACTGAATATACCATGGCAGACTTAAAACCTAAGTAGAAAAAAATATTCTCTGGCAAGAGAGAAACCAATGAAATCTCCAGGAAACAGGTCATTCTGAAATATCTAAGGGTAGATCTTTTATGGGAGTGCTTAAATATCTGATATCTTCAGTGAAGGGAAATAAAATGAAATTGCTTTGAGCACCACCTTTTAGAACTAAACTCGCCTTTCCTTATGACTTGAAACATCAGAACAGAAATGGTACAAGTTCCTTCTAAGCTTCTTGCAAGGTTCGTATGTAATATATTAAAGGAATCTGATTTATACTGATGAGTTATTAAGGAGAAATTGAAAGATTCCCTTCCCAGGGGTTTTTACATGCAAAATTTAAGGAAGCCTTTAAAGTCCATTAGTTTAAAAGGTAAACTTATTAAATCCTTCATGATAAAAGAGCTATATCTGATTTTATGGTAAAATTAAAAAGGCATGGACAGCATTTTAAGAATTGGTATAATACACTTCTTGGCTCTCCTTGCAGCCATTGGTAGCTAGTGTTTAATGTAATGATTTAAGGATGATTTAAATTGGTCATTTTGCAGAGGAGGGAGGAAAATCCACAGAGAAACTAATTTATGAAATGATGTAAATGGGACTTAGAGTAAAGTGACAGTGTGATTGGAGGGAAGTCATGGTCTGTAGCCCAGAGTTACTGGCCTGTGTTTCAGAGGGCTTCAATACAGAGCCCACGAGAGGTGAGATATTTAAGGCCCATGACTGCAAGTGGACACAGGGACCCCTGAAAATCTGTTTTTTCCTTACCTGGAGTCAATCAAGACAAAGGATGCTAATTACTATTCTGCCATGTATCTATCTTGTATATGTTTTTTCTTCAGGTTGGTCAGCAAATCAAATAATCTTGGAGTTATGAATTTTACAGCATAAATGTGTCTTCACTAGAGCATCATCAACTTTTTATAGTTAATGAGCAAACCATCCCAATAGATTAAAGGGCAAGTTCCAAGACCTCTCCTAGCAGCTAAAGGGCTCCATGGCCTGAGTCAGTAAATTATCATTTTAACCCAGTTTTTTATATAGCAGCAAATGTAATCACAACATAAGTCATTTATAATGATAAACAAAAAGTATATATCAATATCAGAAGCAGTAGAACCAAGATGGTGGCATAGTGTACTGCCAGCCCAGTCACTCATCCAGTTACCCCCACTTTCACTCGCACAGTTGACCAAGTTTTGTCATAAAGTCTATGGACCCTCTATGCGTAGGGACATTCCTCACCCCAGGCAACATATACCAGGCCCTCCTGGTCACCTCACTTTTCCTTTGCTGCTGAATTTCTTATCTGTGGTTGATGGTGAAGGAAGAGGGCAGGCTCTGCAGACATGCATACTTCTCTTGTCATTCTGGGGATCAGTTTCTCTGAGCTTTTGCCTCTGCTCAGCCAGGGCTAGGGTTGTTCTTGGGGTAACAGTGGGGCTGTGAAATACATAGAAAATACACACTTTTAGTCTTTCTGCAATACCCTGCCATGCATCATATGGGTTTGTGGTAGTTCAGTTAACTAATCCCCTAGATTAGCATTTTATTTGTTACCAAAATTACTATAAAAAAATATAACCCCTAAATCTCCCTAACTCATCTGCCTGTGGGTGCAGATTGGGTGACACTAAGAACCCAAATGTGGCTTGCTCTTTTCTACCTCCTCTCAGCCCTGGCTGATATAGAAGTTCACTCTTCCCAAAGACAAGTATAGCTCCCCAGTTATGTCAGAAGCTCCCAGGAAGTTCATAAAAACGTGCTTTTCCTTGCTGCAGTTGACCCTCACACACACAGCTCTAGGCTGAAGGCCACTTAGGGAAGGAACCCAGTGTCCCACCCTGTAGGCTGTCTTGTGTGTTCCAATATGTCACAACTCATCTTGGGACCTCTGCCGTGCCTTGTTCTGAATATTTTGTTTCTGTTGCTTTGTGTACAATGCCCCCTTTCCCACGTGACCCCAAAGTGGCATTCTGGTGACCAGAGCAGTGGTTCTCAAACCCTGTTTGAAGATAGCACAACCACCTCAGCCTCCTGCCTTTCTCTGCATGAATCACACCTGGGCAGGTGGGAAGCACACACCATGCCCTCCTCTCCTCTTCACTCTGCCAAAAAAAAAAAATGTGCAATATCTCACCTCTCACCTTTCAACTTTCTTTCTCAGTAATATAAACACGCAGAGTCCAGGACATGTCCTGGCCAGTTGCTCAGTGGTTAGAGCAGCTTCCCTGGCACAGAATGGTCTTGGGTTTGATTCCTGGTCAAGGACACATACCTGGGTTGCAAGTTCCATCCTGGCCCCAATTGAGGCATGTGTTGGAGTCAATCAATTGATGTTTCTCTCTCACATTGTTGCCTCTCTCTCTCCCTCCCTCCCTGCCTTCCACTCTCTCTAAAAATCAATGAATAAAATATACTTGGGTGAGGATTAGCAAAAAGAGAAAGATTGGGGGAGGGAGGGAATCAGGGCAGCCCTGGCCATGAGTCTAGCAAATGAGGCTCCTCACATGGACAGTGCAGCACAGCAGGCATCTTTCCACCTAAGACCTCTGTGCATGCCTCTCATTACCATTTAATTTCTGCCCTTAGGTAAGTCCTCAGAAACAACATTGCTGAAATGGAAGCTAGGCAGTAGGTATTCTTGGCCACAGCTCCATAGCTTGACTCGATGCCTGGGTGAGTTCTGGCAGCATATTTTATTGTCACTGGGAGACCCGGGAAGGAATTTTCCTGGTGGTTTTCCTGGGTTGTCATCACACAGTGGTGTGGCTCTGACAGTGAAGCCACAGAATACACGCATCCAGGGACTTACACTTCCTCCTGGGATCGACCTTACCCACCAGCCTCCCATCGCTCTCCCTGTCAGCGACCCATCAGAAAGGCAGTCTTTTTTATTTATTTTATTTTTTTAAAAATATATTTTATTGATTTTGTACAGAGAAGAAGGGAGAGAGATAGTTAGAAACATCGATGGGAGAGAATAATCGATCAGCTGCCTCTTGCACACCCCCTACTGGGGATATGCCCGCAACCAAGGTACAAGCCCTTGACTGGAATCGAACCTGGGACCCTTCAGTCCCCAAGCCAACGCTCTATCCATTGAGCCAAACCGGTTTCGGCGGCAGTCTTTTTTTTATTGAAATAAAATGTATGGGCGGTGAAATGCATGGATCTCAAAGCTCTGAATAACTTCAGGGATCATAGAATCCAGGCTGTGCAGTAAGCTCACATAGTGTTCTCTGTAAAAAAAACACAGATTTCAGCAAGCCTTTAAAGAAGTGGCACTATGCATGTTTGGTGGAGAAGAGCTTGTTTTAAAGCTTGGAGTCCATCCTGATTCTATTCCCTTCAACTATGGAGACTTGGTAATAAAGAAAAGACACAAGTTAAGTACATCTGCTTATTAGAGAAATCCTCTCAAGCACGCAGTCTCCTAACCACAGGCACAGGCCATAGTGGCTCACAGAGAAACCAATGAGGACAAAACTGTTGAATGTTCAATGAGCATTTCTGGCATAAAATAAGCATTTCTGACCACATGAAGAGTTGCTGACACACATGGCAGTACTATTATGACTTCATCTTTGTGTGTGTGTGTGTGTGGTTTTTTTTTTTAACAAAATAAAACAATAGAGTTAGACCTAGCTAAAGTAAAATGTGGTGGATGGTGCCAGGGGTTAGATGTGAAAGGTGGTATTGGTCCATGAGAATATTTGGGAGAGGGCAGGAGCCATGTCAGGCCTTCCCTGTCAGCCTCCACCTGAGGGAGATGGACTCTGGCCCCACTTTCCTCTCCCACCTTCCTTCTACTTCCCAGCTCACTATTCTTTTCTGAAACTTTATGTAATAAAAGACTACATAATGAGTTATATTAACATAAAAGTGTTACTGTTTTGAAGCATGTGGAAAGGTTTTGTATTAATTAAAATGTAAGAAAGACATTTCTATGCCTTTTATCCCTGCATGAAAATTAGGCCTTTTAAGTTTTATTAAAACATGGATTTTTTGTTCTTTCTTTCCCGCAAATGTGATTCAGCCTCTTGGATTTTAAGAGACATAATGGACAGCTAGCATTCACACAGATGTGCTATTTGAAAGGAAGTTGGCTTACTGCTGCTATTCAGGCTGCGTTTTTATGTGTAGGAATTGATGTATGCCAAGAAAAAGACAAATGGCAATTAAGGCTCTTATGCTTCGTTTTCAAGGTGTACTGAACTACTTTGAGTTTTAACTATATGTTGACTTTAAGAAAGTTAAAGTTTCTTTATGTTTAAGAAACCCCATGGAAAATATTACCCATTGGGCTAAACAAAGAAGCAGATTCACTTTCATGAGCAAATCTGAATTCCATTATGTTCAAATTTACTTGTAGATTAAAGAGAGGATAAGTATGATAATAGAAGATAGAGAATGGAAAATTATGGTGAGAATTTTCTCTATGTAGTCAATACAAGCTTGGTTCCTTGTGTTTTCAAACATGCGAATATTAAAAATCAGAGGCTTATGCATTCAAATATTTGTTCAACAAATGCTTATTTTAAACTCATGATGTATAAGGCACTCTCTGAAACATGGTGTTGGAATGCAAGTCCATAGGATTCAGTTGAGAACCTCAATAAGCTTACATCCCCAAAATGGACATTCACATATGGAGTGCTTAGAATCGGTCTCATGGGGAAAACACTGATTTATAAATACTAAGGAAAGTTAAAATGATAGCTGACATTTATTGAGAGCTAACTGTGTAGCAGACATATTCTAAGCACTTTCACCTCTTATTTCCTTTTCACAAAACCTTACTAGTAGCTGCTCTTATTGCCTCCAGTTTACATATGAGGATACTGAGACACAGAGAGATTAAATGTCTTGCCCAAGGTTGCACAGCTAATAAACAGTGTCAGGACCCAGCCAATGTGGTTTTAGAACCTACTCTCTTACCATTATGTGGCCTGAACATAGTCAGATCTATGTTAATATTCTTTCATTAGTTACTATTAGTCTACTTGTACTCTTGCTCTGCATGATTACCACATGGCAGTTCTGTGTATCTTTTGTTATGTAGGCTCCTGGTGGTCATCCATAAATCAGCTGCCCTCATTGATGGTTCAGCTATCATCTCCAGGCATAGTCCAGCTCCAGGTGGAAAGTCTAGGGAGAAATACACAGTCTTTGACCAAAAACTGAATATTGTGTAATGTTCTTTAAGGAAAAACATCAAGTTGAAAGTTTACTGGAAACAGGTGGCATTCAGACATCAGGCGAGTCCAGTTTCTTAGCACATGTGAAGAGGGATGAGAGGTAAGACTGAAGAGAGAGCAAATGGAGGATGATGAATCTCGTCTGATTTGAAAGAAGCCATCGCTGCGAGTAGTGATGTGGGATTTCAACTATCAGGCTGCAGACAGCAGTGCAGCTGACAACTTCCTGGGTAGTGCTAGAAGTAGTCTCCCTTTCTGAGAGAGCAATACAGCAATTCAGAGAATTCTTAATCTGACACCTGCAAGGATCTGACTCATGGTTTGGAAGTGAAGGAAAATTTAAGGAAGCAAAACAGCATCAAAGGAACACTAGGGAGCAAGGCAATAGTTAGGCATTTACCCTCTACCTAGTCTTTAAGAAACAAGATATCAAAAGGGTCCCTTATTTCTGTGGAGTCACGGACACTGTCCCAAAAATAACACAGTCCACAGAGGATTAAAGGCTCTAAACACGGGCTATTGACAGTATATATTCTGGGGACTTTGATTAACTGCATATCAGGTCTCAAAACTGAGGATTGTTCTTCGTTTGAATGCATTGCCTCCTTCTCCTACTTGTGCTTCACTGAGATGCATTACCTTCCAGGCCTGGGGCCAGGCACACAGCTTGCAGGCTAGGCCCCCTCTTTCCTGACAGTCATAGAATCGGTATCTCTGAGGTGACAGGGTTTAAAGGTTGCTTGCACTGGATAGAGTACCTGATCTTGGGGCTATTGTGATTGGAAAGCACTGGTTACATCTTGAGCTCAAATATGGCGACCTTCCCCAAAAGGCCTGGTGCCCTGGAGGGTGACCTTGGCAACTCAGGCGGAGCAGTCCCTGTATGGTCCTGCAGGAGGTCCCTGACCTGCCTATTCCTGTCACTGCCACATAGTCCTCTGAGGTCAGCTTCTGACTTTTGACTGAAGGATTTGAGAGTTAGGCCTCTGCTGGCTGCTTTACCAGTTACGCCATGTGGCTCAGTTTGGTACCTGTTTCCTAAAATAGCCCTAACACACCAGCAACTCCGGTCTTACCTTTGACCACAGGCAAGAAGCAGTAACTGGCCAGAGCTCAGGCAACCTGGAGAGCCTAGGAGAGCGGTTGGTCAGCAGCTCAGTTCCTGGAAGCCGTGAGAAGCTGAACAGGCATGTGTAATAGGTCTCCAGGGAGTAACACATAGTTCTGCCTTTTGTGCTGCAGAGACACTTCCGTTATCACTTAAAGATGGAAGCCAGGGACATTCTCTTCTGATAGTGTCCACTTAGCAAGGCAAAAGGCAGTCTGTCCACACAAATGGGAGGTGCTAAAAAGACAGTGGGATTTGCACCTTTGACACTGTGTGTTCACATATTCATAACAGGTCTTGTGACCAACAGTAGGCTAAAGGAAGGTCACAGTGAAATTTCTATCTATATAAAACCCTAATATGCAAATTGACTGAACAGCAGAATGACTGGTGGAATGACTGGTTGCTATGATGTGCACTGACTGCTGGGAGGCAGATGCTCAACTCAGGACCTGCCCCCATCCCACAGGCCCCAAGTGGTGGTGGTGGCAGTGGTGTTGCCAGTGAGTGGGTGGCAGTGGTGGCAGGGCCAGTGAGTAGGCAGTGCCAGGCCAGCCAAGGCAGGTACAAATGGGAGGGGGGCTTCGATCACCCTGTCAGTCACCCCAGAGATCAGCTCTGATTGCTGACCAAGCCTAGGAACCCTACCTGTGCATGAATTTCATGCACTGGGCCTCTAGTCTGTATATTTATATAAAAAGCCAGCAACCAGAATGCAGAAACAATCAGAATGACCAGTCCTTATGAAGCCCACTGCAGCCAGCCAACCTGCCTGATCAGGGGTGGGGCCAGCTAGCCAACCTCCTGTGTCCCCACCTCAAGCCAGCCCCACCCCTGATTGGTCCCCATTGGGGCGGGCCAGCCAGACCCCACCCATGAACAAATTCATGCACCAGGCATCTAGTTTAAATATAACGATATTACCATATAGGCGTTCATGATAAAACCAGATTTTTAAAGGATATAGACATTCACTAGAAGAAAGGACTGTTAAAATACACAACAGGCAAAGCTTTAAAAGAATAAACTCATTGAATATAAAAGTTAATAATGGACAAAACTTACCAAACAATTACAATATCAACCAAATTGACCTGTTTAAAATGAAGTGCAATGTAGCATAGTGGTTAACATTATTGTTGCTTGGCCCTAACCAGTTTGGCTCAGTGGATAGAGCATTGGCCTGTGGACTGAAGGGTCCCAGGTTCAATTCCCATTAAATGCATGTACCTTGGCTACAGGCACATCCCAACTAGGAGGTTTGCAGGAGGCAGCAGATCGATGTTTCTCTCTCAAAGATGTTTCTAACTCTCTATCCCTCTCCTTTCCTTTCTTTAAAAAAAAAAAATCAATAAAATATAAATAAATAAAAATATTGTTGCTGGTACCAGGAATACCTAAATTTAAATGTTACTAATTCTGTGCATAGGGCAAGTTTTTAACTGATCTAAATAAAAGCTTTCTCATCTTTCAAATGGGAATAATAATAGTTCTTCCATCATGGGTTTATTCTGAATATTAAACAAGACCATTTGTGTAATGCATTAACAAGGCCTAGCACTTTAGGTGATGACTTTCTAAAAGCCTATTACATTTATTGTTCTCCTGATAAGAAATCAGACATAGCTCCTCAACCACTTGGACACTTTGGTAACTTCATGGAAACAGCATAATTTGCAGCAGCAGGAGCTGCAAATGGCAAAGCTACTCACTTCCTCTGTTCTGTCTACATTCTGTGTAAAGTGTCACTCTCATTGGGAAGAATGGGGGATTATCCTGAGGGGTGAGTCAGTGTCCAAGAGTGGTGAAGCAATGAAATATGAGCAGTCAGCTACTCCAGATGAGGCATCATCCCCTTAGATAATTTACAGCCCATGGCCTGGATATTATTCTAAAACCACTGTTGACAATCGAAGGAAATAGCATATAGGAGACAAGCTATAAAATGGCATAAAGGGCAAGCAATAGAAAAATATTGTCTTCATTTTTATAAAGGAAATTAAAAATTCTGGGAAAACTACAACAACAAAGCCATACTGGAAGCTTGAGACTGGTGCCTGGAAATTTCCAGAAATAAACAAATAATAAAGACATGGTCACTAAGATACAGCATGAGCTCAATAAAATAAGTTATTTTCCTTTTTAATAAATAAGACTCCAATAATTACTCATGAGACTTCATAACTCAGTGGTATCAGGATTTCTAAAAGGCATCTATTTTCTTCACTCGTGATAATGCTCAAAGAAGATGAGAACATGTGTTGACTGATCATTCAGCTGAATAGATGCATACTCTGCTGCCCCACTGTACTCAGATATGGCCAAATAATGACCAATTAACTTAGAGAAATTATCCAGAATTATGCCATAGAGGTCCATCTTTGGAACTGCATTACCCACCATTTTGTGCCAATGACATGAAGATTAGAAGCCAAGTTTTTAAAGCTATACAAGGTGGGAAGGGAAAATCACTGTGATCAGAACTTTATGATGTTCTACTATTCTAGAACAGTGAGCTGTAATAAACAAGATAAAATTTAACAGGAATAAATGTTAGTCCCTGCATTTTTAGCCTAAAAATCAATGTATTAAACCATAAGGCTTAAAAGCAATAGAAAAAAATGTGGAAGAGTAGTTGAAGATAAGCTCAGTATGAGTCAAGAATGCACTAAATGCTAGTCAGCGGATGCTCAATAAAAGGATAATGTTCCTTCCAAAGACTATGATTAGTCCCGCCCCACTCTGCCCCATTCAGAACACACCTTACAAGGGCTGGTTCTTAATAGTCTCATTTCTAGAGAGAAACTGACAGACCAGAGTGCCTAATTAAAAATAAAGAAACCAGCCCAGCTGGTGTGACACAGTGGTTGAGCGTCTACCCAGGTTCAATTCAAGGTCATGAAACTTGTCTAGGGTTGTGGGCTCAATCCCCAGTATGAGGCATGTAGAAGGTAACCAATCAATTATTTTCTCTCATCATTGATGTTTCTCTCTCTCTCATCCTCTCCCTTCTCTCTAAAATCATATTTTTAAAAATTATTTAAAAACAACAACAAAGCCATACTGGAAGCTTGAGACTGGTGCCTGGAAATTTCCAGAAATAAACAAATAATAAAGACATGGTCACTAAGATACAGCATGAGCTCAATAAAATAAGTTATTTCCCTTTTTAATAAACAAGACTCCAATAATTACTCATGAGACTTCATAACTCAGTGGTATCAGGATTTCTAAAAGGCATCTATTTTCTTCACTCGTGATAATGCTCAAAGAAGATGAGAACATGTGTTGACTGATCATTCAGCTGAATAGATGCATACTCTGCTGCCCCACTATACTCAGATATGGCCAAATAATTGATTCTTCACCAACAATAAGATGGTGAAGAATCAAAGCACCATATTGTAGAAAAAGATGGAGAAAACACGTACTCAATTTGGGAAAATAAAAATCAACAAATTATAATTTGGTTCTGTAAAATTTAAATAAATTTCTTACAGAAATACATATAGATACGTTTAATATAGCTTTTAAATAAAAAAGGAGTTAATGAGTAAGGTTATAGGGTTGAAAATCCATTCTGAAGAAGGAATTTATAACAGTTAGAGGTGTCCAGATATCATATGTGCTGCTTATTGGAGCTAACAAGCTTTTATGTATAAAAGCATTGACCACCTAAACTGCTGAGCACAAGGCTTTATAAAGAATGATCACATTAATGGGATGCTCACCTAGATGGCTCTAAAATGCGGTTTCCAGCGGGAACATGCATTTTGTGCAGCAGTCACACTGTTTCTTACTTAATGTCAATAATAGCTCCAGGCATGTGGAGTGGGAAGTGTTTTTCTTCTTACAGAACAGAGAATGTGAGCATGAGTCTCTAACTGTGGGCATCTTTATATCAAAACAATAGGAACTAACAAATGTTGGAGAGGATGTGGAGAAAAGAGAACCTCAAACATTGTTGAAGATATTCCTCAGAAAATTAAGAATAGAGCTACCATCTGATCTAGCTATTCCACTTCTGGGTATTAATTCAATAAATATAAAAACACAAATTTTAAAAATATAGGCACCCCTATGTTTATTGCAGCATTGTTTTGAATAGCTAAGATATGGAAACAACTGAGGTTTCCATCAATGGATGAATGGATAAAGAAAATATGATACATATATGTACTATGTAGTATATGTTTGTGTGATTTTATATATATAAATATATGTGATATACACTGAGTGGCCAGATTATTATTTATTATGATCTCTGAATGCATAATAATCTGTCCACTCAGTGTGTGTGTGTGTGTGTGTGTGTGTGTGTGTGTGTATATATATATATATATATATATATATATATATATATATATATATTTTAGAAGCCCGGTGCATGAATTTGTGCATGGATGGGGTCTGGCCAGCCTGGTGAAAGAGGGGACATGGGTGGTTGGCCAACCTACCTGCTGGTCAAACTCCTGGTCCAGGGGACAATTTGCATATTAGCCTTTTATTTTATAGGATATACACTGAGTGGCCAGATTATTATGTGTTCAGAGATCATAATAATCTGGCCTCTCAGTGTATACTATATATATGTGTGTGTGTGATTATATATATATATATATATATATATATATATATACACACACACACATATATATGATATGTATTACAATATTACTCTGCCACAGAGAAAGAAAAAATACTCTATGAAATCACTTATATGTGAAATCTTAAAAAAATGAACAAACAAAACAATTAAAAACAAACTCAGATGCAGAGAACAGACGGATGCTTACTAGAGGGGAAGTGGGTTAGGGTGAAGGGGTCAAGTGTATGGTGATGGGTGGTAACTAGACTTTGGGTGTTGAACACTTTGTATAATATACAGATTTCAAATTCTAATGTACATCTGAAACTTATCTAAATTATAAAGGAATGTTATCTCGATAAAAAAAAGAATAAATTCGGCATCTTTGGGTGGGAGTTTATATACCTCTGGAATAAACTGAAGGGCTTCTCTTTATTCATGTCAAGTAGACCTGAGGCTTTCCCTCCTGGCAATCTGAATGCCCTAGCTAGAGCTAGGGATGTGCTCTAGATGGTTTACCTTACAAGCAAAGATCAGGCTAAGTTGGGGAAATCCTTTACATTCAACCTCAGAAACACCTAATTCTGCTTATGTGAAAAATGACTAGAATTTAGAATGAATGAAAGGTTTTTCAGTTCTTAGGTACATATTTATTCTAAATATTCTGTCACTAGCTTTAGATAAAAATGTTTATTACTATGGTCTTATTAATAAAAAGAGTTTATCTAGATTAAGCATATAATGTATACTAAGCAATATACTGAGTTCTCTAAAAACATTATAGATTTAGTGAGAATTCTAGGAAGCGGTATTGACATTATCTCAATTGTACAGAAGAAAACTGTAAGCTGCAGAATTGTTAGAACTTTCTCAAATTGCTAGTAAAGTGCAGTTGGGATTTGGGTGGCATCAGGCCCCATCATTTGAACCACAACATAAGGGTGTGGGTTCATAGAGTATTCAGTGCAGCCCACTGGTTAAAAGCAAGTGGTGCTTTTGAATCTAAAGAATCTATTTAGGCTCAAAAGCTAGTGTCCCATTCACTGCTCCTCTGATCTGAAGTAAATTACTCAGCCTCATTGAACATCATTGTCCTCTATAAAGTGTGTATAAAGTGTGTGTGTGTGTGTGTGTGTGTGTGTGTGTGTTAATAGTACCAACACAAGATTACTCTGAAGATTAAGTGAGATGAAGCATGCAAAGTAATTAGTAAATTGGTAAATAAGATTATTCAGCAAGGCACACAGTAAATTCTCAATGAGCTTATTTAGCTCTGATGTTATTTATTAATAAGGATGCATTATGCTGGTTGAGTTACCCAGGACTGTGGAAAGCCTAGCCATTTGGATTTTGCAGTTCTACTCCAGATAATTCTGTTTACCAAACATGACCTATCAGCCCTGACCAGTTTGGCTCAGTGGGTAGAGTGTCGGCCTGTGGACTCAATTCCAGTCAAGGGCATGTACCTTGGTTGCGGGCACATACCCAGTAGGGGGTGTGCAGGAGGCAGCTGATCGATGTCTCTCTCTCATCGATGTTTCTAACTCTCTCTTCCTCTCTGTAAAAAATCAATAAGATATATTTTTAAAAATGACCCATCATGCCAAGAAGAGAGGCTAAGTTCTTTATGTTTCTACTCTAGTATGTTTAAAATATTCTTTTGGAATTTCAATAACAAATATTTTTTTAATATATTTTTACAGAGAGGAAGGGAGAGAGATAGAGAGTTAGAAACGTCAACGAGAGAGAACATTGACCAGATGCCTCTTGCACACCCCCTACCAGGGATGTGCCCGCAACCAATGTACATGCCCTGGACCGGAATCGAACCCAGGACCTTTCAGTCCGCAGACCGACGCTCTACCACTGAGCCAAACCGGCTTCGGCCAAATATTTTGATTGTGGCACAAAAGTCACAATTCTAGTACACAGAATAAATTCAGTAAATTTTCTCCAAAATAATAAATTATTCAAGTAACACCTGTCAAGAAAAAAAAAAAATTCCTTTGGGCCTTGAATCCCTTATCCATCATGTAATTCCGAATATTTGGAGGAAATTTACTTTCTGTTTCCTGCCTCCAAACAGCTAAGGTCATCTGCCACTAGGTTTCCTGCTTCCCTCTCCACTGTCAACTCAGTTCCCTGTGCCCCTCCTTCAGCTTGCCCGCTCATGAAGAGCTGCACACCACGGAGAATGTTTGCTAACAGCTTTCAAACCCACCACTCTCCTTCCCTTCTTCCCCCCATCTGGGCACACTTGTGGGAAAGCCCGAGTCAAGCTTTGCACCATGCAGCTCTGGCTTCTCTGGCCATTTCCAGACCTCCTTGGGTGCCCTTTCTGACCTCCCCAGGAAAGTTATGTTGAGTAACAAACCTTTCCATACCTTCACGTATGTATGTGTATGGGTCTCAACATCCCAACCAGGCTTTGGAAGGGTGTGATGGATCCATGTCACTCCTGCAAGATGAAGACAAGAACCTTCCCACCTTCCACATCCCTCATCTGGAAAGTGCCCATCTGTTTCCACAATGTTGTTGGTGCTTCTGTTAATAATGCATAAGCTCCTTATCCAATTAAGTCAGAATCCAGTCCCAGATAGTCTATGGACAGATTCTTGCAAAATTTCAAGTATTAGATCATTCTCTTTTCTATTAGCTATTAAAATAGGATGGAAAGATACCCAAATATGACAAAGACAAGCATGCTCATCCTACCTAAAAATAAATAAATATAAATGTATATATGGAGAGTTTTTCAGTTAATTCCAGACCAATTTCTGTTTCAAACTTAGAAAATTAGAACTAAAGGCATAGTTCCTTACTGAGATAAAGAAGCTCTTAGTATGGTAGGCAGTATCACTCCCAATAGGAAAATGTGCTGTAGGTGTGGACCCCTAACACCGGTGATTTGCATGGGTAGTTATAACTGTGGAAATTCTGCCACATTCCCTACAATGTGATTCACAGGTAGAACCAGGGCTATTGGAAAGGAGGAAAAAAGCATTGTTATCTGCAAGGGACATGACCTACACTACAAACCTGAGAATTCAGTAGCAGAGTCAGATATGACTATTACTAAAACAATCAGTTTTTTGTCAGTGAGAAATAATGATTTAAAAATTAATGGAGGAAAATCAGTGTATAATTATAATGAAGGTCATAATTTTTTAAATGCAGAATCCACTTAAAGAAAACTATAATATGTGTTGAGAGAAATAAAGAATTTAATAAATAGGTATGCCATGTTCCTGGATGGGAAGGCCAAATATTGCAAGCCTAATACTTCTTCTGAAAATAATTTAAAGTTTGAATTAAATTTTAAAAGAAATTAAAATCAGTTATATTAAAGGAGAGGACTGGGGAGGACATAATAAAATGGTTCCATAAATTACATAGGAAAACACAATGAGAAATGTTTGAAAACTAGAGGAACAACAAATGAAGGTTTGCTCTCTCAGATATTAAAATGGCAAGAAAGTACAATAATTAAAGCAGTGTCATTATGGTTCTAGCTCAGTAGATCAGTAAAACAGTATAAGTCTTCTGGCAACAAGTCTTACTGTATTTATGATTTTATCACTTATGAAAGGGATACCACATATCAACAAGTAAACAAAGGTCCTTTCTGTATATGGTCTGCCACAATTTTATCACCATTTGGAAAGAAAAGTTGTTTACCTGTCAGCTTAGCACAGTATAAACCTCATGTGGATTAAAGAGCTAAATGTACCCCTCAATAAAGAGAATTGAAGCATTATTAACAGGAGGAAAATAAAAAATGACTATGCAATTGGGCAAGAAACTTTCTAATTATAAAAATCAATAAAGGAAGTCACAAAGAAAAAACAAGATTTATTTGACTTCATAAACATTTAAAAGTTATGAACATGAAAATGTCAAAAACAAAAATTACAAGAGAGGAAAAGAGAAAGCATCAGAACTAAAAGGATGTTTGCTATTTTTGATATGTGAAGATTTAACATAAATTAATATTGGAAACATTGTGGCAGAGAACTGGACAAAGGATATGAAGAGATAATTCACAAAACACTGTTAGCTAATAAGCACCGGAAATAATTGAGTCTCATCTGTAATCAAAAAAATAAAATGTGAAATAACAAAAGAGGATGTTTTGCCTACAAAATTGGCAGAATGTTTAGGTGGTCCGCATCGGCGTTGGAGAAGGAGGGTGACGTGTGCTCCCAGCCCTTCCAAAGCCAAGTGCATCAGGTACTGAGAACACTAGTGCATTTACCCCTGATTCTACTTCAGGGCCCCCATCCCAAAGGAATAATCCATGATTTAAATAAGCCTTGTTTAAACACAGTCTTTGCAGCATTATTTTTAATAGCGGAAGTAGGAAATGGTTAAAATATTTGCAGTATATCCCCACAATAAATTCTTAGGCATTTATTAAATGCTACCAAATAACTTCTAATGGTATAGAAAAAGAAGCCACACTATTTTAAGTGAGAATTAAAATTGTCATCTGAAAAATGAGCTGTAATATACAACATATATTTGTTATACCTCTGGAAAATGACCCTATGATGGTAATGGTGGCTATCTATGGGTTGTGCAATTCTGGGCAATTTCTATTTTCTTCATACTTTTGTGTATTTTTCACATTTTTTCAATAAACTCATATTAATTTTGAATTTGGAACAATGAGAGCTTTACTCCTCCCAAGTAGCATTCCTTATTTTATTTGTTTCTTACCTGCCAAACTCCCCAAAAAATAAACATGATTTGCTTGTAGAACATAGATACTCCACCCTACTCTTTCCTCTCCATGAGATGAAAATGAAAGATGTCTAATATATT
Organism: Pipistrellus kuhlii; assembly: GCF_014108245.1. Taxonomy (NCBI): domain Eukaryota; kingdom Metazoa; phylum Chordata; class Mammalia; order Chiroptera; family Vespertilionidae; genus Pipistrellus; species Pipistrellus kuhlii. The sequence goes on from NW_023425573.1 coordinate 69,312,827, forward strand.
TAACTTACAAGGATATTGTGAGGAGAAATTGAGATAAAGATGAAAACATGATTTGGAAGAAAAAATGTAATAAAAATACAATGAGCTGAAGGCTGTCAACATCGATTTCTCAAGTCAACACATTAAAGAATTTTTAGTGACTGTCAGGCATGGGCTGTGTTTCAGATAAAATAATAATGCTTATAACTTATTAGTTAATAAAATTTGAAAATGTATAGATAACAACTGCTAGAATAGTGCTATCAAAGAGACCTTTATGTAGGGTTAGAAATCTATGCTCTCTGATAAAATAGCCCTTTAGCCAAGCATGGCTATTGAACATTTGAAATGTTGTTATGACTCAGAAACTGAATTATTCATTTAAACTCATGAAATACAAATAGCCCAGGTGAAATGACAGCCCTATGAGGTAGCATGACTGTGACTCAGGCATTCTCTTAGTCTTTTCCATGTATTATCTCATTTGAATGTCTCAACAATCTGTGACCTAGGTATATGCATATCTCCATCTTATAGGTGAGGATTCCGAGTGGGAAAGAGGCTGAATGACTTGCTTAGAGTGAGTGCTAACATGTATGGAACCAGAATTCATACCTATACAGGCAGATGCCTGAAATCCCCCATCTCCATCCCTTACTCCTTAGTGCCTCCCTCATCTAAGGCAGGGCCAGGCACCTTGCAGTCACATGCAGCTGGAAGTGACAAACTACAGTCAGAGAATTGTACGGGATAGGCAGGAAGAGGTCACTGTCCCTCCTTGGTGACTCCTCTCTGCATTAGTGTGTAGTGACCTGCTCTCAGGATGACTTCCCCATCTGTGTCCATCAGCCATGAAAGCAATGACGTCAGTAAGACACCAGGGAAGGTTCTCAAGGCTTCACGCTGGCTGAGTATCTGACTTTCTCATGAACCAAACCTTTCACATTGAAAATGTCTTATAGCCAAGATCCCAGCCTATGCACAAGTGAGAAGACCAATTTGCTGAGTACATTTGAAATATTTGGGCAGCATTTAATGTACTCTACAGGACGTGACAAATGAGTGTCTGTGTAAATCAATAAACCTTTCTGTGAAGGTGCGAATGGTTTCATGTGAATAGCAAGGCAACGTACATAGAGAGCGGTACTCTTGTTTCCTGTCAGTGTTTTTAAAGTTCATTGTCATAACTCTGTTCCCCTTGACCTTTATCGGTGATAATTTGCACTGCGAGTTGAGTTCTAACTGGACATCTCACCTATCAACCCTTGTTCACATTTCCCCCGTGCCTGATAAATGTCTCCGTTCCATCTCCCCATCTCTCCGATTGCTCACTGCTTAACTGTGTCCTGATTGCTCTTTGAAGAATAATCAACTTTATCATATTTGAGAATAGTTCATTCCAGATAAATACAGGATTTTTTTTTTACTGTAATGCTGTAAAGCTGGGTTTATTATCATTTTAATGCAAAATAATTGTTTTTGTGTGTGAGTATTAAGTAAAAATCTTTATGCATGGGAATTCAGGGGTCGTGAAATGCTGTGAAATGAAGAGCTCAAATGCTAATAGAAAATGAGAACCTTTGGTTTTGAAAAGCAAAATGCTTGTCATCCAGAAGTAGAAAAAAATCTCATCTTTGCTCTCAAACATGGGAAGGTGATGTAACATCATTATGGCTGAAAAGCCCCCACTAACATTTGCAAAATGCAACAGCTCATTTCAAACTACTGGCATATCCTTACATGCAATTAATGCACAGAGCAGCTCTGCTCTCTGCTCTCTAACGAAGTTCTTTTTATAGGCCTATCTCGATAGTTCCTGAAAGCTACCTTTTTAAAATAACAGTAACTTTAGGAAAGCTTAAAAAGTAGAGGCTGTTTTTTTTATGAGGAATTTTAAATATTTTTATAGTAAATATAGAAAGCTGACACAATCCTATTTTATTTAACATCTTCACTTAATGCGTTTCCTCCCAGAGGTGAAACATTTAAGTGGAATCGCGTTGTGGTGATATTTTGCAAATTAACCCTCCGATGGGACAGAGCCTATGAAAACAGAACTCAGCCTTAATGTGAGCAGTGTTCTCTGGGGCTAGACAGTTCCCAAACTGTGAAGTGTTAACTGCCATCACACTAGAGCTGTTGTCTGAGTGATGTCAATGGTGAGAAAGTGGTCATGTTTCTGAGGTGATGTTCCCTACAGAGCAAGTGACTAGCTAATTGCACCCTGGCTGCCCTGGGACAAGTGGAACCCCGCAGGTGTGAGACCTGAGCCTGGAGCTGTCCCATCCTGCCCCCACTGATTTGATGGAAGAAAACAGACCCTGTGAAGGTCTCTTCAAATAAATTGGGTACAAATTCTATCATCTGGAAGGATAAAATTAACATTTATTTAATATCCAACATGTCAGAGCAAGTGATCCAAATGATCAGTGTAATGGTAGAAGGACCGACAACAAGAGGTATAGCTCTCATTTTCTTGTCTGTAAAATAGAGTCTAGGTTTGATGAAGTTGAGATCTCTTTCAGCTCTGGTATTCCTGTGTCCCATAACAAAGATGAATCACAGTGGCTGAGTAGATGGCCATCATTTTACTCCTCTGCGCTGCAGTTGCTTTCCTTTATCTATAAAATTATGGCATTAGACTTGACATTCCAATCCCCTAAAGTATATACAATTTATACACGAAGTTGAAAGTGCCATGCAAGCAAGCACAGGTATGATGTCATTCATACATATGTATGAATGTGTGTGCACACACACACATATTCCAGAGGGCATTTGGCAAAGTCTAAACTTTAGTGTCCAAATTGGCTGAGGGAGATGCTGAGGGGGATGCTACTGGTATTTGGTGGGTAGAGGCCAGAGATGCTGCTAAACATTCTATAATGCTCAGGCAACCCTGTAACAAAGGGTATCCTGACCCCAAATGTCAATAGTGCCGAGGTTGAGAAACCCTAGTGTGTGTGTGTGTGTGTGTGTGTGTGTGTGTGTTGGTTGTTTTTTTGTTTTGTTTTGTTTTAGTTTTCACCTTTTTGTTTGATTCAGTTTGCTCCAGGAGTAAGATCCGTAGTAATTGGGATTACAGACATTAGCTTGATTGTCTCACAAGCCTGATCAATAAAACTTGAAAAACAAAAAACTGGTAAACAGTTGCAAAGAAAATACTCCTGGAGGTCACTGGCGTGATAGGCGGTGGAAGTGATAGAAATGCAACAGGTGCTATCTAACATCATTTCTAGTCAACCTGGATCCCTGGTGCACACACTTTCTGTATCACTGCCGATTACTGTGACGTGAAACAGGGCTCTGTGTACCATTCTCCGTAGGCCTCACTCATGCTGTGCTTGAGTAGTTCCCATTCCTACGGCGTCAGCATATGCTATGTACACACACAGATAACCTGCACACATGCTTTCTCACTCTATGGGGTAGCTCTTAGTGTGTAATTGTTCTAAAAGATCAACAAGACATCGTTTTCCTAGCCACTTGTAGAGACATGGAAATACGCTTTGGTGTGCACATTTTGTCCACATATGTCTTAATGAGACTTCATTCAGTTTTGGTTACTCTTCCCTCTGCTCAGCAGACTGCATTGAAGTCTGGGGTAGAGAAACGAGGCCAGCTGGGCTCTGAGTTCAAGCAGATATTTGGTGACCCTCCCAGGGATCCAAAGGGAATGAGTAAACATCATGTATGTTCAAAATGTTGTGAAAAGATTGCTTGTAACAGAAGTTAAAGTATGATTCTCTTCATCATCTCTTAAGAGTCATGATTTTATGATTATTTAGTTTGGATAATTGCTATATATATTTTTTAAAACCTGATATTTTACAGCTAGTAATGACTTGGAGATAAGCTGGTCTAGTAGGATTGGGGGGGCGGCGGGGGAGAAACACCAAAGGTTAAGTGGCATTGTCAATGTCACGCAGAAAATAAATGGCAGAAATCACGTGTTCTTAACTGTTTTCTCTGCCATATCATGCTGCTGACAATGCTTTTAAAACCATGAAACTACAACTAAAAATTGAATAATCCTTGCTAGGTCAACAAATGAAATGTTGCCAGTAGCCAGATCTTGATATCACACTATCCTGAAAATATCTGTATGCAGTACCATCTAGGTACCAAACTCTAGCTTAGTACCTCACTGGGGAAGTGCACAGTGCGCACAATGACTCAATATCACCTTGGTAAAGTGTTGCATGATTCAAGAAGAAAGTTTTTAATAAAATCGGTGGCTGCTAGCTTCACAACCTGTGTGTCTATGGTGGCACCTGAACTGAGCTGTGAGCTGAAGTGTTTACTGCTCTTTTATCCAGACCTCAGTAAAGAACTACATTTCAGCTCCCCTCACCCCTTATCGCCTCAGGGTCCTAAATGCTTAAAAATATCTGCCAGCTCCCACCCACTCCCCGGCACAAAGCAACCCAGGGAATTGTAAAAGCTGGGATGAGAGGAATTATGGTGGTATAAAAATGTGTTGGCTTTCCTTTTTTCCCACCATTTTCAAAGCACATCCTGCTGCCTGCCCATTCTCTAAAGAGAAATGGAAATTCACCCATCCCCACTCACCTTTTAGACTTGCAAACTTGGAATGTAGTTTTTAGAAGGGGATTGAGTTTAGCATAATTTCACTGTGGTAAAATAATAAAAGTTCCAGAGTTTACTTAGTGGATTTTTTTTTAAAAAAATTATGCTTGTATTGATTTCAGAGAGAGGAAGAGAGAGGTAGGGATAGAAATATCGATGATGAGAGAGAATCATTGATCAGCTGCCTCCTGCTGAGAGGGTGATGTGTCCCTCAGGAAGAAGCTTCACATTTGGAGTCACCCAATGACTTCACCCAATGCAGCCCTAATCGTGTCCGTTTGCTGTTATACAGCTGTACTCAGGAGTGCAGAGCTTTCAGTGAGGTCTGTGAGTCTGTTTGGCGAATTATCAAGCCTGAGAGTGGGAACCAAAGTTTTGGGAACCCACTCTCCCAGACGGAAGAAAAGGAGGATGGCCCTGGGCACCCCTGCATTTTCAGCTGATGTCTGAGGGGAGGACAGTTTGTGTAGGACTGTGCCCTCTATTGAGTTTGGCCCACCTTCAGGTACGTTAACACTGCTATTCCCCTGGCATCCCCATCCAGTTTGCCAGGCAATCTGTTGGTTCCAAGTTCAAAGTATCTCCAGAATCTGATCCCTTGCCACATCTCCACAACTTCCACGTGGCCTAAGCCAAGGTCTCTCACTTGAATGACTGCATTATTTTCAAATACTGTATATATTTCAGGGAGGAAGAGAGAGATAGAAACATCAATGATGAGGGATAATTGATTGACTGCCTCCTAGGGATAGAGCCTGTAACTCAAACATGTGTCCTGACCAGGATTCGAACCACAACCTTCTGGTTCATAGGTTGATGCTCAACCATTGAGCCACACAGGCCAGGCATTACTTAGCAGTTTAGAGTCCTTTTGATTCAGTTAGGTCTGTGTGACCTGAAGAAAGCCACTCGATCTCCCCAAGCCTCAGGTTTCCCCTCTCTGAAATGGAGATAGTAACAGTCTATCAGTAGTGCTGCTGTAGGAATTGCATGATGTGAAGTATACCATCTTCCCTGTGAATTCATAAGCAAGGGGCAGTATTCTCCCCCTGAAAAGAATAAGGAAATGTGGAGTGAGGCATGTCATCACTAAATAAAAGGATTTCATGAAAATATGCAAACAATGGAAAGAAGGGGAGAGGGTCTATGTGCAGCTGGCATACTTTGCTTAAGAATGAGATATATGCCCTGGCCAGTTTGGCCAAGTGGATAGAGCATCTAGCTGTGGACTGAAGGGTCCCAGGTTCAATTCTGGTCAAGGGCATGTACCGTGGTTGCAGGCACATCCCCAGTAGGAAGTGTGCAGGAGGCAGCTAGTCGATGTTTCTCTCTCATTGATGTTTCTAAACTCTCTATTTCTCTCCCTTCCTCTCTGTGAAAAATGAATAAAGTATATTAAAAAATGAATAATATATACATCCTATCTAATAAAGAGGGAATATGCTATTGACTGACATGCCCTAAAAGATAGCAGCACCCACAGCCACAAGATGGTGGAGCCTAGTTCCCTCAGCCCCCCAGGCACTCAGGGCTGGCCCAAGATGCAGGCAAGCCTCAAATGGCGGCTCCCCAGCCTGAGAGGGGACAGGCCAGGCTGAGGGACCCCACTCCAATACATACATTTTCATGCACTGAGTCTCTAGTTTATTATGATTTTTTTTTTCTGTAGGAAGGAAAAATGTAATTATTATATCACCGAGCAATAGACTTTCTCCTAAAAATCTCCCATAACACAACTTATCTCACTTTGCTGTCCATTTCTATTCAAGACTTTATCACCCTCTCAAAGGCCTGGAATTTATGCCTTCACGTCATCTCTGGTTCTTGGCTCTCCTTCTCATGTAGAGACTGAGTAGGAACTGATTAATCTGTTCTGAATTCTCCCAGGGGTAGGTCGTCCTTGTCAGGATTGCTGCTGTCACGTGTTTCTAATGTCCCCATTTGCCTCAAAGCCCCTCTTTGTCACTGATGCGAGGGTTTGCTTCTTGAAATACACATTTGTTCATGTTCCTTCGTGGCAAAGTCTGGCTCCTTCTGCTTCTCTGTCCTTCTCCCTCATTGGTGTCTCTGCTCTCCATCCACCAACCTGTTACGGTGAATGTGGACTGCCCAGATCCACCTCAGCCCTTCCAGAACCCCCTTGCTTTCAAGCACTGCCCAGTGCTCTATTAATTTTTGGGGGGGTGTTGTTTGTGGGGGTTGGGGATGTTGTGTATATTTACAGTTTAAAAATTATAATGCAAAAAAAATTGAATAATTGTTATTAGGTCAACAAATAGAATATTGCCAGTAGCTCAGATCGCCCCATCCCCACCACCATGGATGCTCTCTTATCTCAGCTTCCTTTCTCCCCTCCCCCTCCCCCACTAGAGGCAATAACTTATCTGATTTCTGTAATAATCATTTCCTTGCTTTAAAAAATACCCATAGTTTTACTTCTATGTATATATTTCTAATCATATAATTTAATTTCTCCAGTTTATAGAATCATGTTGGGAAATCTCAGTGTGTGTGTGTGTGTTTGTGTTTAAATGTATATCCTGCTTCTTTTACTCAGTGTTGTCATTGTAAATGTACCCATGTTATAGAGGTAGCTCTATCCCAGTGGTTTTTACTTCTATATAGTTTTCCATTATAAAAACTCACCACAATTTTCCCATTGTGCTGCTCGGCCTCGCTGGATTGTTTCCATCCGAGGGCTGGTAAAAACAGAGCGGTGTGAACGTGGGGATATCGCTGTCCCGGTGTGTGTGTTGTGGATGTGCCTATAAATGGCACTGCTGGGACAGAAGCATGAGTATCTTCTCCTTTAATAGGTTAAGGCTGTTTTAAAATTATGTCCACATTTACACCACACCAGTGGCCTGTTGTTCCACATGTTCACCAACACTTGTTATATAACAGTTTTCCACTTGTGCCCATCTGGTGCTTGTGGAATGTTAATCTTTGTAGCTTTGGCTTATATTTTTAAGTGATATTCTCTTTTGGGTACAATGATTCCTAGAACACACGTGTCTGTGGTTATTTTCTTCCCCTGTTTGTCTTTTGGTGCCTGTATAGATCAGAGGTCAAAGATTCCTATTTCTGAAGGGAATCCCAGTCAATTTCCCAAACAGAAATGCAGGCTTTTGGTAGAGGAGGGACCAACCCCTGGTCTCTTAGGCATTTCTCAGTGTCTATGTTTTGTTCATCGCAGTGCTCACAGAATAAGGACAGTGTATAAAGGATATACCTGTCACTTAAAAGGTTTAGACTGACAGAATATCATTCAGTTTTTTTTTTTAATCTATAAAGTAGAGTTAACACTACCTACTCACAGCCCAAAGGCCTTTGATAAAATGAGGTAAGAAGGTTAAGGTATTAATATGATGTTTTGCAAATCAATCAAGTTTTATATAGTTCAACTTCCAAAATAACTGATAGTTAATACCACAAATATTCTATACTCAACAAAATGACCAAATTCTTTCCTGTATCTCAGTTCTGTGAAATTTCTCTGTGACTCTTCCAAAATGCAACATTCACTCTAGTCCCCTTATTGCTTGAGAGGCCCAGATCTGGTCCCTGAGAGCACATCTGCAGGTAAAATACACTTAAGGCTGTTTTACTAAGAATTTTAGAGCACTTGAAGTTTTGGGTTCCGTCATGACTTGGAAAATACTTGTTACTTCTTGAGCTCAAGTATGGAAATTTATAAATCACTGTGGTTTTCAATTTTAATAGAAATAATTTGACAACACTATTAAGTATTAGGAGTAATGAACTGTATTTAAAAAGACTCACTTGTCAGACACACACATCTTCATTCCCCCGAATGCACATGAGTCAGATGGCCAAGCACAGTCCTTAATGGTCGAATAGGTCCAATTTCCTCTTTACTTGCAGGGAGGGGGTTTGCGGGGAAGGAGCTGCAGGGGAGGGGTGGCCAGGTTAGTCTACTTTAACAAGAGTAGCTACAAAGGCAACAACCTCATTAATGATGGAGAAAGTGTGTGTACTGACAGCTTTGTGTTGCTTTATCTTGCGTTTCTGAAACCAACCTGTATCAACAGCCACAGGAAGAGAGGGGAGCTGGGAATGGCATCCAGGCTGAGGCCTGAGGGCCTCCATGGGGTCAAGTCAACCTCTGGATGAAATTCCAAGCAGAACATGGTCACTAAACCCTTTGCATCAGCAGATACAAATGAGTGTTTACACAGTGAGGGTTACTCTCAAGCTGTTTGGTAGACAGGAGCACCCATGGGCCAAAGCCAGTGCACACAGGCTTTTGAAAACTAGTCATTATTTATGCAAGGATTTTATGAGCCTGGCATTAAACATGGCTACCATTAATAATAAAATCATATCAACTTACATTTAATTAAAGACAAAAGTAATACATACCCAAAGCTCATCGCTTCCTAATTATTTTATAACATTGCACTGCTATCTAAGCTCTATGTCCTGCAGGAGGGGGCGAGGGGAGGAGGGGCAGCTGCTGTGCCTCTTCTCCCCATGCTGTGTGGTAGCTCCAGATCAGTCATGCTGGGAGTGTTCACACCATGGGAACTGGAGGAGAACCAAGCAGGCTCTTCTCTCCCACAGACCCCTTGTTAGACACTGGCCAGGAAGGAGCTTGTTGTTTTGAGGAGGTGAGAATGGGACCCGGCTGCTGAGAAGCTGGTGTGGGCATCTCCGCTTTCAGACCCACATGTCACTGTGTGCACCTGTATCTGCCTCAGGCTGACTTTGTTATTCTCACTCATGTCCGTCTGAAGGACCACCTTGGACTTTTTCATTATTGTTAATAACATTGGGTCAGTGGGAATGGGACCAGTAACTGTGATGATTTGCCAAAATGTCAGACCAATAGCCTTTGCAAGTGGCAAGGTTTTGCAAAGTAAGCTTGAGTAAATCAAGAAACAGAAGCTCAGGAGTGTGAAATAGAATCATTCATCTCCCTAAACCAATACTATTTCTTTTTATAATTCTAGTTGTAGTCCACTTGCCTGGGATGCGGGAATTATATATGGAAAGGGCCAGAATTACTGATGGTCCTGGTGCCTCTGTGTTCCAGGCTCAGGGCAGGTTGTGGGAAATAACAGAGCAGACCTCCAAAGAGCAAAGGGGGCAGTGGGAGCTGTAACCAAAGGATGAAGGATAGGTACTTGGGTTAGTGGCATCCACACATCAGATAGGTGACTATCAGAATATACAGTTTGGGAAGGACTGTGAGTAGCACATTGTTCATTTTTCCTACCCTACGACATGGTGGACCTGACCATGTTCAAGTCCTTTTAGGCCTTACAAGAAAGCCTGGAATGTGACCAATTTTTAAATATATTTTTTTATTGATGTTTTTACAGAGTGGAAGAGAGAGGGATAGAGAGTTATTAATAGAAACATCGATGAGAGAGAATCATCAATTAGCTGCCTCCTGCACACCCCCTACTGGGGATGTGCCAGCAACCAAGGTACTTGCCCTTGACCCGAATCAAACCTGGGACCTTTCAGTCCGCAGGCTGACACTCTATCCATTGAGCCAAACCGGTTTCGGCGGAATGCCACCATTTTTAATAATTTGGAGGTGAAATGCAGTGACCTACCCAGCTCACCCTGACCCTGCCAGCCAGCCCACTTTCTGACTCCTACAGCGGCAATGAGACTCACTCCTAATCCTCCTGTAAAATACAAATCCTCTCAGTATTTCACTCATCAGCTTTGAATCTAAATGTGAACGATAGAAAAGGGAGCGTGCAGGTGCAGGAGCCAGTGCCTGAAGCAATGCAGGTGTAAGGTTGTTTAAAACACCTTTCCATGTCTGAGGGTCCAGGTTGCACTTCTCTTGGCTGAAACCCCCCAGTCAACAGGACAGCTTCCATCCTGACAGAGCTGTCCAGCTTTCCGTGGGAGTTACTTTTCAGGGAGTAGGAGGAAAAAGACATTGATCGAGTCCTGTAGTGGGCTGGCTCTGTGAGATACGGTCTCCATCCATCTCATCCAGGAGAGTGAGGGGGATTTATCACCACTCCTGCTTACTGGGAGGAGACACGCTCAAGGAGTCCAAGTGATTTGCCTGAGGTGATGGTAGGCAAGCGGCAGCACCAAGATCAAAATAAACACTAACCTGACTTCAAAGACCAGACCTCTTTCTATTATAACAAAATAAAAGTGAAAAGGAAATTACAAAGGCACACGGTGATCTCCATCAGAACTCACACTCTCCTCCCAGGATGATGGATCCTTCTTCCGCTCCTACAGCCCACCAGCTCTGCACACAGATCCCTTTCCTGTATCTCCCTAGAGGCAAGAACATTATCCAGCTTCCTTTTCCTTTCTGCTTCTGTTATGAAACATTACCTTTTGTTATTTTCCAGATACAATTCAATATCAAATAATATTTGTCCAAATCACACACATTGTTTTTTGTTACACACACACACACACACACACACACACACACACTGATGTGGGGAAAGTAGGCATCAAAGCACAAGATTGTATGTTTTTCTTTCTCTGAGTGAAAGTCTCATGACAGGTCCTTTCCTGAAATGTGCAGGTAATGCACTGAAAGCAGAAAGCAGGCATCTCTGTGCCTCAAGAAATCTGTTAAGGATTCCTGGTGGACATGACAAATATGGGACTACTTCCAGGTCCAGAGAAGCACTAAGAAACTCCTGAGCAGCTCAAAGGAGATGATAACCTGGGCACTGCAGGGCTAACAATGGCCTTCTCTTGAGGCTGATGCGTTTGAGCACAGGTTCTCAAAGCGTGGGCCCCAGGCCAGCGGCATCAGCTTCACCGGGGACCTTCTCAGAGTGCATTTGCCAAGATCCTGCCCTGAATACGCTGAATCCAAACACTGATGTTGCCCTAAACCCATGACCAAGCCAGCAGCCTAATCAGATGTATACTTGAATTTGCAGACCACTGGTCTAAAGCCCAATCAAGGATTTATATTCTGGAAATACACAGAGGTTTCACTGTGAAGTGTTTTTTTTTAGTCAACTCTTCTAAAATGAACTTGTGGCCCTGACTGGTTTGGCTCAGTGGATAGAGCTTCAGCTTGTGGGCTGAAGGGTCCCAGATTCAATTCTGGTCAAGGGCAATGTACCTTGGTTGCGGGCACATCCCCAGTGGGGGATGTATGGCAGCTGATTGATGTTTCTCCCTCATTGATGTTTCTAACTCTCTATCCCTCTCCCATCCTCTCTGTAAAAAAAAAAAAAAATCAAAAAAAAAAAAATCAATACAATATATTTTAAAAAATAATAAAATGAACCTGTGACAGGTCCTCCCTGATACGTTCTCATTGGGTAGGATCCTGCACTCCTTGAAAGGATTGCATTTAAAATTTTGGTCCCCATGCCTGATGTGCTGGGCCTGGACTTAGTGGGCTTCAAGAGTGTGTCTGTGCACATATGGGCCCACATGTGCCCATGCTTATTCCTGTGGTGAATGAGCAAAGCTTATGATTGTTTCTGAAATTTTCTAGGAAGACAAAATTTGTCTCCAAAATGCATAGGAGCTGTAGACATTGGCCGAGTTTGGAGACTGCAGCTCTTAAATATAATCTAGTTCCCCACACAGTCATTACATGTAGAGACTGACCACATATGACAAGATGAATGATCCAGAAACCCCATAAATTTTATTTGACATTGATAAAGGGAAGGAGACTCAATATACGAGTTCTGTTCTTAGTGTCCTTTGTACTCAGGCTTCCTGTCACTCTACTAGATTAAAATGTGAAAACTTGGTGGCTTGCTTGGTGGCACAATGAACTCCTCCCGTGATTCTTTCTCCTCACAATGATTTTAGACAGCTTTCAGAGCAGAACAGAGGTCCGTGGAGTTAGGGGTATGTAGGGGATCTCCGTGGTTTGCTTGGAGGGCTGAATCTGAAGGTCCATGGCCCACAGCTAAAGTCGTAACAAGGCACTGTAGATGGCACATGTGTTATTTAATAGGGCACCACAGGACAAATTCAGGGGGACAGTCCTAAAAAAACACACTTTGGAACCAAACTGTGATTCTGGAGAACTACCTTTCTCCTAAACTTCTGCCTGCCTTTGCTGCATTGAAGGGTTTTCACAAGCTGGTGAGAAGCCGTCTAAAAAGACAGCACTAGTTAGAGCGGTACAACCGCTTTGTTGCTGAGAATTAGACTTTTTTCTTCTTCTCTCTCTCTCTCTCTTTTTTTTTTTCCTTTAGAGGACATCCTTCTCTTTGCACCATGCTACCCCTACTTAATTTCTAACACTTGTGTTTGTTCTTTTTCATTATTCTTGAACTCAGTATTTTCTCTGCAGTGGATATTGGCTGCTATCTGACAGTATTCACTTTTTAGTGTAGTTGGATAATTTATTCTTTGATAGTTAATACAAGCCAGCTATAATTGCATTGGTATTTTGTTTAAAGATATATTGTTTTCATTCAGTTTAATGAGGATTTTTATTGTTGTTTTGAATGTCTGTTGGGTAGGCTTTTAATCAAAGGTCAAGATCACTTCTTCAGGGAATATTTTTCCTATTTCACCCCAAATTAGTTGATTTTTTTCCTTTGACTCTGTTGCATTATCGTTTTTAATGTGAGAAATGAAGTTATTTCTTCTATTAAATTATTTCCTTCTTTGTGATAGCCTATGTGTTTTTAAATTCCAGTGTGTCTCATAAATATGTCTGTTCTAGTTATCTATTGCTATGTAACCAACAACCCTACATCTTTGAGGTTTAAGACAACTTTGATTTTTCTCACAATTCTGTGGGTCAGAAACTTGACAGGACACAGCTGAATGGTTCATGTCCAATCCCTGTGCTGTCAGCTGGAGCTAGAAGAGCCATTTCCAAGATGGCTTCTTTACTCACATCTGGCATCTCAGTGCTGTCTGTCTCCACAGGCCTGTCTGTCTCCATAGGCCTGTCTGTCTCCATAGGCCTCTGACCCTAGAAGACTCCACATGGCATGGGACTTACTCTACTCCAAGATATCAGACTTTTTACAGGCAGTTCAGAACTACTGTTGTGAGAGGCTAAGATGGAATCTGAAAAAGTCATAGTCCAGCCTTGGAAGTCTAAAAAAGCACTTTTACCACGTTCCAATGGTCAAGCAAGTCAGCAAGGCCAGCCCATAATGCATCACAAAGCATTTGCAACCAACTTTAATCGACCACTATGACAATACTGGTGATGAGTGTAATTAACATTTACAACGCATCACCCATACTGCTCAATTCACCCATACTGCTCAATATAGAGGAGTAGAAACTAAATATTTGGTCAATTGTCAAAATGTGCCAGATGATGAATACCATGTTTTTGCTTGGAAACTGAAGACATCATGTTAATAAATCAAATTAGTATTGACATAGTCCAAGAGCAAATATTATTTACCTCTTGTTTAATTTCTTATTTACCTATACTATATAATAAAATCCTATATAATAAAAGGGTAACATGCAAATCAACTGAATGGAAGAATGTCAGGTCACTAACCCCAGCCTGCAGGCCCTGCTTGCCTGATGGAGAACAGGAAATGGGTTGAGTGATGGAGCACATGGGCGGTTCCAGGCCACAGCCCCCACCCCCACCGATCACCCCACACACAGAGGGCGACTGGCAGAGGGAGGCAGGGCCTGTGAGTTGGCAGGAACAGCCAATTTTGTGGTCCCTCCCCCGGCCAGCAGGCTCCAATTGCTCAATGGCAAACAGGGAACCAGGAGTGGGTGGTGGTAGGTGGGGAGGCCGACTGCTGGCAGCTGTGGAAGATGGCCCTGATTGCAGGAAAGGCCCAGGGACCGCAACCTTGCACAAATTTCATGCACCGGACCTCTAGTGATATTATGAAAATGATACATCATAATGTATCCACACCTGTGTGTATGACCACATTGAAAGGACATTGATAAAAGTGCCGGATATACTCCTTGCACAAACTCATTGGTATTAAGTCAACATAAACATCAAAATGAGTTTTAGTATTCACCCTAAACTATAGCAAAATGCACTCAATTTAATCTTAACCTTTATAAAAGAGGCATATAAGGTCTGATTTCTGTCTTAAAGGGCTTACAGTCTAACTAGAGAAGACTAGCAGTATTCATAAAACTATTAAGCTCAATGGAAGGTTTTATAATTAATGGTTAAAACATATGGCCCTTTCTTATGATGGAGCTCAAACTAATCAACACAGAGGACTAGGAATTAAAAATCATTATTTGGTTCCCAGATAAGAAAAAACCAAAGGAGCTCATTACCAATAAGCCAGTAGTGTAGGTAATGTTGAAGGAATTTCATGAAGAAGGAGAAAGGGAAGGAGGAGGAGGAGGAGCAGGTTAGGAGGAGAAAGAAATATTAAAAATATGGATAATAAAATCATGATAACCACATCCCTGTCAATAATTATATTAAATATAAATTGATTAAATGCTCCAATCAAAAGACATATAGTGGCTGAATGGATAAGAAAACCAGAAGCACACACATGTTGCCTACAAGAGACTCAGACTGGAAGTAAAGGGATGGGAAAGAAATTTCATGAACATGGAAATGAACAAAAAATTTGGGGAAGCAATATTTATATCAGACAAAATAGACTTTAAGACAAAGGCTATAGCAAGTGACAAAGAAGGACCCAGCAATTCCACATCTAGATATTTACTCAAAGAAACCTAAAACACTAAATCAAAAAGACATATGCATTCCTATGTTCAACACAGCATTGTTTACAATAGCCAAGGTATGGAAGCAACCTAAGTGCCCATCAATAGATGAATAAATATAGAAGATGTGGTACATATATTAAATGGAATACTACTCAGAATAAAATCTGTCATTTGTGACAACATGGATAGACCTAGAATTTATTATGCTAAGTGAATTAATTCAGACGGAGAAAGATAAATACCATGTGATTTTACATATACATGGGATCTAAAAAACAAGCAAGCAAACAAAACAGAAATAAAGTCATAGAGAGAGAGAACGTTTTGATGGTGGTCAGATGGGAGTGGGGTTGGGGGAATGAGGGAAAGAGGGGAAGTGATTATGATGTACAAATTGCCAGGTATAAAAATAGTCAATAATATTGTAGTAAGTATATACGATGATGGGTACTAGATTTACTGTGGTGATCACTTATTAGTAAGTTGTAAAAATGTCTAACCACTATGTTGTACACCTGAAACTACTATAATATTGATTTATATATAGGTAATTTAAAAAATATTTAAAAATCATTATTTGGTAATCACCACTATAATATGTTTTGGCAAAAAATTATTAATAAATACTAAAATTAATGAATAAAAGTGTGGCTATTCGGATGTTTGCACAATCTCAAAATCTTTGCATATTTACAGTTTTGAAGTGACTTTCTAGACAATATTTACTGATTAAAAAGGAAAATTAATAATTTTTTGGTGGATAAATATGGCAGATCCTAACCTCACCAAGAGACTGAAGTTAACATAGTAGTAATGAGATAAATTGGTATCATGGGCCTTGTGATACGCTGTACTGAGGACAGGATATTATTGCTGTAGTATTCTTTCCAAAAATACGTAATCTAACTGTGAAAAAAAAAAAAAAAAAAAAAGCAAATAAATCCAAATTAAAGGAAATTCTACAAAATAACCAGCCTGTACTCCTGAAAAAATGTCAAGGTCATGAAATGCCAAAGAACCTTCCATATGACAGGAGACTGCGAAGAATTGACAACTAAGTGCAGCTCTGGGAGTCTGGATTGGACCCGAACCAGACAAGAACATTAGAGGGCTAACTGGTGACATTTGAACAAGGTCTGTAGAGATTAGGTATTGAATCACAGCTAATTGCCTAAATAACTATATATGGTATTTTGATTATGTAAGAAAATGCATGTTTTAGAAAATATACCTCCCAATATTAAGGGTAAAGGGGCATCCTGTCTGCACCTAGCTCACCAGTGTGCTTGGTTTTTGCAGTGTCTGTGGTTGTAGACGGGTGTGAAAGTGATGGTAAAGCAAGAGTGGTAAAGGGACCCTTTCGGGAGTCAGAGCGAAAGGAGCCAGGGGATTGTTTGTAATGGTTCCTAATGCTTTTTGTACATCTGAAACTACTTTTAAAATCTTAAATATATGTCCTCATTTAAGTATTTTAGGTTCAGATCTGAGCCAGGCCACAAAACATTGGTAGAGTAGAGGAAGGCCAATGGGAAGTGAAGCATGTTCTAGGCTAGAACCACAGCACCTGAGGAATAGACTGGGCCTCCAGAGAGAGAAGCGGGGTGGGCCTCCCTGGGAAGTGGCAGGTACCCTTCAGGCTAGGCCTGCCTGGGCGGTGGCATGTGTCCTCCAGGGCTGGGCCTGCCTGGAGAGATGGCATGTGACATTGAGCAGCAGCGGTGCCCATGCGGACAGCTGTGTTGGCACAGAGTACAGGCACTGAACAGCCTACGTTGGAGATGGTATTTCATGCATAGGGAACTTGGTACATAGCACTCTCCTCACTTGGCCCTCTGGAAAAGGCTGTTGTGTGAGTCTGCACTGGCTGCTGTAACAAAAGGATATACACTGGGTGACTTGGAAACACATCCCTCTCAGTTCTGTAAGCTGAGAGTCCAAATCCAGGTGTCAGCATGGTCGAGTGCTGGGAAGGGCCTTCTTCCCAGCTCATGGCCTGGGCCTCCTCCCATCCTCTCGTGCAGATGGTGGCTAACAAGCTCCCAGATCCACTTTTACAAGACACACCCCATTCACTAGGGCTCAGCCCCCAGGACCTGAGCACCTTCCAAAGGTGCTGACCATTGATTGCTTCAGGTATTAGGATTTCAACATATGAGTGGGGGTAGGGGAGAGGGGGCTGTTTTATAGCGTGGAGAGCTCTTTAAACGCAATCAGCACTTAGCTAGCATGTCAAACTTACCTCTAGCTGTGAGTTTGACATGCTTGCCTTAGAGAATTAATGTAGAACAGTGGTTTAGCAGCATCAGTCTATTCAACCATCTGTAAGCTCTGGCTAGCTTATCTAATCACAGAGCAGGATCTCTGGGTAACATAGTTCCTTTTTAATATACATAATGCCTGCCTATTCTGCACAATAAGCCAAACAATGTAGATTTTATAAAGACATTGGAGGACTTTTAAGATGAAATCAGAACTTACTTAGGTTCCTAAATTGGGAGTCATGGGGAACCACAGAGCGGGAGGTCCTCTAACTTGTGGACTCAGCCCAGCGCAAGGCCTTGGTTGCCGAGCAGTCAAAGGCGGAAGAGAGAGGCCCTGCTGTGTGCTCATGTGGCTGCTCTTCTTGTATCCTCTGGGGGCACCGGCTTAATAACACTTATTTAAGGTGGGAAAGGCCTGCGTGGTCATTGCCGTTATTCTCAGTAGTAACAACTACCACATTGTCTTTCCCTCCCTGCTTATCTGCCCCATCCTTGCCGTATAAATATTAACTGTTTCTTTAAATCACATTTAATTAAGGATTTTCTTTTTCCGCCTTTGTCTCGTGTCAGTAGCAGGTTAATCCTGAATTTCTAGTAAATGCAAATGAATTCAAGAAAATCATGAGTTCAGGATTATTTTAACTTCCTGGGCATAATTGTTAATATCTCCATTGTCCCCTGGGATGTGTAGGATGATATCAATTAAATTGGTCTCTGTAACTGAACACTTTAGCCATAAATGTGACTATTGTGTCTTCACGAGTGCCTGTTAGGTGTTTAATTTACTTGCCCATAATAGATGTCAGAGCTGTAAATGTGAGGCAAGCAATGTAAACGGCATAATGACTGTAATTATCCAAACAGATCGAAGGCAGTGTTATTGCAACGTGATACTGTGGGTAGGAGCACGATACAGACATCCCATATAAAGTCCCATTTTCAGCTTTATTTCCTCACCCATTTTTCCCCAAGATGTTTAAAGTGAAAACAATGTAAACCGGCATTGCCATTCTCTTCTTTATCTCTTCCCATTACCCTCATGCCATTGCCTCACTCAAACCAGCAGACTTTGCAAAAGCAAAGAGACATTTCTCCTAAAAAAAGTTTCCTAGAATCATAACTCCAGTAGTTTCCCCCCTATATCATGGCATTTGAAAATTTGAACTGGAAGTCACTTTGTAGATTGGCAAGGTTGTTCCCTTAGAACGATTAGGTAAAGACCTGTAAGCCCAGCAAGGTTGAAAAACCTGCTGAAGGTTACACAGCCCCGTATTGCCAGGTAAACGGCAGTGGAACGAAACTGGCACGTGGACCCAGCCCTCCCACCCGGTGAGGAGAGCAGAGGCTCTACCCGCTGCGGTTCAGAGCAGCTGCTCTGTGACAGCCTGAGCGATCCCCGGAGGGCACAGCCAGGAGCCAGACCCAGCTCCCCGTCTGGTTTGGGTGGGGCGTGAGGAGGAGAAGCAGTTTGTGCATGACCAACGTTTTCAAAGTTCAAACAGAGGGTCAATGTGAGGGTCTAAGGGTCGGGCTGTGTGGCAGATATCTTTATATATATATATATATATATATATATATATATATATATATATATATATATATTATTGATTTCTTACAGAGAGGAAGAGAGAGATAGTTAGAAACATCGATGAGAGAGAATCATCGATCAGCTGCCTCTTGCACATCCCCTACTGGGGATATGCCCGCAACCAAGGTACATGCCCTTGACCGGAATCGAAGCCGGGACCTTTCAGTCTGCAGCCGACGCTCTATCCACTGAGCCAAACCAGTCCCGGCTGTGTGGCAGATATCTGTCCATGAGGGGAATGGAAAAATATGGCAAAGTCTCGCCTCAGGGACAGAAAGTTGGGGATGTAGCTGAAACAGGGATTGGAGCCCAGAGGGACAAGGAGGAAGCCAAGATTAGGACTGAAACCTGAAGAAGAAATGGCTTTGAATCCCAGGCCTCAAGCTAGGAGTAAGGTCCGGAGGACCTAGGGCAAGGACACCTGCACACAGGTCTTCCCTCTGCTCGCTGCCTCAATTCTTCACTCCAGTCTCATTGCCGAGGAGCAAACTGGCCTAAGTCTGAAACTTGCAGTACATCTGAAAAAACAAAATCAAAAACCCAAAACACAACACACATTATTCAAGTCATCAGAAACACACACACACAAAAAAACAAGTAACCCAGTCTTCTGCATTACCAGAAAACAGAGCAATATGACTTCAAATTCCTGTAAGAGAAAAAATGAATACCGAGTACCCACAGAACTGTCTGTAGTGTGTGTGTCGGAGGATGGCAGCAGAGGGTGTGGGGAAAGACTCCCAGAGGGGAAGGTCCCAGGGCACATGCTCAGTACTGACCACAGGTGCAGACGGCTGGCTCCCCGGGTGGCTCTGGGCAGGGCGGGCCAGTGTGAGGCCTGAGGTAGCTGTCAGCCAGGCCACGCTCTAGAGAGAAGGAAGCAAAGAGGAAAGAGGTGGTAGGGGAGGTGCCATTGGGAAATGTGTTTGTGATGAAAAAGGAAGAGGGGAAATTTTATGGTGGAATAGAAATAAATCATCATCCATTAAGGAGGCTAAAACAAGGGAAAGGGCAAGAGTGTAAGAATAGTATGTGACTGTAATATCCAACAAAGTAGAAAAAATGCAAGTAGGAAGTGGGTGGAAAGGGAGTGAGAGGGAAAGAGACTGAAGCATATGTAATGGGGGGAGGTAAGGGACATATGACTACTTTAACTCAGTAGTCATAACTCAAATAAGACAACAGGAGGAGTAAAGAACCTAAAGAGTATGTGGCTGTCAATGTGGCTGTAGGAGGGGTACCTCACGGAGTGTACCTTTTAGTGTGGTTTTGACTTTTGCAATCATGTTAATGTTTTTCCATGATCAAAAACAAAAACACAGCAACAAGAAGAGGAGAGATTAGATTTGAATACAATCAGAAAAATATAAGTGAACTGAATGTCAAATACTAGTAAATAGCATAACCACACTAATGTTGGGGGAACCAGTGTAGTAATTGTTGAACACATTATTTTCACTGTGTACCTTCATTCTAAAAAAAAAAAAAAAAAAAAAAAAAAAAAAGTTGTGAATTATTTCTAATACTGTCTTTTGTGGTTAAAAATTGTGTGTGCATTGTAGGATTGAAGAACTGAGTATGATCTTGCAAGACCATGTTCTAGAAAAAAGAAGATACAAGTAGGAAAATAGGAAAAGGAAGAATTGTTTGTTCTGTGGTTGAAATGTGTGTGTGTGTGTGTGTGTGTGTGTGTGTGTGTGTGTGAAGAAAGCAATGACTCCTCTGCAGCAACTGACATGTATTAACACCAGGTCTTAGTTTCCAAATGGCACTCACCGAGGAAGCAGGATTCCTTGAGGAAATGGTCCATTTCAGGGATGGGGCAAGGAAAACGCAAATGCACCTGAAACATTCCCATGTGGCAAAAAAAAAAAAAAAAAAAAAAAAAAAAAAAAAAGGAAGAGAATGCCTTTTAACTGATGAAACAGGTCAAAAGGACACAGCATGATGGGGTTCATCTGCCCAAGGGGGGGCAATGTGATCATCCAAATAAATACTGACAGTTATAATTTCTGACCCTTTCAATAATATAAGAATCCAACTACTCATCCTAATAAATATTAATAGTTAGGAAAAGCACTGTCTTTAGATTAATTGAAAACTAAAAAATGTAGGTAGAGAAATGATAGAAACCATCATTTACAAAGTTATCACTGATTCAGGGAAGACTCGTTGCTAAACTCAGGTGATGATGAATGTTTGATAAGAACTAAGCTCTTTTCATCATCTCTAAGTCCCTCCCCATGGTTTACTTATTAATTATAAAGGAAAAGAGAGTGACTTCGCAGTGGAGATATTTGGCAGATCCCACCTTAATCTAGTGATCAAAGTTAACTCGTCCAATGAGAGGACGCGTGAATATCACATGCGTCCATAATGCACTGAGAAGGACCCAGCATCACCTGTGCTACCCCTGCCAGGTGTGCATGAGGAAAGCTGAAACAGATCCAAATTAGGAACACTCCAGAAAATAAATGACCTCTACTTTGAAGAGAGAAAAAAAAAGAAGAAGAAGGAAGGGAGAGAAAAAGGAAGAGAGGGAGGGAAAGAGGAAATGAGAGAGGGAGAGAGGGAAGAAAGGAGGAAAAGAAGGAAAGGGTGAGTCAGCAGCATGAAACACAGGAACTATTTCAGAATTAAAGGATTCTGGATGGATGACAAATAGATGCAATGCATGATCCTGCATTGGACTCTGAACTGGAAGAAATGTGCTATAACGACATTATTGGGACAGAGGATGAAATTGGAATAAGGATTAGATTAGATTGTGGCACTATATTAATGTTATGCTTCCTGACATTGAAAACTAAATTGTGTTGTGTAAGAGAATGTCTTTGTTGTTAGAAAATACATTGAAGTAATTAAGGCAATAGAGCATCATGTTTGCAACTTGCCTTCAAGTTGCAGGAGGCAGGGGGGGGGGGAAGAAAAAGAATGATATAGCAAAATGTTAACAATTGGTGCATCTGAGGAAAGAGCAGCAGTTCATACTATTCTTGCAAATCATCTGTGTGAAATTATTTCCAAATATATTTTTAAAAATAATTGGTAGGAAGAAGCTATAAAGGAGTACATGTTGGTCTATGTACCACCTAAACATTATACCATAATTTTGGAAATAATTATTTCAGAGCTTCCTACTCCCCTCCCCCATCAGGGAGGTTGTGGGGAAGGGACTGGTAGAGCCATGATTGCTAGGGAAGTGGGGTGGGTGGGTGGTCATGGTCTCAGCCATGAGGAGGAGTAACTTGTACAGTTTGGGAGTCAGGCTGGGCCAACAGTGGTAGAAATGGACCCAGGCCATAGGATGCAAAGGGCAGTTCTTACGCCACCATGGCATGACCCCCTACCATCTAACGTGCATATTCTGATTGATTTCCCCCTTATTATTCCACATTATAATGAGTGACCATATTTCACCTAGAACCCTAGAGCAAGCATGTCAAACTCTCGGCCCTCAGGCCACAGGCCTCATTTATTTGGCATGTGCTAGCCTTTGAGTTTGACAGGGTTGGTACAGTAATCGATATAGCATTCAGATACACACATGGCTCCGAGGGTCAGAAAAGCAGTTAATTCTAAAATGAGAGACAGGGAGAAGGACGCTTAAGCATAATCCAATTCTTAAATTTCTCATTGTATTCTTAAGTTCAAAAGGCATTGATTAGCCGGGACCGGTTTAGCTCAATGGATAGAGCGTCGGCTTGGGGACTGACGGGACCCGGGTTCGATTCCGGTCAAGGGCATGTACCTTGGTTGCGGGCATATCCCCAGTAGGGGGTGTGCAAGAGGCAACTGATCGATGACTCTCTCTCATCGATGTTTCTAACTCTCTATCTCTCCCCCTTCCTCTCTGTACAAAATCAATAAAATATATTTTTTTTTAAAAAGGCATTGATTAAAGGGAAAAGCGTGTTTACTTTGCATTCAGAATCGCACTTTGGTGAGTTCACCTGAGATTCTTCTCTATGGTCCACACACATGTTGGGTCATGCAGCTGCGGCAGGTGCTAAAGAAGTGGATTAAGACATTCTGACATTTACAGTTTCATAGGATGAAATGAACATTGTAATCTTTCTATAGGATGCTCTCCCATCAGGCCCTCTCCTATGCAGGGTTCTACACATTCATTCTTCAGGTTGGGGTGTATTGTGGAGACGCACGAGGCTAAGACAGAAGTCAGCCCTGAGATGTTTGCGATGGTACTCGGAGCACACTCATCAGAGGCTCTCCTCAAAGGTTGCTGGGATCCTGAGGAGGTCTGCAGAGAGGCTGTATTGACTGGGTTGTCAGGTAATACAACGCTTCATTGATCCATTTGTATTATTTTTGTTTCTTGCTGCAGGCAGAGAATTCAGCACTGGCTTTGGAAAATGAGAATCAAAGGGAGCAGTATGAGCGATGCCTCGATGAGGTAAGTGGGAGGGAGAGCTCCGTGATGAGGGGCCGTGCAGTTTAGAATTTCCTTCGTGAGATCCTAATGCACGTCCATCGCGGCCTCCTTAGGGCGGAGGCATTTTGTCCTCCGAAGGAAGGTTGTGAGCGTGTACAGTGAGAAGGAAGCTCAGTCACTCTCTTCCCATTCCCCTGCCCCTTCCCTCCTCTCCCTGTTCCACTGCACAGGCATCTGTGAATTCCCTCCGTTATTGTTCACCATTCTTGGGGCACAGCTGTAGGATGAATTCTTCAGTCCAACAAGTAGGAGCCCAGCCTGCATTCAGTTCAGATGGGATGCCATTTCTGGAAACGCTAAGCCCCACAGGCTGGGCAGGCCAATGCGCAGAGTTATCAGCCAGAGTGAAAGTGTCAGCATAACTGAGAACACGCCCGGAGAGAAAGGGACACGAAGGAGAACACTTGAGCGGAAGGGAAGGAGACAGGCCCATGATGGAGTAAACTTGAGAAATGTTATTTGATGGTAATGAAGAGATGAAAGCAGAGGTGGTGGGCATTTCAGGATTCCTGAGAGGTGAGGGGGCCAGGGGGATTGAAGTTGTGGGCTGGGCTTCATTCTCCCACACACCCCTGTCTTGTCAGGGAGTCTGCTCCTACAGAACCTCCAGTGGGACTGGCCAAGCTCTCATCTGAGATTTGTTGGTGATCAGAGTTATTCATCTAATACAGTGATCGGCAAACTCATTAGTCAACAGAGCCAAAATATCAACAGTGCAACAATTGAAATTTCTTTTGAGAGCCAAATTTTGTAAACTTAAATTGTATAGGTAGGTACATTGTTATTAAGTTAATTGGGATACTCCTAAACTGGCCTTTGCTAAAAACATCCTCAATCTGATTGAGGTGCACTCAAGGGGCCAAAGAGCCACATATGGTTCATGAGTCACTATTTGCCAACCACTGATCTAGTGGGATGACATTCTTAGTTGTCTGCCCAATGTTGTAAACTTGCACATGTTTGACAGTTGTTATGCTAGAGCTGACAGATGTTAAGAAAAGAAGAAAACTCCATTTCACTGGGCTCCATGACCATATCCATGGAAATGCCACCATATCTTGTCTTTTCTTCCTCACTAAGAATTGGGTAACCTTTTCCAACAAACTCCTCTTGATCTCTCTTTCCCCTGTCCTCCCCCAGACAGCATCCCCAAGCCCAGTGTCCCATCAGGTGATGGGTGTACTGTAAAAAGCACAGGCTCAACCCCCAGTTCTGAGGTCATCACTACTGTACCCCAATCTCCTCCCCTCACACCTGCAGCGCGCCCTCCTCAGAGCCCCCTGTGCTGGCGTTTCCCGCCCCAGTGACTCCTGAAGGCTCACCCTGGACCAGCAGCAGCAGCCTCACTTGGGAACTTGTTAGCCATGCACCTTTTCAGGCCCCACCCGGGCCTGTGGGATCAGATAGGAGGGCCCTGGCAGGTGATCTGTGTCAGCAAGCCCCCAGGTGGCAAGGACGCACCCCACAGCCTGAGGGCCGTCCTCAGAGCTCAGGCCACTGGCATTACATTTACTCTATGTGGTGCAGGGATCTCAAAAGTCCCCAGGAAAAATCCAATTAGCATTTAATATTTTTTTAATTTCTTTATTGACTAAGGTATCACATATTTGTCCTCAAACCCCCATTCCAATCCCCAGCCCTCCCCACTCATGCCCCCACCCCCCAGCATTTAATATTTTAATTGTTTGAGATGTACAGCTCAAAATGGTGTCTGCATTTCTCTGTCCTGTCAGGACTTAAAAAGGCTCAGCAGTCTCTCCATCGTCCAAAGGTAAAGTTGGCATAAAAGGGAAAATGACAGCTCAGAGTCCCGTGAGACCAGCTGGGCACCTCTCACCCCTGTTCCCCAGTTTTAGGGCGAAAAAGGTCAAATAGATCCAAGGATGTTTAAAGGGACAGCATTGTCCTTGGGTCGCATGTATTGAACAGCCAACCTTAACTTTAACCTGCACAGAAACTTCCAAGGAGACCTAATCTATATTCAGAAATCAAATTCATGTGAATAACACCACAGTCACGTCTTATTTGTCACAAGTCCCCTGGAAGTTACCCCTCACCAGCAATCCAAAAGCTCACAGTGTTGCTTTAAGGAAACCTGTGTTCTGTTTTCCTTGTGTTCCCAGTGCGTGCATTCTCAAGGTTTCATCGGAACGTTTTGGTAAAACATACGTTTCCACCCACAGAATCATTTCACAGAAAGTTTTCACAGAAGACAGGATTTTCTAGAGGGAGTGCTCCTCTGTTCTTAATTGCAAACATTAGCTGTTGCCAAGGAGGTGATTTGCAACAAAGAAGCACCTTTGAGCAATACAAATGTTTTGTACTCGTGAATGCGGGCCCCTGATTACACATGCCAGTTGTTTTGTAACTAATTGCATGAAGGTAGGCAGCCCGTTCACACGCATTGTAAGAGAACACTCTCCGAGGGATACTTGGATATAGTAATAATGCCAACTGGAAATTCTTTTCAAGGCTGTTTATCCTAATTAGACAAACTAACAAGATAAGGTCTCCTATAAGTTATTTTCTTGCTAGTAGGTTTCAGAAAACATGCACAGATGGATAAAACATAAATCTGAAATGTTCTTCAATCCATTTTGCACTACTTGTTAGTTTCTGGGAAATGAAGGCTGTACTGAGGACTTGGGGAGAACACTTGGGAGTCAGAAATCCCTTCTGTGTGTCCTAATGAATGGGTGTGCTTATTCAGAAGAAAACAGACCCACACCCCTGGACACACACACACACACACACACACACACACACACACACTCACGTGCTCACAGGTTCTCACAAGCCAGTGCAGGCACATGCTTCACCACTTCGCCATCATCTCTGCTGCTACCTGGCTCCTCAGCTCCTTGCCTTGCAACACAAAGGCAAAAAGGCAAAGCCCAGGGCTGACCTTGAACTTTCCCTGGGGGATCAGGTGGTAATGTCTGAATCTGAGGTCTTCATCTAGCTGTGTGACAGACAGGTTTACAGGCAAGCAGTGAATTGCTGTTTGTTCTCAGTATTGCTTTGACCAATTCCTTTAAGGCCAACTCCTTCCCACGTAGAGAAGTGTAATGGCACATAAAAAAATAAGTAAGATAGCACCTCCTCAAGCCGCTGCCTTGCATTTAATAGATGGATTAACATGTGTCCTGAGATATTTACTGGAAGTCAACCTCCCCCAAGCCCTAGAGTGCCTCCAGCCTAGCAGAAATGAGCGGTTGGTTAGTCACAGGAATGAAGTGAGGGGAGCTGATGGGGGAAATGGGGTGCCCTGGGGACTGAGAGAGCACACAGCACAGTCACCAGGGGACAGGAGGAGTGGTGGGCGGAGCAGGGCGGGGCAGGGAGGAATTGAAAGGGATCTTAGCAAAAGAAGCTGGAGCAGGTGACACTTGGGATCTAGAAGGGCATGTGGTTCTGGCTCTGACCTGCTCATTGGACTTACTGGGGAGCTTTAAAAATACTGCTGCTGCCTGGGCCCCACCTCAGAGATGACCTGATTGTGGATGGAGTGCCCCCACTAGGCATTAAAGTTTTTATAGTGTGTGGGGGAGTGGGGGTGAGGGGTAAAATGTTCAATTAGGAACCACATCCTCATGCTGTGCCTTAGGGAGCATTTTTAGAAAGTTGCCATGATACAAGCTTCACTAAACTTGGATGTGATGGAAGAACAGCAGACACATGTGGAAATGGGATATTTCCAATTCCCCAACAGTAAGCAGATGCAAAGCCTATCCCAGTGCTTCCCGGTGTGTCTGGGCCCTTCCCTGTCAGGAAGAGGCGCAGCGATGGCTGCAAATGCAAGTCCTCAGACCCCACCCGGCCCTTCCAAGCAGAAGGAGGGCTGAGGGCATTGGCAACGTCAATACCCGTCCCAGGCGAGGCTTTTGCACACAGATGCTGGAGGCCCTGCCTACTTCAGATCGTGGAGTTGGCCAGGCTTCCGTTCCCTCCGGGAGGGTGCTACCATGGAGCTCTTCCCAGCTTCCGGATCCCCGAACTGCAGAGCACAGGGCAGGGAACTGAGGCCTTTGGATGCAGTTCAGACAAAGAAAAAAGTGCCAGTGCTCATTTTAAACCCAGGCTAGATAAGGCAGAGGGGGGTTGTGAAGAGTAGCTTTTCCTCTGGTGCCTGTTCTGTACCCCAAGACCTGGATGTGGACTCACTAGCAGCGCACTCTGGTGGCCTATCCCACATCCGGGCCCTATGTCATCCTTAACATCAGTGTCTGGATGGATGTGGGGGAAGATGGTCCTGCTGTGGCCCCCGCCTGGGTCAGATGCTCACTTTAGGAAAGGATTGTGACATCTGTTACAAAGCGAGTCCCCAAGAGATGAACCACCGGAGCGAATTTGATTAATCATGCGAGAATTTATTACAGATTCGAATCCGGGCTCAAACCTTGGCTGACGCAGCAGCCGGCAAACACCCAGGCAAGAGCCCTGATGGAGGGGCAGTCCCTCCTCTTATACTTCTTTTTTCCCACCCCTCCCACTGTTGATCTGTCACTCCCTGATTGGCCCCTCAGGACAAAGAACTGGCCGTCCTCAGCTATTCCTTAGGTGATTTACACAACCTGGCCTGTTTTGCTTCAAACAGAATGTCTGTTCTGACTCCAAACAGGAGTGCAGGATGCTGCGGTTTTTATGACCCCAATTTCCCAGCCAGATCCTGAGGGAGGTCTGCATGTCCCACCCCAAAGGAATTCCTGGCACTGAGTTACGGCACTGAGTTACGACTGACTTTATTTTTTAAACTTTTCCCCCCTGGCCTGGTCTGTCTCCAGAGTCCTTATCTCTTGGGCAGACGGGGCCGACTGTCACAACATCGACAGAAATCTGCCTCCTGTGCCTGCCCCAAGCCCTAGGCACACAGGGCAGCACCTAGGCCCTAGTCCCCATCTTTTCTCCAAGGCCCAGCACCACTCTTGGCTCAGATTTGGTACTTCATGCACGGTCATTGAATGACTAAACAAATGAATGGAAATGAATTTCCACGTTAGTTTTCTCTGGCACACCACATGTATGTTTAAAAGAGTTTCTCCTACTCCCGGTATTTTACAAGATTTTTTAACAGGGTAAGTAAATAATATAGGTGCTTACTAATTTATATTTATACATTCGTAGCATACACATACACACACGTCATCCCTTTCTAAATAAAACCCCTTATTCTTTCTAACTAATGAGCTGAGATTGCATTTTATTCTCTAAAGTTTGAGTGACTTCGTGCAGACTTCACATTTATGGGGCGACTGCTTTATATCAGGAACTGTCGGAGGGGTTTCCCTGGCTACATCCATCACTCCTTGTATTTCTCACAGTGTAGGTAGGGGCTGTCCTTCCTCCCTGTGCATGTCCTGTCAGTAGATCTTCAACATCAGCAAGGGCAGTACTTGAATCCGAAGCATTCCTGTGATGGCCCAGAGCTCCTCAGGACAGTAGGTCAAGCTCAAAAGCATAGGCACCTTCTCCAAAGCCCGTTTTTCACCCCATTACTGAATCAGCTCACTGACCTGGCCCTGGCTTGGTATGATATACCGGCAGGTGCAAAAAGAGGAGAGTACTGCCAAAGCCTTCCCCCCAACACACACACACACACAACCTCCCCCACCCCAACCCCTTCCCAGACCCCAGCCCTGGGCCATCTTCCTGAAGTGCTGAGAACGGTTCCTTCTCATTCAGCCTCAGAACAGCTTTGCAATGAAATAATAACTCCACAGCCCTGCCCCCTCCTTCCTCTGCCCACCGCTTGCAGGTGAATGCTGGGGGTAATCCTGGCCCCTGGGAGCAGTAGGGTGGAGGAGCAGCGACCTGACCTGTGTGTACCAGCCGGTGTCAGGGGAGCTGGCCTGTCTGAGATCTCACTGAGGATGGGAGAGGCGGACCGGGGGCCTCTCCTTGGCATCCCTGTCTCGCCCACAGCCTTGCTCAGCTCCCAGAGCAAGGCAAGATGCCATCCACAGACAGCCTGAGGGAGGTTGTAAAACAGGCCAGGGGCCTGGGAACTGTCAGCTTTGCTCAGTGCCTCTCAGATCCCCGTGGGCCAGCCCAGCCGCTGCTCTTCCTCTCTTTGCAGAAGAAAGCTGTCAGGTGACACTGAATGTTGTTTGTTCTCATTAGCTGAGCCTGCGGGTGTGTGATTGTTTGCAACCCAAGCTCTGAAAGTGTAATGCCATGATGGGGACGGGTCATCCCAGGGATCATCTTGTGACCTATCAGAGGGCTCAGGCTCCAGACCAGGCTTCTGCTGATGCATCAGGGAAGCTATGCAGTTACAAGTGGTACCCAAACCCAGGCACTGTCTTCATAGACAACAGCCAGGAAAGCACTGTACCGCCTGCCCACTCTTCCACAAAGAGCCTGGAAGTCCTTCTGGGTAATAAAACCCCATGTCAGTAGGTAAAGAAAGAATGCACTCGTGTATGTCTGTTCAATTTTCAGGTAGAACAATTGTCCAACGTACAGGCCAGGAGGAACTGTGCCAAAAAAGTCTGTTGAGCCTGTAGGGCAACACTCTTGATTGCAAAGACAATGGGTTTACCGCTGTGGGCTGGTGCAGTGTGGACATTCATTTCTGTCTCCTGGTAAATCGTGTGGAGAGCTGCTGTATATGGCTACTGTTCCACAGACTGGTTTAAGTGAGGGACCAATTGACAGAAGAAAAGAAAATATTGGTATCGGGCGGTTTTATGAGAATGTAAATCACATCCAAAGTTTGAGATCCAAAAGAATTAAATTATTGATGGTATGAATTAACTTTGGTACATTGTTCCCGCTTCAAGCAGCGTGACTAGTTCAATTCTTCAGTGTGTTTTATTGGCCAAGAATAAAGATGATGATATAGCGTTTGACTTTAACTTCTCAGTTACTTACAAATTGGAATGGATCTTTAAAAACTGAAAGATTTTCAAGATTATGCTGTTGGTCAGTTTATGTGAGCTAACTAGCATTTATTACCATTGTGATCATATATATTGTAAATGAAATGATAAAAGAAAAAGAAAAGATATCCATTAAGGAAAATATGGTTTACTCTGGTCTATTCTAGTTCTTGGGTATGCTTCTTTAACTTGGTCTAAAAGAAATACCTAAGAATGTGTTTTCTTCAAAACTGTAGTTTCAATAAAAGGCTTGTCCTTTTTACTTAATGTCGAAAACATAAATTTGGAAAGGATTCTGGTAGGGAAAAAATCCTTCTCATGCACCCAATTCAAGGAGTCATTTATCCGTAATTTAGTCATGTACTGCTGTGGTGTGAATGCCTCCTAGCCACAAGCTGATGACAGCCTACATTTCAATATTCTATGAGACTTACTGGTGGCAAGCTGTTGTTAAGAATGTGCTGTTCTATCAATATTGAGTTAAGAAACAATTAAGCTCCCTGAAAACATTCTTCCCACAATCTGTCCCACTCTCCTAGACAGGAATACAAGCACACACAGTCCAGCATGGCCGAAAATAGATCTGTTACCAAGAGAAAACGATGGAAGTGTAGGCCTTCGCCTTTGGTTGAATGTGAGAAATACCAAGATGATTATATGCTTATCATACTGCAACGTAATTGTGTTCTTGCTGACTTCCTCCCAGCTATGCACCCTCTGAAACCAAGGCACACATCCCAGTCATCCTGTTTTGCAGATTTATATTGAACAAATGAGGGATGACGAAAGGAATGAAGAGAAGTACCTGATACCTAGGATAGCTAAGTGTTCTGACTTGATCTTTAATGTTGTCAGGTTCAGTTATCATACTAAATGTTCATGTAGTGGCTGAAAATATCACATAATTTACCTGTCCACATTCATTTTATCAATAGAAGCCATATTAGGTACAAAGCTTCAAGGTTAAGTGAAATTTAGTAAGTGATTTGTGTGTGTGTGTGTGTGTGTGTGTGTGTGTGTGTGAAATGCTTTTGAAATATGCAGGAGAAAAAAGAAATTTCAGTACAAAAAGATGTAGAAATTTCAAGTGGTTATCTGGAGAAAAGGCCAGATCCTTGAAATACCAGGGATGTTATTGGTTTTACATGTGGCTCTTTACCAGAATTGTGGCCACTTTTAAGCCAGTTACTATAAGGGAATGGGATTGCCAAATTGGCTTAGATTTATGGAGACTCACCTTCTTGGACTGAGAGGGGCCCACCCAGTTTCACTCACTGTCCCAAGGTGCCTGAACCTTGAGAAAATTAGAGTTCTGATAATATGAGAGGCTGGTGCACAAATTTGTGCACAGTGGAGTCCTTCAGCCTGGCCTACGGGATTGGGCTGAAATCAGCTCTCCAACATCCCCCGAGGGTTCCCAGATTGCAATGAGATTGCAGGCCAATGCATGATCAGGGCCAGGGAGGGACCATTGGAGAGTTCCAGGGCATGCCTGGCCTGTCTCACTCAGTCCCAATTGGCCAGACCCCAGCAGCATGCTAACCAAACAGTCAGAGTGTCTACACCCTGGTGGTCAGTGCCCGTCATAGCAACTGGTCAACTCCTTGACCAACTGCCCGCTGGTGGTCAGTGCATGTCATAATGAGGGGCTGAGTGGCTTTAGCATATCATTAGCATATTGCGTTTTGATTGGTTGAATGGCCAACCTGTCGACCAGATACTTAGCATATTGGGCTTTTATTATATAAGAGGATTTGGTTTTACATTGGGAGTAGCTCAAAATAACAGAGGCTATTATATTTCCCTCTCAAATAAAAGTGGAGATAGTGCAGCTCCATGCATCATCAAGACCAGGTTTATTTTATTTTCCTGCCCAACTGTATTTGATATGTGACTTCCATTGTCAAGGTGGTTGCTGAAACTCCAGCCATCACTTTCCTATCCCATTCAGAAAAAAAGAGGAAGAAGGGTGAGCCTTCTTCTTCTTAGAGACTTTCTACTGGTATAAGCCTCGAAAAATAGTCTTCTTATAACTCCCTGGCCAGAAGCACGTCACAGAGTGACAGTTGCAAAGGGGGCTGTGAAATGTAGTTTGATAAGCCCAGTCAACAAATTAGGGCATTTTTGTTAGGAGGAAGGGGAAATGGATATTGGAGTAAACAACTACTAGACTATTACAGGTAGCAATGGCAAAAGGGTGGCATAAGTGTGACATGGAGGAGGGAAGTGGAATGTACAGGAAACAATGGGTTGTCCCTCTTCCCCACCATTCAGTCTGTCTCTACTGCAAGTACTTCTATAGTGAAATAGCCCCACAGCAAAGGAATAGAAAGGAGAGGCAAAGGACATTGTACATCAGCAAAGTGCAGAAACTGTGTACAGATAATTAGGATCGTGTTTTGCACTGTATCATTTCTTTCAGCCTTCTTGCAGTACTTTACGTGTGGAAATATATTATTTTTTCCAAATATGGAAAAGTGAAAATCAAGGTATGAATGCTCTTTCCAGAATAACTGTCTTAATTAGCAACAAGGTCACCTTTGGAAAAAAACAAACTATTACCTAGAAGGATAGGCTTATTATGAAAAGAATCAATCTCCTGGAAGTAGAGGACAGAGGCAAATGAGGAGCTAATTAGCCACAGTAAGCTGTGGGAAACTTACTGCTAAATTAGAGTCCATGAGTGTAGCCTCGTGATTATACTGACAACTCTTTTCTTTATTTTTTAAAGGTAGCCAACCAAGTTGTTCAGGCTCTGCTCACTCAAAAGGTAGGTCACTTTCTGGCTTTCTTATTTTCACAGTACCTTTGTGAATAGGTGGGAACTCGTATTGTCAAACTGAGAAATTGTGATTGATAGAAGCAATGCTTTTCTATTTATTCGCTCAGGTTAAAATTGTGTGTGTATTAGAGGGTGTATGGAGTGACACCAATGAGGAACAGAATCATAACATTCAAGCTCTCAGTAAAGTAATAGGAAGCCTTTTGACGAGGAAAAATTCCCCAGGTTCCCAGATGAGTAGCAGGCCTATCATTTTCACTTAGTGAAGGCAAACAGTGAACAGGCCGGTGGATCCCTCCAATTCCTGTAAAACAAACAGCCTCTGACAGACAGCATTGACAGAAGCCAGGCATTGGCAGGAGATCTTTGAGGTTATAGAATCTATTTGGTTTCTCTGGGCCTCAGTTTCTCTTCTGTAAAATAGGAGTAGCAACACCCACTCCCAGAACTACTGTGGCTGTGGCCCCTCTATGAAAGGGAGCATGGAGAGCCGTTCCTGTAGTGGTGGAAATATGAAATAAATGACGCATTATTCAATTTGTCAGTGACCCCTTTATCAAGCTAATGGTAATGTCTGTGCCTGTGTCTTTCCAGCCCCCTATTCTGCCCTCAGACAGTACGACATAATGTTACTGGGTCAAAGTCGGTAAATACAGGTAATTGCCCAAAATTAGCTGGTGAATTTTATTGACCCTTTCCCATCTCTTTCTACAGTGCTTCGCAGAGACTAAGTTCTAGGTCCTTCACCATTTCATTTATTCTATCACTTCTCTGGGAGGTGGAGACTTCCTCTAGAAAAGGAAATCTTAGATTAAATCCTATTCAGGAGGATGGGGCCAATGAGGGCAAAATGCTTTATTGCATTTTGTTTTTCAGTTGAAAGTAATTGTATTAGGGGTTGACCATTTCTCACAGGCATACTTAAATAAATAGCATTTTATATTTACATTGCAGAAGCATGATAATAGTTTTGTTAGACTTTCTCCCCCATCTACTTCTATCAAAATATCATGTTTCCTGCTACAAATAGTTTCAATGGCTTCAGGTTGTACATTAACATCAGATAGTGTAGGGAGATGTCGGTATACTTATGTAAAGTTAGAAATAGGTTTAATTTTGAATTACAGAGATCCCAAATAATAGTGGCTTAAATAAGCTACCATGTTATTTCTTTCTTGCTTCCAAATCCACAGGTAGGCAGGACAGGGCTGTATGGTGACACTGCTCCATGAAGTCCACAGGGTTCCTATTATCCTGCCTCTGTCTTCTTATTCAGTGAGATATGGCCTCCATTCCCAAGGTCATTTCATGGGCCAAAATAGCTACTCTGGCTCCAGTCATCACATCCACATTCCAGCCATCAGGAAGGAAGCAAAGCTGTGGGGAGAGGGGGAGGAGGGAATTAAAAGGGTAAAGGGCACAAAATACTTTAAGAAATACTTTCAAAAGCTTTCATATCTCCCTACTTATACCTCCTTGAACAGACCTTTGCCTCAGAGCCATATGTAAGGAAGCTGGAGATGCAGTATTTATCCTGGAAATGTGCCCCCTGAAACTGTGTTGGCATATTATTGTGGAAGAAGGGGAGAAACAGATGTTGAAGGGCAGGTTACGCTTTCTGTCACAACCCATGTGAATGCCTTTCTTTTTTCAAAGGCTTTAATTTCTCAGTGGCCACCCACCTGGGAGAAGCTCTGTGCTCATTTAATTGCACTCCCGGGGACAGAGGAAGCACTGTGTGTGCCTCTGAGATACTTCTCACGCCTGGCTGTTTAATGGTGCCCCGGGAAGGAGACAAGGAAAGTGTCTGGTACAATATTAAGGGAAGTGGGACTCTTGTGTTAGCCACAAGAAATAGCTGCACAAATCCAATCTCCTTGGTGCAGTTAGCAGTCAGACACAGAAGGGCATGTTACCGGAGAAAGCGTGCCTCGGAGACAGCATCAGCAGAAGAGCTAGGGCTCCTGCGATCCCAAAAGAATCATGTTCTGCAGAAGCGTGTGCCTCCTGGTTTTTATAGGGATTGTAAAACCACCGCAAAATGACTAGCACTGCTTTAGGAGCACAATATAGGAAGTAAAATGCCTTCAACATGCAGATGAGAAAACTAATTCTCAACAGGATGTACCTCTTAAAGAGGCCCAGTCAAAACATAAATCTTGAAAGATTTATCCAAGTCACAAAAATAACCCTGGAGATGAAATTATAGTCATAACTCTTCAGGTTTACAATATGTCACTTGTAAGTCCGCCTTGGTGTCAGCTCCTCTCTGGGCACCCGAAAGAGCAGTTTCCATGGCATACCCTGTCCGGCCTGGGAGAGGATCCTGGAGTGCGTTTCTGGTCATAGGAGTAATAGGAAAAATCATTTCCTTAGACTGATCAGTTTCTATTAAATGTAAAATATTATCCTAGGCAACTAATTGAATTTATCTCAAAACTCTGTGGATTCCCTAAGAGAGCAGATTGTACCTCCTTTAGCTCCATGATGCTCAAGTGACAGTAATAACTCAGCTCACTTCTATGTGTGACTCCAAAGCATAGGTTTAATTCTACAAGTGCAGTGAAATCAATAATGGGGCTGGCCCCCTGTTTTGTCTGCATTACATTTTATCTTCATTAAGTCAGTTACACTCACTGAAAATGTAACTCTCCTGGTTCTTCAATTTGTGTGTGTGTGTGTGTGTGTGTGTGTGTGTGTGTGTGTTTTACCACTGACACCAAACCTAAAAGAAAAGCAATTTTCCCTGCAGCTATTTTTCAGCATATCAACACCTCAGACTAATCTGCATGTTTTAGGGCAGCCAGCTAGTTCTAGGGCATTTTTCTCTTCACCATCCTAGAATGATGCTCCTTTATCCTGACTCTAGCCCTACAGCCATCCAGGTAGAAGCAGAACACAACTTGGTAACCTGAAACTGAGAGAACTTCAAACCCCTACGTGTTTCCGATCCGCTGGTCTAGCAATAGTGTGTGCGGCTTCTGGTTCCTCCAAGAGGGTCTGTTTATTTAGGGTTTGGCAAAAGCAGGTTTATAGTTGTGAGTACATGAAACACAGTTTGTTCTTGCATTATGATGTGTTATTTATGATATTATTTTCCATATGAACCACTGTTTACTGTGCACTAAAAAGGGGTCCCACCCCATGTCCAGTACTTTAAGTGCACTGAATCAGTCTGCCCTCCCTGCAGCCTGTGAGATGGAACTGAGAGAGCAGTTTGCCCACAGTTCTAATGGCCGAAGTGGCATAGCCCGTGCTTTAACCACAGTTGACTGTGCTGACCCTGTGCACTATTCAGCCTCCATGATCCCAGTCAGTCACTTGTTTCCCACTGCAGCTCAGCAGGCAGAGGAAATGCTATGAAAATCCCCAGAAGCATGGAAACCCAACCATTAGTTATGATCACAGGGAGTAAAACAAAAGAGCAAGGTACCAACAGGTTTCTTAAAACTCCTAGAAGCAGGGTCAGGCCTCACCAGCAAGAGCATCCAGGACTGGCCACGCGGGGTGTCAGGGCTGCTGTGCATTGGGAGTCACGCTTTCTCAGCATCCATCTTAATTTGGGCTGGAGAATCTCACAATTGCCAGGGACCTTCAGGAGCATTCAGCCCCGAGATTGCCAACGAGCTTTGGTAATGGTCTCGGTTCACTCTGATGACATGAACTGGTTCGCTGTCACCCAGACTTCAAACGTGAAACCCAAGTGTCTGTGGAATGAAGGCTCACACTCTGCAGTCTGCCCGGAACTGCACCACTTCCTCCTGATGAGAGCTGGCCTGGCCGGCTCACACCCCTGCTGACCTGCCTTGCCTGTCAATGGCAGCTGTCCATGGGGAGGTTCTTGATCCCTGGTTAGTCTGAAAGTGGCCAGCCCTTTCCTGAAATGGCTTTTCTTTTTCCAGAAGTCTTAGAATCCTCAAAAGAGGAACGGAAGTGTCCATGACAACCACTCCCCAGAGGAGAGGCTGGGGGTGTGGTATCCACTCGGGGAAGGATTTGGTGGCCCTTCAGAAGCCATCTTGTCCCAGAAAGCAGCGGGATGTTCCTTTTCTCCAAAGCCTGGTTTTGAGCAGTACCTCAGGTTCCAGGGGAGAAGCCGGGCCCCACCAGCAAAAGTTATTTCCTCAAGGTCACATGGGCCCTGAGCCCAGGCCCCTTACCTCCCAACTAGAAGGATTCATCTGGGAGAGCTTACCAGTGTAATTTCATTTTTATGTGGAAAATAAGATTTACATAGTTTTCATCAATCGTCTACTGATAATGTCGGTGAATATCCTGCTCCGAAGCAATCAGCATGTTCTTACACTTACCACAGCAGGGAGCCAGGTAATGGTTTTGCTGTAAATGCTGGAGCAGCTGTTCTCTGCAGGCATGTGCAACAGTGAGTCCGCATCTCCATCCCAGTGCAGGCGGAGCGGTCCACGTGCTCATGGTCCAGGGCAGTCATGACTTGGGATCATTAAGGTGCACAGAGGCCTTTGGGATCAGCGTGTCCCGTTGCTCAGTTTATTTTGCCCTCACACTCAGCTGTCATTCCTCACTCTCGGTGGCTGGTGACATACAGGTTGCAAGGAAAGCAGGCCTGGCTGTTCTCTTGAACCCAAGACCATTATACTTTCTTACATGAGACTAAATCAAGCCAAATCTTTGGCATTATTTCCCACTGGTATATTGTGTCTCCTTTTTGATTTCAGAAGACACAACCCTCTAGCTTCAATAGGGTCCTCTTGAGGCCTGAGACACACGTCATGGGAAAAGAAGGGCTGTAGGAGAGGACAGGTGGTCTCGGGCCTGTTGTGACCACGCCCCAAGACAACAGTGTCTACCAGAGGAGTCACTTAATGATAATGTTCCCTTAGTTTCCCCATCTCCCTCCCCCACCTCCCCTGAAACGGGCCACGTGCTCCTTCAAGGCGGTTCCCATTGTGGGCACGGGAAGCAGCCAGCCAGCTGCCGCCCTGCCTGGCCTGCACTGCCGAGGTCAGGGAGAGTGTTGTTTTTCTTTCTCTCTTTCCATCACTTGGTCTGGCTCTGTCTGTAAGTGTGCACGTGAGCACACGTGCAGGGTTTGGATTAGTTTCCTGCGATGACAGCTGTCTGGCCTAAGTTACTGTCTCTGGCTTAACTGAGGAGAACAAAACTATTTAAAAGAATGGCACAGGCGATACCTTTATGTCTGGGAGTTTTCAGCGCAGCTCACCGGTGAGTCTCAGTGGCTGAAAGACCAGGTTCACATCCCAGAAGCCCCCACGTCCCCTCTGCCCTGCGCTGGTCTGGATGAGCCCAGGGACAGCAGTTCTCCAGGTCGATAAATTGTGTTCCTGCTAATGGACTCCCACCACCCTCACCGCAGTGATGGGCACTCGTACAGAACCTCTCTGTAGAGTGTATTGATTTCTTTATTTCCTCCTTCTCACTTTTATTTTATTTTTTTTTACCCATCCGAAGGCTCGTCCTAGTTATTCTCAGCTTTGCTGCTGGAAATTGCTGATGGTATTCCTTGCAGGTCTGCTTTCTTCTTGCAAATGCACATTTTGTAAGCTGCTGTCCCCACAGCTTTCTGCTGCGAGTGAGGAGTGTGTTTCCCACCTAACTGGTGCTATAAATATTTATTTACCTCCCAGTCAAGTTTTATTAATTACTTAATTAGCAGTAGTAAAAACAATTAGTGTTTGGGAGCAGGACGTGTTATATACATGCTAAGAACAAGCATTAGCACTAATGAGACAGAGAGGCTGAATTTTAAATAAAGAAAATAAATTTCGCCTGTTAATTCGAACTGTGCCTCGGCCCCCAAAATGGCCTCTGCCAAGTGGCAGGTGTGTCCAGGCGCATGTGCACACACATATAGCCCTGCCCCTGCCTTGGATGGCTACCTTCCTAGACCTGGCACCCAGGTGCCTCATCCGAACATGACCTTTCTGTGCTCTGCTCTGCCTCTGTAGGCAGCCATCAGTTGCCAGCATCCTGTGCATAAGCTCCACCCATTTACTGAAAAGGCGAGGAGAATGGAAGCGCAGTGAGCCACACCTGTGCCTGCTCCTTTGGCCCCTGTAACGATGAACAGCATGGAGGTGGTGATGGCTCCTCAGGCAAAGACCGGTGGATCTCTCCACCTTCACACTTAGGTTGGCACAAGGATGTGGGACAGGCCCACTCACGCCTGTGACTCCTGCTTAGACCCCGGGAGTCAGAGCCATTGGCCAGAGCTCTCTGCTGCTTACGGGGCCTTAGGTGAAGCCTGGAGCTGCCCCGCATCAGAATACGGAGATGGACAAGCCACAAGAGTTGAGAAAATTTAACTCTCTTGATCACACTGTCTCTAGAGAATAGGATTTGTCCTCATCATTCCCTTTAATGAAATAATCCCAGAAGTTCATTAAGCTCCGATTACATGTGATGCTGTGCTAGGGAAGAGATAAGAGTGTAAAAACAATATGCTTGCGCTGGTGTTTGACTCTCTTCTGACATTTGCCTTTTGAGGAATGTGCCATGTAATTGACAAGTCTAGAGCATGAAAGATAAAATCAGTTCAAAGTAGCATACGCTCAATCTCATGTCAGAGGCAGGGAGGGCTCACAGCTCCAAAGAAAGCTGTCTTTGAGGGCCCGGGTAAGAGTGTCAGAGGGGAGCCAGCTAGAAATGAACTGGATGGCACTCAGAGCCAGACTTGGCCCGAGAAAGAGGCGGATGAGAGGGGAACGTGGTTGTGGCAGAGGGAAGGCTTTGGAGAACCACAGACAGATCCATATTCTGTGCATGGTAAGAACAGAAACATTTTTTTAAAAAATCATGAAATAGTGAAAGTGAAAGGTCAAAAATGTAGAAAGGAGCCAGCGTTTGAAGAACCCTGGATTGGGGAGTTATTCTAGTCTCTCTTGAGCCCCATCAGAGAGTGCAGACACCTAAGTACTGTTAGTGTTTGTATGGTAAGTCCATCTGGAAGGCAGATGCCTGGTGGGGCTCAGAGAAAGGTTCCTGTGCCGGCTCCCCTCCTGACAGCGGGAAAGGCTGACAACGTGCAGTTTCTCTCCTTCCCCAGCCCCAGTACCAAAACACCCAGATTTAGAAATCCTCTAGTTTGGAGACTGGGCAAGTTTCCTGTGGCCTTTTCAGGCCCTCGCTTCATCCTTGCTTCACCCGCACACTAAATGCATCACCGACTCTATTAGCCGCAGCGCTGAGAATTTCAGCTCTTCCACAAACGGCGGGGAAAGGCTCCATCAAAAGTGATAGTTTCTTTCGTTCATCAAATCCCTATTCACTGCAAAAACATTATTGTCCTTGTGGTTGGTGCTTTATGATTGCTTTTATGGAGACAATGAAAAGGCAAACTATACAGGTGGAAACTTAAATTGACTTTATATCGCTGAGGTTTACCATCTTCAAAAATAGCATGCTAGATTAATGCATTTCTGATTTCAAGGTGCTTTTATTTAAAAAAAAAATGGTCTTCCCTGCACACAGTAATTCTATCAGACAATGGGCTGTGGAAGAAAACACTGTGTGATTTATTTCTGGGTGCTTTGAAGAACAAAAAGTTTATTTTTTACTAATGTGTCTGAAATACCAGATAAAATGTGGTTCCAATATGCTAAGGTATTATATTTCAGTTATAGACTTTTTCCCCTTTCCATGTGTTTGTTGTAGGATCTAAGGGAGGAATGCGTGAAGTTGAAAACAAGAGTGTTCGATCTGGAACAACAGAACCGCACATTAAGCATACTGTTCCAGCAGCGGCTTAGGCCAGCCTCCGACCTCCTCCTCCAGGTACGTGTTTTTGTGGAAAACAATCTTTGCTACTGAAATGCTATTGACAAGAGGTAACTTATGTTCAAAAGTTAATGCTGTCTCCATGGGAAAACCATATTATGTCATTAAAATGAAATGTTTTTCAAATTTCTGACTTTTTAAAGCTACATTTAAAGAAATGCATCAACAAATAATAAATGGTGAAAGGAACAATCAGGAGTCCTCTAGGAAATTTAACAAAATCATGAAATGGAGCCAGGGAATAACTGACTGCTTTGGAAACTGGTATTAGTATTCTTGTATTTTATAATAAGCAAGGAACAGTCTTAAGTAATGCCTGGGGTTTATTTTTTTTCTCTCTCTCTCTCATTCCTCCTCATAATACAGACTCCCTGTATTCCACTTCAGCATTTTACAGGTTCTCTTTGTTTAAATGCTCTCACCAAACTGTTCCGTTACTTATTTTGATACATGTAGTCATACAGAGTCAAACTGTTACTATTATCCAAGGAGAGCTCTCCCTCTTCCCTCCAGTAGCTGGTGGAAGTGGGCTTCTTGCAGTGTAAGAGAAAAAAAGAATTTATGATACTCATGGGCAATGGTGAGATATTGTAGAGAGCCTCATTTCTATGGGATTAAACCCCTGAGTTTCCCAAGTTCCATTTCCCTTCACCTGCCAAAGAGAAAGCCCAGCTGTGCCTTTAGCAGAGGCAGGATTAAAGCTGTTGCCCAGAGTTCCCATTCCATGTTGACCATCATCAGGCTAGCTTAGATTGTGTTTCCAGCTGCAGTCCATCAGTCCATTGCATGCAGGGTCCATGGCCATGGGCCTTGCGACTCCCAGGAACATAGGCAAATATAAAAGAGCAACAAGAGCCAAGAGCCAAGAGAGTGAGCTCCTTTGTCTGGTGGATTATGTAATCCCAAATTTTCACAGGCAGGCACTGGCCCCACCCCTTCATCACTGTGGATGCATTCATTTTCCCTTGGTTGGACCCTTCCCCAGGGATTTGCAGGAAATGGACCTGTGATGCCCTGGGGAATGTATGGCCATACTTATAATGTCGGGCCTTTTCCAGTCCCAGCACCAACATGCCCTAAGAGATTTAGAAATCCTCCAGTCCAGAGGATGGGCAAGTTTCCAGTGGTCTTTTCAAGCCCTCCCTTCATTCTGTTTCACCCACACTAAATGCATCACTGACCTTTTGTCCTTTCCTATGCTATATAATGAAAGCCTAATATGTAAATCAACTGAATGGTGGAATTACTGATCAGCTAGGGGCAGGGCCAGCAAGTGGGCAGTGACAGGCCAGCCAAGGTGGGTCCCAGTGGGCAGAGGGAGGGGACTGCAATCAGGGAGCAGTGGTGGCGGGCAGTGGTGGAGGGGAAATTGGGGGGTAGGGCCAGCTGCTCATTGGCCTGTGCATCCTCCAATTCGCCTGCAGATTGACTCCCACAGAGGAAGGCCAGACTGTGGCCTAGGTCCACTCCCTGGACATTCCCCAAGGGCTTCTGGTCTGCAAGAGGGTGAAGCTGGGCTGAGGGGCCCCTTCCCCCACAGTGCATAAACATTCATGCACTGGGCCCTCTAATTATTAATAAGTAGCTAATTACAAAGATATCAAAACTATCAGCTGATTTTGACAAGCTCTCAAGAATATATTTGACTTCAGGAAGACACATGAATTAGCAAAGAAGCCTGGAGGCCTGATCTTTGCTGTTTGCTATTTTTTAAATCTTATTAATAGGCTAATTTGCTCAAACAAGTTCCATAAGCCTTGTTCAGAGCATTCTGAGTCTTGGCTAGCAAAGAGTATGGGGCAATGTACATTAATTTACAAAGAATAACCCCCAGCTGCCTGGTCTAATTGGCTGAGAGGAAGAATAAAGACAGGGGTGTCCTCTAAACTACCCTGTCCAGCACTTTAGACACTATTGAACTTGAAATTAAACTAAAATGAAATTCCTATGTCAAACTAGCCATATTTCAAGTGTTGAAAAGCCACATTTGATCAATGGCTACCGTATTTGGTCGTGTATTTATAAGACATCATCTTAGAAAATTCTTCAGGACAGCACTTTTTTTCAGATGATTGAGCCAGTGTTGCTAATTTACCCTCTGAACTTTGGCATAAACATCTTTCCTGGACTCCTCAGGGAAATGATAAAAAACAATTGCAGTTCATTTCAGAAAAAGAAGGATGTTCAGTAAAGCTGAGCATCAAATGTAATTTCCACCCCCTCAAGTTAAAATAAAACACTCTCTGAATTGTAAAATAGATCTCATCTCTTAAATCAATTTCCTCTCTTCTTTATCTGTTAGAGCATAATTCATAATTTATGACTCAAAATTGTGAGGAAAAAATCATTATCTCTTTGCTTTTCTAGTC
This sequence comes from Pipistrellus kuhlii, assembly GCF_014108245.1. NCBI lineage: Eukaryota > Metazoa > Chordata > Mammalia > Chiroptera > Vespertilionidae > Pipistrellus > Pipistrellus kuhlii. The sequence goes on from NW_023425573.1 coordinate 69,356,144, forward strand.
GGACTACAATAAATGTTGGTCATAGAGAATTTTGCATCTGTAAAAGCTTGTATTTCTTTTTCTCTCTCATAATCAAGATCCTATATAATAATTATTTTTAACAGCTGTTGCATGTTCATGAATTTTTCTACTTTTCCTGCTTTAATTTGAAGCTTTTCTGGAACAATGATTTTTGTACTCCCTGTTTCCGAGTCATGATGAGTGCTCTAGGTATTTAAGCTTTTTCACTGGCCAACACAAATTTCTTACATTTATATCTAAATGGCAGCAGAAGGTGTGCATGCTCACAGTAGAACTGTGTTTATTCATTGGGTGTTCTCAGCCCACACACTCCATATTCGTCCCCAAGAAATCCTCACTTCCAGGAGCCATTCTCATGTAAAGGATGGAGATTAATAGTTCTGTGAGGAAGAATGATAGAGAGTGTGATGCTGCCCTCTCATACCATACAGCTCACAGTCATAGACAACTGTTGCTGGCTTTTTGGGTGGTCTGTTCAGTATTTGACTCATGATTCTTTATTTTCTGATGGCACAAATACATATGGAGCGCTGGTAAAGGGAAAAGCAGCCAGAGCTTGCTTTGTGCCTATGAAAGCTCTGTCATTACCTGTTGAATGGAATTATGAATGACACAAATTTATTCTACAAGTTGGGGAGCTATTTTGTATACCCCAAAGAGAATGTGATGCCTCCACCTCTCCTTCTGTATTTTCCTGCTTAATGTGAATGCTTCAGAATTGTGCTGCATGCAGACCAGCCCAGTCTGCCTGAGGGTGTGGCTGGTGGATGCAGCAAATTCACCACTGTGCTTGGTCCCAAATATTATAGACCATGTAGCTTCTGTCCACAGACCGAAGAGGCTTCTAAGTCATTTTCTGCAAATGTTAGACAACTGCATTAGTGGTCACCTGCTATGTACAACCTAATGGTCCTCCATAATCCAACATAGCCACCTACAGAGAAACATAGAAGATGGTGAATGAAACCATTGTGAGTTTAGTAGATACATTGTAAATGGTGGAGAAGAATATCATTTATAAGAAGCAGCATATTTTTTTGTCCCTAAAAAATACAGAAAAAGAGATTGCATGGATATTATTAGGCAACTCTTGTAGGAAGAACAAAAAGGGATAGTTCTAAAAATTAGTTGACAGATTCTGGGAAACTTTCAAAGGGAACCAACCAGGTCCATGAGGGAAAACAAAAAGAGCCTAACCTGAAAATTAAAATCCTTAGAATGACAATAAGCTTCTCTGTTGGTTCCAATTTTCAAAATGATACCTCTGAGACTGCATGTACAATAGTAACAAATCTGATTAAGAGGGCCCTTTATATGGAAATCAAAAATTTAAGCTAAATTCTAAAGAATAGAGAAGCCAGCCGAGGTGGGTTTGGCTCAGTGGTAGAGCGTCGGTCTGTGGACTGAAGGGTCCCAGGTTCAATTCTGGTCAAGGGCATGTACATCAGTTGCGGGCACATCCCCGGTAGGGGGTGTGCGGGAGGCAGCTGGTCGATGTTTCTCTCTCATCGACTTTTCTAGCTCTCTATCTCTCTCCCTTCCTCTCTGTAAGAAATCAATAAAATATATTAAAAAAAAAAAAAAAAGAATAGAGAAGCCAGAATAACAAAGGAAATCTAAAAGTAATATCTTAAAGGAACTAGAATCTCTCACTACATTTATTTGAACTTACTGACCAGATGAACCAATACTCACCACTTCCTCTTATCTATACTAATAAGACTGTGTTAATTAGACTGGGAAACCTTTTGGACGTTGTTCTGGACAAAGCCATGGTGGCCAGTCTGAGGTAGAGGTGGTGAGGGGTGAAGAGGGGAGGGCAGGGGAGGGCAGTTGTGGGTGACCAGGCCAGTAGGGGGGCACTGTTGGGAGTGATCAGGCCAGTGGGGGGGGGGGGGGTAATTGGGGGTGAGCAGGCCAGCAGAGAGGCAGTTGGGGGTGAGCAGGCTGGCAGGGGGAGGGGATTGGCGGTGAGCAGGCCTGCATGGGGGGCAGAGGGGGAAGGCAGTTGGATGAAAGCAGGCCAGCATGCAGAGAGGTTAGGGGGAATTAGGCAGGCAGACAGGTGAGCCTTTAGGAGCCAGCAGACCCAGATTATGAGAGGAATATCCCAGATTGGAGATGGTACAAGCTAGGCTGAGGGACACATACCCCCCTGTGGACAAATTTCTTCATGGGGCCACTAGTAAATCATATAACTGTGGGTTTTTCAGATGTAAGTGTACTTACTTCTCTTACAAGTTGAGTTGAATGTTCACTGAATGAATTGTATTTGCAACTCTGTATGTTTATGCCAGTAGTACATGTCATAGCAATTATGTATTTTTAACTACTATATAAATCAGTGAAATATGATGTGAAAAGAATTAAGTTGAATGCTTCAAATGTATCAAGAAAAAATAAATGTTTATGATCAAATGAAATGTACTAGTGGGTGTCTAATGGTAAAACAGTATGGGAAACAAGAAATACTGTGTTACATATAGAGGTATTCTGCATGCAAATTGCCTCCCAAGTGCCTTTAAATTTTTGTTCCACTGTTGAAAACAAAACTAGAAATCAGACACAGTGCTTTAAGCATGTGTTTGATAAGAAAACAAAACAAACAAACAGAAACCCACACAGTTATTGGAGGACCCTAATATTAGGTTCCCTAGGCAAAGAAGCATAGTTGGCCTTACCAAATGCTATTTAACAAATGCATTGTACTTATCACATATAATCTTACAGTGTTCACCCATTTAATCTCCGATAAGATTCTATGAGGTAGAAACTATCGCTTAACCATTTTATAATGGGGACAGGGGCACAGGGAAGCTAAGTCACCATCTGGTAATTGACAGAGAGGGGATTAAAATCCATGGTCAGGCTCAAGTTCTTCCCTTTGCCTCCTTTCGGCATGCCTTCAGCATGAAACACGGATGGACAGGGGGACATTTTCCTGATTCCTCACTGACATTTTGATTAACTGGCCCTCCTGTGCTCGAGTCGGATCGGAGGGCTTCTGCAGCGCAGCTGTAATAAGGAGCCTGCCGTTGTCACACACGTCTGAAAGGCTCTTGATTTGTGGCACCCAAGAACGTCTCCTCCTGTGTTTTCTGCTTTTGTCTGGTTTTGGATACCTGTGTTATCATTACCTTGATAGGACATCATTTTTGTGTTTTCTGCCTTACTCACTTTTTTCCTTTTTCTTTTTATCTATCAAAGAGTCCCAGTACCCATTTCCTTAGGCCAAGATAAAAAGATAACAATGTTATAATGTAGATTATTCATACAAACAGTTGAAAATCTGACAGCTTAGAACCAAAGTGTGAAAACTTGCTGTCACTTCTTAGCGTGCTGGCTTTTTGTCTGTTAGTGTTCTGTTTTATATTATTTTAGATGAGATAAGAGGATTTGAAGTCTACTGGTGCTTCTGATTATTTTTCCCTACACCCAGGCCTTATTTTCAGAGTACAAATCTATCTTATTTGGCCACATGACACAGACCCCTCTCCACCTGTCCCCAAGCACCAGTCCTGCCGCCACCTCTCAGGGGCCTCCGAGGTCAGTGAGGTTCCCCCTTAACTTTCCCCTTCAAAGCTCCTGTGGAATTTATGGAATTAATTTATGCATGTTTTCAGGTTTTATGTTTAAGTCTTCAAGCCATTTTGAATTGTGTGGGGATGGATCACACAAGTAAGCATCTCCTGGTTCAGTATGGAATCATGGAATCTTCATCTCTCCTGGTAGAGATCATGGAGGGCAAGCCGGGCACTAGGGATCTCATGTTACCTTTTCATTTCACCTGCATAGTAATTGTCTTGAGGGCAGGACTGTGAATGGAGTTTTGACCTTTCACAGATGTGACCACTGTTCCTAACACATATTCAGTGTCTACTTGTTGATGGCTTAGTACTTGCATACTTGCATTTTTTAACTTAATTTCATTTTCTGTGTTGGGGGATATTTCCTTTTCTTTTTGTTTGACTTTGTGTGCAATAATCTCTTTACCTTCATACTTTTCCTTTCAGTTTGGAGGTATAATTGACATAAACATCATGTATGTTTAAGGTGTACTACATAATGATTTGACATATGTACATACATTGATCACCACAATAAGTTTAGTTAATATCCAGCACCTCATATAGTTACATTTATTTCTTACGATGAGAGCTTTTATAATCTACTCTCTTAGATTTCAAATATATAGCCTGATATAGTTAACTATAGTCAGCATTTTGTACATTATATCTCCAGAACTAATTTATGTTATAAATGGAGGTTGGTACCTTCAATCAACTTTGTCAGTTTCCCTGACCCCACCATCACATGCCTCTGGCTACCACCAATCTAGTATCTGCTTATAGGAGTTTGTTTTGTATAGATTCTACATATAAGTGAGATCATGCAATAATCATATTTCTCTCTCTGACTTATTCTACTTAGCATTATATATATATATATATATATATATATATATATATATATATATATATAGTATATATAGTATATTACAATTTATTTTGTCCATTCACACATTTATGGATACTTAGATTGTTTCCATGTCCTGATCTATCCTATATGATGAAGATCTAATATGCTAATTAGACTGAATAGCAGAACAGCCAAGCCCCTTGCATGAATTTCATGAATCAGGCCTCTAGTTGTAAATAATGCTGCAATAAATATGGCGGTACAGAAGATATCTCTTCTTTGAGGTAGTCATTTTATTTTATTTCCAAGTGGAATTGCTAGATCGTGGTAATTCTATTGTAAGTTTTTGAGGGACCTCCATTTGTGTGTTCCACAGTGGTTGCACCAATTACATTCACACCTGCTGTGCAAAAGGGTTTCTTTTGTCCACATCATCTCTGACACTTATATCTATTGTAATTTTTATGATAGCCATTTTAACAGGTGTGAGGTAATGTTTCATTGTGGTTTTGATTTGAATTTCCCTGATGATTAGTAATATTAAGCATCTTTTCATATGTCTGTTGGTCATCTGTATGTCCTCTTTGAAGAAATGTCTATTCAGGTTGTCTGCCTATTTTTTAATGGAATTATTTTTTGATTTTGAATTGTATGAATTTCTTATATGTTTTGGGTATTCATACTTTATCAGATATATGGTCTCTCATTTAGGAGATTGTCTTTTTAAAAATATATTTTTCTTATTAATTTCAGAGAGGAAAAGAGAGGGAGAAAGATAGAAACATCAATGGTGAGAGAGAATCATTGATCAGCTACCTCCTACATGCCCCACGTTGGGGATGGAGCCCACAACCCAGACCTGTGCCCTGACCTGGAATGAAACTGCAACCTCTTGGTTGATAGGTCAATGCTCTACCACTGAGCCATGCCACTTGGGCAGTAGGTTACCTTTTATTTTGTTGATGGTTCCCTTAGCTGTACAGAAGATTTAAGTCTTATGTATTCTCTTTGGTTTATTTTTTAATATCTTGCTTGTGCCTTATGTACCGTATCCAAGAAATTATTGCCAATACCCATGACAAGGAGTTTTTTTTTTCTCTATTTATTCTAGGAGTTACATGTTTTCAGGTTTTATTTTTTAAGTCTGCAAGCCATTTTGAGTTAATTCTTGTGAGTGGTGTGAAATAATGGTTTAGTTTCATTCTTTTACATGTGAATATACAATTTTCCAAACATCATTTATTGAAGAGATTGTCTTTTCTCCATTCAGTATTCTAGCCCAATGTTAGTTGCCCATATGTGTTTGTGTTTATTTATGCACTCTTGATTCTGTTCCAATGGTCAATGTGTTTGTTTTTATGCCAATACCATACCGCTTTGATTACTATAGCCTTGTAATATAGTTTGAAATAAAGAAGTATGATGTTTCCAGATTTGTTCTTTTTCAGGATTGCTTTGACTATTCAAGGTATTTTGTGGTTGTAAATAAATTTTAAGATTGTTTCTAATTCAGTAAAATATGCTATGGATAAAGATTGCATTGAATCTGTAGATTGATTTGGGTGGCATGAACATTTTAACATTAACGCTTTCACTTTATAAACATAAGATATCTTTTCATTTTTCTGTGTCAGCTTCAGTTTCTTTCATCAGTGCCTTATAGTTTTCATCATAACAATTTTTACCTCCTTAGTTATAATTATTCAAATTACTTTACTATTTTATTATTCCATTGTAAATGGGGTTGTTTATTTTTCCCCAAAATTATTTGTTAGTATATGGAAATGCTAGTTATTTTTTATGTTGGTTTTGTATCCTGCATCTGTACTGAATTTATGATTAGATCAAACAGTCTATGATGAAGTGTTTATGAAATATATATATATTTATGCCATTTATTGGTTTCTTTCAAAATAGTATTCTATTTTTTTTTTTCTTGCCTGATTGCTCTAGCTAGGAGTTTCAGTACTATATTGAATAGAAGTAGTCTTGTTCCTGTTCTTAGAAGAAAAGCTTTTATCTTTTCACCATTGAGTATGATGTTACCTGTGGGCTTATCATATATGGCCTTAATTATGTTGAGGTATAGTTCTTCCACACACAATTTTTTTAAGAGTTTTATAATAAATATGTACATTTTGTCAAGTGCTTTTTCTACATCTTTTGAGATGACTATATGATTTTTATCTTTTACTAGAGGCCTGGTGCACAAAATTTATTCATGGTTGGGGGAGAGGGGGTCCCTCAGCCTGGCCTACACCCTTGGGGTATGTCTGACTGCCAGTTTAAAGGGTCAGGCCTAAACCAGCAGTTGGACATCCCTCTCACAATCCTGAATGCTGCATGCACCAGTGACCATACTTTTCATACAGGTGAAAGGCATCTTGCTGTTTTATGGGCAGCTACAAGTTTTGCCCTGGTTATAAAAAGTAGTACATAAATAACATGATCCTTCTGAGGCAGTAGTACCATTTTTTCCCATCTTATGGGTGGAAAAACTGAAGCACAGAGAAGTTAAGTAATTGGCTTTGTCAGGCAGTTATACTAGTAAGTATCAGAATCAGGGCTGACTACAAAATGTGCAAGCCAGAGTCCATGCATGTCATCACTGCATCATCCTATTTTTTCAGTGTTAGAGTAGTCTTGCCAGGTTTTAATTTTTAAATATAATTAAAAATAGGGTCCCTAGACCTGGCCTGCAATCAGGGCAGATCTGTGGGGCAACTGATGGGTGGGATGATTGGGGGCCCTCCACTGGCACCTGCCTTGGCTGGTGGCATGGCATCACCCGCTGGCTGGCCCCACCACCCCAATCGCCACCCACACCCTGATTGTTGCCTCTGGTTGCCTCCCTCTGGGCAGGGGGCGCAGATGCTCAATCCAGGAGTTGTTCAAATCCACTTTCCATATAGATTCTCTTGGCTGATCATTATTGAGAGTGGGGTATTAATGTCTCCTGCGTTGAGCACCTCCTGATAGTCAGTACACATCATAGCAACCAGTTGTTCCTCCAGTCATTCCACAGTTCTGTCAATTTGCATATTAGGGTTATATTATATAGGATTCTGTTATTATAATGTACCACATTTACTGGTTTGTGAATGTTAAACCATCCTTTCATTTTAGGGATGAATTCCAATTGATCATAATCTATGAGCCTTTTTATGGTGGCTATTGAAGTCAGCATGCTAGTAATTTGTTTAATTTTTTTGCATTTATATTTATTAAGGATAGTGGACTGTAGTGTTTTTTGTTGTTGTTTCCCCCCACCCACCCCCCCATACATGCCTTTATGCCAGGGTAATGCTGGCCCAATAAAATAAATTTGGGAATATTTCTTCCTATTCAAATTTTTAGAAGAGTTTGAGAAGATGGGCATTAACTTTTCTTTAAATTTTTTAGTAAAATTCACCATTGAAACCACCCGGTCCTGGGCTTTTCTTTGTTGGAAGGCTTAGGATTACTAATTCAACATCTACTTGTTATTGGTCTGTTCAAATTCTCTATATCTTCATAATTCAGTTTAGAGGTTCCATGTTTCTAGGAATTTTTCCATTTCTTCTAGTTTATCCAATTTGTTAGTATATAATTGTTCATAGTAGTCTCTTATGAGCCTTTGTATTTCTGTGGTATTAGTTGTAATGTCTTCTCTTTTATTTATCACTTTATTTATTTGGGTCCTCTCAATTTTTTTCTTGGTTAGTCTAGCTAAAGGTTTGTCAGTTTTGCTTATCTTTGCAAAGAAGCAACTCTTTTGTTAAACTTTCTGTTGTTTTCTTGATAAGCATTTTGTTTGTTTTTGCTCTGATTTTTATGCTTTGGCCTACTTTAATCTACATTCATTATTTTTATTCTAAATCCTTGCGGTATTACATTAGTTTATTTAAGATCTTTCTTTTTTTGTGATGTAAGAACTTATCTGTATAAACTTCCCTTTTAGAACTGCTTTGCTATGTCTCATAAGTTTGGATATGTTGTTTTTTAAATTTTCATTTGTTTCAAGATACATTTTTATTTCTATTTGATTTTTTTTAATTGATCCATTGGTAGTTCAGGAATGAGTTATTTAATTTTCATGTATCTGTGAATTTTCCAGTTTGCCTCCTGCTATTGATTTCTACTTTCATATTATTGTAGTCAGGTAAAAAAAAAAAAAAAAAGTACATGGTATGGTTTTAGTGTTCTTAAATTTGAAAGAAAAGAAAAAAAAAAGATTTTGTGGCCTAACGTATGCTCTATTGGATAGAGTCTATCCTAAAAAAATATTCTATGTGTATCTGAGGAAAATGTATATTGTTGGATGAAATATTCTGTATGTGTCTGTTAGGTCTGAATGGTTTATAGCACATGTGTCAAACACAAGGCCCGCGGGCCAAATCCTTCCCGCCAGGCCTTGCAATGTGGCCCGCACCGCGCTGTCATCACTGCACTCCACTGCGTTTCCATCACAATGACAGTTTATGACTGTTCAGTAAACCATTCGGCCCGCAATTTAGGCTGGATTTTAGATTTTGGCCCCTTCTCTGATTGAGTTCGACACCCCTGGTTTATAGTGTTGTTCAAATCCACTTTCCATGTAAATTCTTTTTCTGATCATTATTGTGAGTGGGGTATAAATGTTTCCAACTATTATTATATTGCTATTTATTTCTCCTGTTTCTTCTATTACTATTTGATTTTAAGTGCCCCATTGTTGGGTGGATACATATTTACATTTGTCATATATTCTTGATAGATTGACCCTTTATCCTTATGTAATGACCTTCTTTGTCTCTTGGTCATTTTTAGCTTAAAGTCTATTTTGTCTGCTATAAGTGTAGCTACCCATTTGCTTAAAATGTCTTTTTTTTTTATCCCTTTAGTCTCAGTCTGTGAGTCTTTAAAGTGAATGTGAGTGTCTTTTAAGCAGTGTAGCATTAGATTATTTAAAATACATCTGGCCATTCTGTGTCTTTGGTTTGAAAATTTAATCCATTTATATTTAACGTAATTATTGGTAAGTGAGGGCTTATGTCATTGTGCTCATTGTTTTCTGGTTGTGTCGTAGATCCTTTGTTCTTTGCCTCTTAGCTTACAGTTTTCTTTTGTGATTTGATGACATTTATAGCAGTATGTTTACTTGTTTATCATAATCTTATGAGTAACTACTACAGGCTTTTCCTTTGTGGTTACTATGCGGCTTTAATATCTCATATTTATAACATCCTTGTTGGAGCGCAGCTACTTCTCTACTAGGGGTTGTATCCCCTCAGAATCCCACAGTGGATTATGACATAAGAAGTCATAGGCATATAAAAGATTTATTATTGCAGACCAAGTAGCCATTGCTAACAAGGAGCCATCAGACAAAACAGTTCTCCAAAGTAGCACCACAAAGCAGTCTCACATTGACTGGTCAGTAACACATCTTTATACCAATTCTGACAAAAGAGGCTTCTTGCCAAATAGTGACATCAATATTTGGGTTATAGGAAGGTACGCCTGCACAGTGCATAAAGTAAAACTGCTGTGTCATTGTCTTTGCACATGTGTCTGGCAAACTAGCCTTGAACATCCAGAGTTCTCTGATGAGGGTTCCCATAATCCTATTTTAAGATGACAACTTTAGTTAAGTAGCAAAAATAAACTTTACATTTTTTGTCTCCTTCCTCACATTTTAGGTTATTGATATTATAATTTTATAAAATTTTATAAAATTATATATTTTATACTGTGTATTCAATAATAAATTCTTATAATTATAGTGTTTAATACTTCAAAGTTAAACTAGAATTGTAAGTGAACCACCATTATAATATTAGGGAATCTAACGTTGAGTCTGTATTTACTATTACCAATGAGTTTTATATGTACACCTGTATGTTTTTAAGATATTAATAAGCATTTTTTATTCCATATAGAAAAATGCCCTATAGCATTTCTTATAAAGCAGGTCTAGTGGTAATGAACTCCCTTAGTTTTTGTCTGTTCAGGAATGTCAATCTCTCCTCATTTCTGGTATTCCTGGTTATGCATTTAAACAAAACTTTAAAAAGTCTTCCAGTCTTTATACATTTGTTTCAGCAAAGATAATTGTTCACCAAAATGTATATTATTTCTTTTGATTGTGTATCACAAGTCCCATAGGCTTTCTTTACTCTTTCTTATTCTTTTTTTCTTTTTGCCCCAAAGACTGGATAACCAACCTCAAATGACCTGTCTTCTAATTCACTGACTCATTCTTCTGCTTGGTCAAGTCTAATATGAAGTTCTCTGTTGAATTCTTCAGTTTAGTCACTGTATTCTTCAGGTCTAGGATTTCCATTGAATGTTTATTTTCTTGTTTTTGTTGAACTTCTCATTTTATTCTAATTTTACTTAGTTGCCTGTTTATATATCCTTGTAGTTATCTAAAGTTCTTTAAGAGTGTTTATTATCCAGACTTCTTGGTTGGACAGTTGTCTATTTCTTTAGGGTCAGTTAATGAAATTTTTTAGGTGTTTTTTTTTTTTTTAAGTTTTGATAATCATGTTCACCTGATTCTTCATGATCCTTGATACTTTGTGTTGCTGTCTGCACATTTGAGTAAGCAGCTTCTTCTTCCAGACATTACATATTCACTCCACAGAGGCCATCCTCCTTGAGTAGCTCATCTGGAGGCTCTGGACCACTCGCCTGGAAACATTGTTGGGCAAGTGGGACTTACTATTGTGGTCTCTGTCTGGGCAACTTCATTGCCTGAGATCTGTGTTTGGGGGGAGGGAGGGGTGTGCTACCAGATGGGAACAGTTAGATAGGATGCTGGTTTGGTTCCTTGCCCAAGCAGAACAGTGGGAAGGGCTTCACACATGCCCAGATTGACTGGTCAGTCTTCCTAGTCAGATGCCATATTCAGCCATTGGATGAAACTGCACATTTGCTTCCTTCTCTGGGCAGGGCGATAGAGCAGCCTCCATAGCCAAGATGGCTTCCTGCCTGGGGACCAGAATCAGCTGTCCACTAAGCTCTATGTTCAGACAAGAAGCCAAGACCCTGACTCAACTCTGTAGATGGGCAGAGCCACTAGGTAGATTCTTTGCTTGCAGTTATAGAGTTGGCCACACAGCTTCTTGGGTGCTCTGGTCAGGAGAGAGAGAGCTACACTCACCAACAGACAGAGCCAGGATCCAATTTCCCTGCCCAGCCGGTGCAACAGAGCAGGCCTCAAGGCCAGAAAAGTTTTCTGGTTGGGGACCTGAATCAGGCAGAACTGTGCACTGAGTCTCCTTGCCCATGTTGCCACCAGCTGGGCTCTGTAGATGGACAGAGTTTTGGGGCTGACCAGCAGACCCTGAACAATGGATGAATGGATTACTCCGACACAATGTTTGCTGTGAAAAAGAGGGCTCAGGGACTGGCTAAAAGAATTAGATGGCCTAGTTGCCTGCCTTAGACTTTTATTGCAGTTTGAGATAAAGTTTATCTTAAAGATACAATCAGTAGGATAAGGAATATTGGGAGGGCACATGTGTTTGCAGAGCCCTTTAAGCAAGGATACCTAAAGATTAAGTATAAGGATTCCAATAAACACCCAGAGGTCTGCACATGTACAGACTTGTTTAGAAAGGTCAGAAATAATTAGGGGCACTGCCTTCTGCACGCCCTAATTTGGAATTCCGATAAACAGGGTGGGCAGCCTTCCGCACACTTCCCTTTTCTCAGAATGGCCCCCTTACAAACTTTCCAACCAAATCTCATGCTTCCCCACTGACAGGGCTATAGGCCAGGTTCTCTGATCAAGACCAGCTATAAGCTACCCAGCTTTGTGGATACTCGGACTAGGTTTCCTAGTCAGGCGCAGCTAGGCATTATTCCAACAGTAGGTAGAGATTCAGATTTGTTTCGGGCCCATGCAAGGAGGCAGACTTGTACCAAAACCAACTTGTGCCAAAACCCAGATCTAGATGCCAGTTGCTGCCCCTTCTCTCTCCCAGTGTGATGGCCAATATCAAGCCCCAGAGAGTCTCCCTACAGGCCCCATGGCTCAGGACCCACGTGGCCTCCCAGGAAGCAACCTGCAGTGCTGGAGAAGCTGGGTGTCTGCCTTGGGCTACTTTCCCCACTAGAGAAACCATAGGCCCTGTGGGCCCTCTCATTGTGGCACTGAGCCACCCTGAGGAAGGGGTGACAGGTCAGTGTTGCTGTTCCTGTTACCCTCCTAGTGTCGTCCTGCCCTGTCTCTGAGATCTCAACCCGCATCCTGGGATTTTCACAGTGGGGTCTTAGTTATAAGTGGTTGCAGTTGGTCTTTTATGAGAAGGACTGAAATTAGAAATGAGCTGGGTCACCATCTTAATGATGACACCATGAAGGGAAATATTTCTCATTGCAATAAGATTATAATTTTTGGTTGAAGACCATGCCTTTTTCTGTCTAGTTGTGTGTATTTTTTTAATCAATCCCCTGTCCTAGGTGCCCAATTCATATTATCATTCCTTTTACTTCCAAAAAGCAGATGTTAGCCTTGTACACTCTTTGCCACCTTAGAGCTTGCCATTTCATAATGAACACTGCCACACAGAACTACAGATCAATTAAACAACCAAAAGGAAGGAGTCTTCTTTAGGGTAGGTGGTTATTCAGATAAATTGGAAAATATTAACCATATTCAACATCTTTAAATACATATGCTTTGCTTTTTAAAAGATCTACATCTTTGCCTTTGGGGTATTTTCAAAATATATACAGTTGGAGTGAGATGAAAAGAACAAATCATTAAGAGTCCACTGGAATATCTGGAGAGCAATAAGGGAAGAGCAGGTGAGAGAGTGAGGATTGGGTGAGGGATGTAGAAATGCTTTGAGTTCTAGTGATGGAAACTTTCCTTCTGATTGACCAGTGCCTCCCTGGAGCCACAAGCTAAGGAGAAATGAGAAGAGCCAACAAAATGCACCCCAGTTTAGGGCAGCTCCCTGGCTCCCCACACTGCTAGGATGCAGGTTTGCCCTAAAGTTTCTGAAATAGATGAGCTTGATCCTGGGCTACTATGTGCCAGCCATGGAGGTGGCCCCAGTTGTGCCCTGAAAACCTGGTGGCTCATTCAGAAGGACCGCTGAGCAGCAGGAGGAGCAGGAAGCGATGTCTCAGTGTGCTGAGTGACACCAGGCCAGGAGGGCGGGCCACTCGGCAGTGCTGTGCCATCCTGCAGGATCACGCACCTGTCCCACATGGGACCATATCGGGAATGTGCAGCAGGGATCGTCGCTCCTGCAGTAAGCACTGGAAGGACAGTAACCTGTCTGTGGCACAGGAAGTAGTCTCTCTCAGAGGGTGGGACACATTCTGAAAGGTCACAGGACTCAATGATGAGATGCCCTGCTTGAGGCTGGTTTGGGATGAAGGGAGAGCAGAAAAGGTGTGAAAGAATCTCCAGGGTTCTGACAAGTCAAGGTTTCCCCTCTTTAGTGTACCCTCCACAGTCTCCTTTTTCTTTGTTGATTGACACAAATCCTACACTCTTGCCAAACAGAAATGCCTTCACTCACAGAGCATGGCCTGGGTTTTCCTTTATTCCATTCTGTATGGTGTTTCTTGGTTCAGAATGGACTCCACTCCTACCACCCACCCTGCCACTCCTCTTCATGCAGTTAACACGTTTGGAGCACTGGGATTCAGTGGTGACTACATTTCCACAGAAGCTGTGGTTTGCAATTGCCTTGGAGGACAGAGGGATGTGCTCATGAGATGCTATAGGGACAGCATGGGGAGGGCCAGCCATGCTGGGTCAGGAGGTTGGGAAGAGCTAACAGAGGAACTAAGGCTTCAGTGTGAGTCCAGGCAAGTTAATAGGAGTTCAGCAGATGGGCAGGGGGAGAATCAATGCAAGGCAGAAGAAATAGCTTGTGCAGAGATGTGGAGGCATGAGAAAGCCTCTCCCTGCTTTCCAGTCCTATTTCTAATCCATATGCTTTGAAAGTACTTTTGCCAGAGTAATAATACCCATCCTCAGACTCCACAACACACCGTGCTCCCTGGTCTCAGCCTGCGTTGTGTGTCACTTAGCGAGTGTGCTAGTTCTGTTTTCATACCTGCTTCTTCTTCCTTCCCAATACAATTGAGGGTGGTTTCTTTCTTCCTTTCTTTGTTTCTTTCCCACCCCACCCCCCTCTTTTGCAAGACCCAAGCTCACCAGTCCATGCATCATGATGAATTGCTGTGTTATGTTGTGCTTCCTATCAGCATTATTATCGAGGGCACACGTGGTCTGTTTGAGGTCAGGGTGTGGTTCCCACTCTTCACTTCCTTGCTTTGGCTTTTATTTTCATAGGGATAAGGGCCTTGCTTATTGACCTTTGAGTCTTCCAATAGAGAAATGGAACAAATGTGAGCCTCGATAAATGTTGAGTGAATTAATGATGGAGTGAACCTCTGGGACATGTAGAAGAGCTTGTCAATAGAGGGTGTGGAAGGCCATGGCTCCACAGGGGGGGTAAAGAAGAGAAGGGCTCGGGAGCAGTCCTTAGGAGAAGGCAGGCTTTGGAATATTGCTTAGATAAGTCAAAATGACCCGAGAAACTTAACTCTCCTTTGTAATGAATGAACCACGGTTTGTTGTTGTTTGTTTGGTTTTGCTTCACTTTTTGTTTTTTCTGTTCTTGTTGCCGGTGAGACCTCAGATGAGGTTCCATCTTGGAATTTCCATTCCCTGTAGTTGGTGGATTGACTTTAAAATATGGGACTCGTTCTCAGAACACTGGGCATCAGGCCTCACAGTCATCTTCGTGGTGTAGCCAGGATATATTGCTGTATTCATTATTTCAACAAAAACTCATTGAACACCTACTGAGGACCAGACCTGGTCATGTTATAAGGAGACACAATGTGAATAAACGATTGTGCAGGAGGGTAGTAAATTAAACAGATATTTACCAGCAGCGGTTCTCAGAGGAAAGAGCAATGAACACCATATGAGGTTTCAGGGAAGCTTTTCAGAGGTGGTAACAGCTCCTTTGGATCCTGAGGGATGAATAAGAGCTTTTAGGATAACAAGTTTCTAAAAAGAGTAATTTGTGGACTACATTCTAATTTATAATTAGATCAATCCCAGGTCCTGACTTTAAACACAACTATAAAATCATAAAATTGACTTAACCTGATTTGATCTTGTTTGGCCTTCCCAGTTCCTTCCAACAATTTCAGATTAACTCATTGAGCTCTGAGGAAAGCTGAAGCCATGAGAAGATCTGCACAGATTGCATTCTCTGTGGCCGTGACCTTCAACAACTCCTTCCAGATTCCTATCTGGGGAGGAATCTAGTTAAGCTGAATCAAGAAAACTGATGAAAAATGAACACCCTAAGTATAAGATTTGTTTTAAGGATTTTAACATTAAATGGAGGTTCAAAACCTGAACATAAATCAATATTATATTGAAATAGACTAAGTGATTGAAGTGTAAATTCAGGAATGCACCTTATAGCATGCTGCATTCAGGCTGAATATTTTTTCACATTTTAAGCACATAAGAAAACTTGATAATCTTGGACTTGGTGAATTTCATGCAGTAACTGTTTATCATAGTAACCTTAAAAGCTCCCCCAGTAAAGATTGTTATTAAGTATTACACGTTCTGAGTTTGGATAAAGGCGAGGCTTTGGAGATGCAGGGCACAGAGCGCGCTGGGAAAAGCAGGGCAGTGCTTACCTGGGGTGGTGTGTGCAGATGGAGGGTGCATTTCTTGGCGCTGGAAGCCCCGGACTGTCCGTTGCTGCAGCGGATGTCACACCAGGGAAATCTTATTCCGAGCATGTAAGGATTTAGTAAGCCTCTCCTGACATGGAAGACCAGTGTTTCCAGGAGTGAGAAGCAGTTCGTCTTTGTTCTACCACCTCTCTTACCCCAGGGGGCGCTGTCAGAGGCTGCCCTGACTACCAGGAGGGAGCCACTTTCTGGAAAGGCTGTGACTTCCACCTGCCCCCTATCTAGAGGCTTGGGGACAGTCTCCGGCCCACCAGGCTGCACTGGGGAATAATATTATTGAGTCTTGGCCTCACAGGGAAGTAGAAGAGGGCAGGGTGTCACCAAGGAAGCACCCAGAAGCATCGGAGTCTCTCATCAGAACCCACTCAGAGCTCAGCCCCCATGAGGCGAGAATGTGAGGTATATCTAAAGCTCAGTGCAGCCCGTGATGGTCAAACGCTGGGCACCAATGGGATTGGCCTTCAGCGGTTTTCGCCCAGCTGTCGCCGCTAGAAATGTGCCAGCACTGGGCTCCCAGCCGCTCCCAGCCAGATCGGGGGATGGAGAGGACGCTCCTCAGAGCAATATGCTCGGATGTAGACTGGGAGCCTGGCTTCCTCAGAACAGATGGGACTGCCTGCAAGGGCAAAAAGATACTCCCCTCACCCACCTACCACCACTGCTGTACACACACACACACACACACACACACACACACGCCCTAGAAAACCCTGAGGAAACCTTCAGACAGGTAAGATGGTAGAGCATCTTTGTGAGGTTGGGAAACCAGGGAAATATCACCAAGTCTCTTGTGCATAAAGCCATCTTCTTACGATCACGTTGTAGCAGACTTTAAAGCAACCCTTACCAGGGTCAGTCTCTATCAATCACTGTCAGCCACATGTCTCAAAATTAAGAACTAACATAATGTCTTTTTTCTCTCAAATCTTGGAAGTCAGCCCCTTCACCTGCACGGAGGCCCACTGAGATGAGGTGGTAGATGGGGTCCCTACTGATTCCCTGGTGACCCGAGACAGGCCGCACAAACATTGCCTTCTGCCTCATGCTGTGGCTGATAAACCTCTACCTTGGCATAGGGCACAGGTAGGACGATGAAGGACTGAGAGAGAACTTACCTGTAAATTAATGTGAAGTAAAAGAAGCAGTGTGTGTGTGGAGGGGGTGAGGGGGAGTATCTTTTTGCCCTTGCAGGCAGTCCCAGGGGGAGAGGGGTTTATTAGAGAAGTTGGCCATGCAGATCTGTCACCTTAGGGTGTGCTGTGTAGAGGCTGCAAGGTGCATTTCTAAAACTGTGTAGGAGAAAGGCTGGTCATGGTCAAAACTAGAGTTTTCCAAATAGAGATCTGTAGCTACATCTATAATAATAAGAGCATAATATGCTGATTAGACCTGATGTCCTTCCGGGCAACCTTCTGGACGAAGCTGGGGCTGCGAGGGAAGCCATGTCCTGGGTGCCTGACAGTGACCAGAGGTGGGAAGCAGCCCAGGTCCTGGGTGCCAGAGGAAAGCTGGTGCTGGCAGTGGGGTGCAGAGGGGAAGGAAGGCCTACTCTTGCATGAATTTATGCATCGGGCCTCTAGTTAATAATAAAGCTTTGAGGCCATACCTCATTAGAAGACAGACCTCATCTTGCTGAATCTATCCTGTAAGCCCCAAGTATTATTGCTTTTTTACAAATGGGAAGTGAAATTTCTAGAAGCCAGAGTTCTTCTAGTCCTGAGAACAGTGGATCCGAAGTACCCACTGCCTGTGTAGGGCCTCATCTTCAACTTTCATTTCCTCTCCTTCCTCCAGGGCTGTGCAAGGGGAGGACATTGCGAGCTTTCAGCACATCAGCCAATTAAAAGGCATTTAACGGTCTGTTTGGACTTGGCAATGGGCTACACTTTGAACAAATCGAGTTAAATACATTTGGGTGGTGTCCTAATCATCTGAGTTGTAGACAACATATTGTGGGGATAACTGATATTTCCCTGACTAAAGACAGTGAATCTAATAACCTAGTAACATGATCAAATCACTTTCCCTAGAACATGTTTATGCCAGGAAATAACAGAGTCAGAATATTTCGAGATCATGTGATTTATGCTTCTGGTTTCCTGATGCTCAGATGGATTCATGCCTGGTATGATGTTACGCATTACTCAGTCTGTTAGAGCGACTGGAACCCAGGTGTCCTGCCTTTCTCACCACACTCCGGGAACACACATTTGAAATTTGCCTGAATTCAGGAAGAGGATGGGAAATGGTTTTTCAGCCTAATGGGCAGTTTTGGGAAATGATTTAGGTGGAATGGGCTGACTGGAGGCACGACTTCGAGGAGGCACACTGGGGAGAACCAGATAGGCAGGAGGGAGGAGAAAGCATAGTGTCGGGGAGCAGAGAGTCTGCTGAGACCCCAGTTGTCTTGGTTCAAGTCCCCACTCCACCGCAGTGTGGTTGGCTGACCTTGGGCAGGTTCCTGAACCTCAACTGTCCATCTGGACAAATAAAGGAATAGAAACAAGTCTAAAACACGGTGCACATCGACGCACGTTGAAGCTGAACAAATGCTGCAATTGCTCCTGCCTCTTCCAGTGGCGAGGGGCCTGCCGCTGGCTGGCAGGGAACAGGGACACTGCAAAAGTGGTCTGTTTGCTCAGCAAGAATATTCTTGACAAACTGGTCTGAGGAAATGAGGTATTAGGCCCCAAATAGACTATATTAAATCAGTTTCTCTTCACCTTCGACTTTTTTTGTTGTTTTTGGATTTTCCTGGGCCTTTGTATTTCTGAGGAGTCTCTGGGGATATTTAGCTCTAAGTAGATCCTTGCAGGCTTTTAGTTCAGTGACTCAGAGTGAATGATTAAGCAAGAAGATGTGGTGTATGAGATCTGCTGGCATCGGATGGGTTGCAAGCACCCTAAATTCAGCTCGCTCTCTCTCTCTCATCTGGAGATTTCTTTGATGCGAGGGACTTGGATCACAGAATCCTTTTTGTTGTTGTCGTTAATCCCCATCAGAGAATCTTTTTTCATTGATCTTTTAGAGCACATGTGTCAAACACAAGGCCCGCGGGCCAAATCCGTCCCGCCAGGCCTTGCAATGTGGCCCGCACCGCGCTGTCATCACTGCACTCCGCTGCGTTTCCATCACAATGACAGTTTGACTGTTCAGTAAACCATTTGGCCCTCGATTTAGGCTGGATTTTAGATTTTGTCCCCTTCTCTGATTGAGTTCGACACCCCTATTTTAGAGGGAGTGGAAGATAGAAGGAAAGACAGCGAGAAACATCCATGTGAGAGAAACACATTGATTGGTTGCCTCCTGCAGGCATCCTGCCCAGGGCCAGGACTGCGAAGAGCCTGGGGAATTGAACCCAGAACCCTTTGGTCTGTAGCCTGATGCTCTGTCCACTTAGCCAACCAGCGAGGGAGATCACAGAATCCTTTGAGAAGCTGAGCAAGGTGGTAGGGTCTCTCCCCACATACAGAAAGCAATTTTCTTTTAACCTCAACATGTTCAGTGACCCTGCGAAGCCTACCTATTAAGTTTCTTAATTAAGAAATGAATCCTAAGCAAAGATTTAATCCATGACGATGAGCTGCACCATCACTTTCCTTTCACCTTTCATTCATTCACCTCTACTGGACACTTTCCATTGTATACCCTTCTTTCCTTCAAACCTGGTTTGAAACCTTACCAAATATGCTAGTTCCCCGAATGTCCACCTTAATAAATTAAAAGTGCAAGTCCCCCTAAACAACAGAATTATTTTCAGCTTTTTCTTTATATGATTGTTCTTTCCTCCCAAGCACCAAATACTGAATTGGAGAGAAAATGAATAAGGGATTATGTCATAGGAACCATATTGCATAATAGGTGTATTTCAAGGCAATTTTAATGTGATGAAAATCAGAATTTTAAAATGGAACGTGTTGTGCACTCTTTTGATAAAAGATGCATGCACATATTTTTCAATAAGTCTTGCTCATTTTTCATTGTTATCTTTGACGTTGTTCAAGGCAGGCATTGAGGTCCTTGAATTAACATAAAGATCTCAGAATAATACAACAGCAAAATACCATTAGCATTAATGCTACAGCAGAATTAGTCATAAAAAAAAAAAAAAACAACCAAGGGGATCTGAAATGAAAGAGATAATCTGCAAGCCAATGCCTTCAAAGCAATATGATCTCATTACAATGTGATGCCCATGGCAAGAAGAAAAATAACTCACTGTGTTAATTCCACATCAAAACAGATGTGAGATGCACGTGTGCCCCTTGTGCAGCTCGATGGATTAGCACAATTGATTGTTCTCCGAGCTTCCAGACGGTTTATTTTAGTAGCTAAATTACGCTGCTATTCTCTGGCCAGGCTGCCGAAACACGGAGGGTCCATGAGACATAGTATTCATCTGAGACCCCGCAGAAGCAGGTCCCGGAGCTATCTTCGTCCTGGCCCTCATTAAGAGGAACCATTCAGCCTATTCTACCAATGGTCCTGACGTGTTCTGGAGCCTGTTTGCATTATTGATCATCCCCCTCAAAAAGGCTCCTTTGTTCCCATGCCCAGTCAGTGAGCCTAACCCCCAGCTCCCCAGCCACAGGCAGCCACTGATCTGCTTCCTGTCACTGTGGATTAGTTGTGCCTTTCAAGAGTTTAATGTAAATGGAATTATCTAATGCAGACTCTTTTGTGTCTGGCTTACTTTGCTTGGCATGTGTTTGATACTCATCCCTGTAGCTGCGTGTATAGGAAATTTTCCCACAAGGACTTTTGGTTTGTTGATTAGTGATTGGATGTCATGAGTATTTTCTCAAAGGCATTCACAGAAAAGCTGCAGTTAGTCAATGGCCAGCGTTTTGATTGTAGATGCATTTGTCTCAGTCAATAGTTAAAAATGCTCCCAGAGCTAATAGACAGTGGTGCCAAATCTATTTTCTATATATCTTTGTTCCTTAAAATCTAGTTAAAGACACACACATGGGAGGATGTGTGTGTGCGTGTGTGTGTGTGTGTGTGTGTGTGTGTGTGTGTCTTTAACTAGATTTTAAGGAACATAGATAAATAGAAAAGTTAGAACAAGAGCTCTGGAGTTTCAATATATCTGGGTTTCAATTCAGTCTATGCTACTCACTATTGTCATGACCTTGGACAAGTCTAATCATCTCTCAAGTTCTGATATCTCCTCTATGAAATGAAAATAAAACCCAGTATTTATTTCTTGGTTGTTGTATGTATGTTTTAGAGTTAAGTGAGTTATCATATATAAAGTAATAAGTACCATGTGTTAAATTTGCTAATAATAGCTACTTAATTATATCACTCCTTTATAATATTTTGCCCAATATTTTGCCCAATATTTTTACACTTGCTTGCTTCTCTCACAATACTTAGAGTACTTTTTTTGGGTTAATAACTTTTCATTGGCTTTTATTTTTAAGCATTTTGATAATTGCCTTCAGTCACTTTTTGCTATACTTGTATACTGTTACACTATAAATAGAATCAAATTTTTTCCTTTTGAAAAGTATATAATTAAAAACCAACACTATTTGTATGACATGAAAAAACTTTTACATTTCCACATGCATTATAAAATAATGTACAAAGCCATGGGAAACTAAAACGGGTATAGCTGTGGAGAGGCATACACAGTTGTAAAAAAGGTTCAATGAAGCCATTGCTGTGCCTGTTATGTTAGAAACCGTAATAACCATTATCAAAGCCAATCCAGTTCTGCAAGGGCTACTACGCTGTGTGGCCTTAGACAGGCCCCATGAATTCTGTGGGTCTCAGTGAGTAAAGTGAGGGATGTGGCAAGGAATCAGGAATCCTTTCTGTTGTAGTTTGGTTAAACCTAATAAGATATATGTAAAATCTAAATGAATGAAACAGAAACGTTAATAAGAAAAGAAATGAATAAGTGGAACTGTATATCCACGGAAAGAAAAAAGTCAATGTTATAAAAATGTTAATTCTCCTAGAGCCAATTTAAAATGTAATGCATTCTCAATCAAAAGCCAACAGAGTTTTTTATAGAATTTGCCAAGCTTATTATAAAATACACCTAAGAAGTTAAAAGTGGTCTCCAATAGCCAAGGTAGCTTTGAAAATTAAGAACTTCACAGTTTGGGGTGGAAAAACTATCCTATGATACTTTATAATATACTAAAAAATTATAGTAATTAGAACAATGTGGGTTTGAACCAAAAGAGATACATTAATTGCTGGACAAGTACAAAAAAAAAAAAAAAAGGCCTATGATTAAGAGGGAATTTATTTTATGATAAAAGCAGTAATGAAAAATAATGAACTTTGCATAAATGATTGGAGGATATTTGTCAATTCATTTGAAAATAATAATAATGATTAGAGCCCTACCTCACTATAAAGAAATATATTTCACATGAGTTAGTATTATAATGTTAAAAAAAAAACCTATATAAATAGTAAGAAAAATACAAAAGTGTATTTGATGTTTTCTTAAACAAGGCATAAAACTAAGACATAATAAAGGAAAGGATTGTTAAATTTTATTATCTCAAAATTAAAAAATTTTGTTGACCATATATATCCCATAAAAATAAGCAAAGGTAAATAACCGACTGAGAGAAACACTTTAACATATGTAACAACGAAGGATTAAAATCTAAAGCATACAAATAATACCTATGAATTAGAGTTTTGAATTTGTTATAAGTTAGAAAAATCGAGAGGGAAGACGGGTGAAAATAGGCAATTGACAGGAAAGGAAGCGCACATACTTAAGAAACTTGTGAAAAGATGCTGACCTCACTACTAATCAGGAAGTTAAAACACAAAATATCTGTTTCCACCCAATATACTGGCATAAGTAAAATTGTGCTCATATTAAATGCTGTCAAAGATGGAGCTTGCTATATGCAAAATAGTGTGTGTTTTTTTAGGCAATGGATGTGGTAGACATTCTGTAATGCATGCAGAAACATATAAAAATGGTACAGATGCACAAATCATCTCATGTCCTGGTATTAAAAATATAAACCTCATGCATTTCTGGCAAGATTATAAATAAGCACAGCAGTTCTTGGGTGGCAATTTAGTAATAAAAGCATCTACCCTCTTACCTAGCAAGCCCATGTATCCATATTTACTTTAAAGAAATGTTTACTCATGTACAGAGTGTGACATGTAAAAAATTAGGCACTATTTATTTCAATAGCAATTCTAATTTGTAGAAACAACCAACGTTCTCATCAAAAAACTATCTAATAACTATGCTATACAATATTATGTAAGAGTTTCTAAAGAATCAAAAGTTAAACTATATTTACTCACTTGCATATATTTGAAAAATATTTTCCAAACTACCTTTAGGGAAGGGAATAGGAAGAGGGATGGTCAGTGACACTTTATCTTTCTTATAGAGTTTGGGTTCTTTACAGTGAGAATTTATTCATATGTTACGTACATAGTTGAAAATGCATTATTTGAATTAAAGATAAATTAAGAAAATAGTAACAATCAGTGATAAGGAAATGTTATAAATATTGAAACTATGTGAACATACCAATGCACAAAGGTGAGCTCACACACATATTTGTAATGATAGACTTCTGAGAATGTGTAACATATTCCTAGGGACTCTTGAAACAACAAGCATGTATTGCAACCGGCATTCCATTAGTCAGGTCAGGGATGGGGAACATCTGGCCCGAGGGCCATATAAGGCCCAAGAAATCATCTGGTCTGGGCCTGCTCAGGCAACCACAAATGGGACTCAAATTCAATAAATCTAGGAGCTTTATTCAGAGCAAGATAAATTTCTATTAAATGAATTATATTAAGTGAATGATGTTTTAAATATCCACATGGCCTTTGGCAGAAAATAGGTTCCTCACTCTTGATCTAAATTGTCAAATGCTAAGCTATCTATCTTCAGTAGAACCTTATAGGAGAAAGTATGAGGGAGAGGCAGGGTAAAGTGTTTTAGAGACCTCACCCAAGGGGAGAGGAGGAAGAGAGAAGAGAAGGTATTTTTAAGGTCTTAATTTATGAGGGTAGGCTACGGAAATGCAAAGGTCAAGGAAATATTGTGTCTCAGTGGGGAAAATAGTTGATATCATGTTACTCCAAATGTGAGGGGATATGTGTATAATCAAAATTATAACACCAGACATTTACATTAACAAGGGGGAAATGAAACTAATGGTCATTTAAACCAAGAGAAATATTGCATTGGAAAGAGATGAAAGAAGAATATATCACAGGAGATCTAAAGGAAGATAGAAGGAAAGAAATTAGGCGCATAACAGGACACTGCAATGTGTACAGATGGGAAGGGAAATAGGACCAGAGAGAGATGAGTGGGAGATGCTTGGATTCCTTTAGTTTAGATAATAGCACCCAGTGGTAAGCTGTTTGTTTTTTTAAAAAAATAGCTGCAATGATAAAGAAAAGTGCAAATATATTAATGGGTAATGGCACCTGAGACATGAACACATAAAGAAGACAAGCATGGAGGAATTACAATAGGTAAGGTAAAATTTTAAGGTTAAAATCTTATACATATAATGAAGGGCATTCGGTAATAAAATAGTTACACATCATGAGTAAAAATTTAATAGTCATAAAATTGTATGCACCACATACCACAGCAGTTATATTTGAAAAACAAAATTTAAGTGCAAGAACAAAATTTCAAAAAAAAAAAAAATGCTTTTACAAGAAGTGACTCCAGAACACAAAGATATAGGTTTAACAATTGGGCAACTTTGATAGACAGATAAAAAGTGCATCATAAAGAAACAAAAATATAATCAATAATCTTGATGTAATAGCTGTGTACAAAACCCTCCATTATGTAATTAGGAACATCCATTATTTTTGTAAATCTACAGAACATTTGGAAAAGTCAATTACACCTGAGTTACACAGGACTCTATGCCACTTAAATCAGCTACCAGCCTGTTCGCTGTTTCTACTGAGGGTTTTTTAAGATCCTACATAAGCATGAAGTCATAGTATTTGTCTTCGTGACTTACTTCATTTTAGTATAATGCCCTCAAGTTGTTTTAAATGGCAGGATTTTCTTTTTTTATGGTTGAACAATATCTCATTATGTATATACACCAACTCTTCTTTATCCACTCATCCATTGGTGGACACTTAACGTTGTTTCCATGTCATGGCTATTCTAATGAATACTTCGAAGAATGTAGATGTCTCTTTGAGACAGAGATTTCATCTCCTTCCAATGTGTACCCAGAAGTAGAATTGCTGGATCATATGGCGATCCTCTTTTTGAATTTTTTGAGAAACCTTCTTCCTGTTTTCCATACTGTCTGCACCGATTTTGTTTTATACACATTTTCACTAACAGTGCACAGGGTCTGCTTTTCTCCACATCTCCCCCAGCATTTGCTAATTCTTGTCTTTTTGATAAATAAAGCCATTCTAACAAGTGTGAGCTGATATGTAATTGTGATTTTGATTTGCATTTCCCTATTGACTAGTGATCTTGGGTAACTTTTAATGTATTGGTTGACCATCCTCCAGGGGAAAATGTCTATTTAGTTCCTTTAATCAGATTGTGTGTGGTTTTCTGCTATTGAGTTGTGAGAGTTCTTTGCACATTTTAGATATTAACTCCTCATCAGATACATGGTTTGCACATATTTTCTGCCATTTAGTAAGTTGCCTTTTCATTTTGTTGATAGCATCCTTTGCTGTGTGTATATTTTTAAAATAGTATCCAATATGCCGTTAGCACTTTATAAGCTGTAATTGTGATTATTATTCCAAAACTGGATCCAAGTATCAGGGAGCAACTTGGTAGTAGAAATAGGCTTGGAGTTGGAGAAGGATGGGAGGATGTTTTTTGTTTTAATTATAAACCATTAAGTGGCATTTCTCTTTGAAGCTTTTATGTACTCTACTTGGATAAGATACATTTAATTGACATGAAATTAACTGGCAGCCAAAAATTCAAAGGAAAACTGCGAGAATAGGGTTATGATTAGTATAATAACTATTTGAGTGAAAATTGGAATGAAGAAAAATTAATCAGTCCATTAAGGCAGGGAAGTGAAAACATCAACACAATCATGCCCCATAAAGAAATGTAAGGAAGCCTACATAGGACAAAAAAGAGTAAAAAATGAAAATGACACTAGGAATTAGAAAACGGTGTGACTCAAAGATAGGGAGAGTTCCACGCCAGGAACTCTGAACGCATGATGTTCCAAGGATGGTGGGAGCAGAGGAGCGTTTCAAGAGAAGGCGGGACCCCTTAGGCAACCGGGGAGCACAGAGCTGAAGCTGAAGGCAGAGCTGCTTCTGCGCCCAAACCAGGCAGCGGTCAGGCCGCACAGATCATTCTCATCCTCATTTCCAGCATTCCACACGGAAAGGTTTCCAGCTCATCTGTAAAGGTTAGGATAACGCAGACAGGGACACTGGACGAGGAGAGCCCACCTGAACACAAACGGTAAGTCTCTAATTCATGAAGCCCTGATGGAAAAAAAATCTAGAGCTAAACATCGAAAAATGTCCCTCTGCGGAGCCTTGTCTTTCATTCCAAGGCGGTCCTTCCCTACGAAACTTCCTCTGAACGACAAAACTGCCACCAGTTTGGTGGCCTAACGCCACTGCGAACCAAAGAGGGAAACTTCAGTGGCTCCCCGAGGTGTGCTTTGCTGGGTGATCTGGGTGGTAAAAATTTTATTAGAAAAAAACAGACTTCACCATTCCCCTTACTAGTGGGAGCGGGATCGGGGCCCCTGGAAGGAGCACTTCCGGAGGCCTGCATGGGAGGAGGAGATGTGGTAAAAACTCTATTTCTGAGGAATGACACCCCTGTGTTCCCTAAGTCCCATTTCCCTTAGTCCAGCTGGGGCTTCAGTGGAGCTGAAATCAGAGCCAGTGTCCAGCGTTTCTTTTCCATGATGGAGACGGGTCCAGTTCAGCATCAGGCTAGCTGCAGTTCTTCCGTCTATTGTGTGTGGGTCCATGTGGCTGAGGGCCACACAGACCAAAGCAGGGAACGGGGGCAAAAAAGCTCCACAGGCCCAGAGTCACACGAGTCCCAAGACAGGCCAAGAGCAGCAAGAGCGTAGACGTCTTTGTTCATGAAGAGAAGTACCTCAGGTCTTCACAGACCCAGTGGCCATGCCCATTCTGGCCAATGACCTCTGTTCCCAGGTGTGACTGACAGGCTGCACCTTCCTTGTTACCCCAGCTTCACGGGGCATGCATCCGTCTTCCTTTGGTCCAGTTCCTTTCCACCGTGTATTTCAGAGAACATGCCTATGTTGTCTGGCCTTCCCTTTGCTCTCTTCTTGTTATTAATAACTAGCTAATTATAACAGTATCCAAAGGAGTGTGTCCTTCTCAAACCAGCATCTGATGGAGTGAAGTCCACAGCGAAGTTAGACCTGTGTTGAGAAGCAGGACTTAAAATAGTCCTCAACTGGCCCTAACTGGTTTGGCTCAGTGGATAGAGCATCGGTCTTTGGACTGAAAGGTTCCAGGTTCAGTTCCGGTCAAGGGCATGTACCTTGGTTGCAGGCACATCACTAGTAGGGGGTGTTTAGGAGGCAGCTGATCAATGTTTCTCTCACCAATGTCTTTAACTCTCTATCCCTCTCTTCCCCTCTAAAAAATCAGTAAAAATATATTAAAAAATAATAATAATCCTCATCTGGCTTTCAGTTCTAGTTTGCTGCTACCACCAGCAACATTCTCTTTCTCTGCTTCCCTTGAGTAGCTCTTACAGGGACGACACACAATTACAGTCTTGGAAAGGCATGTTCATAGCCTATGAACACATAGGTAAAATATGTGTATTTCTATACCATTGCGGAGAGGGGGTGGGGAGAGTGAAGACTAAGCTAGCCCCCCTTAATCAGTAGAACTTTATGTCACAGGTTCCAGAACTTTAAAAATGAGCTAAAAGGAAAAAAAAAAATGGTTTGAGGTTTGCTCCCTTGAACAATCAGCATGAAACCTTTAGAAACTTTCATGTCCACGTTTTCTTTTGTTCATATCAAGTTCTGCAGGCTTCTAGTGCATATTTGACTTCATTTCAAATGTACATTTTTTTCCCCTTTCAAATTTAAACACCTGTGAATAGAAGATCTATGCTTTCTGTACATCACACACCAATTCTGGGAACAGGTGAGAATTGTGGGAGAGGGTGTCCTGAGTATACTCAGAGTTAAAGAAAGCCTTGTGATTATGAAGCCTGAAGGAACGGGTTGTGAGGTCCCCAGCCCCTAGCTTAAGAACACCCCCTCCTGTCTTCCTGCTATGAGGTTGGGGTTGGGGGGGTGGGGGGGGGAAGGGAAAGGTCAGCATATTGTTTTTAAAAATCCAGTGAGGTATTAGAAGTTATAACAAATGATTGCCACGTAAAACTTATTCCAGTGGTACAGAGAAGTAGTGCAAAAAATGGATTCCATTAATGTAATCTTCTACATAAAAAAATAAAGGCTGCCAGAAATAACACTCCATTACTTAGTTAAAAAGAAAAAACTCTTAGTGAGCTTGAAGATACTTGATAATAGTTGTCTGTTAGAATCCTACAGCAAGTATCTTTTTCAGTTTGAAATATGGAAGCATTTAAATTAAAATTAAAATAATCTGCTATTTAATATATGCTAAATATATTAAAATATGTGTATTTTCATGTATTTGTGATTTCCAAAAGAAAAGAAGTGGCATACCTATTGGAAAGATACATAGCTGTCATTATTTCTGAATAATATGATCAATGAAGACTAAGAATATTACTAGAAAAACTTTCTAATCAATTAAGAACATGCTCTAATGTGTATTTTGTAAATGTGCAAAATAATCTACACCATTTTTACATACCAATAATTACTAATTATAAAATTAATAGGAGAAATCCATTAACAGTAACAACAAACACCATAAAATATTTATAAATAAGTCCCTTTATGAACTTCATAAGTCATATGTGAGGCTAACTATAAGACGGTAATGGACAGTAAGAGATAAAAAATACATATGGAAGGATATAATTTCATGGGTGGGGAGAATCAACCATGTAAAGATAACAATATTCCCCAAATTGGTGTAAATTAAACCATATCCTATTAGGCTATTTTATGGATGTTGACAAGAATGGAAATATTTTTAGGGGAAAAAATGATATAAAGGGGTGACTTGCCTACCACATTTCCAAACAAATTAAAATGCTACAAAAAGAACTGTGGTATTAGCTCACAAGTAGAACAATTGAAAGTTACAACTTGTTTCCAGAAATAATGTTTAATGGGAGTTTTGTTTGTGATAGAGATATTTTAAATCAGTGGAGGAAATGATAGACATTCATCAATATATATTTTTTAAAGTTTAAAGCTCTAACTCATATCACAAGCACAGATAAATTTCAGATGGATTAAAGTATTAAATATAAAAATATGGAGGAGAATGGTTTTATAACCTTTTTATAGGTAAGGAATTACTAAGCAATTCACAAAATCCAAAAGCCAGATGAAATCACTGATGTGTTTAAATGCAAAACCAAACCAAACAACAACAAACATAAACCTTACAACAGAAGCACGTTAAAGTAAAGAGACAAACATCAAGCAGGGAAATTTCCCAGCATCACTGTTTATACTACATACAGAGCCCCACAATTCAATAAGCCTGTGGAAAACCGATCAAAACCTCTGGAAGAGGAGAGGCTCTGTGTAAAGCAGGCGTCTTCAAACTACGGCCCTCGGGCCACATGTGGCCCGAAGAGGAGTCTGATCCGGCCCGCCAGGTTTTTTGGGCAGTGAGCGCAGCCGAGGTGTTACAGTAGGAATTAGTAGTTCATATAGTCCGGCCCTCCAGCTCTCTGAGGGACCGTGATCTGGCCCCCACTTTAAAAAGTTTGAGGACGCCTGGCACATTCAAGGCAAAGGTTTCTGTGAAAAATTTGTTTCACAGGAAAAACAACAACAACAACAAAAAAAAAAACTCCAAATATGCAATGAACAATCAAGTGTGGTAGTAAACAGTGAATGATACAGAAAGAGCTCCAAAAATTCTATTATGTTAAGAAAAAATAAATAAAAAGTTTGCTACAGCTCCCGAGAGCAAGATGTATACCATGGCATGCAGAAGCAGCCCAGAGAAACAGTGGGGTGGTCAGGAGGCAGAAAGAAGGAGAGGGAGTCATAGGCAAGAGACTTTATTTCCGTTTATTCCAGAAGGAACTGGTGAAGTGTGGTAAGCAGGCTTAGGTTGGCTAGTTTGAATAATTTCAGTATACTCTCATTCCGCTTTTCATAGTTTCAACCACTCATGGCCAACCATGGTCCAAAAATAATAAATGGAAAAGTCCATAAATAAACAATTTATCGTTTTTAAGTTGCTTGCCTTTCTTTGGAGTGAACTGAAATATCTTGTTGTTGAGACCAGGCTGTGAATCATCCCTTCTTCCAGAGCATCCACTCTGTATACGACCCCTGCCCTCGTCGCCTTGTAGCCCTTTTGGTTATTAAATGAACTGTCTTGGCATCATGGTGCTTGTGCTCAAGACACCCTAACACTGCATCACAATGCCACATCACTCACCTCACTTCACTTGTCACATAAGCTTTGGGTCATTTCACAGCATCACAAGAAGGGCGAGTGCAGTATAAGATATTTTGAGAGAGAGAGAAACCATTTCACTTAACTTCTATTATAATTTACTAGGACCCTAGTGCATGAAATCCGTGCACTGGGGAGGGGTCTCTCAGGCCAGCCTGCCCCCTCCCACATACTGGGAGCCCTCAGAGGATGTCCTATGATAAGTGCAGCCTGGCCTCCCTTTGCGGGAGGTGCCCAGGCTGATCAGGGGAAGGCACCAGACCCATCACCCCACTGCTGCAGTCACCGCAGCCGCCAAGGTATTTTCATCAACACAGACTCCAATTCCTTCACCACGGAAAAAATGACAACTTTCTTTAGGCATTTTCAAGATGTGTCTTTCATAGGATATGACATTTCTTTATTTTTCTTTTTATCCTCACCTGAGGATATGTTTCCATTGATATTTTTTCCCTTCCCTCCAATCCCAGGCTCAGTCCCTTCCCAAGCCTAAAGCCTCTGCCCAAGACTTTAGGCTTGGGCAAGCCACCACTCCCCCCAAATCCCCCCACCCTCGATCGCAGGTTTAGCCGAAGGCTTTAGGCTTGGGCAGGGGGCACCCACCCCATCCGAGTGATTGCCAGCTTGGGCTACCTAGGCTTTAGGCTTGGGGAGGGGACCACCCTTCCCCTCTGATCGCAGGCTCAGCCCCTCTGATGTCCCACAGGGAGTGATCTGGTTGCCGAGGAAGTTCCCTGGATCCAGGTATATATATGCAAATTAACCGCCATCTTTATTGGTTTAATTTGCATACTCGTTCTGATTGGCTGTGGGCATAGTGGAGGTATGGTCAATTTACATGTTTCTTTATTATTAGGTAAGAATATTATCATTGTCCTAGTTTATTTTTAGTTATGGTTGTTCATCTTTCACTGTGCCTAACTGATAAAATAAACTTTATCAAAGGAATGTATATATAGGAGAAAACATAGTATATATGTATAAGCTTGGTACAGCAAGCATGTCAAACTCAAAGGCTAACATGAGCCAAATAAATGAGGCATAGGGCCCAGGGCCCACAAGTTTGACATGCTTCATCTACAGTTTCAGACATCCACTAGGGGGTCTTGGAATGGAGCCCCCTCCGATAGGGGCACTGTATCTAGGAAATTGTTAACCCTGGAAGAAGCAGTCTTTCCAGAGCCAGCAAGACCCCGATATGTCAAAAAATCAGAATTACACAAAACAAAGAAAGCACAATTAGTGCATTGCATATGTGGAAATTATATACATCAGAAATGTTCTGTAAGGAAGCACAAACACCACATATCAATAATGGTTACTTCTGGAGAAAAGAATAGGACTGATGGGGCGGAGGAGGGAGGACATTGTAAAGGAGATTTTCACTTTTACTCTGTATACTTCTGTTATAGGTGGGAGTGCTGTCCTCTTCCCCGCTGGGTGCTGGGGGTAGAGTCCTTACACTACGTTGAGAAAAAGAATTTCCTGAAATTTGCACAGGAGGATGAGGAATTTTTATTTGCATGGAATTATATTCCTGGGTTTCCAAAGTTCCCTTTCCCTTCATCCAATCCTGGAAGAGGTGCAGCTGAGGACGCAGCAGAGCTGGAAGCAAGGCCAGTGTCCAGAGTTTCCTCTCCATAGTGGACCTGGGTCCCGGGCAGCGTCAGGCTAGTGGCAGTCCTTTAGCCCATTGTGTAGGGTCCAGTGGCTGTGGGCTGTGTGGGCGAATACAAACGAGCAAAAGCATGAGAGCCCAAAAAACAGGAACCAAAAGAGCAAGAGCACAAACTCCTTTGTTTAGGACAGTGGTCGGCAAACTCATTAGTCAAGAGAGCCAAATATCAACAGTACAACAATTGAAATTTCTTTTGAGAACCACATTTTTTAAACTTAAACTTCTTCTAATGCCACTTCCTCAAAATAGACTCGCCCAGGCCATCGTATTTTGTGGAAAAGCCACACATAAGGGACCAAAGAGCCCTATCTGGCTCGCGAGCCACGGTTTGCCGACCACAGGTTTAGGAAATTAAATATCTCAAATCTGTCTGTGCTTACAGTGGCCATGATCACCCTGGCCAATGACCTGTTCCCAAGTGTGACTGACAAATACCTTCCCTAGTTCACCCAAACTTTACTGGGCATGCGTCTACTCTCCACCCAATTCGGTCCCTTCCCCTCTCCCCCTGGTCATCTGCAGTGAATGGACCAGTGTTTTCCAGGGGAATGTAAAGCTGCCCAAATGACATGCCTGTACTATCTGACCTTCTCCTTGCTCCTGTCCTGTTATCAATAAGTAGAGGCCCAATGCACAAAATTCATGCAAGAGTAGGCCTTCCTTCCCCTGGCTGCCAACACCAGTTTCCCTCTGGTACCCAGGACCTGGGCTTCCCTCACAGCCCCAGCTTCGTCTGGAAGGTTGTCTGGAAGGACATCCGGAATGCCATCCAGTCTAATTAGCATATTATGATTTTATTATTATTGATAGGTTAATTGCAACAGAATCACTTCTACATTATTTAAAGTATTTTTAAGAAAATATGTTCAGCCCTAACCAGTTTGGCTCAGTGGATAGAGTGTTGACCTGAGGACTCAAAGAACCCAGGTCCAATTCCTGTTAAGGGCCTGTACCTTGGTTGTGGGCACATCCTCAGTAGGGGATGTGCAGGAGGCAGCTGATTGATGTTTCTCTCTCATCGATGTTTCTAACTCTCTATCCCTCTCCCTTCCTCTCTGTAAAAACTCAGTAAAATATTTTTTTAAAAGAATATGTTCACATATATATTTAAAAAAGGAGACCACTGAATGCCACTGATCCTATTTATAGTCTATTGATAAGTACTGTTTTATTCTTCTAACATTGAATAAATATGTATGCTCCTCTGTCCCAGTGAGAGAAAAGTTGCTTTGTGTTATTTTCACTCCTGCTGGAAACAATATTAAATATATTCAAGTTCTCAGTAGACTGGCAGGATATGCTCATGTGTGCAGTTGTCTCTGTGGAGTGATTTGAGGAGTGACTCATTTCCCCAAAATATCTCTTTTGTTGTTGGCCATGGAGCCCACTTTCAGTCCACGTCCTTTGTTCTTTGGGTTGAGATGCTGTTTGCTCTCCCAGGTTTCTGGTCGCACTGCAAGGGGGAAACTGCAAGCCATGATTGGTCCTTAGCACCTGGGCCTCATTATCAAGGGCACTAATAACCCAATTTAGTCTCCAGCTCCTCCCATCAGCCCTTTAAAAGGCAAACAAACAAACATTAAAAAAACAAACAAACAAACAAAAAAAACCCCTGGAATCTCACTTCCTCTTATTTGTTTTCGCTTCTGTGTATCTTGTTGAAGATGATTTTTAAAACTTGGCAAGGAGGCCCTAGCTGGTTTGGCTCAGTGGATAGAGCGTAGGCCTGTGGACTAAAGGGCCCTGGGTTGATTCTGGTCAAGGGTACATGCCTGGGTTGTGAGCTCAATTCCCAGTAGGAGGCCTGCAGGAGGCAGCCCATCAATGATTCTCTCTCACTGATGTTTCTATCTCTCTCTCCCTCTCCCTTCTTCTCTGAAGTCAATGAAAACATATATTAAGCTGAAACCAGATTGGCTCAGTGGTAGAGCGTTGGTCTGCAGACTGAAAGGTCCCAGGTTCAATTCCGGTCAAGGGCATGTACCTTGGTTGTGAGCACATCCCCAGGAGGGGGTGGGCAGGAGCAGCTGATCAACGTTTCTCATCGATGTTTCTAACTCTCTATCCTTCCCCTTTCTTTCTGTAAAGAAAAAAAAAAAAAAAAATCAACAAAATATATTAAAAAACAAAAACAAAAAAAACAAGGATTTGGCCCATAGGTTGTGGTTTACAAACCTCTATCTTGATAATAACTGCTACTCCTTACTATCTCTTGTGGGGCCAGCCTGATGCTCTTTATATTTGATCTCATTTATGTCCCCCAATACGCCATTCGGTAGGCATCATTGCTGTTACCTATAGGCAATGACATGAGCTTCCAGTTGGCAAGCCCGAATCCCAGCCTTATTTTATTGCAAAGCCCATGCTGTTTACTTTGATGTTACATAAATGGAAACAAGTCGCATATTAGTAAGAATATCAGTAGTAGTAAAAGGTAGCCAACACTTTCTTCATTCGGTGAGCTTTGTTATTCTTTTAATAAAAACATAAAGGGATGTTCATAAAAGCTTTTCCCTGGGATCTTGCTACCTCTTCCTCCCATCCCCATTTTGTTGGCAGATGGGAAGTCTCTCGGCTGAGTGAGATGACTTCACACTCCTGGAGCCCACAGGGAGAAGACGGCCTACCCCACAGAGCATTGCCCAGGCCAGGCCTGTGCGGCTCTGGGGGCTCTGAGAAGGCGTTGGGTGCACTGGGCATTCCCGGTGGGGCTCTCAGGGAAGGTCGGACAGGGAGCGCCCATAGGAACCCCTCCTCAGCACAGTTAGCATCCATGTCCTGTGGGAAGAAGGCTGTAGGAGGGTCACCATGAGACCCAGTTGCCTTCTGGGACAGGATCATTTACGTACACCCTTGCACGTGAGGGGAGTCAGGAAAATAGTGACTATTTATTGCGCACTCTCTATGCTCCATGTTCCCTTTGAGTGCCTTACCTTTAGAATCTCCTTTTATTATCACGAGGACATATTTCTATTTCACAAATGATAAATAAGATAGCATAGCTGGAGAATCCCACAGTTTGGATTTGAACTTGACTCTGACTTCAAAACCGGTGTTTCAACTATTACATTACAGCGTTTTCCCTGTGAGCTAAAAACAGGCGCAGGGGCGATCGTGGACCATGCGCGGGCTTTGTAAATAACAGCTCCTTCAGAATCAAAGCTGAAGTACACGGAAGCCTGTGTCTCTGAGAGGCCCCTATTCAAAAACAAGGACCAGAAAATAGGCTTCAAGATCATAGCCCACACAGACTCAGAAGGTCCATGCACTGTTTAGTCTGATCGTGACTGCTTCTCACTGAGTCACTCCTCAGCACCGAGGCCCCGGGCACACCTGGGCTGGGTTCTCACCGTGAGCCAGTGATTCTGCCTTCCTCTGCTGTTTCTTTGCCTGTAAAATGGGATTGAGCACATGCCCACCTCGCAGGGAGGTCATGAGGACTGAAATACCACACCAGGACCTGACCTGGCAGCGGCACAGTTTACTGTTGTAGGTGTACCCCTGTGTGACTGTCCCATCGTGCTCCGTCCGCAGCTGGATGCTGGGCTCCTGCAGGCGTTGGACACTAGTTCTGTGATCTTCGGCTCCTGCATGAAGAGTGGTCTGGGTGTCAGCCCCTCTGGGAACCCTGCAGGGTCCTTGTCCCTAAACACCAGCACTTCCTCTTTCCAGGCCTCCACTCCTGCCTTGCCCCCTGCCAGCCTGCCCAGCATCCCCACCTGGCAGGCACTGGCACCGGGGGTGTTGAAGTCAGCTCCCAGCTCCTAGGGGAACTGCCATGTCCTTTACTTTATTCCTTGGTGCTGTCACCTCCTGCTCCAGCTGCTTGAGCTCAGATTGGCCACAAGCCGCGTATCGGTCCCGGTGTTTCATAATCCGTTCCCAAAGGCCATCGTGTGAACAGGGTGGTGCCACACCTTGGAAAACGGAGTATTTGGGGCGTATTGTTGGCTGGCACCGAGTTTGGGGAGCACTACTGACATTTCACGGCCTGGAGGTGAGGCTGCCAAGCCTGGTTGGTCCCTTGCGCCTGCCTTTGAGGCCCCACCTGGCCTTCAGATGTGCTGTCTCCAGTTTACACAGAAACTCAAAGCATTTAGGTTTTAATAGAAGCTGAATTTTCTCAGAATTATTCAAGGGAAGAACTGAACTTTATTTTATTTTTAAGTTTTTAAATCCTCACCTGAGGATAGGTTTTCATCGATTCTTTTTAAGAGAAAGAGAAAAGGAGGGAGGGAGGGAGGGAGGGAGGGAGGGAGGGAGAGAGAGAGAGAGAGAGAGAGAGAGAGAGAGAGAGAGAGAGAGAGAAAGAAAGATTGATATGAGAGAGTGACATGGTTCGGCTACCTCATGTACATGCCCAACCGGGGATTGAACCTTCCAACTTTCAGTGCATGGGATGTCAGAATTTACCAGGAATTGTTCACTGTTTCAGGCAGGCACATCACTGGTTGCAATGGCACGCATTGCATTTGAGTCACCAGCACAAGAGTCTGTATCTATGGCTGTTGCATCAGTGGCGATTCCACTATAAGCGCCTGACCGCTTCATTATGTCCTACAGGGAAGTCAAGCCTGAGAATTTGCATATTGAAGAGCATGTGGTTCAATTATAAGTTGCATATGTTTTTCCTTTCACACGAGTTTCTGTGTTCCATTTTTGAAAATAATATATTTGTTACAATGTCAAGACCCAAAGCAAACTCAGCAAAGGGACCAGGTGTGAAGTCTGGAGACCTGCCCCAGGCTTTCCAGATGCTCTGGTTAGAGACAGGGCGCGCTCAGTCCCCAGGGGGGTTGTGACAGCCGGTGTCCGCTGTCTGCCAGAGGAGCTCGCAGAGCCCCGTGCCGGGATTTTATTCAAGGCTGGCCGTGCTGGGTCCTTGTGTCTAGCACCTAGCAAGATTCCAGCTCCCAGAAGGAAAGCAGGCGTTCACCACAAACCATGTTACATATCAGATAGTGTAGGCACAGTGAGCCTCTCTGACCGGTTAGAGTTGGGAGAACCTCTGAAGTCCAGGTTACATACAGCCTAAGCCAACCTTTTGCTTTTGCTTTTGTTTTGTGTTTGCTCTTTGAGAGAGGGGAGAGGGGTTGGTCTGTTGTTCCATTTTTTCATGCATTTACTGGTTGACTCCTGTATGTGCCCTGGCCAGCTATTGAACTCGAAACCTTGGCATATCAGGATAATGCTCTAACCAACTGAGCTACCCGACCAAGGTAGAGCCAACCTATAGGCCTGCTATGCTAATCCTTGTCTTTAGAATAGGTTATACTACTAATTAATGTCACTGGTAGACAGTAAATGGACAATTAAAATATATTTGTTTACAAGGAACATCAGATCTGATAGGTTAAGAACCCTTGTCTTAAAATAGCCCTCCACCCCCAAAACCCCCTTCAGCATGACAGCACTGCCCCAGCTATGAAATCAGGTGTTTCATTATTGGCATCATGTATCCCAAATCAAATTTTGAAGCAGAGATTAATATTTTAAAGCAATACGTATTACTTCTTTCTACCACCACCAATCTGTTAATGGAAGGGGAACAGAGTACTTCTTCCCCTCTATTATTAACAAACCAAGAATGGCCTCTTTTTCTCACGTTATCATCTATACTCAGTACATGGCCATTGCCTCTGCTACTCTTATTGCAAATATGAACTCCAATTTTATTTTAAACATGCAAATCTCACTGACTTTTGTTATGGGTTACAAACATGATTTCCACTTGAGAAGCAAATATCATTCCAATATCATGGCACAGCACAAGGCATGCAATACAAACAAAATTACAGTCCTGTGTCATGGGGTCACCCGATGGCCCCCTGGCTGACGCCATGCTGTGGAATAAAACATAGCCCCAGCAGGCCCTCCTGAATACAATCTGCATAAGCAACAGGTGTGCTGGCTGTTTTCTCATCAAGGTGTATTTCACACCTCATAACTCCCAAATGAAAAACAAAAGCATGCATACAATTAAATGATTCAAAGATTTAAAGGATTTATGCTTTTTATGGTAGAGTGGGAATCCATTAAAATCTTTAAAAGGAACTGTTAACTATAATTGTTAATGTCCCGTAAATATGTAATATTTATTTTAAAAAATTGATACTTAAAATGAAGGTGACAACCACACACAAAAAAACCAGGAACACATTTAATGAGAGTAAAGCAACCCATATTCGTATTTTACAAAAAGAAGAGATTAATTATCTCACGCCTCCTCTTAAATGAGCATTTGAAAGTTCCACAGAAGAGTACATTAGGCGACAATGGTCTTCTGTTTTTTCACTGCTTTTTTCAAACTGGCCGTTGACCTTTGCGAGTGCGAACTGGAGCATGCCTGCCCAGCGGGGACTGAGTCAGCAGTCACGCTGGGAGGCACCCTCTGCGCTGCACCCCTCGCTCCACACAGTTCAAGCCAGAGGAACCTAACCAAAGCCACGTTAGTGGTTTAGCACATAAGCATATCGTGTGAGATTCTGTGTTACCATCTGTGGCGGAACCAGCCATTTTGCTGGCATAAATCCACGTGGCCTACCTCTCCCATCCCATTGTAAGACCAGGGATAGTAGTGAAAGCTGAGCAACAGGGCAACCTGAAACAGCTAGTTAAGCAACCCACCTCCATTGTATTGCATTCTACTCAAGTCCCCTTTCCTCTTCCCATGACTTGCCCCCTCCAGTGTTTGATGCTGGCAGCTCTGGGGTCCTTACGGAAAAGCCCTGTTGCTATTGAGTGAGTCTCTATTGACTTTGCTGAGGATGTGAAATACCATACTTAGCGATAAAATCAGATACGTAATGTAACTGAAGAGGCCATTAGTGCATTAACTCTTAGTCACCTCCTCCTCACCCCACCCCACCCCGCTCCACTGTTTCTGTCTTCTTTTTAAGGGCAGGCTCAGCAATGCAGTCATGTGAACTATGTCATTAACTAGGCCTGTCATAAACTTATTATCATGCATTAAATTGGGGTGGATGGTCATCCTGGAAGTTCATATTAAATTCAGTTGCTTACCTTGAGCAGGTTATGTTTCATTAGCCGCTCATCTAGGTAGAGACACGGGAAAGAGGGGTAATTTGTCTGTGTCCGTGGATAGTGCAAGGACAACGGTAACGTTATGAATTAAAGTCCACTTAGCTGCACTTGAAGTAGAGAAAGTTGGCCTCCAGATATCATCCCGCTGAAATCAATATTGGTTCAGATATCCCTAATGCATTGGCCTGCCCAAGACTCCTTTTTCCTTTCAAGCATGTTCCTTCTGGCTGACATTTCAAGTTGACTCACTGAGTCCGTTGAAACAGGCTGGGTTATGCCAGCATCACAAACAACTACAAAGTCTCCACAGCTGCAAACATAAAGATTTGTTTCTTAGCCATGTTATATGGCTCTTGTGGTCAACAGGGGAGCTTGGCACATCTTAGACACTCAGGAGACGTGACTGCTGGAGCAGCCACCAGCTCAAACCTTGCTAGATGCCAGGCCAGGAAGAAGAGAGTTCTGGGAAATCTTGTTTGGCTCTTAAAAACACTCTCGTCATTCATTGGCCAGAACTAGTCACATGGTCCCACCTACCCACGAAGTGGTCAGAATCACAGCAGTCATGCTCCCATAAGGAGAGAGAAGTAGACTATTTGACAGGCAGCATCATGACCACCACACTCAATATACGCCCTTCTCCTCTCTTTTCTCTAGCTTACTAGTAGGCACTAGACTAGAGAGTCATCTGTGCTGCTTCTCAGCTTCCCCTTTTCCTAGGAGAATCCACAGGAACTGGCTCTGGCCTGTGAGACCTACCTGGCAGTCTGCTATGGGATTTATGGGGAGGCTTTTGCCTTCCTGATAAAGGGATCAGACATGGCCATGGAGTTCTTCATTCACACTTACCCCTCCTTTCTATCTGAGGGTGGAGGCAGTGCCAGGATATGTCAGCCTTCTTGGCATGAGTTTGCCCCTACAAAACAACAACAACAACAAAACGGTGGCAGAGCAAAATGATGAGAAGAGTTTGGTCCTTGGTGATATACCAACGCTGGACTGTCCACCTTGGGACATCTTGCTATATGAGAAATGTAAACCCCTATAAGCTTAAGACACTAAGGCAGACTTCCTCAGTTTTGTTTGTTTGTTTGTGCGGGGGGGGGGGGGGGGGTAGGGGAGAGGGTTGTAGTTGAAGACAATCCTAACAAGCCTGAGACAGTTCTTATTTATTTTGAAATTTACAAGGAAAACATCCCATTTAGAAGGATGCGTTACTCACGAGTATCCCAATAAAATAAAAATATGGGTCCTAGTCAGTCTGGTTCAGTGGATGAAGTGTCACCCCACAGACTTAAGGATCCCCGGTTTGATTATGGTAAGGGCATATTCCTCAGTTGCAGCCTTGATCCCCAGCCCTGGTTGGAGTGCATGTGGAAGGCAACCAATTGATGTCTCTCTCACATCGATGTTTCCCTCTGTCTCTCCATTTCCCTTCCACTCTCTCTAGAAAATCAATGGAAAAAATATCCTCAGGTGACGATTAAAAGAAAAAAATTAAAATACGTTAGGCCCTGGCCTGTGCCGCTAAGTGGTTAGAACATCAGTCCAGGTGCAATTTCCAATCAAGGACATGTACCTGGTTTGCAACTTCATCCCCTGCCTCAATCAGGGCGTGTGCAAAAGGCAACCAATCTCTCACATCAGTGTTTCTATCTCCCCACTCCCTTTCTCCTTTACACTCTCTGGAGAAAAGCAATGGGAAAAAAAAAAACAAACCATCTTCAGGTGAGGAAATTTTTAATTAAAATATGATTTAGGAGATTTCTAATGCATGACCTTGTTTTAGATTACTTTTCACTTGGTCCTTTAGGCGGGCAATTCACCTTAGCTCACTTTATCAGTCAGGATAGACTGTGTTATGAAGGAATAACAAACAATTCCCAGATATCAGTAAGTTCAGCCTTTGCACTTTTTGCTGTATGGTTAAGCCCTTGAGTATTGATTTTTCTATTTCTTACAGCTAGTTCAACCCTGACTAATATAATCTCACTTATTCTTAAAAGGATGTTACCTGCAATCTCTGAATATTTTCATTTTTTTCTTATAAAGAGCTATCTGAAGAGTTGACTCTGTGTTATACTTTGGGTTAGAGTCCCCAGTGTATTTCCCATGATCTACTCAAACTTCTAAAACTATATTTTATACCATTTTTATTTCCCTTCCCTCTTTCCAAATTGAAGAACTTTCTAAAAGAAATTCATTAAAAAATTATAAAGCCTTCATCCTATGATTTTTAAAAAGTCCTGTTTTCACGTCTTTTTGGTGTATCTGAGACTCAGACAGAAGAAAACCTGTTAGAAATAAAATGAAGGAAGGAAAGATAATAAATTATGGTCCTGGAAACTTTATTAAAGCCTTGAAACTGGCTAGCTATGAGACTCCCTGCCTGTCCTGAGAATTTGGCAAAATGTGGCTAAAGTCTGTCAAAACGTAAAACACTTCCTACAACAGAAACTGAAGCTTGTTCAACATTAAACTTGACAGATTCACATTCAGTCATGTGAGTGAATGAATGCCTCCACATTTCAGAAATCGGTACGTTGAACATCCAAATTGAAGTAGGGTAGCAAAAAATTATCCTTATTTCTCTCTCTGTCCACCTTCCTTCCCATCCCACTCTCTCTTTAAATGCTTCACAGAGTAAGTGGATGACATTGAGAAAATATCTAGTGGGAGCCTCTTCAAAGGCACTGAGAAATTCCTCACTTGTCACCACGCTTGCTCCCCAGAGGGACGATGCTTTGCTTCAGGACCATTTATTGATCTCTGATATGTTTATTGACCATTGTCTCGTCCGTGCCTCCTGTAGGCAAAGGGTGAGAGTTAGATAATAGTATTAATTTTCCAGACATCTGCACATGTGTAAAAGGCCTTTGGAAGTTTGGAGATAGTTTCTGTATGAGCCCACCACGGGGCTAAAATGCCATTAAGGTCTAGATTGCAACAATCCATAATCATCCTAGCTGCAGAGCCCGGCCTGGCCACGAAAAGAAAGCTTGTTTATTTTAGTGGAGACTCAAATCAATCTAATTTCCCTGCCCAACCAGGGCCACTGCCTGCAGGCGCTGGAGGTAAAGGCAGGACTCAGGTGGCTGAAATCCACCCATCGCTGTTCACTCCTGGAAAGTCAGACCCATGAGGGAAACCTTCCATGGCACGGGCAGCGTGAGATGGAGGGTGGGAAGCGGTGAGGTGATAGGGGCTCCTAAACTTTTTTTAGCCATGGTACATGTTTTAAGATCAGAGAAGCATTTTCTCAGAAAAATGCTTTTAAATATGTAAAATAAAAGACAGAATTAAACAAGAATCAGTTATATTGAGGTACAATTACTAACATATTTAAAATATATCTGGCATAAGAACACACATGCTTCATTTCTAAAGCAAGAAACAATAAGCTGCTGAAACCAGTTTGGCTCAGTAGATAGAGTGTCGGCCTGTGGACTGAAAGGTCCCGGGTTCGATTCCGGTCAAGGGCATGTACCTTGGTTGCAGGCACATCCCCAGTACCGGGTGTGCAAGAGGCAGCTGATGGATGATTCTCTTGCATCGATATTGCTAACTCTCTATCCCTCTCTCTTCCTCTCTGTAAAACATCAATAAAATATATATATTTTTAAAAAGAAACAATAAGCTCAGGTGGCAGTTCTCAGTTTTTAAGTAATGATTTCAGTGCACGCTATTAGAGATATTTTCCACAACTGTAATGGGACATGAAGATATTTGTGATTTCTGTTGGTGACAAAGCCACTAGTTTACACCAGTTCATGTAATTTGGTGCCTACATTAACAGCTGAAGGAAAAGCTAAACT
The DNA here is from genome assembly GCF_014108245.1 of Pipistrellus kuhlii. NCBI lineage: Eukaryota > Metazoa > Chordata > Mammalia > Chiroptera > Vespertilionidae > Pipistrellus > Pipistrellus kuhlii. The sequence goes on from NW_023425573.1 coordinate 69,399,419, forward strand.
GTAGTTCAAGTTTAGTGAAACTAAAGATTCATTTTCTTCCTCCAAGCTCACAAGTGATCTGATTTTATCCATGGACCACTGGAGTCTCATGTTCAGAAGCCTTGAACATCTGTCTTTTTCATTTCCTAGAAATTGTAAGTCTGTGTAGACCAGTGGTTCTCAACCTTTTTAATGCCTTGACCCTTTAATACCGTTCCTCATGTTGTAATAATTTTTTTAAATATATTTTATTGAGTTTTTACAGAGAGAGAGATAGATAGTTAGAAACATCGATGAGAAAGAATCATCAATCAGCTGACTCCTGCACACCCCCTACTGGGGATGTGCCCGCAACCAAGGTACATGCCCTTGACCGGAATCAAACCTGGGACCTTTCAGTCAGAAGGCCAACGCTCTATCCACATAGCCAGTTTCGGCTATGTTGTAATAATTTTATGGTTGGGGGTCGCCACAGCATGAGGAACTGTATTAAAAGGTCATGGCATTAAAAAGGTTGAGAACCACTGGTGTAGACAGAAGAAGAGTTGTTTGTGTTATTCCTCCCATGAAGAATTTCATATTAGACTTTAGAAAGTCTTTGGGTGACTATGCTGATACTTGAGGCCATCCCTGGCCATTTCTTGGTGGAGCACCCACCCCAAGGTGGCTTCACTGGCGTGGAAATGGGGCCTCTGGCGATGCCCACACTGCTGTTTTCTTGGCCCTCTGACAGCGCATCACCAGCTGTGCAGCCAGAGGCACCTTGGAAAGTTTGTTTCTCCCTCTTATGCAAAGCTGCCTGGCCAGGTGCTGGACCTACCAGAGGCAATAACATTATCACCTACTCTACCCAGCTGGGCGAGGTCCCCACATGAATGGTACCTGCTTTATAAGCTCACATCTGAAACACTCGGAAAGGAAAGGAAAAATGATTTCCAGGAGTATTGTGTACATTTCTGTTAGGCTTCAGCATTGATTCTCCCGTGGACCAGAGTTTTAAGGGACAGAATTCAAATGAACCTGTGAATGCAATTATCCGGGAATTTAGTAAAATGTGTGAAGAGTAAGATTTAAAACCAGAACTTTTAATTTCTTGTAGTATACCGGAGGAGCTGGGTCAGCCAGTCCCATTATCGTGATAAAGCAGCATTTGATAGCACCAGCCGGTGTGATAAAATGATTATGGCAGCAGTGAGAGAGAATCTAATACGGGAATTGATCTGCAGATTCCAATTCTGTAAAAGCCAACATTGATCAACATAAATGCCTGTAGTGAGGTCGCACTGAGAGCTGCCTAATTCCTTGAGATGATTCTGGGGTCGAATGACAGATCCAAGAAGCAAATGTGAAAAGGAAGCTAAGACTCTTGCAACCACTCCATTGACCAGCAGCGAACCTGACAGGATTTGGGAGGCACAAAGTCTCTCTTTGTCCCGGCTAAATCAGTTAGAAAGAGAGATTGTTGTTGTGGAACATAATGCCAGCTGTCACTGTAGCTAGGGTTGTGGTTAGACTTTGCAGCCCAGGGAAGAGGGACAGGAGAAGCCTACTGCTCTTACGCCTTTGGTCTCTGGCAGGCCATGTCCACATTGGCAAGATTAACGGTCCGTTATTAGAGACTGGCCAGGAAAGGGTACAGAGGGTAGAATTCTGAAGCCATCATTTGCCATCTTATGTACCTGTATCCATTGTTTTTGCCCAGAACTGATTCTCAACTCTGTTTCATGTTAGGGACCGTGAACAGCAACAGGACACCTGCCAGCAGGTGAAGTTTAGGGTCAGGCATTCAGGGAGAATTAAGCCTGTGGAGTAAAGGGCAGGCAGGCCGTCAGGTGGGAGGGTCAGAGAGGTCCTCCCAGGCTTCCTGTCCGGGCACGAGCACCCTCCAGGGTACGGGTGGCCCTCCTGTGGGACAGGAAAGGAAATACATACGTGCAAACAGGCAAGAGCTTAGAACAAGTCACTGTAACATGCTGATGGTAAAGCAACTGGGACTCAGAATTGACAGAGCTCATGTCCGGGAAGCTGTTTTGGGACTTGTTTGGGTGAGCATACATTTCTCTTTCTCCTCATTTGAGGCTAGACAGGAGGGGGGGGGGGGTTACTACTCTGTTTTTGAAAAATTATATTAAAATAAAAGATTCCATTCTCACCCCAGGAAGCTTAGTAAAGGTGCCCTAACTGATCCTTGTTCAGCTATGGGTGCCTTTCAGAAGCTAATGCTTCTCAGTGGTGGTGGGAACCTATGCAGCCACACAGGGCTGGAAGGGCCTGGCTTCATTCAATGCTATTTGTCTTCCTGTTGAAATTCTTAATATCTTTTTCTACAAACAGCCCCCCGAACAGGACCCCACAAGTGCATCCCTGGCCCTGAAATAGCAACATTTATTGAGCATTTAGTATGATGACAGCTTAATGAATTGAAACTCTATCACAACCTTATAAATTCAGGAATTCCTTCTCTTAGAGCTAATATTGTTATTATTATCCATAAAGGAGCTGACACACAAAAGATGAAGCAGCTTGCCCCAAGTCAAAGGCAGAAGCTGAACCCAAGCGGTACAATCCCTGGGCCCAGTGCTCTTCCGCCTCCCTGGTTACGGATGGCACAGTTGGTGAGGGGGTTCGCTGTGAGGCAGAACCCATGGTTTGTCCTGAGAGTTTGAAAGCTGGTTTTATGATTGCTCTCTCCTTTGTTTTGAATACTGTGAGAGCTAATCAAGGGCTTGGGTGCAGTGGGTTCCCTGAATCAGGGTGTTTCAGCAATGCAGTGCCCGTGGCCAAGGCCCTGGACCTGAGCTTCACTCTGGTGTGGAGTGATGTCGAGCATCTTCTGCAGCTCAACCATTGGCTTTCTTAGTAATGGATTCACATTTTACATAATGACTTTATTTTATGCACTGAAGTGCAAGGGCATCATATTTCATTTGTTTCTGATCAATAGAAAATTATTTATGGAAAGAAATGTATCACCCCATATAACACAGAACAAAAAATAGGGGTTTATACGTAGTAAATATTTTGAAGTCCCTGAAATTATTAACATTGTGGCATTTAAGGAGAAAATTTGGTGTAGTCTTCAGTTGGCAGTATAGGGAAAAACTTACATCTTTCAAACCAGCTGATTGCTAGCAAGTGTTCAAAGAAGTCTCATAATTTTACAATAAGAGTTACTTCTTGGGGAATTTGGAGATCCCCATAGTTTATAAAATGCATCTTTTCTCTGTAATGCTCAATTCTTTGTAATAGTTATTTATAGGCCCATAACCAACTTCTCTGAAAAATAAAAACTCATTTTGATAATTCTGTGAAGTTGAAAATGCTGCACGTGCTATCCAATGAAAGGAAAGCTCAAAGAAAGATTACTTTGCATCTTTTAAGAACGTTTCCATGAAAGCAGTTTATGAAAATTAATAAATCTGTAGGGATTTGAAAAGAGAATAATTTTAGGATTATGGTAACTGGCAACTGTCTTAGAAGAAAATAGATTATGTTATTTATATTTATGCATCGAATGCCCATTTATTACTTCACAATTTCCACCCTAGGAGATTAGGAATTATTTTTTCCACCTTCTTTTTCGGTGCCTGTTTCACAAATTCCTACTGTTTACTGAACAGGCTGGATTAGAACAAAGTGTTGTGTGCCCGTGAAGTATGAGGTGAAGCCAGTGGAGACGTTGTCTTGTGTCTCGTGGAGAGCATGTGTTTTTCCTGCATTTTTTGATGCACCTGAAACTCCCTAATCCGTCATAGAAATGTTTGTAACATCACATCCATGCACTTCTCTCAGATGTTACAGTGGGGTGTCAGGGAACTCACTGGAAGATTTGCTGGGGAAACTAAAGAGCAATACTGACTTGAAAGTTTGGCTTCATTTCCACCTCAGACTCTGTCTTCAACAGCTTCTCCTAATATGTCTGGGGGGGAAAAACCACTCCACAAAATTGAAATTTAAATATAGAAAATATTAAGCAAACTAATAGAAAAATAAAAATAAATCCACTTGACTTGATAAATCCCATGTAATGGCTGGAAACTGCCAGTTGCCAAGAAATTATTTAGCTCAGTGAAATGTTTTTTGTAGCTAATCCTTTAATGTCTGCTTTACATATTACCCTTCCTTCCCTCTGCTAATATGGAACAATATTGTAAGCTAGTAATGTTTATGCTCTATATTTCAAATTGCTATTAGAAGCCTCATAAATAACAATCCCCAATGCTTGATTGTAATACCATGAGGCATTTTTTACCATGGGGTAAAGTAACGGGAGATTTTAAAAGCTGCTGTGGGGAGAAAGCGACAGGGGCTGTAGCCACAGAAGCTGTAAAGCAAAGTCTGAAACCTTGAGAGTGCACAGCTTGGTACTCCCTGTGAGGAGAAGTGACACTAAGGCCTTCATTGAACACATAGCCAGAAATTGCATTTACGTAATGTCTTCAAAATGGAGTGAAATCAGGGGGCTCCAGCCACTTGCCCTTTTAGAGTCAAAGGCGTGCCCATCACAAAGTCCTGTTCATCAGCTCTCTGGCCCCAGTTGTAGCTGCGCCACCAAGCCAGGAAGTTTGTGAGAGCGTGTCTTGCAGCCTGATAAGGTACCAGAAGTTGTGTGGTCTGAATTTCATATGTTTTCATCTTTAATAATAATAATAATAATAATAATAATAATAATATTGAAAGGCCCTAACTGGCCAGAGCATCTGCCTGTGGACTGAAGGGTCCCAGGGTCTGGTCAAGGGCGTGTACCTTAGTTGCAGGCACGTTCCCAGTAGAAGGTGTGCAGGAGGCAGCTCATAGATGTTTCTCTCTCATAGATGTTTCTAACTATCCCTCTCCCTTCCTCTCTGTGAAAAATCAATAAAATATATTTTGAAAAATAATGAAAGGAGGCACCTTTGTGTATTTTTGAGGTTTTCCAGATCAATGAGGAGACATTTCCCCTTCCTGGGAGAGTATCTTCCAGTGTCAGCAGTGATCCTTTGATTTTCTTGTCTCCTCCTTGGGGTTGCGAGGGTCTGGCAGGTCAGGATAATGTGTGCATCGCAGGAGTCACCCTGTGTCTCCAAGATTAGCGGCTGGGTCTCTGCAGTGCTGCGGGCGGTCATGTGCCCATGTCTAGCACACAGCATAGTGAGGAGCTGAGACTGAACCCCCGCCACCCTTTAAGGAAGAAGCATGCCAAGAAAGAGGGCAGAGTGACTGGGTGTGTGTTCACGCATCTACCCTTCCTCCCAGAGATCCCTCCAGTCTCTCCTTCCAGACCTTTCCTTTGTTGGCTTAGGTAAGGGTATTGGAGGCCCACGTCCAAGGTCAGCATTAGGAAAAAAGTGTGGGGTGGACAAAGGACTCAGGGAAAATACATGTATTTTGAAGAGAGTGCTGGATTTAGATCCCAGCTGTGTACTTACTGCGGTGTGATGCCATTTCTCTCCTTGCCTTCACCTCTGTGGCCTTGCTGAACTGTCTGCAGGGAGATGTCACAACCTCTCTCACCTCCACACCTTTGCATAGTCTCTGCCTTATAGACCTCCTTCCATTTTTTTCTTTCTTGTCTCCTTCACCTAAGTAGTCATTTCTTGTTTTTAAAAATCTCAGCTATTGCTTTGCAGGACAAGCCCTCCCAGAGCCCCTGCTGAGGCCCCCACGGCAAGCAGAGTGAGGGTGCCAGTGGCCTGGCCTTTTGCAATGCCTGGTGCCAGGCACAGCGGTTTTTCATGACCAGACACTACAGAGGACAGCTTAGTGGCAGAAAATGCCACAAGGGGCAGTCCTGAAGTCCATGTCCAGGTTCAAGCACGTGATATGAACAGTTCCTAAACTCCTCACATTTTTCAGTTTCCTCATCCTGAAAATTGAAGTCATAATAGTTTTTGTTTCATTACGTGATTGTAAAGATTAAGAGAAAAATAATGTAAGCACTTCACCCATTACCAGCATGTAGTGAGCAGTCAATATATGTTTGCTGTTTTTCTTCTCGGTTTTATTTTTCAGTTAGACCCAAATTTATATGTAACATTGTCTTTCCCTGGAAAGAATGTAGAAATTTAAAAAGAAATAACTTCACAATCCCAATAATATTTCAAATGCAAATAATAATAATGATGAAAATATGATTTTGAATAAGTGAATGAAGTTTGAGTATAGTAAGAAAATATATTACATTGTTCTTGGAGGGATTTCTGTTTTTTAAAAATCCTAGGTCATTCATTTTGTCTAATTAATTTCTTATTTTAGTAAATTGTTTATAACAAGCTGTCATTACCCAGATTTAATTATAGAATTGAGAGTATGACATCTGTGATCAGACTGGGAAGGATTTAAATACTATTTATGTGAACTTAGCATGATTTTTTACTCTGTAACTCCATTTTTTCACTGTAAAATGGGCATAATTGTAGTACTTCCTGGGCGTAGTGACAGGATTTTAAAGGGTCCCATTTGTGAAACACATACTTGGTGCTAAAAAGAGCTGGTAAGTGTTCACAGCGGTTGTTGTTACTGTTGTTGTCATTTTCTGTTACCTGTGACGTGGCTCTAAAAAAGGATCTGAGCAGGGGAATCCCCACAGCAGATTTGACTTGATGGGAGGAGCCCGCTGTAAGGGTGGCATTTAGGCACAGGAAGCAGCTCAGCTTGCACAGGAGGCCAGGAGGGCATCCACTACCTTCCTGGGGAAAAAGCAAGCAGGAAGCCGCAGAGAGAGTTTGGACTTAGAAGGCAAGTGGAGAGTCCTGGCTCTGCCTTTTATTGGAAATAACCTTGTGACATTGGTTATCTTGAGTTCTTCGTCCCTAAAATAAGATAATCGCTTCTTCCTTTCGGGTTAAGGAATCCTGAGATGAGGTCAGAGAAGGGATGCCCAGGGTTCCTTCTCCGAAGGGCAGAGGAGTTTCATTGCTTCCTGATAAGTGGCATCTTGGGCTCAGGTGACCATCCACGCAATCTGCAATAGCCTGTTGAAAAGAGAAGGTCAAGTTGATTCTTCCCCCAATCCCTTCAGTTTCATGAAGTCAGAGGAAAAATTATTCCCCTGAGTGTAAAAAACAAAAAGCTTCAGAAATCCAAGAGACTTTAAAAAAATTAATAAATAAAACTTGATTAAAATGTAAAATGCAGTGCAGGTAATTTTACAAAACAACCAGCAATTAGGAAGCATTTATTAAAGTAGCTGTTGAAGAAATTAGTCATAAAAATGGAGATTTCAAGGTACTGCTCTCTCTCTTAGATCCCAGAAGAGGCTCTGGCCACTCTGAATCACTTCCTCTCTCAGATCAGAGACAAAGGAAGCCCAAAGGAGGCTTCAGAGTCCTAGGGTTAAGAAGCAAGCAGGCATGGATCACCCTACCTGCCAGGTCCCAGTGCCCTGCCCCGGAGCCCCACCTGCCTCCTGTTTCCCAGCGCTGCCACTTGCTGCTGTGCGTGGATCGTTTCTGATCATTTTTTATGTGTGGGGATAGGTGTGTGTGTGTGTGTGTGTGTGTGTGTGTGTGTGTAAGAGACCAAGATATTTGGGAGCTTGAGTGTGAGAGTTAAGCATCTGTTGCCTGCACAGATTATTACCTTATGAGTTACTACATTGACCCCCCAACCCTACCCTCACTCTGCCCTCATATCATCTCTGCTCTATACCAAGTTCTTTTTTGTATATTCTGCTTTAAGAATTCCTATGTGTTGTGTTTTTTCTCATCTCTATTAAGGCTCCTCATTGGTTTCATCAGCTCCACTAATTAGCTTCCTCGAGTCTGTTCATAGTTCACAGTCAGGGCTCTGTACATAGTAGATGCTTCATAAGTGCTTCTTGTTCCACTAATTAGAGTGGAGGCTCCCGAGGGCAAGGCCTGCTGTCTGCATCCTCATCCGTCTTCCCGCTGGTCCTCACCCTGCGGGTCCACGGGGCAGAGTTAATGGAGTTTAGGAAGACCGCAGATTTGCGATAGTCCACTCATCAGTCTAAGCTGGGGAGGCCCCGAATAAACTTCCCAGTCACCAAACCAATGCTGTTCCCCCAGGCAGCCACAGGATGGATAATCAGGTTGTCATGGCAGCAGAGACCCTTGGAGAAGGCTTTGAATAGAGCTGTGGAATAATTGTTTCAAAGCATTTTGTAATCTTGCATCGCAGAAGTAGAAAGGAGGATGTAGAACCATGTCATTTGCAGGAGCGCCAACCAGAGCAAGATGGAACACACTCGGGGCACTGGAGATTGCTATGCAAGGCATCCTGAGATTACTATGCAAGACATGTCCAAGAGTGGTCAAGGGGAGTCATCATGGCAGCAGGGACTTCTGTGGGTGGCAAAAAAGAAAGAGAAATTAGCTATAAAAATGCCAGACTCTGAAGTTTGATGGAATCTTGGCGGACATTTGTGAAAGGGCCTAGAATATTCCAAAGGCCCACTCTGCATTGCATCAGTAGGATGACTGAACGCAGACATTGTGGTTTATCCCAAAATGGAAATAATTAATTAAACATCAGCCTTCATCCAAAAAGATTTTTTCCCTAGGCTTGAATTCTTGTAAATTTAAGAAATTACTATATAATACTCAGTGATGTAATACACAGTTATATAATATTCAGTTTTATAATAAATTGTTAATGGAACAGAATGAAATGTGTGAAATGTGAGCCAAGGGTCTGCCACACTATCCCTTGATGGGTTTTGAAAAGGCTGATGAAAAAAAGAAAATCCTATTTCTGAGTATGGCAAAAATATAAGTTAAAATATAAGGCTAGTGTGTGGATAAGGTAAAACTTGGAGTTTGGGATGACCATTGGTTGAGTAAAGCTTCCAAAGAAAATTTACCTTAATCACACAGAGCTATTTTGGGAGATGTCCGTGAACTTTCAGCGCCTGCTGCCTGCCTCTGAACACGGCCTTATTGCCCAGCAGAAGCAGCAAGGCCTGTTTGCTGGTGATGTTTCATTCAGAGCCCTATCTAGAACGAGCCTCGTAAACATGTATTACACCCACCGCAAATGTTTCCTACCTGCAACCAAGGATACCCAGGAAGGGGAAATGGCAGGAAACCATATGCCATTAGTGTTTATCAAAAGGGGCTCAGAGGTTTAATAACAGCCCCCCGGAGACCTGCTTCCTGTGATGGGATTAAGGGCTGGAGCACATGGACCCGGACCGGGGCCCGCCTGGGGCTGAGTTGGGCGAGCAGAGTGGGGCTCTAGGAGGCTTTCTGGGAGCTCTGAGATGAGATCAGTCTCCAAACTCCGCAGGGGGGTTGAGAACAAAGCTAAGGCTTAGAAGCAATCAGTTCTTCATCTAAAAGTCCATCTAGCATCCAGACCACCATGTTTGTGAGGGAGGTGACTACTGAACAAGACCAAGCCCAAATGAGCAACCAGTCCCAACAGTGGGTGCAGCAGCACCGAACGGGGAGCAGGCAGGAGCGGGTGAGGGGTGTGCAGGATCCTGTGAGGGGTGCGCAGGAGGGGGGAGGGGTACGCAGGAGCAAATGGAGAGTGGGGAGTGACCCCACAGCTGCCAAGAGTCCATCTCCCCAGGAGGGTGCTGTATAAAGATACAGGGGTGAGTAGGCAGATTCCAGAAAATTCCTCGACTCCTCCTCTAAATATCCTACAGTGAACTTTGGAAGAGTAGAAAAATAGCATCTAATCGATGGGAGGGGTGTGCTGTGCACAGAATTTAGAGTGATTGGTAGAGAAGATTCCGCACCTGATCCTGAGACAAGAACGCACTTTCTCCATAAATGAACAGGACCTCAGGAATTGGGGGCACAGGAGCCATCGCTTTGACTGAGTGATCTGTTCCGCGAAGGGGAAACACAACAAGGAACATAAAACAGGTGGAATAGGACTCAGGGCATCCATCCTGTCCTGTCCACAAAGGATGCCACCACCACCACTGAAGGGCAGCAGATCAGAGGAACACGCTAATTCACATCCACTTCCTGCCGCTGTGTCTGAATGGCGCTCAGCAGACATATGCCACCCTCCCTCTCTCGGCTTCTCTGCTGTGCAGATGCCTGGCTTTCATAGCCGGAGGGGGAACAAGGATGTGCATGGACATGGTGTTAGATGAAGTCTCTCCCCAAATCTGAGTGAAGAGGAGGAAGCAATTGTGTTTCCCTTTTTACATCTTAAACTGAATTAATGACTTCAGATATCCTGATGTGAAAAATTTCACATCTTTCTTCTCAGACCTTATAAAGGAAGGAAAAGAGCTGCTCATCACCTACTTCATTTGATTATGCCAGCCTAGATTTCCACATTTCTCAGAGAAAGATCTGCTTTTACCCTCACCTGGTGCCACTAGGATGCAGCAGCCACGGCCTACCCTATGACGTCATCTCTGGACCGAGCAGAGCCCGGAGGCACGGTTCTATTCCCTGCAGCAGGCCTTGGCTGAGCATCCGGAGAGCCAGGTCCATACAGGGGAGAACGTGAGGTGGAGCCACCCTCCAGCCCCGCTCTGAGCAGCCGGAGCGCCCTGCACCTCCAGCTCCGCTGCCATCATTCCCCGGAAAGCTGCAGCCTCCGTGCCCACCACCGAGGGGGCCACGTCACCTCCTGTTGCCAGAGAAAGGACAGCCAGTCCTGGGCAGCATGACAAGGGGCACGTTTCTCTGCCTTGAATTACACTCAGCTGTGCAGAGAACGGAGCGCTGGCTGGCTGCAGGGGGCAGCGCCCACTATTCCTGCCCCAGGTGTGGTGTGGCATGGCTACCCTGGCAGTCCAGGTCTGTAGAGCTGAGTTTGGTGTTCTACACCGTCACCAGGTGTGCTGTGACTGGGGATCACAGTGCATCTTAGCTCATTACACGAATTCCCCCTCCTTCCCCTGGGTAGTGGCAGGACACGGGCCTTCTCCTGGTGACGCTGAAAGTCCTGGGTGTGCAGCTTCACGTGATCTTTCTTTGCTGATACAAGCACTATACATACATGTGGGAATGTGTATGTATGTGTGATGCGTATGTGTACATGTAAATACAGGCATTCCTGCTTTCCGAAAGTTTGCTTTTCGCCACTGCACTTCAGCCAGCCCCGCGTTGGCACCTGTTTTTGCTAATGGAAAAATCCACAGAGGATTCTTGCATTTACAGAAAAGGGTGAAAAGTGAGAGTAGCCTGCAGCCTTTGTTTCCCACCAGCTGTGGTAAGGCAGCATGCACCCACACGGGGAGGGGCCCCGCCGAGCTCCTTCCTGGGACCCACACCCTGTGTCTCCGCACCAAGCACCAGATCTCTGAGGGTCTCTGAGCCTCTGGGCTTTATCTCAGTTTATTCTGTGCATCTGTCAGCAAGATGTGTCCTCTGGCATCAGAAAGGGCTCCTAAGGGTGTCGCACTTAGAGCAATCCTGGACAGAAGCAAGCATTTTGACAGGGATGAACAAAATAGAGCATTGTATGTGCATTGAGTTTCATTTCAGGGAATGCTATTAAATGCTTCCAAGCAAAGTAATGTTCATTGCTTCTTCACTGTGAGCCATTTTGTCTGAGGAAACTTGCATAGGACTCTACCTTCGGAGAGCAGGGGGAACCTGTATGTGAGTATTGATTGGGTCTCTAACCTGATGCTGCAGAAAGCTAATCTTAGAGGGCTGTATCAGCCAGGTTCAGACAAACAAACTAGCCACTTTAACCAACAAACCCCCAAGTGAATAATAGCTCAAACCCCCTGTAAGTTACGGCTAACTCCTGGAAAGTTCAAAAGAGGTGTATTTGGTTCCCAGGTGGCTCTCCTCCGGTTCACAATTCAGTGACCTAAACTCCTCCCACCTGGTGGCTCCATCTCTAAGGCCACCCTCAGCCTCCGGAGATGGAGATGGCTGTGCTGAAATGGCTGCATCAAGCTGGTGGGAAGCGAAAAGCCTGCAGCACCGCATGCTGGAGATACTCAGGGGCCAGGACAAACATCACTTTTGCTCACACTCCATTGGCTAGAATCATGAGGTCATATGGCCACACCTAACTGCAAAGGAGGCTGGGAGAGACAGTGAAGCCGAATGCCTGCAAGAGGGAATAGGTTCCCTGACAACTAGCCAGACCCTGCCCCAGAGAAAGTGCAGAAATATAGGGTGTGACCGGCATTTTCATAGAGCTGATCACCCTGTTGGGAAAATAGGCCCTACCTACAGGAGCAGTTCTGCACTAGTGCACTTCAGATAAAGGGCCAAACTGGGGAGAGCTGTACCAGCTGCGTGAGGAATGCACTGTCGCTGGGGATGACAGACTTCCTTACAAGTGGGGTGTCAGTGCAGTCCCGAAAGGGGGCAGGTTTTAGACCAGTACGAGGAGCAGGGAGAGTGAGGCATGGGGAGAAAGACAAAAGCAAATGCACAGAAGTGAGAGGGGATCATTCCGGAAACAAGGAAACCTGTCTGGCAAGAAAGGAGGCAAAAGCTTTCATCATCAAAGAAAGCATTTGAGCTAAAAGATGGCGCTGACCTCTGGTTTTGGAGATGTGTCTCTTTCTAAGATCAAGTGCAATCTCAGTCACTGAGATAATGTAAAAGAGGCTGTGAGGTCAATTTCAGACCTATACTGAATAATCTTGCTACCTCCACGTCTAAAGCATTTAAAAAATCATATCTAAATCCAGGATTTGCCCAGACTCACAGGTCAAAGACTTCAAGTTTGGAGTATTGCAGGTGAGAGGTTTGATCCCAGTAGACACTAAAAGTAAACATGAACTATAGACAGGTGTGTGATACAGAATTTGTCCTTTAAGCAGGTGGGCTTTTTAAAAAAGAAGTCATGGTATTCTCCTGTCAGTTATACTTCCTAAAAGAACTTAACATTTTTTATTCAAGTATATTTGGCATACAATATTATACAGTTTCAGGTGTATAATGTAATGATTCAACATTTATATTCCTTATGAAGTGGTCTCCACAGTAAGTCTAGTAACCATCTGTCACCATACAAAGTTATTACAATATTATTGATGGTATTCACTGTGCTGTAGACTACATACCTGTGGCTTACTTATTTTATAACTAGAAATTTGTACCTCATATTTCTCTTCACCTTTTTCACTTACCCCCCACCCTCCCCTCTGGCAAGCATTAGTTTGTTCTATGAGTCTATTTCTGCTTTGTTTTGTTGGGGTTATTTATTCTACATTTAAGTGAAATTATACAGCATTTTTCTTTGTCTGAGTTACTTCACTTACCATAATACCCTCCAGGTTCATCCATGTTGTCACAAATGGCAAGATATCATTTTTTAGGATTAATATTTCATTGTATACGTGTCACATCTTTATCAATTTTTAAATGGACACCTTAGGTTACTTTCATACCTTGCTTTTGTAAATAATGCTGCAGTAAACATAGGGGTGTGTCCTAGGGAGATGATTTTTAATTGTTTGAGGAACCTCCACACTGTTTTCCACAGTGGATGCACCAATTTGCACTTCCACTAATAGTGCACAAGGATTCCCTTTCCTCTAGATCCTCTCCAGCACTTGCTGTTTGTTGACTTTTGGATGATGGCCATTCTGACAGGTGTGAGTGGTACCTCACTGTGGTTTTGAATTGCATCTCTCTGATGATTAGTGATGTTGAGCATCTTTTCATGACTGTTGGCCATCCGTATGTCTTCTTTGGAGAAATGTCTGTTCAGGTCCTTTGCCCAAATTTTAATCAGGTTATTTGTTGTTGTTGTTTTATGCTTAGTTATGTGAGTTCCTGATATATTTTGGATATCCCTTATCAGATACATCATTTGCAAATACCTTCTCCCATTCAGTGAACTGTCTTTTTGTTTTCTTGATGGTTTTCCTTTGCTGTGCACAAGATTGTCATTTTAATATAGTTCCATTTGTTTATTTTTGCTTTTGTTTCCCTTGCCCAAGTAGACAGATCCAAAAAGATACTGCTTTGATTGTATTTCCCATATTTATATTCTATCTACTTTTCCCTGAGATCCAAATTAATCCAATGACATCACGGTGCCAGTTTGAAAGCCATGCACTTGCTCTCTGCCCTTGGACTCTCTCTGGCTCTCTTCCTCTGTCCAGGAGAATAGAGTTTATTATAATATTACATATACATATACATGTGGAAGTGTAGCCTTTCATTAAAATTCTTTTCATAAGAAGTGTAACATTTATGGGCTTATTAGTTTTGTGGCTACTTAAGGGACATTGTGTGAAAGAACAATGTTTACCTACCATTTTCTTGCCCACTGCTTTAACAGAGAGGTAGATTTATTTTCTAAGACCATTTTTATTTGCCTTACATATCAGGAAACCATAACAACAAATGATTCATTTGTACCTTGAGCCTTTAAGAAATTAACTACCGCCCACTCTGAGTTATAGCAATTAATGGATACGAGGCTGTATGAATTTCAGCATACTGTTTTATTTATTATCCTTTCTGTCCATGGCTATACCTCTGCCTCCCTATGCAGCAGGTCAGGTGGCCACCTCCATCCCTCCATTACAGGTGAGGAATCTGAGATGGAGATGAGCAGTTGCAGTCTCAAGATCTGGGCAAACCTATGCCTCAGACAGGGCTGGAACTCAAGGCGCCTGGCCCCTTGCCCTAGGATCTGTTATCTTTTCAACGTGACCGTACCTATATCTGTGGAGGAAACTGGCCATTTGGATAATAACTGCTGAAATGTAGCTTCATTTAGGAGGATGGCTTTATACACACACATATTCATGCAGAAAGCAAAGGATGACATCATATCTGATAAGAAAGAGTGAAGTGTAACCATGAACTGAATGAGAAGTCAAATAACTAATCTATAAGGACACTTCCCTCAAATCACATGATGTACCACTCAGATTCATTATTTTTGGTTGAATGTCATTTCCCATAACTTCTTGGACTGTTTGCATATTGATGATAAATGTATTCTTTTAGGTTTCGGAACATTATAATTCTTTGGGCACTTTCCCAATCTTTGAAACTTACATGTTGGTGGGGGAAATATAAAGCCATCTTTTTTCTTCATGGAGTACAATAAGCATCTGGGGGTACTTACTGAATATTACACATTGTGACAAGTCCTGGGGATTAGATAATCTGTGCCCCCAGAAAACTCAGATTGTACAGGGAGCTTGAGGTAAGGACTATAAAAATTGGGCAGAAACAACATCCTGGTCCTAGTTACCTACCGATGTCTTAGCTTTATTGGAGAAATTAGATTTTTCAACATAGTAGGCAACCAGTTTAGGACTTGTGCCCTTTTTTAAATGTTTTTTTTTCTTGTCTTTTTTTTTTAAAATATATTTTATTGATTTTTTACAGAGAGGAAGAGAGAGGGATAGAGAGTTAGAAACATTGATGAGAGAGAATCATCGATCAGCTGCCTCTTGCACACCCCCTTCTGGGGATGTGCCCGCAACCAAGGTACATGCTCTTGACCAGAATTGAACCTGGAACCTTTCAGTCTGCAGGCCGACGCTCTATCCACTGAGCCAAACCATTTTTGGCAGGACTTGTGCCCTTTTGGTGAAATAAACTCCACCAACATGGGCTGAAAGAAGCAAGAGTGAGCAAGCTGCCCTGAGAACAGCTCCCTCGCAGAGAAAATGCCTTCGCTCCTGCAGAGGGAGCAGTACCTCCTCCCACAGAGGCCCTCACCCAGCTCAGCCCCAGGGGGTCAGCTGGGGAACAGAGCGAATGTGTCTCCTTGTAGTGGGGTTTGCTGTCCATGCTGACAACGGGATGGCTCTCCTGGGACAGAGTGACTCGTGTGACAGCCCCTGCACTCCAAAGAAACCCTATCATTAATTAGTGACAGGGAATCTCAGTCATTTCCTGATCAGCATCAGTGTGCAGCGAGGCCTTCCGGGGAGGACCAGGAAGAGGAAAGCTTTTCAGGGTTGGGGGGGGGGCGGCAGGGGGGGGGGCCTGGGAGACAAGCTTAGCCCCATTATTTACTCACTCGATTAGAAGTTTTTACTGTCCGAAGTCACAAAAGTTGTAACCAAGAGAAGCCAGGCTGCACGTACCATTTTAAAAATGTCAGCAGCTAGCAGAAACATTAGACATAAATCACAGGTTATATTGTATTTGCAATTAAGCAGATCAAATTTAATGTCCACAGAAAAGCCTCAGTAATTAGTAAAAAGATTAATATAGTGAAATGTCCCTGGTTTAGCAGGCCTCCCAAGCAGAGCCGAAATAAAGAATGGAGCATATTATCAAGTAGCGTGTGAATATTAATGCCCCAAAATCTGAGTCCCCAGGTCCCCGATGCAATTATTTTCCATTCACATTAATTGTTCCTAACAGATGACATTAATGACTTTGAGTTAAAATGTGTCCACGGGAAGATTTCACAAGATCAATGCTATTTAGAAATAAGGTCACTTTTATAACCATTTGCTCAGATTTTAACCACTGCTCAACATAATGAGGTTAACGTGGTGATTGTGTTTTCATGTGAATACCAAAAGTTAATTTTCACACCAGTGAGTGTATTGGGGTGTTGCAGTTCTCTTACTACTTATTTTCCAGCCACTACTTGTTGTTTTGTTTTCCCCCTGCAGCTTATTTTCCATCACAGACTGACAGACTGTGAAAGTGTGATTGTTCTTGATAAGCTGTAATTTGCGCACCCATGTATATAGAACACCAGTGAACTAGAATAAACTCTTTGGAGTCAGGATATGTATTATCCAATTGAGATGTGTCAACTCTTTTGAGATTTACCTGTCCAAGGCAGGGTTTTGGAACGGAGAATTAAATCATCACGATCCCATGTTTCTGCTTGCTTTCACCTAGAAACTTCACTCACGCATCTTACATCTTTCATCCGGAGATCTGCTAGCAGAGGTGGAAAGGAGCCGGAGTCTGACACAGACACGGAGCGATGCCGAGACGCACGTGAGTTTCCCGGCGCCTTCAGAACGCTTGTTTAGGAGGCTGTTTCTCCTCCATCAAGTTCAATGTCGTGAGGGAACCACTGTGTGCCTCGCTGAAGCTTTGTCAGGCAGACAAAATGCTTTCCTGTGATCTCTGAAACTCAGTCTCACGGCCCCCCGCCGAGAGAAGGAGCCGAAAGTGTCACTCCAGGCAAAAATATCATAAATCTTGGCTTTGTCCCCAGGATACCTTTTGGGGTATTGATTACATCTCAGAGTCTCTGAGAAATGGTCAAGGAGCTTTTTATTAAAGCCCGTGTTCCATATTAGTCATCCTCCTTTCATGATATATTATGTATGAACTTTTAAAAATTCATGGGCTGTACAATTTTTTCTTCAGCAAGGATGAGCTTTGTGCTTATTTGGCAAAACTTTAACCAGCATGGCTTTTAAGTATCATTGACCTAAAAAAAAAAAAAAAGTAGCTTGAAAGAAAAAACCCACAGCCAAATAAATATATATGGAAAAATCTTTTGCTTAAAACAATGACAGATGAACATTGTGAATAACTGGCTTTTTTATTTTACTGTATAATATTTATAAGGATGGATAGGATATCCTTTATCAAAAGTAAATGTTCTCAAGTTAGATTGAAGTGAAATTTTAGTGGAATTCTATCACTTTAAATATTTATGAATATCTTAATGGCATCCTATCTGTAATATGGCCTTAAGGTCAGGAATATTTTAAGTGTGCAGTTTCTATCCAAGGAACTCTTGCCTTCATTCTCTCTATCTTTTTCTTACCTAAAATTGTGGATTTTGTATCGCATTTTTCCCAGTAAGGAAGGATGTTAAAACACATGAGTGATTCAAGATAGTAGTCTAAAATATACTTTGAATAGTGCAAATGGGGTGTATTTTGCCAAGTAAATCAAAGTAAGATAATGTTGCAGTGGAAGCCAGTATACATTTTTTTAAAGAAGAATTTTAATAATTATCATCTTCTATTACAAATTATAACTCTTCTCAGTAAGATATCTGGTATATATGTCCAGGAGGTCTGCTGTTGTTAGGGCCTTACTATAGCATAGTGGCTATGACCTGGGTCTGATATCAGCATCATGTTGGCAGGGTGCCCTTAGATATTGACACCTCACCGCCTCAGTTTCCCCATCCAAAAATGAGCCTAATGATGGCTGGTGTTTGTTTGTTTTCCTGAGGATTGTGGTGAGGATTACATGAGATAATATATGAAATGTACTTAACATATTACCTGTTAACAATAGTGTCAATAATAAGCTCTCTGCTGCTTTAGCCCTCTCCTGTGCTTCAAAAGAATATGGCACCATGCCACAGCTACACAATAACATGGCAGAGATGGAGACTGATAACTGAGGATGGTATTTACTAGCGTGTCCTCTGGCAGCTCACATCAGTGATCCCTGGAAACAAAACATACCTTCTGTTGGCTGTTGCTCATCACGGCTCCTGCATGCAAGGTGTCAGACAATGATGGCCTGTCAAGAAGTATCATCCAGGGCCCCTGAAGGAGGCTCTAAATTAATGATTTAAAGAGCCAAGATAGTATTTCAAAAACAGTTTTTAATAATAGTAGCAACACCTAAAAGTTACTAAGCATTGGTATACACTAGAAGTTGTTCAAAATTAACAGTAATCTTATGTAGGGTGTGTTTTCATTCTCTCCTCTTATGGAGAAAGAGACTGAAGCATGGATGAGTTAAGTCATTTTCCTAACCTCAAAATTAGCAAGTGGAATAGCCAAGATTTAAACAAAACAAATTGCCTCCGACTTCAAGCGCTCAATCACAGAACAGTGACTCAATAGAGTAGATAGTCCTATATGATAATCATGTACTGTGAAGAGAGGAATTGCAGGAAGAAGAGCTCGCTTCACAGCTGTGATGTCAGAGAGTCTGAGTCCTTTTTAAATTCAAACATGGATTGTCTAAGGTGGGAGAATGGTGGGAGAGTTCCCAGTAGGGAGGGCTAGCTGCTTCCTCTTTTTTTGCAGGGAATTACTCTATAGTCTCTCTCTCTCTCTCTCTCTCTCTCTCTCTCTCTCTCTCTCTCTCTCTCTCACTCACACACACACACACACACACACACTCCCCATTTCACTGCCCATAGCCATACCTTTGGTCCTGCTCAGCTTGGCCCAGGTTGGACTGTGAGATCACACAACACGCTACCATGAAGTCCACAGACTAAGTAAACCGTTCTCACAGCTGCTCCTACGGGCTTTCAACACAAGGCTCAGAGCCTGGGCCAGCAGCATCGAGGTACTCAGCTCAGGTCCCACCTCAGAATGAATGAGAATCTGTATTAAACAGACCCTGGATGATTCACATCCACATTAAAGTGTAAAAGCCTGGCTTGGAGGATACGTCTCTGCTTAACCACCCAACCCCACATGCTTCCATGACATTGATGGGCCTTTCCCACCTCCTAGATAATCTCCTGTCACATCTTGACATCTGAAGTTCAAGGTCAAGGGAGAAGCAGCCATTCTCCCTCCTTCAGCTCACCTTCCTCTAACTTCCTGTCATCTGAATAATCCAGCAGCTAAGCCATGGTGCACACATGGGCAACAACTGGGCAGGAATGCGCCCTTGTTAAAAGAGGCTAGGAATGGAGTGAGGCTGCAATAACAATAATGCTGATAAGTGTATTGGGAAGGGGTAGGTGGGAAATATAAGTTTCAACACCTTGGGAAAAGGTGGAATATAAACTGTAACGAAGCCGTGCAGAGTATGACAAGGGCCATTGGAGAGGCTTAGGTCAGGTGGCCTTGCAACATGCATCTGTCAGAGCAAAGCTAGTCCAGAGCAAGCCTCACATGCTTACTCAGGCAACCAAATATGAGAGAACAGAATAAGAACACAGGAAGCACGCCGCAGAAGCGATGCTCTATGGTAGGGGTGTCGAACTCAATCAGAGAAGGGGCCAAAATCTAAAATCCAGCCTAAATCGCGGGCCGAATGGTTTACTGAACAGTCATAAACTGTCATTGTGATGGAAACGCAGCGGAGTGCAGTGATGACAGCGTGGTGTGGGCCACATTGCAAGGCCTGGCGGGACGGATTTGGCCCGCGGGCCTTGTGTTTGACACATGTGCTCTATGGTATTTCCAAGGGGCCCTTCAGGGTGTCCACGTGGCCGCAGTCCCGAAGCCAGACACCGGGTGCGTCTGTGCAGTAAGACCATGGTTGGACGCATTGGTTGAGATATAAATATGAACTCACCTTAAGTCACATCCAGCAATAAACAAGGTCATATCAATAGATCTTATTAAAAGCCAGAGTTTAAGACAAGTTTTTCCTTTAATTGATATTTACAGTCCAATTCCTGGGGGGTGAAGTAGAGTCGTACAATATTTTTTTGGTCATTTTAAGATCACTTAAAGAGATTGTTATGCCGCAAAAATGAAGTATTGATAGCAAGGGAGTTGCCTAACAGTGGAAATCTAGCATGATTAAGCGTTATGGATATTGATTAGGCAGCAAATTAGACGGGTCCTCTGTACGTAGGTAGGGGTTTCAGATTCACCACAAGTATGCCCAGTACAGCATTCTCTTCACTCCCCGAGCCGGTGTTTAGTCACCGTCAGTTAGAATTGCATTTGGAGGAAACTGATAAGTACTCGGGTACTAAAGGCACCTACAAAGTGTCAATAAATTGCATACTTAAGTGGCTTTGCCATTCTGCAGCTGACACAAAGACAGATGGTCCCCCCTCTAAGTGTTCCAGAGACAAAGCTTTACGTAGATAGGAGAGCAGAATGAGATGGTAATGGAGAGAGTCCATTCCCATTGCCGGGTGCTCAATTAATTTAGCCTGTCCAGTTTGTGTTGCTTCATCTGTTACATGAGGGGCCCATAGAGCTGTGAAGAAGAGCTGGGATGTTTACAACTTGGGTCACTCATGCCCTATGCACACCCACTAGAACCTGAATCACCTGGGTCTTCGGCATGGGTACCAGATCTATTTGGTGAGACAGCCTTTGCTGTTTGGACAGCCAACTGATATGAAAATCCCGTTATCTTTCAGAACCTCATTAGTCCTGAGGCTGGTGTTGCACTGTGCATGGCCTCCTAGAAGGTGGCACAGAGATGTCCTGGCATCGGATTCCTGACTTAGCATGAGGCATCAGAGCCGGAAGGGGGCACAGGGTAATCTGGCAGAAGTGCCCCACTCTACAAGGTCCATGGAGGCTGTGGGAGTCAGCTTTTTTACCTGCTCAAGCTCTCCTATCTGGGGCAGTGTGCATCAGGTGCTAGGCTCCTAGGCCAGGGCTCATGTTCTTAAACTCCAGCCAAAGACATGACTCTGGTTTCTTCCTTTTGTAGCATTAGAGTCATGTTTTGATTCTGGTCTGCTTCCTTAACCAGCCTGACTAGATAAAATGGGAAACTTCCATTGTGACCCTTTACCTAATGAGGACAGTAGCTCTCAATAATCAGACACTACCTAATATGCCATATATTGCGCCATATGCCTCCCAGCTAGCACCCCGGCTGGGCTGGTCCCTGCAGTAAAACCTAGAAGGCAGGCAGTACTGTCATGATTTGCTTTTTAAAAAGAAAACTGTAGCTCTGAGAGATTGATTTGCTGTTCACTTCTGCCTCACTAGGAGCTTGAGTTGTATTTCCTGTCCCCTGAGCCAAGCCCCAGCTCGGAGCTTTCCTCCTTTTTCAGGAATGCCAGCTGAGCGCCAAGCCAGGAGCCCCTGCCTTGAAAGGCCCCAGCTCGGGGGTTGCCCTCCCTGGTCACCTCTGTCCCCGCAGTCGCTGCAGCAGCAGCGAGCTGTCCCTTTCCAGCACCTGCAGCGAGTACTCCAGCGGCTCCTCCTGCACGTGGCACGATGGGAAGAACCTCAGGAAAAAGGTAAGGCTCCTTTCCAGGCACGCCTTCCAGTGAACCAGAAAATTACCTTCTAGAAGGAAGGCGGGAGGTAGGGCTAAGAAGGAAATGACCATTTTTCTGAGTACCTGTTAATTCACTCTTCACAAAAACTCTGTAGGGGGATAATGGCGTCCCCGTTATGAGGCAGCAGAACCAGGCCCACACAAGGATAAGTTACTTGCCAGAATGCACACAACTAATTGGAGGGCAGCATGACAGAGAAAGAAAATACCGTGATAGATGACCAGCACCAGGGCTCAGAGAAGGTCGCCATGTCCCTGTTTTGATGCTGGGAGTCCCTTTAGTGGGCTTGCAAATAACTCTCCTGTTGTAATGAGTCCCACCTGCAAAGTGGGCTCACGCAGCTGGAGATTCCTTCATGCTTTTTACAGATATCTTTGCACAGTGGTGAGAGCCAAGTGTTGGAAATAGCTGTTTTTGCAGTTTCCTAATCCTGAAGAAAAGCCAAGAGTAAATGAGAATAGAAACCCCAAATCAGACTGTTTGGAGGTCATTTTTTTATGATTCTTATAAATTAAGTTTACAATTTCAGAAGCATGGAAACCACAAAATTCCATTAGCTTCCAGAAAATATTGGTGAGGGGTAACTTCGTCATACCCTGAACAATAACTTGGGGAAGGATTTTAAACCAGAATGTAGGGCTTATTCCCTTGGACTCAGACTTCTAACTCAAAGTGAGAAAACTGTTATCAAAACTGTTCCCTTGAAGGAGATGTTTGAGTTGTGAATAATGACTGCTCATGCCTGGCTCTCAGCCAGCTGGGAAGATGGTCAGGGATGTCCCCTCTCTTTGTCACTGGCTCCCAGCACTCCTGGCTCTGCTGTTTTGCCCTCACACTCGGCCTTTTTCTCCCTCTCAGGGTCTTTTTTTCTTATTTTCTTTCTGCCTTTGGCTGAAATTCTTCCAATTAGAACACTCTTTCATCTTCTAGGGAAACCTCTTTCCAGAAAACGGAGCAATAAAGTTCTTAGGACACTTCATGCACACTCAGGTGGCCATGACTTAGAGATTCCAGGTCCCATCTCAGAATGGCCATGGTGCACCAGCACACCTGTCACACTCACAGAGAAAAGTCCCTGTTCTCAGGGACCCAGCCAGCTAGACACAGTCTTGCAATGACAGCTCAAATTCATATTACTTACAGAACTTCTAAGTTCTTACTGTGTGCCAGGTACTCATTTAGTATTAACATATATAAACTTGACTCAGGCAGTATGGCATCATATAATATGAATTTAAATGTGAATACAATATTAACTAACATATGAATAAATATATAGCCAATGGCTCTTATATACCTTTTTAGTACTGTTTTGTTTAGAAACAAAAAGAAAGCCTGCATGAAATACTCAGCCTGCCTTCCATGGAGCAATTTGGCCTCACTAATGAGTAACTACCATGTACCACACAGTTTTGTCAGAACTTCCTAATGATTTAATGTTCAGGACAGCTTATTAAAGAGCACTTTCCACTCCCCCGTTTTATAGATGAGGAAACTGAGATGCTGGGAAATTAAGGAAATAGACCAAGATCTCATAGCTAGTAAGTAGCAGAGCTGGCTGTTGATTCCAGAACCTTCAATCTTAACCTCTCAGCTATACCAGCCTTGTTAAATCAGCCTAAAACTTGGAGGAGTTGTTCCAACTGTTGGGATGGATTTGTTCCCAATAAGACCAATAATGTCCTTTTAAAAATGTGCACAACTGTAGTCCAGTCAAGAAAAAGGACTGTGAATTAAACCCAAGCCCCTGCTTCAGCAGCATTTTCAGCCAACTGCTCCCAGAGCAACTGCAAAGAACGAAGCTGCCAGTGGGAAGTGCCAGCTTCACCCATGGTCCCTCCCGTGGGAATTCATACTTTTTTCTTTTTTCAAGTTTCCAAATTGTTCCAAACTTTTCTCACATTATTGAGTACCATAACCTCCTGTGCACAGCTGATGGAGGAATGCGGCCAATCTCACTGGACAGAGATCCTGGGCCCTGGGAGGTTTGCAGCCACTGGCTGTGGAGGAATTAAACCACAGCATGGAAGGCTCTGGAGAGGCGGAGGGAGGTGCGATGGCCAGAGGCTGAGCAAATCTTTTATGGGTTGAACAAAGCAGTTTTTTCAAGCTCTTGCAGGGTGCTTTGAGCCTGTCTTCTCTCCTTTACTGTGAATGTGACTGTGGAGACCGTGGACATTCTCAGAAAGCCAAGCTGTGGCAGTCCGCTCACTGGGTGGTCTATAATACCCAAACTCACTGACAGGATTTCTTCTGATTCCCGAAGGAGCTTTTAATGGTGCAGGGGAAGAGGAGGGTAGAGGTGAAGCATCACCAAAGAGCATCTATCAGCAGCACTTATTACCCTGAAGAATTTTTTAAAGAAAACATGCTATAGCGCATTATGCTAAGCCAAATAAGCCAGTCAGGGAAAGATAAGTATCACACGATCTCAATCATACATGGAATCTAATGAACAACATAAACTGATGAAAAAAATAGACCCAGAGACAAAATAAACATCAAACAGACTGTCAAACCTCAGAAGGAAAGCAGAGGAGGGGAGGGTGTGGGAGGGAGATCAAACAATGAACTCATATGCATATATAGATACAGACAATAGGGTAGTGAATGCCTGAGGAGTGGGAAGAGGAGTGGTAGAAATCAGTAGTGGGGAAAAGGGGGACATATGTAATACTTTCAACAATAAGGATTTAAAAAAAAAAGAAAATAACAAATAAAACAGATAAACAATATATATTGTTGATAGCTAGAGTAATTTTTTATGAAAATCTCTTAGATGTAAATAAATGTTCACAGCTTATTGAAAAGCTGAGATTCCAGTGTAAGAGTCTGACGCATTTTCAACCTCTGCTTATGAGCGCATGGTTTGTGTTGAGAGTTATGGGACGGAGGTCAGTTGGTGTGGAGATGCCAATGGTAACTGCACTCTTTGTCAAGAAGAATTAATGGCGAAATTCTTCACCATTAATTTTATAGCCTTAAAAAAAGGCATTAGGTCAGTGCCCACATCCCACCAGGTCTCCAGCGTGCTGGCTTGTGATTAAACTGCAAGTGCCATTGGAGACAGGTGAGGCAGTAACCTGTGATCTCCATCATGGCATCGACTGATACAGAGGGGAGGAGAGAAGCTGAGCTTGACTCCGGCATCCAGATGAAGTTGTACAAGCCCCAGGAGCCCCATTGCCTGGGTTCAAAGTCCCACTGGCCACTTTGGAAGTCAGTCGTAGGAAGAACCCAGCAAACTAGAGTTCACACCCTTGCAACCAGCTCTTTGTTAGCTGTGTGATTTCCAACAGACCCTTTTGCTGAACCTCAGGTTCCTCCCTAGCAAACGGATGGTAATGTTTTCTTCATGGGGTTGTTCTGAAAATTAAGTCAGAGTGCCATGTATGTGGCTGGTCCACAACAGGTGCTTAGCCAGGTTAGTTTCCTCCTCTGCCCTTCCATTTCCTGTTAGCAATACTATAAACAAACATCAGTGTCTGTGTGGAATGCAGCATGTTTTTTCTATGTCATTTCTTGGTCACTTCTCCAAAACTAACTCTAGTATTGGGTAATGTCCGAGGACAAGAAATGGACTTTCAGCCGAAACCCGGTTTGGCTCAGTGGATAGAGCATCCGTCTGCGGACTGGAAAGTCTCGGGTTCGATTCCGGTCAAAAGGCATGTACATTGGTTGCGGGCATGACCCCAGTAGGGGGCGTGCAGGAGGCAGCTGGTCAATCTTTCTTTGTCATCGATGTTTCTAGCTCTCTATCCATCTCTCTGTGAAAAATCAATAAACTATATTAAAAAAATAAAATAAAATAAATTAAAAAAAGAGAAATGGACTTTTCTCAGTTAGTAGGTAAATCATCACTGTGGGTTCTAATAGCAGCTGCCCACTGCTCTCTGTGTGGGTGTGTTTTCCGGGGGTCCCCTTCCTGTCAAAGTCATGAAGTCACATGAAGTAACCATCCAGTGTTAGAATGGAAGGTTTCATAGACATAGGCTAACTTACTTTTCCATTTATCCTCTACCTCTCATGTACCTGAGGCCATATTGTCTTTGGTTATTCCCTACATGTACCTTAAACTTACTTCCCAGTTTGGGTCCTTGCTATTACATTTCTTCTGGAAATGATTCTCCCCATTTTTAAACTAAAGCAAACCTTGCCATCTTTCAATGGCTAGGTAGGTTTTTAAAAAAGTAACATCTTTCCTTATGTGATTTTTGAGGTTTTTCCAAACAGACATATGGTCCCTCTTCCCTGAATTTCTAGAGCACCCATTCGTGCTCAGGTCCTCTTCTCTGCTGGTGCATGCTTCTTGAGGGCAGGTCCTTATTCTCTTCTTCTTTAAATTACATACTGCTTAGCTCAGAACCTGGCGAAGAAGAAATCTGCTTCCCAGTTAATTAAGTTGCATTAATTAATTAATTAATGTATGCATTTATTGTGAACATTTATCAACCACTAGAACACAGGAAGTTCAGTGATGGCCTTCTGTTATAAAAGTGTGATCCCCACGACTCCATCCTCTCTGACCTCTGCTTTTCTTTCCTAGCCATCTTCACAAAACTGGGATAAAAGGCTAAGTATTGGCTCCTCCCTCCCGAGCGGCTTTGCTAGTCCTACCGATGAACTACCTCCAACGACCCGTATCAAGGAAAGCCACATTCTGGAAGGACTGAGGAAGCTGCAAAAGCGGAGAGTGTTACTTGAACCCCCCTCAGTGATAACCAAATGGGGCTACAAAGATTGCATGAACTCCAACGAAGGAATATATTCTCCAGGAATTAAGAGCAGCCCCAAGGAGCATGCCCCCTGCAAAACAGCGGACCTGGGGGGCGGCTGCAGGGAGCCCCTCCAGGCATTTGTTTATGACACAGATTCCCACGACGACCCCAACGAGGACCCTTCCGCCTTCGCATGGACCCACGCCCTTCCCAGCCAGGCCTGCAGACTGCACGGCTGCAAGCTGACCCACAGCGTCTCCGACAGTCTGTTTAGCTGGGAGCTGCAGGGAAGTCACCTTTCCGAAGGCCCCTCTGTCTACCCCGGAGAGAGACCCGAAAAGCTGAGCAGCTGTGCCAGCGGCTGCTCCCCGGAGAGGAAGCAGGCGCCCAAGGGACAGAGAGAGGGGGGTCCCAGCAGCCGGGGCCATGTGGCCGTCAGCCTCCAGCTCTCAGACACCGACGACAACGACACCCTGGACGAGCTGCACATCGGGAGCAGCGACGAGAAGAGCCCCTCGGACCTGTCACTGGCCACCGACACCGACAAGTCCACGGAGAACCTGGATGCCCCGGTGGGGCTTGGGAGGAGACCTCCGCTGGAGCCCCCCGGGGAGGGGGACCAGGCGCCCGGCCGCCCGGAGAGGCCGCGGACCTTGGGCTTCCTGCGGCAGCAGCGCGTGGTGCGGAGGACGTCCTCGGAGGAGTGCATGACGGTCATCTACGACGCGGAGGACGGCGAGCCCATCGAGTTCAGTTCCCAGCAGACCGGGGTGGTCACTGTCACCAGGAACGAGGTCTCCATCGCCCAGGCCCAGCGCCCGGGACCCGCTGGCCTCCAGCCCGGAGCTGCCCGCGGCCCCGCCTTCACCTCTGCAGAGGGGCCCGCGGGGGTGGCAGCCTGCAGCATCCCGGGGGGCCCAAGGGGCGGCGTGGGGACCCTCCTGGTCCCCGAGGCACCTGCCGCCGGGCCCCTCAGCCCCAGGACGATGGCACCGCCAAACATTCAGAGACAGAAGCTGGTCGGACCCACGCGGAGCACCGGCCAGAGGACCTGCAGGTCCCCGGGAGCCGTGGGCCTCCACCTGAAGCCTAGTCTGAGCAAAATCCCCTCCAGGGGCAAGCCCTCCCCGCAGAAGCCCAAACCCACGGAGCCTGAGGCCTGCAGGAGGGGGCCCTCCTCGGGCCCCATGACCCCCGAGAAGGCGCCGGCCCCGGCTCCAGGGAGGCTGCCCCGCGGCAGGAGGGCCGAGGGTCCCGCGCCCCCTGCTGACCTGCAGCCCGACGCCCACTCGGCAAAGCGCGGCTCCCAAGCGCCCCGCCGGAGGGAGGGGGCCCAGGGCCCTACGAGCCAGCCGTCAGCGCCCCTCGGGGGGCCCGGGGGCCACGGAGAGCCCCTCCCGAGGGACAAGCCCTGCCCGGGGCCTACATCCCCTCCCCCGCCGCCCCCTCCGGGTAGGTCGGTGTCCCTGCTCCTCAGGCCCCGGTATGACTGTGGGCCGCCGGCCCCCGCCGCCCGGCCTGAAGCCAGGGCCTCCATCGAAGCTGCACGGGCTGCCCTCAGGGCTCCCCTCCTGAAAGGATCCTCCGCGCCTGCCATCTCCTCCAGCCACACAGAAGCGCTGGGGAGGAAACCTTCCGTGGCCTTCCAGAAGCCCCTCCTCGCTCACCCCCTGGTTCCCCGAGACACGGGGGTGCAAACCAGATGCCCCACGTACACCCCCTGCAGCTCATTGGCCGTGATGGCCCCGGGGCCCCCTAAGGGCTCTCCAAAGAGAGGGATCCCCAACACACCACCTCATCCAACCCTTGGGGCCCCGCACACGGACACGGGGTTACGGGTCCCCAAGAGCTGGCCTGCAGCCCATGAGCCACTGGAAGCAGCGGCCTCGGACAGTCCGTCTCCGGGGAGAAAAGGACCAGCCGATGACAGCGCCTCTGCGTCGCCCACGCCTTCCTTCCCGGGGGCGAACGAGCCGCCTCCATCTCAGAGCATCAGCCCTTCCGCCCCCTGCAGAAGCCATAGCGCCCCCCACGGGGGTGCGCACCCCCCTGAGAAGGGAGTGAAGCCGCGCCTAGCGGCCGGGCTCCGGGCCCTCCTGAGGTCCCCGCAGCCGCCCAGGAGGAGCTCCACGGTGCCCGGGAAGCAGGAGAAAGACAGCCTCAACGAGGCCTCCCGGAGCTCCGCGGCCGCCAGCAAGCCGCGGCCGGCGCGCTCGGGGAGCCCCGTGGGCCCTGAGGCCGCCGCGGGCGCGGGACACAGCCCCCCGCTGGGTTTCGGGGCCCCGGAGGGCCTGGCCCTGGCCGGGGGGCTGCCCCTGGAAGCGGCCACGCCAGAGACACTGGAAAACCTCGCCCCCGGGGCCCCTGGAAAGGACGGGGCGGACAGCAGGTACGTGAAGAGATCCCTCTCCTCCAGCAAGCCGCACCCGAAGCCGGCCCTGGGCATGAATGGGGCGAAGGCCCGTAGCCAGAGCTTCAGCGCCCACGCGGGGGACAAGCCGCCCACGGAAGGGCCAGGCAGGGTCCGAACTCAGATCATCACCAACACAGCGGAGAGAGGCAGCTCCCTCACCAGGCAGAGCTCCTCTGAGGGCTCCCCCAGCAAGACCTCGGCCGCCCCCACCCTCGAGGGTCTCCCTGGCGGCGCTGGGCGGCCCCCGCAGGCGCCCTCCAGGCAGGGCTCCCTGGGCAGCACGGGCAGCGCCTGCAGCCAGCAGGGCAGCCCCAGCAGGTTGCCTTTGCGGGTCCCTCCGCCACCAGAGGGGCTCCTGGCCACACCTGGCCCCCAAGACCCGCAGGCCTGCATCCAGGGAGGCTGCCCGGGGGTGGCTGAGCCTAAAGGGCCAGGCAATGACCCATGCCCACGGGCCCCGCAGAGCCCAGGGAGCACCCAGCGCCCAAGCGGCTGTGAAACCAGCAGGGCCGCCAAGCTAGAAGCTTCTGGGAGGCATGCAGATCCTACTATCACCAGGACTGCGGCCGCTGCGAGCCCAGAAGCCCCCCTCTCCCCCTCCATCGAAGAAAAGGTCATGTTGTGCATTCAGGAGAACGTGGAGAAGGGCCAAGTGCAGACAAAGGCCGCGTCTGTGGAAGCCAAGCCGCGGCCCGGGCCTTCCTTCGCCAGCTGGTTCGGTTTTCGGAGGAGCCGCCTCCCCGCTCTCAGCAGCAGGAAGATGGAGGCCTCCAAACCCAAAGTGGAGAAGAAGGACGCCAAAGGCCTGGGCTTCGGACACAAACAGCTAAAAGCCGAGCGGAAGAAGGACAAGAAGAAGCCTGAGCTGCAGAGTGAGGTGGAGAGTGAGCCTCGCAGAGACCCAGAGCTGCCGGGTCCTCCAGACGCTGTCTTCCACAGCAAAAGCAGTCGGAAAGCAGCGCAAGACATCTGCGAGCAAGGGAAGTGTGAACCCAGAAACAGACCCAGTCCTGTTGCATGTCCAACAAAAGACACCTTTATGACCGAGCTTTTGAGCAGGTAAAACGCGGGGGCCCAGCGGGTGGGGATGTGGAGGGCCCCTCCCCCACACACAGGGAGAGTTGTTTGCTTAATGAACACCAAGTGCCAGCCAAGCGTGCCTTTCATACAAGCAGGAGCACATAATAACAGTCTTTTATACATTAGCCAGAATTTAAACAATGAAATAAAAGTTAGCAATAAAGTGATAATTTAGTCCATGTTACTTTAACCAAACCAATGGTCTTTGAAATTAAAGAATGGTAAGTTTTATCAAGGTTGAAAGAAATTCAGCCTACACTAGGAAGCATGAATGTACCCACATGGCATGAAATGGAAGCAAATTAAAGCACTATGCAGAGTATGCCAATCTCATTGATTGTACCCAGCAAACGGATACTTAGAAACTTCCAGAGGAAATTACATGTCCTGCCCATCTTAAGCCAGGAATGTAGTTAGCAATCACTTTACAGTGTTTTTATTTTTTGTCCCCCAAACTCATAAAAAATATTCTATTGTCAAATCTAAAGTGACACACGCCTGGAATATCAGGTAAAGATCTGACCAAGGTCATGGGGAAGCACTCTCACTGGGAGGGTTAAAGGCAGAGCCATCTAAGGCCGTTACTTTAAACATTAAGGGACTGGGAAGAGGAGAGTGATTGAAGGAGAGCAATGTCATTTATCAGAGGAATCCCTTTCTACCTGCAGAGTTGATAAGAGAGCAGCTCCACAGACAGAAAGTGGATCAAGCAGTGTTTCCTGCCGGAGCGTGATAAAGGGCAGCTCCCAGGGCTCCTGTCTCACCAGTGGCTCCAGCAGCGCGCAAGGAAACCACAAGAAAACCCTCAAAGCCAAAGCCGAGGCAGACATGCCCAAGGGCTCCCTGGTAAGTGCCTCGCCATCCCTGGTTTGATCTGTTGGGCACTATGACAGGCTGGTTGAGCTCTTCCTGCCCTTTGCTGATGAAAATATATGGGCCAGAGACTACAGGGTAGCCGAAACCGGTTTGGCTCATTGGATAGAGCATCAGCTTGCGGACTGAAGGGTCCCAGGTTTGATTCTGGTCAAGGGCATGTACATTGGTTGTGGGTACGTCCCCGGTGGGGGTGTGCAGGAGGCAGTTGATGTCTCTCTCTCATCAATGTTATCCTTCTCCCTTCCACTCTGTAAAAAAAAATCAATAAAAAAATATTTTTTAAAAAGAGATTATGGGGTAAAGAGAAAGTTCAAGCAGAAGAGAACAAAAGAGAGAAAGCTTGGTGGCAACCCTAACAGAGAGATGGCTCCCTGTCAGCTCCCTTTTCAGAGTGCTGGTAATCACAGCGCAGGCAAATGAGGCTGCCGGTGTCATCTTAAAATTGCACCCCCGTGCTGGGACTCTGTGGGGATGGTTATTGCCAGCATTTCAGTCACACAGAAAGGGAATGCACATCATTGTGAAAAATAAAAGTGCTGCTGAAGCTGGTTTGGCTCAGTGGTAGAGCGTCGGTCTGTGGACTGAAAGGTCCCAGGTTCAATTCCGGTCAAGGGCATGTACATTGTTTGCGGGCACATCCCCGGTAGGGGGTATGCAAGAGGCAGCTTATCGATGTTTCTCTCTCATCAACGTTTCTAGCTCTCTATCTCTCTCCTTTCCTCTCAATAAAATATACTAAAATAAATAAATAAATAAATAAATAAATAAATAAATAAATAAAATAAAAGTGCTAACTATTGAAGAGAATATTGACTATTTTGACGATATGATTTAAGCATTTCTTATTTTTCTGGAAGTGGTGTGTTCAGTTCACTCTACCCAAATAGGTGTTAAAACTAAGATATTCTTTATGAATCTTGACTTCCTAGCACTTGGTTTTTTAATTGAGAGGTCCAGAGCAAAGGGTGACGTTTCCTTTTTAAAAATAATAAAAGAAGCCCTGGTGGGTGTGGCTCAGTTGGCTGGGCGTTGTCCTGTACCTTAGAGGTTGTGGGTTCTATTCCCAGTCAGAGCACATGCCTGGGTTGCAGGTTCCAGCCCTGGAGGGGGTGCAACCGATCAATGTTTGATGTTTCTCACATCATTTATCTCTCATCAATGTTTCTCTCTCTCTCTCCTTCTCTCTCTCTCTCTCTCTTCTCCTCCCTCTATCTCTAAAATCAATGAAAGTATGTCCTTGGGTGAAGATGAAAAGAATAAAAAAACATTTTTACATTTTCCCAGGGAAGCTGCACTTTCAGTCCTTATATTATTTCTTTTCTTGAATAATTGATTTGTGATGTTCATTCTTTCGTTCCATAAGTTTTAAAGCACTTAAACAAAACAAAAAAAAAATCTCTTCATGTAATTACTGATTGTATCGTATATTTTTATCCTCTTATAAAAGAGATTTTAAAGGATAATACATGCTCTCATTTTCATAGGGAAAACTTGAAATATGAAGTAATTATACATTTTTTTTCTAGAGTAGTTCAAAAATAGATGAGGTTTTAGAAGTAACTATGATTGGCATTATTAGTTATTTATTATTAGTTTAATGATTAATTGATGTTTAGGGTTCCTTAGCATTTCACTGACATACTGTAATTTGAGGCAAATGCACATAGTAGCTCTGACTCTAAAGCGATACAAGGCCTTTTATTTTCAAACTCTGGAATCATATGCAGACTATGCTTTCTGTCAAAGTGTTTTGTGTGTTTTTTTCCTTTTCCTTCTGTTTTTCTCCATTTTTGCTCTTGACTTCTTTTGGTACCATTTCTTCTTTGACAATGTAGACGCCCCCTGCATTATAAAACCGCAAGTTATAAGCATATCAGAGGCTGACCTTGTAGTGTCACTGTAAGGAAGGAGAGAGAATGGGACGTGGGGAAATGTGCAATATGCCAGAAATTCAATCCAACTGATGGAAAACTGTGATAGCCAGCAGAGCCTCTTATCAGGCACACTCAGTTTAACTGTGCCCTGTTTAATGCGGTTCTGACAGCAGAGGGTACAGACTTGCTGTACAGAAGTCCCTGGAAAAACACAAAGACCCTCTGTTTTGCTTTCACGGTTTCATTTTTGCTTTTTCATTGCTTCCTGATGCCGAAGTGATTTGCCATGCTTGTCCTCTCTCATCTGCAGCCTTTCATGGGGTAGTAATAAGTATCCTTTGGTCATTCCAGAATATCTGCGAGAAACAGTCTTATTATTTTCTGTGCAGTACAAAGATTCCCTGACCCCTCCCCAATATACATAATCAATAGGGGCATGCTAATTTTTCTAGTTAGCTGCAAGACGAATTGTCATGCTGGGAGCTTTCCCATACAGAGGGATATTATTAACCTGCATAGTTGGCCAGCTGGTCATTTTTTTAAGTGTTAAATGCAACGTTTTTCATTTCTTCTCCATAACCATCATTGTGACTTGGGCTAAAATTAGTAATTTCAGAAATGACATTGCCATAGTCTCCTTTGGGACTAGTACAAGAATAGCAGTGAAATCTGTTTATTCTGTGTTATCAGCCTATACAGAAAGGAGATTAGATGTAAAAATAAGATGGATTCGAATACCACAGCACATTGATGTGAATACCCATGGACCTTTTAAAACTCAGAGTTTGAGGGAACTTCCCCCCACTAGGGCTCAAGGTAAATTGGCTAATCTGCTGGTTTTAAAGTGTGCTGCAAAGAATTCGTCTTGTAGTTATTTTGGATGGAAACAATAGCTGCACATAATGCATTACATATTACACTATTTTCTGAATAAAACCAATGTTTCAGAACCTTATAATACCACCATCCCTTGCCATTTATAAATTAGGTTGTATTTAGTAAGGAGGCATTGTAATTATTTTAATTGACGGTGATAATAGTAGAGGATTATTTCCATACATATGGCAAATCCGTGGATGTAGCCAGCCTCCATTTACTTCACTAGTACCTGAACGTTCATTCTCAGGATTGCTAGATATAGTCTAACACAGGGGTCGGCAAAATTATTAGTCAGCAGAACCAAATATCAACAGGACAACGATTAAAATTTCTTTTGAGAGCCAGATTTTAAAAACTTAAATTATATAAGTAGGTACATTGTTATTAACTTAATTAGAGTATGTGGTATTTTGTGGAAGAGCCATACTCAAGGGGCCAAAGAGCCACATGTGTCTGGAGAGCCGCAATTTGCCGACCCCTGGTCTAGCATGTAAAACTCCCATTCATGCTTTGCTGAATTAAATTTTCTCTTTTTGAAACTTTCATTACAGGCTTATGTCCCCATTGATGCTAGCACAGACCACTTAGTTCCAACTTCTCTGTAATTTGGACAGGAGCCATGTCACTTTGTACTTTTAGTTAAATTACATAAAAGCATTGTAAGAGGGGAAAAGGCATCCCCGGGAAGGATGGCATCGGCAGTAGTAAATAAATCAGAAGGAAATGCACACTGCTGGCTACAGGGTGTAGGTCCTTCCTTCGGGAGATTTAGATAATTTTCTGAAGGAGAAGTCTCAGAGGAAGGGGAGCTTCAGCCTCCTTGCTGTCAGTGGTCAAAGCAAAAATGGTAACAAAATTAGTGAGACCATACTAGTATACTAGTACCTTCATGTGCAGTGGAAAGAGATGGCCAATTTAATATGGGTATTTTAATTTAAATTATGAGTATTCTCTTCACCTACTGTCACATAGTCTGAAAAAAAGCACTTGCTAATAAAACATCAAAATGTATCCCATGAAAATGTCCAGTGGTGATAAAATAGCACAATAATTATACAAATTATAATAAAAATTTCTGCAAAATGTTATAATTTCAACATACTTAATGGAACAGTTCTGTTCCAAACGCTGTTTTGATGTCAATAAGAAGCATGTGTATTTGCCCTCCTCCTGCAAAGTTGTCTAAATGACTAACTTTTTTTTTTTAATATATTTTATTGATTTTTGTACAGAGAGGAAGGGAGAGAGATAGAGAGTTAGAAACATCAATGAGAGAGAGTCATCAATCAGCTGCCTCTGGGGATATGCCCGCAACCAAGGTACATGCCCTTGACCGGAATCGAACCCGGGGCCCTTCAGTCCCCAAGCCGACGCTCTATCCACTGAGCCAAACCAGTCCTGGCTAAATGACTAACTTTTCTAAAGACAATGTCTTCCAGGAGTTCTGCCTCCAAAGATCACTTCCTGTCTCACTGAGCTTCATTGTGTTGTTTGCCTTTACAAAGAGCTTTAACATCCAAATGTCATTTTCTTATGAAACAATTTAATGTTAGGATGATTCAGAGAAGAAATATATGCAGAATTCCAAAAGAAGGCCATCCCCAGTTGTTTAATTCTGAAACGATGTTTGAGTATTTGTCAATGGTGAATTATTTTCTTCCTTTTCCCCATGTAAGTACCTTCCTCCTTGCCTTTCTAATGATGGGGATTAACACATTGTAATGGGCTCCCTGGTACTTAATGGTTACCTGCTATAGTCTGGTCTTTGTACAGTTCTTAACTACAACTGAGCCCAAAAGAGTTGAAAATACACTATTAGAAGATACCCACGTGCTGACAACAAACTTAAACCAAAAATATCCCACAGTTATTGCCTATGAGTCACCTTCTACTTTTCACCAAATGGGACATTACCAATTTATATCTGTTCCTGATAGAGTAATAGCTGAGAAAATTCTAAATCACCAGCTACCATTCTTTTCTGAGCCGAACAACTTGGTTCTGTGGTCACTCCCATCTTTGCAATGCCTCGCCCTGTGGAGTTGTGCCTTTTGTGCCTGTCTCTGGAAAACTGTGAATCTGGAGCGGGCAGTCCCTTACCCTCAGAAAGCTGCCCACAACCTCTCATCACCATCCAGCACTGCGTGACCATGAGTGAAAGTTTATGTTAATTTCTGGCTATGAAAAAAGTGTAATTAACAAGGGGAGTCTGCTGCCAACACAGATTATGCCCCTCATTGCCATAGGTAAACGGAATTGTCTAGTCACTCACCACTTGGCATTGAAATCTATGTTATGGATAGAGTTGACAGGTATGCCATTCTAAGACACACCCCCATTTTACATTTCTTTGTCAGTTCTCTGTCTATCAGATTCAAAGTCAAAATTGCTTGTCAGGGGTCATCTGCACCTCATGGGTCATTAGTCCAGGAGAGCTGAAAGAGGTAGGGGCCTTGTCTGCAAGCCCAGTTCCCTGATAAATCCCCACAGACCACATTTAGCATTAGCTGGTAAGCACATAAAGTCCTGGAAGGTTCTGACAAGGAGCTGACAGGTGGCTTTTGTTTTCTTTCTCAAATATGGTGCTTGGAGAGAGATGATGGGTAAGTTCCACAAAAAGGTCAGTAGGGAAGGAAAGCAGGGCAGTCACACACATACACACACACACACACCACACACTCATGGAAATTTTTGCTACTCTTAAATAAGTGTGGTTTATGTGTACCTGGAATGCTGCTTATGTTTTTCTTAGTGTCTAACTGCCAGACACTAAGAAAAACATAATAACTCTTGGGGAGATCTGGAAAGGATGGCAATACCATATGGTGCATACTGAAAAATTGAGTTACAGCAATGAACAGGGATAAGGAGTGCTCACACTAAAACTGAGATCCTGCCGAAGCCTGTTTGGCTCAGTGGTAGAGCATCGGTCTGCGGACTGAAAGGTCCTGGGTTCGATTCCAGTCAAGGGCATGTACATTGGTTGTGGACATATCCCCGGTAAAGGGTGTGCAGGAGGCAGCTGGTCGATGTTTCTCTCTCATCGACGTTTCTAGCTCTCTATTTCTCTCCCTTCCTCTCTGTAAAAAATCAATAAAATATATTTAAAAAATAAATAAAAAATAAAACTGAAATCCTATGTGCCCTGAAACAGATCCCTAGCCCTCTCCTAGCCTTTTTTTAATCTATAAAATGAGGATCTTCTCCTAATTATTAGATTCTTTGGTGTAGAATATTACAGGCTGATGGAGATGAATCACCTACAACATATCAGCTAAGTTAGCAGGGCACCCCTCTAAGTTTAAAATGGGTCACTTTAGAAACACCTAAAGGAACATGACATACCAGGTGGAGGAAAACATGGAGCATATTGCCATAAGAACTGGTATGTGCTGAAAATACTGATTTCCTTGCTGTTTCTATAAATAAAGGTAGATGGTTCTTGTTGGATTGTTAATTATGGTGTTTGGGGACTCCTTCAGTGGGTCTTGTGGTGGCTATGTCACAAAAGGATCAGAAGCTTGGTGAACCTCAGAAGGCAAATAAGTAACCTATTGGCCTCAGGAATGCTCAGAGCACTTTTCCTCTCTTCCATCCCTGAATGTGCTCTGCTAGAAACAGCTATGGAGGAAGCCAGTTACCCCACATTCTTCCTCTGTAGATGCTAACACCCAGGGAAGTCCCTACAGAGCGGTCAGGATGGGAAAGAAAGTGAGGAAACCTGGCCGCTGGATATTCCACCCTAACAGCTCTGCTGGTGCAGTTCAAGTGACAATCCACACCCTCTTGAGTTTGCCATTTTCTGGCTGCCAGCATGCCCAGATTAAGCACCAATTATATTCTAACATTAAAACTGTGGTCATAAAATGTAAATAATTGTTCTTACCGCATTAAATATGAAAAATTGGAGGTAAAAAGTAGAAAGCTAAACTCAGCTCAAGGTCAGGATGCAACCATAGGACTTTCCACATCATGAATATAACTTTAAGGGTTTCTTGGCATTCAGCTCGAGCCCCTGAGCAAATCTACCAGCACCCTCTTATATGTGCAGGAGCAGAACCCAAATCACCCTCATTGCACAGTTCCTGTTGTTATTACTGGCTTCCCAGGTGACTGGCTGGGCTGTATTTTTAAAAATGCTATTTCGGGTCATTCTGCCAAAGACCATAAGCTGTCTTGACACTAAGTCCAAGTCTATACTCAAACAGAAATTTGAGAATAGAACAGAACCCCCAAATAAACAATGATCTCAAGCCGGAGTTGCTGTGTTTGAATCTCAGTCCCATTACTTGTGCAGTCACTCATTCAGTGTGTTTCTTCAAGGTCCTTATCTCTGAAATGGAACTAACAGTAGCACCGCCTCCTCCTGTTGCTGTGAGGCCTGTGAGACCGTGGGTGTGAAGAGCACCTGCTGCAGAGTGTTCAGTAGTTCGCTGTTCGTATTTTCGTTGGTGTTATAGATGATTTTATTACTGGTGCTGCTAGATTGGGAAGTAATTGGCCTGGGTTTTAATTCCAGTGTTGCCACTTAAAACATGTTTAAGAGCTGAAAATGGTTTGGCTCAGTGGATAGAGCATCAGCTTGCAGACTGAAAAGTCCCAGGTTCGATTCCGGTCAAGGGCGTGTACTTTGGTTGCAGGCACATCCCCAGTGGGGGCAGTGCAGGAGGCAGCTGATCGATGTTTCTCTCTCATCAATGTTTTTGGCTCTTTGTTCCTCTCCCTTCCTCTCTGTGAAAAATCAATAAAATATATTTTTTTTAAAACATGTTTAAGGAAACATGCTAGATCTCAGAATCCTCAGTTGTAAAAGATTGTAGTGTTAGTAGACACTCTGTAGAGTTCCATCTGATCCCATGCCATTCAGCATCTGGATATTCCAGCACAAATAGAAGGGAAATGTTTTTGACCTGGGAACACTAAATAAATGCCTCGCTGCTCTAGTTCACTGACCACATGTCATAGTCACTTCATCTTTCATTGTGGAAAGAACAAAAAAATATATCATTTTCTTAGGGAGTTATAGTCTTGGAAAGGGTCAGGTTATCTAAGTATATTTCTTTACTCTTATTAAAATTTGTAGTGGAAGTCACTGACTCTGGAGGAATATTATATTTCCTTAGACTTTAATTTTTCCTTACAGCTCTGTGTTACTGACTTTATTAAGTATTAAAAACCAAAGCTGGTATCTCCAAAGTCTTATGTAGAATTAGGTGCCCTATAAATCCTCATTTTCAGAGCTGTGGTTATATTTTGGAAAATATGCTCTTATAATTAAAACTTGTATTAGTAATAAACCCAAGTGATAGAAAAGGGAAAAGTGGAAGGGAAAGAATATATATAATACCTATAATAATAAAAGCATAATATGCTAAGTAGACCAGATGTCCTTCAGGACATCCTTCCAGACGACCTACCATACAAAGCCAGGGCTGTTACAGAAGCCCAGGTGCCAAGTGCCAGAGGGAAGCCTGGGTTCTGGGTGCCAGAGGGAAGCAGGAGCTGGAAGCTGAAGGAAGGCCTACTCTTGCATGAATTTAGTGCATTGGGCCTCCGATACACACACACATATACATACACTGAGTGGCCAGATTATTATGATCTCTGAACGCATAATAATCTGGCCACTCATTGTATATCCTATATAATAAAAGGCTAATATGCAAATTGTCCCCTTGACCAGGAGTTCGACCAGCAAGCAGGCTGGCCAACCACCAATGTCCCCTTCCCCTGGCTAGGCTGGCTGGACCCACCCATACAGGAATTCATGCACTGGGCCTTATTATGTGTACAGAGATAATAATAATCTGGCCACTCAGTGTGTGTGTGTGTGTGTGTGTGTGTGTGTATAAAACATACTCACATGTTAGATATTCTGGCTTTATTCTGAGGATGGGTTGGCAGAGGATCTACTTAACATAAAAAATAGAACTTAGAGTGAATTTTTTGTTGCTGCAGGTAAAAGAGACAACTGAAAACCTGAAAGAGGATGAAGAAGATACAGTTGTAGATTCTGCATTTCAGAGCCACATCATAGGTAAGAATTTATGTCTTGATACATCATTAGCCGAGATATTTTCTTCATGAGATCTTTCAGAAGATGTGTTTCCACAGACCATGTCTATGCCTTCACAATCAAGAGTGAGTCTTGACCTCTCACACATGGTAACCTTCATCTTCTTAGACATTGGAAGCTACTATAAAATAAGTGGATCAAAGCAGAACTTATGAAGAAACATAGGTGTTTGTAAAGGAATTGCAAAGCAAACGGATGAGAAGTACTTGTCAATACAACGTGGCATAATACTGAGTATAAATAATAGTTCTCTGAGAAAAAAAAAAATTAACTTGAAATTGATCCAGTTTCTCTAGTTTGTTCAACTACTCTGTTAGAAATGTGGGTGGAGTGCCGGCTTTCTTGAGTTGAATGCTTTTTAAATTGCATAATTGTTACACCAACTAATCAAAGAGATTAAGTACATATGGCTTGCCAAAGTTTTCAACTCATTATCTTTATTATGTCTGCTAGAACCCTGTTTATAGATTGTCTTGTCTCCGAATTTTGGCTTGTCAGCTATTTCTTAAAAGTATGCATAATCCTAGCTTGAAGGAACTCAGGTTCACAGCCACAGGAACTTTGCTGACCTGTTTTCAGCAGGCAGAAGTAACTGTGATAGAGAAGCTGTCTGTGACAGATCCTTGCCAGGAGATAGGTGTAGTGATAACTTTAACAGCTCTGGGCCACCAGGCACACTTGCAGAATTAGTTCTTCCTCGGGCTCTAAAAGGCTATAAATGCAAGCATGCTGTTTACTGTATGTAAGTCACAAAGGCATGATGACATCGTTTCTGCAAATCATTTTGGGGTGTGACAGACAGTCTTGAATCCCCTGTCATAGGGCATGAGAGCCCCATGGATTTCTGGGTTCTGGCATGGTCAGTGTCTGCCACTCTTGCCTTTTCAAGGGAGGACCTTCAGCTGCCAATTCTCAGCATCTCACTGCTCTTAGCACCACATTGCTTCCCTTTCCGGCTGATTTTCTAGTCTATCCAGCAGTCTTCGCAAACTGTAATTTACAGTTTATCTCAGAGAGTTATTATGCTCCCACAGCTTAATGAGACGGGCACACCATTATTATTCTTTTCATTTGTAATTGGGAATACAAAAGACTTGACAAACAGCTGAATGAGCGTAGTCTCAATAAGATTATTATTCCAGAAAGACAGCCTTTATTGTAGTTGTCAATGTAAAATGCTTAAATTGGTATCAGTTCTGCATAG
The DNA here is from genome assembly GCF_014108245.1 of Pipistrellus kuhlii. Taxonomy (NCBI): domain Eukaryota; kingdom Metazoa; phylum Chordata; class Mammalia; order Chiroptera; family Vespertilionidae; genus Pipistrellus; species Pipistrellus kuhlii. Next base: position 69,440,268 of record NW_023425573.1, read on the forward strand.
TTAGCTAATAAGCAAGTTAAATATTGTTTAACAGCCTTCAAACACTATGCTGTGAAAAGCCCCCATGAGTCATCATTTCTCCATAACGCAGTGTTCTTAGGCCTGGAAGACAACATACATAAACTTAAAGGCTGAATTTTCTCCCAGAGACCTGCATGATCTCAGTGGTTTTTTTGTTTGTTGGTTTGTTTTTTCATTAGTCTAGCCATTCTTTTGATCTGTGCTATTCAGCCCTATATCTGGTAGCTACATGTAACTATTTCCATTTCAATTTAAATTAATTAAAACTACATAAAATTAAAGCTTTACTTCTTGAATTGCACCAGCCACATTCCAAGTGTTCAGTGGTCACACATTCTGTGTAATCCACGTGCACACCTCCATCCCGCCTAACGTGCTTTGGCACAAGCTGCTTCAGATTCCTCTCATGGACATAAATTTCATCCCATTTCTGATTGCTGGCTTGGTCTTCACATAAGTGTAGATGCACCTTAAGCTGGGGGAGGACTATGTTAATAAACTGCTATGACTGCAAATAACAACAACAAAACTAGTCACTATTACAGTAATAAAGTCATTTAATCATCTTATTTAATTAAAAGTGTGGAGGAAGGCACAAAGGAGGTACAGCCGCTTAACAATGTTATCAAAGCCCTGGCGTTCAGTCCTCATGCATGTTGCCTGATTGTAGGTTGATTTCTGCCACCCTATCCACATTCAAGGCACAGAGTATAAGGAAGAGTAAAAACTCCTCCAGAAACCACTCCCATGACACCACCTTACATGTCACTGATGAGAACCCAGCATAGGATGGTGGGAAAGAACGTTGCTTTCTACACTCTGTGGCATGAGGTAGTAGGACGAATGACATTGAGAATGGCTGCTGGGTTAACCAATCAATAAGATCGTCACAGACCTTTAAAAAAGTTCACCCATTTCAAGGCTGAATGAGACTCTACATGTCCAGTGGTTATTTATCTTTATTCCACAAGAAGGACTGAGAAGATACTTTTTAGCACTCTGATAATCCCAATGTCTTTATTTTCTCTGGATGAAGTGTTGCCACATGTCCTCACAATATTTTGTAATCATAGAATATTTCCAATCATAGCAACTAAGCAAATCTAAACATGTTCTTCCTCTAACCAAGTATCAGCTAATGTCTTTGACAAAGAACAATCAGGAAATGTGTGGATCTGAATGTTTGCATTTCTCTCATTCAAGAACAATCATGTTAATAAAATTTTATTAGTTGATTCTAAGGCAAGATATTGCTAATTAAACCTGCTCTATATTAAAATTCAAAATTTATAAAATAACTTATATAATACAATGAGATTTTTTTTAAACCACCCTAATAAATGTCAAGAATTCCATATTAATAAGAAACAAGTAAGTGACTAGCCTAGTCTAGTAGAAGCATTAACACAAATGGTCACAACCAACATATTTCTAATTGCTTTCTGGGTAGTTAACTATTATAAGACCATATGTTATCCTATATAATAAAGTGGTAATATGCAAATTGACGATTACTCCAACACACAAGATGGCCGCCACAAGATGGCGAGCAAGGAAGGGCAGTTGTGGGCAATCAGGCCAGCAGGGAAGGGGAGTTGGGAGGGGCCCGGCCTTCAGGGGAGGGCAGTTGGGGGTGACTAGGCCTGCAGGGAAGGGCAATTAGGAGTGACTTAGGCCAGAAGGTGAGAGCAGATAGGGGCAGATGGGCTGGCAGGGAGGGTAATTGGGGTGACCAGGCTGGCAAGGAAGGGCAGTTGAGGGTGACCAGGCCTGGAGGGGAGGGCAGTTAGGGGTGACCAGGCCAGCAGGGTTGAGCAATTATGGGCAATGGGCTGGCAGGGGAGCAGTTAGACGTCAATCAGGCTGGCAGGGGAGTGGTTAGGAGTTGATCAGGCAGGCAGGCAGAAGCAGTTAGGGGCAATCAGGCAGTGAGGCGAGCAGTTGGGAGCCAGAAGTTGTGGATTGTGAGACGAATGTCCCAGATTGGAGAGGATGCAGGCTGGGCTGAGAGACACACACACAGACACACACACACCTCAGTACATGAATTTCATGCACTGGTCCCCTAGTACTAAGTATAAATAGGACTAAATGATAAGTAGGACTTTAAATAACATTCTCATATTAAAAACATCAGTCAGTGATAGCATCAAAAATAATCCCCTAAATGAAGACAGAGGATTTGGAAATTCCTATAATGAGGAGAAAATGTCTTTGGAGGAGTTTGAGGAAGAAGCCAAGTTGAATCAAGGGATGTCCAAGAAAACAAGGGTGCATGGCAGACTCGTGAAGTGAAGGATACATGTTATTTTTTCTAAACATAAAAGGGTTACAAAAAGCAATCTGTCCAATAGCCCAGTCGGCAAATGTCCCAGTGTCCCATGACTGCATGAAACCTGTTTACTCTCCCCCTTTGGTGGAAAGTGCATACCTACTTTCCTCTGACAGAACCCACGTGGTTCTCAGCACCAGAGGACAGTGTGACAATGCACAGGTCAGCCCTGAGGTTCCCGCCTTCTTTGGCTGGCTGTGTGGAGTTGTCTTGGTGCTCCCCTCTGTACCCCAGGAATTGTCTCTGAGGGATCTTTGTGGCACCCTCCTTCCCTCCCAGGTGGCCTTAGCCAGTGCTAATGTGTTATGCAGGGGGTAAATAGGGACTCAGTAAGTACCCCCCCCCTTTCACTTATTAAACAATCCATACATTATTTAATTTCCCCAGGTTGTTTTAATTTAACTAATATGGTAAACTAGCTCCTATCAGTGGGGTAATGGATTAAACAGGTACCCTTTCATGTCACATATTTGCATTATAACAAGGACTTAAGGAAAGTTTTACCTCTAGCTAAGTGGAACTCTTGGGAACTAAAGTTTCAGGCATTCAGATCACTGGCTTGAGTGAAGAAGAAAGACAATGAAAAGCAGAGAAGCAGTGTCAGGAGGAAATGTTGTTTGTTATTTAAGCCTTCTTTTGAGAAATGGCCTGCCTGAGGGCTAAGAAGTGAGATGGAGCTATATTGAGCCAATCAGAGGAGACTTGGATCATGAGGTACAATGTCCACTTTGCCTCTGATACACAGAATGTATTCTTGTAACCTTTTATCATCTATAATAATAAAAGCATAACATGCTAATTAGACTGGACGACCTTCCAGACAGTGCCGGGGCTGGGAGGGAAGCCTGGGCCCTGGGTGTCTGCCAGTGGCCTGAGGGAAGCTGGCACCAGTAGCTGGGGGAAGAAAGGCCTATTCTTGCATGAATTTCATGCATTGAGCCTCTAGTCCAACCATAAAGCATCTCATCCATGGTAGCAATGCTTCCAGTTTGGAGTTTGGTGGAGACAGAGGGAGGAGAGAGCCATGTGACAGACTCACAGCTATAGTTGTCAAGGAGCCTGAACACCGAGTCCAGTGATGGCTCGCAAGTGCAGCAGCCTCTGTACCCACAGGAGAAAGAAAGCCTGGACCGGTCACATGTCAGTGGCTGTGGGCTTCAGGGGAAAATAGGTCTCACAGACTCTTGAATCATGTACCTCAGTTACATGGGAGACAAGAAGCAGGACCTTGGTGCTTATCTCATCTGAACAGGAGGAATCTGGAACTGTTATATTAAAGCCCCAATACAATGTGGCCAGTAGTTGTTATCCTTATATGGATGAAACAATTTGAATTATCCAGCCCACAGTTGTTTTGAAATTCAAGACTGTATTCCCCTGCCTGTTCATTCCAGTGGCATTGGGCTCACCAGCTGGGAGTGAAAGAAACCCCCGAGCACAGCGGTTTAAGTAAGAACAGAAATTCTTGCTGTCACACATGACAGTCCAGAGGCAGGTGGGTCAGGCTGATAGGACAGTGCCAGGCTTCTCAGACCTTGTCCCTCTGCCTACCATGCTTTCAATCCCAAGGTCACCTCATGGTCCAAGATGGCCGTTGAAAAACCATTTCTTACGTTCACTTTCCAACCAGCAGGAAAGAAGGGAGGAGGAAGGATATGTTCATGTCTTTAGGAACACTTCCCAGCAATTGAGCCATCCATCCTGATGACAGATCTTTAGCCAGTGCTTAGTCACGTGGGATGGAAACCTTCCTCCAGGTGGGAGGCCACACAGCCAGTACAGTAAAGTGGAAGAGAAGTCTTCTGAGCTTTGGAGGGAGGGAGGATGGATGCCAGCAGACATGCAGCAATCTCAGCCTGCTGCCGCCCTCCAGCACCGTCTCCCTGTAGGAACACAAACAAATGTTTGCTGTCATTTAAGAAGGCCCTAGGCAAATAAATCTGGAGAGTTGTTGGAAAAGATATAATTAATTTCAATGATTTATGCTTCGCTTCTGTACTGCACAATCTGAACCACCACTCGCTGCTCTCTCTAATTGTAGTTAATCTTGAGTAACTTTTTTGAGAAAGCGTATTAAACTCGGATTAGTTTGCCACCAGAATGCTTATGAATAAATACATAATTGATCACCCACCAAGTTCTTGGGGTTCAAATGAATCTACGGAATACAAAGCATCTAAAATTTGTATTTCTCCAAAATTAAAACAAATAGGACAGCAGGGCTCTCAGTACCGAAGCTGCCAATCAGTCAAAGTCCTTGATAATTAGCTGTCTTATTTCAAGAGTATTACTAATTTTTCCTACTGTGGAAATGGGGGGTGGGGGAGGTTAGAAATTCAAACTTTTTTGACATATTTAGGCTTAATTGTAGGAAGGGTGAGCCATTAATGATCAAAACACAATGTGAGTGGAAAGTACAAATGTTCTCAGTAACAACTTGGGCAGATAATGTTCTGTTGACTACTGACATGGGTACCAAACTGAAAACTATTTAGGTAATAATGGCTGCAGGTGAGGAACAGGATAGAGTGGTTTTACATCATTGCAATCTCATATTTATAGTTCCCAGAATGATGATTTCTGCATTTCTCCACATACCAGGTGACATCTGAGGGGTATGATGAAGTACTCTTGGGCAAGGAAATTCCACCATGGCTGCACTGGGTTCACCTGTTTAAAATTGCAAGTGACAGATTCCAAAGGGGAGTTTTATATCTAGATAGCCTGAACTAGGAACTCAGCCTGTTAGGAAGACAGACCCAAGGAAACAGGATCACGTGGTGCCTCTGACCAAGAACTGGAAATAGTTATTTATCTACTTGATGCATATCCACTGAGTATCTACTGTGTATGAAGCCCTGTGCTTGGAGGGTCACATGTCACCCTCCTTGTTTCTCCACTCCTTTGTGGCTGATGCTCTGCCATCCATCAAATTGCTCCAGGATGGCTTTCCTCAAACGGCCAGAGACCCTCCTGAGATCAGGCTTTGGTGCAGTTTCTGTGTTTTTCAAGCACGCTGAGTTCTAGTCTATGACTTCCTTTTTCTAAGTTTTCACAAGGGAGGGAAAATTATAGATCGACAAAGTTAACATGTGTGTTCTTACCGATTGCATCAGGGATCTGAGTTCTATTCAGTTCCACAAAACTATTATATATTGCATCCCTTGCTGGCATAGCTCAGTTTGTTGAGCATTGTCCCATGCACTGAGAGGTCACCAGTTCAATTACAGGTCAGGGCACATGTGGGGTTGCAGGCTTGATCCCCTTTAGGGGACATGCAAGAGATGACCTATCAATGTTTCTTTATCACATCAATGTTTCTCTCCCTCTCCCTTTTTTCTCTAAAAAAATCAATAAAAATCTTTCATTTTTTAAAAAAAGCAAAACTAAATTGTGTATCTTCTATAAGCCACTCCCTGGGTTAGATGCCAAGGACAGTGCCTGCACTCTATGAACTGCATCAAGTAGGGAGACAGAGAAGCAAATGGATGATTCTGATCAATATGATCACAGATAAGAACGAGGTGTGATCTGCATATATGTGAGCGCACCGAGCACTGGGTGGGGCCCATATTTAGTGAAGCTGGAAACGTTGGTTTTTATCTGTAAGGAAAAGACAAGAGTGAGTGAGTCAGATATTGAAGTTTAAGAGCATTTATTATTCATAACCATGGCACTCTGACTTTGCTGCATATCAGAGTCACCGGGGAATCCTCTAAAAATGCTGATGCCCAGAGCACACCCATAACAAATCACCAGGTCTAGGGATGGGAGCCAGCATTTGTGTTTTCCTAGAGATTCCCCAATGATTGCAATCTGGTCAAAGTTTGAGAACCGCTGTCCTTAGGGGTAGGGTTCACCAGCAAAGGGTAAAGTGACGTCTTTCTTTTTTTTAATTTCTTTATTGATTAAGGTATTACATATGTGTCCTAATCCTATCCCCCCAACCCTCCTCCACTCATGCCCTCACCCCCCTGGTGTCTGTGTCCATTTGTTAGGCTTATATGCATGCATACAAGTCCTTTGGTTGATCTCTCCCCCTTGCCCCCACCCTCCCCTACCTTCCATCTGATCAGACTGTCAAAGGTCTTTCAACTCCAGGGAAAAGCACGAGCAGACACCTGGAGGGAAGAGCATGCATCTGCAGAGGAGGCGAGTGGGGAGAGATGGGCTCGGCTGGCACAGAGGGAGGCCTGAGGATGAGGGACAGACCTTGCAGGTTTTGTAGGATGAACTGGGCAGTGGAAACCTTGAGAGCCAAGCTTAGATGTTTGAACTTGTTTCTACTGAGAATAAATAGACTGGAGATTTTCAAAAGGAAACCAACATGATAAGAAGTGACCATCCAATCACTCTGTTGATCACATCTCAACTTCTAAAATAAAAACTCGCTTTCATTTTCCTTCTTAGCCTTGGACCAAACAGATACACTGGTCCCCATGTGTCCTCAGCCATGGTAGAGTCCTTTAATTATGTAAAAGGATGGACAGCCAGGTTCTGTGAGGCCTGTAAAGGACTGTCTCCCCCTAAAAATCCCCGCTGACAACCTGCAAGGATGTGTCTGATGCCCTACCCATCGGCAATGCCTTGGGGGAGGCTCCTCAGGTCCCTATTACAGACAGATGGCCTCTGCGGAGAGTACATGTGACTCTCACTGATGGATGGCCTCCGTGTACCTCAGGTTAGTGCCAGCAAGGCCCAAAGGGATGGCCAGGAGCTGCATGGGTCTCCGCCAGGACACTGAGAGGCACAGGAGCCATTGGGTGTTTAGAGAAGTGAGGGAGGCGTCCTGCAGGTGGCGCTCTGCTGCCAGGAGCAGAGAACAAACCTGGGACCCTGGGATGGAGTGAAACTATAGGGAGGGAGAACAGCCCCTGGAACAGGTAATCAGTGGGCTTATTACACACGTAAGTTTTTCCTGTTCTTACTTGAGACTTATTGCTCAGAATGCAAGCTTGGGGAGTCTGAAAGAGCTCTACAGAGACCTCTTTATGTATCATTCCCTCAATTTTGCAAAAGGCAGTCAATTCACTTGAAGTGTAGAGTGTATGTGTGACAATGGCATAGTCAAGAATAGGTGGGTCAAAAAAAGTTGAACAGCAGAGTGCCTCAGCCCCGGAAACAATTTTTTTTTTTTTTTTTTTTTTTTTTTTTTTTTTTTTTTTGTCTACCTCATGTGACAGAAAAATTCAAAAGCATTAAGACAGAGATGCATGTTATACTAACATCTCCTCTTCATTAAGATGTTCCCTCTGCTGGGCACTGGCCAAAGTCCTTTATGTGCGCTTCCTTGTTTTATCCTTATTACGTGTGTAATAAGCCCACTGATTACCTGTTCCAGGGGCTGTTCTCCCTCCCTATAGTTTCACTCCATCCCAGGGTCCCAGGTTTGTCTCTGCTTCTGGCAGCAGAGCGCAACCCTGCAGCTTGGGACTTGTGGTCGCCCTTCACCACATGGAAGTGGGTGCCCTGAAAAGGGGCGAGTGTGGAGTGGAGCCAGCATTCAAACTCAGCTCTGTCCACAGCTGTGAAGTAAAGTGAGACAAACACCCACGGGTGCTGAATGATGACTAGGTCCTTGTTTGGTCACTGGTTTAGTCACCAAGGATCCGAGAGTAGATTGCTTGGCCAGGGGGTGCAAACTCAAATGAGCCCTGAGGGTACTGGCCTTGCCATGCATGTGTGCACATTGTACAAGTGAAGGGAGTTTTGAGGACTGGATAGAACACAACCCATCCCAGGGGAACAATTACTTGTCAGTTCCAGATACCACCATAGAAGGCTAGCCCTGTATAGCCCATTTTTCATTTTCCACCAGAAGCCAAAAATCCAGATGTTTTAGTGACAGAGGATACATTTTAAAGATGAGCTCAATTTTTAAAAATAAATCTTTGGAGAGTTTCTTTTATCTGGCAATATTTCAAATTAGAATTTCAGAATCCTTTCACAGACCACCTCTGAAATTATAGAATCTATATATGAAAAAGGCTAATATGCAAAGTGTCCTATCGGAAGTTCAACCAGGAGACTGGGAGTTTGATCACTTGCTATGACATGAGCTGACCACCAGGGTAGCACAGAATATCGAGGGTGCCCAGCAGTGACTCCAGGGCTCTGACGGAGCTAGAGAAGGAGGAGGCAGGGAGGTGAGGAGGCAGGGAACCTGATCAACCCTGATCGCCTGGCAGGCCTGGAGACCCTACATATGCACGAATTTCATGCACTGGCCTCTAGAATAATATAAAAATATATATATTTAGACCAGCCTGTGTGGCTCAGTGAATAAGCATTGACCCATGACCAGGTGGTCACAGTTCAAGTCCCAATCAGGGCACATGCCCGGGTTGTTGGCTCAATCCCCAGTCAGGAGTATGCAGGAGGCAGCTGATCAATGATTCTCTCATTGATGGTTCTGTCTCTCTCCCTCTCCCTCTCTGAAGAATTTTATATATATATAATTTTTTTTTCTTAAATGCATAGTTGAATTACAATTCCTCAGAGGCCAGTGCTATCATAGAGCTTGAATCCGAGGGGGTGGAGGGAGTGCTATATTCAGCATTTGCCCAAGAGATGTGTGGTAGTCTCTGGTGGTCTGGAGCCAGTCACCAGCTGCCCCAGTTGCCTGAGACTTCCTCAGTTTTAGGACTAAAAGTCCCACATCCTAGGATACGCCTCAAGCTTGAATGAATGAGGACAGCTGGTCACCTCACCTGAATCCTCGTCTTAAGAAACTGAACTGTTGACAAGATGAAAGCCTAGGGCCTGAGCAGGCAGGCCTAGATCAAAGCACGCTTCCTTCCTCAGCCTGAAGCTCACTTCTGAGAGCAGCAGTGGCAGACCTGCCCTGCAGAGAGAGGCCCTGGGGTAAGCTCTGATTCGGCCTCAGTGCAGCCTTGACTCTGGTGGGGGAAGAAAGAAAAAGGAAATGTCCTCTCTGAAGCTCACTCTCGTGGATCTCTCTGTGTGTCCCCTAAATCCCCCAGCGTGAAATTTTTAAATGGTCTGAGCTATGCTTTTAAATGCTTCAGGGAAGAAACTGGGGGGAAGGAATATATAAAACAGAAGTGGCAGTATGTTTAAAGCTGGGCAATGGGTATATGAGGACACATTATACTGCTTGAGAATATTTGAATTTATAATATTGAAAAAATAATTTAAATGAAGACTCAGATTGATAGTACTCCCAGGAATCTGGCAAAACTCAACTCTCATTGATGGTTCTTAAGATAGCCACTCTAAAATTTCATACAGAGAAATTTCCAAGGAAAGTTAACTTACAACAGAAAATCACTAAAACACAAGGGGGAAAGTGACTTCATATGAGAGTCAGAAAAACAGTAACAAGCTATAGAATGAGTCCTGCAAAGACAGTACTTTTCACCACTGAGGAGAGAATTAGTGAACGAGAGATAGAATTGAAACATTTGCAGAAAATGTGACACAGAGAATCAAGGATGTGGGTAGTAGGAAAGAAAGTTTAAGATACTTCAGGTGAAGGGTAATAAAACCCACATGAATTTAAGTGTAGCTCCCCAAAGAGAAAATAGGATGAGGCATGCAGGCGGCTGCCAATCAATGATTCTCTCTCATCATTAATGTTTTTTTTCTCTCTCCCTCCCTCTCTGAAATCAATAAAAATGTATTTTTTTAAAAAGTTAATTACTGAGAATTTTGAAGAATTGAAGAAAATAACCAGTCCTCAGATTCAGACAGCCAAATTAGTTCTAAGCAGGGTAGTGATTTTATTATAACCGGAATAATAAAAGTATTATTATATTATTATTGCTAGATCATATGATAATTATATATATATATATATATATATATATATATATATATATATATATATATATATATATATAATGCCAGTGACCATAGGGCTATAATGACCTTCATGACCAGTTGCTATGACACCCACTGTGGCCAGCAAACCTTTCTGATCAGGGAATGGGGCCAGCCAGCCAACCTCATGGCCCCTCTTTCCTGCTGGCCTGCCCCTGATCAGACTCTCCCACCCCAATCCCCAATCAAGAGCAAGGCAGCAGGCCAAATGCCTCTTCCCTTCCCCCATCAGCTCCACCATGATAGATCTGAAGCCCCTCCCCCAAGCCAGCCCACTCCTGATCACAACCCCAACCCCAATAGGGGGTAGGACTGAGCAGCCAATCTCATGCAGCCTCTCCCTGCACCCAGCCCCAAGCAAAATCAGCCCCCACCCCAATTAGGGGCAGGGCCCAGGCTTCCCAGTCGGCACCCCCACTGCATTCAGGGGCAAAGCTGGCCATTCTGCCCACGGCCCCTCCCCATGGCCAGTCCCACCCCCAATCGCCACCCCAACCCCAATCAGTTGTGGGTCCCACCAGCCAATCACCCACAGTGCCTTTTCCCAGTTGGCCTGGCCCTGATTGGGGCAGGTTGGCAGGCCAACCTCTCACCATCTCCTCCTCCCAACAGGCCATGCCCTGATCCATCCCCATTGGGGCCGGGCTGGCCTGACTCTACCTGCTCACAAATTCCTGCACTATATTTGAAATGTATAGATAAAAAAAATTTAAAGTCGCTAAGAGAGTAGATTTTAGTGTTCTCATCACACACACAAAAAGTAACTGTGAGGTAATCAACAAGTGAATTCACTTAATTGTGGTAATCATTTCACAATGTATGGTATACATCTATCAAAACATCACATTGTGTGCCCTGATTATCTACCATTTTTATTTGTTAATCATACCTCAATAAAGACGGGGTGGGGGAGATATTATACTCAGGCACATCTTGGTGAAAATGTAACACATCAAAAATAAATAAAAAATAACCAATATCACCTCAACAAATTTGAATAAGTAAATAATAAAGGAACGATACTAAAATAAATCAAAGATAAAATACAGATTATAAAGATGAAATCACCCAACAATGCACTTCTCAGAACATATCCCCATTGTTAAATTGCACTTTTTTCTCTCTACATCAAACAGAAAAACGAATTGTCTCCAGAAGGTCAGAAATACAAGCGGTAAATGTTCTCCAGATAAAATAAATGTGCTTTATAATGTATAAATGTATAATGTATAAATGTACCAGGTACACAAAATTTGGGTAGGATCCCTAGGCCTGGCTGGCGATCAGGGCCCATCTGTGGGGCAACCTGGTGATCAGGGGGCCCCTGCTGGCACCCACCTTGGCTGACCTGGCACTGCCCATTTGTCAGCCCCATTCCCCATCCCCACTACCGCCTCTGGTTGCCTCCCTCTGCGGAGTGACTGGTGGGACAATCAGGCGGGTGGCAGGGGGGTGGGGGATGCAGAGCGAGGGTACTGGCGCCTGCCTTGGCTGGCCTGGGGCCTGCAGGCTGGGGGCAGCCCCTGTGTTGAGCATCTTTCCCCTAGTGGTCAGGGCATGTCATACCAGCCAGTCATTCCTCCAGTCATCCCCTATTCAATTTGCATGTTAGGCTTTTATTATATAGGATTATAAAAATATATCAAAATAGAAATAAATCCTAGATATTAATAGAACTAAACATTATTTGGAAATGGTGGTAAGAATTATATAATAGCTTTATAATGCCATGATATTGTTGAGAATATATTAGTTTGGTAAGTTATATATGCATGTTAAAATTCCTAGGGTAACCACTAAAAGTAGGTAGAAATTTAATATAATATTTCCAAACTAGTAGAAAAACTAGGTGGAAAAATAAATAATAAGGACACTAAATTCAAAAGAAAAGATGAAAAATACATAAAAAGGATAAGTAGATAGCATAAAATGAAATGGTGGAATAAATTGAATAAATGAGAATTTACAACCAATGTAAATAATTTAAAATCTCTAGTTAAAGGGACAAGATTATCAAGCAGCTATTGCTGTTTAGATTCTACAAACCTAAACCAGGGAATTTGAAGGCAAAAGGGCAGAAAAATAAATAACAGAGAAATGTTAAAGAACTTGACATAGCTATATTATTGTAATAACAGAGTAGACATATTCTAAATGAGGTATTTTTTTTAAGTTGTACTAATTAAAGAGCCAAAAAATCAATATGGTGAGTTAAGGGCGGCTTTGTTTGTTTTGTTTTTATTTCTTTATCTTAAATTAGAGGCCCTGTGCACAAAATCCATGCAAGAGTAGGCCTTCGCAGCTTCATTCAGAAGGTGGTCCAGAAGGACATCATTCGGCCATTCATTCAATTTGCATATTTTGCTTTTATCATTATAGATAAGTTTTGGAGTACACACAAGTCATAAGAACAAAACTAGTGAAAATACGTAGTAAAACATTTAGATATAGTTATATATAAAAGGTATACTGGTTTATGGTATAGAAATAAAGTACTTTGTATTGTTTAGTAGACAAAAAGTTTGAAAGGTATGAACCTAGAAAAACCCATGGCAAGTATTTCGGGGATGTATACCACAGTAATCATAGCTATATTATCATATAACAAGAAAAATGGAAAAGCACTCAAATGTTTGTCACCAGTAAAAAAAGATAAAATTTTTGAAATATACTATGGAATATTATACAGAAGTGAAAATTAATGAACTCCAGGTGCATGTACCATCATCGATTTGTCACCAAAACAATTTTGATTGAAAGGAGGCAACTATAATAGAATACTTATAGCATAATTCTATTTGTATAATGGGTAAAACTAAACAACAGTGTGCTAGGACTAAACAAACACTAAACAAATGTTAAGCAAGTTAAACATTCAACAATGAAAGGTGTGATCAGAGAGGGTGCAAAAAGTGTCTTTTAAATAGTGATCTGGGCACTTTGCAATGACCAGGATTTCAACCAGCAGGCAGGCTGGCCAGCCACCCGTGGCCCCTCCCCCTGGCCAGAGCTCCACTGCTTCTAAAAAGACACCCTTGCCGTTGGAGCTGCAAGTGCCAGAGAAAATAACTTATCAATGTCAGTCTCAATTTCCTTCATCAGCCCATTGATGGAATTTGAGAAGAGACATTTAGCAATCTTCTTATCAGTGGTACAATGTCTGTTCCCTCATTTTGCCCATGATCAGATAACAGGCTGATGTTTGTGCTGTCTTGGCTTTGCCACCCTGGGCAGCTAAAAGCTTTTTAGGAAGCGAAGGAACCAGCTGAGAGGTTACCTGGTTCTGAAGCATTGTCACCGCCCGGCCAGGAGCATTGAATCAATATCCAATATGTTTCTTATGTAGATAAAAGCTGCTCTCCGGAAATGTTCCTGTTTGATTATAAAAGCAGGAGGAATTTGAAGAGAGACTTCAAATTCATGCCACCGTGATAAACACTCTCAGCCTGTAATTCGATTGTGGCAACTCCCAAACTGAGAGAAAATAAGCTATAAGGGGACTTTCTGCCCGTTTGGGACTCGGCCATATGTCCTGCCTTCGGAGCCCGTTTGGAAGGAATCCTGTGTGTTAGAAGGCACTGGGAGTGAGAGGATTGCATTGCCAGAGATGTTAGTTCCCAGAATACTGACCCCGTCTTCAAAATGTTGCCCTGATGTCTGAGAGTATCTGTGTGTAATTCTGCTCTGAAACAGGTCTCTGCTATGTGACCCATAACTTAAAAAATAAACGTGATTCTTAGATGCTGGGTTACAATGAAATCCAATCATAAGAGAAAAGTGGTGAGGAGGAGGCAGAGTACTGAGGAAACGGGATTGAGGAGGGGCCAAGTCCGGTCTGGATTTCGGCTTCATGCAGAATGCTTCATGCCTGTGTCCTCCATTACCAGTCGAAAGACTTAGTCTAGATACCTCTGATATATTTTCGGGCCCAAACTTCTAACACTCTTTGAGGAGGAAGGTATACCTGAGATTCAAACTACCTATCCATGTCAAGTTCCCACTCCCCATGCATCTGAAGGGAAACAGGGGTTTCAATCACAGGGTCTGCGTAAACTAGGAAAGTTGCAAAGCTTATGCAACAATTTCTGGGCAGGACTTAGACCTCACTGGTAACAGTAGTGCTTGCCTGGAGTTTTGCTTCCGTCAGTCCCACCACAGAGCCTCGCAGTCCAGGCTGCAGTCACAAAGCCTACACTCCAGCTCCCTGCAGCCACCTAACCGAGGCTGCAGGCTTGAGGTGTTCCTTGAACTTCGCCAAGCCTCCATTCCCTCACCTGCCAAAAGGAGATCATAGCAATCCCTGCTTTGAAATCTTGTTGGGCTCATGGAGTTTTTTGCATACGAGTGCTTGACACTGCCTGGTGCTAGCAAGAACTCAGTTGTTGGTCTTCATTCTTATTGTAGTTACTATTATTAAGAGCCATATGGATAATGTATAAGTAGCTATAGATATCATCTTTTTTTAATATAAATTTTTTCAGAGGGGAAGGAAGAGAGAGAGAGAGAGAGAGAGAGAGAGAGAGATCAATGATGAGAGAGAATCATTGATCAGCTGTCTCCTGCATACCCCCTACTGGGGATCGAGCCTGAAACTGGGGCATGTGCCCTTATCAGGAATCCAACTGTGACCTCCTGAGTGACCTGTTCAACCACTGAGCCACATCAGGTGGACTCATCTTTCTTTCTCTTCTTAAGTTGTTCTCACAGCCCTGAGTTATTTCAATGAAAGAGTACAAAGCAAAACCAGCAAAGAGAAATGGCATGAAGGGCAACATCAGGTGGTAACCAGGCCCAGGCTTCCAGTGGTCCTTCCTCAGTGGAGTCACCCAGGAGGCACTCAGTACCCCAGCAACACCTGTGAAATTTAACTACCTGAGCTCATCAGAGGCCCAGAGGCCAGGGTTTTTATGGGAGCTATCTGCCTAGACCAGTGGTTGGCAAACCATGGCTCATGTGCCACATGTGGCTCTTTGGCCCCTTGAGTGTGGCTCTTCCACAAAATACCACATGCAGGCACGCACGTACAATGCGATTGAAACTCCGTGGCCCATGCACAGAAGTCGGTTTTTGGCCTGGGCTAGTCTATTTTGAAGAAGTGGCTTTAGAACACTCAAGGGGCCAAAGAGCCGCATGTGCTCACAAGCCGCTGTTTGCAGACCACTGGCCTACTCCATATTTGACAGAACTTAGTATAGTTTAATATACTATATATTAAATATATAAAATAATATATATAGTTATATATATTAGTCCTTACTTGACAGAGTTTCCCATATACCCTAAGTATAAAATTTTCCTTCATAAGGAGAGGAAGCAAATTCTTGAGGCATTCACAGGGCCTATAGGAATGACCTAAAGCCAATTCTAGGTCAAGAAAAAGTTTCTTGTAGGGTTGTGGAGTCAAATGGTTTGTTGAAGAGAATGCAAATGCAAGATTGTTAAAATGTATTGTTCACTATTATTTTCAAATAAAAGTGTCAACAACAACAAAAAGTTTCTTAAAATTTAAACTTTGGGAAGATAGTGAAATACATTAGACCAAAAGATTTATTATTAAGATTATTATCATTATTAAACATTATTAAATAATTTATTCAAATAAAGAGACAACCAAAGATATTAAACACAACATAGGCTAGTTGTGTTTAATATCACATCAATTCTTATGATTAAGAAGATGGGCTTTTAAGTAATCATGTTCCTGACTAATATAATTTAACTATTTCAATAATATATAAAACCTTTGCTTCCTAGGCAAATACAGGAAAAACATTTTCCTTCTTAACAGACTGGAAAAGAATTAAACAAATTCTATATTCATTTATCTAATTATATTTATTTAGTATACCTAAAATTTCCTTTTAAGATTTCTCTTTACAACTCTTCCATGACTTTCATAAACCTTCTTACCCATTCAGAAACAACCAGCTTTAGAACAACCCTTTTTTCCTTTAAAATGCATTTTCATACTTCATGTCTCCTATTACCAAAACCACATAACTTCTTTCCAATTAGTTAGAATTCTTAGCCCTTAGAATTTTTAGGTAATAAGTAAGTAATTAACATTTTTCAGGTTAGCAATACATTCACATTTTTAAGACATATATATCAAATAAAATGTAAAACATACTCACTAACAGATATAAATCAATTCTCTAGCTTCTCTGCAATAAGAAGCCAAAAGTTGGCAGACTCAGATCAATTAATACTTCAGTATCCTATGTATTTAATAATTTTTAATATTTAATAAGTTTTAATAAAATTTAATAATTTTATTTAACTCATCTAGACTCCAAAGTTTTAAGTTACCAAAGGCTTTGGAAAAGTACATTTAGATAAATATAGATAAAATTATATTGTAAAACTTTATCAAATCCTTTATTTTTGTTATATCTATTCATTATGGCTTAACAACTCTATGAGATTTTAAAGTCAATTATTACACAAGGAATATTTTTGGCAAATTTTGTAACAGGGATAACATGACCTTGACACCTTTTAGGAGGCTGGAGAAAAGGTGAGTGAGAGGGGTTTTAAAAGATTCACTTCTCATATTCTTGTATATAAGAAGAGATCTTATCCCTCTTTAAAACAGAAGCAAAAACAACCTCTACAATAAAATAAATGAGTACTCTCAAAAGAAGGGACATTAGCCTTAGAATCTTATCTCACACCAGCCTGATAGCCAATGACCTTCACGAGGTCTGAGTGGCACAAAGCCTGGAGATCCCCAGTGTTCCTAAAACAGTGAGTGGCAAATCAAGTCCCCGAAAGATAAGAAAGCAAGCAAAGAACATCTGTAACCAAAGTTATGTTATAGAGATACAAGAACTCTCTCTAGCTAAGCATTGGCAGCCGATGCCTTGAGAGGGAGCGCAGAGAGAGTCCCTGAGATAAAGAATGCTCAGTAACTGCTGGAAAGTTCCTTAAATCCTTTCCTGGGGTTCATCCTGCCACTAGCAGCTGGGGCCCCCAGCCATGTGGGACATACCTCCATCTTTAAACAAGTTAAACCAAACAACAAAGAGACACAAAGCAACAAACAAGAAACATGTACAAGATTTACAGGTGCGCACAACCACAGACAGGAGCTTCACACCATGCTCCTGTCTGTCCTGCCACAGAAACCGCAGAATGCCCTGCCTTTAAAAGAACACCCCGAAAGCAGGGCAGTGTCTCTCGTCCCATAGTGTATCAGACTGAGGGCTCAGACCGGCAAAGACCGCCAAAGGCCTCTTGCTCCCTGCACCTGACCAGCCTTGCCCAAAGAGAGGCAATAAATGCTTCCCAAGCCTCTCAAAGAAGCCCAGACAAGAGTCCAAAAATGCTTCTCCCGTCATACAAAAACACTAGCTTTACCTTAAGTCAAAGGACGGGGATTGCTGGAGCTGAGAGTGGACCCCGCAGGAAAGTTTCTGGCGGCACTGCGAGTAAAGAAATGTTCCCAGGACCCCCATCCAGGCAGCCGGTGGGATCTCGTTACTTACCGGGAAAGAAATCCTGCTTGGGATCCTGCCGTGGTCGCCAACTTTGAAACCAGACACAATGGGTCGAGGCCACTTGTCACGACTTGAGCCAAATTAGCAGAGACAGGGTTGAATCATGTGTTTGTATTTATTCCATAATGCCGCCAGTATGGAGAGAGCAGTCGGTCACCCTGGAAATTCTGCTATGACCTCGCCCCCACCCTCCGCCAGTTGGCTGGTTATATACACACGAGGGAGAAGATAGCTGTGAGCTGCAACTGTAACACGGAAAGGAGAGGGTAGAGCCTTCAGTCCGGCCTTCAGGAGCTCCAAGTCCGATAACAAGGAGGCCCAGCTTCTAAGCTGTTACAAACAGCTCGGCCTGTTCCTGGGACCAGAGAATGGCAGCGTTCCTGAGGAAACTCCTGGAGGAGTTTGCCAAATCAGAGAGTGTCCTGTCCTTGGTCTGTTCTCAGAAATGTATTTCTTTTCTGAGAAATGGACCCATCGGGGCATCTTACATTTCTATAGCCGTGTTTCACCTGCCAGTCTCCTGGGGTCTGTAAGGAAACTCTTTCTTTCTAGTTGGTAAGGCGAGTACTTATTAGGCGACTGTGGCTCTAGTCTCATTACACACCCTTCCCTCCCATCAGAACTGACAGCCCCCAGCCACAAACCCCCTGCCTTCCAGCCTCTTCCCCGCAGACTGCCCAGTGCTACTCCCATTTGCTAAGCTCTAGTTTGTAAGAAAGGGCTACGGAGAAACCCCATGGCTTCTACACAGAGTGCTCAAACCTTTCCTCTCTGGTGCTCAAACCTCAAGGCACAGCATCAACCAAGCTCAGTCAGTTACTGAATATGGACTAGACACTGACTCCATTCCGGGCCTAGGATGTAAAATTCAGAATTCACTGGCTCTGGATTTGATGAGTTGGGCTGATTCTGAACCAGAATCTTTATGCACATCTTTTCCTTAAATGTAGTTGAAGAGTCAATCACTCTATTATTTTGCCCCATTATTGGACTCTACCGAAAGGCCTGTTTTTAACAATGTGGTTGGACATTATTTTAAAACCCAGATGGCTGTGGATAACCCTGTCTTTGTAAATAATCAAGAGCTTGTATGTCTTTGTGGCTCTTAAATTGCGTGAACTTACTCTTCTTGACATGCTGGCAAAGACAGATAATTTCTTTAAGGCAGATGGCATGTGAGCATCTTCTGAATGTCAGCTCGCTGCCATTTACTGCTTGGCTTCTCCAGGGAGATGTTGGAATGTTGGGCTCACCTGGGCACTTGGTCTGTGATGCAAAGAAGATGGGAAGCTTGGTTGGGTATTAGCTGCTAATAAAACCTTAGATATCACAATATGGTATGATAACGACAGATAGTATGACCAGGGTTTTATTTTTTATGACTATTAGACCCATGCACATTGCTGCTTTATTTTAATAAAATAGTTGCATGGCTTTTGTTAGTTCTTTACTCTGCTTTGCAGGATTATAAAGACATTGGCAATAGTCTAGTTTGGGGTATCCAAGAAGTAGACCCTGTGAAAAGGATTCAAGGGCAAGGAACTTATCAGGAAGTACAGGAAAGACCAGCAGGAGAATCAGGGAAGGAAACCAACCAATGAGGGCATTACCGTGCCAGCCACCACCTGGACTGGCTAATAATTTTGCACAGCCTGTGGCAAACTAAAGGGCAGGGGCTTTTGTTCAAAAGTAAGGAAAGGTTTCAAGATGGTGACACCAGAGCACGAGGCCCTGTGTGACTACACAGGTCACACTTGCCGCTGGCCTTGGCTGCCACGGTGATGACAGAGCTCAATCTCATAAAAACTCTAGGGTGTGAAACTCAAGCCTGAGAGTTTTCCCACTGGTGGGAGTGAGGAGCTGAGTGTCAATCACACTTCCCATTACTGATCAGTATTGATTGAGGGCTGCTGTGGGGGCTGTTACTGCAGGTAAGGGGATTCAGGCACTGGGGGTTGGGCGTTTATCAGGGGCACCCTCGGGTCCTCACTCAGTGCCAATGGTAAATTCTTGGACACTGTGACTTTAAGTGAAATTACATACTACATCGAGACCAAATTTATCATAGGCTAATTGATACAAACAAGTGTTAATTTCCTACGACATATTTCTGGTCACAAAAACATCACCAAACTTAATCTAAATGAAGACCTAAAACACTTCTGATATAAAGATTGAAATAGATGTGAGCTATACATTCATTTAAGAAAGAGTCAGAGTCCTAACCGGTTTGGCTAAGTGGATAGAGCAATGGTCGGCAAACTCATTAGTCAACAGAGCCAAATATCAACAGTATAATGATTGAATTTTTTTTTTAAAGCCAAATTTTGTAAACTTAAACTATATATAGGTAGGTACATTGTTAACTTAATTAGGGTACTCCTAAGCTGGCCTTTGCTAAAAACTTAAGGGGCCAAAGAGCCACATGTGGCTCTCGAATTGCAGTTTGCTGACCACTGGGATAGAGCATCAGGCTGTGGACTGAAGGGTCCCAGGTTCAATTCCAGTCAAGGGTATATACCTTGATTGTGGGCATATCCCCAGTAGGGGGGTGTGCAGGAGGCAGCTGATGGATGTTTCTCTCTCATTGATGTTTCTAACTCTCTATCCCTCTCTCTTTTCTGTAAAAAAAAATAAAATAAAATAAAAATTAAAAAAAAATCAAATATATTTTTAAAAAAGAAAAGAGTCAGAAAAACAAACAAGATTATTACTGTTCAACCAGCTAATTCCAGTTCCTGGAGGCAGGTGACCAGAGCCTCTCCCAGCAGTTCAGGGCACAAGGTAGGAATGCACCTGGACAGGAGAGCCTTCCATACAGGGCCACTGACCTGACCCCTCCACACTCACTCAGACCAGGGCGAATTAGACACCCCAGCAACCTGGCTTAAGGATGTGGGAAGAAACTGGGATCCCAAGGAAACCCACACAGACAGGGGAGAACATGCAGACTCCACACAGCGGCCCTGCCTGGAATCTTTTCTCTTCTTCTCATCAGTAGAATGAAACAATGTTGAATGACATGATGTTACTCAAGGACTTGCTATAGTAAGTCCCAAGGAAGGAGGCCAAGTCAGCAACCAAGTCTGGCATGCTAGGCAGATATCAGAATCCCCTGCTAGTGCCAAGTGTCTCCAAAAGTGAGCCGCCATGTGGGAAGGAGACATCTGCCAACCTTCTCCCCTTTAAAAAATAGCACCCTCTTACACCCTTGCTTTCAACCTGCTTCTGAGTCAACTCATTAATGACCAAGGTACCCATCATTTTCTTTTCTTTTAATTTTATTGTTTAAAGTATTACAAATAATAGTACATGTGTCTCTTTTTTCCCCCACTGACCTTCCCCCAGCCTCCCCTACCCCAGGCACTTGCCCTCGTCCCCCCAGTGTCTTGCATCTGTTGGCTGTGCTTATATGCATGCATACAAGTCCTTTGGTTGATCTCTTACCACCCCCCGCAACCCTCCCCTACTTTCCCGCTGGAGTTTGACAGTCTCTAATCATTTTCTATGTGTGAAAGTTCCACTGTACCTGTTTTAAAAAGGGAATAAAGCCCTGCACTCCTGAGTTCTCAAAATGCAGGCTGTTCGTTTTCTAAATGTTCTGATTCCAGATGAGCTAATTCTTTCCCTGTTGCCTCATTTGCCTCATCTGGGGAGGATTGGAGTGATTCTGTCTGTTTCCATCAGATCTGAGGGGTGCACATCAGAAAGGATTGGGAGGGCAATGTTTTTCAATCTTTGTTCCCAGGGAACAGCGATTCCCTGAAAGCGTTGAGTGGAGGTGAGGGTAGAGGTGGGAATGGGGGTGGGATGGGGGTGGGTATTAGCCCCCAGCTCAGTGGGGTTCCATCCCTCATAGGCCATCTCAGGGCAATGGAAGCGTTGGAGTAGGAATGGACAGTAGCTGTGGGGCATGTGTCTTGCTTCCCAATAAGCCATACCCATTAGTGAGTTAGTATTTACAGGGACAATAAATTACTCCACTTCTGGGGTGACCCCCCGCAGGCACATGAGGTAAAAGTAAGGATGAATTTTGCAGAAACATGGGTTGAGCAGCATTGTTCATTGGGAGTTTCCAGATGTAAGCAGATTTAGCTGTCAGGCACCTTCGAAGCCCCCTATGTTCTATGCTGCTGTCATCCTCTGGACCCCCCCAGAGAGGCCACTTAGTCTCTACCTCACTCTCCTCACTTTGCTCCCTCCCAACACTTTCCCAGCCAGCCGGGAGAGCGAGGACCCGGGGACTGCTGTGTCCTGGGACTCATTTGAGCTTGTCAGAAACATTTCCCGCCTTTATATCCTGAAGTTCTCTTAATTCCACCTTCAGCAGTGCTGTCTGTTGTAGTTTTTCTTTCTACTTCCCCAAAATTTCTAATTACAAGCAAAATCTACAAGCCAAGCTCTAGATATTTCCAGCATGGCTTTCAGCATCATGATTCCATTCAGCTTCCTCTTCTCCTGGTCCTCCTCCTCCTCCTCCCCCTTCCTCCCCCTTTTGTGTTCCTCCTCCTCTTCCTTCTCTCCCTCTCCCTACCCCCTCCTCCGCCTCCTCCTCACCATGGTTACTATCCTATTAGGACATTTCCCCCAGTTAGAAGCTCATAAGAGCCCCCCATATGGTACCTCCAATTCTTCACGTTTGAAACTGACTTTTCTTTGATGTCCCTTTCATCTCTTCTTGCTTTCAGCATATAAAGAATCAATAGCAGTTCAATATTATTCAACATGCACTGATAACATCCTTCTGTTGGCAGGCCAAGTTGTGACAGTTCCTTTATGGTACCAACGAACATTGTTGATAACATCTTTTGAATTTGTTATATATTGGTCTTGGGTTGAAATGGTTACAACTTTTCATTAGATTTTTCTGTCAAGTCTTGTTTATTTTTCCTGAACCAAAAAAAGGCAAAAAATAAATAAATTCAAACTTAAAACCGGGGTCAGAGGTGCTCAACTAATTCCTGGGCCTTCACATCTTTCCTAAGACTCCCCTGACTTCTTGTGAATCAAAATCAGGCCGCTAAACAGCCCACAGCCTGGAGCCAGTATATGACCTGCTTCCGTTACAACTTTCTCCCTTATTAATTAAGCAAATATCTGCATCTGAAAACTGGAATATACTGGTCTCTGCCTTCCCCAACTCAGTGCATGATTATTGGGGAACTCAAAGGAAGGGAAGTATAAGGCAGCATATTTTAAATGCAAGCTGGGCCCAAAGTGCACTGACTCCTTAGTACCAGCATCCGGAGCTCTGTTAGTTACTGAAGCCACAGTGATCTGCCGGCCAGTTTGTATTCCCATTCCTGTTGGAACTCCAGCTGAAACTCTGTGCTGTGTGACCAATCAGATATCTGGGTATCACTTTTCATGTCATTTCTCCTATCCTTTATGAGGAAAGCTGCTACCTATGACAATCTTGCTTCAAAAGCCCAGAGGCAAGACCTTTTCAATGGGTTCGTTATGGAGAATGAATCCAGGTGGTGAGAGCCAAGAGGCCTGGGGTGCGGTTTGATAGTGTGTTGGTGGTAGATGTGGAAAACGAACTGGAAAAGACCAGTCTTTTGGAAGACGAGATCATTTTAGAAAGTGAGATTGAAGAGGAAAAGGAGAAGAAAGCCTATATCACACTAAATAGGTTTTAAGGTACTTCTGACTATGCATTTATTTTAAATGATAGCTATAAAACCTCATTAGAAAGGAAATACTGGGGAAAAAAGCCCCTGACTTGGTTATAAATGGCTCACTAGAGTCCATGAAGAGTGGTTATTGGATTAGACAAAAAATGATGATAAATACCAGAGGAGAAAACCTAGAAGATGAATATGTCCTCAGCATCATCTTGGAACTCAGTCTAAAGAGGGCGAGAGAAGGAAGGTCATTGCAGTTGCCAACAGTGGGCAGAGCTCTGGACTTGGATCTGGGAGACTGGCTTGGAGTCCTGGCTGCTGTGTGTCTGGCCCTGAGAGGTCTGGGTCCAGTGCTTCTGCTTCTCATCCGTGAGGCGGAGGCTATCACTGAGACATGGTGTTGCTGTGAAATTCAGCTGATAAAATGACTAAGAAAGAATGTAACAGATGCTATGGTTGGCTTCCCAATATTGGTTTCCACTCCAGGGGTACAAACTGATTAGGACGTCACGATAACAGGGCCGGGCCAGTCAGGGAGTGGTGCTCTCCCAGTGGCATGGATTGGTCCAGAAATGAGCTGTGACCTCATGTGGCCTATTTTCAGAGCACAGGTTGGTTGAGGTGTACAGGGAATCACATAAAGAATCACTCCTTCCCTCCAGACTTGGGCATGTGCAGCTGAGTGTGTATGGAGATGCTACAGCCAACTCTTGCCAACATGAGGGTAAAGCTGAGACAGGTTGGGCCCAGCCAAGAGACTCCAGGGAAACCGAGGCAGAGGATCTAGATGAAGGCAGCCCTAAGCTCCCTAGCCCTGCAATGAGTGAGGAAAGTTCATTACCATTTTAGTGTATTAACGTACTCTCTGCCAGAAGCATCCGTACTGATGCAGGAGGCAGCCCTGGAGTCATAAGGCAGTGAAGCCTGTGAGCTTTGCAGCTTGTAGAGGCCTTGGTCCAAATTGTGGCTCTCCGACCTGTAGCTATATGACTATGGGCAAGTTTATTAACCTCCTGAAACCTCAGTTTCCTCATGTGTAAAATGTGTCCATTGCATCTATAATAATAATAAAAGTGTAATATGCTAATTAGACCAGACATTCTTCCAGATGACCTTCCAGACGAAGCCAGGGCTGCAAGGGAAGCCCGGGTCCCAGATGCCAGAGGGAAGCCAGTGCCAGCAGTCAGGGAAAGGAAGGCTTACCCTTGCACAAATTTCGTGCATCGGGCCTCAAGTATTTCATAATGAGCTGATGCAAGTAAAGCACTTGCCCATTGTAAGCAATCAGCAAATGTTATGCTACAGAAATATGTCGAAGATGAAGTTCATTTGCACAGAGCCTGTCTAGGCTGCTGTACAGTTATCTTCTAGTGGCTCTGCTCCTTAAAGACCCTCTCTGCAGAGGAGAGCTGGGACGTTCTTCTAGGGAATCAGGTGTCTGCGCACTCCTCCCCCTAGCTAGAGAAGTACTGGGATGCAGAGTGCCTGGCAGGTATTCTGATAATGGGTATCCCTGATCCTACTGGGAGTCAGGTTGATGAATAAAGAGTGGCAGAGCTTTGGCATTGGACTCTGTCAAGTGACAATCTTTGCTTCTCAGAGTTTTGCTTTCCTCCTCTGTGAAATAGGGATCATGGCAGCTACCAGATTGTTGAAAGGATGAAGGAATACAAAATTCCCTTTGTGTGTTGCCTAAACCTGGGGCATAGCCCTCGTTTTTCTCCCTGGTGACTTCTGAAGACCCTTTCTTGCCAATACCACTTTCAGATGCCTCTAAGGATTATTCAAGGTTTTGCCTGGGGAAAGCCCCATTCCTCTGTTCAATAATGTCCAACCAGGATTGCATTTTGGATTTCAGTAAAGTATTATTGGCAAGCTGGGCATATAATATTTAGAATCAGGTATATTGAGGGATGATATACATACAATGAAATTTACCCATTCTAAGTGTTCCATGGATTTGATGAATGTACACAGTTATGTAACCACTAGAGGCCTGGTGCACAAAATTCGTGCAACAGTAGGCCTTCCTTCCCCCTGGCTGCCAGCACCTGCTTCTCTCTGGCACCTGGGACCCGGGCTTCCCTCTGGCCACCAGCAAGCACCAGGGACCCAGGCTTCCCTCGCAGCCCTGGCTTTGTCCAGAAATTCATCCAGATGCTTTTATTATTATAGATGACCACAATCAAATTACAGAGCCTTTTCATCGCCCCAAAGTATTCCCTTATGCACCTCATGAATTCTGTTGGTCCCAGTTAACTAATGATCTACTGTCTATATCACTATAGTCCTGTCTTTTCTAGAGTTTTATGTAAATGGAATCAATTATACAGTATATAGTAGTTGGGGTTTGGCCTCTTCTATGAGAGTAATGCTTTTGAAAACAGTTCATGTTGTTGTGTGCATCTACAGCTCTGTGTTTTTGTTTTATCGCTGGTTAGTATTTTATTTTATGGATGTACTATGACTTGTTTTTCACCAGCTGATGGACATTTTGGTTATTTCCAGTTTGGGCTACTATGCATAAAGCTGCTATAACATTTGTGTATGAGTCTTTGGGTGGGTATGAGTCTTTGGGAATATATATATATATTCCTTTCTCTTGGGAAAGAGAGTTATTACTAGGTCAAATGATGAGTATACGTTTAACTTTACAAGAAACTGCCAAACTGTTTTTCCGAAGTAGTTTCATCATCCTGTACTCCTGTAAACAATGTCTGGGAACTCCACTGTCCAACAGTTTCACTGGCAGTCAGGATTGCTCTTTTTAATTTTAGCCATTTTTATGGAGTATAGTAATATCTCATTGTGGTTTCAACTTGCATCCCTCTAGTTATTGGTGATGTTGAGCATCTTCTTCTCTGTTTATTTGCCATCAACGTATCTTGTTTGGAGACATATGCATTGAAATATTTTGCTCAAATTTTTTATTGGTTTCCTAGTCCTCTTATTGTTGCATTCTTTGTATTCTGAATCCAAATCCATTATTATGTATACATTTTGCTATTTTATTCCAGCATGTTAAATGCCTTTTAATTTTCTTAACAGTGTCCTTGAAAAGAAAAAAATTTATTATATTTCAATTCATGGTTCATGTTTTTGAGCTCTATTTAAGAAATTATTGCCTAACCTAAGGTAACAGAGATATTTTTTTTTCTGTTTTCTTCTAAAATTTCAATGGTTTTAGGTCTTAAGTTTTGGTCTATGCATTATTTTAATATATAGGAATAATTTTTTGTGAAGAAAAAGATGAAGTACATTATTCTTCATATAAAGAACTTATTTAAAGTGGATTTCTTATAAACAGCATATGATTGGTCTCGCTTTCTTTTATCAAATTCAGTGAACTCGACCTATTAATTGTAATTGTACACTTATATTTAATGTAATTATCCAAATGTTTAGGTGCAAATCTACCATTTTACCATTTATTTCCTATTTGTACCAGCATTTTAAAAAATAATTTTTGCTTCTTTTTCTGCTTTCTTTTGAGTGGAATATTTTTTCATGATTTCACTCTATCTTCACTTGCAAATTATTAGCTGTACCCCATAATGATTAATCTAATTTTTAAATGTAATTTGATTCCATCTTTAACAAATCAATCCTAAAGAATACATTACATAATATTTTCATATAATCTTACCCACACTTTCTTATTTTTATATATTTTATTTCCACATCTTAGAAGCTTTGCAATATTACTGTGTTTGCTTTAGTAAACTATCTTTTAAATATATTAAAAGATAATAAAAATATATATATGTATATGCCACTTACTTATCATTTTCCGTTTTCTTCATTCTTTTGTATATATCAAAATCATGACATTCATTTTTCACTCACCTATGAAACTTCCCTTAATATTTCTTACACTAAAAATCCTCTGGCAATGAATTATCTCAGCTTATGTTAGTTTGAAAAAATATTCTTCTTTGATTTTTAAAATAATTAAAAAGTTAAATAGTTAAAATTAATTTTTATAATATTGAAAGGTATTTTTTTTTCCTCCCAGCACTTTAAAGATATTAATCCATTGTCTTCTGGCTTATGCAGTAGCTGACATAATTTTTAAAATCTGTATTGTTGAAAGTATTACATATGTCCCATTCTTCTCCTATTGATCTACTCTAGTCCATTCTCACCCCCACTCCAGGCCTTTACCTCCCTATTGTCTGTGTCCATGGGTTATACACATATGCATATAAATTCTTTGGTTGATCTCTTCCCATTACCCACCTCCCCCTTTTTCCATCTGAGGTTCAACAGTCTGTCCCATGCTTCTGTGTTTCTGGATCTGTTTTGTTTTTTAGTTTATTTTGTTCACTAGATTCCACATATGAGTGAGATCATGTGATACTTATCTTTCTTTGACTGCCTTATTCACTTGGTGTGATACTCTCCAGGTCCATCCATGCTGCTACAAATGACATCATTTTTATCTTTGTTCCTCTGTAAAGTATTTCTTATCATTGCTTTTGAGATTCCATCTTTATCATTGATGTTTATCCATTTGATCATGCGTGTCTCATATGGTTTTCTTCGTGTTAGTTCTGACTTTTTGGACCTCTTAGATTTCAAGTTTATGTTTTTAAGGACTATAGTTAACTTGGGTAACTTTTTCCCATGATTTTTTTCTTTCCATTCTTTCCTTTGCTTCTGAAGCTCCAATTATACATATTTAGACTACTTCATATTGAATCCCAGATCACTGATGCTCTGCTTATTTCTTCAAATCTTATTTTGGATAGTTTATATTGTTATGTCTTCAAATTCACTGATTTTTTTCTGCTATATCTAATGTCTCTGCTAATCTTTTTAACCTTATATAATGTGGTTTTTCATTTAAGTGTACTTTTTTCCTATCTATAATTTTCATTTGGGTATTTTTATTATTTTAATGTCTCTTAATTATGTTCAAATTTTACTTTATATCTTTGTACATATTTATAACATCTATAATATTTCCAAGTCCCTGTTTGTTAATTTTGTTATCATTACTGTGTCTGTTTCTATTGATTAATTTTTCTCTTAGATATAAATATTTTCCTGCCTTTTTTGCATGCCTGGTGATTTTTTAAGATTATTTTTCAAAATACATTTTCACTTATTTTTAGAGAGAGGAAGGGAAATGGATAGAAATGAAACATCCATGAGAGAGAAACATTGATAAGCTGCCTCCTAAATGTCCTTTATTAGGGATACAGCCCACAACCTGGGCATTTGCCCTGACCAAGAGTGGAACTGTGACCTCCTGGTTCATGGATTAACGCTCAACCACTGAGGCACACCGGCTAGTCTAAGATTTATTTTTCAATATTGTAAGTTGGCCTATAATATTATGTTAGTTTTAACATAGAGATTTCACATTTATATATTTTGCAAATTGATCCCTGATGAGCCTAGTATCCATCTGCATTTCTCGTTATTTTTTATCGGATGCCAGAGATTGTAAATTTACATTGTTGAGTGCTTGGATTCAAAATTCCTATAAAAACTGTTGGATTTTGTTCTGTGGAACATTTAAATATTTGCAGATTCGTTTTCTAAGGCTTGCACTTAAGTTTTTTATGACAAGTCCAAGAAAGGCTTTATTCTAGGTATAATATACCTAAGGCTTGACCCTTCTAAGGACTCTACATTATAGCCCATGCATTAGAAGGTTTATCCTCTCAGGATGGTAAAAATGTTAAGAATTTCCAGCCTTGTGAGAGCTCAGAAAATTATTTAACCTACTGCCCCATAGTGATTGCCTCTCTGCATGCATGTGCAGGTCATTGCCTAGCCAAAGACTATAATGAGACCTCTGCTATGATCCCTAGTTTGGAATACACTGCCCTGGAAATTCTAGCTGCCTTAGCACCCCTGCCTTTCTTGCCACGTACACACATGCCTATATTTATCTCTTCATTTCAGCAGGACCTTCATAATTTGTTCATGTTTCTTCTCTCTATGTTTCAGTCTGGAAATCACCACTGCACAGTTGGCTGGAGAGATTGTAGAGCTTGCCTCATTTGTTTTCCATGATGCAGAGATCAAATTGTATGCTGCCTATTATCCAATATCTGAAAACTGTTTAATGGTGTATGTGTGTACCTGTTACAATTAATCCTTAATGGACAGCAGCAAAAATCTCTCTATATTTTTACCCATACCCATATCCTCTGGTCTACTGGATTTCATTACTTCTTAATTATCTTCCTGTGGAGGCAGCCATGGAATATTGGTGAGTGGAGAGTGGCAGGGGAATTTGAAAGATAGGGTCACATTAACTTCAGTCTTTGTTGCACCCACATTTCAACTACAGTCACATAAAAGAAAAACAAATGATCCTTGAATATTCACTTAAACTAGATTTATAATAATTAAAATCCTGAACCAAGCAGCTAACTCATGGTAAAGTGAATATTGTAGAAAAGTTTATCGATATGAAGTTTGAGCTCCCTTCCTTGCTGTATATAATTAGAAAAATCATTAATACTTATTAAATACTGAGAAAAATGGAGAAGAAAAATCTATGAACTTTAAAATGTTATCTTTCAGGAGACTTCTATTAAATATCTATAATTGTAGTTTTATATTATAATATAAGCAAACTAAAATCATGTATAATTTTAACCCCCATGGAAATGGTTGCCCAAAGATAAATTTTTAATTTAAAAAACTTAGGGTATCAATATAGGGTATGTTTTAGATCTTGTAAACATTTAATAAATTTTTATCTGTTGCTAAATTGATAAGTCTGAACCTTCCCATGTTTCTCTGTTTTTATACACTTCTTACCAAAAATAAGCTATTTTGAATATTTTCCTGCAGTTACCCAATGGTTGTGAATAATTAGCCAGTACAGTTATTTTCTACTACTTTGACAAAACCAGAGGGTAAACTTAGGATGAATAAGCTATATTTGATTTATGTTGCTTTGCCAACAGCTTAGTTTTGTGTTTTTTCTTAGAATGTTTCAGCAATGCAGATGAAGAGAAGGATGTGCAAATAAAGAGATCTGTTCCTCCATCTGTAGTTTAAGTTTCTGTTGCCAATAAAACCCATAGCTTAAAGATGTTTAGAAAACTGGAGAGCATGGATACAACTGCTTTTTACATAACCACGTGCATTATAGGAAAGTCTGTAGTTAATATGGTCTGGGCATGGAACACCCATAAGTTGCTCTTATTGGCAGGTGAATTGTGACCTCATTGAATGTTTGGTTAAAAATGTAGATAGGATCAAAGCTCTCAAAGTAAAAAGAGTTTGAGTTGTAAGATTTTTATTTGCCTATAATTTATGATTATTGAAGAGGAAGAAACCAGTAATTACTAATGTTTATTTTTGTTTGAGTCTATAAGGAAGAGTAGATCATTGTTCTGAAGCAGTATAACTTTTTAGGATAGATATGCTGTATCTTCACTAACCGGATATCATGGCTTACTGATTTGGGAATGTTCCAGGAAAATACAATAAGTCTGTGAACAAAGGAGCATCAGAAAGTGTCAATTACTTAGGTTTTTTTTTTTTTTTTTAAGCTTTTCCCAGAGCCAACTCCAAAATGGATTTCTTGAGAAAATAGACTCTCTCCTTTCTATACAGAAGGCAGCTTGAAACCAACTCCAAGTGTGTTGCTTCATATTCATAATTGGTCATTAATAATCGTGATTACTATCCCTCAGGAAATGACTGCCAAAAAGTAAGTGCTGAGGAAATAGCCAGGGTAGATGTCTCAGCTACAGCGGGACACCAACCACACCAAAGAAAGGGCGATCTGCCTTGGGTTCCACAATAGTGTGTGTGCACTCTGAGCTCACCGGGGCCTCAGCTCATCCTGACAGCCACTTACGGAGACTTACTGGCCATCTATTTGTAACGGGCACTGTGCCAGACTTACAAGAGATGAGCTATGATTATATGAGGTTAGGATAGTTTTTAAAATCCCTCATTGTCACACCGTGAGCAGGTAGCCAAGGAAGTCTTCAAACCTAGACTTTCCAACTTGGAAGCCTATTATCTTTGAACTTCATTTTTCTGAGTAATTAGAGGAATTAGAACTCAAGTCAGGTTTTCTTAAGCCTCCCCTATAAAAGAGTATCTTCTGGCAGATACATTAATAACGCCAATAAGCTTTGGTTTACAAATTCAAGAGATTAAAGACTTGTGAACCACAATCTGCAAGAGAAAAAATTGAGATACTTTAATCTGTAGAAGAGAAGGCTGAGGACAAAATAGTTGGTGGCATTTTTCAAATTCATCACTAATTCAGAACCCACTAACTTGGAAATTTCTATTAACTGAAACAGTGTTTGAAGTAAATGTATCCCTTTGCAGCTACTTTTTTATTTTATTTTTATTTTCTAGTGTCTAAGATCTTTTGACCAAGCTTTTATTGTCATTGCCCTTAAGTAAGAAGCAAGTTGTGTACATAAACCCAAGATAAGCCTTTTGGGGCCAGGTGTAGACTCTGATGCCATGAAATTGATCCTATGCTTTTCAAAGAGCAATATATTTCTGATTCTTTTCTTCATACTTTTCCAAGTGATGAGTCAAAATTTGAAATTTAATTTTACCTCTTTTATCTTGCTTCTGTCTCCTTTCCTGACTACCCATTCCTCTTTCTTTTCTTTTTTTTTTGTATTTATTTATTTATTTATTTACATATTTTATTGATTTTTCACCCCTCCCTCCCTCCCACACATCCCCTCCCTCCCCAGAGTTCCATGTCCATTGGTTGTACTTATATGCATGTATACAAGTCCTTCAGTTGATCTATTATCTCCCCCAGATCCTCCTCCCCTCCCCGCTGAAATTTGACAATTGCAGCTACTTTTTAAAGATAATGTTCCTAAGTAACGGAATAGTACAAAATAAGTTTGGAAGAAGCATAGTTAAGAGAATGGATCGTTTTAAAAGAAAAAACTGTTTTATGTAAATAAACCCAAGGAGTTACTGTGTGAGTAGTCTCATCTACTCACTACAAATGATTCCCAGGAACTTGATTCTGGGAGAACTAAGTCCTTACACTACTACTAAAGGCCCAGTGCACAGAATTCATGCAGTCAGGGGGTCCCTCAGTCTGGCCTGTGCCCTCTTGCAGTCTGGGAACCTTTGAGGGATGTCTGACTGCCACTGAGGCTCCCACCATCATCGCTGCACTCACAAGCCATGAGCCCAGCTTCTGGCTGAGCAGCACTCCCTGTGGGAGCGCACTGACCACCAGGGAGCAGCTCTTGCATTGAGCATCTGCCCCCTGGTGGTCAGTGCACATCACAGTGACCGGTCATTCAGCTGTTTGGTCTATTTGCATATTAGCCTTTTTAATATAGGATTTATATAGAATGGGTGCTAATGTTACAAGGGATGCTCAGTGTTGCATCTAGAATCCCTGCGGGCAGGGGCCAGGGTAGTGATTCCACACTGGCTTTTGCTATACCTGGGACCTTCTGACCCAGTGATGCTTTGTGGTGGGGGCGGGGACTGAGGAGGATGCTAAAGCAGCATTCCATTGGCTCTCTCTCATCTTGGTCACTGACCCTTGCTCAGAGGGCTTTAAAGTATTAAGAAATCGGTCTTTAAAATATTCAGTAATTCTGAATGATCTTATTCCTCTGGCTATCTGAATTAATAACGTCTGGCTGTATGTAAGAAGGAGTACACAGAAGGAGGAAGTCAGCTGTTTTCTCTGGTAGCTGGAGTTAGAACAAAAAGCAGCAGATTGGGGTTTCAAAAGGAAAGGTTCATATTCAATTTAATTTCAGGAAGAACTTTCTAAAGATTAGAGCTGCTCTTTATCCACCTATTCTTTCATTATATTCCGTGAGCACAGACTATGCGTCAGGTGCTGTGCTGAGCACTGGTGATAGCGAAGGTAGCAGATACCATGTCAGCCTACCATTATTATCAGCTCTGTCAGCATATAATTAATTGCCTACTGTGGAGTAAAGGCAACACAGAATGAGGAATGGGCTGATGGGAATATTGAAGAGATAAATAAAATTCAGTCTGCACCCAGGATGCTCACAGTCTAATAACACTGATTTCAAGAATTAGTGGCATCTTCTAGATAACAGTTATGTACATGCTGGATGCATCGTGCTGTGTTATTACACATTTTAATAAACATAGCATGATGTCTAGTTCTCAAAGCACCCCTAATTTTCAGG
The DNA here is from genome assembly GCF_014108245.1 of Pipistrellus kuhlii. NCBI lineage: Eukaryota > Metazoa > Chordata > Mammalia > Chiroptera > Vespertilionidae > Pipistrellus > Pipistrellus kuhlii. The sequence goes on from NW_023425573.1 coordinate 69,473,740, forward strand.
TGAAAAAACTAAAGCCACCTGCTGAGGCACCTGTACAAAGCAGAAGGGGCTCATTGGCCAGCGAGTGAGGATTTTGTATTATGCACCCTAAGTTCACACTTGAAAAATCCCTGGTGGAAATTTCTCTCCAAAAGTTCTTCTCTGCCACCACCCAGGTAGACCCTCACCCTTCTTGGCTGCTCACCCCTTGACTGCACCCCTCCCTCTAGTGCACAATAACCTCCCTCAAAGTTCTGATGCCAGAAGATATTCCTATCCCAAGCATTCTCAATGGTCTTCCCCAAAAAAGGAGGGCCTGCAGATTCCTATACCAGCTGCCAAGTGACCAAAGAAGTCTCCATCTCCTTGGCACTGCCTTCCAGGTGTGAGTAAAGAAGACCCGGAGTCCACGCTGTAAGAGTCCCAGCATCTGCTGCTCACATGCCCTGATGGACCTAGCGGTGCTGAGCTGCTGAGCTGCTGAGCTGCTGAGCTGAGGCACTGAGGCGGCCATGCCCCCGGGGCAGCTGGTGTTTTCCTCGGGGAAATGCCTGTTTTCTGTCTGAGCTCTGACTTTAAAGGAGTAGGAATCTCTGCTGTAAGCCATCTCATGCCTGGGGTTTGTTGGCGGTAAGGGAGAGAACCTACCTGGAGAGAGAGAAAGAAGGCAAAGAAGACAATGGGAAGAAGGTGAGAGAGGGGACTGGTGTCAGAAATGTAATTGGTGACCTTGGAAGAATAAAACCTGCAGGTCCATCCGGCAGCCTGACCCTTGAACTCATTAGCAAGGTCCTATTGGCAGCTGTTTTCTCACAGCCACAAATGTGCAAAACTTGTCAAGATCAAGACTGAGCCAACTCATTGGGGATGCAAGGCTGGCTTGGCCCTTTGAACTTTGTTCCTATCACAGCCATTTAATTATTTTGTGAGTTCTTGTAATTCTGAGGGCAAAGCTGGCTTCCAAAGTGCAATCCCTAATGCTTTTTCAGGCTCCCAGTGTTTTTATGAACTGGGAGAAACTTACAGCGCCTTAAAGAAACCACATAAAGAAAGTGTCAGCATTTCTGACATAAACTCCATTTCCACAGGTTTACGCACTCTGGAGAAACCCGCTCGAGGGTGAGACTTAGCTTATACTAGTAGCGCCTGAGTCCCTGACTGTCCATACCTCATTTCATAGGTACTTACCCAGGAGTCCTTCTCATTCACTACATTTGGCATATCTGTAATTTTTAGAAATAGAAATGGCTTTAATAGTAGGTGGTTTCTGAATTTAATGTCAGTGCACACAATTCTCAGAGAACCAGAGACGTCAGGAATACCAGAAGTCCTGGTTTATAGTATCTGGTAGGACAAGACTATAGGGAAAGGAAAATAATTTAAAGGGACAGATGCCAGAAGGGCAGCCGACGTAGACTGACATCATCACTTCTCCTGCCCCAGGCCCTCCTTGCCCTATTTCCTGTCTTGTGTCACAGGCCGGGCCATGGGCTATGGTCAGAAAATCACTGAAAAGGCCTCCAAGAAGCTCACGTTGCTTTTTGAGTCAGCTGCATTAAATGCTCTCTCAGCCATAAAAAGCCTGATGGGGGGAGAATTCTTACAGTTCTTAGACAAAGCCAGGAAAGCATTATCCCTGGTGGTAAGAGAATTCCAGGAAAAGCCGGCTCAGAACTCTACAGATGAGGTCTGAGAGGGCAGAGGCAACCTCTTGGGCAGCGGTGGTTCTCAGGGATGGATCAGTCAGGATGTGTAGACATCCTGTGCCAGGCAGCAACTACCCAGAACCTGGGAATGTGGACAGGGGACCTCAGCCTCAGGATGAGGGGCCAGCATGGATCCGGGGGCCTGCATGGATCCGGGGGCCTGCCCCAGTTTCAGGGGAGAGGCTGGGCATCTTGCCCAGGAGCAGGGCCATTCTTGTGAGCCTTCCTCTCACCAGGCTGCCTCGATGGCTGCTTATTCAGTGGACCTCACTTCTGGATTTATCTGTGCTTTGGGGTGTGGGGGAGGAAATCAGTATAGCTTCATGGTTAAGCACATGGTCAGGTTCAAGAGCTTTATTTATAACAGTTGGCCTTGGGCAAGTTAACCTTCTGAGCCACGGTTCCTCATTTGTGAATGGCGGTAATAGCTCTTACCTTTAGGGTTGTGAAGATGAAGAGATGATACAAAGAAAACAGTGAACTCCTGGTAGCTATAATAAGCAGCCAGACTTGGTCATCTGTCTTCACTAAAGAAAGAATCACCAGCATCCTCCATGCTGAGCATTCTTTGGTTCAAGGGTAGATAATCCAAAAGATGCAGGGAGTAAATTATTATATGGCAGGCAGTCTGTGCATACAGGGACTAAGACCTGAGCTGCTATATCCCATGAATTTTTTATTCCCTTCCTCAGAGGCTGGGCCCATTCTGATGAAGATCCATTTCTATCTGAAACTAAAATAGTCCAGACATTTAGAATTGCCCAAGTACAGCATGTGATATACTAAGTCTGAGCCCTGTGTATCTAGGCTAAAATAAAGGACACTGGGTTCTGCAAAGCAGGGTCTTTCTTTTCCAACTCCTCTGGCAACACTTCCCCGTGCAAACAGCCGGTCCTTTCTCCACAAGGCCATCCTGTAACCGTGAAGTCTTCTTAACTGAGAAGATGAATGGAGAGATAGTGAATCATCTGTAAAGCTGGCTGAGAGTAAAGCTGACCATTTGAAGCCCCTGAAGTGAGAGCGTCTCAAACTTAGCCCTTGTAATCCTGGGGAACACTCAGACCATGGCCCTGTGAGTCAGGGCTCCGCAGCCCATGGCCAGCCCAGGTGTGACAGTGCGCGAGATAGCTAAATGGCACCTCACTGGGGAAAGGCTAGCTGCATCTTCCTACAAATATCCCTATGGAGACTGAAGACTCTCTTCTGACATGGACCTCATCATCCTGGTACGTCCAAAATCAAGCACCAAACCCACTAGAATCTATAAATGCCAACTCTTTACTTTTCCTTTAGTATTAGGACACTGGCAGAATTCTACTCAGAGCAAAGAGGTTTTGGGGTGGGGAATAGGTGGATTCTGGAGTTCAGATACTAATTGATGAGCATCAAATGAGATTGTATAAGAAATGTAGTTAGTTAAAGATAAACTATTAACCTATCCGATATATACTAATAAATATACTAAGCATTTTGTATATAACATTCTTTTTTTTTTATTCTTTCAGCTATGCTAGATAGCATCCTGAGTTCAAGAAAGTCAATGGTGAACACATTTTTAGTCTCACAGCAGCCCTATAAGGAACCTGACACCTGAGAGATTCATGATGTTCTGTAGGGGTTCACACAGTTATGGAACCCAAGCCACTGCTCCATAAAGCACCACGGAATGTTAGCCTTTGAGCCTCTTGATGCGAAGATTACATTGTATTCTGTTACATTCCCTACCATGCTGAACACAGCACTGCATTGTGCCTATTCCCAGTCCTAAATGTTTAAGATGGCAACACAAATCTTACTAAGGATGTTTCACCCTAAGCTTATCGTATAAACAGGAAACCTGTGGGCTGACAACCAGATCTTGGATGCTGTCTCATTGGGTTGGATAATCCACACCACCATCTTAGAAATTAAATATGTAATAATTATTTCGGATAATGTATCTGTGAAGATGCAGAATTCATTCATTAGCAGAATATGTCACTCACCTATGATGAAATCAACTTAATTTGTTTTAGGGAATAGTGGGGTCCCTGGGAATGACAGAAGTCACAAAAGATACTAGTGAGTTTGTCATGGCATAAGGTGTGAGTGAAAGACAGAAAGTGGTCTTCTCAGGAAGACTACAAATGGCAATGGGTCCAGTGAAGTCCACATGGTGAGTGATGTTACCACGGTAACTCCAGGATGACCTTAGAGCCTGTGAATCACTGGTCCTCACAGTCAGATTGAGAGGCCACAGGCTCAGTTAACAGCCAAATGAATGGCTGATGAACCATGCCAGGGGGTGCACAGTGACCTTTGTTGGGACCTCAGTTTGTGATGGATGCTCATTACTTTTATTTCAGTTAATAAAGTCCACTTGATTGGTTGGTTGAAGTCATATGATCCCCAATTAAAGAAGGGGGATCAAAAATAATATTTTTTGTCTCTAATCACTGTTCTTTTCCTATTATAACTCTGGAGAGTTATCAGGGCATATGCACATGTGGCTCTTGCTGCCAGAAACGGAGGCCTTCTTACCTCATGTTATGTTAAGGAAACATGTTCATGTTCAATTAAATGTCTGTTTCATGCCACTCCCTGGAAATTTACTTCACCTGGAATAGTGCTTCCTCCTTCTAGGGGTCCTCTTTCCTCAAGACGACACCCAGTGCCAGAACCCTTCCTCCTTTTTGTGAGCCGCCTCTGACCCTCACTCTGTTCCTGTCTCCAGAGTCCAACTGCCAGATGAGGACGCTCGACAGTGGGATCGGGACTTTCCCACTCCCAGACTCCGGGACTCGCTCAGCCGGACGGTACATGTGCCAGGCAGATCCCTCCGCGGACACGGAGCCTGACCTGTGCCTCCAGCCGGTCCTTTGTGCAGCCCCTTCTACCAGAGCCCAGACCCTTGAACGAGAAGTGCCTTCCTCCGCCGACAGCCAGGACTTTGCAGACAACGCCATCGTTCACTCCACGTCCGACCCCACCATGACCGCCAGGGGGACGCGACCTCTGCAGAGTCGTCTCCCCAAACCAGCCTCCTCAGGTAAAGTGCCTATTACCTTCCACATTAGATTGTTTTTCCTCCCAGATCATGCACATGCAGGAAAACACACTGCAGAAAAGTCTCTGCCAGGAAGTCAGTGAGTGACCTCTGCCCGGTGGACATGTGGTCCCATGAAAAGCCCTGCATGTCCTCCACCAAAAAGCAAGAAGACAAGCAGTAAGCATTGTCTGCCCTTAGCATCCTGGTAAGGAGTTGTACACACAGATAAAGGAAGCAAGCACGTAAGCACAGGGATATGGATATGTAAATTGATTAAGAAAAAACACACACAACACAGGCGTGGGCTTTTATCTTTTAAAACTTAACTCTGATTATAGATAATTTAGACTCGACATAAATTTAACTGAAATGCTGTTTGCCCTCTAACCAGAAACATATGTCTTCTGATATATTCCTATCTTGTTCAAATGTGTGTATATGTGGAACTATAAAATCTTAGCTGGATGCATCAGCAGTAGATTGCACATTCACTGCAGTAGAGCAGCATGAGCCTTCCCACGGATAAGTACCATCTTTTTGGCTGCCGTCATTTGAAACAATCTTTCATGATTAAAGATAAGACCAGGCTAAGGGTCACAGTTTTTTTATTGGCCCCTCAAGATTAAAAATATTTATTGCAGCTCAAGAGGACACTGCATAATTTTTTAACTTGTATGGACCATGTTGCACTTGTGACATATATAAGCATATGAAATAGAACTCTGAAGACTTACTTGCCTTTGTTATTCGATGCTGAGAAAGGAGCTACAAGTAGAGATTATATTAGAGGCTCCTGAAAAATTAGAAAAGAAGACTTTTAATTAAACATCTTTGAATCAATGTGATTGCGCTATTCCCATGGCTGGGTTCTCCCTTCTCCTTGGAATACTAGCTGCCATGAATGTTTCATCGCAAACGTCTGCTTATTTCAAGCCCAGGCTACATTTTAAAAAGCTGTAATGCATATTATTTTTTAAATGCCTGCATTGTTAATTAATGACACCGCCTCCAGAGATTCAGGGGCGAAATCTTAGTTATAGATTGTGCTCTATGCCTGAATAGTCACATGTGTGACCTCATTTCGGCAGCAGGCTGCCGAGTAGACGCCATGATTAAGCACTGTCATTATAACAAATTGAATAGAAACTGCAAGCCTTGAATTGCTTCCTAAGAAGGGGATAGGAAAGAGATTGTTCTGATCTTACTGCAAGTATTCAGCACACCGGTTTCCTAAGGGTTGTGTCTTAATTAAATTGCCATGAAGAGTTGTAAAAAAGCAGTATATGGCCAAGCGTGAGGTCGACACGGGGCGGGATGCTTTGATGTTGCCCACCCTGGAGCTTCCTGTCCGCCAAATGATACTGTCAGCGTGGTTCTTCGGCCAGTTTTCCAGGGGCTCTCTTTTGTCTGTGGCCATTGGTGACTCATTTTAAAAATTAAGGAATGGAGAACTAGCTGCCATGAAAGGAGAGTGCTTGAGAGCAATCACTCCTTCCTTAATGCATGCATTTGAATTGGTTTTTCTCTTATCTCCATATCACAAATGGAAGTAACTGTACAAATCTCAATCATCAGTGACAGCTGAATGCTGTTAATCAAGTGTTGATGGAAATACAGTTACTTCGCTTCTGCTCACAAGCAAAACGCTGGTGAGAGGCCATCCCAGCCTGTCCCCTTGATCACCACTGAGGCCCGAGGGTCATTGCAGCCTCCCTTTCTGACCCAAAAGGGATTACACTCTGCAGGTTGATCTGCTCTTATGGAAAATAGAGGACGTCCTTTCCTTAACCTCTGCTAATTACATCCTCGATCCTCAGGATGGGATCCATGGCCAACCTCAGCAGCAGCATCCAGGAACTTGTCAGAGATGCAGAATCTCAGGCCTCGCCCCAAACCTACTGAATCAGAATCCGCAGTTAAATTAACAACAGCTCAGTGGATGCATGTGCAATTCTAGGCTTGGGGAGTCTGGCCCTGCAGGATTTTTAAGGGTCTCTGAGTGAAGTTTCCCAAACCACATCATTTAAAATGACCTTCACAGGTATCCTAGGAAAATCAGCGTTCCCTGCTCAAATATGTTTGGGAAAGGCTATTTATGTAAACCTCCCTTTGGAAGCTATGACTGTCCCCGTTAGCACAATGAAGGCTCTGAGAAGCGCTCCAAAATGGAAACCTGTTAGACATTTGATGAAAAAAAAAAAAAATACTATTTGATAAATAACCAGTTTCCCAGTTTGCCCCCTGAACCCTTTCTTAACATGCAGAGCTTATCAGCATTTCATGGCAAAGTGGTCCCAGGACAGTTTGCCTTTGGTCTCCAAGGGGGACATTCTCTGTGGACAGACAGAGCTATTCAGACGTGCCTGTTAGGACACACTTGCCAGGAGCAGAACGCTGGAAAGTGCAGCTTTCACCACATTGGGGCCTTTCTTATTATTTCTGAACATCTCCCCCATCCCCTCCCTGCCTTTCCATAGAGTTGAAGAAAGCTGACTGTAGTTTCATATACATTTCCTCGTTTAGGAAAAATCCATTCCCAAAAGCAGAATGAAGCCGAGCCATGGCCTCAGACCTGCTCGTCAGTATGTGCTGAGAACACACTGGCCAGGGAGCTGCTTCCAGACTGGCGGGGTGAAGACCCCCCCGCGGACACCCAGGTGAGGGAGGCCAACAGGCGGGCAGCCTCCACCCGTTGGTCCTGGTTGTGAAGAGTGAGTTCCTGAAACACTTTTGTGAAGAGTTAATGTTAAGTCGGATTTGTTGTTGGTTCAGTAACTAAAAACGCAGGCCCAAGGCTCCCTTTCGCCCCTGAATTGTTAAGTAACGTCACGGGCTCTTGGGTAGGATCCAAAGTGCTTTCACCCATCTGCACCCAGACGTGTGAGGGTTGGGGACTCTGCCCCCACGGGAGCAGGCATTGCTCTCCCGGGCATAGGAGCACCGTTTAGAAGGACTGGATGGCATTTTCCCACTGTCCCCTCAGTTCCTCCAACCTCTGCCTTATTCGTATGAGTCAGGTAATGCAGGTCTGATTAGACTCCTTTTAGGGATGAATAAGCTGAGGCCTGGACTGGTTGTGGTCCAAAGTCTTGTCAGGGACAGTAAGACCTGCATTTCTTGAATCTCTGTCATTTGTGCTGTGGCTCTCCATCACCCTGAGGTGGCACACAGAGGCCTGGGGAGGGGCTCACTGCTCAGGGACTCCTCGAACCTTCTTCTGGGTACTTGGTATTTCCGTCTATAGCCCCTCCCACTTACTAGTGTCAGCCACATCCAGCCTGCTCACTATTTCCCAGCCTGCCCTGGGGCTGGCCCACTTTAGGGTCTTTGGTGGCACCCAGCAGTTAAGGGTGGGAGGAAGGACATAAGGAAAGACCTTCCCGGACCTTCCTGCTCTATGGCCTTGGCTCTCCACGTCCCACATTAAAACCCCAAAAGAGACCCAGGGTTGGATGGGGAAGTAGTTTAGCAACAATAGGGGGTAATAGTGGCAACATGGTTTGGGCAGTTCCAAGAAAGAGAGAATTATTCAGTGTGCCTCCCCCATGTGTGCTGGCAGACACTCCTCACCCAACATCCCTCTACCCCAAACACATACCTCTCCTCTTGGGCATCCCCTTCCTCCTCAGCTCCCACAGGCTCTGCCCATTGGAAATCCTGCCCATCTTCTAAGAGTCACCACCACGACTTGGAACTCAGAACTCTGGTTCATTGACTGCAGGGAGGGAGCGTTTGAAGCAAGAGCGAGCTTTGTATTTCCAGCTCCCACCACAGCACCCGGTTCCATTAGTGCTTATTAAATAGAAGGTGAAAACATGCATCTCTCCATACCCAGGAAGTGTTCCTGGGGTCCTTCGGGAATGTGAGCCATGAGGCTCCCCTGGAACCATAATCTGTAGACTTGTCATCCTTAATAGACAGCATTCTTGCTATTGAAATCTCTGTACTGAGCTCTAGGACCCGGCACATGACATAGCACAGGGAAGCTACTCAATAAGCATCTGTTACATGGGTGGATGACTGAGTGAATGAATAAGGGAATAAAGGGAGGAATAAGTGTTTGAATTTACAACCTCAGCTGAACAAGCTCACATCCTAAAATGTGTTTTTATAATTTCCAGACGGACTTTGGGGACCCAACCCATACATGTGCCTGGAAGACGGGGAGCTTGGGTTCTGACAGGGCAGAGGCCCAACACCCTGAGTCCCCACCCCACCCCAGGGGGGGGGGGGGCATAGGGGGGGACTGCAGTCCTTGATCCAGTATTCTGCTTGTGTGCCTAGAGGAGAAATGCTCACATAGTACCCACCCCTCCACAGTTCCTGAACATGCTGACCACAGCACCGTGACAGCTGGCAGGCCAGGCTGTGTGTGCGTGTGAGCAACGGGGAGACTGGGTCCCCGAGCCTGACCTCTGTCAGTACCTCTGAGGGTTATACAGGGTCAGCAACTGCGTGCTTTCCTAAAGGCTCCTGTCCTTTCAGAGGCTGGGAGAAATATTCTAAATTGTGCAAACATTTATTCTTTTGTTGCCAAGGTTGATCTTTTTCGTACCCTCTGATACTTGAAAGCCTGTAACGAGATCAGTTAAATAAGCCATGAGGTTTGGAACAGCAACTCTAACAGGCACTGGAGAGAAGAGGACCCATAAAGAAGTGAACCAGATGCAGAGCAGGTGGTGCTGACTCACGGCCGCCTGGGACAGGGCTGTGTGGTCAGAGGTTCTGTTAGCGCAGGCCTGACTACAGCTCCGGTGATGGACAAGCCCAGTCACACCTGGGAGGGGGGCATTGGGAACGGCATTCTGTGCACCAGCAACAGCCAAGTATGAACTGTTTCACATCCTCACAGGGTTCCCTCACAGGAAATCCAGCTGTCCATGGCGGGATTTGTGTGAGTCACCTTACCAGTCTCCTGTTGCTCACTTAGGACAAGGGACCCAGAAAGTGCTTGTACTCTGCCCATGGTGGCAGTGACAGTGACAGTGACTGGGCTGTGGAAATAATGGTTTGGGAGCTGCGTGGGGCAAGTTAGTGAAAGCAGCAAAGAGCGCCATCCCAGGTGACACAGGCGAGCAGGCGGACACCGGGACTCCTCTGTCTGGGAAGCCCCGGGAGTGCTTTCCCTGTGCTCTACCTCCTTCCCGCCCCGAGATGTCACTTCTCAGCTCGTCTCTCCTGAGATCTAATTTTCTGGCACGTACAGAAGAGTGTCTGCGGACATCAATTTGTTTTCTGGTCTAATCTTCGTGACATTGCAGTGCAGTAAGGATTTTATTTCCAGAGCTGGCATCTCCCAAAAAGTCTCCAATTGAGTTATCTTGGTAATGAAGGAGTGACTATAAAGATAAGTTTGTTCTTAATCGCATACTTTGGCCAGTCCAATCACCCAGTGAGCCTGGATAGAATCCAGCCTGGACCTGCAGCCACGCCATTGGGAGCAGGTCTCTTTATGAGTGTGAAACTACCTCACGCCATTCCTATTAGAAGCAGAATTGGCAGCAGAAAAGCCATCATCCCGAGGCACTTAGAAATATGTATGTTCAGATGGCATTTCTGTACACACAGAGGGACAGATGCGCCCCAACACAAAATGTGGTCTGGGCTCTGCCTTTCTTCTAATCTATTCTGGATTGTCAGGAATCCTATATGATAAAAGGCCAATATGCAAATTGGTCGAACAGCAGAATAACCTGTCGCTATGATACTCAATGCAAAAGCTGTCCTCTAGTGGTCAGTGTGTCTCCACATGGGGTGCACCACTCATCCAGAAACCCTGAACCAGGCTCAATGGCTGGCGAGTGCAGCAGTGGTGGGGGAGCCTCTCCCTACGTTATGTCTGACTGCTGACTTAGGCCCAATCCCCAGGTCTAACCAGACTGCAAGATGGGCGCAGACCAGACTGAGGGACACCCTCCCAAGTGCATGAGTTTCATGCACTGGGCCTCTAATATTTTAATAACGCACTAAAGCAGTATTCTTTTTTGCATTAACCAACTTTTTCCTCCAATACTAATTGAGCGATAACATGATGAAACCATGACTTTTTTCTTAAACAAGACTGATGTTACTTTAGGGAAAAATGTAATCTAGCAACCATGTGTGTTTCCAGTTTTCCAAGAGCCTCTGTGTTTGTGACATGTCAGGGTAGGAATGACGTGTGTGAATAGCCATTACCTGGGGCCTCTACTCTGCTCCTCACTCCCTGCCAGCCCCCAAGAGGCAGGGCCAGGCTGCATCCTAGAAGGATGAAACTGGCAGCCATCGCTGGCATTAGAGTTTGGTTGTTGTCCCCATTAGGTCTCTGTGGTTTGTCAGTGTCTCTCCGGTTGTGACAGAGGAAAGGGAAGAGAGTTCATTGTCCTGAGGCCTGCCCCTTGAAGACACCTAGGGCCAGGCTAGCTCCTAGTCCAAGCTCTTCCCTGGAACTATCGTGAGTCCAGTGATAACACCCCCTCCCTGACCCCCAACTGCTCCATCCAGGAATGATGTCCAGGGCCCATTCCAGCTCTAAAGCACCACTCAGTTAGGCCCAAGCTCCAGTGTGAGTAACTGGACAAAGACTCCTGTCAGATAAGACATACATATAACAAACTAGGAAATGCATCCAGTGTGATGAAAGGAGATAAGGGCGATGGACACAAAAAGGAAAGCAAGGTGGCATGGGAGAGCAGGACGCTGGGAGGGGTGCTGGAAGGGGCAGTGTTAGAGTGGAGCAGTCCCAGCAGCCTCACTGAGGAGGCCATGTTGCCATAGAGGTGAAGGGGGAGAGGGAGGACCCAGGAGGATCTCAGGGAGGAGCATTCTGGGCAGAGGGCACAGCCTGGGCAGAAGCCTCAGAGGGAGCAGCAGGCAGCAGGGCATGCTGCAAGGCTGGGAGAGGTCAGACAGGCGAGGGACCGGAGCGAGGAAGGCCTTAATTGCTAACCCGAGGACTTCTTTTCTGAGAGACACATGTTGGGGCCTCTGGACAACTCTGAGAGCCTTGCTGTAAAAGGATGACCCTGGCTGTCGTGTTGTAAAACCTGAAGAAGCCAGATCCACTGAGAGGCTATTACACCATCCAGGCAAGAGCTGTCCGCGGCTGAGCTAGGTGGTCACAGTGAGAGGCTGGGCGGCCTGGCTAAGAAAGCCTCCTCACTGATGGCAGTGCCCCAGCCACCAGCCAGCCAGGTGGCCCAGAAGCACCTGAATGTGGCTGGTGTGAGTAAGGAACTGAATTTTTAAATGTAACTTTTGCTGTAATTTTTCAAAGAGTTCTCTCTTGAGCCTCGCCTTTTTGCTCTGTTTTATTTTTATTTTTTTTATTTTTAAATATATTTTATTGATTTTTTACATAGAGGAAGAGAGAGGGATAGAGAGTTAGAATCATCGATGAGAAAGAATCATCGATCAGTTGCCTCTTGCACACCCCCTACTGGGGATGTGCCCGCAACCAAGGTACATGCCCTTGACTGGAATCAAACCCGGGATCTTTTAGTCAGCAGGCTGACTCTCTATCCACGGAGCCAAACTGGTTCCGGCTGTTTTATTTTTTTTATTAACTTGAATTTAAATATGAGTAGCCACATGCCACTTGTACCACGTAAGGAGTGAGATAGTCTGATTCCAGATCTAATTGAAAATGCAACCCCATTCACTGATTGGCTGAAGGCAAAGCACAGTCCGAGATGGCTCCAGGGTCTGGGTCCTGGGAGAGAGGCTCTGTTGCCTGAGAGGAGGAGGCTGAGGCTGGAGCTGGGCGGCAGTTATGGTGAACTTTGGACACACTGAGTCTGAGGGGCTGGGCAAGCAAGTGCAGGTGTTGGCAGACTGTGGGCTGTGTGTCTGGAGTTCGGCAGCTCAGGCTGGGCCTGAAAACATAAAATTGAGCATCGGCCATGTAGGTGTCATTTACGATCTTGGGTCCAGATGGGAGCAGGCGGGGAGGGAGTGTTGATGAAGAGATCATGTCCTCCTCCCAGAGTTAGATGTCAGGGAGGGAAGAAAGAACCAGCACAGCAGACAGAGCAGGAACAGGCAGGGAGGGAGGAAGAGAGCGGGGACTGTGGTGCCAGAGGGGCCAGGGGAAGAAAGGTGTGAGAGAGGATACGTGATTCCACACGTGGCTGTTACTAGAAGAGAAACAACCTTCCATCCGGGGACCCTGTTTCTCCCTGGCAGCGGGGCTCCAGTGGGGAGTGGGGAGAAGGAAGAGAAGGGGCGAGGGGGATGGTCTAAAGGCAATTTGAACACATCTTGAAGAAGGAAACAAGATAAGCCAAACTGTCTGACTCTGAACGAGGGAGACCCAGACTACGCGCATATTTACTTCAGGGTTCCTGTTTTGCCACGGCTTTGTTCAGACTCCTGTGCAAAGCAAGAGGAATGAATATGAGATGTTGATTATAGACCCTGGTGAACAGGGAACTCTCCCACACCCTCTGTCTCCTGAAAATGAAGATAGCCTGGGCCTGAGCTGTTTCCTCCCTCTGCTCACTTTGCTCATCCTTTGTGAGCAAATCCCTTCCTTTGTTCTATTGCTTTAGCGCCTGGGCAGATGGTGCTTCTTGGGATAAGACGTTGAGGTATAGGCAGAGCAACCCTGAGAGCTGCACAACCAAAGGGTCCCTCCCTCTGCCTTTAAAAGTGGACCTGTAGCCAGACTGCCGTGGTTCAGTGGTTGAGCATGACCTATGAGCCAGGAGGTTTGATTCCTGGTCAGGGCACATGCCCAAGTTGCTGGGGTGTGTGAAGGAGGCAACCGGTCAATGATTCTCTCTTATCACTGATGTTCCTCTCTCCCTCTCCCTCTCCCTATCTCTCTAAAATCAATAAAAGTATATTTTTATAAAAATAAAATTATAAAAGCGGACCTGATACCAGAGGTCTGTCATCTGCACACAGTGCCCCCAGCCCAGCCGAGCACAGCTCAGCCCTGCTTGGTGCCAGGCTGCCAGGAAGGAGAAACATTCGCAGACAGCTGGCCTGGCTGTGGCACCTGCTGGCTCTGACACATCCCAGGAAGAGGCGTTTAGGTGCATGCAGCACCATTGACTTTTTAGGTGCTGGCAAAGGTGATCTGGAAAGAAAACAGAAACAATTAGGAGAAAAACAGGGGCTGGAGTCGTGCCTGGGTGTGCAGGAGAGATATTCTTCCCCGCAGGTCGCCACTCTGCTGCTCTCGCCGCGTGCGCCTGTGAGTGTGAGATTGCCCAGCCCCGTTCCCTCTTTAAGTAACAAGGTTTTGTAATAGAGGTCCCAACCTGCAGAATGGAATTTGCCGGTGGATCTTGAAGTCTTGCTGGATGCTTTCCAAGACAGTTGCTCTTTCTCAAAGATGCACTCCCTCCCTGGCTCCCTGAAATTTCCTTCCCCGGCGGGAGGGCACTGACAGTGGCCATCTATCCTTCTAGGAAATGTGCACGCGGGGACCGCACCTTGTCACCCTGCTCCCCATTGGCTGCTCAGGCACTAGCCAGGCACCCTGCCTCAGAGAATGCTGGGGCCTCCCAGTAAGACAGAGAGCCCTGCGACCCCTCAGTCCCTGGTGTCTCGTGCTCATTTGCTTCCCTGAATCACACCAAATGTAGCAAAAAAACAACAACCCACAAACAAACAACAGCCTGCTTTCCAAAACCCTGCCTCCGGGCTCATAAAACACTAAAGTAAATATACATCTTTTCTCTCAAGGCTGGTTTCTTTAGCTTGACTTTGAAATACGCATTAGAAGTCCAGGTTGTTAGCTCAGAGTCAGCAGCAGGAGCAGGATTTAGGAGCTGGGTTGGTGGCCCAGCGGGTGAGGTTGCAGACAGGAGTAATTTTTGTGGCTTTGTTTCCACAGAGCTACCCACAATAACTTGCCAGGCTGGCCATACAAACATCCCTGCCCCTTTCCTGCTGGTGCAGAAGGAATGAGCAAGGGATAGGAATGGAGGGAGTGGGACAGAGAGAACCAGGGGCAGGGTGCAGAGAATGGCAGCAGTGAGTGCCCATCTCAGAATGGAGGGCGAGGACCTGGTGATAAACCCTGTGGGACCTGGTGATAAAAAGTAACATAATCGTCAGTCCAGGCTTCTCCCCAAGCCTCTGATTCATCTGCCAGGCTGCTTGCTACCATCACTGACCAGGCCAGGTGCCTCTTGGGCAGAAACCCAACCTGAAGCTTCCTCTTTTCTCTCTAGAATCTCTGCTTCTTAGGTTTTGCCTTAACTGTGTTCTTGCCATCCCTTTAGGAATGCAGCCGGCCCTCCCATCCTCTTTATCCATAGATTATGCATCTGCAGATTCAACCAGCTGCAGATCAAAAACACCGTTTCCAGCAGGAGCCTGTGATGTGGACGGCCGGGTGTATGCACTGCTCTCTGCCGTTTACCTCAGGGACTTGAGCATCTGGCACTTCAGTATCTGTGGGGTCCTGGACCCAATCCGTGGATACTAAGGAACAACCTTACTGGGAAGCTGGGAGGGTTCCTCGACTTTCCCTGCAAATTCTGGGCGTCCCGAGTCCCGCTGGCTGCCCTTCTCAAATCTGCCCCCTCTCTAGCTCCTCTGCCATGGTGCCTTCTTCAGGCTACATCAAGCACATCCTCTTTTTTTCCTGGCTCCAGTCAACCCACTGCCATCCACCCATACTGCCACCAAAATGCGGAGTCCCATCAGTCCCTTTGCTTAAACTCTTTAAGGATCTCCATGAGTCACAGACAGGATCCAGTCTCCTCCTCTTGCAAAGTTCACAAAGCCCTTCTGACTGCATCTTTTCCACCTCCCGCCTTTACTTTATGCATCATCAAAACGCTGTCTCTGTCCTGAGCACTGGGTGCTGCAGGCATCTCCCCGCCTTTGCTGTTGTGATCTTGCTTCTTAGAACGGCTTTCAGACCAACACCCTTCTTCTCTAACCTTCATGTAACTTCTCACTCTGTAACTTTCGGCCAGGCTTTACCTCCTCCAAGAAGTCTTCCCAGATGCTCCTACATCCGAGACACCCAATTACCTTTTCTGTCTCTTCTGTAAAACACTATCTTTAGCCAAAGCTGGTTTGGCTCAGTGGATAGAGTGTTGGCTTGGAAACTGGGGGGTCCCAGGTTCGATTCCAATCAGGGGCATGTGCCTTGGTTGCCGGCACATCCCCAGTGGGGGTTGTGCGGGAGGCGGCTGATCAATGGCTCTCTCTCGTCGATGTTTCTAGCTTGCTATCTCTCTCCCTTCCTCTCTGTACAAAATCAATAAAAAATATTTAAAAAAAACAAAAAAAAACCACTATCTTTAATTCTGTTACTCAGCACTTGAGATAATACTTATTTCTTTGCATTTCAATTCTCTCTTTCATGCCAAGGTTGCTTCTCATTCATATTCTGCACTTAGTGCCAGGTTTGGCACATCAGAGGTGTTTCATAAACTTCATAAATGCTGAATAAAAATGCATCTAACTCACGAGACAGGGTAAGCCTTTATCAGCTCCTTGTGCACATCCACCATCCATTTGGGCCTTTCCATGTCCAGAGACAGAAGGATCCAGAGCAGTGGCTACTGAGAGAAACTGAATGATGACATTCCTCCTTCTCTGAGGACTAGCTGGGAATCCATTTGTTTTGTTTTGTTTTCAATTTTTCTCAAGAAAGCTGAATTTTAGCTTACTCTTAGATGATTTTTCATGGGGGCTGTTGAAGACACATCAGAATCTTGTTTTGTTTCTTGTAAATGGCCCCATGTTCCCGGCTTGGTTTTCATCATCTCTGCCCCAATTTGGGAATTTTTGTCACAGAGTCACTCTTATTGGTGAAAATACATTACACCCTTGAGATCTGAAAGAATCAGAGGCTCAGAACCTGTGCTTTTCTGATACTTGATCTCTGAACTTCTCCAAATTGAATGGGTTGGTTAATAATAAACAAGATTGGCAAAAAACAATAAAAGCAAAGAGGAGAGTTGATCTCTAGGTTAGTCTGTTTTGGTTTCTTCTCTCGCACTGTGTCCAGGCCAGTAGAGGGTGCTGGTGGGGCAGGTCAGTGACAGTGCCCTGCTCTCTGGGTGCTTTGCACACACAGACACACAGGCTTGAAGCACCTGTGTGAGCAGAGCTGCTCTAGAAGCTCAGCAGGTGCCTTCTACTGTCAAAGGCCATGCCTTTGGCTCCACAGAGCAAAGAGTCAGAATTCCTAATTCTTTTTCGTTTTATAAATTTACTTCAAATTAAAGCCCACTGGGGTCTACAGATCACTGCACTGCAGAGCTCACTTTCCACAGCAGCCCCTCCCCCCTTAAGCCCCGCCCTCAAAATGCATCCATCAGGCTAAGCAAGCCAAGCACACCGGGCCCCCTGATGATGCTCATCTAATCAGGCCCCAATTTCCTGAACAAGGAGTACATTCTCTTCATTCCAAGGTGATTACATTCAATAAATTACAAAGAGCTGGGGCAGGTGAGTTAAAAAGCAATTGGTTTTGCAGTAATTAGAAAAACACAAGGAAATTATGACTGTGGAGCAATATTAAGAGGGACGCTGAAGGATAACATCTCCAGTATCTGCCTAACTCCTCAGCTTGAATGTTTAGAGATTCACAACTAATTACGCAGAGAGGATGAATTTTGAATGTTAAAAACTCGGCCACCCTGCCTTCCCAAGGCCAAGTTTTGGCTATTAATAGAGCAATCAGATTTTTCTGTATTATAAAGAATTCACACCAAGTTGCATGTATTTTAAAGCATTCATCTGACACATGACTTAAAGATGACAAATCTCCAGGATATGCAAAATCAGCATTGGGTTCAACTAAATCCGTAGTCATCAGAATCACTCCCAGTTCCCCCAGAGAAGCATGCTGTTTAAAATGGACACTACAGGCAAGAGTTATCTTTAGTCCTTCCTGGTACTTCTCTCTTACTGGGTTCTTTTAAAGATTTGCTTCATGTCTGACAAGCTCATCCCAGCTCAACGAGAATGGACACGTGCAATGAAACACACGGGATTCGTCTCCTCGTGTTACACTTTGCTGGGTGACACATGGAAAATACTGACCATGACATGTACAGAACCAGAGTCTCAAATTTCTCTGTGTCACTACTTGTCCACCATCAGAAAACCCCACAGCCCTCTCACCTGTTCAGACTAGATGTGAACGAGGCTGAGGTTGGGGGTTTAGTTGGGGAAAGTGTCATGCACAATTACAAAACAAAACGAAATAAAACCAAAACAAAAAACCTTATTAGCTTCTAAAATCACGTGGTTGGAAGCTGACCCTCACCGAGAACCCGCTGTGCTTCAGACAGGCTTGAAAAGGGAAGCTGTGAAGTGACCTGCATTAAATTATTTAAGCTGCATATTGTGAGGCCCTTAAGAAAGCAAATGTCAGGATGGACAGAATGAGTTTACCCTCCTGTCGAAAGAGCAGTGTGTGTGGTGAAGCCATCTCTCAATTAAACTGGACTGCAGGGTGCAGAGAGCAGAAGGCCACGTCTGGGACCTAATGAGACATTTTGGAGGAAAGAGAAACCCTGGAGTTTGTTACTCTTTATGGACATTCTCCTTCTCTCCCCCCTTGCCCCCCCCCCCCAATCATTATCTCAGAGCTACCCACCTCCAGTTCAAATGTGTGGAGCAGGAAACATTTAAGCAGGAGCCTGCAGGGTAGAATTTCAAAGTCAAAAACAAGCCCCTGGTGGTTGCCGGGCACCTGGGGGAGCAGATGATACCTAGTCCTGGGCAAATGAGCAGCCCGTGGCTGCCAGGGCTGGAGGGAGGCTAGGCAAGGGGCCTACAGCTAAACACATGAGCAATTAATTAGGTGGCCTTTCATTTGTGAAAATGTGTGCGTCCCTAGGCCTCAGGCAGGGACAGCAGAAGGAAGTGTATGTTGGCGAGCCTCCCAGGCGGCCCACAGCTGGTTGGAGGATGGCTTTCTGTAGAGGTCGCCCATAATCCAATGAATACCTCCAGTGCTCACACTGGGTCACCCAGCCCCGGGGCTCTCAAACAGGGGGACTGTGCCCCCAGGGGACATTTGGCAGTGGCCGAAGATATGTTGGGGTGGGGGAGAACTATAATGGCTGTATAGAGCTCAGGGATGCTGCTAAGCACTCTATAATCACAGGGAGCCCCAATAACAAAATTCTCCTATGCGGAATGTCAGTAGTGCCCTAAGAAGCCAAGAGATTGACCGTTAGCCATCAGAATTGTCCAATGAGAGGGACAAGCTGTCAATATTTGTGACACATTGTGAGAGCAGCCAATGCCACTGCCTGCCCAGCAGGTGCCCCAGGCCTGGCTGGGCACCTCCTTGGATGATTAGGATGCTCTGGTCCCTGAGAGGCTTTGAAAGGGAGCTCATGCTCCTGTAGGCCTTTCACACTTGGCCTTTGTCCAGTGCTAGGGGGTCTGAAGAGGTGACACAGCAGAGTACTTGAGACTGCTGCACATTAAGTCATTAGTATTTAATTTCTGTCTCTTAGAGAACCTGGGTCTCGCAGAGGTGGGAATCCTTCCCAGGTTTGTAAGAAACCCAAGGATAGTTCGCTCTCACTCTGCTCCAGTGAAGCAGGTGACGTGCAATTAGGTCAAACATGAAGGAACAACATAGTAAACGGTTTGGGTTTCCTTGGGGACCTTAGAGTCGCATGTTTGGCTAAAAAGCACAGTGACATTTAGGAAGGGTCCCTTGCTGACTCTTCCCACCGAAAGGCTAAGCCTAGATTAACATCCATCTCGGAACTAAGAGTGCTGGGTCAGCAGAAGGAGCTGTGTTGGAGAAGTGGGTAGATGCAGGCAAGAAAGGGCTTGGGGTTCAGGCAAAGTCTAGAAGTAATTAAAGTGAGCAACATGAGAACAGCAGCTGCATATCTTTGCGGTATTGGGGGAAATTCCTTAGAGTGCTTTGTTCTCAGATTTCAAGGATAAAGAGACCATTTCCAATATTTTCCCATCCCAACTGCCTCTCACCAGCCAGTCAAAAACCTAGAAACAGACACACTGTACAACCAAGCAAATGAGCTCAGGTGGGGCGAGGGGAAAAAAAAGAAAGAAAAAAAAAAACAGGAGTTTCTAACCCAGGAGTTTTGCTTATAAAAATGTCTGGCATCCTGCAGTGAATCATAAAACTGCCTGCTCTCCCCGTTTTTGAACTCAAAAGCCATGGCCATTTGGCTGGATGTGGTCAGCATGCCCATCATTGGGAGTTAGGACGCCCAAGTCTTGCTCTGGCTCTGCAAACAGGCTTAGTGATCCCAGATGAATAATGTCAGCCTTTCTGAGAGTAAGTTCCCTGGGCCACCCAGTGCCCACACTGCCTTCCTCTCCGGGAGTGCTCAGCTATGACAGATGTGATAAGGCTTGCAGCCTGCACTGTGCCAAATAAATATGAGAAGTATTATGGTAAATTGGCTGAGAGGGAGGACAATTCCTGGAATTGGAGGTTGAGGATATTAGAAGAGGGGAGGGGGGCACAGGGAACTTGCAAACTGGGGTCCTAAATAAGGTGAAGCTAAAGCCTCAGAAAGGTACACTTTCCTCATAAATTAGCCAGGGTCATACAATTTCATTAAGGGACGTCTCGTATTATCTTTATCTGCTGTTAAAATGTAGTGGAAATAAGAAAGAACTGATTTAAATGTTCCTGAAACAAGCCTAACAGTGTTCTCCTTGCCTATTTGTTTTCACAATAAGTAGCAATATCCCAAGCTATCACTCAGCATCACGTTCAGATTCAATTACATGAGATACATGGGAACCAGAAATACAGGGAGCCTAGGTCATCTAGGAAACAGTTCCATTTTAAAATTAGACCAGAAATTTTATTATAAATGAATAAATCAGCCCACCTTTTAAGTACTTTAACTAGAAAAGAAGACCACATCCTTCCCATGGCATTGGCCAAGCGGGCTCTCAACCCTGAGCAGAGAAATTAGTGGTTGGCTCCCAGCTCCCCCAATTAGCTTGCTTCTCAGTTTGTGAGCCCCTAGAAGCATTATGAAGAGTACTTCTTCCTCTCATCCTTAAAAAAAAAAAAACAAAAAACTTCTATCTCCTTGTATCTTGGTTTGTTTGGTCTATCCTTAGCTATATCATGTCACTTTGACCTTTTTCATCCTGAGATTCTCCCCCTTCCCCCCCTCCCCCCATCACCGCCAAAGCAACCTGCATGTATCTTCCTAAGGATTCCATGAAAGGAAAGGCTAAAGAGTAAAACTTTTTAGGGAAGGCTCAAAGCCATGCCAACATTGTTCCATGGCCCAGGAAACCCTTGCGCTGTGCACAAGGACTCACATACCCAACTTGAAGTAAGCATTTGTATTCTTGGCCATGACTCATTAGTGATCTCCGGCAAGATCTTCTCTCCTTCCTGCCCGTGTCAAGCTGGACATCTTCCAGGTCCCCCCAGGCCTGACGTTCTACCACTTGAACAAATGCTACAGTGACTTGGATGTCAAGGTTTATGCTTCAGCATTCAGTAGTCTCAGCCATTTGAGGAGATTATCGAAGTTTTTTTCAGGTATCATTTAACATTTTGATTTGATTGTTTGCATCACAGAAGTCTCTCTCCTGACTCTATATCCCTATCCCTATATAGGTTAACCATTTCTTATTGGTTTCTGGTTCATCTTTCCTGTCTTTCTTGGTCCAAACTAAATGAATGCCAGTAAACATTTCACAGACAAGAGGAAGCATACCATATACACTGTTCTGCAGCTTGTTTTATTTTCTTCCATCTATCAGTAGATCCTGGGATCATCCCATGTCACTAGGTAACAGTCTTCCCTGTTCTTTTCACAGCGACATCCTGTGGCTGTGCATTCTTACCGTGACTAGTCCTCTAAGGAACAGGGTCCCAGAGTCTAGAGTATTAGCCAGAAAGCTTATGTGTTTTGGGGGGAGTTGTGTAGTGATTGGCATGTCTGGCTCCCCAAAGCCTCACCAACAAATTTAAGGTCACACTTTTGTGTTCTCCCCGTCTTCCGTAGGAAAAATTATTTTCCAGTGTGGCTTGAATTTGATTTCTCTTATTAAGAGTGAGGTTGCTTAAATCTATTTAAATGTCATTTGTGTTTCTATCTCTGTGAATCATCTGCTAGTGACCTTTACACAGTTTTTTATTGGGGTGTTAGTCTCTTTTATCTCAATTTCTAAGAGCTTTTTCAAAGGTAGGAAGAGAATCCCTTCATTTTTTATACTAGCTGTAAATGTTGTTCCCAGTTTTTCATTTGCTTTTGATGTCACTTGGGATGTTTTTACAAGGAAGAAGATTTTATTTCCATGTGGTCAAAGTCATCAGTCTTTTGTTTTATAACAAGCCCTTCCTCAAAGTTATAACAAAGTGTTATAAAAATAGAACAAACAAATAAATCCATCCCATGCTTCCTCTAGTACCCATATATTTTGAATTTTTGTCTTCATATATGAATCCAACATTTTATTTAATTTGACTATCCAGTTGTTCCAAGTCAGTTTGATTTTAAAGAGATAATTTAGCAAATGGAAGATCAATCAGTTTTTGTTTGTTTGTTTTGATGACCAGCTGAGAAGGAGACAATTTGGTAATTGGGTAAAATGAGAAGATCCCGGTTCCATCCATGACAATGATTTAAACGCCTAGCCCCAGCCTTTTATCTCCACGTTCTGGAGTTTGCTGTCACTCATTTCACTATCAGGTCTAATTAAGGAAAAAATGATTACGGGAGCCATGCCCATGTACAGGAACGCCTTTGTTTCCAAGGGCCTCTGGGTGACTCATGGACTGTGCTATCCTATCACTGACTGGTTTGGGAGGACTTGTATGGCAGGCCTGAAGATGAGCAAGTTTGATTCCCAGGCCATTCAAGCAGAGTGACACCTCCCCTTTGGCCTTGTCTAGGACAGTGGTCAGCAGAGCCAAATATCAACAGTACAACAATTGAAATTCCTTTCGAAAGCCAAATTTTTTAAACTTAAACTTCTTCTAATGCCACTTCTTCAAAATAGACTAGCCCAGGCAGCGGTATTTTGTGGAAGAGCCACACTCAAAGAGCCAAAGAGCCGCATGTGGCTCATGAGCTGCAGTTTGCCGACCACGTAATGCTCAGTCGTTTGTTGCAGACTCATCATAAATCATCACTAAGTGCTATGGGAAATAGAGAGGAAACATGAGACATGGTCCTGCCCACAGAGGGTTTACAGGCTATTTGTCATGAGAAGAAATTGGGAATTTTAAAAGCACTTAACACTACCAACAGCATATAAATAACTTTCCAAAAGTATGGTACAGAGACCCCCACCCTATCAGTGCCTGCCAATCCCTTCTCATAACTCCTTCTCTGTGACTTTACATAAAGGCCAAATGAAGACTTATTCTCCCATCTCAAATGGACAATATCATTTCAAAGTCAGATCTCTAGATATAGGCTTGTGTCTTTTCTCTGTGATGCCATACTTCCCTAATCTTACCATGACCACCAAATTGGTATTATCCTTGTGGCCTTATCCTTGTGGACTTCCCTGCTTGATTTTGTTTTTTTAATGGCAAGAATTGTGATCTCTTATATTGAATCTCTAGCCCATAGCAAGGGCTTACTGCATGTATATTGAAGAGCTGAATGAATGAATGATCCGTGACTCAGGCTGAGCATCAATAGGGTCCCCAGCAAAAGGAATAAAGTAGTAAGGAAGTCTGTGGCTTCTGGGATGGGCCTTGAAGAATCTTGTTGAGTGGGCACCAAGAGAAGGGAGTTTCTCCTAGGGACAAGTGAGTGAGCTGGGAAATAAAGTGGTTCAGCAGAGAGTAGTGACTTGTGGTGACTGCCTGTGTTCCCCTTCAGACAGTTAGCAGAACAGAAGGTCATATGGTTTGAGGAGTTATTTATAATATAAAGACGGTGCCAACTGGCAGTGGTTGTGATCTATGTGTCGAGTGCATTTGAGAAGTGAACAGAGAACCAGCACAGAACACAGATGGGAATAGGCCCAGATCTGAAGTCACTGCTCCCAGAATTTGCCCTTAAACTTGAATCTGTCCTATGGCCTTTGTTGAAAGCAACAAATAATTTGCCTCTCTTTCTGCCTCTTCTCCCCACTTCTAAGAACCTAATGCTATTGGGTTGGAAGAGAACTTAGAAGTGGTCTTATCTACCTTTGCTTTCAAAGTCAGCTCCCAAAGGACAGGAATTTTTGTTTATTTGGTTGGTGACATAGTCTCAGAATTCCTGACACTCAATGTTTACTTGAGGAACGAATGAATGAATGAATGAATGAATGCCTCCTATTCTTATTCAACCTCTGCTTGGACTCCCCATTGGTAGGAAATTAGGGGTTCACCATATTATGAATCAGGTTATTCCATGAAAAGGAACTCTAATTGTTAAAAAAAATAAATAACTGAGGGAAGAGGAAAGAAGGATCTGTTCGTCCTATGGGTTTCAGAGTATTACAGAGCTAGGGAGGATATGGTATTGATGAATTATGGATAGACTACCCTCAGCATACACTCAAGAGAACAACATGAAGTCCAAAATTCTCTTTGATATGTATAGGTCTAGTAATAATTAATGTCGTTTTCTAATACTTTTTTAAATCAAATTTATTTAAACAATACAACAAAATTTAATCAACAATATAGTTGCCGTTGTTTTCTACTACTTGTGCCAATGCTCAGGAAGCATTTTAATCCCTCTGTTGTAAAATTCTTCTGATTTTGATGCAAAAAATTAGGTCAATGCATTTTTGAGGCATTCTTCATTATTAAATTTTTTTCCAAGAAGAAAGTTTTGCAAAGAACGAAACAAATGGTAATTGGAAGGGGCAATATCAGGAGAATATGCAGGTTGAGGGAGAACTTCCCATTCCAACTGGCGCAGTTTTTCAGCAGTGATTCTTGCAGTATGCGGTCGTGCATTATTGTGGTGAAGAATTACGCCCTTCCGATTAATCAGCGTGGGTTCTTTTTCTCTTAAAGCTTGGGCTAACCTTTCCAATTGGGCACTATACACTGCACTTGTAATGGTTTGGTTAGATGGTAAAAGTTTATAATGAAGAACTCCTTTAAAATTCCACCAAACACACAACATCACTTTTTTCGCATGCAAGTCAGGTTTTGGAGTGGGCTGCGGAGCCTCATTTTTGTCCAACCATTGAGGCCACCTTTTCAAATTAACATACAGCACCTATTCTTCATCTCTGGTAACAATTTGCTCTAAAAACGGCAAGCGGTTTTGACAAGAGAGGAGCGAACTGCAAATTGTGACTCTTTGATTACGGTTGTTGTCGGTCAACTCATGAGGAACCCATTTTCCAAACTTTTGGACTTTGCCAAGTGCACGCAATTGATTGGAAATTGTTTTTTGTGAACAATTTAAAGTTGTCGCAAGCTCTTGTTGGGTAATTTGAGGATTTTGCACCAAAAGAGCTTGAAGAGCTTCTTGATCAAAATTGGACACACGGCCTCGACCACTCTTGTCATCTAACGAAAAATTTCCCTCGCGAAATTTCTCAAACCAACGCTGGCATTTTCTGGCGCTAACTGCATCTTGACCAAGAGCACTACAGATGTTTTTTGCAGCCTCACTTGCTTTTCTTCCTAATTGGAACTCGTAAAGCATGCAGTGCCGAATATGCTCTTAATCCGCCATCTTCTTAGCCCTAGTTTTGCAACAAAAACCAAACCAAACACAAACTTTTTCAAGCAAAACTTGTTAATTGCACTTCACACATTCTGTAGATACCACGTGTTTGAAGGTTATGTCAATACAAGTCAACGCCAAGCAAGATTTTAAACGAATGTTTAAAAACGACATTAATTATTACTAGACATAACTCAACATTTGCTGAGATAGTGAACGAGAGAATGGATGCATGAATGTTTGAATGAATGGGTCAACCAGGTATACTGGAAAATGTTTATGAAGGCTTCAGAGTCAGAAAGCCTTGAATTAATATTCATAATGTGTGGAATCTCTGAACTCCTCTGAGTCCAGTTTCCCATCCATCAAATGACAATAACAATACCTAATTGCAGTATTTAAACGAGACAGTGTGTGCAACATGCCTTTTTGAAAGGTGCCCTTTCAGTACTGCTATTATTGTTAATTAATTTACCAAGAAAGGCTCAATGATGTGTAGCTCTGGTGGAGAGCAGTGACAGGAGCCAGGAAGGTTTTTCTTCTTGTATCTCAAGTGTAGTAATGGAAGGTTTTCCTAGAGAAAAGGAGAGCACACAGTGGGACAGGGGATCCTTATCCTACACCCTCCCAGATCCACCTCTGCCCTCTTTATCATGAGCCACACTCACATGTTTCTGGAAGTCTAAGCAACATCAGGACTGAAACTTTTATTCACCCAGGTGTCACCAGTGCCTAGAACTGTGCTGGGCACCCACCGTGGAGGCACCTGGTGAATATTTGTCAAATGAATGGAAGGCGTCAATCCTGAAATAAATCATTCTCTTCACGAAAACTCAGGTGCCTTTTCAGAGCAAGTATAATGCAGTAGAATTTCTGAGACCTTTATCAAAAGTGGGGAAAAATGTAAAAAAGTTTTTAAAAATTTATCACTTCAGTGCTATAAAATCTCTCTTTTAGTTCTCCTTGGGGTGCGAAGTTCACACACATAATACAGTTAAATTACAAATGTTATTCAGTATAATACCAGTTGGATCATAAGATGAACAAAATTATGGGCTAAAACAGCTCTTTAAGTTCTGCGTTTGTTAAAGAAGAAAAAGCAAAATGAGTTTAATTCCTTGGCCCCAGAGTGAGATGATATTTAGCTTGGATAATACTCCTGGATGTACAGCCCACTATGCCAAATTATACTTTTCCTTTTTGTTCTTTCTTTGAATTGATTTCTAAAATATGCAGTGCTACTGAGCATGCTTTAAGAAAGAAAGAAAGAAAGAAAGAAAGAAAGAAAGAAAGAAAGAAAGAAAGAAAGAACAAAAGAAAGAAAGAAAGAAGAAAAGAAAGAAACAAAACACCTTTGGGTCTTAAAACACCTGTTTTTCAAATTACATTTAAGGGCAAGGTTAGTATGGAATACTACGAAATGAATATATGATTAAAAAAAACTCTCCAATCAATGTTGACTTGAAGTAGTAATGAAAGACATTCTTATCTTGTTGGTAGTTTTTAAAAGGGACACTGCAAGTGTTTGTCCATTTAGGATGCTGCTGCTTGTTGTAACATTTTTATTTGTTTTCAGTAGATTAATTTTATCAGGTTAAAGACATTCTCGATTAATCCTAGTTAACTAAAAATTAGATTTATGTATTCATGTTTAATTTATCAAAAAGTATATATACATCGACTGGGATGATTATAAGGTTTTACTTTAATCTACAATAGTAATTAAGTAAAATATAATTATACTAGAGGCCCGGTGCATGAAATTTGTGCATTGGGGCAGGGAGGAGGTTGTTCCTCAGCCAAGCCTATACCCTCTCCAATCAGGGTCCCCTCACAATCCAGGACTGCTGGCTCCCAACCCCTCGCCTGCCCCCCTTCCTGATTGCCCCTAACCGCTTCTGCCTGCCAGCCTAATCACCCCCTAACCACTCTCATGCCAGCCTGATTGATGTCTAACTGCTCCCCTGCCAGCCCGTTTGCCCCCAACTTTCTTCCTCTGCCTGCCTGGTCACCCCTAACTGCCCTCTCCTTCAGGGTTGATCGCCTTTAACTGCCCTCCCTTGCAGGCCTGGTCCCTCTCAACTGATCTACCTTGCAGGCCTGGTGCCTCCCAGCTGCCCTCCCCTACTTGCCTGATCACCCACAACTGCCTTCCCTTGCAGGCCTGGTCCCTCCCAACTGCCCTTCCCTGCTGGCCATCTTGGGTCCACATAGGGGCAGGATCTTTGACCACATGGGGGCAGCCATATTGTGTGTTGGAGTGATAATCAATCCTATCTCTTTTATTAGATAGGATATAGGCCTGGTTCACAGGTCAGGGACAGCTGGTTTTCCCTGAAGGGTGTCCCAGATCAGGATGGGGGTTCCCTTGGGGTGTGGGGTGGCCTGATTGAGGGGCCTGTGGTGGTTTGCAGGCCAGCCACGCCCACCAGAGACCCAAGCAGAGGCCCTGGTATCTGGGATTTATTTACCTTCTACAATTGAAACTTTGTAGCCTGGAGCAGATGCAAGCCAGCCTGTTTGCAATTGGCCCAGTGTTATTTTCTTGTGCTTTCTTTATTTTGTACTTTCTTGTACTTTGTTATCAAAGTAATACTGGTCTTGTAAAATGAGTGAGGACTATTTCCTTTTTTATCCTTTTTGAGAAGTTGTCTAAGTTAGAATGATCTAGTCTTAGAATGTGTGAGAAAACTTATCTGTAAATGTATGGGCCTGGTTTTTCTTTGTGAAATTGACTGCTTCAATTTTATTAATAACTAGAGGCCCAGGGCATGAAAATTCATGCACTGGAGAGGGGATCCCTCCACCTGGCCTGCCCCTCTCATAGACCGAGAGCCCTCAGTGGTGGGAGGCGACCCAGTGACTGGGGGAAGGAAACACCTCTGATCACACCTCTGCTGTTGCCACTGCCTGCAGCTCAAGCCTCAGCTGGCCCTGGTTACCTGAGCCTCAAGTGGCCCTGGGCAGTGGGGAAGCTGATATCTGAGGCTTGCCTGTGCCTCGGGCATCAGTTGAGCAGCAGACACCCAAGACTTGCCTGTGCCTTGGGCATTGGCTGGGCAGCTGCCACGTGAGGCTTGCCTGTGCCTCGGGCCAGCCCTGGGTGGCTGGGGGACTGAAGGAACTGGGAGACTCCAGAGGAGGCTTGTGCTGCCAGCAGTGACAGCAACAGAGGTGATGGAACTGGGTGTTGCCATCTTGTGGCTGTGGGTGCCACCATCTTTGAGAGCGTGTCAGTCAGTTAGCATATTTCCTCCTTATTGGCTGTGGGCACCGCCATCTTTGTGAGTGCTTGGCAGTCAATTAGCATATTCCCTCTTTATTAGATAGGACTATAAAACTTTTCAGGCTTTATATTTTAACTTCTGTTAATTCTGATAATTATATACATTTTTATGGAGCTATGTTAATTATTTAAACATTTTCCACAAATCTGTGGGAAATCTGTCAGTTATGTGCCTTTTACCCTCAAATGGTAACAGACTTAGTTTATAAATCCTAGAAATCCCTCTGTAATTCAGGGCCATCTGCCCTGAGGTTCTCAGAACCATAGTGACCCTGGGAGGGCATGAGGGGGAGGCTTGGGAATCACAGCTGAAGGTGACCTCCATAATGAAACTTAAGGGCATGGGGGTACAGTTCCCCTGGTGGTGATGGTGTTAGGAAGATATGATGAAAAAAACAAAACAAAATAAAACAACAAAATACCCAGAAAGTACCAAGACTTATAAATCAATAACTGTTCTGTAATTGGTGCAAACAGAGGACAACTTCCCCACGTTGTGTGAGCCTTGGGGACTGTTTGGATTCAGTCCAGACTCTTAGGAGAAGATAATTGTATCTCTGGAACTCTCTCGCCCTCAAGATTGACCTGTTTATGGCTTGTTAGTCTCACTCCTCCACCTCCTTCTCTGAGGCCAACATCACCTAAAATGCTTCCCCATCACCTGAAAGGGGAGAGAAGGAGCTGGCGCTTCTTTTAATTTCTGGGTTCTTGGCATCTAAGGGAGCAGCTGTCCTTCCTCGCTGCCCATCACCAGGCTACGAACTGACACTGGCCGGGAGGGCCTGGAGAGTGGACCACTCCGCTCCATCCCGGGCCGCTCTGCGTGTTCGCTTGTGTGTGGCACAGAGACCCTGTCCGTGATTACCCACCCTCCTCTGGATCCGGGCGGGAGTAAATGCATTTCCTCAAATGGAAGGACATGTGTCTTATTCCCCGCCACTGTTAAATCTATGCAGTTAATTGGAGAACATTCCAGGTCATTTGTCAAGAGATCAGACAGATGTAGCCATTGTGACTCACACCACAACACAAAGTACTTCCCCATATCATTTGTCATCATACATTCTTTATCCTTCTAACTTCCAAAATGGACATTTAGGTTAGATTCCAAGTTGCCTCCAGTTGCCTCTGGGAAAACCAGTGTTTTCCTGAAACCTCAGCATTTTTATCTTCGGGATAAAAGGAAGGTGCATTGAATGTAATCAAACTGTGGAGGGAACAGCCATAGGCAAGGCGGCATTTTTCCTGGAGATGCACCCCATGCGTGTTTCTCTCTGCACCAGCTGCTCGAGGACAGAAACACATCGGAATCCCTGGGTCCAGCCCCCAGCACAGTGTCTGCCACAACTGGAGGGACTTCCTCCATGTTTGCCCGCACTTTTAAAATACAGTCAGAGCACCTCTTACTCCTGAACCACAGCTCAAAGGAAAGAAAGAGGAAAGGGGTCCTTCAGCCGCTGATGGAAAAGGTTGGTTTTGTAGGGGATTAGCAATGAGAGCTTAGCTAAAATCATCTTCTCTGGGTTTCAAGATTTTTCAACTGAAAAAAGACATCACATCAGAGGTTTACAAACCTTTTTTTCCTCATAAGAAAAACTCTTTTTGCAAGCAAAATAAGACAGAGACCCAAAATGTAAAACAGAACAAAATACAAAACATTTCTAATGTAAATAAAGCAGGTGTGGTGGGCACAGATAATGCCCTGCCTCCCAGGTCACCGTGATGTGGTATAGATTTCCATGGTGATCTTACAAGAGGTTTCTCAGCCCTGCGTAGCCCTCAGAATCCTCTAATAGGGTTGCCATATTTAACACATAAAAACACAGAACATCTAGTTAAATTAGAATTTCAGATAAGCAACGAAATTTTTGTTTAATATTTACCTTACCTAGGTGTCCAAGTTTACCCGGTGTCCTGTGTTTTATCTGGCAATGCTACCTAAGGAGCTTTTAACCAACTGAATTCTGGACCAATTAAATGAGAACTCTGGGTGAGATGTTCCCATTAGGATGCCTTAAGAGCCCTTGGAGAGATTCTAATATGCTCCCAGGAGGGAGATCTACTGAGCTCTGAAAACCGAAGTGGATCATCTGTGAAACAAATTCCACTTCTAAAACGTAGAAACTCTAAGCTGATCATAATTTGTGATTTTGGAATTTCTAAAGTAGTTCGCATCTTAAACCCCAGCATGGGGGGGTCTGGGGGGGAGTTGGGCATTAGTACCACTGTGTTATGTCCAGAAGAACCATGTCTCCACCTACACTTTCAGTGCCTTAGCCAGGTTTCTAGAACTATTTCCGCTGTCCCACAGAGAGTGCTGGGTAGAGAAGTGGGCACCCCTGCCACTCTGCTAGAGAGGTCTGGGTGTGCCTTCCAGCTTTGTCATCACTCAGCTCTGTGCCTTATTTTCTTCTTCTGTGTAATGGGCATGATGACAGAAAGAGAAGAGCTGTTATTCCTTGAGCTTCTAAAAGGTGGCAGGCAAGCCTTCTGTATTGATCACGGCTCATCTCTACAGCAGTGGTTCTCAAACTTGGGTGTGTATCAGAATCACATGGAGGCCTGTTAATACACAGGTGTCTGGTCCCCGCTCCCCCACCCAAGTTTCTGGTTTCAGTGCATCTGCAGTGGGGCCTGAGACACTGCATTTATGACTAGTTCTCAGGTGCAACTACTGGTCTAGGGATTGCACCTTGAGAAATACTGTTTCCCAGCTACTTCATAGCATTTCCACCCTAAATACAATAAAACAGCACCTTAGAAAAGTCCACATTCCTACCCAGGTCTGCCAAGTCTGTCTGCCTTCTGTGCTCTAAGAGTTATTTTGAAGACTAAAGCAGGTTGTATAATTTTTATAATGGGCTATTTTGAGGGTTTTTTTATACATAGATAAATATAAATTTTAAAATATGAATTTAAAAGACAGAACTCATTTGGTCTTTTTCAGAAGGAAAAGATGAGCAAGTGTTGGTGTATGATGAGTTCCTAAAATGTGTGAACTCAAAACCCCATCAGAGTGGATGCCAGAATGCTACCAGAAGATTGCATTACAGGCGGGGCTGTTTGTGCTGTGGAATTGTGCGGCTGGTTCCTGAGGACCAGGTCTACACAACCCATTAGCATATTCTCACCAGTGAAAGGCTCAGAAATGGGAAGGAGCTCCTGCCACACGGGGTTCGCCATATGTGCTAATAAAAGGCACACGATGACAGTTTACTCATGAAAGTCTGAAGCCCCTGTTAGTGTGTTTCACATTTTAACAAGCAGGCAGCAAAAACAACCTACACAAGTATGAGTAGATTATTTTAAAGAAGGAAACGTGGAAGTCTGATGGGGAAGGAAACATTTTTCCCTAACAATGAATTTGAAAACCAAAAAGACTCTTCCTTTCTCCTGTTGACTTGGAAACAGTCATTTCTCTATCTTCCTTGAGTCCTTTTAGTTTCCCAAAGGGTTTCACCTTCTATTTAAATAAATAGTCATTTCCCAGTTCTCTTCAGGCTGGAAAATAGATCACTTATATCAAAGTGAAAAATGTCATTTGTATATACACTTAGCTTCCGTCAGGACATGGAGAAAAAGATGGTACCTGAAGCTGACTCGCGGAAGCCTCTAGAAAGGTCAATAGAAAACAATGGTGCAGTTTTAGTTCTACTTTTGTTAGTGTCCCCAGCCTTACTTTCATTTCTCAAGAAACCTTAAAAATTTCCAAACAGGAAATATAATTGAATATGGTATCTTCTCAGAGGGTTCAGCATTTCTCATAACAAAGAATGACAAAGCAGGTTTGGTCAGTTGGTCAATGTGTTACAACTCTGCGATTTAAATACACAAAATACCCAAAGGGTGTTGTCAATTCAAGTGGCACTTGTCACAATGCTCAGTCTGAACTGACCTGCATGCATTCTCAAGCACATCCTGATAGGCGCGCCCCTGGACCAGTTCCTCCAGGTGACGGCTCTCTCAGGGGCCCTGGTTAGAAGTAGGGGGATATGAGACCATCGGCCACCTGGGCACTATCTCGCCCTTTTGTAACTACTCTAGTGTGTCCTCATTTATGATGGTTAATGTGATCATTTTAAAGAGTTGCAAATTGTGAGTCTGGAGAATTTCTCCTACATTTTCATTTTATCTCTTTTAATACTGAGAGCTTTAAAAATCTGTCTACATTTATGGCCAGTGACTATAGATGATTAAACTTCCTGATAATGATTCCAATAAAAAGATGAAGAGTTCTGGAATCAGAAGGCCCTTTTCTCCTTACAGAAACTCCTTCACTTTATGGAAACTCAGTTTTCTGGGCATAACAGAATCTACCTCCATAAAGTTGTGGGAACATACAGGAATTGTGTACATGCAGCCTCTACCACAGTGCCTTGACCACAGGAACTATTCAGTAAGGGGTAGTATGATCGCTATCTCTACTAGGGCCGATTAGCTTATAAGAAAAACAATAACATTAACAACTGCTCACAGAAATTGGAACATCCCAATTTCATAGGTGTGAGCTCCTCAGCATAAGCAGGACTAGATTCCATAGACAGTATCAATGAGTAGAGAACTCTACTCACTACTGAACAATAGAAGCCATGAAATTGGTCCTCCGTGAGGTCATGATGGCCTCATACATACATACAGAGCCAGTGCATTTGATTTTCTCAAAGTCCACGTAAACAGTTATTTGCTGCTTTAAAATAGGCGCATGAACCATCACATTTGCTTCAGTCTAATTACACCGAGTGCTGGATTTTAAAGACAAATCAGGATTTATGAGTTTGGGGTTGTGTAAAGCAAAAATATTCACAAGAAAGTTAGCAGCTAGTGTAGGTAGTATTTTGAAGCACGTGTAATCTCCAATAGAAAAAATAAATTTAACAAAGCTAGGAAGAAGATATACACCTCTGAAATGAGATGCTTTTAAAGATTTTTACAGTTAAATAAAAAACAACTGGTCAGCAGGGAAGATGTAAAAATTTACGGTGGGTAAAAGTTTGAAAGAATCAAATAGGGGGAAATGCAGATTTTTCTGATGGTGGCCAAGCTGGAGCTGACAGTGATGGCAAAAGTATCCTTGTATCTTATTTCAAATATAGACACAAATTTTCATTATAAGGCCCAAATATCTATGGTTTTCTGTTTTGTTTTGTTTTGTTTTGTTTTTAATTCATTTCCACCTAATGCACAAAAGGTCATAGACCTAAGACTGGCCCGTTTCCTCTTGTATAAGGCACTTCCATTGAGAATTTGTCAGGATTTCTCATTTACTTAGGGCTTATGCAAAGGCACAAGGTGGGAATCATGATCAGGAATCAAGCAAAAAAATAAAAGGAATATGCAGGATCAAAGATCACTCCTCTCATGAGGATGCCTTTGACTCTGACATTTCCACCTTCCAGATTGTTTTCCCATCACAACACAGGTGTCCCTAGGTAGAACTCCCAGAGCAGAGATGCTGCTGTTACTTCTGAAGCATCTGCTCTTGACCAAGAAAGTCACAAATACCCTTTCTGTTCCAAGAAGGGTCTTCTTCCATCATCAGCAAAGTTGGAGTCACAGTTTTATTGAGGACCCCGCTGGAGATGTGAGGATGAAGCCTGAGCTCACTCTTTACTCATATTTTGGACCTGCCTCTCTGTTTTTCATGACATAACAGGGACTCTATAGACAACCCATTTATATTTCACTGAATTTTAGGAAAAATTTTCAAACGAGTTGATCATACTCTGTTTATTGTGCCAGATGCTCCCCTCCCTAAGTAGGCATGAGTTTAACTTAGTCTATAACTCACTTATCTGGTTACCACACCTGACCAAGTGAAGGAAGGTAAGCCACAGATATGCACAGCACACCAGGAGTATTCCCTAGCGCTCCATGGGAGAAATTCCAGCTAGGAGTAGAATCCTGAGAGTAAACCCAGCATTTTCAAAATTTTAACAGAGAATTGAATTTGAATTTTTTAAAAAATACCCCAAAAAAATCTTGGAACTAAAACTTTAGAAGAGTTTTGGGCCAAGTACACATTTCAAGGCAATGTGGATCACAATTTTCCACCCTCATGGAGAGAGCCGACCAGGGGACGGTGTGGCGGACACCAGCACAGCCAGCGTGCTGAAGGCCACAGCTGTGAACTGTGGCATCACATCACTCCTGATACTCTAAATAACACATTTACTTCTGATTTCCTGATTATTTTTCCTTTTCTAATGAAGCATTTATAATATAGTACAGAGCTAAGTAATTATAGTTTCAACATTTTACAAAGGGTAGAGTTAACTTTTTATCTTCAGCATCCCATTTCTAAGTCTAATAAAGAAAAAAGAAAGGCCATATAAAAAAGTTTGCCCTCTTTCTATCCATCAGTTGAAAAACCTCATAAGTAATATTTATAAAACTTCAAATATTAGTGTCTTCAAATGGCTCTTATTGATGACACTAGTCCAGGGAGGACTTATGTCAGCTGCCTAGAGTTGCCATAATGGGATGAAGTACCATAAACTAGAAGGCTTGAGAAAACAGATGCATTCTTTCTGTTCTAGAGCTACAGTGAAGTCAGGGCTGGGGCAGGGCCAGCACGCTCTCCAGCCCTTGACCTCCTTGTGCTGCATCTGCACAGCCTGGTCTTTGTCATCACGTGACTGCCCCCATGTGTCTGTCTTCACAGGGCATTTTTCTCTGCGTGTGCATCCCCTTCACACCTCCTTCCTCTGTGCATATCTGTTGCTGTACCTTCTCCTCTTCTTATAAGGACATCAGTCACATTGGATTGGGAGCTACCTTATTCCAGGGTGACCCATCTTAACTTACATCTTAATTATATCTGCAAGCACGCTTTTTCCAAAAAAGTCACATTCACAGGTATCAAAGGCAAGGACTTCAACATATCTTTTCATAAAACACAATTCAGCCCACAAGAGTACCCAAATCCAAAAAACTGAAGATTATAGGGTACAGGGATTAATAAGACTTTTTACTTTGGGAGGAAGAGAACAGCTTTGACCTACTGAATTCTTAGGATTTTTTTTAATATCATATCCCATAGACAAATGGTCATTTATAGCAACAGTTCTTGGCCAGAAGAAGTGGTTGGTGGGTCAATAACCCTAGACATCTCAGATATATTTTTCTATCTTTTATCATTAAAACAAGCCAACCAAAGGCCTTTATTCCCAGCCTATCTAGTTCCCTTTAGCACATGCAGTCTTGAAAATGTCTTCACATTACTTTGTAGTGCACTAACCACAGATACTGAGGAGCAGTGCCAAGAAGTAAGGAAGGTAGCGGCATGCAATGGGGAAGAATAAATCGTGGAACTTTCTCCCCGATCACAGTCCACTCATGAGCTCAGCTTATGTTGTAACTACCAAGAAATATCCTGGGTACAGTGAGTGTCCATTCTGAACATATGTATTGACTTGATTTGAAAAGTGTTTATATCTTTGGTCTTATTCTAATAATACAAGTAATTATTTTGTGTGGCTTGTTTTTCACAGTGTGATAGATGTTTCTAGCTTGTTATTCACCAACTCAAGAATATTTATAGAGTTCATAGTATTTAGTAGGCAGCATTCTAGACAATGAGGTTAAAACAAGTAAAAAAAAAAAAAAAAGATAAAGTTCTGCCTTTATGGATTTTATGTTTTAGTAGAGAAGACAGGTAATAAGCAAACAAAATTTAATTAATTTCTTGTAGTGATACCAGTTATTAAAAAACCAAGCAGGATAGGAAATAATGAGAATACTGCTTCAGAGAGTGTTTGAATGAGGTCTCTCTGAAGAGGGGTCTTGAAGAGGTTTGAATGAGGTGAAATACTGAAGTGTGCCTGTTGGAAGGAGGAGCATATCAGCAGTGAGTGCAAAGGCCCTGAAGTACTTTTCTGTGTCCCCAGACCAGTCTGGCGGGAGCAGGCACAGAGAGAAGGAGATTAGGGTGGAGAAGAATCCAAGAGCCAATCACGTAGGGCCCTAGAGGCTGTGGGAGTAGCCTCGGTTTCATTCTCAGCAAAGGGAAAGCATTAGAGGATTTTGAACAAGGGAGTGACGTGACATGATTGATTGTTTCTGGCTGCCCTACAGAGAACAGGCAAGGGCAAGGATGGAAGTGCCAAGACCACTTAGGAGACAAACCACTGCAGTCCTCCAGGCAAGAGATGATGGTATCTTGGCCTAACAGAGCAGCAGAAAACAAATGGTGGTGAATGACCAGATTTAGGATAAGTTTCAAAAGTAGAGCAGACAGAATTTGATTGTTGTACTGGTCAGGGTTTAGAATGGAATGGAAATCACTCTAGGTGTATTGATAGAAGAATTTTAATACAGACAATCATCCAGATGATGGAATAGCTAAAAAACTAAACAAGGGTCAGTCAGGCAATCCAGAGGTTAGCAGGAAGTGACAATCATTACCTAGGGATAGAGGGGCCATAGTAGTAGGTGACATTAAAACCCAGAAGCTGGGCCATCTAATGGGAGCTAGAACCAAGTGAGGGAGAGGCTGTCTGGCAGGAGACAGAGCCCGGGAGGAGAAGCAGCTGCTGCCAGGATCCCACAGCTCACAGAGAAAGGAAGAAATGCCTTATTTCACCTCTTCCCCCTGCTTTCCAGGCCACACCATTGACTTCTATTGGCTGAACCTCCCCAGAAGCCAGAGAAAGAGGAAGCCTGGGAAATGTAGTCCCCTATGATACCTAGCAAAGTAGGGAAGAGTAGAAGAATGTACCTGAGAACAAGCAGGCAATTTACCAGAGGACAGGTGGATGTGAGGTTTGAGAGAAACAGAGAAGTCCCAGATGACTCAAGTTTTACATATAAGAAATCTATATACATATGTCATATCAGCCACATATACCTACCCCATTAACATACAGATAACATACGATAACATATGTATATTTACACACACTTAATATACACTTATTACACACACACAACACACACACACACACACACAGCAAGGATACCATACGGTCTTTGTCTCAAATGATGGGAACATTCAATGAGCAGAGATGGCCTGAATTCCTGTATGGAAAAGGGTTCTGAGGCTGTATCCACCCTCAGGGGAGGTTGAGTAGAGAGACTGGTATGCAGTCCCTGCTACGTGCAATGGGGGAGGTGGTTGCCACATGAGTGCCAGGTGTTAGCCACATCTGCACTGAAGCAATGCCCTCCATGCCTCAGAGGCAGGGTGACAAGCCCTCACATGTAGCACTTCACAAAGGATCTCTGCTATTGTCTTAAAGACAATGGTAACTGCCTATGTGATCCCTGTAGAAAGGAACAGCCTTGTTCAAGCTGAAGTTTGTGGAAAACAGGTGTTCTCCATCTGGCTCTTCTCCCAGGAATTTAAAGATAGCATCCTGGGCACAAGGACTGTCAGTTCGGCCCCGTGGATCACCCAGTGAGCACACGTGGCAACTCCCACCAGCTGGGTTCCCTTTGTCTCTTCATCTTTCTGTAGATGCATCTAGGCAGTTCATATCTTGGGGCCAGGCCTTCGAGTCGAAAGCCTATTATGAGGTTAATCTAGAGGGAATGTTGTGTTCACTCATCGCCTTCTCATTACAACTCCATGCCCTTCAAGTTATTTCCCTGCCTGCTCTGGAGTCCACCCCTGCTGCTGGCCACCCCTCAACAGGTGCTGGGATGTTCTGTGCCTCAGGCAGGCTTTCCATCTTGGAATATTGAAATAGGCTTTACGAATTGATGAAGTGATAAAGTGATGGTCAAGGATCTCTTTGGAAAGAGGTTTTGAAATGAAATCAAGTGCTCCTCCACGTAGGAGCCAGGGCGTGGGTTCTCCAGTCTGTACCTCTCCCGGTGTGGGTAGCCCTCCTTCCAGCATGCTCTTCGGCAGGCCGAGAGCGGAGTCCTCACCCCACTGTTTGTCTTCCCGTGGCTTTTCTCTGTTGTGAAACCTGTTCCTTCTCCCCAGAATGAGAGTTAGGGGGGTTATCTTCAATACTCTGTTGATGCCTCAGGTGAATATAAATTTTTGGTTTAAGTAACTCAGATAGCAAATTTATGTGATTATTGCCTCCAAATGAAAATCTTTTTTAATTTTTTTGTTTTTATCTCCAGTGGAATAACAAGTTATTTTATTATTCAAATGGGGCTCACTTCTTGCTGTTTTCAATACGATTTTTAATAAATATGTAAATTTTTAAATTAATTTACAGCATACATTGGGAGGTATGATTTTGGAAATGACAAAAATGTGATGGATTGTAAAATTATTCCCCTTAAAATCATCAGTCATTAGAATGGAATGTACTAACCTCTTATAATTGTACAGTTTTTTTCTTCATCTTATCTTCTGTTAGGGACTCACTTAAAATTGATTGGAAAGCAGTATCTTTCTTAGGCCATGATTCATTCCCAGATTAATTAGGTTTTCAGTTAATATCCCTTCCTTGTGTGGGACTGGAGCCAGTGGCGTTTGGAGTCCCTCAGAGTGGCTGATTGCTGTTTCCAGCTGCCCGAAATCACCAGCACTGATCACTGACCACATTCCCACCCCATAGGCAACAACAGCGCTAGCCACACTTCCTCCTTTCTAGCAAGAGATCCTCATTGGCTCTGGCCAGAGACCAAATTGCAGATAAGGAGGGTGATTCTTCTTTTTTTTTTTATTCCTTGCTTAAAATGACATTTCTGTACCAGCCTCAGAAAGTATTAGGAGATGATATGAGTGTGTGGTTGTGTGTGTATAGTTGTATCTGTGGTCATGTGATTGTGGGTGTGAGTGGCTATGTGGTTATGTGTGAGTGTATATGTGTGGTAGTGTGTTTAAGTGTGTGAGTGTGTATGGTTATATGTGTGTAGTTGTGTGTGAATGTGTGTGTGTGATTGTGTGTGTTTGTGTGTGAGAGTGTATGTGTGTGTGTGTGGTTGTATCTAGGTGTCCATGCTTAGCAGGCCTGGACTTAAATATCTTTTTACAAAGCTCCCTTTATGAAGTTTGCTAGTCACTTTAGGAGCAGCCTTGGGGATAGTATTATGATTTTAAAGAATCCTTTGATGCCACCCAACAGGAATATTGAAGAGACAATTTGTCAGTAACTTCCTTAACACTGTTTTCAGGAGAAGTATTTTTTCTGGCCTCCTAAGAGAACTCTTAAGAGAACCGTAGTTACACATGACAGAGAAACACAGGCACTGGATCAGCAAAGAGAGGCACCAGCCCATTCACCTCTGACTGAAACTTTGGGTTTCCAGGGATGAAGAAAAGACAGTTAACCTTTCCCACCTTCCACTCACTGCCAGAGCAGGTGCAGTTCCAATGTGTGAAAAATCGCACCCGTGACGTTGTTCTGCTTCTGCCATATTGCATTTCTCCACTGTGCACCAAGGACCCAGCCAGGTCAAACACCCACGGAGACGACCCTAAGGGGTTCAACCACTCGGGGCCCCTCAAAATTCATTGTATTCTTTCAGGACATCCAGTATTCTTTAAAGTCATCCCAGCATTCCCAAACCTTCACTCTAAGGCAAGCCCTATGTGTTTTGTGCACTTGGAGGATTTTTTTTCCTTCCCCTAAGACTACTTTGGATGGTCAGCCTTTTCATTGCTAGATGACTTAATCCCCACTTATCTGGTGTGTTTGAAGCTCTAACCTTGGTTTTTGGCAATAGAAAGAAATGCTTCTCAAAAGTCCTATGTTAATCAAAATTATTTTGAAAATCTAAATCTCTCCTCTTTACTTACTGGGGAAGTCATTATCTCCACTCTTTAAATAAAAGGAAACTTAAATGTCTTCTGGGGGATTAGACCAGCAACCACCCCTCAGGAAATGGATATTCCCTACCAGGCAGTACGGCATTTGTCCTTGGAACTCTGTCACTTTCTACAACAGGAGAGGGTATTAGAGAGGTGAGATATAAGCAAAAGTTATAGAAAAGAAAAGAGATGACTAATAATTAGTATCTTTCCTTCATTCTCTAGTCTTTATGGTCCATCTAGGTGTCAGGCTTGTCCTGGGTACAGGACTGCCCAGATAAATAGGTCCTAGTACCTGGGGGGTGGCTTCGCCGTGGCCACCTGTACACAGAGCTGGGCTGGCTGGTGTTGGAAGCAGTGTGCACAGGGAAGAGGGGAGAATGAGGGAGCCATGGTCAAGGCTCCTGGTCCCAAAATGGTTCATAGGAGATTCCCTCCACCTGAGTCTCCAGAAATGAATGGGCATTGGCCAGCCTGAAGGCAGGAGAAGACATTACAGAGAGAGAGCTATGTGTGAGCCAGGACTGGGAGACACTCACTGCCTGTCTGGGCTCAAAAGTCAGCCTGTGGCATCCTCAGTGGCTGGCTGAATAATGCGCTTGATGCCTATCCACATGTTTTCAAGGTGTTGCTGAACATTTTTCATTTTATCTCTAAGGCCTGGGCCACTTATATCCTGATGACATCTGAGATTGCTC
This sequence comes from Pipistrellus kuhlii, assembly GCF_014108245.1. Taxonomy (NCBI): domain Eukaryota; kingdom Metazoa; phylum Chordata; class Mammalia; order Chiroptera; family Vespertilionidae; genus Pipistrellus; species Pipistrellus kuhlii. Next base: position 69,514,711 of record NW_023425573.1, read on the forward strand.
TTTTACCCTTGCCCCTGCACTGGCCAGGCACTGCCTAATGGAGCCCATTGATTCCTGAGCCTACAGCTTTGAGATGCCTTTCCATTTCATCACTGGCTTTTCATTTTGGCACAGAAAAACAAATGCTAATCACTGGATCTGCCATGTTCCTAGATATTAATCTAAATACAATGAGTTAAAAAAAAAAAAAAAAAAAAAAAAAAAAAAAAAAAAAAAAAAAAAAAAAAAAAGCTGGTAGCCCTGGTCTGTGAGGCTCATTTGACTGAGCGTATTCCCATTCACCAAAAGATCCTGGGTTCAATTCCTGGTCAGCTTGTGGGATTGGTCCACAGTTGAGGGGAATATGAGAGGCAACAGATGGGTGTTTTTCTCTCTCTCCCTCTCCCTGCCTCTCTCTCTAAAAAATTAGTAAAAACGTATTAAAAATAAATGTAAAAAGGGCCTATAGACGGCAACGGTATGCTGGGCAGAGATCCTACATCTTTGCCATGCACAGTGCCAGCCGTGGGAGCACACGGCATCTTCATGGTGAGACTGGTGTTGATGGTTTCTTATCTTACACGTGAATACGTTCTAAAGCTCTTATGGAAAAAAGGGGCCGTGCACCTCCCTCTAAAAAAAATCCCAAAATCTATTTGCCGACGATGTGTCCAAGGGAAATTGATATGGCTCTCCCCACCCATTCCAGCCAAGGAGAAGGTAGAGAATCTGTGTTTGATTAGAAGAAAAGCACCGTCCATTTCCCTGCTTAGGTTAGGCTGTGGCAGAGCAGGCGGTGGCCGGCTGGGTGTGAGCTTACAGAATTCAGAGCGTCTGTCCCCTGTGATCCTAATGCTTAAAGGTGGCTGTTGAAGTTTTGCGTGTTTGTTTTGTTTTGGGTTGTTGTTTATTGTGTGTTTTGAGAGGAGTGGGAGGAATAGAGAAGCTCTGGGGGGTATTTAATGTCTGCTTACAGTGCACTGGCCCCAGCGTGGCAGCCTGTGCAATCAGGACCCTGTGCCGGTACTTCAGGCAGCCACTGTTTGACTGTCTCTAGGCTTTGGTGGGTTACAATATGGAGGAATCACATATTCATACAGATTGGTGTTGTTTGAGCCCCACATTTGTTTTAAAAGTAAACATTGGGAGACTTCATGTAAGATTTCCAGATTTCCATTTCTCTTACCAACCAGAAGTCTGGCAGCACTGAGCCCACAAGCTCGTAAGTTAGAACTGGGGTGCTCAGGTGGGAGGAGCAGAAACGGAGTGGGAACACCCACTGGACCCTGGGTAGATACTTAGCTCCTGTGCCTCTCTCCCCTCCTGTAGTAAGTGGCATAATTAACAGTACCTGCTTCTAGAGTTCTGCCCAAACCCTAGGGCAGTGTTCGGCAAACTCAGTGAGCAGAGACAAATATCAATAGTACAATGATTGAAATTTCTTTTGAGAGCCAATTTTTTTTAAACTTAAACTTCTTCAAAAGAGACTCACCCAGGCCATGGTATTTTGTGGAAGAGCCACACTCAAGGGACCAAAGAGCCACATGTGGCTTGTGAGCCATGGTTTGCTGACCCCTGCCCTAGGGCAATTACCAGTGCTGCAGAGGGATTTGCTAAATAAGCAATAGCTGCCTCTCTAAATGGGACAAATGCACTGGAGCCTAACACAGCCCCCGCCCCCACTCATGCCATCACGACTTTGTGCTTATGTCAGACCCTCTCCGAGCCCCAAGACAAGGCCTTTTCTTCCCGGGTTCTAACCAGGCCATCCATCAGCCATCTGTGGGCATTTCAACAAAGGTAAGAAGAGTCTGAGAGGAATTTATGGGAAAGGTCTCGTACCCACTCCTGAAGGTAAAGTCTGTGTCTTCCGTTGCCCACAGACACCTGAGCACAAGAGCCATAAAAGGATGGACAGACAGAGGCTCTGCCCTGAGAAGCTGGGCCTGTACTCCCGCCACCCCCAGCCAAAGTGCGTGAATCGTGATCATGGGAAGTTGCTATTTCAATGGCAGCTCTCGGCCTGGTCTGTGAGACCTTGCTTCCATGGGAGCATGAGAGGCAGGTGCTTCTCGCTCCCCGAGCACCTGCTGCTTAGTGTGAAGGGGAGTTTGGGGGAGCAAGGGGAATGCACTGGGACCCATCCTTTCCTCCAGTTGTTCACAAGCCAGAAGGTTTAAAATGTGCACCAGCCAGCATTCATTTCCAACAGCTCTGAGGGAAGGGCTTGGGCTTCTCCTTCAAGGTCCTCCAAGGACGCTGCCCCATCGTCCTTTGGGCGGCTGGCCACACACAAACGTGTGCAGCTCTGCCCATCCTGGGTGAACAGACACTTTCACAAACAATGTTTTCCTTGAGGCGGGAGAGAGTCCCTCTCATTATTTATCTTGAGAGTTTGAAAGGCCTCCTTTGAGGAGGTCATTGTCTGCAAGGGCAAAATAATCATAGGGTTTCTGGACAAGCTGGTAAAAGAAAAACGATTCATTATTTCAAGAATTATTTTGCCTTCACTCCCCAAAATGGATGAAGGCTCCTAACAATATGTGAGAGGGAGCAAAGCTTAACTTTCAAGGGAAAAGAGGTTCAAACATTACATTTTTAGCTCCGCCACAATATAACACGGTCAACGCGGTCCATCGGTTACCCCCAGGTCTTCTGGTTGTTATTGTACTAGCCCCTTTACAAAGAAGGCCTGCCTGCCCTCCTTCCCTTCTCATCCATATGGGCTAATGAGCTGGGGAGACTTTTTCCCCCCTTTGGTTCTATTCAAGCAGTATCCCCTCCTTCTGGTCCTTTTTAGAATGTCAGAACAGATAATACAACTCATTCGTGCAGATTCATCCTGACCCCACATGCTCTTGTCCTGTCATGCAAAATTGTGAATCTTCACAGCACAATATATTGTACTGATGGGGGCTGTGGGTGTGGGTGTAACTGCTTACCTGTACAGATAGTGTGATGCAGTAGACCAAAAGGCAGTTTATTATATAATTAATGCATGCATGTCTGGTACCGAGGCACTTATTATATTGGGTTATTTTGTCAATCAAATTCGTTTGGCATCAGTGCAAGCCAGATACCCAGGATGAGGCAGCGTGACTGATAAAGACACTGAATTTCAAAAGGAAAACTGCAGAGGCTAAGCGATCAATATGACCTTGGCTACTCACAAGCCAAATAACTTATGGAAATAATGTAAAAGCCCTGGGAACTATTTTGCCTAACAGAGAGGTTTTAAATAATATTTTAAGAAAATCAAAAGCAAACATCCTCTGGACCTTCTTTGCAGATTAGATCTAAAATGAAAGGCCCAGAGTTACACAATTAACTATTGATTTTGTTGATCCATATTTAATTCACATAGCAATCAAGCTGTGTTTACACAGTCGTGTGGGGGCGGACATTCTTCACTTGGAGCGAGGCACCTTTCACTTTTACAATAATTTAAAGATTAAGTTGTTCTGTGCATGTGAGACAAAAATATACTTTAGTTTTGTTGTAGCAGACGGCTGACTTAAACCTCATCAAGTGGCATTCAAGCAGTTTAGGTGGTTCAGGAAGAAAATACCTGTCAAAATGCACAAGTCAGGTTGCCAACTGAATATATTACAGGTGGAGGAGAGAGTCTGTGTGCTTCCTGGAACTAGCACATGGTACTAAGGCAGTGGTCGGCAAACTCATTAGTCAACAGAGCCAAATATCATCAGTATAACGATTGTAATTTCTTTTGAGAGCCACATTTTTTAAACTTAAACTTCTTCTAACGCCACTTCTTCAAAATAGACTCACCCAGGCTGTGGTATTTTGTGGAAGAGCCACACCCAAGGGACCAAAGAGCCGCATGTGGCTCTCGAGCCGCAGTTTGCCAACCACGGTACTAAGGCACTTAACATTCTGTCTCCCTGCAGTTTAACTTCTGGACTTGATCCATCCAGTACTCTTTGGGGGGTTATCAACTGAATAGTCAGTTTTGTTGCTGCCCCTAAGCATGTCATCATTGTCATGTTCGCATCCATTCATACCACCAAGTTTGCCCTGTCTGAAGGAAATGAGAATCTGACTGTGAGCAACTTGCCTGGGACCGAGGCAACACTTGCTAATTGATGGGAGCAATTAAGAGAAAGGCAGAGCCAATCTCTGCACCGTCTGTCATGAGCCTGCTCTTTTCCATGACATTGTACGCCATGAGGAGCTTACTGTCTGGGCTCTTGCCCAGCCCCCCCCCCCCCCCCCCCCCCCCCCCCGGAGGTACAGCGGAAAGCTGAGGAGGCACAGAGCAGAGCTGCCCGGCCAGCATGGCCATGATACATGAGTCCGCATGTCTGCTCTTGACCGAGAGAAAACAATTGCTTCCGCCGTAGTAGACAGTAGCCAGACCTGCGTGAATCCAAGGGCCGCCCTGATTCTTGATGCTGACCTGGAATCCCAGACTGTCCCACTGTTAGTACCGGTATATCTAGGAGCTGGAAAGCAGCTGAGCCATGGCAGGTTGGGAGAAAGCCTGAAAAGATGCTATGTTAACTTTCTTCATCATGGAAAAGCAGACATTATAGGAAACTCTGTCAAGTCTCTGAGCTCCAGAGGAAATGATGTAGTGAAGATAGATCTGATAGTGGCTACGCTTATTGGTATGCAGTGGATATCAGCGCTAAGAGACACAAGATGATTCTCAGGAATCGGAGAAAGAGAGCAGAATAAAACCTAGTCCATGACCTCAAGAAGTGTGTAATCTAATTGAGAGGTGAAACATTGATTTTTTTTTTTTTTTAAAGAGCCTATATAATAGAATGAATATAAGTTCAGAGTCAAATGGATAATTTGGCTACTTCAGCTAGGAATTCATAGAGAGAAATATCCTCCTGGATAAACTATCATAGAAACAAAACCACAGCTCTGAATATCTTTTTTTTTAAAAAAAAAAAAAGGATCCAGTTATAACACTTGGTTACTATTGACAGCACTATGGACTATAGAAAAGAGAAGAAATTCCAATGCCAGCATGTTGAATTTTGAAAAGTTAAGGTTAGCCGAAACCGGTTTGGCTCAATGGATAGAGCGTCGGCTTGGGGACTGAAAGGTCCCGGGTTCGATTCCGGTCAAGGGCATGTACCTTGGCTGCGGGCATATCCCCAGTGGGGGGTGTGCAAGAGGCAGCTGATCGATGACTCTCTCTTATCGATGCTTCTAACTCTCTATCTCTCTCCCTTCCTCTCCCTCTCCGTACAAAATCAATAAAATATATTTAAAAAAAAAAAAAAAAGAAAGAAAAGTTAAGGTTATATAAATTAGTTAACCCATGAAAATATTTGCCCAAATGATGTTACAGACTAAAAATGGAAGAAGATCAAAAGAAGCTAAGCAAGCTTAGGGAGTGATTTCGAAGATAGGAAGGGGGTAAAGGAGGGAGCACACCCACAGCTCTGAGTGCAAAAGGATATGTAGGTTCTAGATGCCATTTTCAGGCCAGCAGAGTGGATTTACATTCTAACTCGGTGCCCAGGGGTTCATCTCCTAATAGATCCAAAGCCCCGTTCTATATGGATATCATATTAAAGAACCCTAAACCTGGACATTCCTTGTGAGCAATAGCTTTGTCTCCTATACCATTGTATCTCCAGTGTTTAGAATACTATCCAGTGAATAGTGGGTCTCAATAAATATCTGTTGAATGAATAAGTGAAAAATGATGTTGCAGGAGCAGCATAATCCCTAAAATCTGGGTAGAGAGCTGAAGTAATGATTGTCACGGTCATATTGTGACAGAGCAAAGGGATGGAATCCAGAGTGAAAGCGATTCCTATTGCCTTTCTTCCAGCCAGCACAGCTTTCCATTCTAGGAACCCCAGAGCTTACTGGGTAACAAAGAAAAAGAGCATCTTAAAATTGCCACTATAAATGAAAATGTAAGAGCTAGCAGCATGACTCAGTGGTTGAACATTGACCTATGAACCAAGAGGTCATAGTTCAATTCCCGGCCTAGGTTGCAGGCACCATCCCCTGTATGGGGCGTAAAGAAGGCAGCTGATCAATGATTCTCTCTCATCACTGATGTTTCTCTCTCTCTCTCTCTCTCCCTCTCCCCTCCTCTCTGAAAAAATAAAAATATATTTTAAAAAAAAGAAAGAAAGAAATGCAAGACAGAATATAAAGCTTAATGTTTATAAATATTAAAACAATTCCCACCAAGAAATGTTCTCTTTAGTGCAAGATCAATAAATTGGTGCTGATTCTGGGTTGCCCTGGCTCTCAGGATTTAATATGTCAAAATCCTTGGGAAATAACTTTATCCAAAGCCCCGTGACTGAAACATGAATGCATTAGGAGATGAATACCTTAAACATGCGTACAGCGAGCATCCTTACAGGCACAATCATCAGTGTGTTCCTGGGTGGACCTTCGCTTGCTTGATTTTGATCACATCTGCTGTAAAGTGCCTAACAGATTGGATGTCACAGGGCACTGTGCTTCCTACACGGTCTACCAAATGCTGTTAGAAGGAACTCCAGGCTGCTAAGTAGTTACAGTTAATGAACAATAGCATGTTTCTCCCTGGCTATGGCACTGGCAGCATCCTTCATAATAAAACTTCCCACTTTCATGTATTTATAATAATAAAAGTGTAATATGCTACAATAATTAGGCCGGACAGATAAATGACCTTCCAGATGACCTTCCAGGCAAAGCCGGGGCTGTGAGGGCCGAGCCCCTTGCACAAATTTTGTGCATTGGGCCTCTAGCACTTTTATGATGTCCATTGTTATGATATTGGAAATGCTCCTTTGTGGGGAGAGCTTCCATGAAAAAAAAAAAAAAAGGCATAGACTTTTTCACACTCAGCTGATCTCCCCTCAAAAAGTTATTTTTCTTTTTCTTATAGGAGCAGCCAAACTATCACTTTAGAGTGAAAACATAGCTTACGCTGCTAGAATATATGGCTGGTCACTGCATGCTGGGTTTTCCTTAACTGACTATCAGCCAGACATGACCCAGCTTGCTGGTCAGATGGGTGTCACATGTCAGACATGAAATGATGGAAACAATAGGCCCCCAAAATGGCTAATTTGTATTTTAAGCCAAGGGAGTAGTGTACATATTGTTTGTATTCCTAACGGTGCCTATAAATGAAGGCAGAAAAGCTTGATGCCCTTGCTCTCACCAGACAGAATCGTTAACCTGACACTATTGAGCAGATTTAGCAGTTCCTGGCCCAGAACCTGTTCAGTTCTCATCCCTGAATAAAATTTTAGTTAACATTATTATGCTGAAGAAAGGAAGAAACTAACAATACAGATAAGCACAGTCTATTTAGTTAAGCTAATTACTATACAAGCTGATGTCAATGAGCTGGCTAGTTTTCCTGATTCCAGGTCAGTATAACACTGCAAATTGTAATCTTGGAGAAATTGATCAGCATTGATCAAATCTGATGCATCACTCAAGGTGATAAACCAACATTTTAAATTAGATTTGTGGATCCATCCACCACTCTGGAAAACAACAACCAAAACGTACACATTTTCAAATGGACATTTCAAGTGTTGGCACTAACGTTAGAGTTTACAGGAGTCATATAGGTACATGTCCTTTGTGTGTTCATATAAACATTTCACTGCCCAGCTCGAGTGGCTTAATGGTTGAGCATTTGGCCTATGAATTAGGAGGTCACAGTTTGATTCCTGGTCAGGCTGGATCCTGGGGGCATGCAAAAAGCAGCCTATCAGTGATTCTCTCTTATCATTGATGTTTCTCTCTCTCTCCCCCTCTCCCTTCCATTCTCTGAAATCAATAAAAACATGTTTAAAAACAAAACAAAAATTTTCACCAAAATTTATAATTACATGCCTTTCCTCTTCCCAAATGCCCTTCTCTACATGGGCCAAGTTTGTTACTTTCTTTGTGTTTCTTTTTTCCCTTCCCATATCTCCCCCAATTTTCTGTATCTGGGAACATTTTCCACCTCTGTGATAAATGGTTTCTCTCGCCTTCTGTCATTTTGATGTGGTCTTTAAATGTCCTCTGTGACCATAGTTTACCTCCGGGCTGAATTATTTTCCCTTCCACAAAGTATGTTATTTTCTAGCAACCCTAAGCTTCCTACTGACCTTCTCTCAGCTTGCGTTTTCTTTTTCCTTTTTTTCCATCAGCCAGCTCATTTTCCCCCTCAGGGTCCAGGGGTTCCAGCAGAGGTCACTGGGAGTCATTGATCATGGTAAAGGACAGCAGTGTAGTTAATGATACAGTCATAAAAGCCCATCTCCACTGGAAATGACTCCTTCACCTAATAAAACCAGCTGGCCCCGGGGATCCCTAAGAACCTCCGGACCCAGGGAAGACACAGAGGGCCGGTGAGAGCCAGTCACATCTCGGCGTGCGGGTGGGTGCAGAGTGGCTCTCTATTACAGATCCGGAGCATTAATTTTTCAAAAGGGCAAGTGAGGAGTGATATGTCCAGTCGAGGGAACAGAGGGAACTGAGCACTGGGAGGAAGTAATTTTCCGAGCTGGAATTTGACCGGGGTTAACGGGGTTAATGCCACAGCTCACTAGAAAGGTCTGGAGGGTCTCTAGTGCCCACCAAAGGGCACGCTGTCTACTTTTATGTCCTACCCGGGAAGGGGCTCCGCCAGGAAGCCAGTAGGAGGCGGCATTAAAGAGAGATTAGCTGGTGCCTCTGAGAAAGAGAAATGGCTTCAGCTGCCTCTTTCCCCCCGGGTTGGCCTGCCACCAGCACACATGACTAACAGGCTGCAGCATGCACCAGTCTTACCCCCACAGCCAGAGCAGACATCACTCTTCCAGGCCCCAGCTTTGCTCAGGAAAGGGGGGTTGGGGGAATCACCCCTTCAACTTTGTCCGAAAGCCCAGGCCTGGCCAGACTGCCTCCCATATTTGATTTATCTGCTTCCAAATGGAAGTGCTCCCATCTTTCTCATCTGCTAAATCACCTCCCTCCTATTTTTCCGCCCATGGAGAGGTTTCTCTGCCCAACCCAACTCACTACCGTCTATGCATTTTTCCGCATCTGTTTCTTTAATTAAAGTTTTAAATTACAACCAAGGGGCAAAGCATTTACAAATTTGAATTTTTCCCCAGGTGTTGCTCCCTGCATCTTCTTGACCCCCATGCACATACGTTCCCTTGAAATCTGCATCATCGTATGTCATGAGAACTTCCTCCTAACATGGGGTGTTTCTCTCCATGAGGAGTGGGCTCCCCAGGACAGCAGTCCTGGCATCTCTGAGCTCCTCTCTTTCCCTTCTCAGGAGGAAGAGGGGTGGCTTGTTTAATTAGCAAGTATAGGGGGAAACCGGTGACGCAGGTCCGCCTCCGGCTCCTCCCACCATTTCTCTGCAGGCTGCCTGCCAGAGGCAGTTCTCTTCTGTTCCTTCGTGCTGCAGGGCAGCGACTTCCAACCTTTTCCATTTCATGGCACACAGACACTAATTGTTCAAATTCTGCAGCACACCAAAACTGTGTATTGTTTGCCCGTCTGACAAAAAAAAAAAAAAGTATAATTTTGATTCATTTACACTGGAGGGCTATTCTTATGTTGGCTGTTGTCGTTTTTTAATTTGACAATCCAAGGGAAAAGAGGTCAGTGCCCATGACTAAGTAGTCAGGTGTTGCATGTTTTACAAATTCTTGCAGCTCACCAGTGGAAAATCACTGCTGTAGGTTTAAAGGGTGGACAGCTGCCCCTACCCAGGACTGCTGGTTACTCAGCCTGCCTATTTCTGGAGACCAATGATAGGAAATCCACTTCTTTGTGAGAGAAACCTCATTCTTCCACATAAGATTTCTCAAAAGTAAAACTGATATTTCAACCTCCCATCAGCCTTTTTCTTTTATCTTAGCTAATTCATTTAGAACTGGGGAAGAGAGTTATTATTCTGCCACCTCAAATTCCAATAATAGAGGCACAGAAGGCACTAATTAAGAATATTTTAGAGTCAAAGAGTTTTACAGAGCGGGAAGAGTCTGAAAAAATTCACTGTAAAGAAACTCAGGCCCTAGCTGGTTTTTCTCAGTGGTTAGAGCATCTACCTTCAGACTGGAGGGTTCTGGGTTCGAGTCGGTCAAGGGCCTGGATTTCGGACCCAATCCCCAGTCAGGGGTATGCAGGAGGTAGCCAATCAATTTTTTCTCATCATTGATGTTTCTATCTCTTTTTCCCTTTTCTTTACTCTCTGAAATCAATAAAAATATATTTAAAGAAAACAACAATTCAAGTTCAGAGGGTTACACAGCCAATTAGCAGGGACTGACCACTGGTTTCCAAATACCTGGTCTAGTGGTTAAGATTCCAAGATCTGTAGTCACATTGCTTTTCTTAAACCCTGACTCCCTAACTTATTGGCCCTGTGTATGTGGCCTAATATTCAAACCTCTTTACCCTGCATTTTCCCACTTGTATAACGGGATGAGAAGAGTGCTGTCTCAGGGCTACTATAAGGATTAAATGAGATAATTAGTAAAATGAGTTCAATCTAGTGCCAGGCATGCAGTGAAAACACCTTACAAATGTTATGATTCCCTACCACATATTCCTGATCTGACTGGCAGTGACTCTCTATTGCAATAGAGAAATAAGAAATGTTGTTGATGAAGATATGTTTACATTAATGTGTGCTAACAGATCAGTCCTCTTTGTAAGTATGCGTGCCCAGCTGACAAATGATGCTGCCTGGATTTCACAAGTAAATGTGACTCTCTTCCTGACATTGTACAGTAGACATACTAACCAATATTTTCAAGATACAATCAACTGATGGAGACATCTTTGAAATAAGGAAAGAGGAGCCTTCATCCTGGAATAATAATTCATTGCACTATGTCATGACTGCTACTTGTCTCTCTCCTCCTGTGGGCTAGAGTTTCTGGCTGTACATATATAAACACTGTTTGAAGCTGATACCATTATGCATACGCATATATGCTTGGTTTATCACCTGAGTTTCTCTGTATTATCTTATGTAGTCTCCCCATCTTTTCCTGTGGCAAGGGTGCATTTCGCCTTCTATTTTATCCTTCCTGGTGTTCAGGAAATCAGTCCTGGCAGAATCTCTGCTCCGTGGTTTTGTTGACGGTGGGAAAAAATGGTATGCATTTTCAAGTGGCTGAAAATTAAGGAACCAAATTTCCAGGTCTAATTTCACCTGAATTTAAATTTGTGCGAAGTGCCAATTCCATAAATACCCCATGCAAAGTACAGCTGACATCAGCCGCCCTCGCCTTCCGGGCTGATGTAAGAGCAGTGAGATCAGGATGGAAAAACTCTTTGGGAATAATAGTTATTTATTATTTATAACCCAGGTTACAAATTATTTATAAACTGGGCCGATACTTCCCTGAGTCTGGTTGGGGTTCTTTGAACCCCATGAGATAGGCATATCTTTATCTTTGTCTCCGTCTATGGTGATTCTGTCCATTATTGAATCTTAAAGGGCAAGAGACGGACTATCCGGGCAACTGCTGGCCTTGCATAGACTGCAGAATGGTTGGCAGATGCAATAAGAAATTTCTTAGAAGGCCTTCCCTCTTACCTATTGAATATCTTGGTTTTATCCACCCTTTAAAATCTTTCCAAGTGCCCTGAGAATCAAGATCACATAATTATTCACACAGAGCCAAATGGATTTGAATGATTGGCTATGTGACTACAATGAATTAAGGTATAATGCTCAAGGGAATGCTGGAGGATATGTCCCTATCTGGTTCTTGATTGAATTATCACTAATAATGCCATGACTACACTAAAGACAGGACGCTATCTTAAGAATATGCAGAGCTATTTATTTAAAACTAGAAAATATAATCTCACTTGCCCTGTTTAGCCCTCCTTTCATTCTCAAGTGCAATAAAAAGTCCACCAAAAAGTGAGCTGTACAACTGTTGCCACCTATAGGTGACAACTGTAGTATATGAATGTTATAATAATTCTGATGAAGCATAATATATAAAGGAAACGAAGCATAGTATATGAAGGAAATAAAGATGTTTGTTACTGGGTTTGTTACTAATATTATTGTTGTTCGGTAATTCTTATTTTAGATGATCCCCTTAAAGACAATTTCAGTTGATATTTGTTTAGTTATTTTCCAAGATAGCGTTAGAAGCTTGGACACTGTAGGCAGGCTGGCACGGTCCAAGTCCAAACTCTACTATGTTCTGCTACATAGCTTTAAACAAGTTACTTATCTTCCTGAAGCTTTGATTGCCTATAAATAGAGATACTAAACATATCTACCCATAGAATCATTGTGATGATGAAAACAGATAATCCATGCCACATGCTTAGCAGAGAGTCTGCACAGAACAGGCACTCAATTCAATGTTAACTGTTATTATCATGATTAGTTTGCAAAGCACCTTTGCACACAGTTGCTACAAATTAATGAGCACTATTTTGTTTTCATTCAACAGACTAAATCATTAGCACATTACTGTTTGACCTCAATCCTAAATTTAGATATTATTTGACTTCAAATATTTAAAAATGCCTGCTATCTGACAAAACAATGTTGAGGCTACTTTGGTATGTTTCTAATTGCAGACAGGGAAGTAAGCTACTTTAGTGTTGTTTTTTTGTTTGTTTGTTTTTAAATTTTTTAAAATAAATCTTTATTGTTCAGATTATTACAAATGTGAGCCTCTTACCCCCCTCAATTGCTCCTCTCCACCAGGTTCCCACCCTGCCCTCTGTCCTTTCCCCATTCCCCATTGTCCTCATCCATAGGTGCACAGTTTATGTTCAGTCTCTTCCCGCACCCCCATTCCCCTTTTCCCCGAGAATCATTAGTCCACTCTCCTTCCATACCTCTGATTCTATTATATTCACAGTTAATATTGTTCATCAGATTTTTTTAATTCCCTTGGTTTTTAGATTCACTTGTTGATAGTTACGTATTTGTTGATCATAATTTTTATCTTTATCTTCTTCTTCTTCCTAAATAACCTCCTTCAGCAATTCATATAATTCTGGTTTGGTAGTGATGAACTCTTTTAGCTTTTTTTTATTTGTGAAGCTCTTTATCTGTCCTTTGATTCTGAGTGATAGCTTTGCTGGGTAGATTATTTTTGGCTGTAGGTTCTTGCTATTCATCACCTTGAATATTTCTTGCCATTCCCGTCTGGCCTGCATGGTTTCTGTTGAGAAATAAGCTGACAATCGTATGGGTGCTCCTTTATAGGTAACTATCTACTTTTCTCTTGCTGCTTTTAACATTCTCTCTTTGTTTTTTGCTCTTGGAATTTTAATTATGATGTGTCTTGGTGTGGTCCTCCTTGGATTCCTTTTGTTTGGGGTTCTGTGGGCTTCCTGGACTTGTAAGTCTATTTCTTTCCCCAGGTGGGGGAAGTTTTCTGTCACTATTTCTTTCAGTATTCTTTCGGTATCTTGCTCTCTCTTCTTCTGGAATCCCCATAATTTTGATGTTGGTTCGCTTGAAATTGTCCCAGAGTTTTCTTACACTATCTTCAACTTTCTGGATTCTCTTATCTTCTCCCTTCTGCAGAGGAGTGTCCTCTGGCTCTTTGTGTTCTAAATCTTTGTCTTGATTCTTGCGATCTTCCAGTCTGTTTTTAGGACTTTGTATAATATTTTTTATTTCAGACAATGTTTTCTTCATTTCTAATTGATCCCTTTTCATATCCTCATAGGTCTCATTTATTTTATCGGCCTTTTTTAAGATATTGTTGAATAACCTTATAACTGTAGTTTTGAACTCAACGTCCAATCTTTTTTTTCCTTCATCTCCTTCCTGTGTGTCCTTCCTCTTGTCTGCATTTTAGTTGTTTCCCTGATTTGATGGAATAGCTTTGTGTGCTAGGTGTTCTGGTAGAGCCCAGTAGCACAGCCTTCCCAGTTACCTGCGGTGGACAGTCTTGGTGTAGCCCTTTGTGGGCTGTGTGTGAAGTCTTGTTGTTAATTAAGCCTTGCATATTGTTGGTATCACTGGGAAGCGTTGATCTCCAAGCCAATTGGCTGTAAGGATCAGCAGTGTCTCAGCTAGGAGGGCTTCGGTACTCCACTTGGATAGGGCGGGGTCTCAGGGTGGCCCAGACGATCTTTGGTTCCCTGTCAGTCTCACCTTAGAAAAGTCCTGTTAGTGGAGAGTTTCGGGAGATTGGTTGCAGGCGTGCACCTCTTTGGTTAAGGTGCAGAAAAGCTTTGGTTTCAGGCCAGTCCCTCCTTAGAGAAAGCCAGCCTCTGGGAGAGCTTCTGTGCTCAGCCAGAGATGGGGCGGAGTCTCTGGTTGGTGCAGACAAACTTTGTTTTCCCTTTGGCTCCTCCCCAAGTCCTGCAGTAATGGCCTCTGGCTTCACACACCTCTGAGAAATCTCTGCCCACTGTCTGACAGTCTGGCCTCTCTCTATCAGAGCAATAGGGTGATTCTGTTTTCCTCTGGAACAAGAAAGCCAGCCACACGTTAGCTGTCTGCCCTTGCCGCACGCTGGGAGTAAGCCAGTAGCGAACTCAGCCCGGCCCTTCCTCTGCCTTTTCGCGAACGCAGTTCTCCGTACCTTCACAGTTCCTGAGGTTCAGCATGCCTTCTCTCTCCTTCCCAGATGGCAGAGCCTCCTCTCAGCTAGCCATCCGGCGCTTCAGGGCAATGCCTCCCTTGTTTTCCAGTTCTAAATTCAAATTTGTTGTGGTAGGCTGCATTCGGGTGTCTACCCTATGCCGCCATCTTGGTTTTTCCTATCTACTGTAGTGTTTTTATACCTACCTGGCAGGACCACTGAAGAAACTCAAGCCAACTAGGTGAAACTCAGCTGATGTTAGAGGAAGCTGAATCCATCATCAAGTCTCCATTGAGAATCTACTGACTATTTAGCACTGGGTTAGGCAGCGATTTTTGTCCTTTTTCATCTCATGGCACACCTAAACTAATTACTAAAATTCTGTAGCACACACAAAAATACATTTTTTGCCAATCTGACAAAAAATAGATATAACTTTGATTTATTCATACCGGATGGCTATAGTTGTGTTAGCTGTTGTCATTTTTTAATTTAACAATCTAAGAAAAAGAGGTCAGTGCCTCTGACCAAAATAGTCAGGTGTTGCATGTTTTAAAAATTCTTGCAGCACACAAATTGAAAATCACTGGGGTAGGCATTTAGGGAAAAATCTGGCAGGGGGTATGGTAGGATACAAATAAGAAATGTAAAATATGATCTCTAGCTCAGAAGTCAAAACAATGAAAAATTGCAATTTGACATAAATAGTAGGGTTTTTTTCGTTATTATTGTTTCATTTTTATCTTAATATTAGAAGCCTAGTGCATGAAACTTGTGCACTGGGAGGAGGGGTTCCTCAACCTGGCCTGCACCTTCTCACAGTCTGGGACCCCTCAGGGGATGTCCACCTGCCAGTTTAGGCCTGCTCCCCTAAGCCGGTAGGTGGACATCCCTCTCACAGTCCAGGACTCCTTGCTCGTTACTACCCACCTGCTCGCTGCTCCTTACCTCTTGGCTCACTGCTCATTAGTGCTGCCACAAAGGTGGGAGAGGCTCCAGCCACCTCTGCTGCACTCGCCGGCTATGAACCCGGCTTCTGGCTGAGCTGCACTATCGCTGTGGAAGTGCACTGATCACCAAGGGGTAGCTCCTGCATTGACGTCTGCCCCCTGGTGGTCAGTGCGCATCATAGCGACCAGTCATTCTGGTTGTTCTGCCACAACAGTAGCTTAGGCCTTTATTATATAGAAAACAAATAACTAAAAATCAAAGATGTTAAATATAAGCAAATATTGTTCTAGATTTATGGCCTCACCTTTAAAATCAAAAGATAAGGACCCACGTTTCTTGACAGCAGGTGTAAACTAAATTTAAGTACAGGGATACCTTGTTTTATTGCACTTCACAGATGTTGCGCTTTTTACAAACTGAAGGCAAGGGAAATCACCAGCACAGAGATTATGACTTACTTTGTTGTGATAGTCTTGAACTGAACTCACAATATCCCACAGGGTTTACCTGTAGCTACTCCTCCCTTTAAACCAAGCACCTGCTCATGGGCTGACCACGGTCCTCATCACTCCCTATCACTCCCAACACTGAAGCTAACTGCCAGTTGGCCCTCATGGTCATTCTTGTGCAGGAGAGAGATGAGTACAGAAATATTTTTTTTTACTATAAGAACTCTTGAAGCCCAACACTAGAGTCACATCTTGACAGCTGTTGTCCTGTATGCTAGAGTTCTCAGAGAGAACCTGCTGGTCTTGGTTCACTGGTGAGGGCAGTAAGTGCCCCCAACAGTGGCCAGATCAGAAACATAGGAAGGGAACTCTTGATGTAGTCATCTTTCTTCAAAACTGAAAATAAAAGAAAGACTGGGAAGACCATGTGATTTTTCTTTAAGTTTATTTCAATCACCTTTCTAGCCAATGTAGGTGCTATATTTAATTGAATAATGTTGTTATAATTAATTGAAAAAACAAACCTATAAGCATGAAGCATCTAGAAAGCATGACGCATGATTTGTGTCCAGTAGGCAGTGAGTGTTTTAATGATAACTACATCTCTTTCTTCATCTCTACCTAATACATTGTTATACTTTTCACATCCTTTCCAAGACTACAAGTTCTTTTAGGCTAGTGATTCTCAAATTTTAACATGTATAGAATCAACTGATGAGCTTGTTAAAATTTGACTGATCCTTAGCATTTGTGATGTAGGAAATCTGGGTGGGGTTAGGAATTTGCATTTCTAACAAGCTCTGACATTATACTGTTGTTGGCCCTGAGAACACAGTTTGAGAATCACTGTTCTAGAATAAGAACTCTGTCCTATTATTTCTTTGTTGTACTATTTACTGAGTATCTATCACTATGTGTCAGGATCTTAGGGTGTTGTATTTCTAATATGTCAATCCTGAAATAAAGGCGTCTTCTCACCATTTACACCTGAGGAAACATGCTCCTGGGCACTGACCCAGCCCATGAAAGGGAAAACCTGAGTGAGATTTAGATTCAAGTCTGTCTGCCTCCAGGGCCCCAACTTGCCTCCACAGGATGCAATTTTATTCAGTTTTATATCCTCAGTTTCAAAACCTTTCCCCTGCCTCAGCATAAAATTCCTAATAAATGTTTATTGAATATATTTGAGATCCACATTGACCAGAAATAGTCAAGGAAATTGCTTGTGGTTCTTGAATGAAGAAAAAGTGAGAAGATTTTTGGATGAGGAGAAAATCATATTGAATGCCCTTTATTTACCCACATTTAGTATAATCAAAGCACTTCCAACTTTCTCCATGTATTTTAGTATTGTATTGTACTATGTAATTCTTTGTTTAAAATGCCTAAAAATTGATGTGACATGAATAGGAACTCCTGCATAGAGTTACTCCTAACTATGGAGATGCTCTTCTGTAATCAGCGAGTAATCTGTTCCTCAGCCCACCTATGGTTGCAAGGTAGCCACCTGAGACTGAAAATTAGCTCTGTAAGCCATGCACCTGCACATTAATAGTATAATAAGATATGCACCACTTTGAGGATGATTTTTCAAGTATTCTCATAGAATGACGCCATTTTACATAGCAGAGAGAGAAAAACTCTGAGCCTACTCTTGGAATATTGAAGCCATCTACTTCTGTACCTCTTTCAGTTATCTTTCCATTAAATATTAAACATGTGAATATATAAAGAATAAAATGGCAATAAATAAATACCTCTCCTAATATATAAAGAGCCAGGGTCCGTAACGTCCAAATCAACCGAATGAATAATGGAATACCAGGCTACCAGGCTGCAGGTGCAATAGGCTCGGATAGGCGGAGACTGGTGAGCAGGCTGAACTGCTGATCTCTCAGTCCCTTCTGGGTCATAGCCACCTGTGGTGACCCAGCACTGACTGCTGCCACCACTGCGGGTGTGAGCAACTGGTTGCCCCCCCACCCCCCCACCATCACCCAATGATTGCCCTACAGCATGAGGCCCAGGCCACTGGCCAGGGGGGCTCCAACGTCACTCTAAAGAGGGAGGCCCTGACTACCAGGTGGCGGGGGGGGGGGGGAGCCTCCCTCTGAGGAGTGATCAATCGCGGGACTCCTGGACTGTGAGAGGGTGCAGGCTGGGCTAAAGGACCCCCCCCCCCCCATACACACCAAGTGCACGAATTTTGTGCACTGGGCCTCTAATCAATAATAACCTCAAATGTAAACAGATAAATGCTCTAAGCAAAAGGCATAGGGTAGCTGAATGGATAAGAAAACATGACCCAAGTATATGCTGTTTCTAAGAGATCCACCTCAGAAAAAAGTTACACACAGACTGAAAGTGAAGGGATGTAAAAATATTCCATGTCAATGGAACTGAAAAAGAAAGAGGTGTAGCAATACTTACATTGACAAATAGACTTTAAAACAAAGGCCATTACAGGAGACAAAAAATGTCACTACATAATACTAAAGAGATTGATCCAACAGAGAATATAACCCTGGTAAACATGGTAAACATATGTGCACCCAACATAGGAGCACCTAAATATATTTTTTAAATCTTGGTGGACATTAAGGGGGAGGTTGACAGTAAGCAATACAGTCATAGTAGGGGATTTTAGCAACCCACTGTTATCATTCATCCAGACAAAAAATAGACGAGGAGCCCTGGCTGGGTAGTTGAGTTGCTTAGAGTGGCATCCCCATATACCACAGTTTCCGGTTCAATCCTCTGCTGGTATTCCAAGGTTGCAGGTTCAATCCCCTGTGAGGGCACATTATAGAATCAATCAGTGAATGCATAGATGGATAGAACAGGAGATCTATGTTTCCCTGTCTCTCCCTTTCTCCCCGTTTCTCTCCCTCTCTCCCTTCCCCTCTCTCTCTCTCTCTCTCTCTCTCTCTCTCTCTCTCTCTCTCTCTCTCTTTCTCTCATCTTTTCCATTCCCCCTCAAATTTTTTTTTTTAAATCTACAAGACAATAGCCACCTTAAACAACGCATTGGATTGGATTGTTTAAATTGATATTTTCAGAACATTTCATCCCAAAGCAGAAGGATATACATTCTTCTCAAGTGCACATGGGATATTATCAAAGATAGACCACATGTTAGGACACAAAATTAGTCTTAAAAATTTCAAGAAGATTGAAATCATATCAAGCATATCCTCTGACCACAATGATATAAAACTAGAAACCAATTACCGTAAAAAAACAAAACAAAACAAAACAAAAACCTGGAAAACATTCAAACACAGAGAGACTGACTAGCATGTTATTAAATAATGAATGGGTTAACAATGAGATCAAGGAAGAGATAAAAAAAATTATTGGAAACAAATGAAAATGAACACACCAACAACCCAAAATCCATGGAACACATCCAAAGCAGTCCTGACAGGGAAGTTCATAGCATTACAGGCCTTCCTCAAGAAGCAAGAAAAATAAACAATCTAACTGTACACCTAAAGGAACTAGAAAAAGAACAATATGTGAAGCCCAGAGTAAGTACAAGGAAGACAATAATAAAGATCAGAGCAGAAACAAATGATGCAGAAACTTAAAAAAAATCACTGAAGATAAGAGCTCATTATTTGAAAAGGTAAAAGGTAAATAAGATTGATGAACCCTTAACCAGACTCATCAAGATAAAAAGAGAGAGAACCCAAATAAATAAAATCAGAAATGAAAAGGGAGGTATAAAAACAACATCACAGAAATACAAAGATTGTAAGAAAAAAAAATACTATGTATAATTATATGCTAAAAAATTGGACAACCTGTGTGAAACAGACATATACCTAGAAAAATACCAAAATACAATCTTCCAAAACTGAATCAGGAAGAATCAGAAAACCTGATAGACTGATCTCAGCTAATGAAATTGAAGCAGGGAACAGAAGTTCTGGACCAGATGCCTTCACAGACAAATTTTACGAAACATTTAAAGAAGAATTAACACCTATTCTTCTCAAATTATTCCAAAAATTTCAGGAGGATGGAAGACTTCCAGGCTCTTTTTACAAAGCCAGCCAGCATTTTTCTAATTCCAAAACCAGATAAAGACACTACGAAGAAAGAAAAGTATAGGCTAATAAGTCTCATGCACATAGATGCTAAAATTCTCAAAAAATATTAGCAGCCTGGATCCAGCAACACATTAAAAAGATCATACACTCTGATGAAGTGGCATTTATTCCAATAAGGCAAGGTTGGTACAATATTTGCAGATCAATAAATGTGATACATCACACAAAGAAAATGAAGGACAAAAATCACATGATCATATCAATAGATGAGAAAAAGCATTTGATAAAACCCAACACCCATTTATGATAAAATGCTTAGCAAAGTGGGAATGGAGGGAACTAACATAATAAAGGCCATATATGACAAACCTACAGCCAACATAATGCCCAGATCGCAGCTCAATCCCTAGTAATCATTGAGGGAGGCAGTCAATCAATGATTCCCTCTCATCATTGATGTTTCTATCTCTCTCCCTTTCCTCTCCTCTCTGAAATGGATAAAAGACTTAAATGTAAATCATGAAACTATAAAAATTCAAATAAAACATAGGCAGTAAAGTCACAGACATCTCTGGTAGCATATTTTTACCAATATATCTCCTGGGGCAAGGAAAACAAGGGGGAAAATGGGACTTCATCAAACTAAAAAGTTTTGCATAGAGAAAACAAACAGACATCAACAAAATGAAAAGGGAACTCTTTGGATGGGAGATCATAAGAACATTTTTGACAGTGATACATTTGGTAAGGGTTTAATTTTTAAAATATATAAAGAACTTAAAGTATTCAATATCAAGAAGATAAACAATTCAATTTTAAAAATGAGCAAAGGACCTGGATAGACATATCTCCAAACAGGACACAGAGATGGCCAATAGACATATAAAAAAATGCTCAACATCACTAATCACACCTGCCAGAATGAGATGTCACTACAATGAGATATTAGCTCACACCTGTCAGAATGGCTACCATCAACAAATCAACAAACAACAAGTGCTGGTGAGGATGTGGAGTAAAGGAAATGCTAGTCCACTGCTGGTGGGAATGCAGACTGGTGCAGCCACTGTGGAGAACAGTATGGCATTTCCTCAAAAAATTAAAAATGGAACTTCCTTTTGAGCCAGCAATTCCACTTCTGGGAATATAT
Organism: Pipistrellus kuhlii; assembly: GCF_014108245.1. Classification (NCBI taxonomy): domain Eukaryota; kingdom Metazoa; phylum Chordata; class Mammalia; order Chiroptera; family Vespertilionidae; genus Pipistrellus; species Pipistrellus kuhlii. The sequence continues at coordinate 69,535,817 of NW_023425573.1, forward strand.
TCTAAGAAACCCAAAACACTAATTCAAAAGAATATATGCACCCCTATGTTCACTGAAGCATTATTTACAATTAGTAGCCCTGTGCATGAATCCGTATGCCTGTAGTTCACTGCGCCCTCAGTAGCTCTCTACCCACTGCCCCACCATCCTGTAACTCCCCCCACCCCCTCCCCCACCTCCTCATAGCTTGCTGCCCTGCCCCCTCCTTTAGCTCTCTGCTGCCTGCTTGTAGCCAGTAGCTCACAGCTACCCTCCTGTAGCTCTCTGCCTGCTTCCCCCACTTCCTGTAGCTCCCTTCCCCCACCCCACCCCCCCATAGCTTGCTGCCCTGCCCTCTCCTGTAGCTCTCCAAGGCCTACTTGTAGCTAGCTGCCCCACTCTCCTGCTGATCCGTGATCCTGTTGTTACACAGTCGGTATGCTTCACGGCATAATGACCATTTGCATATTACATCTTTATTATATAGGATAGCCAAGACCTGGAAACAGCCCAAATGCCCATCTTTAGACTGTTGGATAAAGAAGCTGTGGTACATTTACACATGGAATACTATGTGGCCATAAAAAAGAATAAAATTTTATCTTTTTCAACAGGATATATGGACCCGGAGATTATTATGCTAAGTGAAATAAGCCAGTCAAAAATACAAGTGCCATATTATTTCACTCATATGTAGAATCTAATGAACAAAATAAACTGACAAAATAGAAAGAGAGACATTTTTACATGAATGAACTGACAGCTGACAGAGGGAGAAGGGTTGAAGGACTGAATGAAAGAGGGTGAAGGAATAAGCCAAAAAAAAAAAAAAATGTATACATAATACCTAGACAGACAACAGTGTGGTGATAGCCAGAGAGAAGGGGGGGGGGGGGGGGGTTGGGGGAGCCAGACCTGAGCAAAAAGTGGGATAATGGGGATGGAAATTAACTTTGCTTGGGGCAATGGTCACAAGATTCAGTGTGCATACTAAGTTTTGTCTAGTTGTATACTTGAAACCTGCCTATATGGTTTTGTGAGCCAATATCATTCCAATAAATTCAATTTAACAAATAAAATATAAAATATTTAACACCCAAGAGTCATAGTCATTGGATGTGTCTGTGTTCCCCTGAATCAGAAAGCCATTTTCTCACTTCACCTCTGTCTGTCCATTGTGACAATGCAGGGATGGGCTGAGGGAATAAATTGCTCTTGTTAGAGCCTTAGACAGTAGTGGTAGAGACGGGTTGGCAAGTTAAGTGGAGTATTTGGGTGGCAAAATAAAAAAAATACAGGACAGCTTGTCCTTTATTACATAACAGCATGGAAGCCAGCCGGATTGGAATTCAAGGCCTGGTCTCTATCACTTGCTCCCGGTCACTCTGAGCCTTGTTTTCCTCCTTAAAATGGGGATGTGTCATTTGCAGCTTTGTGAAAGGCTTATAGATAAAATATGTCTCATGTCTTTGACATAGTGGGTGGTTAATAAATGGTCGCTATTGTCATCAACTCTAAACCCTGTCTGTACTTCTTCCTAAGTTAGGGTGGAATTTTTGCACGAAAGAGGAAAAGGTGAGAAGTGAGTTAGTAGCTCAACCACTGTTGCTTTTGGCATCTGGACCTTTTTTTCTTTTTTTTTTTCTTTTTTTTTTTTTTTTAATATATTTTATTGATTTTGTACAGAGAGGAAGGGAGAGAGATAGAGAGTTAGAAACATTGATGAGAGAGAGTCTCTCTCATCGATCAGCTGCCTCTTGCACACCCCCTACCGAGGATATGGCCGCAACCAAGGTACATGCCCTTGACTGGAATCAAACCCGGGACCCTTCAATCCCCAAGCCGATGCTCTATCCATTGAGCCAAACGGGTCTCGGCTGGACCTTTTTTTCTATTCCCACCTCAGACCTTAGGTGCCACTTGAGCAGCTGAATATAGTAATGTTCATAGGGTTAATGTACAATAATTGCTAAATCTGACTGCAATGTTTTATAAAGTTCTAGAGACTACCAGTAACATCCTAAAAATATCCCTGTTGAAACTGATGTTACTAGAGCCTCCTGGAGGGGTGTGGTCACTAAGGTATAGACCTATTACCATGAATTTTAAGCCCTTGGGCCTTCTAGAATCTATGCCCACTGGCCTGGAGATCTCTTTCAAATACCTAAAGACTTGTAAAGGAACCAAATATAAACATAACAATGCTTCTGATAAGTTTAGCATATACTTAAATTTCTAGGCAATTTAAGGGATCTTGTATTTTTGTTAGCTTTTTTTTCTGTTTATATATATATATATATATATATATATATATATATATATATTATATAATCATAATTTCTGGCTGAAATTCAACCCTATCCATACTTAGCAGCAGGAAAACTAATACTATTTAGTAAGAAAAGGGAGTGGTCTGAAACTATGATTAAGAAAAACAAGGCACTTTACCTGAACAAATTTCAAATGGATCCATTTAAAATGAAATCTAAATGGCACTTAACTGGTTGGCAAATTGGGACCTATTTATCTCAGGAAAAATTACTCAAGTCTTAATTTATCCCTAAAATTGGCTTTATTATTACATTTAATTACACTAGAAGCTTGTTAAAGACTTGTAGGTTCTTTCTATCCCTTTAAACTGCACTTTATACAGACCGTAATTGAATATTGGAAAGAAGAACTCGATTTCCAAAGAAATATGTTTCTAATATTTTTCTCTTTTCATTGCAGAAATTGAAACAAGTTGAAGAAACAAAAGAGGATCCTGAGAATAGATTATCTAAAATTTCCCTGGAGTCGTTCAATAAATACAACAGCAATACTGTGATTTTATTAGAAAAAGAGAAGAACTCTCCGAACAAGGTTGAAGGAAGAAAGGAAGAAAAAGAAAAAAATGAGGAGGCCTCTTTGAGTAGCTCAGACAGGCCTGGGGTAGACAATTTGGAATCTTTGAGTGATTCTTTGTATGATAGCTTCTCTTCCTGTGCAAGTCAGGGTTCGAATGATGCATAAAGGACTTTTCCCCCCTTAGTGAGCTGGAAATGGAGCACCTCAGAAACAGGGTTGGGAGGGGCAGGCAGAGATGACAATAATAAACTATTACCACACCAGCGCCTGTGCTTTCAGGCTCGCAGCAGGGGACCCACTGGAGCTTTCTTCTCTGACAGGGCAATAAAGACAGACTCCATGTGTTGTTTCCTAAGGATTAAAAGTAAACACACCCACAATGCAGAAGTCTTAATTTTGCACTTTTTAAAATACTTTGTACAGAAGTTGTAAATTTTTTGGAAAAGAAGTTATATTTGTAGGAAAAAAGAAAGCAATAAGTTAAATCAGTGCCATGCTCTTGAAATGATGTACTAAGTCTTTCAGAAGTGGATGATAATATATTTTTAAGATTCCAACTAAAGTTTTTGTCCAGTTCATCTTCTTGTGCTTAAATTGTTTGTGGGTTCACTCCGAAAACCTAAAACAGGGCCTGCAAAAACAAAAAACAAAACACAAAACTAACGAACAAAACAACAACAGAGACTCATTATCATCTCCAACTCCCCATCTTGATTTGATATAAACTTTAATTCTAGTGTAACTTCAAAATTGTTGCCAGAACTATGGAGGCTTAGTAATGAGCATAATTCCGCTCCTACTGAGAAATGTAAAGAGAACTGAAGTGTGACACTGATCCCTGGGGATGCGTATCAGAAGTGACCTGATTCTATTTTCAATAGCAGATCTCCTTCCCAAACATTTCCTTCCACCTCCTCTACTTAGTCCTTCACTATGATTCGGGACACTTTTGTTGATTTTTATTTTCCTGCTCTTTTTATTAAAATCTGGGCAATTTAGAGTGAAAGCAAATTTCTATATACAATGTTCACTTAAAAAAATTTTTAACGGTTGGTGCTATGAAAAATTCTTACTTTTTAATATCCCTTTTTTCTACAAAGTGTTTATATGTAAGGATAAATTCTATTTTAAAGGTTATGTGTATTTTTTCTAGATGTGAACTATTTATAATGGTTTTTGTACAGGAGCTTGTAAACTAGGCGTAATAGAAATATTTTTTAGACTCTGTATAGTTACTTTAGTACACACCTGTTTCTTTAAAGACTGTTGTATGATCAGTGTTATTTGGTACATTTGTGCAATTTGTTATATTTGGATTTAAATGAACATTATGTAACGTGTCGTCGTCTTTCAGACCTTTAAAAATTCTTTTGATTCATTTCTGAATAAAAGTCATATCACAATCGAACCCGTGAAAGCTTAGAGGAACTTGTGCAAAGAGCCTCTGGCCTGGTTTAGTTGTTGGAATCTCACACGTGCTCCAAGGATGTATTGGCTCAGGGACTAAATAAACCGGCCCTCTTGCTCCGGAGACAGTAATTCAGTCACTTGTCAGATCCGGGGCTGCCTGCCAGGGAAGGAGCAATGGTCGAAGCATTTCCCTCTCCCCAAGCGGTAAACCGGCTAGAAGGGAAAGGAAGAGGGGGTGCAGAAGGCCAGGAGACTTGGGGAGATGGGGCTGTTCTGCAGAGGAAGTACCAGAAAGTCCTCGCAGCCTTTTCCAGCCCGCTCTGCCGGCGGGATGGGGAAGTGACAGATCTGCAGGAGCTCCTCCGGGAGGCGGCCGAGAAGGTGAAGAGCGGCAATGCCTCTGAAACTATTTCCACATAAAGGGGTGCTCCCTGGGGATCTGGGGGAGGGAGAGGGGGAGGGCGGGTGGGAACTGCGGGATTGGGGGCGGGGGCAACGAAGCTCTCCGGCAGGCAGGCAAGCCAGCGGACTCCCGTGCCACCTGCTGCCAGGCTCTGCGGCGGGAGGCGGAGCGGCCGGCGCGGCCCGCGGCTCCCCGGCGGGTCTCTAGGTGGGTCCCCGGAGCCGGAGAGGAAGGATGGGGGGGGGGGGGTTAGGCAGAGCAGCGGGACCCAGTGCGAGTGCGGGGCCGGGGAGGAGCGGCAGCGGGGCGGACGCAGGAGCGTATTCCAATGGCCCACGGATGTGAGAGGAGGAGGATGCCTCCGGGCCCTTGGGGAGAAGGAGATGGAGCCATCCCCTCTTCGTTCCAATCTGCTGTCTATGGGAGGACACGGCGGCGGTCCAGGCGGTGCTCTCCGGGGCAGTCTCTCCACACCCGCCAGCGGGGCGTGGCGGCAGAGGAAAGGGGGAGGGGGGCCTGCCTGGAGCTGGGTGCGGGTCAGGGCCGGGCCCACCGCCCCCGCCCACCGTCCACAGCTGCAGCCGAGCCCGGCGAGGACGGGGCTGATCCGGGGAAGGAGGCCAGCTGCGCCCATCAGCAGGGCGGCGGCAGGTGTGAACTTTGCGGGCCCGGAGCGCGCTCCCGCCCCGCTGGGAGGACGGACCCGCCGGCGGGAGCCAGCCAGCCGCCGGCACCGGCCAACCCGGGAGCGCAGGGGTCCCTGCGGGAGCGCAGTCTGCCGACCCCATCGAGCAGGTCCCGCCTCGCAGGACCCGCAGTCCGCGCCTGGCCCGTCCCTGGCGCACCTGCTGCGCCTCCTCTCGCTTCCCTCATCCCGCCTCCCCCTCCCCCACCTCGGAAAACTGCTCGCTCTCCCTCCGTGCCCCTGTCCGCTGGGGGTGCGGGGGCTGGCGAGGACGGCGATGGGAAGGGGGTGGGGACGCGGAGAGACAGTCCCAGCCTTCCCCGCCCGCCACCCCTACCCCCACCCCAATCAGCCGCCGTCACGTGGTGCGGGAGTGGGCGGCGAGGAGAGAGGCTGGACTTTTCGGGTGCTGCTTCGCCAGTAGTTCCTCCGTCTCCCCGCCAACTCCGCACGCAGCGAGCGCGGCCCGGAGCGAGCCCCGCGCGGGCGGGCGATGCGGGCGCCGCTGGCGGCACCTGCGGCTCCTCTCGGCGGCGACGGGCGCCTCGGCGACTGCAGCGCGGGCCCCCGCAGCCCCGGCAGCCCCCGCCGCCTCCGAGGCACCCGCCCGCTCCCGGCCCCGCGGCTCCGGGAGGATGTGGATCCTCGGCGTCGCAGCTACGTTTTGCGGGTGGTTCTTGCTTCAAGGTAAGAGGGAGGGCCGGCCGCCCAGCCCCGGCGCCCCGGGCTGCGCGGAGGCTGCCCCGCTGGAGTTCGGCGGCGGCCGGAGCCCGGGGCCCCGGGAGGGAGAGTCTCCGGTCGGCGCCGCTGGGGGAGGGCGGGAGGCTGGTCTGCAGGACTCGGGCTGCAGGCGCTCGGTGCTCGGAGCTCGGACTGCACGGTCTGAAGAAGCAGCACCGGTAGGAGGGAGGGTCCGGGCTGCGCCGGGGCCTCCGCCCGGGAGAGACGCCGGCAGCCCCAGCCTCGCCAAGTTGCCAGGCGTCTCTAGCAACCCGTGGGAGTGGCGCCGCCGGCAGGGGAAGGCGCGCTGGGCAGTCAGTGCGGGGCGTGCTGGGCTGTGACCGTGCGGCCGCGACCCTCTGGGCCCGGGAACTGGGACGGGCGAGCCTGGGAACCAGGCTTGGCTGCGCAGGAGCTGGGGGAGTTAGGTCCAGCCCGAAAGCGCCTGGGTCCTGGTGGAGTAGCCAGGCTGGAGGTGCAAAACGTCTCGCTCCTTCTTCCCAGTTCGCCACCGTCTTCCGATTGAGCTCTGCAGAGCTGGGACCCCAGCCGGGCACCCTGGCCAGGGGGTGGCCCCCTTAGCTGGAAAGAAAGGGCTGTGGTGTAGCGGCCTGGGGTGCCTGCCCGCGCACACACGCGCCTTCCCCAGCGGGAACGTCCCGGGGAGAAGCCGGGACTGGGGGCTCAGAGATGCTCGGTGTCTGGCACTTCCTCCCGGGTTTCCGGCTGGTTTCCTGGGCGTCTCTGAGCCCCAGGAAAGCTGACTTCAAACATTCGTAAAACTAAAAAAGGCGTCTGCGAATGCAGTCGCAAAGTAGTAATTAAGCAATTTGTAACCAATTAACAATTAGGCAAATCCTTTAGCGCAGACGGGAGCTGACGCTTGTCTCTGGGAGCTATTGGGTCGCGGGGGTTGCACACCCCTCCTTGCAACTTCCGAGCTGGAAGGCCAGGTGAGGAGCTGGGGCCAGGTGTAGCGGCAGACCTCCACTTCACCGCCAGGACTCTGGGCGCCGTGCCGCCCCCTGCCGGCTGCAGCCACGTCGGCTTCACTCGGAAACTGCTGCCCAGAGCACCCAGGCCGCTGGATGGGCAGAGGAGGGTCCGGTCCAGGTATCCCTGGGGTCTTGGCAGGGGCTGGATCTGAACCCTGCTGCGTCTGTCCCGCAGGCTCTGCGCTGCAGATCCAGTGCTACCAGTGTGAGGAGTTCCAGCTGAACAACGACTGCTCGTCCCCGGAGTTCATCGTGAACTGCACGGTGAACGTGCAGGACATGTGTCAGAAAGAAGTGATGGAGCAAAGCGCGGGTAAGAGCCTGCCGCTCCCCTCCCCTCCCCGCCTGGGCCGCTGTGAGCCAGGGAACCACTAAATTACAGGAAAAGGGGACTGACTTTGATTCATGCCTACACCCTGGTTATCACAGATTTACTCTCCCAGTGCTGGGAAAATGAAGAGTTCCAAGTTCCTTTAATCTCATTAGGCTTAATTACCAGGGCTTCTCCTCCAGGGACTCGGGCGGGGAAGTGCATTTAATGAGTGGCTCTCCTCTTTTTATTTACTCCCCTCGCTTCCCTCTGCCAAACGCGGATCCGGAGGCTGCAGAATATATGGATAAGCAGCTCAACTCCGACAGCTAGACAGGGCCCTGCGCGTGGTGTCAGCCTGAAATATGAAGCTAGTGGAAGTTCCCAGAGGTCAGAGCGTGAAAAATGGGTTATGTCATAGAGCCGCCCCGTATTTCTCTAAAGAACACTACGGGGTCTTTCTTCTGTATCACACTCCAGGCACTCCAGGCACAGATTGCCAAGATCTTTTGAAGGAATGCGGTGCGCAGCCCCCAGGGCTTAGTGGCTGGCTGGCTGGCTGGCTGGTGGAGGAGAGGGCTGGACTATATGTGAGGGGGAAAGGGGTCTTGGGAGAGGAAACCGTGTTCACTCCTCCTTGTTCACTGACCAGTCTTCTCCCGGAGCTGGACTCCCCAGCTCCTCCCAGCGTTCTTATCAGAAATCAAAGCCCCTCCAAGTGCAATTGGAACTTCGGGGAAATGAGTGGAACTCTAGCGTCACTTCCGAAGTCAAACTCATAGACCAAAAAAAAAAAAAAAAAAAAAAAAAAATGCCATTTTAAGAATATTGAGAAAATGTGAAATAGCATCTTTTGGGAGGAGAACCCCCAATGTCTCTAATTCAGGATTGATTCTGAAAAACTGACATGTAGCCTTGTCCAAATTCCTAAGAGCTTTAATAACATACATACCCAGGAAAGCTGCTGCTCCAGTGGTGGCCGGCTTGGACGAGTCCACCCCTCCCAGGAGAGGGCCTCTTCTCCTAGGGGGTTAACAGTAAGCCCATGGGGTGGGTGGTCATGTAGACCCCCACAAAGGACAGTGGATTCCTCAGTTAACAGATGCCATCAGGCAGTTAGCACACTCTGCATTCACTAAGCTCCTCCCTGGAGCCTGACCTGTGTCTCTGGGCGGCTCTCCGTTTTGAGGTAGTCAGCCACACCTGAGGCTAAAGAGTTTAGCAGAGGCCAACATTTCCCAGGTGCCTTTGCTCCTGGAGTCATACTGCATCTAAAGTAAGTTCCCTTACAGCAGCGGTTCTCAACCTATGGTTCGTGACTTTGGGGGTCGAATGACCCTTTCACAAGGGTGGCCTAAGACCATCGGAAAACACAGATATTTACATTACGATTCATAACAGTAGCAAAATTCCAGTTATGAAGTAGCAATGAAAATAATTTTCTGGTTGGGGGTCACCACCACATGAGGAGCTGTATGAAAGGGTCACAGCATTAGGAAGGTTGAGAACCACTGCCCTACAGCATCCTGTGGTGAATGCTGCTGAGTGAACCGAAGCCTGCTCCTCTTTGGTTTGCTGAACTGCACTGCCCACAGAGCCTGAAGGAGGGATTGAACCGTCAAATGACCTCCTTTTTAAAAACAATGAATTTATAGGGGGTGAAACGGGTTAATAAAATTATACAGATTTCCATAGCGCCTATTGTGGGGACCCCAGTCTTATGAGAGTTCCAGCCACTGCTCTGGGAGACATTCGTCCAGTGGGAGAAACCCAGTTTCTGATTAGGTTGGAGGACTTAAAGAAAAGTACACAGGTTTCAGGTATACAGTTCTACAATACATCATCTTTGTATGGTATGTTTACCTCCCCAAGTCAAATGTCCTTCCATCACAATTTATACCCCTTTACCTCCTATTGGCCACACACACCCTTCCCTCTGGCAATCATCAGTTAAATGACCTCCTTAACCAAGTGGCAAATTACAGCAAGGGTTGTCCTTTTTAAGCCAGTTTTCCCTTCTGGGAAAGTAATGTCTTCTCGGAGAAGGGGCTGGAAATGCCTTGTGGCTACTGCAGCTATTGGGGAGCAGATGGCCGTCACTGTGCTATGATTTGGTGATGTGTAGTTTAAAAGTCCTTATGGTCCAGATCTGGCTTCTTGCTGCCAAAATCCCTCTTCTGCGCAATCTGCAATGCAATTGCTCACAAGAATAACCTGTCCCGAGATAAGCCGTCTGCGTTGCTTTGTCATACAGGATTCTGGCTATTGAAAAGGTAAAACAGAACAAAACTTAGTGATGAGCCTTTAGTCGAGATTGAAAAAGATGATTTCGACAAGCTGTTTCTTTTCTACACGTTTCATTCCCAAGCACTGTGCCTGAGCAAGAGTCACTGCCCTTCCGCCAAAGGGGCTGCTGTGATGAGAACCGGGGTCCCCCTGAACTCTGTTACGTTAGAATATGAACAGCTTCCTTCCGGCAGTAGGTTAGAGCCAGAAAAAAAGGGCGCTGCACTGTGGACATGTTAGGAAGTTCAGAATCCTCGAGGCTTACCCGGGCATCGTGTTTTATAAACCTGGGACCTGGTGGAGATAAGGAGAAAGCTCTGAACCAAATTACTGCCAGAAGTGGTGTCCTTTTTCAAAGAGGAATTTCTTCCTCTCCAAAAGCACGCCGAAGATGAACACCACACATCATTTCAATGTGCTGTGTGTCATCGGCTCCATTCCCTTCGCCAAGCCACACTGTAAAAAAGGCCCAGCAGGCATTGTAACACCCACTTAATCCACGGAAAACTGCAGCACAGACGGGGGCAGGTGGCTGGCCTCAAGTTGCTATTGGCTCGGTCAAGATGATCACCTTATTTCCACACCAGGTTCCTCTGGCCGCGTGTCCTAGACTCGAGGGGACAGAGATGGAAGTGATGAGGTGGTCTCATTTGTGAAGGCTGAGAAACACACAGCTGATGGCATGAAGAGAAAACCAGCTACGAGGGGAAGGATGGCAGTCCTGTGCAGCATTTCAGAGCCTAAATTCAATAGAAAGCAGACAGATACATGTTCCTGAATCAGAAGAGTGATGTCCAGGGGGGGCTGGTCATTCAAAGTCCTTCCATCTTCATCTCTAGGTAATTGTTAGAGACCAATCAATTAAGTGACTATTAATTCTCCTCTTGTTGGTAGCCATGGAGAGCCAACCATTGCTGATTAAGTGACCGCAGCGTAGTACCATCATGGAGGGCTGTCTTCTGGGTGTGCCCTGGGCCTCAGCTCTACCCTCAGGCTCCGCGCTTTACTTGGAGGATTTCATTCAGTCTGGTGGTCAGTGCTCTTCGGAATCCCTTGTTTCCCGAGGTCAAAACCCACCAGCATTCAGTTCTACTGCAGGGCCAACTTCTCCAACCTGGAAATACTGCCTGTTCCATGATGCTATTAGGAATCTAAGTCAGGATTTTTGTTTGTTTGATCAGTAACATGTATTGTGCTGAGAATCTTTGTGTGTCAGAGCTGAAAGGGCCCCGTGAATCACAGTAAAGGGTACATGTAGGAATCTTTGGGAACTTTTATTCAAGTCCACATGCCTGGGTCCTCCCCTGTCCCACCTGCCTCCCCCTGCCCCCCCGAGAAGCCAGTTCCCTAAGTCTGTGGTATAGCTGCCATCGGGTCTTCCATAAACTCCCCAAGCGACCCTGAGGCACCCTATGTTGTGAAGTGCTGATCTGGAGCAGACATGAGTGTCCCAGGGAGGAAAGCCAGGGCCAGAAAAGTTAGGCGTCCGATCCAAGTTCACCAGCCAACTGTTACGAAAGGGCACCTGCTTCCTCAGCCCGCACCTTATACAGTAAAGTATGCTGCCAGCTTCCCCAGCAAAGTTCAAGGAGGCAAAGTGCTTGAGACTCAGACAGCTCTCATGTCTGCCCGATTCACCTGAGCAGGCAGAGCGAACAAGCTGAGTGGACAGGCCACAAAGCGGGTATTGAAAGAATAGGAGAACCTAGCAAAGGATGTTTAGCTTGAGTGTTATGTGGACTGGCATTTTTCGTATGTAATACAGGAAAAAGCAGAGTTTTAAATGGGCTATGAGTTTTTAATGAACCGAGCAAGTTTGACATTAAACAGTAATGAAAGACACACTCTTTCCAAAAAATACCAGCAATGCAATATGCCCAGGCATTCAGTTAGTCCTTTCTGGATTAAGTCTGCAAACTCAGCTCTTTGAGTTTTGAGACAGGTACATTTAGTTTTCAGTTGGGAGGTTCATTTAAAATTAACCTTTACCTGTTCCTCAGGATGCCATTCCTATCAGGGGCTGAGATTTATTTTCCACTGCTCTATCCCCTTGGCCATTTCTGGAGCAGTAACGCCCAGCTGTGGGGAAGGGACCTTTGGTTCTGCCTCTTCCATGGTCCTTACTAATTGATATTTAGATGTTTGTCTTGCTCTCACTAGCTCTATCCATAATGAGTTAGCAACTCACCATCACCCTTGATAGTGACTTTTCTTGTGCTCTTGCTTTTTACTGCACTCTGAAAAAAATATTCCACATATTGATTTTCATTTCAGAATAGGAGCTCCCCACCCCATTTGAATTGTTACAACCAGGGTGTAAAGAATGCAAATTTGCATTTGTTTGACAGCGCAATCTTGTAATTAGAGCTTTTCCTCTTGACTAGATACAGGGAAGGGGGCATAATTTAATTTTTATAGACTAGCCAATTTCTGCCCTTAGTAAAATATAGCTCTGTCAAGTGAGCAAAATGTTACAGGTTCTCCAAAACCTTATTTAAAAGTTAAATGCAGTATATTGAGAGAAAGTTCATGGTCTGAATCAGTAACCTAATCGATCTCTTCACCCATCCTCTGCAACATGCATTAATCTATTTGTCTGTTTTGCAATACAAGAGTTACTGATTTATATGCCATGTTGCATCTGCATTATGGTTGTATGAGCAATGGCGATTTTCCTTTTGGATTACTTAGTTGCTCATTCAGTTGGGCAGGGAGAGCTCCATGCCTTGGATAGGTTAATTTTATGCCTTATTTTCTCATAAGCAAAATAAAAGATGGCAAGTGAGGACTCTCAAAGAATCAGTCATCCACTCATGGGAAGATAACCATGGCCCATGTTTTCTTAAGTCTGTGCTCTGCTTAATTTCACCACAATTTAAGGGATTAGGCTGTAGCCAGTCATTGAGGTGGGCCGGTTCTGCTAATCAGTTTTATATAGCAGTCCCTGGACACCTGCATTCTCTCCCAGGTGTGCACCTGCACACATGCACACACATCATACCTCTGATTGTATGTATATTGATACATTTTTGCCTGTATAGATGTTTTTCAAATTATGAAGGGGTTAGTTCTGATAAACCCATTATAAGTTAAAAATATTCTTAAGTTGGAAATGTATTTTCATGCACCTCAGCTACCAAACATCATAGCTTACCTACTTAGTTTCTACAGAATGCACATTGCTCTCACACTATCAAAAGTAGGAAAATCGTAAGTTGAACCATTACAAGTTGGGGACTGACCATCTGTATATATCTTTACACACACATATATAATTCTTGTAAGAAAAATGGAAATGTTAAGTCCCCTTCTTGACAGATGTTCAGGACGCTAATTACTTATGCCTGTTGTATGGCAGGCAGGAAGGCGCTTTCTAACAGCTGCTTTTCCCAGAACCGTTTTGTTAGGATCACCTTGATATCTGTTCGTCTTCCAGGGCCCTGTCTGCCCCATACCTTTCCTTTTCCTCTCAGTGCTCTCCCTGTCTCCCTGTGAGACATCCCACTGGCATTCTTTATGCCTTTCCTCTCCAAACCATTTTGCATTAGTCAGAAGGGCTATAGACTGTGCTCTAAGAATAAAGTGAAAAGACAAAGATTAAAAATTTTTTTTTGCCATATTTTAACTTTGCCAAGACGACTTCAACAGGTTAAAAAACTCAGAAGAAGATTCAGATATCAGGAAACATATCCTTGTGTATTAACATCAGCCCTGCTAGAAAGGTTTCCGTGTCGACTTCAATCAAGTTGTGGATCACACAGGGGGAGGCTCTGTACAGTGAAAGTCAATATCACTTCCTCCTTCCTGGTGGGACACAACCCCTTTCTCTCCGGGGCAAGGCATCTTCCCACGAGTTGCTCCCTTAGTTTTGAAAAAGTGTCCATCTTCCATGCAGAGGGCATGGCTGGCATCAGAGGCAGTGTTTGCAGAGGAACGTCCAGTGTCTCTCGTCCCTGGGCCTCTCCGGTAAGTGGAGTGTTTATTGATGTTAACTTTCCAGCTGAACAGGCCGCCAGAGATGACCTGGCCTCTCCGTAGACGAACCCTTTGAAGATTGATCCCATCCGGATCTCCCCTAACACTAATTCCTCCCATCAAGACTTCCTGAAAGCTTCCCTCATTGCTGGTTTTCCTAATGAGTTTAAACAGAGAGGCTTCAAAGCGAGGGTTTTCTCCCAAGTGAAAAGTGGAACTAAGGATGAAAACAAAACTGACACTGTTTCCTTTGAACTTTGTAAAGGGAACGTGCTTCCCTGACATATTCCTGGCACCAGAACTTCTGAATCTACAATTGAGTTCCCCTGCCTCCCTGCCTCTCCCTATTGTCCCCCTCATACTTCTGGAGTGATTGACTGACTTAGGCTCCAGCAAACCTGGCAAAGTTTTATTAGCACGCAGTGCGGAAGGCTTCAGCACCCAGCCCTGCTTTTAGTTGTTGGATGGAAAGGGTATTTGCTTCATTAGGGAAGAAAGCACTCCTGTCCCAGCTTCCCAGGCTTGGTAACTTTGAAGAGGGTACTTCACGTCCCCACAGGCTCAGCTTCCCCCCTTAGAAAATGCGGAGGCAGGCCATCTGTTTTCTTGTGAGATACAGAAAGACAGTGAGAATAACCATCTGAAGGAATTAATCCTAAAAAAAGGGAAACCTGTAAGATGCTCACCAGGACCTGCTCCAGCCACCAGCCTCCTGCCTCAGAAGGCTGCCCCCAGCTCCACCTAACTCACTCTGCACACCATGTCCCGTCTCTCACACTGAAGGAGTCTTCGAATTTAGCCTTCAGTTCCTTATAGTAGGATCCACATAGCTGCCCTAGAAGGTTCACAGTGAGGCAATATCCTCACTTGATGTTTGGTGAATCTGAGATGCAGAGAGGTTCAGCAATTTGCTCAAGACCACACAGCCAGGTGGACTGAAATTCAAACCATCCCTGTCCCCAGGAGGTTTTTGATCATTATAATAACATTCTGTATATTTATCTTTTTACATTTTTAGTAACAATTTTATTGAGATACTAGAGGCCCAGTGCATGACATTTGTGCACTGGAAGGAAGCGGGCGGTGGGGGCGGGGTAGTTCCTCAGCCTATCCTGTGCCCTCTTAGAGTCCAGGACTCCTCACAGGATATCAATCCACCTGCAGGATTAGGCCTACTCCCCACTTCTGGCTGAGGTGCACTGACCACCAGGGGGCAATTTCTGCATTGAGCATCTGCCCCCTGGTAGTAAGTGTGCATCATAGCAACCAGTTGTCCCAAGTTCAGTGGATTTGTACATTAGCCTTTTATTATATAGGATAACCCTTTTAATATGAACAATTCAGTGGTTTTGAATATACTTAAAGTTGTGAATATAATTGAATTGCAGATATATTTCTAATGTCAGGATATTTTTATTTGCCTAAAATGAACCCCTGTACCTGTTAGCAGTGTACTTTCTATCTTTGTGGATTTGCCTGTTCTGGATATTTCAGATAAATGGAATAAGACAGTATGTGGTCTTCATGACTGATTTTCTCTGAAGATAACATTTTCAAGGCTCATCCATTTCACTTCCCATTTTGAGATGCATGCTTTCTTTTGCTTGTGCAGGGATCTGAAGAGAAAAACTTAGATTTGGCAAATCCCTGAATTAGAGAGTGGAGGTGGGATGGGGCATGCTGTGAACTTTGGGACTGCATTGACTAATTAGCCAATTTGTTGAGTTGAACTAAAAACTTGTGCCAAGAGCAAGTCATTCCAGTGAGCTGAATGAAATTTATGTTCATCAAGCTTCTGCTTTGTGCCAGGCAATGGGCTTCCGTCCACTGCCTCTTCCTCCACTGCCATGTATTAAAGAGTTAATGTGCTTTTCAATGAAGGGATCTTGAATGAAGGGAATCCTCAGATACCTGGATGGGTTAGTCCTGTCCTGAAGCTCTTATCAGTGATCCCAGCTGCCCATCCCTACAACTGGCCTCACCCATAGGCCACAGCCCTCAAGAATCATGGAAACAAATAGCCAAGATATGGAAACAATTCAGTGTCCATCAATAGATGAGTGGATAAAAAGGCAATGGTACATATATATAATGAAATATTACTTGGCTATAAAAAAAGAATGAAATTGTCCTGACTGGTTTGGCTCAGTGGATAGAGCATCAGCCTGCAGACTGAAGGGTCCTGGGTTCAATTCCGGTCAAGGGCATGTACCTTGGTTGCAGGCACCAGTAGGGAGTGTGCAAGAGGCAGCTGATAGATATTTCTCTCTCATCAATGTTTCTAGTTCTCTATCCCTCTCCCTCTCTGTAAAAAAATCAATAAAATGTATTTTCTTTTTAAAGAAAAGAAAAAAAAAAAAAGAATGAAATCTTACCATTTGTGACTACATGGATGAACTGACTAGAGGGTATTGTGCTAAATGAAATAAGCCAGTCAGAGACAGACAAATATATGATTTCAATTACATGTGAAATGTAAAGAACAAAATAAATGAACCAACAAAACAGAAACACAATCATAGACACAGAGAACAGACTGGTGCTTGCAGGAAGGGAGGGGGTTTAGGGGACTGGGTGAAAGAGGTGAAGGGATTAAGAAGTACAGATTGGAAGTTACAAAATAGTCACAGGGATGTAAGGTATAATATAGGGAATATAATCAATAATATTATAATAACTGAGCATCAACCTGTGGGAGGCATGCGGGAGGCAGCCTATCAGTGATTCTCATCATTGATGTTTCTGTCCCTCCCTCTCCTTTCCTCTATCTGAAATCAATAAATCATATTAAAATAATATTGTAATAACTATGGTGCCAGAAAACATCAGGGGTGGAGAATCACTTTGTAAAGTATGTGATTGTCCCAACACTACTCTGTGGTCAGTACAAAATAATATTGAAAGAAAGAAAAAAAAAAGATGCACCTCTTAGTCTAGGAGAGACCTTAATTTATAACTTTACAGGTGAGAACGCTGTGGTGCACAGAGGACTTTTCTTTCCTAACGCTGAGCGTCCTGATCAGTCCATTTCTCTCTTCGCTTGAGAAGGCTGAGGTGAGAAAGGTGCAGAGGGACTCCGGGGAGAGGGTTTTGTTAAGGAAAGAGGATTCAGGCACAGGCAGGTCATCTACACTGAGTACTCAGTGAGTACAAGCCCAGCTTTTTTGTGCCAAACCAAATTCTTGATTATGCCCTTTATGCAGGCAGAACCCTTTTCTCCTCTAGAAGTGGGAAATCTCTCCTTTGTAATTCTCTTCTTTAAAACTAAGCTGATTCTTCCTTGTAATCTTCATTGTGGTAAAGGGGATTGTATTATAGGGCCAGGACAAGTACAGGTTAAAAAATAGCGTGTTTCCTTCTCCGCACTCCACAAAAGGCCTTATCTATAACTTAGAGTCTCAGTTAAATCTGTGATGAATCAGTCAGCTTGCAAGGAAACACAAGAATTATAGTAATATGCTAGGGGCCCAATGCACAGATTCCTGCACCTTGAAAGGAACTATGGGTCATGAGGCTGCAGTGGGCACAGGGTGGGTCTCGGCTCAACCTCTATGCCCCCACCTGGACCTTCTCACCATGGCCCTCAGTCCCTTGTCTGCCAGCAGCCCTGCTCCTGCCACTCTGGCTCCCACACCCTGATGGTGCTGGCCCTGCTTGCACCCACTGACGGCATGGAGCAATTTGGGCTTGTGCCAGCAGTGGGTGTGAGCTCGGCTGCTGGTCCTGGTGGCCCCTCAGAAGCAGGGGGAGAGGTGGAGAAGCCCTCGGGGGCGATTGGGCTGGCAGCCACTTGCACCCATGACCCACTGACGGCGCTGAGTGATGGGGGCCAGCGCCAGCAGCAGGTGAGCACCCAGTGGGATCATGGTGTGTGCAGGAGCAAAGAATTTTCAGTAACCACCAGAGGCTCACCCCGATGACAGTGGCCAGTGCCCTGCCGTGGTCTGGAGGCCCCCACTCACCTGCTCCGCCAATGCCCACCATTTTTCATGCTGCCAATGTTGCAGATGCCGGCCATGTTGCACGCGTGCCCCTTGGTGGTCAGCACACGTCATAGCAACCAGTTGTTAGGTTGTTCTGTTCAGTCTATTTGCATATCGGAGTGTTATATGTATAGATGCCATTCTTGCTCTCTGGTAAACTGCGGACTGTGGCTACATTGTGATTCAGAAACTGGTTTCATTGGCCAGAGCTCTAGGGCAGTGATTTTCAACTGATGTGCCGCAAGAATTTTTAAAACCTGTGAAACCTGACTAGCCAGGGTCACTGACTACTTTCCCTTAGATTCCCAAATTAAAAAAATGATAGCAGTCCACACAACAATAGCTGTCTGGTGTGAATGGCTCAAAAGTATACCTATTTTTTGTCAGATTGACAAAGTATATAATATAATTTTGGGTGTGCTGCAGAATTTTAGTAATGAGTTTATGTGTGCTATGAGATGAAAGCATTGGAAATTGATGCTATAGGGCATGGTATCTTATTAATAAATTGCTTTCAACTTTCTGATTGTTTCCAACAGTTCAAAGCATAGCAGGGGATGAACTGAATTAAATGCTGTAGGTAAGGTGAAACCATGGAGTTCGTGATAAATTGCTGCTTTTTTTTTTTTTTTTTTTTTGGAAAGAATAAAACAGAGTAAAGCCCTGAAGTTTCAAGGTGTTGTTTTGGCTTTATGACTTTGCAAAGCAGGAGAGGGATCCAGATGCAAACGTGATGGAGTACTGAATTATTTTAAGGAAGTTGTGGTCCTTGGTCCAGTGGTTTTCATTTCTCACTGGACATGGACAATAGCTTTTTATGTTTTTCTATTTCTTGGGCTTATTCGGAAGAGCAGAGGGACGGGAGACAGCGCCCGAGGCAGCAGCACTAGGCATTGCTCAGCCCCAGAGCCAGAGTGTGCGGTGTTCAGCGCGAATACAAATGTGCAGCGCCGTCCTCCCTCCATGGAGAGGCTTCCTCAGAGCATCCAGGAGGCAGGTGTGTGAGGTGGCCCTGGGCGATGGGTGTCAGACCCCGTTTTACTGCTGTGCAAATGCTAGCGAACCACGTGGGTTTCCAGGTCTCTCTCAGAGAATCTGTTCAGAAACAAGAGTTGACTGTTTTTCCACCAGGGAAGGCATCCAAGTTAGGAGCGCAGGGGATCTGGGCTTCAGAGCCAGCCAAGTCCTTTGGAGAATTGAGCTGCTTAAGGGGCAAAGGCAGAGAGGGAGCGGCGCCTGGAGAGCGAAGTGTCAGCTAACTTCCTCTGAAAGGCAGGCAGCTTTCTACTCAGCCTGCCACTGGCTGTTGGAAGAGAAAGAAGAATAAAGTGAGACCTAGCCGGTTTGGCCCAGTGGATAGAGCACCAGCCTGAGACCTGAAAGGTCCCAGGTTCCATTCCAGTCAAGGACACATGCCTGGGTTGTGGGCTCGATCCCCAGTGGGGGGGCGTGCAGGAGGCAGCTGATCCATGATTCTCTCTCATCATGGATGTTTCTATCTCTCTCTCCCTCTTCCCGTCTGAAATCAATAAAAAAATATATTAAAAAATAAAATAAAGTGAGTCAGAAGGGGTCGTTTTCACTAAGAGTGGGTGAAACTCCAAAGAGACTAGCCAGGCCCTGTGGAACCTGAGTCCAATGGGGCCCTGCTTACCTGTGTGAATGGAGCGGCATTGCTAGACCTGACCGTCTGGTGTAGGTGACGTGTCGGCAGGATGACAGAAGGTCGTTCTGACAGTGCTGTCTGCTCGGTGTTCTCCGGCCAGCACTTTGCGGGGCCAGATCCTTCCAGTGTTTTAGCGCATCTTTTCCTAATTTCCTTCATCGGAGTTCATTCATGCTCTTCATTTCTGTACACTGACCCCTGAAAAGATACTATGCCCATCTCTCTCTATCTTTCAATCTCCCTCCCCCTTTTACATCCTCCCTGTTGTTCATACATGCAAACATGCATACACTCATGATCACCACTCACTGATATATAGACCCTCAAAATATATTTGCTGAATGAGTAATTTGAATAAAAATTAAATCTAAACAGATATATCAGCAACTTAAAAATATTATATCAGAAATGAAGGAGCTTAAATCTCTAGCATAAGAAGAAAAATAGAATAGATATTAGTTTAATATACCTTTTCCTTCTTAGTTAAACTAGAAATAGCCAACTAATCCCTGTTAGCAACAATTGTCATTTAAAGAACAGCTCTGAAGTTAATCCACCAGCTTTCCTATTTGTCAGCTTGCTTTCAAACTGGTCTGCCCATGCTGCTGACAAGGAGTGTTTTCTGGAAACATACACACACACACCGAGATAACTTGGGAGTCATGCTAGCTGGGGGACTGGCCACCACCCAGCCAATCCTATCAGCTCGCAGTTTTAATCCTCACCCTAAAATGTGTTTACTGATTTGGAAAGAGAAGAAGTGACAGAAAAACTTCAATTGGTTGCCTCCCATATGCACCCCGACTTGGCATAGAACCCGCAACCTAGGTATGTGCCCGGACTGGGAAGTGAACCCCCAACCTTTTGGTATACAGGACAGCACTGCAACCAACTGAGGCAGCCAGCCAGGCTCTGCAGATGGTTTAAATTGTTGGAACTCTCTGTGACCCACCTCAGTCATGAATTCCCTTCGGAAGAAAGAAACCCAGGGAGAGTTCCCCAGCAAACCTCTGAGCCTCTCCCTGCAGGAGAAGTAAATTAAGAATGCAGATGGAGCCGAGACCGGTTTGGCTCAATGGATAGAGCGTTGGCTTGGGGACTGAAGGGTCCCGGGTTCGATTCTGGTCAAGGGAATGTACCTTGGTTGCGGGCATATCCCCAGTAGGGGGTGTGCAAGAGGCAGCTGATCGATGACTCTCTCTCATCGATGTTTCTAACTCTCTATCCCTCTCCCTTCCTCTCTGTACAAAATTAATAAAATATATTAAAAAAAAAAAAGAATGCAGATAGATATGTTCCACAATGGAGAGGCAGCCAGACTTTCCGCTGCAAATGTACTTCCAGACCATGTGGTGTGGGCAAACTACACCACATCGGGATTGGGGGGAAAGGCTGCTTTTGCTTTCCTACTGCCCGTCTTGCACTGACACTGTCTCGCTGAACTGTAACACTCCACTCATTGCTTGTGTTCTCGCTCTGCTTATTGAATGCCATTAGTAACACTTTCATCAGACCCATGTGAAAGCTATCGGAGTTTTGGCTGCAGTGGCTCCTGGGCATCAAGACGCATGTGGTCTGTCCCCTTCCTTGTTCTATG
Organism: Pipistrellus kuhlii; assembly: GCF_014108245.1. Lineage (NCBI taxonomy): Eukaryota > Metazoa > Chordata > Mammalia > Chiroptera > Vespertilionidae > Pipistrellus > Pipistrellus kuhlii. Next base: position 69,556,673 of record NW_023425573.1, read on the forward strand.
GGACCTGTCCCTTCCTTAGTGTGTGGGGCTTGTCCCTTCCTTAGTCTGTGGGGCCTGTCCCCTTCCTTAGTCTGTGGGGCCTGTCCCTCCCTTAGTGTGTGGGGCCTGTCCCTCCCTAGTGTGTGGGGCCTGTCCCTCCCTTAGTCTGTGGGGCCTGTCCCTCCCTAGTGTGTGGGGCCTGTCCCCTCCCTTAGTCTGTGGAGCCTGTCCCTTCCTTAGTGTGTGGGGCCTGTCCTTCCCTAGTGTGTAGTGCCTGTCCCCTTCCTTAGTGTGTGGGGCCTGTCCCTCCCTAGTGTGTGGGGCCTGTCCCTCCCTTAGTCTGTGGGGCCTGTCCCTCCCTTAGTGTGTGGGGCCTGGTTTAAAAAGAGGAGTAACCCTCTGCCAGATTCTGTTATGTTCCTGCCTCCACCCTAGGCTCACTTTGTGTCACGTAAGAATGGTTGTGCTGCCGGTAACAGGGACTTGAGCCAGAGACATTGATTGTTTGCCTGATAAATTGGTCCAGAAGTAGGCGGCCTGGGGATTTTTCTCACAGCTCAGTAATGTCATCAAAGACCTAGGCTCTCTCCCTTTTCCTCCTCACTTTCCGAAGCACGTGGGCCTTTTAGCTCCTGGCTTGTTGCCTGTTGGTAACAGAGCAGCTGCTTATATTCCCATTAAAGGGAAGGGACAGCACCAAGGAGCTGTTCTCTTCAGCTTTTCCTTTTAATAAGAAAACAAAGCGCTCCCCAAGTCCCTCAAGGGAATTCCGCCTGTCTTTCACTGGTCAGAGCGCCATCTCGTGGCCACTCCTTGCTGTGAGGACGAAGGCACATGGAGGCTGTGGGTGGCCCCTGTCAGTGTCTACCAAATCATCTTTGGAGAAATCGCTGCTCAAAACTGGGAAAATCCCAGCACAGAGCTTCCAGGAGCCTCCGGAAAAAGAAAGGGGGCGATTTGCTGTCCCAAACATCACTGCCCTTTTGCCCAAAATGAACACCATCATGAATCATTGCCACAATTTGAAAGGGAAAGGAACTCATGTACCAGGAGTTTAGTCAAGATGTACATGACATTCTAGAATTTTTGTTCACGGATACGTGACGTAAGTATAACTGCGTTTTAGTGTGAGGATATTTTCTGTAGATAAGAATGCCATGCTCACGGTGACAAATACAAGGGTGCTTCGGATTAAACACTTGGATATTCTCTGCTCATCCCATCTGGAGCCATTATGCAATCCAGAACTCCATTTTTTCCTACAGTTGGGTGAATTTGTATGCAAGAAACTGTTGATGGATCTTTGTGCTCCACTATGTAAATCTTACCACTTCAGAACAGTGATCTGAAAGACGCCAAGGTTAAAAATGCAAGAGCCGTTTCATAAATCATTGAAGGGCACTGTTAATGCTGAGATAATAAGTCATAAATATCTATTCCCTCCTTCCCCTGTGGCAAACCGGGGGGACAAAGACACCCGCCGAGGAAAAGCAAGTGACTGTGCAGAAACCTTTCTGGCTCAGAATATTATAAACGAGCAGAGAAGCCCAAATCTAATGGAAAACGGACGTAAAACTAGCCATTGGCCTCGTGTATTATGGCTTGGTTGTTTGCTTGCCATAATTAAGTTGGCACCAGCGGTTAACAGCCTTGAAAATGAAACTCAACAAAAAACTTTGGGAAGGGCAATCAGAGGCTTCTGGGTAATGAAATCCACCCATCCCTATTACGAGGAAAAGGAATGTTCTCGATGGATTTCCCTTCATGTCTATTTTGTTGTTGTTGCGGCTGCTGTTTTAACAGGCACCTTTATTGGTACTCTCAGGGGTCATTGCCACTCGTTAGCATTCCTCTCTCTCTGGCCTACCAGCTGGGCTGCAGGGTCTGAGGCTCAGCCTCAGCATGGACGTGTCGTGCAGAATTGCTATTTCCCTTTTGGGGAGGAGGGACTTTAAAATACAGGTTGTTAGCATTTTCATTTGCTTTGTACAGCCGTCTGCAGCTCAAATGGACGGGGTTTCTTTGGCTTTTAGAATAGTCACATCCATGGCAAAGGCAAAGCAGGTAAGAGCCAGGACACAGCTCCGCCCAGAGAGGACCACCTGCCAGGGCTTCTCTTGTGACGCCGGAGGAACGGTGCCCACGGCACAAGTACGGAAAGCTCTTTCTCCCCAAGATGTTCCCACTGAGATGCAGAGACTGTAAGGCTCCTCACGTGGTGTTCCTTCAAGACAAAAACAAAACGCATGGGAATAGATCGGAGATCCATCTTCTTGCACTTTCTTTCAAAGCTCGGTGAAATGCTCATAGTTCATTCCAATTACCCGCTTCCGAGCATTTTTCTTTGAGGAGCTGTTCCTAGTCCTGCATGAATGTTTATGGGGACATAATCATAACTCTGGTGCAGAAAGCGCTGGTTATTTTCCGAGTAGAGGAAGATTAGTCCCACTCCCAGACGGGTATTCACACGCGTGGCAGTTTGCCATGGAAGTTCGACTTTAAAACCAAAACCAAATTATATAACATGAGGTGAAAAGTAATGGACTATTAAAGGCTCTGTTTAGAAATTTCCATCTCTGCAGCAGCACAGAGATCAGAGGCAAAGAAAACTATTGGAAAACATAAAGGCAGGATGGTTCATAAAGAGGAGAAAACACACGCTTTATGCCCCTATTTTAATTGGCCATGGGGGCAGAGACTAAAGTAAGAAAACCAGGAAAATGACTTATTTTAGAAGCATGCGTATAGCAGGGAGGTCCTCCTAAAACTGCAGCCCCACACTCTCGGCGATGGACCGAAACGGCATGCCCATCGGCAGGGGCGAGGTGAGCACAGTGCTCCACATCCTTTTCCTGAACCAATGCAGCTCAGCTCACCAGCAAGACCAGGGCTAGAGGGTTACTGTGTCTGAGTCTCCACGGCCAGAGATTATGTGGAATAGAGACCAGTAGGCAAATACTTCTAGAGAGGATTGCCACCAAAGAATGATGTTTTAGGACTCTGCAAACGGAAGCACATGGAACTTGGTGAGGTCTGGAGAGTGCTCCATGGTTATGTCTTTTTTCTTTCCCAGAAACTGAGAAACAAAACAAGGAACAAAGCAGATGAGGCAAAAATGTCACATTGTTAGTAAGAAAGACTAGGTTGGCTCGGCTGGTGTTGCTCAGTGGTTGATGTCAGCCTATGAACCAAGAGGTCACAGTAGCTAGATCCCCAGGAGGGAGCATGCAGGAGATAGCTGATCAATGATTTTCTCTCATCATTGATGTTTCTATCTCTCCCTTTCCCTTCCTCTCTCTGAAATCAATAATAACATAAGTGGGTGGGGGAAGGGGGAGAGAAAGGCTAGGTTGGAGGGAATAGCATTGGGGTGAAAGTCAAATGGGCTTCCAAATTAGTATCTGCAAATTAGCTGCTCACCCAGTCACAGGCCGGAGGGGACGTTTCTTGCCTGGAGGAGGAGAGCAGAACACCTCTTTGCTGAGTTACCCCCAAGAAGGAAAGGGCAATGACCAACACGTGCCCAGTTTATCCAGCCCATGTTTACCACTCAGATAGGTCACTTTGTTACCACTGCCAGGGAGGGAACTTGGGTGTGTCTGCCGAGGGTCAGCCGGTCATGTGTGGGCTCCTCACTTGGTGCAGTAAAAATGTCACAACAGCCGAAACCGGTTTGGCTCAGTGGTAGCGCATCGGTCTGCGGACTGAAAGGTCCCAGGTTCGATTCCGGTCAAGGGCATGTACCTTGGTTGTGGGCACATCCCCAGTGGGGGTGTGCAACAGGCAGCTGGTCGATGTTTCTCTCTCATCGACGTTTCTAGCTCTCTATCTCTCTCCCTTCCTCTCTGTAAAAAATAAAATATACTTAAAAAAAAGAGTATATATGTTTTTTAAAAAATTGACAAAACAGGTGTCAGGTGACTGTGAGGTACATTTATTAACTCTGGGGGCAGTGAAACAAAAAAGGGCTTAGCATAGAAGAAGAAACAGGAGAGCCGAGGCTGGGCTGCCCTGGCTCACTGGGAAGTCAGAGAAAAGGGGTCCTTGGGATCAGGTTAAGGGGTGAGCCTGCAACGAGCTGCTCCTGCCCATTGCTCCCCTGGTTGCAAGCCTCCTTGGATCCTCTTGTGGTTTGGAGATGCACACCTTGGGGGAAGAAGAGGGGAAAGGGGGAAGGAGAAGGATGGGAGCTGCTCCCCAGAAGGGAGCATATGTGTACTGGCTTCTTTACTTTTCGTCTTTTCTTGTAGGCAGGAATCTTAGGGTGTGGGAGCCCCTTCCACATCCCATGTGGTTCAGGGTTCCTGATGGGGTTCGAGTTCTGGAGAAGGCTGTATGCAAAATGAAGAGAGGCTAGAAAAGAATTAATTTGGGAAAATAGGGGGCCAGGCGGGAGTCCACCTCTAGAGGGAGGACTTACCCCTGCTCTGGACTTTGCTATCCCTTTTATTGAGGTTATGAGTTACACCCATATCCTTTAGGCAAGAAATTCCAGTAATAGACAATCAGCAAGAATTTACATATGATTGACAGGTGGAGGTTGCTTTAGCTACCAATGTCTCAACTAAACATTGAGTGATTAGCTCCGACCATTCAGAACAATTAAGGTTGACCAGCCTTCCAGATTCCTTTTTCACATTTCTCTATTAGGGACAATGATCGGTTTCTAGCATTAGGGGAAGGGGGCAGGTTTCTGCAAGAACATTAATCAGTTTTCTAGGTGTGCTCCTTCAGAGTCCTAATGTCCACTGATTGGTCAGGTGTCAGGATAGGAGATCGCTAGACATTGAGCTGGTCCGGGTGTCGCCCACCTGGTTTTGCTGCTTTTCTGGGTCTGGAGCTGAAATACAGCTGAGACCTATATGTTGTCTCTGGGATGGGGGCTCTGTATCTGCTGTAAATTGCTCTGTTAGTTTGGTCAGTTATCTGTCTCAGTTTCCCTATTACACTTGTCCTGGCTTACTGGCCTGATCAGCTCCACCTTCCATGGAGCAGAGGGAATGGAGAGGTCGAGAGAGTTAGGAATTATACTACTTGAGTTCCTTGCTATGGAAGAAAACATCAGGATTGGAAGAATCCCAGTTAGTATTCCTTCCATTCACACTGGAAGGCTTATTCCAGGAGCCCCTGAGGCTTTGAACCTTGAATGAAGTAGTGAGCGAGCACTGATCTTCGGCTGGGTCAGTCACATACACACTCATTACATGGGTCATAGCATGTTTGTATGTTTCAGTCAAGCATTTGTTTGGGAAAACATAGAAAAATGATGCAGACTTGTCTCTCACTCATACCAATGCCTTTCATTACAATGGTTTCGCCTAGCCAGTTTGGCTCAGTGGATAGAGTGCCCGCTCACAGACTGAAGGGTCCCAGGTTTCATTTTGTCAAGAGCATGTCCTTAGTTCCAGGCGCTGTCTCCAGCCCTGGCCGGGACCTGTGCAGGAGGCAACCAATTGATGTGTCTCTCTTATATCAATATTTCTCTTTCTCTCTTTCCATCCCTTCTACTCTTTCTAAAAATCAATGGGAAAATATTCTCTAGTGCGGATTAACAAAAAAACAAAACAAAATATTTTGAAATCATTTGAAACTTAGAGAAAAGCTGCAAAAATAGTAGAGTTCCCATGTACCCTTTACCCAGTTTCTGCTAATGTTAATAACTTGGGTGACGATAGTGTAATGATCAAACTAAGAAATTAACATTGGTACAATAATATTAACTAAGCTGTGGTTCGTATTGGGATCCACCAGCTCTCCCTTTTTCTGATCCAGGATCCCACATTTCCTTTCATTGTCACATCTCCTTATTCTGCTTTCATCTCTGCTACTTCCTTGTCTTTTGTGATCTTAACCTTTTGGGGAAGGGCTGGTCAGCTTTTTGTACACTGCCCCTCAATTTGGGCTGGCCTGATGTTTGGAATAGGAATTTACCACATATGATGTAGGTAGACAGGAAAAGTCACCCCAATGGGATATTAAAGGACCAAGGAGAGGGAACCACCACAGGGGGCAGTGGCCACACTAGCATTTGCCCTGGTTGCCTCCAGGAGTGTCCTGCACTTCTAACTTGGTCACCTTGAACTTGAATGAAGTGGTTGACAGTGAACATGTGGAATGAATGAGTCGGCTAGGACAGGTCAGTCATGACAGGGCTGCGGGAGGGGGTGGTGGTAAAAAAAAAAAAAAAGGAACAGTTGTGGTCTTGGAAGAGCATGGCCAGCGGTGGAGAAGGAAGCAGACATCTCCCCTCTTCGAACTGCAGATCATGGCATGTTGGAGGTGTCCCTGCTGCAGAGCGGGAGCCGGGCTGTAATGCGGAATGAGGTCTTTGCCAGCAGTGACCAGACTGTTCCCTGGATAGGTTACAATGTGCAATTAGAGTCTGCATGAGCTCTCTCCCCGCAGAGGTGTGGAAGTTCAGACCCCCACGTCTGAATCCTCTGAGGCTGGTCTGGAACCTGTGTGTTTAAGTGGCGCCCAGGCGGTCCTCCTGCAGGCGGGGTCTGAGAGCCAGGCTGGCGCAGCCCCTGTCCGCGGAGTGCTGCCTTTCCTCCCCGGGCACGGCGACTGTCACCAGCCCATCCTGAGGAAACGTGATGAAACAGAGTTTCAGTCAAAGGGTTAGATCGCAGCAGTGACAGGACATTAAAACATGTTCATATCTGCCCGGGGCCAGCCATGCTCTGGGTCTCAGGCTGTGGAACTTCAAAGCCCAGACCACTGCTGGGTGGACGGATTCGAGCAGGGCTGTTTCAGGTGCCTTCCGTTCTGCCCGCTCAATCTGCAGTGACCCAGTCTGTTAGGAGCAAGCAAAACGCGCTGGACTCGAGCAAAGAGAAAACACCATCTTTCTTCTTTCCCTCAGGTGATCAATAATTCAAACCTTAAAGCAAGCCCGACACCTGACAGAGTGCTTGCTGCAGAGAAGCAGACAGATGCCATCCAGCATCCACATCCTCTCTGAACACTTTCTCCCCGCCCCCCTCTCTCTCTCTCTCTCTCTCTCTCTCCCTCTCTCTCTCCCTCTCTCCCTCCCTCCCTCTCTCCATCTCTCCCTCCCTCCTTCCTTCTCTCCCTCTCCCCTTCTCCTCCTCCTCCACCTCCCACTGTCCTATCTCCTGGCCTGCCTTTGGTCCTCTCCACCTGAATGCTCTCTGTCTGCTAAAATGTGGCTCGTGTGATCCAGGAGGAACTGGGATAGAGTGTGGGCAGCCATGGGAGAAAGAAGAGCCAGTCATTTAAAATGTCAGAGCAGATCATCAGTGAGGATTGAAGTCCCTCTCCTCTCTAAGCGATGCACCATGAGGCACATAAACTCAGCAAGTAGCTGCTTATGTGAATTAAACATGTGAATCACAAATTACCTCAAGGTCAGCTGATGGCGATCGTGATGATGAAGGTGAGGGTGAGGATGGTGATGACGACGACGATGAAGAAGGTGAGGGTGATGATGGTGGTACTGATGATGTTAGCGGTGATGATGATAAGCACAGTAGCAAACACTTACATAGAACCTAGTTTGTGCCAGGTGCTTTTCCGAATGCCTTACACACAGTTCCTTTGACTCGAAAGGATTATTTCTAATGTCTATAAAACAAGCAGGACCCACACAATGGAACAGAAATGCGTTTGTACCATGTATTTGGATGCATTGCAATCCAAATATAGACTTAATTCTAGTGTGTAGGGTACAAAGGACCTAATTCGTTTTTCTTTTTAAATATATTTTTATTGATTTCAGAGAGGGAGAGAGAGAAACATTAATGATGAGAGAGAATTGTGGATCAGCTGCTCCTATATGCCCCCAACTAGGGATTGAATCTGCAACCCAGACATGTGGCCTGTCGGGGAATGGAACCATGACCTCCTGTTCATGGGTTGATGCTCAATCACTGAGCCACGCTGGCCGGGCTAATTCCTTTTTCCTTACACCCATGTCTTATGTTCTCAGCATCCTTCTTGGAGGTACATTTCCATCCGAGTGGAATGTCCAGATCCCGAGGAGAGGCACGGCCACTGCAGTGGAATGGGCTCCCCTGAAGTAACCTGTATTTCTTGTGCCCTTTCCTTTATTCCTCAGCGTGCCCATCGGTCACACTCCAGATGAGGCAGATTGATAGCGGCAATCTGTGGTGTGCTTTAAGTGAGCATAGGCACCCATTCAAAGCCAAGAACCCAGAGGCCACCCCTCTCTGCAGACTTAAAGAGGACTAAAGTTTTAGATGCCAGGTGTCATACACACTCACACACACACACTACACACACACACACACACATACTTTTTTTTTGGAGAGGAAGAGACAGAGAAAAACATCAATGATGAGAGAGAATCATTGATTGGCTGCCTCCTGCACCCCCTACTGGGATTGAGCTTGCAACTGGGCACTTGCCTGATGGGAAATCAAACCGTGACCTCCTGGTTCATAATTCGATGCTCAACCCCTGAGCTATGCCAGCCGGGCAAGATAATGTGACAGAGGGTATGTGTCCCACAGGCACACTCTGGTCTCATGAAATGGCTTGGCACTGCAGGCCATGTCTCTGTGCCCTGCGGGTGGAGAGGCTGCGGCTGGCCCAAGCAGGGATTAGCCCGGCTATGCAGACAGGCAGCCCTTCCTCAACCTGCCTAGCCTGCTGGCTCTGGGTCTGAACCCCTGTTACTGAGCACAGCCTCTCCCAGCCCTGCCTGTATCAGCCAAAGACTGGGGGTGTGTCTTAGCTTCATGAAACCTTGCTACCCAGGCCCCGCCAGCCTGGGAGTAAAATCTCAGTTGCAACTAGTAGGAAAGCACTCACTATCATGGGACTTCAGAATTTCCTTCAAATGGCACGTCTTTCTGTCTTTTCCCATCCATCCATCCATCCATCCATCCACTAACTATTTATTGAGCCCTGATTGTATGCCAGGCACAGTTCTCATTGCTGGAGATGCATTCCATTAATAAAGCCCCAGTAGTAAAATCCTGTGTGTTAGAAGTGATTAAAGTCAAGCAGGGGAGGGGCATCCTCAACTATTGGGAAGCCTCTCACTCTGGCTCTTGGACACGGCTCTTCGCAATGGCAGCTTCTGAGAGGCCCAGGATAGCCTTAAAGCTGCAGGAAAACCCAATCCTCAGCGGTGCAACCCAGGTACCGCTTCCTGCCCACGGCAGAGCTGCTGAAGTCAGGCAGACCCAGGTGCCCTCCTCCAAGCCCACCTGAGGTTCCGGAAAGTCTCTGCTGCATGGAGCTGGGCCGTATTCTGGCTGCAGTGAGTGGTCCCCATGGCTACCATCTATTCTAACGCCCGGGGTTCCCTGTATACTTTTTATTTCTCTTAGTTAGTCATCACAGATGCAATCCATGAATGCATCCTCACTGTAAATCATTTTGATGCCACAAATAAAGTGCTTTCTGAGTGGGGCCCAGCCCTAAGGGACTACCACTGCTCAGAGGTAAGCCTTCTGGACCCCTCTCTCCTATTTTACTTAGAGATGTGTACACACACACACACACACCTACCTACCTGCAGACATACTGCAATGCACACATTGTATTGCTCTGTGTTTTTTCTTTTATAAATGGTATATTTGTAGAACAGTTGAAAATTTGTTTTTCCAATTACACTAGGTCCTAGGGTTATGTCGGAGATCAGTTCCTACGGCGCCACATAACTCGGTTTTCGCCGTAAGTCAGAACCCACCTACATAAGCACCTACGTCACTCACATGAAGCACATACACAGCAGAAATAAAGTGAAACAGTCAAAAAATTTTAAAAGAAAGATAACAATTCCTGACCTTTACTTGTGGTAAATAACTAATAAAAAACATAAAGCACCTATGTAAATATGTCAAAATGACGAAACTATTTTTTTAATATAAATAAATGGGAGATGGTGACTTAACCACAAAACGAAGTATGTGGAGTCTAATGTAACCCGAGGCCTGTCTGCATTGAGAACCACATCATTATAGGAATAATTCAATAATCACTAAATTGAGACAAATCAATATACAACTCTGCACTTTCAACTGCCGTCTAACACCCCATAGTATAAATGTAATTTTCCTGTCAAGTGCTAGAGTTTGTTTTGAAGGGTAAATGCCAAGACGAGGAACTGTTGGATTTGTTAATTATCAGCGATCCTTCCAAATTGCTCTTAGGCCAATTTATGTTCCATCAGCGGGGCTCCTTCTGATTCACCTCAGCTCCTCCTCTCCTGGGCCCAGATCTGAGCTCATGGGGCTAAGTTAGAAGAAAAATATACAGACAGACAGACACAAATGCCCCTGCCATGTGACCCTGAGATTTTGGCTTTGAGGCAACTCTAGCTCTCTCTTCTGGAGGGTGTGTTCATTCCCCAGAGCCCCCTGGTGGACACAGCTAGGAATGACAGCCAGCCTGGGAAAGAAAAGGCTCGGATCATAAATAGTGGGAGCACTGTTTATTGTATAAGGTCAAAAATGTTCATTTGCATTGTTCTGATTTCAAATAGGTCTACAGTTTTCCATCATACCCTATCCTGTGGCCACCCAGTATGCCTACCCAGAGATAACCAGTAGTGTACCTTTCTTGTGTACACTTCCAGAAATATTCATGAGTGGGCATACAGAATGTATATATATGCAGGTAATTTTTGCCATGTTTTTCCCAACAGAAGCATATTATACCATGGTAGGCAGTGGAGCAGAGTCCTTAAAAGCAGCTATTCTAAAGCCAGGATTCCTGATTTCAAATCCTGGCTCTACATATAATTACCTGTATGGCCCCTAAGCAAATCACTTAACCTCTCTCTGCCTCAGTTTTACCATTGGGCCATTATTGCTAGAGTTATTACAATGATTAAATAAGTGAACATTTTTAGAACATTTTTATATTTGATATTTGTATATAGTGTGAAATGATCACCGTAATAAATCTATCCATCTACATAAGTTAACAGCCATCACCATCCATAGCTTCAATTTTTTTCTTGTGATGAGGATTTGTATGATTTTATCTCTTAGGAAACTTTCAGATATGCAATACAATATTAACTAGTCTCTGTGCTGTACATTCTCTCTCTACTAGAAGCCTGGTGCACAGATTCGTGTACATATGGGGTCCCTCTGCATGGCCTGCAGGGATCAGCCAAAACCAGCAGTCCAACATCTCCCAAGGGATGTAGCAGTGCGCAAAGCGGCAGGTGGCTGGGAAGAGCCCAAACCCAGACTGGGTGCTGTGCCACTCCTGCTCATCCTGGCCCTGCTGCACCTGCCACTGTGACCACTCGGTAGGCTCACTGCTGCTCTGCTATGGGCACCGCTGCAGCAGCACTCGCCAGCCATAAGCCCGGTGTCTGGTGCCTGTCAGTCAGCTGAGTGGTGCTCCCCCTGTTGGAGTACACTGACCACCAAGGTCAGCTCCTGCATTGAGCATCTGCTCCCTGGTGGTCAGCGCGTGTCATAGTGACTGGTCAATTCAGTTGACCAGTCGCTTGGGCTTTTATATATATACTAGAGGCCCAGTGCATGGATTTGTGCACCAGTGGGGACCCTTTGCCTGCCCTTCACCCTCTCACAGGGGATGGTGGACTGCAGGTTTTGGCCTAATCCCCACAAGACAGGACAAGGGACCCTAGGCCTTAGAATGCCTATAAGATCTTTGGTTAATCTCTTCCCGACCTCCCTACCCCCTACCCCCCTTCCTTATGAGATTCATCAGTCTGTTCCATGTTTCTATGCCTGTGCATTGGGCATCTGTCCTCTGGTGGTCAGTGTGTATTATAGTTACCAGTTGAATGGTCCAATGGTCCAACAGTTGCTTAGGCTGTATGTATATGTGTGTGTGTGTGTGTGTGTGTGTATATATATATATATATATATGTATATATATCCCAGTGTACAAAATTTGTGCACAGGGTGGGAGGGGGAGGGTGTCCCTCAGCCCAGCCTACACCCTCTCCAATCTGGGATCCCTTTCACAATCCAGGACTGCTGGCTCCCAACTGCTCACCTGCCTACTTTCCTGATTGCCCCTAACTGCTTTTGCCTGCCAGCCTGATCACCCCCAAACCACTCCCATGCCAGCCTGGTTGATGTCTAATTGCTACCCTGCCAACCTGTTTACCCCCAAATTCCCTCCTCTGCTGGCCTTGTCACCCCTAACTGCCCCCCCTTGCAAGGTTGATCCCCCCAACTGCCCTCCCTTGCAGGCCTGGCCTCTCTCAACTGCCCTCACTTGCAGACCTGGTGCCTCCCAACTGCCCTCCCCTGCTGGCCATTGTGTGGTGGCCATCTTGTGTCCAAATGGTGGCAGGATTTTTGACTACATGGGGCAGACATCTTGTGTGTTGAAGTGATGGTCAATCTACATATTACTCTTTTATTAGATAGTATAGAGACCTGGAACATGGGTGGGGGCTGGCTGGTTTGCCCTGAAGGGTGTCCCAGATCAGGGTGGGGGTTCCCCTAGGGCACATGTGTCAAACACAAGGCCCGAGGGCCAAATCCGTCCCGCCAGGCCTTGCAATGTGGCCCGCACCGCGCTGTCATCACTGCACTCCGCTGCGTTTCCATCACAATGACAGTTTATGACTGTTCAGTAAACCATTTGGCCCGCGATTTAGGCTGGATTTTAGATTTTGGCCCCTTTTCTGATTGAGTTCGACATCCCTACCCTAGGGTGTGGGGAGGCCTGGGTGAGGGACCTGTGGTGGTTTGCAGGCCAGCCATGCCCCCTAGCGACCCAAGCAGAGGCCCTGGTATCTGGAATTTATGTATGTTCTATAATTGAAACTTTTAGCCTGGAGTGGAGGCCTAGGCAGGCCAGGGCTGCAGAAGCTTGGCTTCCTCCATCACCAGGGGTAACCCTAGCCTCCTGTTCTTCCAGCTCCGTGGCTGCCGTCATTTTTGTTGGAATTTATTTACCTCCTATAATTGAAACTTTGTCCCTTCCAGGGTGTGTGGAAAGCTTGGCTTCCTCCATTGCAAGGGAAATTCCAGTCTCCCTTCTGCTCTCTGTGGCCACAGCCATCCACGTTGGGGTTAATTTGCATACTTGCTCTGATTGGCTGGTGGGTATAGTGGAGTGATTGTTAATTTGCATATTGCTATCTTATTAGAAAGGATAAATGATTTAGTTATTTTGTAAGTGCAAGCTTATAGTTTTGGACCCCCTTCACCCATTCCAATCACCCCCATCCCCCCATTCTCTACCTCTGGTGACTACCAGTGTGTTCTCTGTATCTATGAGCTGGGGTTGTTTTAGATTCCACATATACATGATATAATATGGCATTTGTCTTTGTCCAGGTTATTTCTCTAAGCACATTGCCCTTCAAGTCCATCCACGTTGTCACAAATGGCAGTATTTTATTCTTTTTTATGGTTTTATAGTGGTTTATTATATCTTCTTTATCCATGCAGCAATCTATGGACAGTTAGGTTGTTTCCATAGCTTAGCTATTACAAATCATCATTATAATAAAAGGCTAATATGCAAATGGTCATGACACCATTATGCCTTAAGGACCAATCAGCAGGGACCTGAGGCTGCGCCCCACCCTGAGGCAACACCCCCCAGCGCATGTCCCCTGTCTCGGTGCAGGGGCTGGGGAACCTGAGGCCATATCTCCCACCCTGGTGCCAGTGCCAGGGGAACTGAGGCCACCCTCCCGCCCCCCCGAGACTCAATGCCAGAACATGAGAACATGAGGCTGTGTCCCCGGCCTGGCAGGGCTTGATGAGGGTGGGGCTGGCCAGGTCTTGGTGTTGCCCAATGGGGGTGGGGCCGGCCAGACACTTCTATTATAGAGGAAGGGCAAATAGCAATATTAAAATATTTCCTCTAATTAATTCCCTTTTAATGTGCATGAATTTTGTGTACCAGGCCATTAGTAATGCTATAATAAACATAAGGGGTGCACATATCTTTTCAAATTAATGTTTTTTTGTTTTCTTTGGATAAATATCCACAAGTTGAATTTGCTGGATGGCATGGTAGTTCTATTTGCAACATTCTCAGGAATTTCCATTCTGTTTTCTATCATGACTGTACCAGTTTACATTCCTACTAACAGTACTCAAGGGTTCTATTTTCTCCAAATTCTCACCAACACTTATATTTTTATCTTTTTGATAACAGCCATTTTAAAAAATGTGAGGTGATATCTCACTGTGGTTTTGATTTGCATTTTCCTGATGATTTATGATGTTGAGCATTTTTTCGTGTACCTTTTGGCCATTGTATGTCTTTTTTTTTTTTTTTAAATGTCTATTCAGATCTTCTGCCTATTTTTTAATTTCATTTTTTTGTTTGGTTGATTCTTTTTATTGTTGTTGTTGTTGCTATTGAGTGATATGAGTTCTTTATATACTTTTGGGTAGTAACCCCTTAGGAGGTATATAATTTGCAAATATTTTCTCAAATTCAGTAGGTTGCCTTTTATTTTGTTGATGGCTTCCTTTGCTATGGAAAATTTTTTAATTTGATGTAGTCCTATTTGTTTATATTTCACTTCCATTGCCTTTACTTTGGGTGTCAGATAAAAAAAAAAATTCATTGCTAAGATCAATGTCAGGGAGCTAGCTGCCTGTGTTTACTTTAAGGAGTTTTATGGCTTTAAGTCTTATGTTCAAGCATTCAATCCTTTTTGAGTAAATTTTTGTGTAGGGTATATGATAGTGTCCAGTTTCCTTTTTTTAATGTGGCCAACCAGTTTTCCCATTACCATTTATTAGAGAGACTATCCTTACCAATTGTGTATTATTGACTACTTAGTTATAAATTAATTAAACATAGGGTGTTTTTGTTGTTGTCAGTGGATTATGCTGTGTTTTTGTTCTTGTTGTTTTTTCTGGGTACCCATTTTATTCCATTGATCTGTCAGTTTTTATACCAATATTATACTGTTTCAATTACTATAGCTTTGTAATGTAGTTTGAAATCAGGAAGTGATTTCCAGCTTTGTTTATCTTTATCAAGATTGCTTTAGCTATTTAGGGTCTTTTGTGGTTCCATACAGATTTTAGGATTGTTTGTTCTATTTCTTTGAAAAATTTTATTGGAATTTTAATAAGGATTGCATTGAACCTTTACATTACTTTGTGTAGTATGGACATTTTTACAGTATTCATTCTTCCAGTCCATAAAGATAAATTGAATACCTTTTCATTTTCTTTGCATCATCTTTAATTTCTTTCATTACTGTCTCATAGTTGTCAGTGTACAGGTCTTTCACCTTTTTGGTTAAATTTATTCAAGGTACTTTATTCTTTTAGATGCAATTGTAAGTGGAATTGTCTTCTTAATTTCTGTTTCTGATAGTTCATTTTAGTGTATAGAAATGTAACAGATTGTTGTATATTGATTTTTGTATCCTGCAACTTTACTGAATTGATTTAGTTCTTCGTTTGTGGAGTCTTTAGGATTTTAATATATATAATACATCATCTGCAAATAGTGACATTTTTGCTTCTTCCTTTCCCATTTGGTTGCCTTTTATTTCTTTTCTTGGGTAATTGCTTTGTTGAATAAAGTGGCTAGTGTGAACATTCTTGCCTTGTTTCTGATTTTAGAAGGAAAGCTTTCAGCTTTTAGAGGTTGAATATGATGTTAGTTGTAGATTTGTTGGATATGATATTATGTTAAGGTACATTTCCTCTAAATCCACTTGGTTATGAGTTTTTATCATAAATGGATGTTAAATTTTATCATGTTTTTTTCTGTATCTGTTGAGATTAGGTGATTTTTATCTTTGATCTGGTTAATGTGGTGTATTACCTTGATGGATTTGTGTGTGTTAAGCCTTACACCCCTGGAATAAATCTCATATGATCATGATTTATTAATTCTTTTAATGTATAGTAGGATTTTCTTTGCTAATAGTTGAGTATTTTTACAGCTGTTTTAATCAGGGACATGGCCTGTAATTTTCTTTTCTTGTGGTGTGTTTGCCTGGTTTTGATATCAGGGTAATGCTGGCCACATAAAATGAGTTTGGAAGTGTTCCCTCCTCTTCTATTTTTTGGGGAGAGTTTGGGAAGGACTGGTACTAATTTTTCTTTAAATGTTAGGTAAAATTCACCTGTGAAGCTGTCTGATTTTGTATTTTTGTTCTTTGGGGATTTTTCACTATTGAATCTATCTCCTTACTAGCAATAGTCTGATTAGATTTTTTATTTCTTCATGAATCAGTTTTGGCAGGTTATGTTTATAGGAATTCTTTCATTTCTTCTAGTTTGTACAATTATTGGTGTATAATTGTTTATAGTAGCCTTTTATGATGCTTTGTATTTCTGTGGCATCTGTTTTAGGTCACTTCTTTCATTTCTGATTTTGTTTCCTCATTTTTTCTTGGTGATGATTTATCTTCATCTCACTAAGGTTTTATTTTCTGAAGTTTTACCTTCTTTTATTTCTTGACTTTCTGTGCTAATTTATAGGGATTAGATCAGAAAGCCCCTCTTCCAGTCTCGAATGGTTGGCCTTGTGTAAGAGATGAACCTAATCACTCAAACCTGCCCTGTCTCTTGATGGTCTCTCACACCTTGTGACTGCCCAAGCACCTATTTGTAAAGGCTCCCAGTGGTTTAGGTGTGCCACAACCAGCCAGCGTCCCAAAGAGGAGCTCAGTCAGCACCTAGTTTCAGACGAATTGGGAGCCAGACTCTCAAGTGGCTTTGAAAATGCACAGCCCTGTGGGGCCACAGTGTTAAGCCCCAATGGCCACCAGAGCCAAGAAACCTGGAGGGACCCGCTGGTGGCAGCTGCAAAATTCGAGACTCCCCTCATGCATTATATAACTAGCCTACCTCATCGCCGATGCCGAGCCCTGCAGAGTTAGGCTTAAAAATAAGTCCTCAGCCATGTCACTAAGTTAAGATGCAAATTATAGAACAGCATATAGAGGTGATGCTGTTAACAAACGCATGTGTGCGCACACACACTGTTTCTCCACGGGCGTCTATGTAAATGGCAGGAGCAGGCCTAGAAGGAAGCATCTGAAACCGATGGGAGCGCTTCCCTCTGAGGAGAACCTGGATTGGAAGTGGCGGTCACCTTACCTGAATGCCTGAATGTTTTTCACGGTGGAAAATAAAGTCAATAAATACTTTTGAATTTTTAATATTTACTTAAAGGAAAAAGCTTTCTAAAGTTGAACTGACAAATAATAGTGATTTTAATAGTTAAGAATAGAAAAGATAGTGAGCAAAACGTAATTCCCTACCATGGGCAATGGATAAAAAATGTAGAGATTATATAGCAGGTTCCGTAGAAGTGAAACAGTGCCTCTTCCCTTCCCCTGCCCCCACACGTATCCTTTGTCCACGGGCGTTATCTCACCAGAGCAGCTACTTCCAGGCTTTTCTAATGGTGTTAGAACACCAATCCTTACAGGTGCATATAGAAAAATATGACAAAACTACGTTTTAATATAAAATCAAAGGCACCTCTTTACCTCCTTCTTGGAAGTTTTGGGCAGTTGGTCTTGACCATTTCTCCTGCACCTAACGCAGCCATTCTCAAGGGGAAAGGGGAGCCTCAAACCAAAGCAAGGCCTGCAAACACACCCCTACGGGGAGTCAGGAGCTCCCTGGCCACTGCCAGAATGTATCCGCTGCTGTGCAGGGCAGCGACGAGGCAAAGCCGTTCACTTTCAGGACCAACTTTAGCATTACCAGTTATCTGGCCAGAAAGAATCATTGTGTCAATTATGTCTCAATAAAAAACATAATGATACTAACGAGCCACACAAACCCCAAAAGCTATCTTCAGAGTCAAGTCCCCACCCCAAAGAAAACAAAACCACTCCGTGGTTTATTGGCTCTCTGCTTTGCTATACAGTAATATAGACTTGATGGCATAGAGTAGGGGTGTCGAACTCAATCAGAGAAGGGGCCAAAATCTAAAATCCAGCCTAAATCGCGGGCCGAATGGTTTACCGAACAGTCATAAACTGTCACTGTGATGGAAACGCAGCGGAGTGCAGTGATGACAGCGCGGTGCGGGCCACATTGCAAGGCCTGGCGGGACGGATTTGGCCCTCGGGCCTTGTGTTTGACACATGTGGCATAGAGGCAGAATGCCGGGTTCAAACACATTTCAGTAGTGTGACTGGGCCAGTTAGCTAAACCTCTCTTGCCTTAGGTGCCCCATCTGTAAACTGGGGGTGACCATGAGGGCCTCTTCAAATCCTAGTAATGAAGGATCTAGGGCAGCGGTCGGCAAACTGGCTCGTGAGCCACATGCGGCTCTTTGGCCCCTTGAGTGTGGCTCTTCCACAAAATACCACGGTCTGGGCAAGTCTATTTTGAAGTGGCGTTAGAAGAAGTTTAAAAAATTTGGCTCTCGAAAGAAATTTCTATCGTTGTACTGTTGACATTTGCCTCTGTTGACTAATAAGTTTGCCGATCGCTGATCCCTAGGACACCACAGCCGTCTGAAGAGTGCCTGGTGTGCAGGAAAGCACTTACATAAGCTCTGCTGTTAGCATCAGAATCGATAGGATGGTCCAAGACACCCTACTCTGAATGCTCTGCTGCAATGTGGATATGACACCTGTCCTCCTCACATGTGCCCACACGGGGAGTGTAAGTGCTAGCTGTGAGATGCTCACTGGCCAAATGGCCATGTGTTCTAAGGGCAAGTCTCTTCCCTGAGAACAAGGCTGTTCTGCACACAGGGCCCCTTCACTAGGGATCTGACCTATTTCCATGGGGACCTGGTCTTTATTGAGAACACTCCATGACTTAATAAACACACAGTGGAGAGCCATCTCTCGGTGTCTGCAGTGATAACAGAAGTGAGATCTAGATAAACAGCCGGTGGCCCTCTAGCATGAAACAGTTTAAACAGCAACAAGGTAAAACGCTCTGTGTCTAGTACATGGTATGAATTCAGACTTTAAAAAAAAAGTGGGCTTTGGTTTGACAGCTCTTTATTCAGTGGCCCTGCACCTCAGATCGCTTTTGGAACCATTCTGTCCAAAGAGGTGCAATGGGACTGCCTTCTTCCCGGCGCACCTCCCGTATTGGGGAGGTCTCAGCAACACAACTCAAAGCACCTCCTGCCCCACCCAGGCTCTGG
The DNA here is from genome assembly GCF_014108245.1 of Pipistrellus kuhlii. Lineage (NCBI taxonomy): Eukaryota > Metazoa > Chordata > Mammalia > Chiroptera > Vespertilionidae > Pipistrellus > Pipistrellus kuhlii. Next base: position 69,575,702 of record NW_023425573.1, read on the forward strand.
GCCGGGAGGGGGCGGAAGGACACACGGGGAACGGGGTGTTGTCCAGCACAGGTTAACGCCGCTCCTTTGGGCCTGTTGCAGGGATCATGTACCGCAAGTCGTGTGCCTCCTCCGCAGCCTGCCTCATCGCCTCGGCCGGGTACCAGTCCTTCTGCTCCCCCGGGAAACTGAACTCGGTGTGCATCAGCTGCTGTAACACCCCCCTGTGCAACGGGCCGCGGCCCAAGAAGAGGAGCAGCTTGGCCCCCGCCCTCCGGCCAGGGCTGCCCGCCACCCTCCTGCTCCTCACAGCCGGCCTCCTCCTGGCGCACTGCTGAGGGAGACGCCTGCCCGCCTGCATCCTCCTTGGCTCCAGCTCGCTCCCCGGTCCATGAGCTCTCCGGGCATGCTTTGATTCTGGGTAGGGAGCCTTCGTTTTTGTTCTTTTCGTCCCTTTGCAACTAATGGAAGAGCTCCGTGTGAAACATTCTTGTAAGCTCTGAATCAATCCAGCCGGACTGAATCTTCAGCGTGTGCTTAGGAGAAGGGAGGGGATGGCACAGTCCCCGTCTGTAACCAGCGACAAGGCTGCAGAGGTGGAGACCGAAGTGGACATCTGCCTGCCCGAGGCCCCTGGCTCTGGCTCCTGTGCCTGGTGGTGCGGGAGCAGGTGTGGTGTCACAGCCGAGTGCGGGAGATGTGGCTGTCACCCGCAGGGCAGGCTAGCACCCCAGGCTCTCCAAGGTGACCATCACACTTCGTGCTCCTGAACACCGTTCTCTGCGGCAGCGCTGGCCGGGGCCGTCTCCGACCCGGGCTCCGGGGACTCGGGACTCGATGGCTGGGGCTTGGCTCCAGCTCCGGCCTCGCTCTGGAAGGTGCTCAGGAAAACCTTGGGGGACGTCCTGGTGGAGGAGGAGGAGCTGCGGCGGGAGGCCAGGCGGAGCAGCGGGCGGCGGGAGCGGGCGCTGTCCCCCGGGGAAGCCGAGGCGGAGGCGGCCAGGCCCCGCAGGCGCCGCTCCTGGTTGGCGTGCAGCAGCGTCAGGCGGCAGCGCAGCACCTGCCAGAAGACGGCGCGGAACTGGCGCGAGGACACGTTGTAGAGCAGCGGGTTGATGACGGAGCTCAGGTAGAAGAAGGTGTCCGAGAAGGGCAGCAGGGTCATGTACGCCTGGAAGTAGGCGCGCGTCCAGTCGTGCTTGGGCCGGGACGCGGCCATGATTCTCCGGATCTGGTTGGGCATCCAGCAGATGGCCAAGGTCAACACGATCAGCCCTGAGCAGGTGGGTGGTGGTGGGGGGAGAGAGAAAAGAAACAAAACACACAGCATGAGAACAGCAAAACCACCAATTTTTGCCCCTCCCTTCTGTGCTCAATGGCCAAAAAACGGGTACCCCGTTTTTCAATGTTGTGTTTGACAGCTTCCGCAAAAAATGTCCCCTCCTCTCAATGCTGGGGGAGTTGACTGTGTTCAAGACCATTAAATGCTTTAGACAGTTTATTGGTACCTGTGAATGCCTGTTCATTTAAAAGTGGTTTGTGTGTCCAGAAAGCATTTTATGCAGTCCGTTAATCTAGTTATGTCTTTTTTTTTAATCGATGTATACAGCATAGCCACGTCTGATGAAATATTTGCATTTTAAAGAAGACCAATGGAAATGGTAACAAAGAAGCCTATTTTAGTGACACTGATCTCACATTCAGTTTTTAGGGAAGCAACATCAAGACGAGCCTGTCACTGCGAATTTTTTACAGACATTTATGAGGTTTGCACACCTATAATTATAACGCTCAGATCTGCAACAGCAATTGCTTCTTTTTAAATGTTTTTTAAAAGCACAATTATCCAACACAATGGAAACTAATAGAAAAACTTCCTACACAGTCCTTCAGTAGGTGCTCATTGCCGTGTGGCACTGAGGAGAAGCTGACGGCCTGGACATAGGTCTGGCTGCCCACATGTCTGCCTTCCAACTTACACAGTCATCGCTATTTCTGTGGCCTCTGACAGAGAAAGATGCAGTTAGGCCACAATCAACTAATATCACAGCATTCATGATATTCATGAGCATTTATTCTACAGTCCCCCCCCCCAAAAAAAAACAAAAACGAAACACAGATGTCAGATCAGAAAGCAGCAGCAGGGTGAGGTGGGAGGGTGGGCAAGGGACCAGAAGGTAAGTGAGCAGAGCTGATATGCTAAAGCTGTGTTTCCGATCTCCAGAAACGCTTCATCCCGCTCCTAAATTTGAATAATATAATAAGGGAAATTTACATTTTACAAACCCTCCGATATTCTAGGAAACCACAGGAAAGTGATTATTGGCCATGGTCCCTTCCTGCCTCTGATCAACGGTAAATATTTCACTAATTAATGCTCCAGGGAAAACGCCATGTTTACCCATCCAGGGCGGGCCCTCCTGCACGCTCTCGCCTGAGCATCCCTTACCTGGTGGCAGACTGGCCGTAGGTGTATTCTCTGGCACTGAAATAACTCAGTCCCCCCCACCCCCCATAACCCTCCATGAATGGCAGCTGTTAGCAAAGAGAGCTGTAGGAACTCTGCTCCCTGTTAATTTCCAAGGGTTTCTCCAGTCAAATCTCAGCCCAAGCTTGAAATACAACCCAATTTGCTTATTTCCTTACTTTGAATTTGCTACCTTGAAAACACTCAGTAAATCTAAAAATAAAGCAGGCAAAGTCACATAGCGATATGATAAAAAGGCAAAAGAGATCATTTTAAGTCAAGGGTGTATTCTGAATCACCTACTTACAGCAGCTGGATGGGAACACAAATCAACATTTTTCTGATTAAAAAAAAAAACCAACAACTTTGGGAGGAAATTGGGGGCTTTTTTACACAGTTTTCTGAAGCACGGGCATACGGGCATTCCCAGCCCCCTGTGCTTAAGTCATTCCATCTGTGCTCTTAAGTCATTTCTCCTTGTTTTGATCTCACACAGCTCTGACTGAAAGGATCACCTCATTAACTGCTCAGGAGCTAGGCCTCAGCACACCTAGGGAAGTTATGTCTTCCCCGCCGCTGACTTTCTGAGAACAAGTACAGCTATCTTCATCTGATGGGAATGGAGCACAGGGTTAGATCAGTGCTGTGCTACACACGGTAGGAGGCGGTAAGAATCTGAGAACTGCCTTGTACTTTCCACAGCTTGAACATAGCGCAGTTTTAAAGCCGGTGGAAGAAAGTGAGGAAGAAGGCATGCTGTGGGTGGGTGGGGAGAAGACATCCAAGTGTTCTCTTCTGCTCTCCCTGCTCCTGTCCCATTCATCTCTTATTTGCATGACCCTGATCTGTTACCTTCCTACCTTCGCCTGGCACCAAATGCATTGATTGATTTTCCCATCGAATGAAACAGAGGCAGAAAAAACAAGACCTCAGCACCCGGTATGAGGCAGGGAGTAGGGGTTAACAAAGAGTTGTGGCCTGGTATATAGTTGTAGCCAGGAGAGAGAACTCTGGTTCTGAAATCAAAATGAGCTGAAATAGGTGAGAAATACCTTAGTCTGGAAAAGTAGCAGAACATAGGGAGCCAGGCCCAAGGTGCTTCAGTGAGGAGGAAAAGAAGGGAAATCTCGGCTTCCTGGCTGTGGGAGTCAGTAGATGTGACACCAAATGGACAGCAAGAACCAAGGAGCTGAGTTAGACATGGACCCGGATTCAAGATTAGGCATCCAGCAGGTCTTGAGCTATAACCAAGAATAATGCCAATTTCAGTGGGTTTTCCCTGTGTCAGGCTCTGCACTAAGCATCCTCTGCTAATTTCCTATGCATGCCTCACTTCTGATAAAATTGTTATCTTCACCTTACCTGCCCATGTGCTATATAAACTAGGACACATGCTTGCCGAACTTCAAAATCCAAGATAAGTACTTTTTCCTCAAGGACATAATATTGCCTGTTTCTCATGTTTCCAGTTTGAAAAATAGTCAACACAAGGAAGCAGGGCAGAGCCCTAATTCTACCATGCAAAGTGGCTATATAGCGGCACTGTCCACCGGAAATATAATGTAACCTAATGCGATTTTAAAATTCCAAGTAGCCACATTAAAAACCAAAAAGAGACCGGGGAAATCAATCTCATAACAGCCTCTGTAACCCAATACAGCCCAAATATTTTCATTCCGTGTGTATTTTCAATGTGTATTCAAGCTAATGTTATATATGAGATGTTTTACTTTTTTTTGTTTTTTGTTTTTCTTTCTCCATACTAAGTCTTTGAGAGCCAGTATGGCTCTATGCTTATAGCATATTTCATTTAGGACCAGCAAGAGGTGGCTGGTGGCTACAGCATGGCTTAAATAGCTTTTGTAGCGCTCCCCCCCCCCCCCCCCCCATAGCAGGGCTCCCTATTTCCTTCTATTCCCATTTCCCCACCTGCTCCCTTCCAGGCCACATACCCAGACAGTCCTGTCACACCAAGGACACCCATGGCCTGAATTTATCATCCTCGGGTCTGACCATGCAACCAAGGTTGACCCTCAGCCATGGTGTAGTCACATTTTATCCATCCTTTCACATAAAGCGTTTCATATAAGGGGCTACAACTTACCTAGAGCCTAGAGAATGATGAAAGCACTCTGTTTTGCATTGCTCTTTCTAAACCTGGCCCACTCACTCTGGAACCGGTTGTGCCAAATCCCTGGCGAGGATGTTGGGATACACTTCCTCTACCTCACGAGAGGTGGGGAAAGTGGCGGTGCCTTTCCCCCTGTGAGAGAGAATTCTGTTCTGGGAAAATGGAGCTTTGGGCTATGGGTACAGCCAACAACAGATGAGAGGTGTGTGCCCGTGGCGATGTCCCAGAGGTTAGCCTCTCCTGGGGCAAGGGGACCAAGCCAGCATCCTTGTAAAGTTTGTCATTTTATAAGGCTGGGTGATGGCTCACTTTTACATTTGGAAAAGTTCATTATTTCACATGACACGTCGTTGAGAATAAACATCACACCCAAAGGTGGTTTTATTATGGCTGTTTGCAACCGGGTCAGCACCAGTCCCAGCTACTCTGCAGCGAAGACAAAGCTTTAAAGCACATGTGTCAAACACAAGGCCCGCGGGCCAAATCCGTCCCGCCAGGCCTTGCAATGTGGCCCGCACCGCGCTGTCATCACTGCACTCCGCTGCGTTTCCATCACAATGACAGTTTATGACTGTTCAGTAAACCATTTGGCCCGCGATTTAGGCTGGATTTTAGATTTTGGCCCCTTCTCTGATTGAGTTCGACACCTCTACTTTAAAGTGTTAGTCACGCCTTAATAGAGCATATTAAAGATTTGACTAACTTTACATTTGGCTCCAATCAATTTGGACGTGCATATTACACTTGGAAAAATCTATAACGCTTTGCTCTGTGTGTGGTGTAGCGTGCAGTCCGCAGTTAAATAACTTGAGTGTGAACTTGAATGGAGATCAGTGGACTGAACCGAGTCATGGAAAGTATCGTAGGTAAACAGTTTTAACTGAATTATGGATAGATCTGCATTGTACTCCAGACTGTCTTGTGTTCTGGCTTAAGAAATACCTTCAGATTTTATCTCTCCTCCCTCCCCCCCCCACACACACATTAGATACTTCCAGTTTTCTTCTTTGATCACTACACGAAAATAACAAGGCCCATTAGGCTTGCTCTCTGCAGTGTGAAGATGTTTAAGAGACAGAAGGATGCCCACGTGCAGCAGCATCCCGCACCCAGCCTGGCATTTCCGCAGCATCCAGCTCGGATTAGTCTGCAGAAGGGCACTAAGCCACCCCAGAGCCCGCCCGCCTTCATACACCTGATCAGGCTCCGCTTGATCCCCTCTAACCTTTAAAGTGGAGGCAGCTGTTTGTCCCCAGAACTCCTCTCAGAGTCATCGGAGAGCTGGAGACAGGAGAGAGACCCGCCCCAGAACCCCACAGAAGTTGGGACCCAGGCAAAGTGATTCACTCGGGATCTCAGGGGAAGGAGCGGGGACGAGGGGTGGGGGTGCGGGGCAGGATGCCTTTGATCTTGCCATACTGTTCAGAACACTGAATTCTGCCCTAAATTGACAATCAAGCCCATCGCTTTTAAATGCAGTGTTGTTTTTCAGTTGTAGGCCCAGGTGCTGACATGCCTAGCATGGAATGCCGTGAGAGGCAGGGCCCTCTCAGACCACAGGGAAAGTAGGCACATCTCAATATTCTGTCTAGATTCAGTCTTAGAACCGTGTCTCTCGAGAAGGGGCACCGACAAAGCTCAGGAGCACGAGTACTCTCCTCTTCCCAAACACATATAGACCCTTTTAAAAAAAATTGATTTCAAAGAGGAAGGGAGATGGAGAGAGAGGGGGGAACATCAACAATGAGAGAGAATCATTGATCGGCTGCCTCCTGCACACCTCCTACTGGGAATAGAACCATGACCTCATGTTCCATAGGTTGATGCTCAACCATTGAGCCACCCCAGCTGGGCTCACCCACCCTTTTTTGAAGTTTAATCAAAGGGAGCTGAAGAATGTTTAGAAAACAAAATATGATTCTACATCATGACTTGGTAACCAATCCTATAAGGATTCTACTCATCTGTCTATCCATTCATCTATCTGTCCATCCTTCTATGTATCTTACATAAGTATCTGCTAGAAAATAATACTTAGCTAGCACTAAGCAGAAAAAAACCTCTGGACATTTGATCTTTCCATATGCAAAGATGTTTTCTGTGGCTTAAAGAAATCCTGAAGATGTTTAAGAAGCAAAAGGAATGCCCACTTGCACCAGCATCCCACACCCAGCCTGGCATTTCCGCAGCATCCAGCTCGGATTAGTCTACAGAAGGGCACTAAGCCACCGCCAGAGACCGCTGTTCCGCCTGGTGTTGGAGTCCGTTTTACGGAATCATTCATTCCTTGGGTTTCCAAGGGGTTGTTGAGTATGCTTTAGGATTCCTGTGACTAGCATAGTTTCTCCATCCTCTTCCTGCGCCAACATTCTAACTTCTCTAACCCTGGCTGTAGTGATCAGGAGGTAGACTGGCTCACTATACAGCCCAATTTAAGTTCTCTGGACTCTGTTTATTCACTCAGCAAAGACTTTTCCATGGGCTGGAACCTATTATAAACCCTGTTCTAGGCACTGATGATAAAAAGCAGAGGAGACAGGGCTGCCGCAGCCTGGTGACCCTTTGAAGGGTCATGAGAGCAGTCTAGACAGAGCATATGGCTAGCTGACCTTCACATGGGATGGAACACTCAGACAAATTAAGAGAGAGAAAGAGTGAGCCTGGAAAACAGCAACCAGACAAAGACTTGGCATGAGCGAGGAATGGAGGAACGCTATGCCTGCTCACCTTCTGAGAGCTGCAAGGCTCGGTGGGGCCAGGACAAAGAGGAGGGGAGAGACAGGGAAGGATGGCGGTTGGAGAGCACTCTATCAGGGTCTGCAGACAATAAATTAACTTGCATGTAGTACAGTGAGCAATATCTGCTTGATAACTGACGTAAATAGCAATTGCCAGGAAGAGGTGAGTGGAATGAAGAGCCATGAGGAGACAATCCATCCAATAAAAGGTCTTAGCATTTTTCTCAGTATTTTTGTGTTTTCCAATCTGCTTCTGCCCTCCAGGTGAGACACTGATGACACTCATTGACTCTATCCAACATGAGGACCCCAAATCAGCACTGACCTTGACTTAGTCTCTAACCTCTAAGAGAGTGGTTCTCAAAGTGGTGGTGGTAGTGGGGGGTGAGGGGTGGAGGTGGCAGTAGCAGTAGCATTGGCCTCACCTAGAAACTTGTCAGAAATGCACATCAGGCCCCAATCCAGACTTACTGAATCAGTGGCTGGGGCCCAGCAGCCTGGGCTTCACCACCCACTGGTTGACTCTGATACTCAAGTCTGAGAACCACTGAATTAATTGAGGTAGAGACCTAATCTGTAGGCATTTGGGAGCCCATCACTGTCCTGTGTTTGCTTTGGAAGCTTCACATTGAGTGTCTGCAGTTTGAGCAGACAGAACTCCTCCTGCTAGTCCCTCTCCATGACAACCACTCAGCCAATCCCTCTCAGTCCTGAGCGCAGCCCTCCCCCAGTCCTGTCTCCAACCTTCTCTCCTTTGTCACTCTGCTCCCCTCTTCTCCCTTCTTTTTCCCTTTCCCCCGTTTCTCCTTCCTTTACATGTTTCTCCAGTAGGTAAACCAATGGCTTCTATCCTTTCCCTTCTGTCTGCTTTGATTCCCCTTCCTCCCCTCCATCTTTTCCGGAGTTCACCACAAACCAAGCCATACACAGTTTTGCCTGTGCTACCAGCACACACCTCTGGCTTCCCATCGTTTTCTTGGATGACTTTGAGAAGGTGACTGCCTCAGCTGCAGGCAAGTTCCTTAATCGCTAAAAGGTTGCTGCCTGGGACGTGGTCACCACGCATTGCCGAGTTTGCCCAAGAAAAGCAAGAAGCTTTGGAAGCCACACAGATAGGATGTGAGGGCTGTGGGTATTGGCTGTGCACTGAGCATCTCAGTGCCCTGTGCTCTCTGGCCCTGCCAGGGCTTGCCCAGACTCCTCTGGTCACCTTCACAGTGACTCATCAGCTAGTGACCTTCATTGACACTTGTCTGCCTTCGTGCCCTTTCCTTCTGAGAAACGTCCTACAGGAGAAGACAGGGGGCTGACAGATTGGGTTTTCAGAGAAGGGCATAGGCCACAGCTTTAAATGATGGAAAGGCCACGGCTGGCTGCTTCTGTCTGAGAAGACGGATGGCCTGATGCCCTGTCGTCACTGCAGCTGTTTGATGGAGCCCAGGAAGGGACTCTCTCCTCACTGTGGCCCCAACCACCACACGGAGGCCAGAGACCGGTTCCTAATGGCCTGCAAGTTGCTCAGCATCATCCATCTCTCTCTGTTCTGCAAGCTTCCATATTAAAAACAAACAAACAAACAAACAAAACACACTGAATTGCTACAACCACAGATAAATACCTAAAACAGTCCTCCTGTCTGGAGCTGTAGACAGCCATGTGCATGCAAAGCCAGCAGCATGCAGGGCTGTCGCTATGGTCTAGTGCCTTTGTTCCATGATGACTGCATGGCACATGACTCATGGAACCATTAATGAATATTTTTCTACGTGGCTTTTGATTGTATGCACCTGTGCGGGGCTGACCATCTTCCAACACTACTGCTAGTCAAGTCTCCTTATTCGGTATCCTCAGAAGCCATAGCTGGTTCTCAGCAGGACACGGCCCAGGAGCGGGTGGTGGTCAGGAGGGCCATGGCCCCCATGATGGCGGGGAAGCTGTGGCCCAGACACTGACTACTGCTAATAGGCTGCAGTTTCTAGTCAAGTTTAGTCCCTGAAAATGGGAGAGAATGAAAGCCCCAGAATGTTAGCACTGAAGGCCTCAGAGATAAATCCCCTGGTGAGCCAGCAGAATCCACAGTGAAGTAGGATGAGGGGCCCAGATTCAATCAGCCCAGGAGCCCAGCACGGCCTCCCAGTGCGGCGGTGTTTGCTGGTTATGCACACCCTCGAGGCTGAGTGTCACCTGGCAGCCCCCCAGTGAAGCAGCACCAGGCCCAGGGCATGCAGCAGAGGCAACTGGGCATTTCAGGAGAGTGGGGCCAGTTAGTGCCAGCAGCTCCTGCTCCTGGCCTGTCCCCTGCCTGTGCTCCCTCTGTGCACCCTTGGAGAACCGAACCAGCACTTGGTGCCATGACTGAGGCAGGCCAGGCACAGGGGGCAGCAGCCCCCAGTCTGTTCTCTGTTCTACATTCTCCTGGCGTCTGTGTAGATAACTCTGCCTAGACCATGTGTTCTTACCCTCTGCTCTCTCTCCTCCTCTGTCCCTCTCTCCATCCACCTCTCCCCCCAACTGTCCATGTGTTGTGCAGCTCTTATTCTAGGTCTCTGCTTAGGGTCACTGCCTCCAGGAAACCCTCCTGGTCTCCATAGGCTACAGCCAGTTCTCTCCCGTGAGCTCACTCCTGCCCCTGCCACCATAACACTACAGTGTCACCTGGGCCATAAACCCCAGGAAGGCAGGAGTCTCCAACCTCACTGCTGCATTCTCAGCACATAAGAAAATCTTTACAACCGTAACTGTTCAGTCCACGTGGTGGAAGGGAGGGAGGCAGGGTGTTGCAGATCCCAGGTGAGGAGCTGGATCAGAGGGCGTTCAATAGTCATGCGTTTACCGGATGCATATAGAATCCAGTTGAAGCAGCTTCCCTGACAGAGAGGTCAGCACTAACCCTCCTGACCCAGGACCTGGTGCCTGGATCATGTCTGTTCTCTGAGGAGAAGAGAAGGAGAGAGTGGGAACACATAAGGGATCACCTTTTCATTCAAGCAGGAACAGAACCCCCAGGCCCAGGAAAGCCAAGAACCCCCAAGACCAACAGGTCTAGACGGGTGCGGAGTCCCTGGTTCTAAGAATGCCCTCAAAAGCCACCAACTTTAGCCTCCCATTCTCAATGTGCAGCCGGACTTGAGCTTTCTACACTAAGAACTCCTTTCTTTTCCTTTCTCTTCATGGGGTACAGAGTACAGGTAAGAGTCAACAGGTGAAACCGAAGAGCCACATTTACTATATAATAGGACATGTTGGAGGACGTACACTTGTCCCAAAGTAAGTCCCCTCAGGGGCTCTCTAAATCATGGTCTTCCGAGAAGATGCTACAAATCTTTGTCAGAGACGCTGCAGGCCAAGACCCAAAGCATAGTGTTGGTGTCTAAAGCCGAGATGACACTTAAAAAGGAAGAGAAAGCACATAGAAAAGCATCTGCTAAAAGTGGTTAGAGACTGCGTCTGTATCTCATGCTGTGTGGCCTCAGGAGGGTGACTCTTGCCATTGTAACCCTAACTTTCCATTGAACACAACTTGGTTGTCAAGGGAGAGAGTTTGGGGAGAGCAGGACATGACTACGATTTGATGGGCTTCCCCTGCCCTGCTCTATACCCATCACAGATTTTCCCATAACATAGGCCCTGACCTCTCCAGCTTCACCTGATCCATCCACCAAGGATGATCAGCTAAAGCTCAGGATCCCATTTGTAACATGGAGATAACAAGAGCTACTGAGATTGTTAAATGAGATAGGGGGTGTAAAGTGCCAAGTACAGTGCCTGCAGCCAGGTAAGAGCTCACAGCTATCACCACCTCCAAGATCATCTTGACCTCCACCCTCATCACCACCACCTCCTTTGCCACCTCCCCACCAACATCCTTACTGCCTCCAAGGCAGCTTGAACATCAGAGAGAGGGAGACTGGCTAAACAAAACAAGAGGTCTTCAGACACCTTTCAATCCTAAACTCATAGGAAAGCCCAGAAAGATTCCATGCTTTACCAGGATTATCCTGCTAATCAATAGCAGAGGGAGGACCAGACTATAAGTCTCTTGATTTCCAGGCCACTGTTCTCGCCCCTACCTGGAAATGGGGCTCCTCCAACACACATACACCTGTACATCTGGGGGTTGAAGAAGCTAAAGAAACAAATGGGGGCTCTAATAAAGGAGGTAACTGATAGAAGCCAGGCTTGCAAGAAGAAGGAAAAATTCCCAATTCCAGGAGATGGATGGTGGAACCCCTTCCCAACTCCCTATCCTCACAATTCCTCTCCAGGAGGAATGGCAGAGGCATGGATAGCTGCCTGATCATCTGGTCAGTTAGACTAAGAAGGCCTCCACTCCCAAAGACCCCATCCTCTATTCCTTTCTCCATCCTCACTGTGCCCTTGGGCACACACCCACACTCTCACCCAGTACCCAGCCACATAGCCACAGGCTCTGAGCTACGGTACAGACTCAGTTTTAAATCTCAGTCTTGCTATTCCCAGCTATGTGGCCATGGGCTCATATCTTTGTGAAATGAATAATAGTATCCACCTCATGGGGTTATTGTAAGAAAAGCTAAACAAGATACATGCACATAAAGCACTGGGATGAATGGCAGCTCATATTACTCATTGCTCTATCCAATCAGATGTTCCACCTAGAGGTCATGCCAGCTAAAAGTAACACAGTACATGGATATTTCAGACACTGTTCTAAGCATTTGACTTATGCTTGCTTACTTAAACCTTGCAAAAATCCCCACAATGAGGGCCACTATTACATTTCATTGCTATTATGCAGTTAAGCAATTTGAAGTTTGGATAGGTTAAATGGCAGGGCCAGAAGTTAGACTCAGGCAGGTGGGTCCAGCGTCCATGCTTTTGGACACACTGCCAAGCTGCATGCCCTCAGCTGAAGGACACCTCAAAGGATCAAAAATCAAATGTTCACTGAGTCCCAAATTCAAATGAAGCCATTTCAATTCAAAATTGAATTGTTCAGGACTAGGTTCCCTGTGAGTGTCATGGTGAAGAACAGAATCTTGGCTGTTAAGAAATAAAGACACCTCCCCAACACATCTCTATGACAAGGGAAGGTATCCTTGAAAGGGCCTTTTCATATTTAAGGTGAACACAATGAACTCTTGTTACCTCCAGAGAAACTTGATGGAATTCAAGCAAACAAAGGAGCTTTGAATAGAGTCTGGCGGGCTCCTCTTCTGCAGAATGTCTGCTTTTGATTGGATTGATTTTATGAATCCTGTGCACAGGAAGAGTTCTGGGGAAGAACACTTTCCTAGGAAAATTCCTTAAATTCCGAGTTGGAGACTATTCTCATCCATTACAGACTGGCTCTTCCTCTCCCCATAAAATAACCTAGAATTTGGTTTCAAAGTAAATTAGCAAATAAGTTTAGCTCCCTGTTATCTACTGAGATCATGCAAATTAGCAAAGACATTCCTAGAACAACCTATAGCCAATGGCCAGGACAGGAGGCAAAAAATAAAATCAGCTGGTGGGAGAGATGCCCAAAGTGGCTCTCACATAGGAGCTGGGCTCATTCTGTGTCTGATGCAGAGCGGAGGGTCTCAGCTGAAATCAGTAAAGCTGTCAGGAAAGTTGAAGCGATGGTATCAGGCTTCTGAGATAGGGTTCTGTATGAAAACAATCAGATGAGGGTGCTTCCCTGTTAATGACTTGAAAACAGAATTGCAGTTGCATGACATGATAAAAGTAATTTCCTCCTGGTGGGATTCACTTTTAATGGGGGCAAAAAGAACTGTGAGGAACATTAATTATAGTCTCACTTATCAAAGTGCAGCAGTAACTGTCAGAGATGCATGTTATGGGTGGTAAATCCAGTCCACCCCAACAATCATAGCATCCTGATTTAATGTCAAGGTAATCCCTCACCTGTTAGCTCACTTGCTGAGCACCTCCAGGTGCTGCCTTAGCTCTCTACCTTCTTCTCCCTCTCCCTCCCTGGTACCCCCTCCATGCCTTTGACTTGAAATTCCATCCCAAGGGATACATAATTCCCAAGCCAACATTGTCAGCCCTAGCAGACATCATAGCTAGACCCGTAAAGCCAACCAACTACTCAACATCGTGGCTTGGCGAGCTTATCTGCACCTATAATGGGACATGTCCAGACTGAATTAATGACCAGCCACCCACCCTCCTGCCTTCTCTCTACTGCTTCCAATCTTAATAACCTCTACATCCACTCACTGAGTTTTTTAGCTGAAAACCTACAAAGTGTCCTGTTCCATTTCCTCCTTCTCACTCCACAGTCAGTCAATCCTCAAACCTGTCAGTTTTACCACCAAAATATCTCTCTTTCTCACAATCTTCACTACCAACCCCCTAATTGGGGCTGCCATCGTCTCACACCTGGACTAGGCAGAAGCTTCCTAACTGGTTTTCTTCACAACCACTCTGGCCCAAGCCATGCTCCACTCCATCCAGGATCGTCTTATTAAATTGAAAAGTTTATGTCACTGCTTGCTTAAAACCTTTCAATGGCTTAGAACAGAGATCCAAATCCTTAACAGGTCCTGCAAGATCCTAGCTTCTTCCTTTGGGATCTCCTTCTACCAGCTTCCCTGATTAACATGTCTGCTCAGAACACCTGCCCCTGTCTCAGCACCTCTAATCCTCTCTTGCTTCCTGGAGCCTGCCAACTCCCTCCTGCCCCCAGGCTCATGCCCAGCCAGGCTCCCTTCTCCTTACTTTGCTAGTTCTTGCTCATTTTTCATTTACCTGCTAAAATGTCTTTTCCTCTAGGAGGCTGAGACCTCATGTTAGAGTCCTATGTTATAAGCTTCATTACCCCATATTTGTTGGCTGCACTTTATACATACAGACATATTTAACTTAGAATGTGTGTCTTCTGTGTCAGTCTTCTCAGACATGTGTGTTCCAGTGGGTTAGGGGTTAGGTCTGTCTTGTTCTATGTCTGCAGTGCCTTTTCAGTGTTGGGCACATGGTAGGTGCACTATACAGGTGGGGAGACCTGCCAGTTTGGCATTCCTAACCAGGTAGCAAGATAGATGGGGTCGGGGCTGCTAGCACATTTTTACTGATAAAAAAGGGTGACATGCATGACATTGCACCTGATTTGGTTCAGGTTACAAAGTGAGTAGAAGACAGAAAACCTGAAATCTGGGATCTTCCAATCCAGGATGTTTGCAAATTCAGGTACATCTCATCTCCAAGTCTATAATCCTCTCTTCCAGAAATCCCATCCTGCACCCTCTCCCAGAGCTCAGCAGAGAGAAGGAGGAAGCCTAGGACCTTTCCCAGAAGCAACTGAAGATTTTCATCCAACCTTTGTCTAGAAGGGCCTGCATAAGTGAGCAACACATTCCGATCACAAAAACCTGGGTTGTCAGACTTGGAAAGGCCTCAGAGATGACACAGGAAAAGGAAGTGTTAACTTGGACTTCTGTGGCTCTTTCCAGCTATAAATTTCCGGTTGTTTAAATTCTCTGGACCCCAGGATCTTCATCTAAAAATTATGGGTGGTATAAATCATAGGCATATTGTGCAAATTAGACGATATACCTCCACTTTTTAGTCTTTCCAGGTACACAAATTCAAGGGATTATAAGCATTCCTTGGTGTAAAGTCCTTCATGGTACCTAATTGCCTTTATCCTTGCTACTCAGTGTGGCTATGGCATTCCCCAAGAGCTTGTTAAAAATGCAGGCTATTGATTGGAAGTTCCAACAACCCCCTCCTTGGGTTCAATTAATTTGCTAGAGTGGCTCACAGAACTCAGACATTTCACAGACTAGATCACCAGTTTATCATAAAAAGATGTAACTTGGAAACAGCCAGCTGAAAGAAATGCTTAGGCAAGGTCTGGAGAGGAATATGGAGCTTCCCCATGTGTCTATGTGTTCACCAACCCAGAAGCTCACCAAACCCACAAACCCAGTCTTTTGGGGGTTTTATGGAGGCTTTAATACATAGGCATGATTAATTAAATTATTGGCCACTGGTGACTAGACTCAGTCTTTAGCAGCCTCTCTCCTCTTCCCAGGGTTGGGACTGAAATTTCCAACCCTCTAATCATGGAGTTGTTTCTCCAGGCAACCAACCCCCATTCAGAGGCAATCTCCGAAAATCACCTTGTTAACATAACAAAAGACATTTTGATTGCCCTCATCATCTTGGAAATTCCAAAGGTTTTTAGGGGCACTGTGCCAGAAATGGGGATGAAGACTATATATATATAATTATTGTTATTATAAATTACAATATCATAGTAAGTACTGGTAAAGTAGATATCAGATCTTGTGCTTCCTAGGATTAAATCCTCTTTCCTCCAGTAAAAGCACCCTGACAGTCCTTTGAGAAAACACCATCCCCAACTCAATCTTTGACATTCAGGTTCAGGTTCAGGTTGACTCCACTCTCCATCCCCAAAGGTAGTTAGATAAGGAAGGAGTGGATAATCAGAGTCACTGTGGCTGGTCAGTAATGGGCAAGAGACCCAGTCAGGCCAACCAGGGACATTTGCTGGAACCACTGAGAAATAAACACTTCACTGGTGGTGCTACAGCAGGAAAATATAAGCCTGTATGCCTGTGTCCATGGCTGCCCCAACGTGGGACAGCCTTCCTTCAAACTGATGCCAATGCAAAGGAAAGCAAAGTGAAGGATAAAGAAAAACAGAGGGAGAGGGATTTCAACATTATTTGAGCCTAGATTCTGGCAGGCCTGAAATAAGATCTACCCAGGGATTTTTAAAATTACATGAACTAATAATACATTTCTTACTTTATTTTACTTAAGCCAATTTGAATATGGTTGTCTCTTGCTTCCAACCATAATAATCCAAATTATATAAATGTCTTTAATTTAGTGACCTACAGAGTCTCTAAGTCTCCCAAAATAACATCACTCAGTCTACCAGGTGTAGCCCAAACCCCTCCTCCTGTAAATAAACATTTCCTTTTGCACATTTGAAATAAAAGAGAGTGGGAGCCATGGATGCTCGCCACCAGTGGTACCAATGGGACTTAACCTTCTTGAAGTCTGATCTTGCCTTTCTCTTTATTGACTAAAGCAACCAATTTTTTCCTTTCATAGGAAATCTATACTTATTTACTTGTTTCCTATTGCAAAAAAAAAACCCCAGCTAATCTTTCTCTCTCCTCATACAAGGTGTAGAACTTAAAGTGAAAAGGGATATCAGAGGTCATTCCAGTGGAACCGTATTTTGGGGTCAGTGAAAGAACAGGGGGAGTGCTGAGCCTGACACCATCAATGACTGAGTCTCTGACTTCCAGTTCAGTGCCTCACCTCCACTTCCCAATATTCCAACAAATATCAATTGTTTTGCAATGATCTTGCACACAATAAAAGGCACTTGTGTGTTCATTTAAACATTGAATACCGTATTTTTCGGACCATAAGACGCACTTTTTCCCCCCAGAAGTGGGGGGGAAAAGTCCCTGCATCTTATGGTCCAAATATAGCCTACACATATACTTTAAAAAAAAAGTTTTTTTACTTGCCCGGCTCTGTGTGGTCTCTGTGTGCTTGCCCGGCTCTAAAATGGTTCTAAATGCTGCTGTTTACTTTACAGGGTTGATTACATGTGTTTATGACTGTGATGTTGGGTTTTAATGCACATAAAATATTTTAGGACACTATTTGTTTCAGAATCTTTTTTCTTCATTTCCCTTCTCTAAAAACTGGTGCGTCTTATGGTCTGGAGTGTCTTATGGTCCGAAAAATACGGTATTTATCAAAATGCTTTTCAAGAAAGTTAGACTCTAGTCTAAGTTCTGTACTAACCAGCTGTGGGACCTTGGGGATGTCATTTATCTGGTCAGGATTTTTTTCATTAGTAATATTAGATGTTGGACTAAGAGAATCATAAAACATCATAAATTTAATAATTCTGAGGCAGATCACAGACAGTGGGAGAGCTGAGTGCTGGATCAGCACCATCTGAGAATAAAAATTAATCCTAATATTGGTCTCTTAAAAGGTGAAAATAATCAGAAAAGATTATTAATAACCAGGAAAGAAGGGAAATAAGGGCTCTGTGAGCCTGTGTACTACAAACAAGATGCTTCTAAGACGTTTCTTACCTAAGTCTCTGGTGCCCTCATATTTGCCTTTTTAAATTGTGTTAAAACTGGAACACACTGTGTGTTGACCATTTGAGTTTGTCCAAATAGCCTAGGATGATCTTGGTTTACAACATTTGTCCCAGCTTATTTATCATTCACTCCCTCCTTTTACTTTCAAAATTGTTCCAGAATCAACAAGGGACTAACAGAGAATAAATGAATGAAGCATTCCCATAAAACAAAAGGTAGACTATCTAGTGGGGGGAGAGGGGAGGAATGTACAAAAGGCTTGATTTGGCACTTCAGAAGGGAAACTATCCAGATGTAAAGATATTCCACATCATGAAGCTTCAGGAAAATCAAACGAACACTATAGTGTGATATTATCACACACTCATCAGAATAGCTAAATAAAAATATAGGAAATAAAAAACACGCACAGGACAGGCAAGGATATGGACAACTGGAACGCTCATACTGTCACTGTTAGCAGGAGGAAATTGGTCCAACTATTTTGTAAAAGGATTTGGCTGTCTCTACTAAAGCGGCATGTGTGCATAATCTGTGACCCAGCAATTCCACTCCCAGGTATGCCCACAGAAATGCATGAAATATGTCCACCTAAAAACACAGCAACCTGTGACCATAACCTTTCCCAAGTGGAAACTGCCCCAAAGCTCCTTAGTGGTAGAACTTGTAGATAACTTGTGAAATATTTGCACAATGGGATAGATACTATGTACTGCATACAGCAGTGAGAATCAGCAGAATACAATAGCACCTATCACATAATGTTGAGGGAAGAATGCAGACAAGCAGTTACATTCTGTATGATTGTGTATATACAAAGAACAAGAACAGGAAAGGCTAATATATGGTGTTGGAAGTCAGAATAATGGTCATTCTTGGGGGGATAAGTGCAAGGGGACAGAAGGAGATTTTGGAGTACTGGTAATAATCTATTTCTTACCTGCTTATGGTGAATGTGTTCAAGCTATAAACTCATATGTGTACTTTTCAGTATGCAAGTTATACTTAAAAAGTTCAAAAAAATAAAAACAACTAAGTATCCCAGCATAGACAATATATGTCATGATCACTGTTATGGTGTTATGATTTTGTGTCCCCTTAGAAATTTATATGTTGAAGACCCAACCCTTTGTGTCTGAGAATATGACTGTCCTTGGAAGCAGAGTCTTTAACGAGGTGAGTAAGTTAAAATGGGTTCATAGAGTGGGCCCTACTCCAACATGACCAGGGTGCAGACAAGACAGAGTAACAACCATGTGAGGACACAGCAAGAAGGTGCCCATCTGCAATCCAAGGAGAGAGCCCTCAGAAGAAACCAAACCCGCTGAGCTCTTGATCTTGGACTTCTGGCCTTTAGAACTTGAGAAAGTAAGTGTGTGTGGTCTGAGCTGCCCAGTCGGCGGTATTTTGTTATGGTGGCCTTATTACACTAATAGAGTCCCGCTGGTTATTCTTAGCTCCTTTTACTCGTAGTATTTATATAACAGCACTTTTCTGGGAAGTAGAAGAGGCTCAGCTACCATGGGTGGAGTAGGGGGCGGGGGCGCTCCTCTACCCCAGCTTCAGCTCCCAGGCTGCTTCTGGCTTTCCTTTCATTTTAGACTCCTTTCTAGATGAAGGAGGAGAGATCAAGTCTCCTTCCTAAGGCAGTTGTGCTGGCTTCCCATCTTTGAAGCAATCACAACAGTAAGAGCGATGGAATTTTTGTGGAATAATCCGGCATTTTTAAGGCTAGAAGAGAAAACAAAGATCATCTC
Source organism: Pipistrellus kuhlii (assembly GCF_014108245.1). Classification (NCBI taxonomy): domain Eukaryota; kingdom Metazoa; phylum Chordata; class Mammalia; order Chiroptera; family Vespertilionidae; genus Pipistrellus; species Pipistrellus kuhlii. The sequence goes on from NW_023425573.1 coordinate 69,594,871, forward strand.
ATCCAACTCTCTCTTTTCTAAAGGAGGAGAGCAAAGTCCAGAGAAGTTTACCCAAAGTCACACAGCCAGTAAGTGACAGAACCAGGACTAAATCTGCCCTGAGCCCCAATTTCCAGACCAGTGTTTAGCTTCCAATCCCAGGAGGGTGGGAGGAAGAAGAGGAGAGGAGGAACTACTTTAGCTTCCTTTAGAAGCGGCACCTACACAACTGGACTGTCCCCCGTGCTTCCCCATTCCTCACCCCGCTGCCCCTTCAGGACTCCCTGCCAGTGTCTGGAGCCTGGCGTTGGGATGTGACTTCAGTCAAGTCCCTGCAAGTCTGTGCTGAGGCTTTCCCATGGCCCAACCAGCACCTGCTGCCATCAGAGGGCTCTCCCAGCCAGGAGTCCTCCCTGCCCCTGGAGGACCTGAGGGGCCCGCCAGCATGAGTGGAGTTGGGAGGAACAGTGCACAACCCTCGATGCACACCCCTCCATCTCCAGCCTGAGCTCCATGGCAAGACACCAGCAACCCGAGGAAGGGGCTGCAAACGATAGGATGTGGGAACCAAATGGCTACTTTGGGTTGCTGGTCCACAGCACAGGGGATGCTTACAAATCCAGTCCTCACAATAACTGAGGAAGCTGGGCCCACTGAGACAGGAGCATAAACCGTCCAAGACACCATCTAGAGCAGACGCAATGAACCAGGGCTTCAATTCTGGGTCCCTCTGCCTCGCCATCTTTACCCCTTCTGCTGCACCCCAATTGCTCCTACTGTACCTCAAAATGGCAATTTGGCAAGTATTAGAGTAGATGGACCATGTGCCCAAGTGATAGAGACTTCTCAGGCCTGCCCATCCCATAAAGAACTGGCAATGGTGATGGCAAAACTGCCTCCTTTGCATGACTCAACTAGACAACCAAGTAAAAATATGTGGGACTGGCCCTCTCTGCAGGGTCTGCTCACACCTTGGGCATACACAGTTCTAGACACAGGCACCAGGAGCCGTAAGCTGCGAGTCTAGGGCATGGGCAGCAACGCCGATGACACCTCTGTCCCTGATAACCTGCTCTTTGAGAGACTCCGGGAATGAGCAGAGGGAATTCACCTGAGGCCTGGGACAGCTACTGCTGGCCAGCTCCAGATGAGTGGGGACCTGGAAATCCTCCAGGGGCAACCGGGGGGGTGGGGTCTGGGCCCAAAGGAAAAGCACTCGAACATCAGACATACACGGTGGGCCGCCCAGATCTCCTTGGAGAGAGGACGCATGGGAACTGCAAAAGTTGTGGTGTGACGAGTTAAATGGGGTGCACTGGTGAGGAGAGAGGATGAGGAAGGAGAGGGGCAGGGAAATGTCTGCATCTAGGAGCACTGAGGTGGGAGGACAGACTGCGGAAGCAAATCACATTCCAGGCCACCCTTGGCTAATACAGAACAGCTGATCCCATCCTGGGAAAGAGGCTCTGAGCTACATGGGTCCCCGTGAGGTGAGGTGTGGATACGGTGGGCAGTGTTTGTAATGAGCCTGGAGGCAGCATGGCCTTTGAGATCCATAGTCTTAGGAAATTGCCTTGGAGAGAGGGGAAGGGAAGAAGTTTGAGAGGATAATGTGGTTCCCTCTCCCTCCCCAGATCATCCCTTGCATGACTGTCACACTTTGAAGGATTCGGAGAAACCCGGCACAGGGCACCAGGAAGCATCCGGGGAAGACCTCCAGTGGCCAGGGCTCACTTGTCTGAGGCCCTACTGCGACATGTTGGGACCAACTGTGTGGGGAGCTGGGACCTCCTGTCTCAGGAGAGAACTTTGCTGTCAGGGGAGGGGACTACTTAGACAGCAGGCACTGACTCCCCAGCCTCTGGGAAACTCTATGTGTAGAACTGTCCAGCTGGGCAAAGGGTCCCTTGGTGACAAAGCTCAGGGTTTCTAAGGTCCCAGGACCTGATGTTGGCTGGCTCAGAAGGCTCAGAGCAGGGCCCAGGAGCAGGCCCTGATTTCCTCCACAGACAGCAATGCTGATATGGCTGAGTCTGGAGTGGCCGAGTCTGGAGTGAGCAAAACTTGTCCCTGTTCTACCATAAAGGCATGTGAACTCAAGTAGACAGCAGGACACAGTCTTCTGATGACAGAGGCAAAGCTCCATCAAGGGTTGAAATGACTGAACATGGTCCAGTCGTTCATTCATTCAAAACCCACTGGTGCCAGGCACACCTTTCCCCTTTGCTGCCCCACCTAGGCCATGGGACTCTGGCCCAGTAGAGGGTGGGTGGGGAGCAGAGCATTCTGTGACTAGCTAGTGGAAGGATCAGGGTGCAAGAAGGCCAAGGGAGTTGTGGGTCACATTCCCAGTGGGGAAAGGAATTGTCCCTTCCCTCCTCTCCCCCCAGAGAAGGCATTGGCTGCCCAGTGGGTTAAGGAGCTGCTAGTCTCATTGGGCAAGGCCTGGGGACTGAGGCTGCTGGAGTCTGCAGAAGGGTAGGCTCTGCACTGAGGGGACTGAACAGCCAGGTCAGTGAAAGTGACAGAGTCACAGGGCCACATCGAGGTCTTCTCCCTCTGGCCGGGGGACCCTCCAGCTCGGTTTGCTTCTTTCCCCTCTCCTCTCCTCTCCTCTCCTCCCCTCTCCTCCCCTCCCCTCCCCTCTCCTCCCCTCTCCTCCCCTCCCCTCCCCTCCCCTCCCCTCCCCTCCCCTCCCCTCCCGTCCCCTCCCCTTTCCTCCTCTCCCCTCCCCTCCCCTCCCCTCCCCTCCCCTCCCCTTTCCTCCTCTCCCCTCCCCTCCATTCCCCTCCCCTCCGTGTCTCTCTCTCTCTCCCTCCCTCCCTCCCTCCCTCCCTCCCTCCCTCCCTCCCTCCCTCCCTCTCTCTCTCTCTCTCTCTCTCTCTCTCTCTCTCTCTCTCTCTCTCTCTCTCTCTCTTTTCCTGAGCATGTTTTCATTGATTTCAGAGAGAAAAAAGGGAAAAGAAGAGAGATATAAAAACATCAATGATGAGAGAATCATCAATCGGCTGCCTCCTGCATACCTCCCACTGGGGATCGAGCCCACAACCCTGGCAGGTGCCCTGATTGGGAGTTGAACCATGACCTTCTGATTAATGGGTTGATGCTCAACCCCTGAGCCACACCAGCATGACTTGGCTGGGTTTCTTAAACTCTTTGGGTCTCATCTGTAAAATGGGGCCATTGGCTGCCACAAGCGTGTGGCCCTTAGAGGCTGGAGGGGAAGAGGTTAGTTGCCTGTTACCATGGGGTGTCAGTGGACTGGAGGCCCTCTCCATGTCACACTAACCAACTGAAAACAGCTGCAGGGGCGGTTTGCACACTTGGGAGGCCTTTCACTGTTTCTCAGTCATCCAGCCCACATGTGACCTGAGATTGCTGCCACATGTGTCCCAATCCGGCCTCAAGGAGGCCCTGAGCCCAGCATGTTAAAGAGCTCATGTGTGTCCTTCAGTGACCTTAAGCTGGGCTGAGTTGCCTCAAGCCCAGGAGAAAGTATACCAGGCTGCAGGAGCCGCATCAGGAAGCCAGCACCCTGGAAAATCACTTGGTTGGATGCAGCAGCCAGCATCTCAGAGCAGAGGTGGATGACGTAAATGCTGCAAGCAGGCCTGCACACTGGAAGCCCATGTTCCAGGCCAGAGTACTGAGTCCAAAGCCCCTGCCCAGTGTGGGTGCCAGCTGGTAGGTGGCCATCACACCACCGGAGTGCATTCCTCCAGCTGCAACGCCTGCAGACCCCCAGGGAGCCCACAGGCACTTGGTGGATTCCTGCTACAAACCAAGAGGCACACAAAGTCAGGGCCCTTCACCCCCACATATGGTCCCAGGGCTGTGAGGCCTCCCTCCCAATTTCTAAAGGCCCTGGGTAGACAACTTGGCATTAAGTCAAGCTGGCCTTAAAGGCATGGCAAAGCCATGGGAGGGTGATGCCAAAGAAAAAATAAAGATAAAGAAAGGTAAAGGAGGATGGAGTGGGGTGAGCAATAATCAGAAAGCCTAGGAAGCCTTGACCAGTTTGGCTCAGTGGATAGAGCATCGGCCTGGGGACTCAAGGGTCCCAGGTTCAATTCCGGTCAAGAGCATGTACCTTGGTTGCAGGCACATACCCAGTAGGGAGTGTGCAGGAGGCAGCTGATCAATGTTTCTTTCTCATTGATGTTTCTAACTATCTCTCTCCCTTCCTTTCTGTAGAAAATCAATAAAATATATTTTGGGGGGAAAAAAAAGAAAGCAAGCAAGCCCAGGCAGACTGCAGTCTGTGCCCCCAACCCCCATAACATAACAAGTATGCCACTCAGATAGGGAGGGGGCTCTGTGCGTCCCTCAGGCTGGGATGGTGATCCCCAGGCAAGTGCCCCAGCCCAGGCCGGCTCCCCATCCGCCATTGGGCCTCATTTCCTTGGGTTCATTGCCACCCACATAGGAACTGGCTGTGTGCTAAACACTTCTTGATTCTTTGTCCTCATTTAGTCATAATAGAAGCTGTGTTCTCAATCTATTGTCACATTTATGATCCAGAAAGCCCTAATTTCCTGCAATAATCTTAAGTGACAATTCAAGGCTAAGTGTACTTTAATGTTTTGTAATGCTTCTAAAACAACATCTTGAAATTATAATACAGCCCTTGAAATTACTAGTCTGAGTGAAAGAGGGAATGAACAACTTGAAAACTAAATAAAAATCCAGCAATTTGATCTAAGGCTGAAATAATGAGGTTCAACAAATTTCAGGGATGCAAGTGGGAGGATCTGGGGTGGCCTTTGTCAGGTGGCAGATGGCCTGGCTGCTGGAACAGATGTGGAATTCCGGGAACGCCTTCTTCTTCCACCTTCCCTACTAACCCAGAAGGAGACAGCCAGGGCCTGCCCACCTGGATCTTCCCAGAGTAGGAAAAGGAGGAGGATGTTTGGGGGAAACAACCCAAGGAGAAGCATTTTAGAGAAGAACCACAGTAGGGTGGCAGAGGGAGGAGGAGGCAGCATTGGGCCAGAGAGAGCCTCCTTCTGGCACCGTAGGCGGTTCTCTGTAGCTCCATTGCCTTTGTCTGTGCTCGTGCTCTGCCACTGCTCATTTGTCCCAGCATTACTCCTCAGTAGCAGCTCAGAGTGGCTAAGGGATTTACCCAAGTTCACAGAGTAAGCTGTGGGCCTGTTTGAACTCAGATCCAAGTTCAAAGCTAAATACTCTTATTTTAGAGTAAAGAAAATATTATTGTTTTTTTAAAGTACTTACTTATAAAAAGTAATAACCCATAGAATAAATTTAAAGATGAACTGGGGAAAATACTTCCTATACCTAGGACAAATGAATGCCAAATTGGCCCAATATGAAAAGAGCTCTTTGAAATCAATAAGAAAAGACTAAGAATCCAAAAGGACAATAGATAGAGGATATGAACAGGCAACACTAATGGCAATGAACAAAAATATAATCACTTTACCCATCTATGAAAGACATGTAAGTCAAAACAGCAATTAAATCTCATTTCACCTTTCACAATGGCAGAAGTTTTAAAGATTGGCAATATACAAAATTGATGAGGTTCGGATATGGAAGTAGGGGAGAAACATTCCCATTCACGGTTTAAAGAGAAAACCTGCTCAGCCCCGTGGCAGCAGCTCTGTAATACCCCCCAGAATCCAGAGGCACATACTATTCCCCCAGGAACACCATCTGTTAGGACTCCAAGCCATTAAAACAGCTACTAAAATGTGCGAATATTTTAGTACAAAAAAGTTCATATCAGGAAAAACTACCCTGTTTCCCCGAAAATAAGACAGTGTCTTATATTAATTTTTTCTCCCAAAGTTGCGCTATCTCTTATTTTCAGGGGATGTTTTATTTTTCCATGCGCTAGGTCTTATTTTCAGAGGATGTCTTATTTTCGGGGAAACACAGTATTACAGCCCAAATACCCAGCAATGGAAGATATTAAATAATTATGGTACATCTACAAATAACTGATAAACAAATGAGGCAGCTTTTTGTGCACTGGAATCAACCCAAAGCTACCTTACACTGTAAGTGAGAAAAGGAATCCACAAAACACATGCATAGTGTAACCGTATTATTGGGGGCGGGAGGGGGGGGATCAAGAAAATGTGTGCATGTGTCTGTTGTGCATTTGTGTTTGTGTGTATAACCTCTGGAGAAGGTTTGTCAGATTCACCAGTGGATACCCCTGGGCAGGGAATTGGGAGAAGGGAAGGGAGTTTGTTTCCATTTCCACTTCATGTACTTATAAGTGTTGTGATTCTTTAAAACAACTTTGTTGGGAAAAACCATGTTCTCCAAGAAGGTGGTAACAGAAACCCCAGATTTACACCCAGCACTGCGGAGAAGCACAATGCCCTCAGGAGCCAAAGCTGGATCAGAAACTGCCCTGAGACAACCCTACAATAGATCCTACAAAACCGGCAGAATAAAGACCGTGGCAAGACAGCACAATTTCATTCTGCAGGAGGGTGGGGGGCTGTGAGAGGCTGGAGATATTCTTAGCTATGCTTGCAATGGGCCTCCAGGAGAGAGTAGCATCTTGCTAGTTGAAAAGGAGGAAGAAGGTGTCCAGGGGGAGAACATGAGCTAGACACTGAGAAACCCTAGAGTGCTAGGTAGAGGGGAGGTGCAAACAGGTGGGTAGGTTATCTCCAGACAGAGAAATCCATGGAGTTTCCGCTCAGCCCACTACAATCCCCCTCTGGCCCAGCGTCACACTTAGAGTCTGTGTAAAGAGGCAAACTGAAGAGTGGGGCTTCTGCAACCTTCTCTTGGCATTACCTCCGGAATCTCCTCTCTATGCTCCTTTCTTGAGCCCCTGGTTGCTTTCCCCCCTTGCCTTTCCCTACACTCAAACCCCCGTCACACAGAAACTCTAGCTTTACTCTGCTTGGTAGGTGCCATCTTGAGTGCAAGGGCAGCTCAATGAGTACAGAATGCTGGGGGAGCAGACAGCTCTGAGCCAAACCCTGGCTCCACCTCTTCCTGGCTGGGCAAAGAACAACCTCTGACAGCCTGTTTTCTCATCTGCAAAATTGGAATAATATCACTAACCTCATAGGGTTGCTGAGAGAATGATAAATAATAAGCAAGAGCAGATCTAGCTCAGAATCCTCAACAAATAGTAGCTCACATAAAGGGCAGATATGGATTGACAAAGTATTTCAAGGTTCAGTAGAAAGATCTAAGGGAAGGTTTTGAAGGGCATTTCTGTGAATTTCACCATGGTTACTTAATCTGCGTGGGGAGATCACCTGCTGGAAACAATTGGATCAGAGAAAGATAAGATTTCACTCATATATGGAATTTAATAAACAAAGTGAACTACAAAACAAAAGAGACAGACTCATGAGAGCAGGCAGACAGCTCTGTGGGGAAGGGAGAAGGTGTTGGTGAGCTGGTAGAGGAATTGGGGGGGGGGGGAAATAAAAAGAGAGAGAACTTAGATTACAGTGTGATTGCGGGGAATGGGGGTGGAGGGGATAAATGGTGGCGGGAAAAAATAGGGCTAGGACTGGGGTTAGATAAGTGAGGTGCCTAGGGCACAAAGTTTTTAAAAATATATATATTTTATTTATTTTCTACAGAGAGGAAGGGACAGGGATAGAGAGCTAAAGAAGTTGATGAGAGAGAAACATTGACCAGCTGCCTCCTGCACACCCCCCACCAGGGATGTGCCCGCAACCAATGTACATGCCCTTGACCAGAATTGAACCTGGGACCCCTCAGTCCGCAGGCCGATGCTCTATCCACTGAGCCAAACCAGCTTCGGCTAGGGCACAAAATTTAAGGCAGTATCGCATCTCAGGGCCATGCAAGTGCAAGGTCGACATTTAGAGTGAGCATCTCCTTAAATTTCCCATCCTAGGCACCTAGGATGCCTTACTGTGGTCCTTGTCCAGGTCAAATGAGTAGGTAAGAAGTGAATATGTAATAAGCAGGATTTGAATTAAATAGAGATATTGCCTCAGGGAGAAGCAAACAACTGATGCCCCTCACTAGATGGATGTGTTTTTCTAGGGGTGATAGGAGAAGGGGCTGAGTGAACTTGCAATTAGTGATTTATATGAGCTTGCATTTACAAGGATCCCATCTCACTGGTTCATTGGCCCTACCCCTCTCCCTGCAATTCTCCAGTCAGCTGGCATTAGCAGGCCTGCTCTCCCATACAGCAGACTCTGTCAAGAGCTGCCCTGCTGCCTGGCCCATCTCAGGGGGTGGAACTGAGTTTTCAGTTGGGAAGGTGATGTGCAATGAGGTCTTCTAGAAAGGCAAGCAAGTTGAAGATAGCACCAAAGAAGGGGGCAGGCCTCTAGGTAAGGCTGAAGGAATGAAAGTCACATGCCTGTTGGAGAGAGGGATTCTGGGAAATAACTGTAAGAAGTTAAGATAAAACGTCTTCATTTTTATAGCAAGAAAAGTACCTAGCCTGAGATTTCTGGAGCTTATGATGGTGATTTAAGGAAGCCATCATGGACACTGCATATATGGAAGGGTGGAGAGAGGTGAGAGGATTGTCAGCAAGAATAGCTTCTGGGAAAAGGGAAACTCACACCGAACTAAGGTTTTAGTTGTGGCTTTAGGCTTATAATTCTACAATGTAAGTATCACAAGTTGCTACCTAAGTTATTCTGTATGGACCTCAGTTTCATATAGCAAGGAGCACTCATCAACCAGTTCATTCATTTATTCATTCGCTCATTCATTATTTTATGCCTCTGTTAGGTGTCTATTAAGAGGCAGACACTGCATAAAACACTGAGGATATAAGCATAAAAGATAAAATTTTCACCCTTGAAGACATCATGATCTAGTAGAAATGACAGCTAACTCAACAAATTTGACCCTGATGATGATGAGGACCATGCTTCAGAATCTAGATGAGGAGAAGGAGGGTGAAGACCAGGATTAGGGTATGGATGATGATAAGCTAACATTTATGCAATGCTGATGGTATGCCTGGCACTGTGTAAGCAATGGTGATATCGTAATGAACATTGTAGATCTCTGTCCAAATAACCTTTAGAGAGGATTAACAAAAAAAACAAAAAAAAGAAAGAAAGAAAGAAATATAAAGGGCTAAGAATAGCCAAGGTAATCTTGAAGGTGAGGAAAAAAGGTAAAAGATTTATACTACCAGATATCATGACCTATTACAAAGTTATAATACTTAATACAATATCATATTAATACAAGAATAGACAAACTAACAAACAAAAAATAAAAACCAACAACAAATGATCTAGTAATATATTTCACATATATAATCACCTGATTTATAACAAAGTGAGACTTCAGAGCAGTTAGGTAAAGAATGGACTTTTCAATACACAATGCTTGATCTATTGGATCTCCAAATGGCAAAAATAAATTTTGTGTCTAACTTGAAACCATACATAAAAATCAGTTCCATAAGGATTGAAGCTCTAAGTGTGAAAGATAGCTTTTAGAAGGAAGCACAGAAGTGCCCTAAGACAGAGCACTAAGTTAAGAATACAATTTTATCTATATGTCCCCCAAAATTCTAGTTTAGCACTTCTTAGTTAGGATTCAGGAATCTGTAGTTTAACAACTCCACCAGGTGATTCTCATCATGAGAGAAGTTTGGGAAACACTGCCTTAGAGTATCAAAGATTTCTTTGCAGGCACTGATTAAAATAGGACCCAATTAAAATCACAGGGTCAGAAAATTTAAAATGCACCTCTCCTGTCAGCAAAGAACAAGTCAACCAAGATGTGTGTGTCTATTGAGGGGGGGAGGTCAAAGGAGCAGTAAAGGAAGAGGACAGAGATGCATGAGCCAAGGGGAAGTTCCTAAGATGAACAAACTTTTAGTTTAAGAAGGAAAGAGAGCTGAGAAAGATTATTTGGGTCTTGTTTTTGGAGGAAGAAAAAGGAAGAGAGAGAGGAAGGAAGGGAGGGAGGAAGGAAGGAAGGAAGGGAGGGAGGAAGGGAGGGAGGAAGGGAGGAAAGAAGAGAGGGAGGGAGGGAGGTAGGGAGAAAGGGGCGGAGGGAGGGAGGGAAGGAATGAGGAAAGGAGGGAGAGAGGGAAAGAGGGAAAATCTGGCCCTAGATTCTAGAAATTAACATGGTGATTTAGGATAGTCAATGCAGGGCACTGCAATCCTGGATGGATGGATGGATGGATGGATGGATGGATGGATGGGTGGATGGGTGGATGGATGGATGGATGAACACTAGTGCAATCATGAGCAAGATGAGCTTCTAGGCAAAGGGAAATGTAAACTGAACTCATGCATTTGCTTCTCCTTAGGCTGAAACTTCTACAATATGTAAGTATGTGTACAGATGAGCAGCTCAGTTTGGGTTATAGAAGCATTCACTTGATTCAGCAGGATAAAGGCTAATGCCTCAAATTAAACACTTCATTAATTACTCCCGAGGAAGGGAAAGTCAAGATGTTTACTACATGTAGATGTCAATAGAAGGAATTACTTCAGAACAAATGCAAGTCAATTTCAATAATTGATAGTGTATAATTCAGGCCCCAATGAGGGCACTGGGAGTCTGGGTGCTCTGAGGGTAGAAGTGCATTATCTGATAAAGTTTCTGACAAGAGTTCTTTGGTCATGCCTTAGAGGAAGCTCCTGTTTTGCAAATCAGTACAGTGGTTATTCAGGCAGCCTTCAGAGCAATTTTCTAGAATTGGTCATAACAACCACAGGAGATGGCTAGAGAAACTTAATTGAATCAAGCTGAGATATGCAAATAGTTTAGTCTTCTCCCAGTATTCTGAGGCTTAACGATTTCTCACCTATAATTGCACTTGCTTCCTCACTTGAAATAAAACCAGCGCCATTCTGATATACCAAGGTTGCAGGTCTGATCCCCAGTCAGGGCAACAGATAAGAATCAACCAAGGAATGCAAAAATAAGTGGACACAGATAAGAATCAACCAAGGAATGCAAAAATAAGTGGAACAACAAAACAAACCAATGTTTCCCCGTACTCCTCTCTCCCCAGCTGGGAGAGGGCTGCAGCGATTCTGACCAGAGATGAGGGATAAGGAGCAAGAGCCAACTGGCATTTAATGCCCAGATGCTCCCCTGCTGGAGAGAGGTGGGGAGGATGGGCAGGCTGCACCTCTGCCTGAGAAGCCTTTTAGAAGAGTGATCAAGAACATTGAATTAGAAGTTCAACTAGACCAGGTGCCAAGTCCAGTTACACGTCCCGTTCCTAACTGTGTAACTATAAACAACTGCCTTTGACTCTGGCTCAGTTTCCCCACAAGTATGGAACAGCTGGGTTGATACCATTGTTTTCCAAGTTTTCCATGAGCTAACATATATGAGGCACATAAAACAGAGCTTGGCACATAGTTAAGTGCTCATTCAGTACCAGCTCTTAGTATTCTGACCAGGGGATGTGCCTGACCTGACAAGAGTTGGGGGGAAATGAACCTGCCCTTTCCCTACCAAGCTCATTCCTACCATCTAGGCAGAGGCCTGCGCACCCCACCTGTCACTCAGGGCCCGCACCCGGCAGACCTCGAGTCCATTCTCCGCTGCCACGTTTCCTCCACAGTTGAATTTCAACCAAACATCCGGGAGCCTCTGTACAATGACACACACTGGAAAGCACCCTCTTTGCCACTCTCTAAAGAGCAGCCCTACCCCATGTGTGTATTGGTTTATGCACGAAGTTATTTTCTTGTTTATTTTGAAGGCCTTTTTGGCCCCTTAGTGCTGGTGGGCCTCCTGTAGCACCTCTGACTGATCATGAAAGCACAGCTATGGACTGAGGCTGTTGGTAATGAGCTACCTCACGCCAGAAAAATGCCATTTCAAAAGCCATGGATCTTCCCCCTCTGCCCCACACTCTCCTCCAGCCCTGGGTCCAGTTTAGGTGCCAGGGAGCTAATGGCTGATTAAGGTGAGCTGGCCCCAGATGCTCTGGGCTGCCCAGCAGGGCCCCGGGTAGCCGAAAAGCTGAGAAATGCATAGCTGCCCTGCCTACGGTCACTGCCTGCATGAGAGACTGGTTTCCTTTTTTGAGGGGCTCGGGAGAGCATCAGCCTATGGACCTGTTAGCGGAGGCCAGCATGCTCAAATGCCAGCCAGAGACAGGACCGCTCAGTGGGCCAGCATTGGAACTACAAACAGCCATTAAACAGATGACAGCATTTTCCAGATGACAGAAAGAAAGGAGTGAGACTCAGACCTAGAGAGGAGAGATCCTGACAGCATGGAGCTGACAAAATTGGGCCTGGGAATGACAGAAGCCAGGAGCCTGCTCAGAAGACACATGTGGGCTCTGTGACAGCTGGGCCTGGCACAGTGCACGCCAGGAATCTGATCAACAATGCGATGGTCTCCCCAGCGCCTCCAGCACACCCAGTTCACTGCCCACTCTCACAAATTGATTTCAAGGAGCAGGTGTTTCGTGGATGTCATTTTTATTTTATCTTAAGTGTAATTACCACTCAAATACTGAAAATGTTTCATTGTCAACAAATGACTTTCACTTTTGCTTTCTAAGTGATGTCCTTCTGTTTTGTTTTTTTTTGTTTTTTTTTCCTTCCTTAAGTCACAGATCTCCCAGTGGTGACAAGCGGCAGATTTAATTGTACATCATATTTCTCCTCTCTGGAAGTTTCATTACAGGCCCAGAGCCAGAGCATTGTTCTGCCACTTCTTGCCTTCTCTTTCAGTTATTTCTGGGTTTTAATAAGTATTTATTAATTGCACACTATGATAAGATCCTCACTGTTTTTGAAACATCCTCCCTCTGGCCTCCATACTATTAAAGACGCCGATTGCCTGTCAAGAGCGTAAAATTAAAAATCAACCACCAACTCTGAAAGGTTTAGTACGTGCCGCATTACACGGGTTTCCGCAGCTTACAGCCATTTTATTGCATCAGCTGCTCGAGGGGAAGTGCAACTGTATGTTGAAATTGTTCTCCTTTGAAACATAAGTCAATAGGCCCGGCATCGGGGAATTTCTCTCACAGCTGTTATCTCCTTTGGATGAGCAGCTTGTTTCCCCAGATGAGATTTACCTCTTGCGGATGTCGGATCTCAAGGATAACAGACCACAAGAGAGAGCTTCCCTCAAGGTTCTCTAAATGATAGACAAGCATTGGTGTGAAAGGGTGAATCCCACTCAGATAGGCTCCTGGGGCCATTAGAAACAGAATCACGGACCATTCTCTGCAGTGCCTAGAGCTACCACCCTATTCCTCTCCCTGAGGAATGATGGGGTTTCCATTCCTTTGGGATGACTTCATGGTCAACCCAATACATTTTACATAGGGGTTCATTCAATATAGAACAGATGAATGCAGAATGAATGAAGACAGAAACTTAGCAAAGCACAGGGAATGGATAAGTTAGAATTTCTAAACAAAACAAGTAACATCTTGCAAATTTTGCAATTACTGTCACCCAGGGAAATGTATGGCCCAGAGCAAGCTAATGTTTGAGAGACAAAACGAGACCCAAATCACTTTTACATGTGTCTACTCTCTGCTTCCTTTTATGTGGGCCATGGAAGTCCTCATCCACATTGCCACAGCCTTTCAATAGCTTTCTCAGATAAGGAGTTAGCTAGGAAAATAAACAAGTTCGGAGCAAGGTCCCACTCAAATGTCTTTCCCTGACATTGGCAAACCATTGCCATGGGAAGAACGTGATAGTCTCCCTTTGAGTCTAATCCTGCATTCAGCCACCAAGGACATTCTGGGATTTAAAAAAAAAACTTGGGGCTCCAGGATTCCAGGAATGACTCAATGGTTAAACATGATGATTTTGGCTAACCAGAGAGGAGAGAAAAGAGAACAGAATCATTTGAATTATAAGAATAGAAATAGCAAGGAAACTGGACATGCACTGAGCATTTTTTATTCACTTTGAATTGTTCAACTCTGGACAAGTAGCTCAGTTGATTATAGTATCGTCCCAATATGCCAACTTTGTGAGTTTGATCTCTGGTCAAGGCACATACAAAAGGCAACCAATGAATGCATAAATGGGTGAATCAACCAATCAATGCTTCTCTCTCAAAAAGAAATCAATATAAAGAACTTATTAAATTTGAATGGTTTAAATTGTCCATTGTTCCCCCTATCAATAGAAAAAGACTGCAAAACTCCTGGCACCTAAGACCTCTACACTGGGTCCCAAAGACCCCTGGAAACTCTCCATTGGCCAACACAAATCTTCTACTCCAGAGAGAGTTCACCTGAACTCTGAACAAGGTTGGCCTTGAACTCTGAATTTGCTCATAGTTCTTCTCTTACTAGAATAACCCCTCCATTCTGTTACTCAGGGTTCTCAGAGAAACAGGAGCAGCAGGATATGTATGTATACAAGGAAAAAGAGATCTATTTTAGGGAATTGGCTCATGTGATTGTGGGTGCCTGCTGAGTCCAAAATCTGATAGGGGAGGACAGCAGGTTGAAGACTCAGGGAGAAGTTGCTGTGGGGAGTTCAGAGGCAGTCTGTGGTAGACCCAGGAAGGCTGGATGTTGCAGATAAATTCTGAAGGTCATCTGTTGGAGAATTCTCTCTCACTTCAGGAGGTCAGCCTTTTGTTCAATTCAGGCCTTCTGAACTGATTAGATGAGGCCCACTCATACTGGGAAGGGCAATCTGCTTTACTCAAAGTCCAGTATTTTAAATGAAAATCTCATCCAAAAAGAACCCTCACAGAAAAATCCAGAATAATGTTTAATCAAGTATTTGGGCACTGCGGCCCAGCCAAATTGATACCTAATAGTCACCATCACTGCCTTGGTCTGTGAATGTGTTCATAGATCTTCTCCTACTATGGACACCTTCCCCACTTTCCTCAGCTACTCCAAATTTTGCTCTTACTTCAAAGTCTGACTCAAGTCTTCTCTTCTCTAAGGACCTTTCCTGGTGAATGTCAGGGTAAAACCCCCTCACCAAGCCTCAGTCACACTTTCTGCCTGGACTTCCTATTTTGTGCTTATTTCATATGGCTGAAAACAGTCTTCTCCTCCTACCAAAGACTAGGAGTCCATATCCAGGTGATCTTATACCAAGTCATATACTTATGCTCTTTCATTTGTACCATTCCTTCAAATAAAGTAATCGGTACACCCCCACCCCGAAAATTTCCAGGTGCTCCTCATGTTGAACAGCATGATAGCTGGACCCAAGGAGTTCCTGACCACTAACAACTCGCTGTGAACTTGTTACCATGTCTTCATTTAGGAAACGGCAGGCACTTCTTCCTGGCACACGAAGGATGTCAAACCCCAGTTAAGGTGGGAGTCCAAGAGGGTACAGACACTTTGAGAATCAATTTACTTGTATATAGTACAACTGAAGGCTCTGTTTCAATTGTCTACTGCTACGTAACAAACCATTCAAAAACTTAGCAGCTTAAAATCAAAACTATTTAAGTAGATCCTGCAAGTCTGTGGGTGGACTATGCTCAGCTGGGTGGTTCTGTTTCATACAATAGCTGTTGGGGAAGATGCCTCTTGTATCTTCCTTCTTGGTGGGAATGGTGGAAGGCTGAGCTCAGCTCAAGCCCTGGGACGGCAGGACATCCTCTCCTTTGATGTAGTCCCAGGCCTCCACCTCTCCACACACAAAGCCTCTCCACGGGATTTCTCTATATGATGTCTCCAGCAGTGGGACCTGGTGTTATACCTGGTTTCTCAGGGCTCCCAAAAGCATAAAAGTAGAAGATGTCAGGCTTTCTTAATGCTCAGCCCAAGACAGACACCGTGTCATTTCTGCTACCTTCTGTGGTTCACAGCATGTCATCAGCCCAGCCCAGATTTGTGAGGGAGGAACTACACAAGAACATGAAAATTGGGAGCTAGCACTGTACCATGAAAATACCTGTGATTTTCATTGGTGACAGAATGGTAGGTCCTGCTAATGTAACTATGGTTTGTTACCTAAACACATAAGGGAGGGAGTCACTACATTTCAAAGAGAAGCTTATAAAAACAAAGATAGCATTTGTTTCTATTCCAGCCAAGTTCATGAATCTCCTAAATTCTGGTCCATGAATCCTTATGGCTCAAAGGATGTAAGATTAAAAACCCCAGGCTAAGAGCTGAGGGTACAGGTAATAAGGAATTAGAATATTGGCACAGCAGAGTACAAAGGAGTCTCAGAGATCACCTAGTCAGTCATTGGGGTCATACACTCATAAGCCTTCTGAGGCCAGATGCCTGGGAGAAGGTGAGGAGTCAGGCAAAGGGAGAGCTTCTGCCTGGGGTTGAATAAAGAGAAAGTTTCTGCCCATCTGGAGGCACATTGTGCACTCTGCAGCCACTGTTCCCAGGGTGAGCCTCTGGCTCCCATTTGGCTCCTGCATTATAGAACAAAGGCCCAGGGACAGAAGATACTTGTCAATGTCACAGAGCACAGGTCTGGAGAGCCCAGGCCTTGATTTTTCTTGGCCATGACCCTTGGAGCAAGTCCCAAGATCTCAACTCTGCCAGCTGCCAGGACACTGTTCAGGTTGTCCCTCCTGCCTCATCTCCACCAGCAGCCATCCTTGGAAGAGAAAGAAACACACCTTGAAAAGTGAAAGCAGAAAGCAATGCTGCTTCCTTTTCCCACATCTTTTCCCCAGAACACCCCTAAAGACCCCCATACTCTCAGACCACCCCTAAAGACCCCCACATACCCTCAGACCATCCCTAAAGACCCCCATATACCCCCAGACATCCCTAAATACCTCATATACCCCCAGGCCATCCCTAAATAGCTCACATACCCCCAGACCATTCCTAAAGACACCACACCCCCAGACCCCACACCATCCCTAAAGACTTCCCACACTCCCAGACCACCCCTAAAGATCCCACAGAACCCCAGACCACTTCTGAAGATCCCCACACCCCCAAACCACCCCTAAAGACCCATCCACACACACCTAGACCATCCTTAAAGACCCCCAACACTCCCAGACCATCCCTAACCTCACCACGTGAGTCTTTTCCCTGAAGACCTTTCCTCAAAGGCTAAATCCAAATCTTTAGTTCACCAAATTTTCAGTGTCATCTCCTACAGAAAACCTTACAAACCAATCAGGGAGTCACCTTCCTGAGCTGGTGACCCGCACCTTAGATGCGATGACACAGGTCCTTGTCTCCGCAAATTATGAAGATTGTCTCCCCTTCCCTATTCACACTGACCTCTCCTGCCCTTCACAGCTCACGGCCCCACCATGCCCAGAAACTGGTCCTCCACACCACACTCTTACTGTAATGGACTCACAAGCAGACGTGACATTAAAAAGAAGCCTCAAAGAGCCAGTGCCTAAGGGTGAGGAAGGCGTTCCGAAGGGTGAAATCACAAAAATGGTGGTATACAGGTTACCATGAAATATTATACCCTGGCACAGGACTCATTTACCACACAGGATTTTTAAAATTTACCTTTATTATTTCCAGAGGGCACTGGGCATATTACAATATATCTGTCAGCTGTTCTGTATGAGTCTGTGGTCAATTCTATGTTTAAGCCCATGATACAAGCGAGGAAACTGAGGCACGGAGGGGCTCAATAGCTCACCCACATCCACACAGCTGTTGATGGAAGTCAAGCAGGTCTCCGCCCCTTGCCTGTGGAACAAGGACGCTTATTCTTGTGCTGTGTTAGAACGCTGGTTTTGCAGCTGCTTGTCCAGGTTGGGAGAGAAGCCCACAGAGGAAGCAGCCTGTTACAGATAACAGCCTCCTCTGGCACGTTCCTCCCAACCTCTGGGCACCCGGCTCCTCAGGGGGAGGCCGGGAGGCCATGGCTCAGCTAGCCTGCCGCGGCTCAGACGACAAGCCCTCTAAATGGAAGTGGCAGCCGAGCCCGTGAATACGTTTGTAAAACGACAAGTCAGCGTCTCAATTTAGCTCCAACAAAATTCAATTTCACTCGGGGAGCGATCTCCCCTTGGCCTCTGCTACCTGCCCTGATGTCTCTTATTTAAATGTGAGCAGCTGGAACCTTCCACTGCTTGGTGTCTGAACACCCCTCAGGGATTCATAGCAGGGAGCCCAGCTCTGCTGGATTCACTAAATTCCACTGCCAAATCCAAGTCCACACACAGGAATTCTCGGTAGACAATGCTCTTTAAAAGCCTCCCACAGCAGAGGGGAAGATTGGCAGCTGTCTCCCTCTGTATACCCCACTACATCCCCTTAGTGAGGAGAAGGAAAGGGCCCAGAGAGAGATTGAGTGGAGCTGGATTTCCTGTGTGTTCTAGAGAGAGCAGAGATGCTTTGGAGACCTCCAGTGACATGTTCATCTGGGCTGTGCCCAGAAGAACTGAGTTACTGACCTGACGATGGACCAGGGCAGCAGCCCTAGACCAAATCCATCCCTGCATTGTCTTGATCACAGCACCCTTCCTTGCTCAGGATGTCTTCCTACCTCCTCTTTATTTCTGATACTTTCTCCTCAAAGCCACATCTCCCTAACCCTGTCTGTTGAACCCTCAGGACTCCTACAATATTCACTAGCTCACAGCATAGTTAACAAAGGGCACAAGGTTCACTTGGTTTCTGAAAGGCACATGGTCTGGTGTCAGGCTGCCTTGGGAAAATTGCTTTTCCAAATCCTCATTCACTGTACCTCAATTTCCCCGAAGTAAGATGTACGTTTTAAAGACTAAATGAATAACAAGTAAAGTGCTTAAATAACATGTAAAGTGCTGATGCCTCACAACCAATCAATAAATGTTTATTATTGTCATATAATTCTATTTCTTGCCCTTCATGCTCTACCCAAATATGTATCATTAGCTTTAGCCACATTAAGCTGCTCTCTACTTTCCAAACACCATGTATTTTCATAGGTCTTGTCTGCTTTGAGTTCTTTCTACCTAAAATTGTGTTTCATCTCTTCTCTGCCTAGCAGACTCCTACTCATCTGCAAAATCCAATGCAGATTGCCCTTTCTCTGCGAGTCCATCCTTAAGCAGTCCAGATAGACTTGGCCACTTCTCTGTATGTTTACAAAACTTTATACATAACCTTATAGTTAAAAGGCATTTACCCTTCTTGTTTATGGATCGTTGTTCAAAAGTCTATCTCTGCTTTCACAACACAGACCTCTCAAGAGATGAGTGTATTCATCTTTATGTCTGCAACTCCAAGCTCAGAGCTGTATGCCGGGTTTAAGCGGATCCTCCTGTGAGTGGGCAGTGTTCTCTCCCCAGGGCTGTGAGCTCAGCTTCTTGTGATGCCAAGGCCATAGCTCCGAACACAAAGGTTTTGTTGGTGATAATGGATTCCCTCAAAAACAGCCAGAGCTTCTGACAGGCAATTCTTAGAGTTAAAGTAGTATGAACGAAGAACTTGCCTTTTATTATTTATTTATAATTTTAAAATATATATATTTTATTGATTTTTAAGAGAAAGGGACAAAGAGTCAGAAACATCGATGAGAGAGAAACATCAATCTGCTGCCTCCTGCACACCTCCTACTGAGGATATGCCCACAACCAAGGTACATGCCCTTCACCAGAATTGAACCTGGGACCTTTCAGTCCACAGGCAATGCTCTATCCACTGAGCAAAACCGGCTAAGGCTTTTATTATTTATTTTTAAATAACTCTGACAAAGGCTGAGTTATCTACCATGTGCCCAAGTATGAGGAAGAGGCAGTGCCACAAGAGGAGGCCACTTGCCTGGTCAACACAACTGACAGCTACAGGACAGCACCCTGACCTGACCTTCTCCCATGTGATATGTTATTTTACACACACTCACGAGAGAGAGAGAGAGAGAGAGAGAGAGAGAGAGAGAGAGAGAACAGCCTGAGTTTCAGAGTAAAGGAAAAGTAACAAACACTGATATCCATGCAGTAGGGAGAGGATGAATGCAAACTCAGTGTGGCTCAGTTACGAAAGAAGTTCCGGAAGGTAGCAAGTTTAGGCTGGGTTTTGAAGTAAAAATTATTCAAACCTACACACTCACCACAACACACACTTTACACATCCTCAAGTATGTGAGCGTCTTTCTCTGTCTCTCCCCCTTCCTATACCCAGCATTCTGCCATCACTATAAAGTGCTGTTCAAAAATCAGGCCTAAATATCAGTGTTTTCTCTGTCCTCAGTCATGAATCAATGGCCTCAACTGCTTGGAAGGCTGCATAAAAAGAGATGGTTGAAAAGAATGTCAGTATTTCCAGTTTTGATGAATAGCTCGTGACTTCAGTGGGTTTCAATAACCCCTTACACACACACACACACACACACACACACACACACACACACAGAGTCACAACCCCTGTCATCACGTGTTAATGGGGCCTCTGTTTAGCTAAGACAGCAGGAGCCTCCATGGCACAGGCAGGTGTGATGGCCTCTGTTTGGGGAGACTCAGCCATAGAATGGAGAGCTGATGTGGACTGATGGACAGACACCCAGTTTCTGAGAAGCATTTTTGTTTGCTCATACTTCTTCCATGGACAGACCTATGGGGTCGTTAGGAGTGATTTCAAATGTCACCTCCTTAGTTAGACTGCCACAGGGTGTTCCCAGCTTGGTAAAGGGAACGGGAGCTGATCCCAATTTCACCTTGGCCCTCAAATGGGCCTACCTTCCACAGACACACATGATGGTCCTGCAGTCCTGAGCCCACGAGAAACCCAAATGGACAATTCCTAGTGCCCCCAATCCCATACCTCACTCCCAGATTTATCCCAGGACAGGGCATTAAAACATGCTCCCTATAAGTAATTAGCTCACTTACTAGGTGCACCGGTTAATAATGGAGGATTTTGTAATCAAAGAAAACAATAATTTCAAGAGAAACATCAAAAGTGCTTTAGTCAAAATAATGTCCATAGCTAGCTACACATTTCCCCATCTTTCAGATAATTTGTGGATACCATCCCAACAGAACTTTTCTTGTTTTGAGGCAAACTATTCAGAAAGCCAATTTTCCATTTCTTTGTATGTTTTGAATTGCTGCTCAGAAAGTGCGTGTGCCATTGATCAGTACAAGTAGTAATCTGAAGGAGCAAGATTTGGTGAATACAGCAGCTGGGTTAATACTTCCCAGCCAAGTCTTTAACTGGTTTTGAATTGTGTGATGGTGTGTTATCATGAAGCAAAATTACTATGCTGTATCTTCTGGCACATTCCAGTCATTTCACAATCAAAACATGATTCAAATTGATTATTTGTTGTTGGTAGCAATCAGTATTAACAGTCTCACCTGGTTTTCGAAGCTCATAATACATCACACCTTCCTGATCTCACCAAATGCACATCAGTGTCTTCTATCTGAAACGATTTGGCCTTGTAGTCAAGGTTGATGGTTGACCTGGACCAACCCATGATTTTGTACTTTTGTGATTCTCAAAATAAATTCACTTTTCATTGCCACTCACAATTCAATGCAAAAAAAGACTTTCTTTTGTGTTGTTGATTAACATTTTACTGATGACTTTTCGGTTTTCTCTTTGTCTTTCGTTCAGTTGATGTGGTACCCATTTTCCTTCCTTTAAAATCTTTCCCATTACTTGTCAACAATCAGAAATTGTTTGCTGAACAACATTTAATCTTTCTGCAAGTTGTTTTTGAGTTTGACACGCATCTTCATCCAATAATGCTTGTAATTGTTGGTCTTCAAACTTTTTCAGTTGACCTGTACATTCTTTGTCTTTCACATAGAAATCATCACTTTAAACCAGCATTCACAAGTATCTTAAGATGGAGCATGTTCACCATAACCTTCCAGAAATATATGATAACTTTCAGCAGCACTTTTCTTCAAAATAAAGTAATGAACTAAAACTTCCCGCAAATGCTCTTTTTCTGGCATGAAATTCAACATTTTTAAGAGTAAAAATATCTAAAATGTTAACAACTTCAGCAAATTTAACATATGAAGTTTTGAAGCTTGCTGTCAATACAACAAAATAGCATACATATCAAATCGCATATATCTCAACATATGTGTAACTCCATCTATTGAAAAAAAAATCGCATTGTTCACTGGCACACCTAGTATGTCTGAATGAGGAGGTATCAGAGCAAGAAGGGACCTCAAGGACCCCCTAACACCTCCCCCTCATTTTTCCCAGATGTGGACACCAAGACTTTCAAGGGGAAAGTAATTTGCTCACAATTTCACAGTTTAGTTTGTGATGCTGAGACTAGAACCCAAGTGATCTAGAAGAGGAGCTTTCATCCCATGCAAAGAACAATCTCTCCCCATCCACAGGTACCACCTGCATCTAGAGAAAAGTCCTCCCCCCGTCCACAGGTACCACCTCCATCTAGAGAACAGTCCTCTCCCCATCCACAGGTACCACCTCCATCTAGAGAACAGTCCTCTCCCCATCCACAGGTACCACCTCCATCTAGAGAACAGTCCTCTCCCCATCCACAGGTACCACCTCCATCTAGAGAACAGTCCTCCCCCCCGTCCACAGGTACCACCTCCATCTAGAGAACAGTCCTCTCTCCGTCCACAGGTACCACCTCCATCTAGAGAACAGTCCTCCCCCCCGTCCACAGGTACCACCTCCATCTAGAGAACAGTCCTCTCCCCGTCCACAGGTACCACCTCCATCTAGAGAACAGTCATCTCCCCGTCCACAGGTACCACCTCCATCTAGAGAACAGTCCTCCCCCCATCCACAGGTACCACCTCCATCTAGAGAACAGTCCTCTCCCCATCCACAGGTACCACCTCCATCTAGAGAACAGTCCTCTCCCCGTCCACAGGTACCACCTCCATCTAGAGAACAGTCCTCTCCCCATCCACAGGTACCACCTCCATCTAGAGAACAGTCCTCCCCTCCCCCCGTCCACAGGTACCACCTCCATCTAGAGAACAGTCCTCCCCCCATCCACAGGTACCACCTCCATCTAGAGAACAGTCCTCTCCCCATCCACAGGTACCACCTCCATCTAGAGAACAGTCCTCCCCCCATCCACAGGTACCACCTCCATCTAGAGAACAATCCTCTCCTCGTCCACAGGTACCACCTCCATCTAGAGAACAGTCCTCCCCCCCGTCCACAGGTACCACCTCCATCTAGAGAACAGTCCTCCCCCCCGTCCACAGGTACCACCTCCATCTAGAGAACAGTCCTCCCCCCATCCACAGGTACCACCTCCATTTGGCCTTTGTCAGCTGCCTTAGAAAAAGTGTTGAAAAATCAGACCAAGGAGAGAACAACAACTTAGGCATCCATTCTACTGGAAAAACATGTCAAATCAAACATTTCGCTAGGTTCTTCTAATTACAGAGCAGCAGAAGCATCCTGACAAATGAAGGAAAAACAGACATTTTTCTCTACTTCTTAAGCTTTATTTCAGGGGCCTATGGGGAAGAAAACACACAAGCTCCTTTGGAAGCCTGTTACAAATCCAGTCCTCCAATGACTGGCAATCTCGCCCCCACACACACTCAAGCAGGAGCCATTCCTCCACTCCCACTGCAACCAGACCCGCAGGGGCTCTCAGCAGGAATGGAGAGCTCATCCTCCTCCGCATGAACCAGCTCATGCAGTCTCCGCAGGTGTGGATCGCCCCTCAGCCTCCTGCCTCCTTATGAATCAACCCTGGTGTGGTTTTCATTTCACAGCCACACGCTTTATGGCTGCCCATCCCTTGCTCTCTCTGAGCTCAGACACTCTCTGTGGGCCCACCTATGCCAGTTCCATACTAGTTCTTTGAGGACAGGACCTTGCTAGATGTCTGTCTGGGTCCCACACACAAGAAGGTGCTGATTATGTAAAGTCATTGGGCCCTAGACTTTCTAGCTCGCAGGGACCCCAAAGTCACCTGTCCAATGGTTCTCAAATACTGACGTGGATCAACCCTGTGTTGATGCCTATCTCCCCCTCCCCACCCCCTGGGAAAGGCTACCTAGAGTTGGGTTCTGAGCTTCAGCACAATGTCCGGGCTCCCTGGAAATTCGGAAGTTTTCTATCTAGCCTGCCCCTCACATTATTAAGGAATCACCTGTCCTTTCCATGGTTGCACATCTGGAGCTCAGGAATGCAAACCTGAACTCAGAAATGCCAGAACTCAGCTGCCCTCGGCCCCCTCCCTGTGCTTTCCATCAAATCCATGTCCTCATTTCTGATTCGAAAAAAGCAGCAACTAATTGCTTTTAAAAATCAACCTCAAACTTTGGGGATGGGGCTTGGGGATCATTATCTTTCTTTAATCCCCACCCCCTCCCCTTGATAATTCACAAGGCTTCTCATCTGGCACCCTGGCACTCTCGGGCAAAACTATTTGAATAAATACATGCTAATAAGTGCCTTAAGTAATGCAGGTCTTAAATCGATCTGAATGCATCAGCAGGTGCCTAGAAACTAATATGATAAGGTCACATTCTGCAAGGAGAGTGAATTCTAAGCCTCCAAAGGCACCACCACAGCTCCTCAGCCACCTTTGAGCTGGAGGCTGGGGCCACCATGCTGGCTGCCAGGCCTGGGAAGGGCTGCCAGGCTGTCTGCTGCCCCAGCTTGCTGGGGAGAGGAACTATCACTGGTAGGTTAGCTGAGCTTGGCCAGGCTGTGCTGGCTCAGCACCCTCAGTGAAGATCCATGAAGTTGAAAGAACCAGAGCTGTTCCCTGTGCTGGGTGCTGGGCTCCAGCCATGGGACGGGAGCTCTTCCACATGAGCCACCCAGGGCCAGGCAGGCTCCCTCCTGCACTCTGAATTTGAGGACATTCCTGCCTCGTGGATCCACAGTATTTGGAACTCGCCCCACCTGTCACCTGGTAGAGAAAGTTCCACAATCAGATTCATGTTACCTTTGTGACTTGAGTTCCCCTACAACTACCAGAAACTTCTCAACCAATTTACAAATGGTTGATGGACTTGTCCACTTCAAAAATGACACACTGAATGCCTCTCCCTTTGGAGAGTTTAGAAAGGGTCACACGCAGCCTGCAAACCTGAACCTCAGCCTGCCAGGCAGGTTTCCCCGGGGTTTTCTGGACCCATTGCTTCTTCTCTCCCTGTCAAGATGCTAGTGATTTCAGAGTCCACTGGGCAAATGCATGACTTTTATTCTGGAGTGTCCTTTCAGTGAAACACAGCTCTTAACTCTCTATGCAAAAACACCACACACACACACACACACACACACACACACACACACACACATACACACACATATACCGGCCAAGTCAGGGCAGCTGACAGTCCAACAGGGCACTTACCCTGATCCACAAAGCCTGCCCCAAGCAAAGCCCACGCATCCAAACTAGAGGCTCCACGGTTGTGCCTTTCCTGTTTCACTGCATTTGGATGTCACATAGACAAGGCCAGGAGTACAGATCTCTGGGGCCCCTTCCCAAGCCCCTCTGCTACTCCCATCCTGGCCAACGCCTACTCTCACGCCCCTGCATCTCTAACCTGGGCTCCGACAACCTGGAAGGATGGGCAAAGACCACAGGCCCACCCTGGAAGCCAGCAGGAGAGGACATGCATTTCACCAAATGCGAGACAAGCATATCTCAAGCATAGCCACCTGGAGACATACATCCTTAATAAGCCGCAGCACAGAAAGCTGGCTTTGCACAACACACAGGTTCCAGGCAAAAGCAAGGCAATGTTTCTCAGCCTGGGCTGTGCATGGGAGTCACCTGGGGAGCTTTCAAAATATACTGATGCCTGAGTTTCGTTTCCATAAACCCCGATGTAAGTGGCCCAGGTTTCAGCCTGGTCATTAGGAGTTTTTTAAATGTTTCTCCGGTGATTACAGTGTTCCAAGCTAAGCTTAAGAAGCATTGAGGCAAAGGGACACAGTACACACAGAGGTAGAGATCATAAGAGCGGCAAGAAGAAGAAAAGGAAGGAGAGGAGGGGGAGAGAAGGGGGAGACGGGGATTAAAATCAAAAGTGTGTGTGTGTGTGTGTGTGTGTGTGTGTGTGTGTGTGTGTGTGGGGTTGGAGGGAAGGGGGAGAACCATTTCAGGAAGCAGAGGGTGGGGGGTGGTACCAGACTGAAGCAGATAATTCAAACGACTGGTGGGAGGGAGGCAGGGAACAAGATAAAAGAACAACAAGAGAGAAAACCAATAAACTAAGCAAAGATCCAGATGGCAGGGAAGGAGAATGAACAATATTTATTGGAAGCTTATTATGCACCGGAGGCTTTCTTTATGGAACAGGGATGGGGCAGCAGCAGAAGGGAGAGAGAGCGCTTAAGGAGAACAAAGCCCCCAGACACAGGCCACCTCGAGAAGAGAAAAAGGAGGGAATGTTCATAACAAAAAACCAAGACATTGAGCTAACTCACGCAACCTGCCCCAAAACTCCCGTCAGCAGCACCTTGGAACCAATTTATTGAAAATCTCGGTGGGGACAATAGCCCATGATTTTCATTAAGCCCACTTTCTCCTTCCCGCATGCAATTAGCCTCCGGCGCCCTGAAGATGCTCTTCCTGCACCGCGGGGAGCAGGCCTGAGAGGAAGCCGGGCTCCCTGACCAGGAGGAATGGCTTCTTTGTGGGAGGGGATGGGGGGGAGGGGTAATGTGGCTGCTTTGGAAAGTGCCAAGTTCACCAAGGCTCCCAAAAATGAACTTGTAACAACAGTTCCATCTTTTTCCTTTCCTGAAAACAACCAAAAGGAAGAGGCCGCCAGGGGAGCCAGTGATAAGGACAGCTTCCTTAGCGTTTTCACAGAAACCTGCTTCAGTGGTTTTTACCTCTGCAGGGAAGCCGGGAGGCTGGGCTGTTTCTCCAGGCTCAGGCCTTGGTAGGAGCTGAAATCTGCTTTGATCATAACAAAAAATCACACTGTGATAATTGGGCCATAATGAGGGGTAAATGCTTCTGGGTACTAAACTGGTTCCCGCTCTCCCACACACCAAGAATTAGTTCACACAAATGGAATGAGCCACCTTTGTGCCTAATGACTGGAACTCACAATTAGCAGGAGATGCCCTTGTAGTAATTGTTGGGGTGGGTGTGTCTGTGGGGGGTATGGGAGGGTGTTCTGTTCCCCCAGGTCTACCCCTTCACTAAGGTCACCCAGAGATGCAGGACTGAGACCTGCAGGCTGCAGCTGACACAACAGGAAGGAAACTCAATTCCCACGTGAAAGAACCAGATTGAGGCCCTTAGGAACCGTGCCTGGTGCTGACTGAGGTCCATGCCCATCTGGCCAGTGCTGACTCCATTCAGACCTAAAAGAAAGTCAATTCAACTCCGAGGACCGCCACTCCTGTAGCCTTCCCTGTGGCTGGGCACTATTCCCAGTGTGCCAAGTGCTCTACAAACAGCAACTTGTTTAATGCTCAAATCAGCCCCAGGAGGTAAGTACGACTATTTGATTTTACAGATGAAAACACCAGAGCACAGAATGGTGACCCCAATTCGCCCAAGAGAGTTAGTGGTTGGTGACTAGGGATAAAACCCAGCCAGACCTCTAACCCTAGAATTAATCTACCTCACCTTTAAAAGTTCTCTCTCAGTTACATATTATACTAGAGGCCTGGTGCATGAAATTCATGCAAGGGGAAAGGAAGTCCCCTCAGCACAGACTGCACCCTCTCCAATCAGGGACCCCTGGGGGATATCGACTGCAAATTTAGGCCCAATCCCCAGGACATTCCTCTCACAATCCAGAACCACTGCCTCCTAACTGCTTACCTGCCTGCCTTCCTGATTGCCCCCAAATGCCTCCCTACTTGTCTGGTTGCCCCTCACTGCTCCCCTCCGCTGGCTTAGTCATCTCTCACTGCCCCGCTCCCTCCCCACCCCCATGCAGCCTGCTGCACAGTCGTTTGGTCGCCCCTCACTGCCCACCTCCCCACCGGCCTGGTCACCCCCAACTACCCCCCTTGCAGGCCTGGTTGCCCTAAATGACTGCTGTTCAGTCATTTGGTTGCCCATCACTAACCCCCTTGCCAGCCTGGTCGCCCCACATAGCCTGTTCAGTTATCCATTCTGTTGTTTTGGATGCAACAGTCGTTTAGCCCTTCATATATATGGAGAGAGAGAGAGAAAGAGAGAGAGAAGAGAGAGAGAGAGGAGAGAGAGAGAGAGAGAGAGAGAGAGAGAGAGAGAGAGAGAGAGAGAGGGAGGTATATAATCCATATATGCACATATACACACAGAGAATAAAGATGAAAATTGATGCGTCAACCTGTGGACGGAAGGGTCCCAGGTTTGATTCCAGTAAAGGGCATGTACCTTGGTTGCGGACACATCCCCAGTAGGGGTTGTGCAAGAGGCAACTGGTCGATGTTTCTCTCTTTATGTTCCTAGCTCTCTATCCCTCTCCCTTCCTCTCTGTAAAAAAATCAAATAAAAGTATTTTTAAAAAATTGATGCTATTTTAAAGATTATTCAAAACCTGAAATACTCTGAACCTAGAGCCCAAACTTTTTGGTTTGGTTGAGGGAGGGGCAGGAGCGGGATTTGTTTTAATTCACTACTATTAAATATTAAGTGAACATATACTATGTGCCAATTCCTATTACAGAGGGATATAGAAATGACATATTAGATGGAATCACTCAAAGTCATGTCTATCTGATATTCTCAAAACTATCAGAGGGATCCATTTAAAACCTTCATCAGATCATGTCACTCCTCAGCTCACTCCCTCCAATGGCTCCCCATCCAACTCCAAGAAAAATACCAAGTCTTTACTAGAATCTGGTCCCCATCCCACTACTTTTCTAACATATACTTCCTACTAACCCTTCCTTCCTGACTGCTCAACCACAAGCCTCACTGAACATACCAGGCATGCTCCTACACTAGAGTTCTTTTTGTTGTTGTTGTTGTTGTTTTTTGTTTGTTTGTTTGTTTTGTTTTTGTTTTTAAATCTCCTGTGAAGGATTTATTTTCTTATTCCCTTATCAATTAAGACAATAAACTCCATGACAATAAAAATATAATAGAAATTTTTGTCTATTCTTCTCTCAATCTCTTGAATATCCCCTGCCATTTAGTGAACCTCAACAAAGATTACACAAATGAGTCCCTGTTCAGCAATAAACGTATGAGTACAATTTAGTTCTCATTCATTGCTGGTCAGAATGCAAAATGGTACAGCTTCTGTGGCTGTAAACCAATCACACATTGGCATGGGCTTACACCAACCTTATGATCCAACCCCAGCAATTTCACCCTATTTACCCAAGTGAATTGAAAATCTTATGTCCCAAAATGGAAACAATCAGGATGTCTTTCAAAAGGTGAACAGTTGAGTACAATTTAGTTTTCCTGCAGCATACTCATCTATTGTGACTGTGTTGATCTGTGAATACAAACACTGGGTCTACAAAAGATGTGTTTTTCATTCTGTTCTTCCATTATAATCAAACTGGCCCTTGAGTTTTTATACACCTGTCTCTCCAGGTTGTTGGTATGAGTCCATCCCTGAGAGATGGAGCTACGCTCACTGTGCTGACAGCAAGGGTTAGATTCAATGCTTGGACTTGGGTGGCATCAAAGCAAGTTTCACTTTCTACAATCTCTTGAACTCTGAAGTCCCTAACTCAGTGCCTGCCCTTGCAATCCCAATGCAAAACCCATTCACATAGCTTTGAGTCAAAGATTGGTAGACTTCAGTGGGCCATAGGTCCTGGTTCACGCTTCATTCTGCCCCTGCAGGAAAGGGGCTGAGTGCCTGTCTAGTTGTCACACAGCTAACCAGTGGCAGTCTGGACTAAAGCCCAGGGCTGGTGCTCCAGGCGCCTGACCATCATTCATGTGTGCACATGTGCACTCACATATGTCTGAGTATTTTCAACATCACTAGTTCTATTTTCTCTTTCTGTCTACAGAGACCTTGCCTGTTCACCCCTATTCCTCGGATTTCTCTTCTTGATCTGATAATAAACTTATTAGCTAGAAATTTCTAGCAAAGAAAACCAATGTGTGCTTTGTTTAAGCATTCCCTTTCAGTATTTTTTGACTTTCTCTTCCTCAACAGCTTCAAAATTTTGCTTGGTTTTGACCAAACTCAGTACCATGTCAAAGGTCTGATATATAGTTCAGTTCTAGCATATGAAAACAAAATGTTCTTAACTTTTACACGGGAATGTGTGTGGTCCCAATGAAAATTAACAAGAGCTGGCACAGGTATAGGGATTACTGAAAAATGACATTAGTCATTTCCTGCCACTAAATTCCAGGGTCCCCCATCACACACCCCACTTCTCACTTCCCTCAACACAAAGACCCAAACTCATTTCTGAGATACAACTGCCCCATATGCCACAGAATTAGGGAGAGAGAAAAAAGAATTCCTTCAAGTTAAGTGTGATTTAAATATTTATGGCTATGACACTTAAAGCAATGAGGTAATTTTTGTTTAGGAAATATTAATATCTTGATCTGGTAAAGAATAAAAGCAAATAGGGTTTGGATAAAGCTCTTCAAGTAAAAAGAAAAAAGGGGGGGAAGGTCCCACAACAGCTGCCCACAGGAGAGGAAGCCACTTGCCCCTTGTTCACGCACCGTCCAGATGCTCTTTGATGTGATGGAGTGAGCAGAGATCTCTGCCCTGGATAAAACATCCAGGCTGGAACTCAAAGAGGAACATGGCGCCTATTAGTTCTATGAAATGAGCTTAAAGGATATGAAAATTTTATCAGATAAGCAAAATTAATTGAAATTACATCTCTGCCTTGAAGATATGCAGACAGAAAAGATCAGATACTATGGGACAATTAAAATCTCATTATGCATCCAGTCCCCAGTGATCCATGGGAGATGAGAGCTGGGGCAGGGAAGGCTGAGCCTCCTGGCTCCAAAGCCCATGTGGAGGAGTCTTGGTTGCCAGGAAACCAGTTAGTAACCAAGGAGGCAGAGGGGTAGAAGGAGAATCACTTGCCAGAAAGACCCCTATAAGGTTTGGTTGCAGACTCTTGCTGTGATTCCCCACTTGGGTCTACCTAATGGAACACAGTCCCAGGCAAGGTGAAAAGCTCTTGGTCGGTCCATTTCTCTTTGGCTTACACAACCCCAAATGACTAATCTGAAGGAGTTTTTAAACTATTTCATCAGCCTGGCCAATCAGGTGTTTCTGCATTGAGTTAACAGAGTCTAAGTTACAGATGTTCTAAAGTGAGGCGGGAGCAAGAATGTGGCAGTGTGCCCTGGGGGTCTTCTTTACTGGGTTCCTCTATCTTTCTACCCATGGGGATTGTGTTTTACGAAGGCTAATGGAGCAGCATCTCCCATTCCAGATGCTCCTTTGCAATATGACTCTGTCACATCACATCCAGAGGTGGAGTCCAGTCTCCTCTCCTTCAGCGAGGTGGGCCTGGGGCTTCTACCAATTGCATGGTGGTAGTGACAGTGTGTGACCTCGGCAGCCACACATAAACACCACGGAGAGTCTGCCTCATTTACTGAACATGCTGGCTGGGAGCGGTGAACCTCAGTATAAAAAGATTTAAGTCCTGCCCTAGCTGGTTTGGCCCAGTGGATAGAGCGTTGGCTTGTGGACGGAAGGGTCCCGGGTTCCGGGTTCGATTCTGGTCAAGGGTACAGATGTCAGTTGCACCCCTGGTCCAGTGGGTGCAGGAGGCAACCAATTGATGTGTCTCTCTCACATGGATATTTCTCTGTCTCTCCCCCTCTCTTCCTGTCTCTCTAAAAATCAATGGAAAAATATTCTTGGGTGAGGATTAACAAAAAATAAAAAGATCTGTGAGGGTTAACAAAAATAAAAATAAAAATATTTAAGTCTGACCCCTTGGAAGCTACCATATGAAGAAGCCAAGGGACCCAGCAGCTCAGGTCCCAGGCAAGTGAGAATAGCAGTCTCCAGATAACTCCTGCCCCAGCTGTCAAGCCAGCCCCCAACTGCCATGCTTGCTGGCTCTGGCCCCAGACATCATAGAGCAGAGAAGACATTCCCACTGTGCCTGGCCCTGACCTACAGAGACAATGTGCATCATACAACAGTAGCTGGTTTAAGCCAGTTTATCTGCAGCAAGCGTAACTGCAATAAGATCCTTGGCCACTTTGATATTGTCATATAACAAGAAATATATATTTGGTTTTCCTCCAGGTTTCTGACACAGAGCTTCTAAAATGCTTGTGATTAACGTCCTGAGTGAGAGGGCTAGGTGCAGTGTCTTTGTTATTCTCAATAAGCCCCATTAAGCCACACCTGAGTTGGGTTGAGGATGGAGGCTGGTTGCCAGAGGGACCAACCCTGTGATTATGGGTTTAGAACTTTCGGGACCTCCCCACCTCCCGCAGACCTCTGGAAGGTTAGAAGGGCTGAAACACCTATGGCCAGTGACGTCATCAGTCATGCCTGGGTAATGGAGCCCCACAAAAGCCTAAACAATGAGGATCAGAGAGCTCCTGGCGGTGAAGTATCCACATGCTCGGAGGGTGGCGCACGTCACGGGGACTGACGCTCCTTTGCTTGGGACGTTGGCACACCTTGCCCTGTGCTCCCCTTCATCCAGCTGTCAGTTTGCAGCTTTCTCACATCCTCTGTAACAAATTGGCAAACAGAAGCAGTGTCCCTCTAAGTTTTCTGACAGCAAATAAACCCACAGAGATGGTCATGGGGTCCTCTGAGTTGGACAGAAAAGAACCCACACACTTATGAATGGGTTCTGAAGTGAGTGGGGAGGTGTCTGTGGGACTGAGCATAGAGCCTGTGCTACCTCTGGGTTGTTAGTGTCAGAACTGAGTTAAATTACAGGACACCCAGTTAGTGTCCACAGAGAACTGGCAAATTGCTTGGGTAGAAAGCCCAGCCATTTGGTATTAGAAGTGGTGAGTTGAGAAACAATCTTCCTTTAGCCATCCTTCCTCCCGGCAGAGAACTCAGCCCTCCCACCGCCTGCTGAGGCGGGAAAGGCATGTGTGGGAACAGCCTCCCCCACAAAAGGGGTTCAGACAGGAGCCAGGCAAGTCCTCAAAGGCCTTTGCTAGCCACTCCATGCCTTAATGACCTCCACCGGCTTCCTCTTCATGATCACCCTCTCTTCTTCCTTCACCCCCGTCTCCCATCTTCTCCAGACCTTCTCTCCTGGGCGAACCCTGAGGCCTGCAATCACATGCCAGGTCCCATACCCCACGGCCACCACTCAAACCAAAGCGCTGGGTGGGAGACCGTGGCACCGCTAGTGTGAAACTCCGACCCTTACAAAAGCTGGCTCTCATTCCTTACTTTGTCACAAGTCTTTAACGTCATGAGAACCTGCCTGCTGTTTTCCATCGCCAGAAACTGCAAAGTCAGAAAAAAAATAACTCATTTTAACATTTGTTAAAGACAAACCTACACAGGAAAGCAAATATGTTCTTCTTTTTCAACTGTTTCATGGTAGTTCAAGGCCAAATGACATAAAGCATGTGTACTTTTATGAAGGCCCTTAACCCTAGCATTGGCCCCAGCTATTGGAGCCAGCTGTTGTATCCTGGTTCTCAGCTTATTATAATAGAATGAGCTAAAAATAACCGGAGAAATGGCCAAAGAGCCAGAGGTTTCCTAATGTGTTATGGAGACCTTGGTTTCCAGGCTTTTTTTTTTTTTTTTTTTTTTTTTCCTTCCCTGTTTGGAGAGAATTTTTTAAAAGATAGAACAACTTCACCGAACACCTGACAGCTTCCACAGCAGGCCCGGTGCTGGTGAAAAGCCACAGCCCTCAACCTGGACTAGAACAGCCTTGGGCCATCCTGGTTCCTCCTGAACCAAAGCTGTTAAATGTGGTTCCCACTGGGGACCTCTCACATTGTTTCACTTCACTCTGTTAGTGCTGACAAGCAGAAAACCAGACTCAATGGACAAACTGTCTCTTAACACAATTTGAGAGATGCCCAAATTTTAAAATCCCACTTTCCACATCAGTTAATAATCTATAATAATAAAAGCATAATATGCTAATTAGATCAGATAGCTGAATAACCTCCAGTGTCATTTCAGATATTCTTCTGGATGAAACCATGGAGGTGAAGCACAGGTGGTAGGGGTAATCAGGCAGGCAGGCAGGTGAGTGGTTAGGAGCCAGCAGTCCCGGAATGCAAGAGGGATGTCTGACTGCCGGTTTAGGCCTGATCTCCCAGACCTCTGCAGGATCAGGCCTAAACCAGCAGTCAGCCATCCCCCAAGGAGTCTCTGATTGTGAGAGGGTGCAGGCCAGGCTAAAGGACCCTCTATCCCTGTGCACAAATTCCGTGCACCGGGCCTCTAGTATCAGATGTTTCCTGACAGAAACTTGAAAGTCTAAAGAACTGAACTAACACCAAAGCCAGTTTGGCTCAGTGGTAGAGCGTCAGTCTGCGGACTTAAAGGTCCCAGGTTCGATTCCGGTCAAGGGCATGTACATTGGTTGCAGGCACATCCCCCGTGGGGGGTGTGCAAGAGGCAGCTGGTCAATGTTTCTCTCTCATCGACGTTTCTAGCTCTCTATCTCTTTCCCTTCCTCTCTGTAAAAAAAATCAATAAAATATATTTTAAAAAAACACTGAACTAACCATTGTTTCCTAAAGAAGCTGGAAATATTGCTGAAAGTTGTTTTAAACCAGATAGAAGGGGGGAAATAAATCAAGAATCCCATATAGTGGTCACAGATCTACCATTGCAGCTGTGCCCTGTGCATTCTAAGACTCTGCATCTGTGCACCATGAAACCACTCCCCTAAAATATCTCCAATTATAAGCCTGAAGCCCACAAATGTGGTTTAAATACAGAGCGTGATGTTTGTCAAGGCAATTCCAGCAGCTTTGCTGTGGGAACCATCTGACTGATATCTATTGATAACAAGGCAGGAGCAAGCGTTGCTAAATTGCTCAGTGCCCCACAGGGTCTCCAGGATCCCCTAAGGTGCCTCAGCTGGTGAGATCTGCAGGTGCCACCAAACACAGCGGACAGCAGGCGTTCCTCCCAGGGGGAGGTGACAGCACAGGGGCAACCTGGGTGAGCCAGCAGCTCTTCCCGCTCAGACAGGCTCTGCAGGGGGCTCCTGAGTAACACAGGGCATGGGGTCTGCATCTGGTGCGGCGGTGCAGCTGGAACCACTGACAGCCTGCGCTCGCCTATAAATACCGGCTATAAATGTTGCGAGTGGACAGCTTTGTTTTTTGGTTGCGCCCTCCCCTCCCCTCCTTTCCTTTTTTTTTTTTTTTAAGAGTTGGCGGAGACAGCAGACACTTACTGTCTGTCTGTGAGGAACAGCACATGCTGCAGCAGGGTTATTAGCATAGCATTAGCTGAAGCCGGTTTGCTCTCCCAGCAGCGGCCTCGCTTCCCACCAGCAGCAGCAGCCTATAATCAGGGAGCTCTAATGGGCCTGCTAATGAAGTTTTGCAGAATTGGTCTCTCTAAGAGGGGCATTAAAAAAAAATCCATCCAAGATTTCTGTGGGTTGATGTCTCTCCTTTTGCCCTCGCTCCCACCCCAAATGGAAGCACCACCCAGGACCCCCACGCTGCCTGCACAGGAGCGCCAAGGGAACCGTTTCCAAGTCTGGCGCAAACAGTGCTCCCTCCCTCTGTGTCCGGTCTGTCCAGCTCCAGCCACTGTGTGCTGGCCGGGCGCAGGGGAATGAGGGGACAGCAGTCCTCCTGTAGAGGGGCCAGGTCAGGGACGCAGCCCAGCAGCCTGACCCCATCCTCAGAGAACGCCACTTCCAGGGGAGTTTGCAAGATGTGTGCGAGTGCAGACCTATCAGTCATCCTGAGCCCCAGGAGGAAATACATATCCCCACATTGGTTCCTGTGTGCGAGGGGAGGGGGTCTGCCTGAGTCACATAGGGGCTGAGAACCAGGGACCCCCTGAGAACCAGGGGTGACTTCCCTCCAAGAGCCCAGAAGTTCCAGGAAGGGGGGTGGGGGGACAGAATAGGGTTAGGGAAGGCCTAGGGACAGCCCCAGCTGGCCTGGCTTCAGGCAGGGAGCATTTGACTGCTCCCAAGGGCCCCAGGAGAGCCCCAAAGTAGCTGGGAACAGCAGCGGGGGTGGGGGTGGCTATCCTAAATCAGATCGTCTGGAAAGTCAGGCAAACACCTGGGCCTTTTACTTATTTATACACGACTCCTGGTATATTAAAGAGTGCCAAGTAGCATGCAGTGCCAACATGGGTGTTGTGCTGAGTCCTCTCAGGGGGTCTGTGAGTGGCCTTCCTGCCTCCCCACCCTCCACCCAACCCATGGTGGGGGACCAGACATTCTGGGCCTCCTCAATGGCCACCCCAAACCCAGGCTATGGAGGATGTTGAGATCCCTGGAAATCGGTCTCCAGGAATTCTCTCCCCCGTTGTTAAAGGTCCATAAACACGATTTTGATTTGGCGGGTTATCCACATGAATGCTGCTAGACGGGAGGATTAGTCCAGTGAGGAGAGCAAACACTGCCTGGTAATCGTGTAACAGCCACCCCATTTCCCACCAAATGGCTCCGAAAGCCTCATTTGCTGGAGCCTGTCTGCTTTCCCAAACAGGGCGTTCTTTCTTAGGAGCCACTCCCCTCTCATCTTCCCTTTTGAAATGCAACCCTGACCTTGGCCAGCCCTCCCTCCCAGGGCAGACCCAGCTCCCTGGCTTCCCAACAACAGGGCAGAGTGCCCAGGCCCACAGTCTCCCTCTGAGGACACCCTGCTTCCCTGTGCAGGGCAAAGCTGGGTGTCCCCTCCACACCTCTGGCTCAGGGGGTGTCCTCTGGCTGGTCTAGTCATTAGCTAGAGCAGGTAAGCAAACTGCGGCTCGCGAGCCACATGCGGCTCTTTGGCCCCTTGAGTGTGGCTCTTTCACAAAATACCATGGCCTGGGCAAGTCTATTTTGAAGAACTGTTGTTAGAGTTTAAAAAATTTGGCTCTCAAAAAAAATTTCAATCGTTGTACTGTTGATATTTGGCTCTGTTGACTAATGAGTTTGCCGACCACTG
Organism: Pipistrellus kuhlii; assembly: GCF_014108245.1. Taxonomy (NCBI): domain Eukaryota; kingdom Metazoa; phylum Chordata; class Mammalia; order Chiroptera; family Vespertilionidae; genus Pipistrellus; species Pipistrellus kuhlii. The sequence continues at coordinate 69,631,656 of NW_023425573.1, forward strand.
CCCTAGAGGCCTTTTGATGGTTGTTTGCAGCAGAGACTCATGCTCCGGCCTTTCAGAGGACGCCTCCCCTGGAACGTTTCAAAAACAAGTTGCTCTGCCAGCAGCTCTACCCTCTCTCCCAGGGCCTCCCCTTTCCTTCTGCGTAGAGGCCGCTGCCCTCTGCCCTTGGCCTGAGGTCACTGTCCCTTCTGTTCAAGTACAGCCTTTCCTTCAAAGAAACTAAAATACTGCCTCCTTACCCCCCCAGGAAAAAAAAAAAAAAAAAAAAACACCAAAAAATCTACCTGTGGCATTTTGAAGACTTCTCCACAGATTCTTTGTCACCATGCCTAGAAAGGTGGGAGCTGTGTCATTGCCCTCGATGGCTTGTCTAACTGTCAGAACACAGCAGACTTGCCCTCCTAGCTCAGAAGGGCCACAGTCTCACTTGTAGGGAAGGCCTTCTGTGCTCCCCAACCTCCGGGAGCATTAACTGCTCCTGTGTGAGCCCCGGTGCAGGGTGCCCCCAGCACCCAGTCCTCCTGTCTGAGGCCTCAGAAATGAAGGCACAGCGACCAGCCACTCCTGCTGGGCCCTGTCCTGGACCGCACATTCATCAGAATAAGTGGCTGTGCTTAAATGACCCCTCAGTTTGGGGGTTGTTTGTTCCCACAGTGGTAACTGATGTTTCCAAACCCTCTCTCCCCTCCACCAGTCTCTTCCTTGGACATTCAGCTCTCCCACACTCAGAGGCACCACAAGCACGGCCCTCACTCCACTGGCTGGCTACTGCTCTCACAGCTGCTCTGCCTTTTTGTTTTTAATCATCACCCAACGACATATTTCTATTGAATTTTTATAGAGAGAAGGAGAGGAGGGAAGGAGAGAAGGAGGGAGAGGGAGGGAGAGGAAGGGAGAGAAAGAAAGGAGAGGGAGAGAAAAAGATATGGATAAGCTGTCTCCCCTACATGCCCCTAACTGGGTACATGCCATGTCGGAAACCAAAGCTGCCGCCTTTCAGTGTAAGGGAGAAGCTCCGACAAAATGACCACACCTGCTGGGGCCATTTCTGTCTTTTAAGGCCGGTTTGATGTGTCCAACTTTGGGGGGATGGAAACACTTTTCTGAGGGATGTATGTGTGCTGGGGGAGCCGCAGGTAGGAAGTACTGATTGCTAGGAAGAGAGCCTGTAGCTTTAAAACTTCTGACCCACAGTAAAGGAATAGATTTTCTACTGTTACCCAGCGCACGGACAATGGGTACACCCCAGTCCACTGGCGGGAACTCTGCACCGCTCGTGAAGAATCCTGACCCCTACTCAATTTCACTCTTTCTAATGTTTCTTGTGACCCACCAAATGGAATTCACAAAGAATAGATTGCCCCACAGCTGGAAACCTCTCTGCCTTAAGTAGTGAGGTCAGAAAGGGTGTGGGAACCTGGCCCAGCTAGTGTAGAGGCTGAAAGAAATAATATAGAAAAATTCCCCTGCTAGCCCCGACCTCCCTTGGGAATGTGACCCTTAAAACTGCCCCAGGAAATACAGGATATGAGCCACACAGCACCAGACCACCAGACTCAGCCCCTAGGTAGTAAACTGAATGTATTATCAACGTCCTGAGGCGGTTCCACCCTGTTCCTTGTGATAATGTCTATCCTCCCCTCAAGGAATTCCTGTCCCTCTTTCTGGAAGACCCCTTCCCCTTGCCCTTTGTTCTAACTTTGCGGTTTTTGCCTTTATAAGCCTGTAAGAAATTCTGCTCAGGACTTGACTTGGCTGCTCCTGCGTGAGTAACAGGTCAGGTCCCAGCATGCTGGAATAAATCCTCTTGCTATTTGCATCAAGTGCCGTCTCTTGCGTTTGACTGGGTCGTCGCTGATCCTGGGTCAGGGCAGGGGTCTCCTTCGGGGGGTCCAACACTAGCCAGAGTCTGGGAGGCACTGTCAGCAGCCATGTCCCTCCCCCAGCCTTCCCAGGCCCCCATCCCCCGGACTCCCGGCCAACTGAGCTCCAGGCCTCAGAGATGCCCCGCACCCTGTGCCGGACCCACCCTGAGAATCCCCTGTGTACTTCCAGGCTCCAAGGGTGGGCGACCCAGACCTGCCACTGGCCTCAGTCTCCCCTGCTCTAGCCAAGCTGGGCACAGCCAGCAAACACGCTCTGTTCCCACGACAAGACAAGAGCAGCCTTCATGCAGACCTGAATAAAGCCAGCCTAAAAAGCGAATTGCAAATCACTAAAGAACATCCTGCAATTTCCTTCTTTGTAGAATCGTGAATCGATACCCCATAGCGCACTAGGACCTTTAACACTAAGTCTCACTCAAGCAGGAATATGATTTTATTCAGAACCTACAGCACAGCTTCCTCCCTGCGTGCTTCCTCCCCCAGCAGTCAGGTCCTCCAGGTGCCGGCCAGGAGCCAAACCACCCTCCTCTCCCCCTCCTCCCTCTCTTTCTTCCTCTCTCCTCTTCCTCCTCCCTCACCATCTGTAGCTTTGGCCCACACCAAGTCAGGCCACCTGAAGATGGTAACAGGCCTGAGGATGGGAGAGCTGGCCTGACCCCTGACCCCAGCACACCTGTCACTTAATCACCTGCTCAGATGTCTGCCAGGTGACTCCAGAACCAGCAGGCAGAGCCAATTAGCTTTTATCTCCTAACCACTGAGTCACCACCTTAGCTTGTTTGAAACCTTTTGTGTGTGTGTTTTTTGTTGTTGTTGTTGTTGTTTTTTGTGTGTGTGTGTGTATGTTTTTATTTGTGTGTTTTTTTTAATCCCCACCCAAGAATATTTTTTTCCCATTGATTTTTAGAGAGGAAGGAAGAGGGAGAGACACATCGATTGGTTGCCTCCCACGTGTCCCTAACCAGGGCCAGAGATTGAATCTGAGGTACCTGCCCTTGACTGGAATAGAACCTGGACTGATAGAGGTCAACTCTCTACCCATTGAGCCAAACCGACTAGGGCTCCTTTTGTTTTTTGAAACCCCGGCAGTAAATAATGCCACAGTCATATAAGAACTCAGTAAAACTAGAGCTCATGCCACATATATTCTTACTTGGATAACTAGTTTAAAAATGAACCACTCCCACGGGAAGGTGGTACTGGGAGCACCACGCTTCATTTGCACTGAAAAGCTGCTCAGGCGAGAATTCATTCCCTGAAGAGGGCAGCTGTGAAAAACAGCTTGGTCTCTTTAAATAGGTCTGCCTCCCTCCAATTACTATGAGAGTCTGTCTCTCTCGCCCATGGACCTGAGGGCCTCACTGCCTAGGGACCCCACGGCATGTTCCGTGAACATTGGGTGTTAAGCCCGGGAGCTGGCGGTCAGTGTCAGCCCAGACACCGGACTCGTTTCCTGATCTCTGATGTGGAGAGCCATTGTGAGGGATAGGAAAAGGGGGCGTCAGAGAAGATAATGGGGTCACTAGCCAAAAGAAATATTTCTGTCCCCATGTAATATTTAAAAATATCTGGGAGGCCTTATCAGAAAGCCCTTCCATGGCTCCTGGGGATCTCAGCCTATTGGGTGTTTTACTAAATTTAACTCAGATTGTTCACCCCCTAAAAAAAGTCACTACTTTCCTTATGAAGACTCCCCACTGGGCATTGTGTCAAATGGAAAGAAATACCTAATAGAGGATTTAAAGGTTTCCTGCCAACTGCCCTTTCTTGCTCTGGTCTCCTGTTAAATCGAAATGATTTAACAAAATGAAACCCACAGAGAGAAAGTCACTGCAAAGCTAAGATCCTTGGCGAGTCTTCCTAAAAACTGCTCTGCTCAGAGGCCTCCCCGAGGTTTTCACCGCTTCCCTTTGCCCCTTCTAAGCAGGAGTGATGCAGTTGGGTTTTTAAAATCTTTACACCACTTTACAGGAGAAGTTGGTTCTGACGTTAATTTTCAGCATGCCTAATCAAAAGGAATAATTACAAAGCTGGACTTGATGCCCCACGCTGCATTTGGTTCAGAAACCTGGCTCTCTCCATGACTAAGGCACACCTAAGGAAAGATGAAGATTCTCTGCACAATCAGGGTGACTAAATACACAAGTAAACATGCTTTCATTTTCTAATTATGATGTTTCTGGCCTAGGAACTGGTGAAATCGACCATTTCCCAGCCACCCATCCTTTTCCCGCTATGTGTCCCTATGATAGAAAGCCTTTGCATCAACTGAAAAGAAACTGTTTCTATTGTGGGAAAACTTCCCAGGACAGGATGTAAAGCCAACTCCCAATTCACTAGTGCTCTCCCTTTTCCCAACTGAGACCCATAAAAACAAAAATTTAGTGATCACTTGTACTAAGTTACCGACTTGATCCTTAAAACAATCCTAACACCTTTCACTCCCATTTCCTAAGTAAGGAAACCCTTAGACTTTACACAATTGTCCTAAAGCTACACATATAAGTTAACCAACTGCAGAACTCAAAGCCCAAACCTTGCCTCTAAAGCTCATATTTTTATTCATCTTGCTAACATGGCCTTTGGTAAAACAATTTCCAAAAGCTCTGAATTAACAGTATACTTTTTTTAACCTAATATTAATTAAGCCAACCTGTGAATAGCAGAGTGAAATTTCAGACATTTTATAACCAATTACCCCAATATTGCATAACCCTTGTGTCTCTTCACAGAGAACACAGCCACTTTATTCCCCCTGGAACTTAGAATGTTAACAATTAAAAAATGAAATGTACTTGATGCTGAAGAAGCTTTATTCTGGTATAAGTTAAAGGAGAAAAATTACACCATTTTTCAATAGATTAAAAAATTTTTCTCAGAAATACAACAATGAAAATTTTAGTCAAGTGTTATAGACCACATTCTAATATAATTAAAATGTCTGCCAAAGATCAGAGCTAAAAACAAAGCAAAAACTGACAAAACAGAAAGGACAAATAAACAAACCCAGAGTTATAGTTGGAGTCTTCAGCACTTTTCTCTCAAAAAATAGAGAAAATTATTAAGAACTTAATACCATTAATCAACAGAACACTCCACCCTATGACTGCAGAATACACTTTCTTTTCATGTTCCCAGAGAACATATAACAAAAATAAAACCTATCCTGGGCCTAAGAGACAAACTTCAACAAATTTAAAATAATTTAAATTATGCAGTTTCTCTGACCATAATGAAATCAAACTAGAAATGAGTAACAGAAATATAACAAAAACTCTCCATACTCTTGGAAACTAAACAAATCTCCTAAGTAGCCCAAAGAGGAAGACTCAAGAGAAATTTAAAAATACATTCATTTAACTTAATGAAAATGAAAAGGCAACACATCAAAATCTGTAGGACACAGTTAAAGTAGTGCTAAGAGGAATATTTATAGCACTCAAAGCATACATTAAAAAAGGAAAAATCTCGCTGAAACCGGTTTGGCTCAGTGGATAGAGTGTCATCTTATGGACTGAAAGGTCCCAGGTTCGATTCTGATTGGGGGCATGTACATTCATTGCGGGCACATCCCCGGTAGGGGATATTCAGAAGGCAGCTGGTCGACGTTTCTCTCTCATTGATGTTTCTAACTCTCCCTTCCTCTCTGTAAAAAATCAATTAAAAATATATTTAAAAAAGGAAAAATCTCTAATGATTTAAGCTTCTACAACAAGAGCATAAAAAAGAGCAAAAAAGAAGGAAATAATTAATAAAAGCAGAAATAAATGCAATTGAAAGCAGAAATATAATAGAGAAAATAAATGAAACAGACTGACTCTGTTGAAAATATCAATAAAGTTGAATAATCTCTAGCAAGACGAATAACAAAAAATGGAACACAAATTATCTGGCATGAATGGAATATTACTACAGATCTTGCAGACATCAAAAAAGTAATAAGGCCCTGCAGACATCAAAGTAAAAAGAGAATACTACAAATACCTCTACACAGTACATTTAACAACTTAGATGAAATAGAGCAACTCCTCAAGAAATTTTATAATACCTCACCAAAGATGAAATAGATGATTTGAATAGCCCTATAACTGTTAAGGAAATTGAATTCTTAATTTTAAAAAATTCCCCCCTCCCAAAAGAAATCTGTAAGTTCAGATCATTTCACTGAAGAATTCTACCAAATGTTTAAAGAATAATTAATAGAATTTACACAATTTCTTCCAGATGACAGGTGAATAAACACTTTCCAGTTCCTTTTGTAATGCTACTATTACCCTACTACCAAAATCAGATAGATAGAACAGAAAAAGAAAACTAAAGGCCAATATCAGTCATAGATATAAAGATCTTTAATAAAATATTAGCAAATAGATTTCAGCAATGTTTAAAAATGTATATAGTATGACCAGTTAGGTTTATTCCATGAATGCAAAACTGATTCAATATTTGAAAATTGATGTATTCCACATATCAAGAAGCTAAAAAAGAAAAATTACTTGATCATATCATTTTATGTAGAAAAAACATTTGACACAATCACAAACCCATTCATGATTTAAAAAAATATATTGGAAAATTAGAAATAGAAAGGAGTTTTCTAACTTGATAAGAAGTATTCACAAAAACAAGAAAACAAAACCATTACACCTAACAATATATTGTACTTAATGGTGAAGAACTGAATACTTTTCCTCTAAAATGTCTCCATTTTAGAGAACTGTCTGTTTAAAAGGATGTCTGTTCTTACCACTCTTACTCAACACAGTGCTGCAAATTCTAACCAAGGCAATAATGCAAGGCAAGGAAATAATAGGCATACAGAAGAAGATGAAATGAAGAAGAAAAACTCTCTATTTGCTTATATAGAAAATTCCAAGGCATCTACAAAAAAAAAAGTCTACAACAAATACGAGTTCAGCAGTCACAGGATACAAGAGCAACACATAAAAATCAATCACACTTCTACACATAATAATGAAAAACCAAAATTTAAAAGATAATGCCATTTAAAATCACTCAGAGAAAATACTTAGATGTAAATCTAACAAAACACATATACAACTTGCATGCTGAAAACTACACAAATATGCTGATAAAAGAAACTAAAGATGAACTAAATAAATAAGACACATACTGGGTTCATAGATTGGAAAATTCAACATAGTACAGATGTCAATTCTCCTCAAACTAATACACAGATTTAATATAATTCTTTAAAAATTATCCACAAAAGTTTTTGTTGATATAGACCAACGATTTTCAACTTTTTCATCTCATGGTACACATAAGCGAATAAAATTCTATGACACACCAAAACATCTTTTCTGCAGATCTGACAAAAATCATAGGTATAATTTTGGTTGATTTATAAAAACAAAACAAAACTAATGATAATCATTACCTACCATTTTTGCTCCAAAGTGACTTTTTTAAAAAGCATGTGCGTATACTTGTATATCAGCTTTTCTGGTACCAATAATTAACCAATCAGAAGCAAATTTATTATGCAATGTGACCAATAAGATGCAACTCTATTATATGACCAATATATTTATGGCTCAAGACAGGGACATTATAACTGGATGGCTTTTGTTGTGTTGGCTGTGATCATTTTTATTTGATAGTCTAAGGCAAGCATGTCAAACTCCTGGCCCACGTGCAGCATGCCTTGTTTATTTGGCCTGTGTTAGCCTTTGAGTTAGACATGCTTGATCTAAGATGTTATGCTTGTGGCTCTCCAGCTCTGCAGGATCAGGAAACAGAGGATTCGTCCTCATATACCACATCTGGTGCCTAGCTGCAGCCCAGCCGCTGCCCATGTTAGATTCCTGTGGCCTTCTAAATGATTAATGATGGGTATGGACCCAAAATAATAAATGACTTCTCTACTGAAGCAACCGAAGATTCTTCACATTACCTTCTAGGAGCTCAATTTCAGTCTTCAGGAAAGGGCAAACAAATGAAATACAGAAAACTGAAGAGAAAAAAACCTCACTTTGGAACTCTTTCTCCTTGACTACTCCTTAACCCCCATCTATCTACTGGTTTTAATTTTGCTTTGAATTTATAAATAGTGAAGACCAAAGAAATAGAAGATACATTTGGGAGCTTTATACCAAGAAATTTGCCTTAAAAGCTGCTATTCTTTGGAAGGAAATGCATATCAAGATCCTTTCTGATTTTTTTAAAAACAAGATTTCTTATATCCTTAGATTTTGAAGAAAACAAATACAAATACTATTTTTAGCAGCTGTGTAAGAATGAGATTTGTAAATTAAGGGTTTTGTCGTGTAGATGTTTTGCCACTGGAGTTGAATACTCAGAAGATCTTTTCTAGCTTTTTAATATTATTTTTTAATATATATTTATTATTCATGTTTTTACAGAGAAGAAGGGAAAGGGATAGAAAGCTAGAAACATTGATGGAAGACAAACATCGACCAGCTGTCTCCTGCACACCCCTCTACTGGGGATGTGCCCACAACTTATGTACATGTTCTCGACTAAAGCCGAACCCGGGACTTTTCAGTCCATAGGCCAACGCTCTATCCACTGACCAAACCGGTTTTGGCTAATATTATATTTTTGATCGGTCACTTAGATGACATTATTTGCCCTTGCAAGTCCACCTCTCTTTCTACTTATGACCTTGCTATGAACAGTGCTTGTACTCACTGTGCAGATATCCATGTATTATCTATTTAAACAACATCATAGAGCCATCACTCAAGGAAGTTGAATGAGGTGAACATAGACATAGGTCTTTCCCCGCCCTCCTCAGTTTTAAATGGAACAAATAATTTTTTTTATCTTCCCCATTCCCCTTTCCCTTTTCCCTTTTGGAAACCGTGTCAGGAACTAGGTAGTTTAAGATGAGAAAATGAGGGGACTGAGAGTGATCCACACAGAGCCTGGCTTCTTTGTGCTTCATCGTAAGGGGTGCTGCCCATTAGCCTTATTAAGCACCCTTCTAATGAGAAGTCGTGGGAAATCCAGTGGGCAGACTCAAGGAGTTCCGGAATCAGGACCACAGAGGTCACACTCAGGGATCCTGGCCATAAGGCTGGATACCTCACCTTGCTGAAAAGAGAGACTGGACCTAAATGACACAGTGTGACTGTTCCTGCTTGGCTCAAGTTTTCAACACCACGGGCAGTTAGGTCACCAACAGCCACCTGAAAAACACGAGAGCACCTACCCCGAGGAGATGGTAGATTTGGAGTAAGCCGTGTGGGCATAATTCCTCTGATGGCTTTTTTAACAACGGACCTCTACCAACTACAGGAGATTCCTGTCACCAGCCCTCCCTGTTTCACCCTGATTCTGCGGACTTGGGTTTCTCTAAGGGAGCACATGCTGGAATCACAGGAAACCTATCTGGTTGGCATGGCTCTTCCCGTGATCATGAAGGCATGAGTCAGCAGAGTGGGGGTGGCACAGGAAACCATCGCCACTGGAACAGCAGCTTCACTCCAGGAAAGGCTGTGCCTTCCAAGAAAAGCCATCTCTAGAGATCAGGGAAGAAAAGAAGACAAGGTGGGAAAGTTGCAGTGTGAAGAGGAAGACTTCCCTTCTTAGAATCCAGAAGCTGGCAAACAGAACCAGCCATGCAGACCTATTGGGAGCCATTCTGGAATGCAGGGAAAACCCACCTGATGCCAAACAAACCTCCAAAATGCCAGTTATCAAAAACGTTTCCAAAAACCCTGCTGCTGCCTTCTCTGCTGCGTTCACCTCACCAGGATCTCACTACGCAAATGGGAATAAATGGTCCAACATGGGTCCAAGTGTCTATTAGAACCTGGTTCCTAAGCCTGCACCACCGCCTTCCAGTCCCAGAGCTTGGAAAGCTAATGGAATGGGACACAAACCAGGATCCCTTTCCTCTAGTCCGGAGTCTGCTTTTACCAGTCCAATCTCTGTTACCAAACCAGGGGTACTGGCTGGCGGCAGTTTTAAGCTCTCCCAAAGAGAGTCCCTCCAGCACCACTCCTCCCATGGAGATCAGCTCCTCTCCTCTGACCACGGTGACCCTGACCCGCCAAACCACCGACAGGAAAAGCGAATTTCTGAAGACTCTGAAGAAGAACGGGAATGGAGACCTCTCAGAGAACAGAGACTGTGACAAGGGGGAGGACTGGGGGACAACAGCACACTCGAACCAAAGGAAAATGGAGAGGAAGGCTGTCATCGGAACGGTCTCCTGCTCCCTGTAGAGGAAGAAGGGGAGGTCCTCTCACCCTCACTGGAAGCAGAGCACAGTAAGTGAAAGCAATGGGACGGCAGGAGTATCCTGACAATGATGAGAAGAGCTCAAAGAGTTCCATATGAAGACAGAGAAGCTGAGAAGAAATGGCTTTGGGAGGAATGGCTTCTTGCAAAGCCCCACTTCTTAGCCTGTTCTCCCCTTGGTGAAGCACGTGCAAAGCAGAGTTTGAGGATTCAGACACAGAAACCAGTAGCAGTGAAACAACAGATGACGACGATGCCTGGAAGTAGGCACATAAATGTTCGGTTAAATCTGACCCATAAACTCAGCTTGTGTGCTTACAGAGAATACAAAAAAAATCCTTTCCTTTTCTTACATTGTTATTGAATATTTAATGCACAGGGGAAATCATCATATCCCAAAGAGCGATTGGCTTGTTTAACTTTTGTTGTTTTTCTTTCCTGTTATTTGCTTCATAGAGAAAATTTGTGTGATGAGAAATACTTTTAAAATACACACACAGTGTATATGGGGTGATGCACATGTGGGAGCTGCCAGTGAAGAAAGGAGGAGACACTGGTCTACAGCAATAGCTTCCACGCCCTTATGCTCAAGCAAGCATTGTCAATGACAAAGCGACTATTGAAGTTATAATTGTACTAGTGGCCTGGTGCATGAAATTCATGCACGGGGAAGAGGGAAGAGGTACTCTCAGGCTGGCGTGCACCCTCTCCAATCTGGGACATCCCTCTTGCAATACAGGACCCCTGGCTCCTAACCACTCACCTGCCTGCCTTCCTGATCGCCCCTAACCATTCTACCTGCTGGCCTGCTCGCCCCTGCTAGTCTTTTTGTCCCTAATTGCCCCCTCTTCTGGCCTTCTCACCCCCACCTGCCCTCCCCTCCTGGCCTGATTGCCCCTAATTGCCTCTGCCTCTGCCCTGCCACCATGGCTTTGTCCAGAAGGTCTCTCAGTCTAATTAACATATTACCCTTTTATTAGTATAGAGGCCTGGTGCATGGGTGGGGGCCAGCTGGTCTGCCCTGAAGGAGGTCCTGGATCAGGGTGGGGGTCCCCTTGGGAGGGGTGGGACCAGTATGGGCTAGAGGCTGAGGGCCTTTTCAGGCTGGCCACACATCCTTCGGGATGGGGATCCCCACTGGGGGGTGTGGCTAGTCTGGGTGATGGGCTGAGGGCTGTTTGGGGGCAGTATACAGGCCAATCAAGCCCCTGGCTTTGTCCAGAAGGGTGTCTCAAGGAGGTCTCCTGGTCTAATTAGCATATTACTCTTATTAGTATAGATTAAATTAATGCTAATAATTTGGATATTTTATTTTTGTTTGCTCAGGTAACATTAGCCCTTAACCAAGCATATGTGGGGTATTTGTTTGTTTGTTTGTTTGTTTCTTTTTTGGGTACAGCCGTAAAATATTTGGATATAGGAAATGTGTTATTCTTGCAGCCTTGATATTCAGGGTGGATTGTAAAATATAAATTTTTGTGAGATTTCAAAGATTAATATTATTTTAATAACATTATTTTACAGATTTAAAAGATATGGTTATAACATGTCTAGAGGGGGGAACTACTGCATAAAATAACTTGGAATAAATATTTTGCATAAAAAAAAGAAATGCAAGAATAAATACCCTAGAATATTATCTAGCCATTTATGATGTCTTTGAAAATTGCAGTGGTTCACAATATTCATTATATAATGAAAACATCAACATGTAAAATTGAATATACAAAATTATGCCAGTTAAAATTCTAGTTGTGAATTTCCGAATTGCAAGACAGCAATAAATACTTTAAAAATAATTAAAACATCGTATTTAACTGACTTTTGCTGGGGCCCCAAAGAACTTAAATTGAAGTTCAAGAGACTTTTCTTATTATACCATCTGGTTTTTCTCTAAGCTCCGGAAAGTTCCCTGGCTAAAGGTAATTCTCTCCTTTGCCTGCTCCCTCTTTGGCAGCTGACATTCGCCTTCAATTAGTTTCAGAGAATCCTCTAACACAGCTCAGAATCTTGGATATGGAATCCTCTCCTTGCCCAGTGAGCTTGTCAATCAACCCATCAGATGGGAGGGACCCCAGGGAATGGATCTTGAAGTTAAAAGAGCAAAAACCAATTTATCCCCCTGGCATGGCTTCCATTTTGGCTCCGTGTCTGCCTCAAAGGAAAGTGAAAAGTGATTCTGATTACCCTCTTGTCACTCTGCCTGCTGGAGGGCCTGTCTGCCAACCTGGCTGCGAGGCTGGCACTCTGTCCTCAAGCGGATGTTCTCTGCTGGCACATGCCTGGCCCTCTCTCCTCCTCCATCTCTCCTCTGCACTCTGAAACCTTCCTGATTGCTTTTCTTATTTGGGAAGCCAGGGTGTCCATCAACAAAATGAGAAACAACCAGTGAATTGGGTTAGAAGAATTGGGCTGTTAAATTCTCACTTCCACATTCACCTCATTGGGTTCACCAGGTCGGGGGAGGGCCTGTGTTATAGAATTTTCCTCCCTCCCTGGTCAGCTTCTACCACAGAGGAGGGAGAACCAGAGGAAAGAGTAGAACAAGGAGGCTTTGGGGGGAAGTCTCCCTAATTTTTAAAAATAAACTTATTTTCCAATTTTCCCAAATTAATTTGTGTCTTGCCTTAGGGTACACTTCCTATCCAGAAACCTCAGGCCTGGCTCTAGCACCTCTGAAGGGTGAGTGAGTGTCAGAGTTTGAGCAACTGCCTAACTCTGTTATCAGTGGGGGAGCAATGATTGGACATACAGCTGGTGGCCATCGGGAGAAAAGCCACCATTTCTCTTATGCATTGGACACCAGTTTGGGCCTGATCATCATTCTTTCTTCTGGTAACTGACACATCTTTTATTTAGGGAAATGCCACATCTCAAGTCCAACCTCCCCTGGGCACATGAGCTAGTCCCATTTCCTTGGCCAAAATGACCCAGGGTTGAGTTGATGATCCAAGGCAGACAAATCACAATCAATTCCATGATTTCTTCCCCAGGACTGTGGGGGAGAGGACTGTTTAGGCAGGATGGCAGCTGGCAGAGGGGAAGCTTGTTGCTGCTGGTGGCCACTCTTCCTACTATTTGCCCAAGAGGATGACGGAGCACAGCAGCCTCCTGTGGCCACCTGAGGTCACCTGGATTCAGCCATAACCCCAACAGTTGGATTTTAATTGCCCATTAGTCCACCTGCTTATTTTTCAAAGTAGTTTTTCTTCCTATGCAAAGGTCTTCATTCTAGGACCTTTGCTGGGTTGTTGTTTTTTTTAACCCCTGATTTTCTAATCTTGCAAATTGTGGGGGAGGGCCTGTGTTATAGAATTAAAAAAAAATTTTTTTTTACTTGATCACAACCAGAATGATCAACTTTTTATTGCAGAGTGATATTAGTTTAACCATCCTAAATTTCAATACCAAATCAACATGTGACTCCCCTATGGACAGACACTTCGAAGGCACCTCTCCTGCTCAGTCATGGGATAGATTCAAACTGTGCAAGATATCAAATCAGAGGTCGCTCAAATTTAATACTAGGATGCAGCCTTTATTTAATCATGTCTTAACTGGAAAATAAACCAGAGACCTGGTGAACGGAATGAGGTGAATGTGGAAGTGAGAATTTAAATACCTGATTAAGATTATTTGGGCAAAATTTACTCACTCAGTGAACATTCTGAGCTTCCACTCACCGAGGCCGCAGTAACCGCAGAGCACGGAGCAGAAGGCCTGCCTGTGGTACTTGTTCTAAGTGGGAGCTATGATTATTATTAGGATCTGGGAAAACAGCCCCTACCCAAAAAGGAGTAAGGAATTTAGCCATGGTCCAGTCTCTCCCAACAAGGGTGAAGGGGAGGGGGGAGGGCCTGAATTCTAATCAAGGCCAAATACTCCAGAGCCACACCCATCCCTCTGTAGACTCAGGAAACACCTGGGCTGAGCCGCAGGGAGCTCACGGTGTCCCAGGGGAGGGACAGAGTGTTCAGTAGAGAGAGGAGAAGCCACACCGCTGACAGCTAAGAAGGGGTAAGAGGGAAGGATGACAGGGAAGTAGAGTCTGGACAACTCTTTCTATAGAGAAAAGGGGGAGGCCCAGATAAGAGGGGGAACATCCTCAGAGGAAGGGTCCTTAAATTATTGTAAAAGATATGAGAAACCTGAACATATTTAAAAAATGTATGAGAAAGAAAAAGCAGTGAGAAAGAGACTGAAAGTTCTGGCCAAAGAAGATGGTTGGGAAAGTGATACAGCAAGACCTCCAGGAAGGCAGGAGGGGAGGCACAGCATAGGTGTGAAGTAGACAGGAGAGGGAACGTGAGAGTAAAACAGGAATGATGGAGACCAGCGCACACAGTGAGCGGGGCAGCACTGCTGACAGGAGGAGAGGACATGCCGGAGGGAAACTGCAGTGCAGCAGGCAGCCTAATGGAGACGACTAGTCTAAGCGACCAGGTAGGCAGTGGGGAACATTCCAGAATCACGGGAAGTGAGGAGCTCACGGAAGTGGCAGCAGCAGGTTTCCTGGGGAGCACAGAATCCCAGTGGGGGCCGAAGTGACGGGAGGGCAGGGAGCGGGGCAGCTGGAGCCCAGATGGTGGTGGAAAAGAGATCCCGTAGTGAGTCAAGGCCAGGAGAAGCCCAGTGAAAGGAGGACGACACTGGATGGACCACAGACCCAGAGGAAGGAAGAAAAGGGGAGGAGACCCCGAACTGAGGCTTCTGGGGAGCCCCAATGAAGCCCCTTAGAACCAACCAGGACACCAGATGTGCTGACATTGTAGAAGAGGGAGGGGCGCCCTGCTGGGACAGCACTCTGAATCTAGGGGACACTGGATTCCAGGACTCAGCCCCAACACTGGCGAACCCTCTCCCTGACAGACCACTTAGCCCCCTCTCACCTTCACAGCTCCTGTCCCAAGTGGGGTGCAGTCCAGGAAAGAGGTGACCCCCACCCAGCCAGCAGCAGACAGCTGTGGGCTCCAAGAATCAATCAAGCCTGTCATTGGGCCGGGCTGGAATGGAGCTCAGTTCCAGGGACACGGCGTCCATGCTGCCTCAGCAAGGCAAGCTGAGTTAGGAGATTCCAGGAGGAGGGGCTACGGGAAGCACCTGGTCAGTCTTTCTAAACCAGTGGTTCTCAACCTTTCTGATGCCATGACCCTTTAATACAGTTCCTCATGTGGTGGTGACCCCCAACCATACTATTATTTCCATTGCTACTTCATAACTGTAATTTTGCTAATGTTAATGAATCATAATGTAAATATCTGTGTTTTCCCATGGTCTTAGGATACCCTGCTAGTGGTTCTCAACCTGTGGGTCGCCTAAGACCATCGGAAAACACAGATATTAGAATCTAAACTGTTAAAGCATTAGTTAGGCCTGTCAGAATCAAGCACCTCTCTTCTTAGTCTTTGCAGTTATTTCAACTCTTGCTCAATGTAGCATAAAGAGGGTGAATATATCAAAAATAGCAAAAATTCCCACTTACTCAGAGTGAAAACTTGCAACATGCCAGGCACTGCGTTAAAGCTGTTAAATGAGCGATGGCAAACACACTTTGAGGTAGGTGTTCACCTCATCGGACAGATGATAAAACAGACACACAGAGCTGCACCGACGCAACTCACACCATCAGTAAGCAGTGTCCAGGCCCCAGCCTGCCCGCCTCCAGCAACACTCCCACAGCCTTCACTGGCCACACAAAGCACTCACCGGTTCCTGAAGGCTCCTCTCCCTCTGAGCGGCGTCATGGGAGTCGGAGGAGCTTTACACTCAAAGCCTCTCTGGAGCCGGGAGCCTGGGATCCTGATGGGCGTGGGCCCCGGGCCCGAGGCCAGGTGAGCGGGACAAGCGCCTCACAAGGCAAGCAGCCTCAAAGAGAGGGGCGTCCCAGCGCGACTGATTCAGCAGCTGGCCACGTGGTTAGGACCTCGGTTTTTTCCAACGTTGCCCTCTCCAATTCTCTCAGGGGAGTTTCAGCCCGGCACTTCACCCTTGCCCTGCAACTCCAGAGACCATGAAGGAGTGAAAGCTTTTTCTAACTCCTGCCCCAATCCCTGCATTCTCACATGTCATTGGCCAAATTGGCATCATCTGCCCAATCCTGAATCAAGATTGTTCTAGAGCAGTGTTTCCCAAACTTTTCTCATGATGAGAATCACCTGGTGGAGTTGTTAAAATACAGATTCCTGAATCCCAACTAAGAAGTGCTAAACTAGAATTTTTGGGAGCCCTCTGAGAGCACTAGTTAAGTATACAATTTTACCTATATGTTCCCCAAAATTCTACCATGTTTCCCCGAAAATAAGACATCCTCTGAAAATAAGACCTACCGGTATGTACAGGTTTCCTTCTGAGTGAAATATAAGGCATCCCCCGAAAATAAGGCCCCCCTAGGCTAAACATGAGAGATTTGGTCCACTGATTCTGAAAGAAATGGAGTCACAAGAAATTCACCAGGAAATTCAGGAATTGGATTGTTATAATGATGTTCCAGAAGATGATGACATGATTGTCATTGAATAAATGAGTAAATTCTTGATACTGTAGGATTCACAGTTTGTCTGGTTTGTGTTGACAACTACCATACTACCGTACCGTATACAGCTAATAAATTTCCTTTATTTTCATTTAACAATAAATGTGTACCGTATTCTTCTTCATGGAAAAATAAGACATTCCCTGAAAATAAGACCTAGCGCATCTTTGGGAGCAAAAATTAATATAAGACACTGTCTTATTTTCGGGGAAACAGGGTAGTTTAGCACTTCTTATTTGGGATTCGGGAATCTGTATTTTAACAACTCCACCAGGTGATTCTCCTCATGAGAGAAGTTTGGGAAACACTGCTCTAGAGGTCAATCCTCACATCATTAAATCTGAGTATCTTTGGGACGGTTATGAACATGAATAGTTTTTAAATCTCCCCAGGTGATTCCAAGGTGTAGCCCAATTTGAGAACCACTGCTCTAAAGTCAAGATCCAAATAAACCTTTGGTTGACCAAAGGACTTGTATGTATGCATATAAGCACAACCAATGGACACAGACACTGGAGGCGAGAGGGTTAAGAGCATGCGATAGGGAGTAGGGGAGGCTGGGGGAAAGTCAATGGGGCAGGGGAAAGGGAGATATATGTACTACTATATGTCATACTTTAAACAATAAAAGAAGAAAAAAGGTCCAAAGAAACCAATAACTTCATTTTCATTTTCAAAGTTTCACATGAGAATCCTCGTCAGGAGCCATGGAGTTGCTGGAGAGGATCCCTCCATGCTAAGGTGAGTGGCACACTGGAGCCTGTTTTTCTGAAAACACCGGGTGTCTTTTTCAGAAGGCGCTGGTAGCTCCCAACCTGCCACCAGCCACAAGGAGCGTGGGGGAGGGTGGCTGCTGCCTCTCTACCCAGGACAGCACTAACTCATGTTTGGCATCTGATCACAGACAAATACAAAGAGGAAACTATTGTGAACGCAGGATGAAAGGAGAAGGGAGGGAACCGACATTAGCAATGACCCAGAGTTGACAATAATTGAATGCACTCTCCGTTTATTATCAGTGCTGCCCCTGCCAGTGGCCAGGGAGGGCGGGCACCTGCGGAGGCCGCCGAGTCGCTCCGGCTGCCCAGCTGTGGCCCAGGCAGCGGCGCCCTCCGTGTGGCAAGTTTTACTCTGTGAGCTAAGCCAGGCGGCTCCTCTCCCTCCAGCACAGACATCTTTTTCCCAGGGGAATTCTGCCTCCGCCACCTCAGGTCAGCGGGCGGATAAATATGTCCCTCACATATTTATCTTGTTGGGTTTCTCATCTCATGGCAATGGATTTTTTTTTCAAGGTAAAACGGGCTCTTTTAGAGGCAGCTGGGGCTCCAGCGCTTTGCCGTCCATTAGAATGGCCGCGAGCCATTGCAATCCCTGTGTGCGCACCAAGCTGCCTCCCACTGCACTCACAGCAGCAGCTGGGGGTGGGGCTTGGGAGGCTCCTGGTGATTCCACCTGCAGCCAAGACTGAGGACCAGTAACTGGAGGTTTGAGATCACTGCCCACCCCCCACCCTTGGCTACACATTCAGATCCGCCCGAAGCTTTCCAACTACCAATACCAGTGTCCACCCCTGGAGCTACTCCTCTAGCTGACCTGGAGTAAGGCCGCCCGTTGGGGTTCTGAAAGGAGGATCCTACCAGAAGCAGGACTGAGAAGAGCTGAGCTGGAGGTGGGGCTCACAGAAGCCAGATGGGGGTCACCTCCTCCAAAACCTCGGCAGGACCCGAATCTCCTCTCTGAGAGACTCTGGACGGAGGGGCCACCAGTGCTGATGGGTGAGCCTGAGCCCTGCTGGATCAGGGCCCAGGTGGTTCCATACCCACCTCAGGGGCACAGGTGCAGCCGCTGCCTTTGTGGAGAACGTGCAGTTGCACATGCCCTGACATTTTAAGCTGCATGCTGACTTTACTTATTTTTATTTTTTTAAATACATATTTTTTATTGAGTTCAGAGAGAAAGGGAGAGGGAGAGAGAGAGATCAAAACATTGATGATGAGAATCATTGATTGGATGCCTCCTGCCTTCTTCCCTTGACCAGAATCAAACCTGAGACCTTTTATCGTCTCAGGCCAGCACTCAATCCACTGAGCCAAACCAACCAGGACTAGATGCTAAGTGCTCAGGGAAACATCCGTTTGAGTCCTGTAGCAGACAGGTCTTCAGTAAAATTAATCATAATTTATAAGTATAATCATTCACTCAACACTTGGTCTGTTTTCAAGCTCTGTGTACTGATCTAGTGATGTGGCAACTACTTTGTATAATAGCTCGGTCTTAACCTTGCCTCTGGGATCAGGATGAACCCTAGACTCACCCCGGGTCCGAGCAGCAGCAGGTGCTGTGCCAGGCCCCTGTGGAACTGCCGCTTCTCTAAGGGGGGCAACCTCACCTGTTGTGTTCCCATCTGTGTCATGATGAGAAATGTCCAAACTGCATACACTTCGGATTGAAATCTTTTGTCCTAACAATTCAATGAGCTTCCAACTCTGTTTTTCTGGTTAGCTGCCTGAGCTTGCTGTTTGTTAGGTGAGGAAGTGGGAAGCGATGGGTGAATTCATTGCACAAGTACTGAGTGCCGGGCATGGCGCTGTGTTAACAGGGGACTGCCCCTGCCAGCAGGCGGCTCACTCTGGTGGTGGAGACAGAGAAAGGGTGCAGGGGAGGCAGCACCAGGTGCTAGGAGACTCAGAGAAGGAATACTTGACCAAGGCTTTCTGTAAGGGAACAGAATCTTTAGCATAGAGGGGGAGCTGGCGGCATGGGGTGGAGGCCAGCCTGCACCCAGAACAGAGGACTGAGCGTGCGCAAGTGGAGAGCCCTGAATACGCCTGATGATGTGGGTCTGGATGGCCTGGGAGGTGCCTCGGATGGACCACGTCCCCACTGAGGTCGGGCTGGAGAATGAGGACACGCCATAAAACGTCTAGGGTTACACAGCGAAAGAAGGCTTGTATAACACACCTGATAATTTCCCAAAGGCCCTGGAAAGTCATCGAAGGAATGTGGAACAGGAGACCAAACATGATCTAATTGGATAAAAACTGAGCACAGTAAGGGGAGCCAGGAAACGAGGCTAAGAGGGTCAGAAAGGATCCAGGAGATGGACCTGGAGAGCCACGTAGGCCCAGTGTCAGGCGCAGTCGTCAACACGTAGAGGGCTGTAAGGACGAGCAGGACCAGGACTGGCATCCTGGGCTGGGCAGGCAGAGGCCACAGCTGGCCCCAGACAAGCCTGTCAGCGGGTGGGAAGCAGAAGTCAGAGGAGGGCTGTGTGCAGAGAACAGAGAAGTGGAGAAGTGGCAAGTGTGGACTTGCTCTTTGAAGAAATCAAGCTGTGAGCGGGGTGAGAGGTCAGACAGTAGCTAGAAGGGGATTCAGCATCAAGGCCGTTTTCTCAGTGGGGTGGGTGCAAGAAAGGAGGGCCCTGGGCGGGTTTACTGAGAAGAAAGAGCTGGGGAGGAAGGGGTGGGAGATACCAAAAGCGAGAGGTGGATGAATGGAAGGCCCACGGGAGGCCAAAGGGAGGAGAGTATGGTTTCGAAAGTGCGGTGGGGCTCCAGGTTGTACAGAGGGAAGAGGGGGGAGGAGGAGGAAAAGCAGGGAAGAGGCAGGCAGGTTCTTAGGGGGAAGGGGCAGTAGGGAGAGAGAGAAGGGCAAACCTTAAGAAAGAGAGGGAGAGAGAGAGAGAGAGAGAGAGAACACACATGGCGGATCTGGAACAGGGATGTGAATTTCCTTCAGAAAAAGTGGGAGGACTGACCCTGTCTGCTCCCCTCGGGGCTCCTTTCTGGCAGACTATCTCATTTCATCTTCAGGAAAGATGTGCGAAGTGGCTATTACTGGTCTCACTTTACAGACCAGGTAACTGAGGCTCAGAGATGCTGAAAAGGTTTCCCAGGATGTGATACAACTACGGCTGTTCGGAAGGCACTCCCATGGGGCCCTGTCCTGCCTACCTCGGAAGCCACACTTTGTTTTTAATCGCACTAAATTGGCATTCACCCTTTTTTTCTAAGAACATGTCCTTTACATAACAAAACAAACAAACAAACAAAAAAGTAGCATTATGGGATACCCCAAAAGGCCTTCCTACGAAAAAACATTCCACATATCTCTCATGGTAATTGAAATTCCCAAATCTTTGGTATTAAGGCAACTGAAGCTCTCTGTTAGAATGACAATGTTTCTGCCATGGCGAGAATTTCAATTTGGAACTCATTAAATGTTTATGAAGTGTTTATTTTACCCAAGGCCCTTTGATAGATGCTATGAGGAAAACACACACACACACACACACATACACACACACCTGTGCCCTCAAGAAGCTTACAAGTTAAGTAGCAGTGCCGGGTGGTAATAGATGTCACCAGCGCCCTACAGGGTGAATTGCCAAATACATTTCTGTGCAATTTCTATGGGTCCTTAGACATTATACCCATAATGGGCATCCTGGCAGCTCAAATAAGAGTTTCACTAAAGTGGCTTTTGTCACCCACCCTGAGAAAACGGGCTTTGGGAGAGAGACATTTTCAAAGGGAGGAAGTCTCTATGAGTTTGATCAGGACCGAAGGCCTGCAGTCCTCATTAGAATGGACCGTACATGAGGGTCGGGGGAGCTGGGGGGAGGGAAGAGGTATGAAAAGAAAATTCCCACTTTGTATTTGCCTCTGCCACATAGAGCTGTTTGCTCCATTATATCCCACTTTAGCTACCTCAAAGGTCTCAAACACTCCAGGCAGGAAGAAAACCAGGCCTGCTGCTCGCCTGCCTTAGCACACCAAGACCTGGCTGTCAGAATTCACTGGCCCCTTCCACCTGGGCTGCAGCCTTCTTAGAGCTGCACAGGGCCAGGGAAGAACTGGCTGAGAGACGCAGGCTGTGAAACACTCGGGCATCTGGCCATCACTGGCAGTGGTGGAGCACAGGCACCAGGAAAGTTGGCAAAAGTTACAACTCAAAGCATTTCCTTTTCTCTTTTTTTTAGGGTCAGTTTGTTAGCACATCACTGCTTAGAGCTGTCCATATACTGCTTTTTCTCTGATTGGTTACATTAATTTGGTGTCACTCAGTGAACCACCCTGAGTTTAAGATGGTGTGCTTAAAGAATTTAACCAATCAGAAAGAACATATGCACCCCTATGTTCATAGCAGCACAATTCACCACAGCTAAAATTTGGAAACAGCGTAAGTGCCCATCAGCAGATGAGTGGATTAAAAAGCTGTAGTACAGCTGAAGCCGGTTTGGCTCAGTAGTAGAGCGTCGGTCTGCAGACTGAAAGGTCCCGGGTTTCATTCCAGTTAAGGGCATGTACCTTGGTTGTGGGCACATCCCCAGTAGGGGGTATGCAAGAGGCAACTGGTCAATGTTACTCTCTCATCAATGTTTCTAGCTCTCTATAGCTCTCCCTTCCTCTCTGTAAAAAAATCAATAAAATATATTTTAAAAAAAAAAGCTGAAGTACATCTACACAATGGAATTCTATGCTGCGGTAAAAAAGAAGGAATTCTTACCATTTGCAACAGCATGGATAGAACTGGAGAGGGTTATGCTAAGCAAAATAAGCCAGTCAGAGAAAGATAAATATCACATGATCTCATTAATTTAGGGAATATAATGAACAACATAAACTGGTGAACAAAAACAGATCCAGAGACAGAGAAGCATCGATCAGACCTTCAAACTTCAGAGGGAAGGTAGGGGAGTGTGGAGGTAAAGGGGAGAGATCAACCAAAGGACTTGTGTGCATGCACATAATCCTAACTAATGGACACAGACATCAGGGGGGTGAGGAGCAATGGGGGAATGAGGACACATATGTAATACCTTTATCAATAAAGAAAAAAAAGAAATATATTGAACAAAAAAACAGAGGGATCTAAATCAGGCAGAATAACTCATTTTGTTCATTTTACATCAGACACTCCCTCTTAGAAAGTAAACTCATCAACTTGCTTCATTTTTCAATCTACATTTATATCTTTATAAATAAATATAATATAAACATAAAAATGAGCATATTGAAAAACAGCAAGATAGGAGAACAAATGTTTATATACACATCACCCTGTTTCAAAATTAACCTAACAAAATTAGCAACAGTTCCAAATGTCTAATAACAATTAGCAATAATGCCATGTGTGTAGCTCAAAGTGGCCTGCTCAAGTCAGGAACCAGACAAGGATCCACGTTGTATCTGGTTACATTTTGTTGTGCTGTCTCTGAAGTTTTTGCCTTGGACTGTTGCAGTGACCTGTATAGAATTTGCAGCTGCTTCTTTGTGCTGTCTTTTTACTTGTTCTTCTGTTCTCTGAATGACTGCTAAATGGAACTTAGCTTTGCAGCTTGATTATCCAGGTTCCACTTATTGTACCAAGCATGCCTCTCAGGCAGTTCTGGGTGGCCTGTATTTCAGAAGGCACCCAAGGACTGGCTGGCCCTCTCTTAACAAGCACACTTGCATGGTGACAGGCTGATTCCTTACCTCGTCAGGCCCCCATCAACATTTGACTAATGGCTCCATCCCCTGGTGGTCTTTGGCCAAATCAATTACTTTGTCAGGGATTGTGAAATGGGTTTTCTAATCCTGTCATTCCTGCCACATTTACTTCCACCTAGCTCCATGGACGACAAACTGCGGCTGGAGAGCCACAGGCAGCTCTTTGGCCCCTTGAGTGTGGCTCTTCCACAAAATAGACTGAGCGAGTCTATTTTGAAGAAATGGCGTTAGAAGAAGTTTAAGTTTTAAAAATGTGGCTCTCAAAAGAAATGTCAATCATTGTACGGTTGATATTTGACTCTGTTGACTAATGAGTTTGCCAACCACTGACATAGCTCTTTATGCATGTATTTTAGCTTCAAAGAGGAAGAAATAATACAAAAAATATGCATCCACGGAAATGGTTCCTGATAGAAGCCTTAAGGAACATCTCTCTTCTGAAACCAGAGATCCTGATTAGGGAGGACAATGGTAGGTACAGAGACAACAAGAGTCTGAGATTGGGAAACAGGAGGAGGGTTCTTACAGTGGGGCTGCAGGTTTTGCCAAGATGCAGGTTTGCTCATGCTGAGCAACCCTTATTCTGGTGATAAGCACGGAGAAGCATTTGGATTTATTGGAATTAAAAACAGGACACACAGAACCGAGAATGAAAAGAGGGAGAGGAGAAACATCCAGCATGTGAGAAAGTGAGTGAGGCTGAGAGACACCAGGGCATACCATGGTAATAGAATTCAAATCGACAAGCTTCTAACAGACCCCCCTAAGGCACAGGCATCAGAGACTCTGGTGAGTGGAGGACTGAGTGATGTCCCTGACTCCTGGCTGGAGGCCAGTGACTGGCCACTGCCAGCATTTGAGTCTGTGAGAAGCCCTCCAAAAGGCTGGCAAGGAAGCCCAGTGCAAACCCCACTGACCACCTATGTCCACTGGGAAGGGCCAAGGGCTTGGAGAGTGAGCGGACATGACCCCTGTGGCAGCTGTGCCTCCTCTGCCTGACTCTCCCTTATTTCTCCTTCCAGCGAAGTCTGATCATGTTCAACTGTCCCCATCCCCACACAGCCCACCTGGAGAGAAGATTAATGCCCTGTTTGCTGACACAATCATCGCCCTCTTAGCAGCTGCTTTTGAAGCACTTGGAGCACTGGATAGATAAGTTGCTCCAGCTGCCACTGCGTGGTAATTAGAGTCCCCAGCTTGGAAATGTAATTCTGACCACCCTACCATGGAGTCAGGAAGAGAGGAAAAGCAGGAAAGGGAGAACTTCTAAAGGAAGCAGCAAAGCTCTGCACAAGCCTCTCTGTGCAACTCAAGTGTTTAGAAGGCAAAGGCAGAGGATGGACAGATTCATGAAAGTCAGGATGAATTGTAAAACTATGTCAAGGTCTTGTAAGAATCGCATTCAGGTCAAAGCCCACAATTCATATGGGAAATAAAGACAACAAAGCATGGTTTGAATATACCTGGAGCAAAGGGGCAGACCCATCGACTGTGTCGAAGTGAGGCAAAATGAACAGGTAACACAAAACAAAGCATTGAGATTCCAACAGAGCTTTCATCTTGCCTGGCAATGAAAAGAGGGGTCGGTGTGGACCAGGGTCCTAGGAAGCCACTGACTTCTTCATCATGGCAGCAGAGAGGAGGAAATCAGTAAGCTACTCAATGTGATCAGGAGTCAGATCAGCAACCTTACACCTGGTGTGTGGAGAAATAGTCAAGAAAAACTTCAGAGAACCAGTAACTCCCTGAGCTCCGGGGAAGCCAGGAGACAGGATTCGAGCTGACGTCCCAATTCCAGAAAGAAGGACAGGCTGATTTCAGAAGGTGCAGGCAGCTCACCCTGACCTACGTCCTCCTTAAAATTGTAAAACGGATTATTAAACAGGCTGTTTGTGAGCATCACAAAAAGACACACTGATTTCCTGGCATCTATGTAAGTTAACTGAAAAAGAAGCCATGTTCTAGACCTGTGGTCAGCAAACCGCGGCTCAAGAGTCACATGCGGCTCTTTGGCCATGAGTGTGGCTCTTCCATAAAATACCATGGCCTGGGCGAGTCTATTTTGAAGAAGTGGCATTAGGAGAAGTTTAAGTTTAAAAAAATTGGCTCACAAAAGAAATTTCAATCATTGTACTGTTGATATTTGGCTCTGTTGACTAATGAGTTTACTGACCACTGTGCTAGACTATTTGTTACATGAGATTCATAGAGCAAGTGACTTCAAAGTCATTAATTAAGAAAATAGTCCACAAAGTGAGATGACAAAACAACCAGGTGGGGACATGGTCCTGCTGCTTTTCAGTCATGTTAAACCGTGAAGTAGACATTGGGCCCTTAAGGAAACTTACTTCTATGAGAGGAGGGGCAAAGCTTGGTGAACACACAGCCCTAATCACAGAGCAACCCCCTGCTGGCTGCCCTCCATGCACAGGCTCCGGGTGTGACATGCCCTGGGCGCCAGAGATGATCAGCCCTCTCCCTGAACCAAAGCGTGCCCCCTCTGACAGTCCCTCAGGCAGACCCTGCAGCTTGCCGGCTGTCCATTCCTGAGTGTGGCAACCTGGGCTCCACAGAAAGGGAAAGCCATGATTCCTGCCTGAGAGACTGGCATGGCTATTTAGAAGAGAGCAGGAGACTTGAGCTGCTCTAAGACTTGAATAGGTAGGATTTGGAAGAAAAAAGCACTTGTTTTGAGGAAGGCAATGTAGGAGAAAGGCTGAACATGACAGCTCATGGGAGAGGGAGAAGCACAGTTGACTAGAATGAACGATTCAAATTCATTCTTTCATCCATTCATCTGTTCATTCAACCAGTTATTAAGGGCTAGATGCTATTCCAGCTCTGCTACTGTAGGAATGGCTGGGACAGACCTGCCTTCAGCCTCATGAAGTTTACATTCTAACTGGGGACTGAGACAGGAAACAATTAATTACATATGCATGGTTTGGGTTTCTTCTTTATTATCTTTTAGAATATAATATTTAATATATACCCCCAAATTTCATAAATTCAACTTGTAAGACATTTACTGAATGCCCGAAACTTACCACCCAATCCAAGACTGAGTTTTTTAAAATATATTTTTATTTATTTCAGAGAGGAAGGGAGAAGGAGAGATATTGAAATATTGTAGATAGAAACATCAAGGATGAGAGGGAATCATTGATTGGCTGCCTCCTGCATGTTGGACCAAGCCCACAACCCAAGCATGTGCCCTTGACCGGAATTGAACCTGGGACCCTTCAGTCTGCAGACTGACACTCTATCCACTGAGCCAAACCAGGCCAAGACTGATCTTTGAAGAACAGCCAGGCATGGGGTTGGCTAAATAATGTCAGGAATAACAACCACAGCTAAAACTCACTGCATGGTTTGTGGACTTACTCTATGTTCTACTAAGCACCTCTTTTTTTTTTTTTTTAATCCTCATCCAAAACCATTTTTCCACTGATTTTTTTCTTCTTCTTTTTTTTTTTAGAGAGTGTGGAAGCAAGGGGGAGAGAGAGAAATATCTATGTGAAAGAGACTCATCCACTGGTTGCCACCCACATGCACCCAGATTGGGGGGAGGGGCCTGCAACCAAGGTACATGTCCTTGCCCAGAATTGAACCCAGGATCCTTCAGTCTTCAGGCCGATGCTTTACCCACTGAGCCAAACTGGCCAAGGCAATACTCCTTTTATTTGGTCCTTAAAACAAACCTCTACAGTAGATCTTGCTTCCTCTATTTTGCAATTTAGGAAACTGAGACTCAGCAAGATTGAGTAATATATGAAAAATTGGGTAAATTGAGGCGTTGACATGTGGCCAGATAGTTTGAGAAACAAGGAAAAATATATTTGCTGGTTTAGCATCGATAAACTCCTTTCACTTGAATGGAATGATGCACTTACAAATAAAACATATTTATTCGCTAAGTCTATCCATTAAGCATCTAAAACAGGGCACTTCTCTAAGCTCAGAGAAGATGGCCTAAATCCCAAGGCAAATGAACCTTTAGCTAAATTTATAGCCAATTAGTGCTGGGAGGCAACAGCATTTCCTCCTGTGGAAGATTGAGATCGTTTTCCATCCAAATATTATTTAATGGCAAGACCCCAAGTGGAATGTTCCAGAAGACCTATAGCAATTGTGCACCACATGTTATTTAAACTAAAAACAATGCTGTGAAAAACTGCACTTCAGCACAAGCTGCAGAGAGCACATCAGCCAGCTGAAAAGGAGACACGATGATTGAAATATTTTCCAGACTATTACACCCTGGAAGAGTTTAACGGTGAGGAGAACGATGGGGAAGGGAGGAGGAGGAGGATTAGGGGCTTCATTTAAGAACAACAGGATTGCCGAAACTGGTGTGGCTCAGTGGTAGAGCGTCGGTCTGCGGCCTGAAAGGTCCAAGGTTCGATTCCAGTTAAGGGGATGTACATTGGTTGCGGGCACATACCCAGTAGGGAGTGTGCAAAAGGCAGCTGGTTGATGTTTCTCTTTCATCGACGTTTCTAGCTCTCTATCTCTCTCCCTTCCTCTTCTCTGTAAAATATCAATAAAAAATATATATATTTTAAAAAGAACAACAGGATTAAACTGACTTTGGGGTGGGGGTAATGGCAGAGGGTGGGGGGCGGGGGAAATACCATATGGGACGAGAGTGGCTTCTCCAAAGGGAAGTGTGCTGGGCTACAGAATTTTCCAGCCCAGCCAGGTAGGCAAAGCCATCTATCATTAAAGTCATGTACAAGCAAACTTGATAAATTGCTGAGAAAATATGTAATGGGCCACATGCCCAGTCTTAGGAGTGGACAAATTAATAAGTGTGTTTTTTTTTATCCCTAAACTAAGGGGACTATTCTTTGAGATCTGTCTACTTGCATTGTATCAGTCCCATTTCCTCAACTTCAAAACAGTTATCAACAAGTAAGTCACCCAACTTGATGTGCCGGTGTCCTTATCAATTACATCTCTAATAAAATTTCAACCCAGGGAAGGTGATAGATTGCGTTACAATTTTTAAACATCAACTGAACTACCATATTAATAAAGCTGACTTCTTAAAACCAGTTTACTTATAATTTGTAGTCAGACTGCAGAACTTCTAAATTACACAAAGCAGCCAAAAGATTAAAAGAATATTTCCAGAATTAAAACTCAGCAGACCCAAACATTTATTGACTTCTCAGCAGACTGAGGAAAATCAAAGGCTTGCTGGTGGGGGATGGGCGGGTGTGACAGACACAGCATTGCCAGCTCTAGACATCATCTGTGGGCAGCCTCAACCACCCTCCCTGCTTTGCTATTTGAGACAAGCTCCCATTCACATGACCAGCATTAATGTTTGTGCATTGCTGCCCCCTGCTGGAGGTATGAAACCCATGTTGTTTAGGGCCCAAGGAAATGCCATTTACAAATTTCAATTGCTTTTCAATTCCCAGTCCTCCCAACCCCCCACCAGAAATAGCACTCTCCCCAAAGGACTGTGTTAGGAGACAATTCCCTCTGAGCTAATGGGCAAACATCCCTTATAATGCAATTAGTAGCATTCCTCATTGTGCAAGTGTCCCTCCATTAGTGCCAGAGGCTGTGAAAAATTGGAAACACATCGTATTGCTGCTCCTAGAATCTCTTTATGAAAATATTTCATTGAATTAACATTAATGGGGGCGGAGGGGTTCCTCAGAGGATTCTGGGGCAAACAAAATGTCAGCCAGTCCTCCCCTTCATTTGATATTTGTATAGAGCGCCTCTTTCTTGCTGATGAGGCTGCTGTATCCTGCAAACCATCCACCACCTCCCAGCCTCTAAAACTGAGGGCTTTGCCCAAGCTCCAGAGGCCCTTAAGCTATCAATGAGCTCCCAAGCTACCAGTGTCCACTGAGGCGGGTGGGGTCTCCATTTTTACAGCCAGAAAGAGTGGGGGGGTGGAAGAAAAGAAATTTCGGCTGTGAAGAACACGTCTCCACGTGTGGACGGTCGGGATCCCATGTGGGTGGATAGAGACCGCCACTCTTAGGCAGCTTACAGCTCAGCGGTCAGTTCTCAGTGCCTTGTCCCTACCAGCTGGGTCAGACCAAGACTGGAGTCTCAGCCCAGAATTACCAAAACTCCTCCCAGCAGCCCTCCTGGCAGATTTCCCTGCCTGTCACCCCCCTGATGGTGCCCAGTAATCACCTCCATCCACCACTAGAGACTTACAAATGCAAATTCCTGGGACCCAGCCCAGACCCACTGCGTTAGAAACCCTGGTAACCCAGGTATCACCAGCCCTCCTGGTGGTTCTGATTGGAGAAATGCATGGATGGTCTTTCTCTGTCGCTGGTGGGAGTGGGGTTCTTGGGGTGCTGCTGGAATATGCATTTCCAGAGGGCCCCATTGAGGATGAGATGTTGTGGAATTGTATCCTTGTGTTTCCAAAGTCTCATTTCCCCTGATCCGTCCTGGAAGAGGTGCAGCTGGGGATTCGGCAGAGCTGGAAGCCAAACCAGCGTCAGGAGTTCCCATCCCATGGTGGAGCAGGGTCTGGGACAACATCAGGCTGGTTACAGCCCTCAGTCCACTGGGTGGGGATCGCATGGCTGTGGGCCATGTGGGTGAGTGCAGGGGCGCGTGCCCCCTGCAACGAGAGTCTCAGGAGAGGAAGAGAGCAAACTCCTCTGCTTAGGAGCTTAGGTGTCACTAACCTTCCCACACTTACTGTGGCCCATGACCTGTTCCCAGGTGTGACTGACAGACAAGTACCTTCTCTATGTCACCCAGACTCCACTGGGCATGCGTCTAAATTACAGCTTCCTGGCAAAACTGTACAAATGACTGGAGTGTTGGGCCTTCCCTTTGCTCCTTTCTTGTTCATTAAAAACTGGGGTTGTTACAACAGTATCACTATGTACACGCACGTTTGAGAACTGTTGCTATCCATATCTTCTATTTCTCTCCACATGCCAACTCCCAACGAAAAATGACTCTTGGCTACGTCTTGTTAATGCTGATGGGGAAAAATGTATGAAGTCTGATAAACTATCCTTCATACCTAGTCCTGATGTTGATGGCCTATGCATCCTCCATGAAAGTGAAATCGCTGAGGGAACCTCCCCCCTCTGACCAGGGAAACTGTCCTTCCCTGTCTCCGGTGAGCCCCCAGCCCTGGGTGACAGGAGTCATCGTAGGATCTCACTGTCCCCCGGTATGCAGAGTGTGGTCCTGGACCAGCCTCATCTGCATCTCCTGTGAGCTTCCGAGAAATGCGGGCCCCACACCTGGACCTGTAGATCCTCACAGTGAGCTCACTGGCGCTGGAGAATTGTCAGGATGCCTTCTACATAGGCACAGCGCACACGTACACACACAAGCACGTGCATATGCATGAGCACACGCCTGGATTCTGGCGTGGCCTGAGGACAGTCTGAGCTCCATTCAACTCTGAGTCTGGTATGGAGAGCAGGACCAGACACATTCCCTCTTAGCTTTAGGGCGTGTTTGGAGAGTGAATAATAAGTGTGAACAAAGGCCTTATTTTTCAGCAAGAGACATATGAACACTGGAATCACTAAGCCCAGGAATAGACTCTCATGGTGTGTTTGGAGCCCATGGGGTGCGGTGCAGTCTGCACGTGGTTATGGATGGGGGCCCTTCCATCACGTCACTCTCCCAGTTACAAACGACTGGCTACTCGGCGCTTGTAAAGCAGCTGCCTCGCATGGACTGCCTGGCTGATTTGTCAGGCTTGCCGGGAAAGGGAGTGAGGGGCTGTCAACTGCAAAGTAGCTGGTGTGGAATCCGGAGAGATACAGAGTAAGAGAGCGGAGGAACGTCAGTCCTGGGGCAGGCCCTGCCATGTCACAGGTGAAGGGGCAGATCTGAGAGGTGAATGCACTGCCACCCCTGCCCCAGGCTTCCGAGGGCAGGGCAGGGGCTGGGATCCAGCCTTTGGCCTACGCTATACTTGAAGTGCTAGCACTGTCTCAGACCCAGCACAGACTCCTCTTCCCTACCTGCTACCATCCCAACCCGCATCACCCCTGTACTCATGAGATTTATATCATTGCTAAGATATAGCCTACAACCGAATAATAGGAACAAATGTATTTCCCTCTTGAAGAAATCCAAGCAGACAGGTGGCCCAGAGATTAGAGCAGCTCTGCTCCAGGTGGCAGCCCAGGCTCCCCATCCTATGACATCCTCTCATGCACAAGGTGGAAATGGACCTGCTCCGCCCTGCGGGGGCCCAGCGTGGGAAGGTAGAATGATGTGGGGAAAGGTGAGCAGCTCAAGCAGCTTCCCTCTAAGGTAGGGGTGTCCAACTCAATCAGAGAAGGGGCCAAAATCTAAAATCCAGCCTAAATCGCGGGCCGAATGGTTTACTGAACAGTCATAAACTGTCATTGTGATGGAAACGCAGCGGAGTGCAGTGATGACAGCGCGGTGCGGGCCACATTGCAAGGCCTGGTGGGACGGATTTGGCCCGCGGGCCTTGTGTTTGACACATGTGTTCTAAGGGATGGGCCCTTAGCTGCACACTTCACTTCTGCCACATCCACCTGCTGGGACTCAGTCACTGGCCTTATTGAGCTGCGAGGGAGGCTGGGAAGTGCAGGCTCCGCCTTGGTGGCCTGTGTGCAGCTCAAACCACTGGAAGGAGCAGCGAGGGGATGCTGAGGGGCAGTCTCCACCCACAGCCCGTGCTTCTCTACGGAGGAGGCCACCCGGGAGCTGGCGTCCCTGGGTTGTTTGCTTCCTCGTTTGTTTGTTTGATGCTTTAATGGAGAGAAAGGCCTGACAGGTGGTGGGAAGAGCAGGGCAGGGACGAGAGGAGAGGACCACCCTGCATGTACAACTCATCACTCCTCCATTAGCAAATACTGAATGTTGTTGTTTCTATAGCCACGTCACACACACAGAGATGTATGTATCTTCCCCACACGCTGGGTTCAGGTTTCCCATGTGGGTGACATGGCAGTGGGCTGGGAAAGCCATCAGCCCCTCCAGCACGGAGCCCCCTCCACTCTCCCCTCACGTGCCCAGACCTCTCTAGGCCAGTGGTCGGCAAACAGCGGCTCGAGAGCCACATCCAGCTAACGAGCCACAGTTTGCCGCTTTGCTGACTCAGTTTGCCAACCCCTGACTTAGTCTTTTGATTTCAATAATTACAGGCTGTTGTTGTTCCTTGTGATTAAGCCCCTAGCCAGTGGTCCGCAAACTCATTAGTCAACAGAGCGGCAAACCATGTGACTCACGAGCCACAGTTTGCCGACCACTGCTCTAGGCCACAGTGGGCATTAGTGACCTCTCTGACCATGAACTTCCTGCTCTGGCCTCCTGCCTGGACTAGGAGATCCAGCACTCCATCACCTTTTGTCTGGAAGAGCATCTCTCAGCCTCGCCCTGGGGTCTCAGATGTGCAACTGGCACGAGGAATGATACACCAGCTTGTTCCCTGGGGACCTGGGCCCACGGCACTCACAGCTCAGTGAGGGGAGACACCTGACCAGATGAATCAAGCTCATTTCAAATGCATCTCAGAACTGTACAGTCTGTAGCGACAGCTTATATTTGAGGACACCTCCATGGCAGCTACCCTGTCCCCTTGCCCCCGCCCCAACCCGCCAGCTCCAGCCACTCCCGCACAAGGCCACCCTCCCAAGACCACTCACACAGAACTCCAGAGATAAGCAGTTGCCTCTGGAACCCCCGGCGGGCCTGGCTGTCCCACCTCCCCTCCCATCCCTGTCCGCATCACTTCCTTCCCTCCGGGTCTCTGGTAGGAGCCCTACTTGATCTTGCATTTTCCACAGAAGGTTCATAACATTTCTAGCAGGAGGGGCTTAGGAACTAGCTACTCCAGTCTTCTTGTTTTATGGGAGGGGAAACTGAGGCACATGCTAGCTACTGGGAAATCTGGGATCAGGACCCAAGGTTGCCCAAGGTCAGAAGACTTCCTTTTCCACCATCCCCGCACTCACTGCATTGCTCTTGCTTATACCTCCATCAGACAGTGAACACGTTACCGCCAGGCCTGTACAGTAGCTTTGCACATACTGTCTCCCTGAGTTTTCCCATCTGCCCTGCAAGGAAGATATTTCTCTTACCTGAGCTTTGCTGATGAAAACACAATGCCTAGAGTGGGGGAAACCTGTCCGACTGCCCCTGCCTCCCTCACAGATGGCAGTGGCAATCAATGAGATGGGGAATTTAAGTCCTCTGCCCACACCACCCCCCAAACCACCCTGGCAGCTTCCCTAGCTGCCTGCTGGGGTCACCACACTCCACTCTGTGCCCTGTGCCCTGGATCTCTCTGTCTGAAGGGCTGGCCCTCCCTCATCATTTTCCTTTGACATTGAATGTTGCCAGTGGTGAAGGAGAGAGTGTCAATGATGGAAAAGCCAAAATGTGTTTCTTTTGCTCTGGGAATCTGGAACATGGTTTTAATTTTCCAGAAGGTCTATTATCCCAACTCAGGCTTAGGCTTGTTATAGGAAAAAACCCATGTCTCTTTAATTGACCCCCATTCACAGAGTGAAAAGGAGGGGGAGAGGACAGGAGAAGCTGACAGGCAGGACAGAAGAGTCAGGATAGCCGCCTCCAGGAAGCCACCAGGCACCTGCGTGGAGTGTGGGCGTTGGATGGGGCCCCTGTTTGTTTTTTTTTTAATATATTTTATTGATTTTTTTACAGAGAGGAAGGGAGAGGGATAGAGAGCCAGAAACATCGATGAGAGAGAAACATCGACCAGCTGCCTCTCGCACACCCCCTACCGGGGATGTGCCCGCAACCAAGGTGCATGCCCTTGACCGGAATCGAACCCGGGACCTTTCAGTCTGCAGGCCGACGCTCTACCACTGAGCCAAACCGGTTTTGCCGGGGCCCCTGTTTTATAGGGATTCTTTCTCCATCGAAGAGGGCGCATCTGGAGGAGAGAATCCCATCCCAACTCAATTTCCATTCCACAGCACACTCGGGACGGAAAGGAGGTGGACAGTGGTCAGCAGGAAGCTGACAGCTCTCAGCTGGCACTTCACAGCGGTGGCAGCGAGATTGCTTTAATGGCACACTCGCAGTGATGAGCAGACCCACAAGCCCAGGGCCCGATGACTGCTGCTTTAACTGCCCACATGAAGGCGCTCCCTGGCGGGCTGCCTCCTGCCCCACTCAGCCAAGCTCTGGACTGGACATCCCGCCTCCAGCTCACACACCCCTGCAACCCTGAGGCCCAGTGCAGGGGCAGCTTCCACAGGAGAGAGGACAGTTTGCCAGAGAGGTGGGAGGGGGGGAGGGAGGAGGGAGGCACCAGTAGACCCAGCTAGTCTGGGCTGAGTTTCTAGTGTAAGGAACACACTTCTGAAAGGAGGAAAAGATAGCTCTGGGCTTAGGCTGCGGGTGAGCCGGACCTGCCTGCATTTCAAAGATACTGGCCTGTCTGCCCAGGTGGAAGGAACCTTTACCTGGCAGCCCACAGGCAGGCAGGCAGTGGGAGGACCCCTCCATGGAGACTTGCACGGGCCCACCATCCTTGCCTAATTCCCCGAGGGCCAGCCAGGTTGGTTAGGAATTGGAAATCTCTCAGGGTGAGAAGGTGGTACAGCGCATCTACAGAAGACTGCCAATTACCTCGCAGGCGCTGGGACAGTACACACACACACACACACACACACACACACACACACACACCTGCTGTCAAAGGCAAGAATCTCCACACTCAGGTTGACAAATGCCAAAAATAACCTACTATCAGGTTGGTCTAGGTTTCCCTGTCAAGTAAGTTATGGTCAGTTTCCCATTTTCAGAATTTTTGGGGTCTGGGATTGTGGACCTTTTTGCTCATCTTTGGTCCACTTTCCTCCCAGGGCCATTGGTCACATCATCGAAGAGGCTGGTCCCAGGCAGATGCTGGGAGATGTGGGTGTGGCCTTCCTGGGACTTTTTTCTCACAGGCTCCCAGGTACTGCATCTTCCCCGTTCAAGCACCATCCTCCTCCCCATCCTGTCGCCCGCCCCTCAGACAATGAATGAGCAACACGAAGGAACACACGTTTGTCACACAATTGTCCTGTGTCTCCACTGGCCTAGGTCCCATGTCTGAAAGCTCTTGTGCCTCCACTGCCATGTAGAGCTGGGCCTTGTTGCGTGTCTCGTGGCCAAAAGGAAAGCTCATCTTCTCCATCTCACAATGAGATGGGGCACAGACAGTTTCCATGTGTGCAGCCCCATCCCTCCTCACCACCTGAGTGCAAAGCAACAGCACCTGTGAACATCACAGATGAGCCAAAGGGGGTGACTCTGCCCTCCGGCAGCACACACAAGTGCAGGCTGCACCACGGAGGGCGAGGAAGCCGGAGGCATTGACATGAGCAATCTATTACCTGTGACATAGAACATCCCTGCCTCATGGTCCCCTACTCCTGTCACACCCACCCCTCAGCAAGCCTGTCGGAACACATCATGATCCCGTTTACAGAGGAGGACGCTGAGTCTGTCAAAGAGGCCTCCTGCAGGGAAGGGCCACGCTGAGCCCGCCGCCCTGTGCTCAGAATGTGGGGATGTAGAAACAAGTTTTACCCAGCGGAGGGTGAGCGGGCGTGAGAGACGTGCAGAGAGAAGATCCTGAACTTTATGGAGCGCAGTGCGGGGCATTTGCACTGGGGCTTCAATGATACGGAGGGTCTGAGTAAGCCCAGACAGGCAGCTGGTGGGAGGGGAGCACTTCCAGTCAGGGTCCCGTCCAGGAAAAGGCAAGGGACGGGAGCACCGGCTTCCAGGCTCAACCGCAGGCTGTGTGGTGGTGACTTGCAGAGGAAAGGGCCATAAGGCTTTTAATGAGTGAGGGGAAAGGAGACTTACCTGTAATATGTTCACACACACACACACACACACACACACACACACACAGATTTAAAAACCTGACAGACTATTAACCTGTCAATGTGAGTATGTGTTGTACTTTTCTCTGTACTTTCCAGAACTTTAAATTGCTTTAAATCACTTGGTAGCACTAGATTATGGGGCACTTGTGTTCAGGGCCAGAGACTTTGGATGATTCCATGGGTGCCTTGTGATGGAACCTTTTTGATTGGGAGCATGACCCAGTCAAAACTGCACCGGGGGACGAAGACTGTGGCACTCTCTGCAGCAGCAGACTGGAGTGGAGAGTGTGCAGAATGGCAAAGCAGCCACATCACACCTGCGAGCCCCATCCAGCGGAAGACACGAGAGACACGTGGAGAGGAGCTAGGCAGGGGCACACAGAAGCCAGATCCAGCCAGATTGGGGGGTGGGGAGGATGCCTGCAGAGCTATGCTCAGCTGCTAGGCAGGAGGTGGGCACTGGTGTCACAAGCTTCCCCAAGAGAAATCTAACAGGACAGGCAGGCAGGTGACCCATGATGAACACATCCAGGTAAAGCCTCATACCAGGAGGAAGGGAGATGTGGGGCAGTGCAGCTTGAGCCGGATAATTCCCAGGCAGACCTAGGCCCTCTCAGTCCCGTCCGCATGGGGCTCTGGGAGCTGTCAGAGCCCAACTTTCTCCGTAGCAACTGTCACAGCTGCAAGGATGGCAGTGTTTGCTACTGCCCTGGCTCCCGACCTTGAGCGTGACCCAGAACCACCTGGAGGGCTGCTTACAATACCGTTTGCTGGGCTCCACTCAGTAGTTTGAGATGCAGCAGGTTCAGGGAGGGCCTAGCATCTGTTTTGCAAAAGTTCTCAGGTGACGCTGATGCCACCTGCCGGGATCCCTCCTTGAGAATCACTGCTCTAAAAACTCTAAGCATGGTCCCACCTCTCCTCCTGGTATGGATACTCAACATGCACCTCCTTTAAACATCACAGGGGCCCAGGTAAGCAACCCCCAGTCCTCAGAGAGGAAGCTAAAGCTCAAAGGTGCTTGGTGAACTGCATGAGGCACACTGGCTGCTTCCTTTCTACATCACTTGTTCCCAAAGCTGGCCCTCCATGATGCCCATAGCACTCTCACAGGCCCAAGCTGACTTGAACAAAACAAAGGCAATGTGAGTTGTTCGTTATGTTAACCATCTGAACTCAACGTAAATGGCTCTAAGATAATCCCATTTGTATTCTAGGAAGTTAAAGTGCTTTTGTTGAAGGACTAGAGGCCTAGTGCATGGAATTCGTGCACTGGTAGGGTCCCTAGTGGCTGCTGACACCATCTGGGTATTCCCTTCCTTCCCCGCTAGCCGCCTGCCACTACTGCCTCCACCAGCCAGGGGGCCTCCCTCCCTTCCCCTAGCTGAGCCTGCCCCTAGTTGAACTCCCTGTTGAGAGAACAATTTGCATACTATGTTTTTATTATATAGGATGGTGGCAAGAGATGGTCTTTTTCTTTTACTTTTCCCCTTTTTCAATGTTCTTACTTGGCAAAATAAATAGGTGAAGACCTAATTTCAGTTCTGTCTTTTAAAGAAAAAAAAAGCTGATCTGTGAAATTTCTAGCAGGAGCATACTGCTGTACTGCCTCCCAAGGGCACCTGCACTTACAGAGTAATGATGGCCTAGAGTAACTTGTCATGTGGGTAGGCAGTGGAGAGCCACATGCCCTCGGCCAGTCCTCTACCCACTGGCCCTATTCCAGGTGCTTCAGAGGGCCCTGTGCCATATGGAGGGCAGATCTCCTTTCCCAGGGCTACTATAGCCACAGACACAGGCCTTGGGGAAGTGTGAGGACTCTTTTCTCCCCGACTTCCTGACTTGGAACCTACCAGTCAGTCCTCGGGCATTAAGAAAGGCCCATATGGCCAGTGTGGCTCAGCAACTGAGTGCTCGATCCAACAACTAAGAGGTCATCTGTTCGATTTCCAATAATGGCACATGCCCAGGTTGTGGGTTCGATCCCCAGTAGGGGGTGTGTAAGAGGCAGCTGATAGAAGATGTTCCTCTCTCATCGATGTTTCTTACTCTCTATTCCTCTCCCTCCCCACTCTCTAAAAATAAATAAAAACATTTTTTAAAGGATAGTTATAAACATTGACAAGAGAGAGGAACATTATTAATAGGCTGTCTCCTGCATGCCCCCTACTGGGGTTCGAGCCCACAGCCCAGCATATGCTCTGACTTCCTAGTTCCTGAGTGGAAGCTCAACTGATGAACCACATCGTCCGGGCAATGTTTCTATCTTTCTATCCCTCTCCCTTCCTCTATCTCTCAAATAAATAAATAAATAAATAAATAAATAAACAAACAAACAAACAAATAAATAAATGTTTAGAAAAAGAAAGGCCCATATAATTCTGCTTCCTGAAACTTGCAGTTATTTCTATTCTCTGATGGTTCTTGGAGTCCGGTTCCAACAACCATTCTCAGATGGTTGTTGGGTTCGGAATGGTTGTTGGGTTCGGTTCCTCACTTGGAGGCCCCTGAGTCAGAGGAGGAAGCTCTGCATCCTGGCCCTGATACCATGTAAACCAGGGTGGTTTCAAGGCAGAAAGCCGTGCAGTGTGGATAGAGGCCGGTGGGCTCTGGCATCACAGGCCGTGGGCCAGGCCTTGCTCTCTCCTGTGTTGGCTGGGTAAACTTAGTGGGGTACTAGATGTCTTCTCTGGGTTAGCCCCCTCACCCATTAAACTGGGAAACAGTGCCTGCTTCTGAGGCAGTTGTAAAACTTAAATTCTTTCATGCATTTACAGCCACTAAAAACAGCACCTGTCACAGAGAGCACGTGTGCATGTTGGCTTTTATAATAATCCAGTTCTTCATGATCGTGCCCCCACCCTCTCAGGGGCTCTAGGGAGACAGACATGCATAGAATAAAGTCTCTCCCTTCCAGAATCTCCATTGGAGTTCCATTAAGTGGATGAGCTCATCACAGAGGAAGAACTGTGTGTGCAGAAGCATGGCTCAACATGGAGCGGAGGATGGGCACAGCGAGGGCTTCTGCCCAGTGAGGACATATGTGCTGGCCACTCACATCACTACACAGCCTGGCTGAACGGCTAAGGGCGCCCTCTGAAGGTGCAGGGACTCTGAATGCCCAGCATGAGGCCCAGGAAAGGCTCTGGGGGAGCAGAACCCTGCTCCACATTCCAAGCCACATTCACAACAGCAACTATTATTAACTTGACACAAAAGAGGAAAACGGCCATGAATATTCTCAGCTTGAATTATAAAGTGACAATAATTTGAGTCGCTGTTCAATATTCATAATTATTTGAGGGTGGGAAGAAGCCTTTGTTCCATTATAGACATACACAGAAGAGGAAATCACATCATATAAATGAGGACACAGTACATTAAAAATGTAAATTAAGAATTAAAGAGCAAACAATGGAATTCTTCCAATTTAAAAAAAATTGCTATACAAATTGCTAATCAGCATCCAGCGTCATGTTGGTTCATTTGTTCAATAAAAGCAAAAAGAGATAAAGGCCCTGCAAATGGAGATAGGCAATCAGCCTAGTGAAATCAAATGTCAGAAAGACCTTGACCTTCTAGGACAGTGGTTGGCAAACTCATTAGTCAACGGAGCCAAATATCAACAGTACAACGATTGAAATGTCTTTTGAGAGCCACATTTTTTAAACTTAAACTTCTCCTAACGCCACTTCTTCAAAATAGACTCACCCAGGCTGTGGTACTTTGTGGAAGAGCCACACTCAAGGGGCCAAAGTGCTGCATGTGGCTCGCAAGCCAGTTTGCTGAGCACGGTCCTGGAGATACTTCCAAATAGTCCACTGAGGATTTGAATTATGGAACTTTATTCCAAATCTGGAGGTGTGGACATACAAGAGACCCACCTCTATGGTACGAGTCAGAGGCAAAATGGGCAGGAAGGAGCAAGAACGATGTGTCAGTCCCCTTTCAACAAAGAGCCTACATTCTAGTGGTGGGAACAGCCAACCAGCAAGTAAATATATCAGCCAGACAAACCCAGAGTGCTCAGCGCTGTGAGGAAGGTAAAGGAAGACACTGCAAGGCCAGTTGCCCACTAGTGTCCATTCTCTCCTTCACTGTTAGCAGACCCCAGTTTTGTTGGGGCAACATTTTCCAGGCTCTTTTATAGCTAATGAAGTCCATGCAATTGTGCCCGTGCCATACAGCCCAGACAGTGAGGTGCCACCCGAGCTCAGGACAGAGACTTGGCAGCTTTTGTCTTTGCCCTTTGAACTTCACCTTTCCTCCTTGTTCCTGCTGGAAAGGCGAAGCCATCCTGTGACCTTGAGAACAGCGTCCATGCGCTAAGCACAGCGGAGAAGGGCAGATGCTGACAGAGAACACTGCGAGAGCCCCCTCCCCCCACCGCCGCCCCATCACCCCCCCCCCAATCTGAGCTAATTGTTTCCAGGTTTCTTGTGAGGTGAGAGAAACAAAATCCCCCATCTCGGCCAAGCCACTGCTCTCTCAAGTTCCCTTTACTCCTAAGGTCAGACGAGTCTTCCCTGACACAGGTCCCTATCTCTGCCCCATCTGTGCACTCTCCACATGGGAGATGGGCAGAGATGCACACGGGCAGTGGAGGCTGGGCTCCCAGAGCCTTTGTCCAGTGCACCTCACCCTCCCACTCCTGCTAAGATGCCTGCATGGCTCCCGTTGCCATCAAGATGGAGCTGAACTCCTGACCTCTCAGGGCCATCTCCCAGCCCACTCCACGCTAAACACCGCATTCCCTGCCGTGGGGCTTTGAGACCTCGTCAGCCTGAACCAAATGCCCTTGCAATGCCATGTGCCATATGCAGCCAGGCCTCAGGGAAAGCAGGCAAGGAGCTGACTTCTCAGTCCTGTCTCTGGCCCCTCTTAAGGGGGAACAGCTAACCCTCCCCAGAGCTGCCTGAGCCACAGGCCTCGTCTGCCATATAGGGGAAAAGCCCGGCCCACAGCGACACACTGAGCACCGCTGCATCAGGCAGGGGACTCACAGGCGAGCGAGGCAAGGTCTTCAGATGGTGACTCACACAGCATCAGGAGGGACGTGCGGGAATCCTGAGGGATCACAGCGCTGAAGAGTGCAGGCCTCCCACCTGCCTGCAGTGGAGTCGGAAGCGCAGGCATACGTTCTGGCGGAGGGGAGCCTGAGTGGGTCTTAGCAAGAAGCTGGGTGAAAATCCTCCTCGAGGACAGGCCAGAGGAGGGAGTGGGGGACAGCGTTCAGTTGCTAGAGGGATCTGCAGCTGCGAAGATGCAGGGACAGTAAAGGAAAGTCAGAGGGAGACAAGTGGGGAGGGAAGGAGAGAGGGTAGTCAGCAGGGGTCAGACCATAGGATGGCCTGGATGCCACTGTCAACAATACATGGTCTCCAACCCGTGGGCAATAGGGAGCCACCGAGGTATTTTTAGCAGCAAGTGATGGACCCCGGTCTGCATTCTAGACAGAGCTCTCTGAAGAATGCCCTGGAGGAAGACACGACTGGGCACGGGCAGGCAGGTCAGGAATCCGCAGCCACCTATGCAGCCTGAGAGGAAGGAGGTAAAGAAGGAGCAGTTGGAGACCACCAAGTGGAGGTCTGTCTCAGGGGGCCAGGGGGCTGCCTGCACTGCTGAGTGGCCACGGCTATGAACATGGATGGAGCAGCCACCCTCCTCCTCCCCCCCTCATCCCATTTCACTAGAGTATGAGGGTCTCTGAGTGACTAGCACACATCTCCTAGTTCTCAGTAACCAAGTTCAGTGACAAATGCTGTCCTTGCCTTCGAGTTCCTATTAAACTTTTATAACATCAAACAATTAAAAGACTCTCTTTGATTTATGTCAGTGCTGTCTTCAGAAACAGTGCAACGAAATAAAATATTCAGAGGCTCCTTGGTCTTCAAACATATATTTGACAATATGCTTCCTGTTCTGTCTGATATCAACACAATAATGCTGGAGTCAGGCTTCCAAAAATGTGCCTTTTTCATGGCAACAAATAATGATAATATAAGAAAGCCCTTCTTTTCAACGAGGCCACAACTAAGGAAGCCAAGCTACAGTAATGAGGAGGCAGCATGTTTATGCGGCTGTTCCGCCTTTATTAGTGTGGAAGGTGAGGGTGACAGGAGCTGTAAGCTAATTCATTGAGCTTGTAAATTCACCGATGACTTGCAAGTCTAACAGTAGAAAGGAAATGCATTTTCTCCTGCTGGTACGTTTCGCACATTCTTTATTGCCACGGAGCACCAAGAGCCCATTCCCACCTAACCCCAACCTGCAAGCCCTGAAGAGGGAAGTGAAAGCTCATTAGAACTGAAGAAATTCGGTCCAGACCAGCCCTGTCCAATACAGCAGCCTCCAGACACACGTGGCTGTTGCTCATTTGCACCGAGGCTGGACTGAATTGAAGAATGCTGCAAAGGCATTGAAGGCATAGTACCAAAAAGGAATGCAAACTAGCTCATTAATATTTTTCTATTTTTTTCACATTGAAATAATATTGTGGATATACCGAGTTAAATAGAATATATCAAAATTAATTACACCTTTTCAAATGTGGCTACTACAGATGTTTAAGGTAGAGATGTAGCTCAAATTGTATTTATATTAGAGGCTCGGTGCACAAATTTATGCACAGGTGGGGTCCCTTGGCCTGGCCAGCAGTCAAGGCCTATTTGGGGGTTGGCCAGCTGGGGGAGGGACCCTGGGAAGTTGGCCAGCAGGGGTGGGCAGGGGAGGGGCCGTGGGAGTTTGGCTGGCAGGGGCAAGGGGGAAGGGCCAAGGGAGATTGGCTGTGGGAACACACTGATCACCAAGGGGCAGCAACTGCATTGACCATCTGCCCCCTGGTGGTCAGTGCACATCACAGTGACTGGTGGGTAGTTCAGTTGTTCTCGTCATTCGGTTGTAATGGTCATTTAGGTTTATATAGAGAGATCAGACAGTAGTCTAGACCAGAGAATCAACGGAATTTACTCAAAAGGCAGAGTTGGCAGGGGAAACCCATCTCTGTGGACGTCTAACAACTCATTAGACATTGGCCAACCTGGGGACAGAGCTGTCGTGAAGTCCAAGGACAATCCCCAGGTCTCTCACCCCCAGACCTCAAGCTGGCATCATTTCCCTGTGCACTGAGGTGCATCGAGGTGAAGGATATAAAATGCAATAACAGTTTTTATAATGAGCCGATATTGCTGTTGCTCATTAGTAGCTACGAGCTAAATTAATCTGAGCTGATTGTCCCCTAATTGGAGAGGGACATAAATCCAGGTGATGTGCCATTATGCATGACACCTTGATCCCGATCAACTTCACCCTTGTGCATTCATAATGCTCTACACGGAGGAGAAGCCAGCTTCCAGTAATTACAGTAAAAATGATGATTATTGACCAAGGACATTGTAATGGATGGCAATGTGCTAGGTCAGAATGTATTTTCTCAGTAAGGAAATCGATCAAGTCACCAAGTTAATATGTTAAAGCCTGATTATAATGACTCAGGAAATTGCCAATTGTAATTCAAGTTAAGAATATAAGCCACTTATGCCAATACATTTATGGCACAATAATGATTTATCATTCCTCTCCAAACATGGCAAAAAAGTGTTATAGGCTCCTATGGACATATGGTTTCCACATACACATATATTTATCTGACTTTCTTTACCCAAAGTTTCACCCATGAAGACAGATATTGTTCAAGGAGGGAGACAGGCGCGGCATTGAAACAGAGGCTGATTTTAGACTTGCCACTTGGCAGGTGAGGCAAGTGATATCTATACCTGAATTTTACTAATTCTGTCCACAGTTAGAAACATTTCCTCGTAAAACTAAACTTTCTTAACATAAAAACTGCCACAAATTTGGGAATTAAGAATAACTCACCCCAACTGAACAGGAAAAGGCATGTCAGTATCTAAGCATCTCCTCCAAACCAAGCCATTCTCTCTTTCCTCCCTCATAAATGGCAGGCAACAACTCAGATGAGAGACATTTGGCCAGAATGAGAAGGATCAGATTCTATTTGAAATCAATTTTGTCGTGACCAAGGGAGAGCTCCAGTCACACGCTACACTGCACACATGGAGTGGAGACTCAGCTGGAATACTCCCCTGACTTGAGGGACTGACACACGTTTTTTGGAAGAGTAATATGTTTTCCAGGTGCAAAAGTTATGACAGACATAGATATGTATAATACTAAGTACATAAGTACATAGATATGCATGTGTATACATGATAAACATGCATGCATATATGTAGGTGCATATATGATATATATGTATATGCTCTATAATAAAAAGTTTCCTCTATGTCTCCTTTTCTCCCCATACCCCAAGAAGGTAACTAACTTTTATTAGGGTCTTGTGTATTCTTTCAGGTTCTTTTTCTCATATGACACCGTCTGACATAAATACAACTCGAGCCACCTCTATACTTAAAATGTAAGTATATAGTCTTATTTTTTTCTTCCTTTTTTTCACAAAAGTAGTCTAGTGCACACACCAGAGTGACTTTGCTTTGTACTTTTAGTATCCTGGAACTTTCTTCATATCAGTACATAGAAAGTGTCAGCATTTCTTTAAACTGCTGCATTGATGTCATTTTATAGTTAATTAACCAGGGACTTCTAAAACAGCAATGCCATCATCCATATAAAATCATTACTTTCCCACCCTCGCTTCCCTTTTCTTCATCCACTCATTCACTCCATAGACATTCACTGTGTGTCCACCTGTGCAGGTGCTGCACTGAG
The DNA here is from genome assembly GCF_014108245.1 of Pipistrellus kuhlii. Taxonomy (NCBI): domain Eukaryota; kingdom Metazoa; phylum Chordata; class Mammalia; order Chiroptera; family Vespertilionidae; genus Pipistrellus; species Pipistrellus kuhlii. Next base: position 69,676,399 of record NW_023425573.1, read on the forward strand.
CTGTCCAGGGGCATGTGAGGGTCACGTCACATTGGCCTCTCACAGGTCAATGAAGGGAGGAGGAGAGAGTTACATGAGAAGACAGAACAACCAACTCATAGCCCACACTGGTTGTAATTGTAGGTACTGATGGGAGAACAATCAACCTGGAGTTTGACTAGAGAATTTCCCATCTACTTGGCCTTGGATGAGCAGCCAGCACTGCCATTGTATATCCTATGCCTGTGGTAGGGAAATATTCAGATAAGGAAATGACAACCATCTGTAGTACCTTCTATACCCCAAAATACCCTCGATCATTTTTAGGAAGTTTCCCTGAAATGCTCTGAAATGGATCCCCGCCATCTCCTCCAGACGCCCACCCACAGCCTGAGGTGTATGCCACACTCTGGCCCATTCCAGGCACCCACCTGCTAACAAAGCCTGTGCAGAACCCACTGCTCATTCCCCAGAGACCAGCCATCTGCTGAGGAGCTCTGATTTAGCCAAAAATGGTGCCACCTCCTTGGAGTCTCCCCCTCAACTCCAGCCCAAGGCGCACATCTTGCTGAGGAGGAGGCCTGTAAAGAGAACCAGTGGTAATGACGCTGAAGATGTCACTCTGCAGGAATGCCTGGGAGCATAGGAGTGAGCCTAGGAGTGAGCATCTGTAGGCTGGCCTGGCCGCAGGAAATAGAAACAAAGGCACAGGTAACACAGGCACCTGGGAGGACCAGTGGGAAGGAGTCAACAGTAGCTCAATATTCGATAAGCATTTACTGAGGGTACACTAGGTGCCGGGCACTGTTCTAGCTGCAGTTGATGCAGCAGTTCAGTCCCAGCCCTTGGGTTCTGGTTGGAGAGATCATCAGTCAATAAATAGATAAAAGAACCGCTCTGCTAAGTGGCAGCTGGTGAGCAGGTCCCATCTGCTTGCCCACTGCCCACAGGCGGTCACTGTGGCCAGGTGACAGTCACAGAAGGAGGAACAGCAGGCTGGAAGGCAGCCTGGGGACATACGTGGTAGAGACCTTGGCAGAACATCGCCTTCAATGATGGCCTCCCAAAGTCACGTGGCACGTTAATATTGGAGTGACCAGGGCTGGTCCCTACCACCAAGAAGTGAGTGAAAGACCTTGATGAGACAATGACCACCACAGCCGGCTCCTATTTATGGAACATGTTTTGGGGCCACTGGATTTTGCATTTTGCATTTCTTTGAAAGAATATTCAAGCAACCAGAGCCTTGTAGAGCTGGAGATGCAAAGGGCCATGGGAGATAGAGATGGAGTATAAAAATTGTAATACAAGAACTCAGAGAAAGAGAAGAGTTGTTTGGGGTTTTTTGCTTGTGTTATTTTGTGTGTGTGTGTGTGTGTGTGAGTGTGTTTTAACCAAAATAGGATTTCTATGTTTTCTATTGAGTCATTTAATCTTGATTGCCAGATACTGTCAAGGAACAAAGACTTCTTTTAATTTCTCTGGCATTTATTTACTAAATCCAGAACTCAGTCTAGAGAGCGAGGCCATTGGCTCTTCCCAGTGTAGAGGATGCCATTCATGAATGCCTGCTAGGGAGATGCTGTGGGAGCTTGCAAAGCTGAGGCCTGACCCTGGGGGTCAGGGACTGCGAGAGGCACAGCAGTGGGAAGCCGGAAGGAAGAAATCAGGTAGGTATCAAAGACCTAGAGCCACACCTCACGGAGGGGTCAAGTTGGAGGGTTGTAGACACACTCAGCTGAGTGTGGGGGAGTCTGTACCCATCCAAGCTGTCACTTTCTCCAGACATACAGTGAGAAAACCTCCACCAGACAGAGGTGGAATATATGTCCCCTGGCTGTAGGACTATAGTGACTTAGTTGGTCAGTGCAGCCAGAGCTGCTGACTTCTGAGGCTGAGTTATAGGAAGCCCTACAGCTCCTACCTGGGACTTTAGGAATGCTGGCTCCTAGATGCTTCTGCCTGGAGCCCAGCCACAGGCCACATGGAGGCCACAGTTAGCTGCAGCCAGGGAACTGAGCCACCTGGGACAGAATAAATACCACTAAAAGCCTGGTGAGTGCGACCCCCGCTGACTTCATGTGGAGCAGAACAACCCGGGTGAGCCCAGGCAACTCACAGCATCACGAGAGATAATGAAATGGTGGTTATCTGAAGCCACTATGATTTCAAGTGGTTTGCTACGTAGCAATCAATGACAAAAGATATTAATTGGCATGTCAGAATTTCCTAGCCATCCAATGGCATACAAAAGAAGAAATGCATGCATGCCTGCTCCATACATAGTTGAATATATGTGAGTGTTGTATATGTATATGTTAGAGAGAGACAGCAAGTCCTCAGTGCAGTGCACAGTTCTCTGTAGTTACTCTGAGCCAGGCACTAGCAGGTTCTTTGTAATCACAACTTCACTCAGTCCTCAAAACAACCCTGTGAGGTGAAAGCTATTGTTAACTCTAGAGTACAGATGAGGTCACAAAGGCTCAGAGAGGTCATGTCACTTGCCCCAGGTCACACAGCTTATAAAGAGCAGAGATTAAAACCTCAACTGGAGTCCCCAATTTCTACTCTACCTGAGGTCATTTCACAAAGACAAACCATGACTACCCAGGATAGCCAGAACACATCCATCTGGAAAGAACCAGGGGTGTGAGAGGACATCAGAGAATGCCAGAAAGGAGGGAGCCATGCCCACCCTTAGCCTTGCGGGTGCCCTTGTCTCTGTATGAGTATGTCTTCCAGAATCCCTTCCATCGTCCCCGCTGCTGGATGGGACAGTGTGCTGAGCCAACCCCAGGAAACTGAGGCCTATTCTCCCAGCAAATGGTTCTCTACTTATTCTAATATCTGTATGCTTTCAATTTCCTCACAGCTCAGCTGCTCCCGCGGAGTTTACATGTGCAGAATCACAGAGATGAGGATGAAGAAATACAAGCCACACACCATGAGCAGTCAGCCATGAGTCTGTGTGTGTTGTTGTAAGCACATAGCACCGTGGGTCATGAGTCTGGAGCCAGACAGGCTGGGTTTGAGTCATCACTTTGCTTGGACCGTTATATCTCAGTTTCCTTATCTGTAAAATGGGGATGGGGATGCTAATGCTTCCTGCCTCACAGAGTGGGTGGGAGGGTTACACAGGGAATGCTGACACCTTTGATTAATGATACCGGGCACATACATAGTAAGCACTTTGCTCTCTGCTTGCTGTTAATAGCTAAAACAGCAACTGACCCCTGACCCTAATGTGCTATTTTAGGTAAAATTAATCCCCATCACCACCCCACATGTAACACTGCTGTGGTTGGCCCGTCCACAAGCTTGTCAGAGAAGTCCCGGAGCTCTGCTTCAGCGCTCCACCTTCTGACCTGTGAGCCCTGCTCGCAGAAACACGTGATCTTAACAAATGCCTCCAGAATTTAACACTATTTTGTCATTTTGTGTAGAATACCTTACAGAACTGTTTGTTTGTTTTTGTGTTTTTTTTAATATATTTTATTAATTTTTTACAGAGAGGAAGAAAGAGGGATAGAGCGTTAGAAACATTGATGAGAGAGAATCATCGATCAGCTGCCTCTTGCACACCCCCTACTGGGGAATGTGTCCGCAACCAAGGCACATGTCCTTGACCTGAATCAAACCTGGGACCTTTCAGTCCACAGGCCCACGCTCTATCCACTGGGCCAAACCAGTTTTGGCTAGAACTAGTTTTAAGTGTAAAATATTTCATTCAAATCAGTACTAAAGAATGCATTATAAATTTTATTTTAATTATATTTAATAATATACATAATATATAGTTAAATATGTACTTATTTCTATCTACCAAATGAAGCACACAATTTAATTGACTCTAGATTAATTATGTAAAAGAAATGTGGTTTGTTGACAATAAATTTAAAAATGTTATAATGTATCAGGTTTGGCTCGGGGGACTGACTAGATATATATTAAAATGTGTTGCCATATCGGAAACAGACAAGCCCTGCTTTCACAATGCAGCGTGGGGGATTCTTACACTGTGCACGGCAAAAGGCAACTCATTAATTTTTAGAATGTTTGTGTTTTCCTTTTCATATGGTGAGATAAAGGAGCTTTATTTTTTAGTTTTTTTAAAGCATATCTGCAGACAACACATTTTTGGGTAAAGAAACTCTTTGCCCCGAACAAATGAAAAGCTAAATTGGACATAATCATCGCTCTATTTTCTCCTTCGCACAATGGCTTTTGGAGTTGGGAGCTACTCCGACTATCTCTTTTGTGCACTCATGATGAGCAAATGAATGCAATGTACGATCAGATAAAGATCATCTTGAGGCACATTTGAAGAATTATCACCATGTTTATGCTCTTCATTCATTTCATATATTTCAACATCAATGTTCCTTATCCATTTTATCACCTCTATTTGCGGTAGTAAAGAAAATACAATAAAACAAAGAACAAAAAGAATTTAGCACTGCAGCTCAGCCTCAGCCACCATCACAGCTAGCCCGCAAGGCACTCAGCCTGTCGAGACTGTGTGTACCAACAGCATGGCCACAAGCCTATTCACGTGATCCACACTAATGGCGCCTGGGACCTCTCAGTCATACAGGGGGGAGATACAGATTTTTACAAATTAAAGTTACTTGTTGGCAAACACCTCTCTCCTACTTATCCTGGTGCCCCTCCTTGAGCCGAAGCAGACAGTCCCCTGAGAGCCTCTCCCACCAGCCACACACACAGGCCCCTTTCCTCTGCATTTTGTCCAGCGTTTTCCATCTGGAAGCTTCAGGACCGGGCACAAGTCTACAATCAGGTAAGCCATGGCGGGGCTGGCCAAACCGTCCAATGGGGACAGAGTCAGAGACAGAGAGAACTGGTGGTGACAGCCACCTGCTGCACCACCCACAGAGTGTCCGCTCCTCCTTCACTTTCATCCCATGCAGACCTTCCATGTGCCTGTGCTGTGAGGGAGGGATTGCTGTGCCTATGCACAGAAGCAGCTAGAAAACTTGCTCAAGGTCACGACTACCCAAAATTTTATTTTCAAAGAATTATAAGGAATGAAAACATAATTACAATACATTGTAAATAAAATTCTTCAAGTACTACTTACAAGCACATCTCCATGTCCAAATCTATTATACTTGGTCACCAAGTTGAGACAATAAGCAATCACACAGGAGGGAACATACCGTGAGAGTGTGAATGTAGGGGGGCACATGAGTGTAAACATACATGGAGAGGTGTCTGTGCATGTTCAAGGGTGTGTGCATGCACAAGTGTATGCAAGTATGTGTTTAAGTGCGTGTGGTGTTTTATTTTTTCATCTAAGACCAATGCATTGGTTGGGTTGGCATTGGTCTTAGATGAAAAAATAAAAAAATAAAAACCCAGCAAATTTATCAAGTGGTTATCTTGAGTTATAGACTAGGCTGTGGTTGACATTATTGTACTTTCTGTTCTGACTTCTATTCACTTCCTCTCTGGTGCACATATATTATTTGAACAATCAGAAAGTTTGAGGGTTTTTGAAAAGCCAAGCAGCACATATTAAGGCTGCTCACTCCCCACACCCCTTCAGAGCAAGGCAAAGTTGGTCTGCCTCCCTGGCTGACAGGTGAAGGGAATAAATAATGCTGAGGAGAAGATGGAGCAATCAGGAAAGATCTGGGAACCAGTTCCCTCTGGTTTCTCATCTCTCAGACCCTCCCCCAGAGTTTCTGACCTGCCTCCCCCCTGCCTCCATGTCTGCCTCCTCTCTCTTGGGAAGCTGAGGGGCTCGGGGACATGCTGGCTAATCACTGCATCCTGCACACACCGCACCTAGGAGCTCTGGGTCCCATGGCCCAGCGAGTATGGATGGGTGGGCCGTAAGAACATAAGAGGTGAGCAGGCATTTCTCGTCCAGGCCGTCTGTGACCCACCCTCCCTCAGCAGCATTTCTGTCTGAAATGGTGAACCCCTGGCCTCTCGTTGACCCCTAGCAGCTGACAACAGGTGGCAGGCACAGGGCACATAAATATAATTTTACTGCTAGTAACACGAGGCTGTGCTTGGTCTCTGGGGCAAGCCCTTGTGACGTGGGTTCCATTCAAATGTGCAAAAAACGTTTGTGGTCCAAATGAGTGGCTTCTGACCTTTGCAGCGGAAATCTACATTTTCTCCCTAAGAAACTTGCTAGAACACTGAACATTCAGCCTCCGGGTATTGCGTAATATTATTCCTTAGTTATTCACTTGTATCTCATGACTACATGTAAATAAAATTATTTTCCATTTGCGTATCTATTTATTAGCCTATCACATGAAAAAGCTGGACAGTATTTCACCGAATTTGGAGAGGTCATCTCACTATGAATACAGGCATGCAGGGCACACACACTTTCACTGTAGGGACCCTTGGGGCACTTTGATTGTTTTCCTTTTGTCCCAAGAAAATGTTATTTTTGAACATTTCAACAAACAAATGCAATAACTACATATATATTTTTTTAATTTTGCTAGAATTTTATAAGTGTGACAGGGAGTCACCAAATGCTAATTAATTTTTAAGTTATTGCTTTCATTCTATTTTATGTGAAACAGAAAATGTGCTCACAAAATGCCATTTTGAGAGCTAGCATTGAGAAGGTGAAGATCTGCAGTCCGCATGGGAAGCGCTCTGTGCCCGGCCAGTGGGAAAGACAGGCTCTTCCCTAGAGAGGAGAGGACATTTGCAGGAAGAGCAGAAAGCGGGCTGGGTAAGCAAGTGGTTCCTGGAGGGCTTCCAACCCACAGCACACCTGAGCACCCAGAAGATAGGCAGCTGCTGCCCGGAGATGCTGGAACCAGGGCCCGAGTTGGAACCAACTCACAGCAGTTGGGAACAGCTTGCTCTTTCCTCTACAGGTAAGAGAAGCCAAAGTTTCACTGTGGGGAAGTTTGTTGCCAATCAGTTGACATAGAAAATGCATATTTAGCTGCTCTGGCAAGAGGAAATGAGTGATGTTTTTAGACTCTCGGTTGCTAAAGAATCTTACATCTGGCTAATGTTAAAAAACAGACAGAACTGTCACCCATAATTGAATAGAGAGCTTAAATAATGCCTCTTTAATGATAAAGGCAGGCAGGAGCCTATTACTCAGAATACAGGACATTTTCCAGGTAAGAGCTGTGCATTTCACAGGGTGTAGTTTAGAGAAATCTTGTTACTATATTCCTGCCTAGCCCTTCAAACCACCCCTCTCTCCCTCAGATCTTTGCAGAGAGGACCTGGTTTCCTCAGTAACTGTAAGTCATTAGGGCAGACACCGAATGCGGGAGTTAAGATCTGTCTGAGCAGCTCCCCACTGAGTAGCTTCCTTCCTAGTGGCAGCAGGAATCTTTCACATGCACTCTCGACCACAGCAGACTAAGCAGCGTGTCAGAAAGAGCATTGCTCCAAAGTGGGAAATAATTACGACGCTTAATTAGGTATGACAACTACATAACAGTCTTAAAAGATCCAACATTCATCATTTTACCTTTTACATAATGATATATGGGCAAGAAAGTAAGATTCCAAATTCCAATGCAGGACGCTCTGTTCTCCATCTAGGGTAGTTTAAGAAGAGTTCTGGCCTGGAGAGATAGGAACATGGCTGCTTACAGGAAGGCAGGCTGCAAGATAGTGTGTGAGTGAGAAAATGAAAGGAGAGTGTGTGGGTGTACAGGGAGTGTCTATTTGTGAGTGAGGGACAGCTATATTCCAAGGGACTATTGGGGACTGCCCAATCGGGCTCCCCTGTCTTGGCAGACTCCACTGCTGCTGAAATCTCTCTAGACCAGCTCTGCCACAGAGACTGTGCCATCTTAAAGGAGAGAGTGGCAGTGACCAGAAACCTAGCCTTACCCTCAATGGGGAAAAATTGGATACCTCACAGGACCCTACAACCACAACACCCAGGGACCAGCAGCAAACCCACAAACACTGGGTCTCAAGCAGTGTGAATACATGGACCCAGATGAGTTCTGCACTCTCTCATGGAAAGGTCAGATTTTGCCCAGAGAAAGTTGATGCAGGAGAGAGAGAGAGCTACATAACATGACACCTGGAGAGTACAGATCATGGGGAGACAAATGGCCCACATATGAAAGAAAAGGAGGTACCACCAAAAAAAGGAAGTAAATGAAATAGAGGTAAGTAATATGTCAGAGAAAGAATTCAGAGAAATTGTCATAAGGATACTGAAAAGGTTGGAAGACAAATTCAAGAATACGTGTACGAACCAAGAGGAAATGAAGAAGAACCAAGAAGAAATGGGAAAAAAAATGACATCACTGAAATAAAGAACTCAATAGAAAATATCAACAGTAGACTAGAAGAAGCAGAGGACTGCATCAGTGATCTACAAGACAAGATAGAAAAAAAAAAATACCCTAGGAGAGCAGCATCTAGGAAAAAACTTAAAAAACACAAGGAGAGCGTAAGGAAACTTTGGGACAACATGAAATGAAACACCATCTGCATAATAGGGACGTGAGAAGGAGAGGAAACTGAGTGAGGAATAGAAAACCTGTTTGAAGAAATAATGACATAAATGTCCCTGATATAGGAAAGAAAAAATTCACACAAGTCCAAGAAGCTCACAGAGTCCCAAACAAAATGAACCTCAAAACACTGATGCCAAGGCACATTATAATTAAATTGGCAAAAACCAGCAACAAAGTAAGAATCTTAAAAGCGGCCAGAGAGAGAGACAGAAAGTTACCTACAAAGGATCCCCCATCAGACTAGTGACTAATTTCTCAACAGAAACACATCAGGACAGAAAGAAATGGAATGAAACATACAAAATCATGCAAAGGAAGGGTTTGAATCCAAGAATACTATACCCAGCAAGGCTATCAAAATTGAGGGTGAAATCAGGAGCTTCACAGATTAAAAAAAAAAAAAAAGGACTAAGGGAATTTATTACCACCAAACCAGCAAAGCAAGAAATGCTATAAAAAGAAGAAATAGGAAGCTAAGAAGGAACACAGACATAAAGAATAAAAATGGCAACAAACAAGTACCTATCAATAACATTAAATGTAAATGGATTAAATGCCCCAATCAAAAGACTTAGGGTAGCTGAGTGGATTTAAAAAAAAAAAAAATGAACCATATATCTGCTGTCTACAGGAAACCCACCTCAGAAAAAAGAGACTCACACAGACTGATGGTGAAGGGATGAAAAAAGGTATTTCAGGCGAATGGAAATGAAAAAAAAAAAAAAAAAAAAAAAAAAACAAGTAGGGTAGCAATACTTATATCTGGCAAATTAGACCTCAAAGTGAAGGAAATAACAAGAGATAAGAAAGGCCACTTCATAGTACTAAAGGGAGTAATCCAACAAGAAGATATAATTCTGGTAAATGTATATGCACCCAATACAGAAGCACCCAAATACATACAAAAATATCTGGAGTATATCAAGGGAGAGATTGACAGCAATATAGATACAGTAAGGGACATTAATACCCCACTAACACCACTGGACAAATCCTCTAAAAAAAAAAAATCAGCAAAGAAATATCAATCCTAAATGATACACTAAATCAGATAGAATTTATTAACATCTTCAGAACATTTCACCCCAAAGCCATAAAATATACATTATTCCAAAGTGCACACAGGTCATTTTCAAAGATAGATCATATGTTGGGTTACAGGCAAAGTTTCTTTAAATTTAAGAAGACAAAAATCATATCAAGCATCTTCTCAGATCACAGTGGCATAAAACTGGAAATCAACTAAATAAAACAATTTAAAAAATCTAACACCTGGAGGTTAAATAGCATGCTATTAAACAATGACTGGGCTACCAGAGAGATTAAAGAATAAATAAAAAAACATCATGGCAACAAATGACAATGAAAACACAACAATCCGAAATCTATGGGACACAGTGAAAGTAGTGTTGAGAGGGAAGTTCATATTTCTACAGGCCTACCTCCAAAAAAATAAGAAACAATGGTAATAAGTTACCTAACCCTACAACTCAAAGAGTTAGAAAGAGAGCAACAAGAAAAGCCCAAGGTAAGCAGAAGGAAGGAAATAATAAAGATCAAAGTGGAGATAGATAACCTAGAGATAAAAATAAAAAAAAAATACCAAGAGCTGGTTCTTTGAAAGGAGAGCTGGTTCTTTGAAAGGATAAACAAGATTGATGAACCTCTTGCCAAGCTCAGCAAGAAGCAAAGAGAGAGGATTCAAATAAATAAAATCAGAAATGAAAGAGGTGAAGTAACAATAGATCCCACAGAAATAAAAACAATTATGAAAAAATACTATGAACAACTCTATTCCAACAAAAATGGACAATCTAGAGGAAATGGACATATTCTTAGAAAAATATAAGCTCCCAAAACTCAACCAAGAAGAATCAAAATACCTGAATAGGCTGATAGCTACTAAAGAAATTGAAACAGTGATCAAAAATCTTTCAGCAAGCAAAAGCCCTGGTCCAGACTGCTTTACAGGGGAGTTCTACCAAGCATTCAAAGAAGAACTAAAACCTATCCTCCTCAGACTATTCCAAAAAATTCAAGAGGAAGGCACACTTCCAAGTGCTTTCTATGAAGCCAGCATTACCCTAATCCCCAAATCAGATAAAGCACCACAAAAAAAGAAAAAAACAGACCAATATTCTTGATGAACACAGATGCTAAAATCCTCAACAAAATTCTAGCAAATCAAATTCAGCAAAACACTAGAAAGATCATACACCATAACCAAGTGCTATTTATTCCAAGGATGCAAGGATGGTACAATATCCGAAAATCAATAATTGTGATACATCACATGAATAAACTGAGATACAAAAATCACATAATCATATCAATTGATGCAGAAAAAAAGCATTTGACAAAATCCACCACCCTTTCTTGATAAAAACTCTCAGCAAAGTGGGAATAGAGGGATCATATATTAACAAAATAAAAGTCCTTTATGTCAAACCTACAGCCAACATCATACTCAATGGGCAAAAACTAAACTTATTTCCCCTAAGAACAGGAACAAGACAAGGATGCCCACTTTTACCACTCCTGTTTGACATAGTACAATAGTGATCAGACAAGAAGATATAAAAGGTATCCAAATTGGAAAAGAAGAAGTGAAACTGTCCTTATTCACAGATGACATGATATAATACTATACATAGAAAATCCTAAAGACTCCATCAAGAAAAACTACAAGACCTAATAAATGAATTTGGCAATGTAATAGGATACAAAATTAACACCTAATAATCTATGGCCTTTTTAAACACCACTAATAAACTCACAAAAAGAGAAATGGAAAAAAAAAAATCCCATTTACCATTGCACCAAAAAAAATTAAGATACCTAGGGATAAACTTAACTAAGGACATAAAAGACCTGTACTCTGAAAACTACAGAAGATTGAAAAAAGAGATAGAAGAAGACATACCATATTCATGGATTGGTAGAATCAACATCATTAAAATGTCCATACTACCTAAAGCAATCTATAGATTCAACGCAATACTTATTAAAATACCAATGGCATATTTCAAATATCTAGAACAAACTCTACAAAAAATCATATAGAATAAAAAAAGACCCTGAAAAGTCATAGCTATTCTGAGAAAGAAGAAGAAAATTGGAGAGATCACAATACCATATATTACCAAGTCACAGTTCTTAAAACTCCCTGGTACTGGCTCAAGAACAGACACATAGACCAGTGGAACAGAATAGAGAATCCAGAAATTGATCCATGCCAATCAATGTGTTCTTAAAATCTACTTCCAATCCAGATAATATTGTTCAGTTCAATTCCCTCTTTGGGCACATGCCTGGATTGCTCCCCAGGAGGAGGTATGCAGGAGCCAATCAATGATTCTCTTATCATTGATGTTTCTCTCTTTCTCTCTCCCTCCCTCTTCCTCTCTGAAATCAATAAAAATATATATATATATATATATATATATATATATATATATATAATTATTTTTTTTAATAATCTTTCAGTTGCCTACACCCTTTTTCTTTGGGTCCCTCCATCTAACTAGAAGTCACTCTTTCTTTCACATTCATCCTACAAAGAACAGGCAACAGGTGAGTGAGGATGGGAGAGAAAGACCTCAGGGTAAAGGAGAGGAGGAGGACCCATGACAACGTCAAGAAAATTTCCAGTTGCTTGAGGTTGTTTTCTATTTCAGGAGCCACATAATGGTTATTTGGAATTTATATGCAACTGAGATGTTGGCCCTGTGATGACAACACTCTTTAATGTGCAGTTATACATGGGTCTCTCCGTCTGACCACTAGTACGGCAGGATGTATTCCTCCTCTGGAAAACCCCAGCAGTGACCCCTGAGCTTTGAGAGAAACTCATCACAGTGAGGACATCACCCAACAACTGTTCCTGTCAGAAAGCAAATTTTCAACGTGGCTGCACAGTCATGAAGGTAAAACCCAGAAACCTAACAGATATTTTAAATCAGTGGAAGTCAGTTCTCTTCCTCCTGCCTTTGACGTTACTGCTGCTCTTATGTGTGCTATTCCTCACAGTAGGAGCCCCTGTATTACTCATGTAGAGCTGTCAGAGCTCCCTAATCTGATTCATGGAGGCTGCTAAAGGCTCCTGGCAAGGGTTGGGGGCGGGGGCGGTGCGGGGTGCAGGCTGTGTTGCCTCACTTCCAGGAAGCCAGGTTGGTAGCCCACTGCAAAGGCTGCCCAGCCACCCCAGGCAGAGTGCAGCTGACAAGCGCTCACATCAAATTTGCATATATTTGCACAGCAGGTTGTAAATCACTTCTAATCTCAAACTGAGGCAGAGCTGGGGAGATAAGTAGAGAGAAAGCAAAAAGGGTTTGGTGGAGGGGATGCCAGAGCTTGGGAGGACCTGGAACCTCCTACGGACAGCTACACTGGTTTAATGGCCTTGGCGATGATCACTAATAAAATTACCACCCGGGGAATTTTTCAGGCGGCTGCCTTGGTTTTCAGGTAACTGATTTTTGTGGGGTTTTCTTACTTGTACTTTCTGCAGCAGCAAAGGGAGTTCTGATTAACACATTTTCCTGCTGGAGGCTTAACATGTGTCTTCATGTGCCAAGTAATTGTGGGTTTCACATAGGAAATTGACAGCACTGCGTTCTGATACTGACCTGTCTGGCAGGAGAGACTGGGAAACACCCTCATTTTCTGAAATGAAGGGGTATAAATCCAAATGCTCCAGCGGGCAAGCGGGGAAGTGGCGAGCAGCCAGCATGGGGCTCGGCCACACCCTGCCTTTTCAGGAGCACTAATGGGGGACAATTGCATTGCTCCTGGAGCCCAATAGCTGTGAGCTCTGGAAGAGACAGGTTTCCCAGGCTTTCCCAGTGGCTGTTGTCTGGCTGGAGTGAAGTCAATGCTGAAATGGCTCATTAAAAGGACCTTGGAAAAGAATATTGCTTTTTTAATTTTAAAGATGTAATGATAACTCAGCAGGCTGTGCAGAGAGAGCCTTGTCCTTAAATTAATATTCAATGGCTAAGGACTCAAGAGGAGCAAAGTCTTTAAAGATAAGACAATGGACTATGGTAAGGGAGGGGATAGGTAGGGAGAACAGGAGGGGAAGGGGGGAAAGAGAGGGAAGGGGGGGGGAGGGAAAGGGAGGGGAAAGGGAAGGGAAAGGAAGGGAGGTCAGGGGAGGGGAGGAGAAGCACATTCTCTAGCCAGACACTGATAAACTTCTGCCAGACTGCTCCTCCATAGGAATACTCACCAGCTGCTCCCTGGCAGGAAACTACACTTCAAGAAGTTCCATGTATTGCTGGCTGATTAGTCTGCAAGGAAGGTGAGCTATGCGCACATTACGTAGAATTTCAACACAGCCAGGCCTCTGTACTCACACTGAGGTGGGCAAAGACAGCCGATTGGAATGGGCAGGAAGGAGCATGGTTATTATCCAGAAAGCAGGGCCAGGAAAGGCATGTCATGGCAGCCAAGCAAGAGAGAACAGGCCCTGTCCTTGGTGGAAATACCCCCACCCCAGGGCTTCCAAAAGGTGGTCCACAAACTGACCTCTACAGGCCACAGCAGTCTTCATTCCAGCTGATGCCTGCTTCCCAGCATGGGTTGGTCCAGAAGTCCAGCCACCTGGCTCTGGGGCACTACCACTCCTAATTCTTTCTTGACAAAGATGCAACTTAATTGCACACTTAGATCTTATTCCTCTTCAAAGCTGAACTGCCCCAAGTCTTCTAAGAAACTTCTAGAACATATTATACCAGCACATATGATCTTTCCTTTCTGACATCCCTACACCTCGTCACCTGAACCATTTATGGTGACATATGCTGTTTCTCCTTGTTATATCATTATTCTCTTCCCGGAGTCTGTAATTTGTCTCCAACAAGGCTGAAATCTGGAAACCCAACCAAGCTGTGAATTACCCCCTCCCATTACCTGTAATCTCAGCCTCTTCCCAATTTCACTTCTTTTAAATCTGGAAAATGAATTCCACACAGTTTCCTCTAGGTATAGTTACCAGCGCATCTTTCCCGTCATTGCTATGAAAGCTCACTTTGTTTCAAAAAAATGTATTTAAAGAAACTTAGAAAAATGCATTCAGGATAAAAAAATATTAGGAAATGTGGAAATTATATTAAAAAATGGAAAATAAAGTGAGGAAAACTAATCTGAAGCTAGGGGTATGTTGAATGTATTCACACAAAAACATGAGCCTGAATATATTCTATTATTTGCTAAAACAGGATGTAAATTCAACCCCATTTTCTGGTGTCTGAAGTGTAAGGACAGAAAAAAAGGCCTTTCTTTTTCATTGCTGTGGCCTTCCACAATTTATGAGAAGTACATGGTGATTAAACTACAAGATTGCTAGCTCCTCTGATTCAAACAGCCACTCTGTTCAAACTGAGGGACAAGATAAGCTACTCTCAAGGCCATATTCTTGAACCCATCTCCTCCCTGCTTTTTCTACAACACTGGGATACTGTGCACCAAGGAGTCTCTGGTTAGCAGAAAGTCCCCTTCCAACAAGCCTCTTCTGAACTTTCCCAGCTTTTGCTCTAAGCATGTTTTACAGACTTGGGAAAATGCTGATAAGACACCTCCCTATGATATCTGCCCGACTGTTTCCTAAAAGGCAAACAGACTAATTTTTCAAGACAACCACCTATGTCTGCTCAATTTCAGCCCCAAATCCCCCTCCCTTCCTTGTCACTTAGCTACAGCCAGGATTTAAAAGAGCAGACCACCATTTGTTTCTTAACCTGTATTGATTAGCAATGCACCAGCCCTTTCCCTTCATGGAAAATAAAATAAACTTCTTTCACAGCCCACATCACCGGCAAACCCTAACATAAAGAGAGGAGCAGAATCAGAGGAGAGCAGTAAGCAAGGACAGTATGGTGTCTGTGATGAAAACAATTACCCTCCTCAGGGAAATCAGGTCTGGAATCAAAAT
The DNA here is from genome assembly GCF_014108245.1 of Pipistrellus kuhlii. Classification (NCBI taxonomy): domain Eukaryota; kingdom Metazoa; phylum Chordata; class Mammalia; order Chiroptera; family Vespertilionidae; genus Pipistrellus; species Pipistrellus kuhlii. Next base: position 69,691,807 of record NW_023425573.1, read on the forward strand.
CTGGGGGAAACTTCTCCTTTGGGTCCCCTAATGTGTGATGAACAGAGCCCATCGTGAATAACAGGAATTAATGCCAGTTAGACATAGTGCCAGTCACTACTTAGTGAGGGGGAGACAGAAAGGAGCAGATGGGAAAGACACCTGCCTTCTGGACCTTGGGTTTCACTAGAAGCATGTTCCTGTCACAGGGGTGCAACAGAGACTGGGAGAGGGGTGTCTGAGATGCAACATTCAGGGGAAGGTCTTCCTCAGAAGAATGGAGAGGTAGTAGCCAGGTAAAGACTTGGACCACTGCTGTAACATCCCCTGTTCTGGCCAGAGAATCCAAACCTGACTCAGGGAAAGCTACTTGATGAGGGCTTGTATCCTGTTCCACCTCTTCATGTCCCAGATGCTTGGAAGAATGGCCTACCATGCTTTCTCTATTCGCTCACTTCCCAGCGGTTCTCAGCCCCTGTACCCGCCTTCTCCCACCCCCTTCTAGAGAAACCACATCAGCCTTAGGGCCAGTGCAGCCACACTGCCACTTAGAAACCCTTCAGTCTTTTTCCATAGGAAGCATTGGTGCATTTGTTACTATTGATCATTCCTTGCCTGGAGTCCCTCCTTTGGCTTCTGTGACACCTGTTTGGTCCTGGTTTCCCTTCTACCGCTTCAGCCACTTTTTCTGTCAGTTCTGTAGCCTTGTCTTCTTTAATTTGCTTCTTAAATACTGACCTTCCCTGAATGCGGGCTTCTCACTCTACAGCCTTTCCCCGACTCCCACGTCTGTGACTAGTTACCCCCTATACTGCTGGGTTAACACTCAGACTTATGAAATCAAGGTGCCTCCCACCCAACAAGTTCAAATGTTGCCTTTCCAACTTGATTCCTCTCCCAAATTCCCTGCATTCATGTGGCCACTGTCTACTTAAATGCCCAAATCAGAAACCTCACACTCACCCTTAACTGCTCCTTCTCACTCATTCTCATATCCAGCCCTGTTGATTCTCTATCTACAAAGACCTCCAATTTACTTCTGTCTCTCCCAGCCCAGCATTACCTCCCTGGGGCTGGAGCCTACCAACTTCTCCTTGGCTGAGGAGGGGTTACTTGGGCTTCTGTCCAGTATGAAGCAAACACACTCACTCTCTTCCATGAAAACCACGCTCCCTCACCTCTTGAGGCCTCTGCTCATGTTGCCTTGCCTGTGGGGCCTCCCCTGAACATCCTTAAAATAACCACCTTCCCCTCCTCCCACTCTTCCACTCTATCCTTTTTCCTGCTCTATTCTTCTCTATAGCATTTGCCAGCAACTGGCCAACTCTATATTCTATTGGCTTTTGGTCTACCTCTCCCCTGCCCCACCCCACTAGACTGTCAGCTCCATAAGACTGGGATATTTTTCTATCTTTTTCACTGTACCCTGCCCCCTCCCCCTGCCCCCTCCCGCACACACACTGTCTGGATTAGTGCCTAGAATATAATGGAAGCCTATTAGATATATGTTAAATATTGAATAAACCTCTCAATCTAAATCCAGAGATTCTGATTAAAGATCTCCAAGGAGAAGCAGAAACAGGATTTGGCCTGAAAACTCTATTTCTTTATATTATAAAGGATATCTCATTCTTAGTGGGTTTTTCCTTGTAATAAATTCCTCTCCCCAAGAACTCCCTTTCCCTCTCCCCACGGTCCCCAGTGCTAGGGTGAAGCAAAGAAAAGTAGATGTGTATTAACAGGCTGCCTCCTTCCCCTCCTACCTTCCTCTTCCGCTCTCCTCTCTCTCTCACACCTTTGCACCCTCAGTGAGCTGGACTTTAGCGGAACAGCATGCCTTGCTGAGTGGGTCAGACAGCAGAAGAGAGTGGAGGTAAACAGGAAACTACAAGCAAGGTGCCTAGAGGGCCACCTGCTGAGAAGTACAGCTCAGCACAGACTCTCAGAGCTAGTCCTCTGCCTTCAAGCTCTTGGGCCTGTGCACAAAGGGAATTTGGGTCTGAGCCTCATCTACCTTCTGAAATAGCACTTCAGCTTCCAGTTACAGTTTAGGTTTACATTTATATTAAAAATTGACACGATATATAGCATTCCCACCATGGCAGAATTTCTTTCTTTTTTAATATATTTTATTGATTTTTTTTTTTTTTTTTTTTTTTTTTTTTTTTTTTTACAGAGAGGAAGGGAGAGAGATAGAGAATTAGAAACATCGATCAGCTGCCTCCTGCACACCCCCTACTGGGGATGTGCCCATAACCAAGGTACCTGCCCTTGACTAGAATTGAACCTGGGACCCTTGAGTCTGCAGGCCAACGCTCTATCCACTGAGCCAATCCGGTTTTGGCAGGATTTCTTGCATTGTAGTACACATGTACAAGAAAAGGGGCAGAGATTTGGTCCGTCCAGTAACAGTACTGATCAATTAAATGTGCCCCTTTTCCCTGTCCACCACTTTCCCACACCCACACAAGTTGTTTCCTTCGCCCAATACGTGCAAGTCACAGCAATCAGCCACGGAGAAAGTCATGGCGCTCTCTGAAATGTCCATGGAGGAACCTTCTGGGAAAATTAAGGCTGTATCCACACAACCAAGAAAGTCCAGAGGAAGGAAGTAATTTATTTACTTACCATTAATTTTCCCTGCTGGCCCATATGAATAGCAAATAGCACATAAAAATGGCTAATTTTTAGAACATTGTATCCCTTTTTTATATATATATTTGTCTCTGGTATTACATTTTCCCTGGGCTGTGTCTAGGTATGAATATTTTAATATGTGACCTTATTTAGATTTAGTGGGTTTCCTGAATCTGCTTAATTTCATCATTTTGGAAGTCTCAGAAATGGTAACTTTTAATGGTGCCTCTTTCCCAGTATTCTCTTTTCTCTTTCGGAAATGTTCCCTCTATCTTTCATGATATTTAGCTTCTCGTTTTCTTCCTTCTCTTTGCCTCTCTGAACCCCATTATGAACAATTTCTTTACATGCATGTCAGATCACTAATCTTCTTTTCAGCTATGTCTAACTGGCTGTTAAGTCTGTTAAATGTAATAGTTATACTTGAACTCACCATTTTCTTCTCAAAAATTTTTATTTGGTCCTTTGTCAAGTCTGCCCGACCATATAAAACTTCATGCTCTTTCTTATTTTCTAAATCACTTTGTTTCTCTAAATGTATTATTTCTCATCTGTGTTTTCTCAGTGCCAATGTCTGAAATCCCTGTGGATGAGCTGCAACTGTTTGTTGTTTCTCAGGCTCTCACTCTCAGTGTTCTGTAATTTGTTTTCTGAAAATAAGCTCATTTTCCCCCCAGCACAGTATCTGTGAGAATTCCCTGAGGCTGAGGTTACAGGTGAATTTCTCCAGAGACTTGTTTCCTTCTACCCGATGCCTGAGGCACAACCAACCTGGACTTCAACTTGTAACTCCATTTTCTGCCTGAGGTTCTTCCAACCACCCACTCAGTGTGAGTTCAGGCTACAGACTATGTGAGGACATTCACGTGCAGGACCGCTTGTGGAAGAGTATCTCCCATTCAGAATCCAGGGTTGAGACAGCCAATGTTCTCTGTCATCCCCAGGGCTTATCTCTACCCCCACCTTGTGCTGAGGCTATGGCTCTTTGGGTCCTAATTTCATGTTGGCTGGAAAAGGCAGAGTCTCCTGTTAGTCTTCCCATTTTAGACAGACCAATCGGACTTCCCATTTGGGGCCCTTTCTGTCTGTTACTCATGGCTAGGCAATCCAGTGGTCAACTTCACCTAATCTGGCAAATGCCCACAAGGGGTCAGAGAACTTCTCACATACCCATTTTCATGTAGTTTGTGGCCTCTCATGTTCTTATTTTTACCAGTTCATCAATGCCTTTTGAAATATTTTAAAAAATGCTTAAGCCAGTATTTTTTTTTACTTCTTTTAAGCAGAAAAATTGTCGTCAGGGTTTCTAGTCTGCTGAGCAGCTGGATAAGGGAGACACAGAATGGTCTTAGCCATGCAGCCCTGGGGACATGTTAACACCCCACAGTTGGCCATAGGCATGCTCACAGGAATAGGGCTTCTGGGGCTGGCCACATCTCTGTAGCTGGAGCAACACACCAGTGCTCATGAGTGAAGGTGAAACTGCACTAAAAAATACACTTTTAGCTTTAGAGAGTTACCTAAGGGACTGAAGATGTGGGTCATTAACCCAGGCAGTATCCAGGGCCCGAAATTTGCATTCAGTTCCTTGGGGTTAAGTGTACACTGCTGAATGAAGATATTCCTGTCAAGGTGAGGAAAAACTCCTACACTCTGATTCACCACTCACAGAAGAGTAGCTGGTGAACTACTCAGATTCCTAGGACAGCACATTCCCAGCCACCTCTTGCAAAATGCACAGAAGCAGCCCTCAGCCACCATGAGGTCTATGCCACGTGCCCGGGGAGAGAATACATGGCTAGAGTTCTCAGTGGTGAATATGGGTGCAGTTTGGAGTCTTTGCTGATATCTAGTGGGGAAAAAGTGGAAGAGCAACCCAGTCCTAGAGTAAAACAAGGCCAGCAATAGCTGCGGGTTAGATATCTTTCTATTAAAAAAATATTATATTGATTTCAAAGAGAAAGGGAGAGGGAGATAGATAAAAACATCAATGATGAGATAGAATTGCTTATCAACTGCCTCTTGCACATCCTACATTGGGGATTGAGCCTGTATCCTGGGCATATGCCTCTAATGTTCTTATTAGACCAGGAATTAAACCCTGACCTCCTGGTTCCTAGGTCAACACTCAACCACTGAGCCATGCTGGCTGAGCTAGATATCTTTTTGAGAGACATGGGCCAGCCTGTCAGTGGGCTCTGGGGTAACACAAGACTGACATCAGTCATATAACTGTGAGCCCAGAACTGCCCATTGCAGCCTGACAATACAGATGGACTGCTCCCATCACCATGGAAAACGCACAGCAGCACTCCACCCTTGTTAGTGCAAGTGAAACCAACAAGGAGGGCCAGCCAGCATGTGTGCCATGCAGCCACCAGCAAACTGGATAAGGCAATAGGGATGGGACCTAGGTGTGGGCCAGAACCCATGGGATTCCACTGATGGCTGAGAGCTGACCTTGCACCTTGGCTGCTCCACTGTCCCACGCACATCCTGCCCTAAATATCCAGTGCTGGTCAGCCTGTGTCATAGCAACAACACTAGTTGACACATCCACATGCTACTTATGTGTCAATATGGCTCTGACTACATTTAACCTTTATAACAACTCCATGTGCTTGTGTTATTTCCTTTATTTTATATATAAAGAAATGAAGTCAAAAAGAACTTCAAAACTTATTCAAGGTTACATACCTCATATGTGGAAGAATTCATGTTCAAATGGGGGCAAGCTGGTTCCTTTGCTATACTGTAGAGCCATGCCCCATGCCGAGATGCTCTTGCAGATCTAAATGCCGTATGTTAGATAACTCTGTGGGTTATGTTACATACCCACTAAACACATGTCAAATATTTCTTTTTACAGGACATGTGGACAGGGTTCAATTCTGTTAAAGCAAGAGGAGAAATTGCATTCTTATAACTATTTTGACCCCCCACTGATAGGAGACTACTACTAATAAGGAATCTAGGGTAATAAAGTCGGGAGCTTTGAAAAGGTATGTTCACTGGCACACAAAAAATAATAACAGTTTGGTGTCAAACTGTCAAACTATAGATGTGCCCAAAGATAACCTGACTTTCAGTTCAGTGTTTCCCTTCAACTTTTACCTAGTTCAGGGTTTATTTCAACCGTTTTCTGTACATCACAACTCAACGGTTCCTCTCAATATTTATAAAATGGTATTTATAATATTTGCAGAGTTGCTTTGAGAAGTAAACACTGCATTGAAAATCTTCAGCCTCATATTTAACTCAATAATGACTGTAAGTGGAGAATAATTTTCCATGAGATATATTCCATCAAAAAGCAATGAAATAAGTCAATGTTATATAAGTTATATAAATCCATCCTATTATCTAATTGGTGCTCTGCTTCGAAATCTTCAACCTGTTAAGTGTGAGTCTAATAAATGCTTGTTCAATTGTCAGTCATGCCTGGATGTTTTTATGATATCTGTTGTGTCTCCTCTACTATTATTACCTAACACTCTGATTAAAAAGGGGACTCTCAAAGGAGCAGAGAACCTCAATTTGTCCTCTAATAGGTGAAAAACTTAACTATTCAATGAAGGGACCAAACAATGACCTCAATAATTTTTCTCCTCATCATTGTGCCTCTTGATCAGCTATTAAAGACTTAATAATATCAACAAAAAGAATTATCAGGAAAGTTGTTATATACTAGCACTCACCTTAATAGAAAATGGGTTTCTTAGTTTGCTGAGAAAGTACTGTGGACAGCAACTTTCCAGCACAGGGAGATGAGACTATGGGCTCCCTTTATCAACTCCCCTTCTTCTCCATCTTTAATGTTTGATGAAAGAAGAAAGAAAGAAAGAAGAAAGAGAGAGAGAGAGAGAGAGAGAGAGAGAGAGAGAGAGAGAGAGAGAGAGGGGAAGGGAGGAAAAGGAGGGAAAGGAGGAAGGGAAGGGAAGGGGAGGGAAGGGAAAGGGAGGGAAGAGGGAAGGGGAGGGAAGAGGGGAGGGGAGGGGAGGGAAGGGAAGGGGAGGGGAGGGGAGGGGAGGGGAGGGGAGGGGAGGGAAGGAACCAGAATAATTTCCCCTTTAATCCAGGGGAAATTAGAGAACCATGAGAGGTAGTGCGGCCAAATGGAAGAAAACTGGGTGTTGGTGGTGGACACGCCTGGATTCAAATGCCAGTTCTGCAGCTTCCTAGTTGTATGTACTTATCTAACATATCTGAGCCTCAATTCCCTCTTTATTTTTTAAATATATTTTTATTTATTTCAGAGAGGAAGAGAGAGATAGAAACATCAATAATAAGAGAGAATCATTGACCGGCTACCTCCTGCACACCCACCACTGGGGATGGAGCCCGCAACCCAGGCATGTGCCCTTGACTGGAATCGAACCCCAGACCTCTAAGTCCGCAGGCCAATACTCTAAACTAGGGGTGTCGAACTCAATCAGAGAAGGGGCCAAAATCTAAAATCCAGCCTAAATCGCGGGCCGAATGGTTTACTGAACAGTCATAAACTGTCATTGTGATGGAAACGCAGCGGAGTGCAGTGATGACAGCGCGGTGCAGGCCACATTGCAAGGCCTGGTGGGACGAATTTGGCCCGCGGGCCTTGTGTTTGACACATGTGCTTTAGTGAAATGATATTTATTTACACAGTTGCTTTGAGAAGTGAAATAAACACTGCATTGAAAATGTTCAGTCTTTAGGGAATGGAGCTGCCTTATTATGATAATGGTGACTGATATCAAGTCTGTGATAGAGTGTGTTGACCACCATTTAGCTGTAGGCTAACCTCCATATGCTCCCAGTACCACCAATGCTTTCTACCCTCCCTCCCTCCCCCATCCTCATATGCCACACTGTCCATGCTGATTTTCTTACTGCTAGAGACCAGAATGACTTTGAACAAAGTCAACAGAAAGTGCATATTCAGAAACACACATTATGTATTTAGTGGGAAGATTAACGCTGGCCAGAATTATAAATGCCTTATAACATTTTTGAAGGGCCATTTGTCATGAGCATCCAATGCCTTTAAAAGTATATGCCTTTAGACAGAGTCTATTTTAAGAGGTTTATGCTAAAGAAACATTAATAGATACGTACAAACAGTAAGTTATCACATTGTTTTCACAGCTTTTCTTAAGGACACCTTTGAGATAAGGAAATGCTATTAATCATTAAGCCGGGATAATAGGTGTACACCAATAGTGCAAAATGGAATCAACCTAAATGTCCAGCAGGGAGGACTTGTAAAATAAAAACCATGCAATCTTTAAAAAATATATTAAAACAGAAAATGTAGTCATCTGGTGAAACATACCTGAAATATTAATTGAGAAATTCAGGTTGCAAACTAACATGCACAGCATGGTCGCACTGAAAATGCACACACTCTCACATGCACAGACCACCCGTTAGCTGTAGGCTATCCTCCACATGCTCCCAGGACCGCCAATGCTTCCTACCTTCCCTCCCTTCCTCCTCCACCTCATAGGCCACACTGTCTGGGCTGATTTTCCACAGCCCTCACAATACTGGACAGATGGCATGATGGTGACAGTTGTTATTCCTGGGATGGTGAGAATGTGAGCCATTTTTAGTTATCTAAATATTCTAAATTTTCTATGATAAACATGTATTCCACTTGCTATTTCAAAAAATATTTATTTACAAAAATAGTCAAAATTGTTTTAAAAATTCTTGTCTCAGAATATAACCTGTTCTCCAAAGCCTGGCGTAAATTTTCTAAGAATTTGAGCCTTTCAGGACTGAAACATTCATGCAACGTCTTAGACAAACTCAACCTTGCTCCAACATTTGCCACCATTTGTCCACAAATATCAGTAATAGACATCCTTTCATATCTAGGAAACACAATGAAGCCCATAAAATTGCATCCCATTACAATCCCAGATTCTGGCCTTTGAAAATATACCCAAATGTCCTTCCCTGCCCCCCTCTACCCCAGAATGTCAAGCCACTTTGCGCCGAAACCGGTTTGGCTCAGTGGATAGAGCATTGGCCTGTGGACTGAAAGGTCCAGGATTCGATTCTGGTCAAGGGCATGTACCTCGGTTGCGGGCACATCCCCAGTAGGGGGTGTGCCAGAGGCAGCTGATTGATGATTCTCTCTCATTGATGTTTCTAACTCTCTATCCCTCTTTCGTCCACTATGTAAAAATTCAATAAAAAATATAAAATTAAAAATAGAAGACATTTTGCAATGCTCACATGGGTGATGAGGTTTGTTGACCAGGCCATGCAGGGGTAAAACCAGGCTGTTTCATGGCTCTCGTTTTCCAGCCTCAACAGGATTCCCTGACTGGGGAAACATCATTGGGAATTACAAATCTACTACTGCCACCACTCTGGGAACCAGGAGGTGGTGAACTTCTGAAGCTCTGACATTCATGCACTTGTAAGCCTCGGGTCCCTGTGAAATGCCTACAGTGAAAAAATAAGCTCACACCTCTGAGGCTGCTCCCTGCTTAGGTGAATGAGGTGCACAAGGAAAAACGCACGGGCTCATGGCCATTTGACTAGCTTAGAAATCAAGTGTCTAATGAAAGGGAGGAGAAAAAAATGTAAGAGGGAAAAAGGGCATTTTTCAGTAAAGGAAGTCTCACACCTCCCTAATTTTCACAACTCCTGAGAACATGTAGCCTCTTACTGAGGGATTCAGTGAAAGAATCCTTTGGAGACCAACGTGCACCCATGCTAATTTGAACAGTTAGGGATAAACCACTGGGCAAGGCCAACTGAGAAGCCCGAAGTGAAACACCTGGACATTTGAGTTGCATTTCTCTGATGATGAGCAATGTTCAACATTACATTTTCATTCCTTATCTCTGGTCAACTGCACCACATCTATCTTACTTCATATTACCTCGTTCTAAACGTCAAATAAAACAGCTTCTAAGTGAACTTTGAAACAGCACAAGCCTTCGCAAGGCTGTAGTCAGAATTAATGCAACACCAAATTCTTTACCTCCCCAAAAGGTCACTCCTTGGGGCGGGGGGGGGGGGGAAGTAGAGGGGCTCCATCACTTTCCTACTAGCACAGGTGGAAGACCTCCAAGGCATCCCTGGCTCCTACTTGCTCAATCCAGTCTCCAGCAGGTGCCCACCCTTGCTGATTCTACCCTGAGAGCTGCTCTCCCGCCTCCTGTCCCAGTCCCATTACCACTTCTGAAGGCAAAGACTCTAAACTGGTGTTCCATTTCCTCCCCATTCTGACCCCAGTTCATCTCACACCACACTGTTACACCTGTATCCTTTCTTGTTTGTTGTGGTTAAAAATACATAATATGACATTTGCCACTTGAACCATTTTTAGGTGTACAGTTCAGTATATTCACACTGTTGCGAAATCAATCTCCAGAAATTTTTCATCTAACAAATCTCAAATTCTATTCTCATTAAACAATTCCCACCCCATCCTCCTACCCCTAACAACCACCACTCTACTTCCTGTTTCTATGGATTTGACTATGTAGATGACTTATTTAAGTGGATTCATGCAGTATTTGTCTTTTTGGGAGTAGCTTGTTTTAGTTAGTATAATGTCCTCAAGGCTCTTCCATATTGTAGAATGTGACAGGATTTCTTCCCTTTAAGGCTGAATTTTCAAGTGTATGTGTATAACGCATCTTGTTTACCCATCGATGGATATTTGGGTTGCTTCCACCTCTTGGCTGTTGGGTAATGATTCTATAAACATGGATGTACAGATCTCTTCAAGGCCCTGTTTCAATTCTTCTGGCTATATACCCAAAAGTGGCATTGCTGGACCATATGGTAATTCTATTTTTACTATTTTGAGGAAGGACCAGAGCATTTTCCATATTTTACTTTCTCAGCAACAGTGTACAGAGTCCCAATTTTTCCACATCCTCACCAACACTTGTTATTTTCTATTTTTTCAATAGTAGCCATCCTCATGGGTGTGAGGTGTCACTGTGGTTTTGAGCTGCATTTCTCTGGTGATGAGCGATGTTCAGTATTACCTCTGTATTTTCATTCCTTATTTCTGGTCAAACCCCTTCCTTTCTTAGAGGCTGCCTAATGAATTAAGTACAAATCCACTCAAGGTCTTCCACAACTGCACCACCCATCTTACTTCATATCACCGCATTCTACAACTCTTCCACACCAGCCACATGAAGTGCCTCAGCATCTTCCAAACAAGTGCCTTGCTTTCTCTTCCTCCTGCAAATAGTTACTAGGAGAGCTAGGAACCCTCTCTTCTAAGAACCCTATGTTTCCTCAGCCCTCGGTGCTTGCTCTTATGGCCAGAACTGTGGAAGAATATCTCCCGTTCAGAATCAATGTTTTTTTTTATTTTTTTTCTGATTTTTTTCTTGAGTCTCATCTCACTGAATGCAAAGCTCCTTAAGGTCATAGGCTGAGTCCTGTTCAACCATCTATCTCCCACAGTGTCTGGAATACTGTGGGCCTTCAATAAATAGTAATTGAAAAAAAGGACTCAACATTTTAACGTGCCATCAGCTGATTAAACCCATCAAAATGTCTGCAATTTCAAATCGACAGTGCTGCTCTCGTTTTTTTGTGTCTGGAGAGGGGAAGGTGAGGATGGAGAAAGATATCAGTTTTCGTTTTTCAGCCATCCAGACTCATCCTAACTCTCCTGACCACATTAATCAACTTCCAACTCAAAAACAAAACATCCTGAATGCCAAGTACAGTCTACATCTAGTAATTGCACAGCCAGCTGGCTGTTGCATTTAACCTCCTAGTGGCTCCAAGCTGACATTTAAATATTCCTTCTTTCTTTCCAAATATTAACCACATACTGCTGGTCATTTGGGTTTGAAACAACGTTTGATGAAGCACATTTCAAATACAATTCTGGAAAAAATATTCAATTACTTCAGTTTCATTTTACTCACTAATGGTAACCTCCCTCTCAAGTTCAATTAAACTCACTTGAAATTAGAATGCATGAGAATGCATTTCATTTAGATTTACTGGAAGATGTCGGGCACCAGTTAATTGGTCTTAAAGCAGCATAGCCATGAGGTCCTTCCCAACTGAGCTCTCCATCTTTGCCACGTTGCTGTTCTTGTTAGAGAGCATTGATTGGGTAGCTCATCCAGTAGTAGGGGCCACCCAATGTTTATACAACACTCTGACCAATAAATTACAGGTAGATTTTAAATTATTTGCGTGCATTCTACAGAGAGCTTCAGCCTGGGTCTAGCAATGGTCTGTGTTCCGTGGTCTGAAAATTCTCACTCATTTGAATGAGTGGACAACTGGGCCAGATAATTCAATATTTACCAAGAACTCACCCTGTGCCAGGCACTATTCGAGATATTTCATTTATTCAGCATGCCCATATTAAATTCCTTCTATTTGCCAGGCATTTTTCCAGGATTGGAGATTCCCATTCACATATGCTGTGATTCCTCTTCTCAAGGAATCTAGGAAACGTTTCAGACTTGTGCTTAGTGACTGTGGAAACGCAGTCTTCATGTTCCACAGTTTCTGACTTTTTAAGAGTCACCAATTAACTCAGATTTTCTAGAACAGTCAGATTTCAAATACTTGGTTTATATCCAATTATGTATGAAACAATGTATCAATTATTAATATGGTTCGTGCAAAGGGGGCAGAATAAACTGTCCCCTATTCTTTGTAGGTTATGGCCATTGTTTTAAATTTGTAAACATATTGCAATTAACTCTCTATTTGGTAAATCATGGAATCAAATACTTTTTATAAAGAGTGAGAATTCTAGCCCAGCTGGTATGGCTCAGTGGTTGAGCATTGACCCATAAACCAGGAGGTCACAATTCAATTCCTGGTCAGGGCACATGCCTGGGTTGCAGGCTTGATCCCCAGTGTGGGCATGCAGGAGATAACCCATCAATGATTCTCATCATCGATGTTTTTATCTCCCTCTTCCTCTCTGAAATCAACTTTTTAAAAAACATGAAAACAAAACAGAAAAAAGAGAACTCTAATCAGTACTTACTAAGTGGCTATTATGTCATCAATTCTTTGTCTCACAAAGAAAGAAGATGAAAGAAGACAGACAATTCACATATTCATTACCTACACTGTATTATACGTGGTCTTTTCTTTTAAATCAGGGATTTATAAAGGGCCAGAGAGTAAATATTTTAAGCTTTTAGGCCGTATGGTCTCTATTACAATGAGTCCATTTTGCCATTGTAACATAAAAACAGCATCAACAAATGGGAGTGGCTATGTTCCAATAAAACTTTATTACAAAAAGAGGTGGTGAAGCAGATTTGGCCCTTGGCCATGCTTGCCAAGCCTGTTTTATACCAGCTCCTATCTCTGTCCTTTGATCCTGCTAAATGCTCTCCCTGAGACGCTCTGCCCTGCGCCCTCATCTGTGTACCTCTGCCCATGCTGCAAAGGCCAGCTCAAGTCCTCCTCCCCCTCTTCTGATCCAAGGTTAGGAAATCATCAAGTAATAACTAGCTTTCCTACAGCACTGATACTCTTCAACATGTTTTTCTCTCTCACAGCCATCTTTCAAAGTAGGCAAGACACAGGTACTCCCACTGGGCGCATGAGAATCTAAATGGTAAGTTGGAGGATCAGAGGCAGAACAGGAGGAGAAGGGACCTGAGAGGTGGAGGTTCTTCCCATCACATCCAGAATCAGTCTTGCCCTCCAGAGCTGCCAAGAGGCTGGCAGACAGCTGGGAAGGGAAGGGCAGCGAGTGCTCTGTGGAAAGGCACTGCAGGCTCAGCCGCTCCCCTCCTTCTCCCCCCAAAGTGGCTGTTCTAAGGTCTAACAGCCCATCCTACCCGAAGAATTGATTCCTTTACATGTGTTTGTCTTTGTCTGTGACATTATGGCCAGCCTGGTAAAGCATCAGATGCTTCCCTTCCACCCACCTTGCTTCCTTCCCGCCACCCCATTCTCTGTGCCCTGAGATTATGTTCCGCAGTAAAACACGTGGCACACACTTCACCCCAGACTTTGTTTTCTAGGGATCTTGAGCTGAAAATTGTGGGACCTGGGACCCTCAGTCTAAGACTTTGGAGTTGAAATGCCCACTGTTGGGAGAGAACTGTCCAAAAGTGTCTTACAGAAGGCATGGCCCTACTGGGACAAAGAAAAGGGACTCTGCTTTCTGCCAGCATCCCTGAAATTGTGTCAGGCTAAGTTGTTGGTTCCAGACTAAAGTGTGATCTTACTCTCCATAGTTCTCATTACCCACCTGTCTGAAAAAAAGAATGAGCCCATTGTTGGTGATAGCTGAGTGTAGTAATCCTGGTATACAGTGACGTCACAGTTGGCAAAGCTTTCGCCCTTGGTTGAGATGAGTGTAGGTAAAGTGCAAGACAGTGGAAGGCCAAATGCTGAATCCTTGGATTGATAGGGGATAATGACAAATAAAAAAGGTGGTTGTGTGAAATAGTTGTTTTGGAAGGCATTTGAGGCCTGGCAAATAAAGAAATTAAATCCGGCCACCTAATTGCCACCTTTGGCATGATTCAAAAGTGTTAAGATTTCATACCGTTTTAAAAGAGATTGTCATCTCCTACAACTGCAGGGCAAACTTCGCTGAAAATAAAGAGATGTGATTTTTACATACAGCATATTTGCAAAGGAGATTAAGTGTGCATCTCAAGCTGTGTCTTGAGTCAAAATCAGAGCCTTAATGAGTAATAGTGAGATGCCGATACCTGGGGACCTTTTTACATTTAAACCTGGGAATCATGGACGCCATTGTCAGAGGAAAATTGTTCTCTCTTACCTCTTCCTATCAGCTTGCCTAGGGAGCATGGACTGGCCTCAGCTGAAACAGGTGCATGGCAAAATGGCCTTTATTCTCCTCGGGACATGATCCTCACTACCCCACAAGGGCTCTAGACCAGTGGTTGGCAAACTCATTAGTCAACAGAGCTGCAAACTGTGGCACATGAGCTGCAATTTGCCGACCACTGCTCTAGACCAACAACCAGGGCCAGGACATTCCACAGTGTGAGCAGATGTATACAGGCCCTAATCTGTGAAGTAACAGACTACACACCAAAGGAAATAGGACTAAGCATTATGTGTAGAAGTGAATCTTGAAAGTGACAGACCACAGGGCAGAATGGAAGGAGAGAGAAGGGGCAGTGATTGACATGTGAGCACTCACCTCGGACTCAGGATTCAATGAGCTGATAATACACCTGAAGCCAATCCTAACGCAACGCTGAGCTGACTCCGGGAACATGGGCATACTGAAGGCCTACAATGAGCTGCAGACATTGCAACTTCCCTGGCATAGTTCTGAGACAGAAGACTCAGAGGCAGAACTGTTAAAATGGATTTACTGTGTAAAACCTGAGATTCCACCATATGATTAAATTCTCTGGGAGAGTTCAAAGGACACTTCCTTCAATAAGGCTACAGGAGCTGTACTGATAAAAGGGCCTAAAAAGCATTGCAGTGTTTGATGGTGGCGGCCCTCTGTAGGCAGAAGGTACCATAAATATGCTGCCATGGAGCCAAGGCCCTGATACAAAGGGATGTTGAGATCCCAGAAAAGGCAAAGGCCAGAATACAGCATTTGACATGATAGGCGAGTGCACACAGCTACCACAAAGTGCAGCAAGGGTGGAGCAGCATTTGGGATGCCTTCAGAGACAGCAACTGATGGTGTTGGGTAATAGATAATGGTGTTCCAAGGGGCAAGCTGGGTAGTTTAACTAGGGTGTCACTTGATGTGTATACTCATATGTGCGCACGCATGTGTGTGCGTGCACACACACACACACACACACATTGATATACACAAGAGCTGAACAGAAGGTTCACCTCAACCACAATGGAAAATCATAGTCGTCTGTTTTCTAGACTTAACTCAGTTCACAGACCTAAAGCCCCATACCCAAAGTATATATCAGCAAAGTCCTCCAATTTCTTTAATGTATAGTCTGTTACTTCCTAGAATAGAGCTTGTTTATCCCTGCTCGCACTGCGGTGAGTCCTGGCTCAGATTATTGGTTTGGTGGCCACAAGAGGTAGAGGGAAGCAGGCTGAGGAGGAGGCTAGTCTCCTGGAGGCAGAATTCTGCAACGTCAGTATAAATATGCAGAAAATATACCTCATTCTTCTCCAAACAGGACATCTGATCATTTCCCAAGGTAACTCAGTCTTTGAGAAAGGGGAAAATCCAGAAACTTCAAAAACTGTTCAATACCAGGTGTGAGCTGACACTTAATTCCAAAGGATCTAAAAATGACACCATACCCCTCTGCTTAGAGTAAAGGCTTACTTACTAAAGCCACACAATAAGCACCTAATGAGCCCACGATGAACACTGGGGGTATTTCCTCAGTCACTAAATGAGTAATTCAGATAGATACCCCAGATCCTCACATTTGCAGCCTTACTTGTGCAGTAAGAGCCATTATGGTAATACCAGCTACATACAATCCCCTGAAATGCCCCCTCCCCCCCGCCAGCTCCCCCCCCCCCCCGCCAAGATAACACATGCTGCATTCTTAAAGCAACTGAAATTATTAATGCCACAATTAAGACTTTAAAAAGGCAGGGATAGTGGTCCACACCTTATCTCCCAATTCATCTGACTGGCCTCTGCAGGATCCAGGTTTATCATGGTGGAGGGACCATACACTACTGTAAATTAGCCAAGCATTAGCCCCGGTAGCAACGGATACTTTTACAAAAACAGGTCAGCATGGACTCCAGTACTTACTGAGCAGATGAATGCTTTTATTCTTTTGCTATCCATTAGAGACAGAATCAAAAGTAATTTTAACTGCAGTACACCTTTACTGTAATCACTTCAGGGCTCTGTTAATTCTCTTGTAATCTCGTCCTCAGGGAACTTGACATTCTGCAGACTATCTTGACATACTGCAGCACAGCACTTTGGCCCATTATGTCAGTGATACTACTCATTGCACTGAATGGTGGGGAGTAGCAGGTACTTTAGAGATTTCAATAAGAGGATACACACATGTTGGAATATGGAGATAAACTCCACAAATACTTGAGGGCTGCCAAATCAGTAACCTTTCTAGAGCTTCTAGTGGCTGGACATTCCTCTAAAATACAGGAAAAACTGTTGTAACTTGTACAACCGCTACTACAAAAGCAGCACAGGGCTTAGAATGCTTCAGATGTAATGTAACTTTTGACACACTTGGGAAAACTCTTCAAATTTATTTATCAAAAGGCTGCCAGAGGAAGAGAAGGCTTTGCAGTCGGTTCAGGCTATGGCACAAGCTGCTCCACCACCTGAACTGTATGTTATAGCAAGCTGGATGGTGCTGGAGGGATCCATGGGAGATGAGAATTCTGGGCCAGTTCCAAGATCAGATCTGTAGTGTAAACTTACAGATTTATTAAGAAAGACTTTGTCCTCTGCAGAAGTGAACTACACTGTTTGAAAAATAGCTCCTTGTGTGCTACTGAGTCTTCGATGAAACTAATAGCTGGATTTAGAACACCGAGTGAGCTCAGCCCTCCTATATCCATAGAGTTTAAGCCCAAGCTAGTGTGGTAGATGTCCTCTTTATATGGTTAAAGCGATGCCTTTGGTACCAGATTCAAGCCAACCTAGCAAGTGCAAGTAAAACGCATGAAAAGATAAATTCCACTGTCAGTGACTACCATGTCACTTACATCTGTGGTACCAACATGTTTTTCCCAATCCGTATCTATGACTCATGGGGAACTCTCTGTGATCCATTGGTGCCTGGGTGACAGGTGCATGAAGAAAGCCAGGGTGAGGAATTAGGAGGCTAAGGGTTAACTCATCATTTAAAGCCCACCCTTGCCCCCTCTGCCTCTTCTTCCTGTGCTGGAAGAGATGCCGCTTCTCTGTGCTCACTTATGATCCCTTTACATACCTGGATCTGTACATTGGCCTCATTACACTTGATTGTCTGTTTTCATATCTGATTCATATCAGTCCACTGCTCAACAATTGTACTCAGATTAAAAGTCCTCACAGTGGCCAACAGAGCACTTTATAATCTGTCCCCAACCCCACCTCTCTGACCTTTCCTCCTTGCTCACTCTGCTTGTCACACTATTTCACCCTCTCCTTCTTCATCATCCAGCACACTCCCCCTGGAACAGTCTTCCCTAGACATCTTCATTGCTAGCTCCTTAGCTTCCTCAAGACTGTTTCAATTTCACCTCCTCTGGGAGGTTACCCTGCCAACACAACTGAATATTGAGTCCTGCTCACCTCATCCCTTCCCTCTCCAGCATTTTCAATCCCCACTGCTAACAAGACAGCAGCCCTCCACCTCATTTCTGTAAAAATAAATGCTTGCCAACTGTGAGAATATTATGGAGCACAAAGGTATTAACACCCAGTCCCTCAACCTCAGAAACAAACGCATCCTAAAGGAGGGGCATCAATGAGAGCCTTGTCCAGAGAAAGGTGAGTACTATGACTGCTCTAAGAAGCCACACCATCTTGTGTGGTCACTGCTTGGCTTCAGCCCACACCCACCACATAACTTCCTAATACTAACAACCTTGTATCCTCTGAACTTCACACACCTTTGTCATCTGCTTTGAGATGGGGCAGCTTGGACTCACAGTGCCTACCTGTTGGCATTTTCCTCAGGCACACACTAGAACTTCAGGATTTGCAGCTGCTCTGGAGAGGGAGATTGGAAAGGGAAGGGGGCATCCACTGACTTCCCTCCTGTCTGCATGCTAAGGGGGGCTCGTCTCTAGCTGGCGCTCAGAAGAGGCGCCACTAACAGCAATGGGCCCTCTGGACGTTTCCAAGGCTGAACCAGCTCCTGGATCCCACACTCCCCATGGGAGTGTAAGCTGCTGAGCTCACTGTGTGGGGTGGAGGAATCTCTCCATTAGTTATTCAGCTCTGTCTCCTCCACCTCGCTTGTACAACCAGAGGGTCGTTTACCTACACATGCTCACTGTCTTTTTAAAGCCAAAAGAAGCAGAGACCTCAGTCTCTCTGCCTGTTTCTGAAATGTGCTATTTGTGATTCAATTTCGCATGGCCTGCAGAGGCAATAAAGGGCAAGGGAAATTACCCTGCAATGCATTCCAAAAGCACTCCCTACATACCCACGCTCCCGAGGATAACAATTTGCCAATATAACCTTTAATTAAATGAACAGAAATCATGCAGACCCCATGGTGTAGGGAGTCACTAAATAGAGGGAAATTATGTATGAGTTGCCCCCAGCCACTCATTTTAGCTTGAATAGGATCTGTCAGGAGGGGCTGTAAAGTGCTCTAAGATAAAAATGGGAGACTACCCTTTCCTGTGCATGTGCAGGGCCATGGAATGGGGTGAGGGGGCAGCGCCACCTAGAGGAGTTGCGCAGAGAGAACTGAGCAGCTGAGACACCCACAGTCCCTGACATGCTCCCAAGGCCTTTTCGTCAACTCAACAACCTCCCAGCCAGGTAGACTCTTGCCCTCATTGTCAAATATCAAGATCAGCATTTTCTTTGTGGGCAAAAATATTAGATTCCTATAATCATAAAATGACTGCCTGAGTGAGAGTGTTAGCTTACCTAGGGAAGAGGAAAGATAAGCCAAAGGTCTCCCTGCCTTCTCCTCCCCACCTATCACCTCCCTTCTAGGCCCACTGGCACTACCCTATTTTCAGTATTCATTAAGATCTGCCCAGGATATGGTCAAATAGAAGGAGCTCCAAGCTGACCAGCCCATGCCAGTTGCCTCCCATCCTCAATTCATAAGCATCCCTCCTTCCACTCCACACACATGCCTAATATATGACAGAACAACAAGTCTAAAGTTCATCCATTTTCTGCTCAAAATTCTTCCAGCATCTCCCCTGCCCCAAGGACAGGCCCCAATCTCATACTCCCACTCCTGTCTCTAGCTGCACCAATTTGACTATGGAGCGATTAAGTCTGAAGCTTCTGAATGTCCCCCTGTGGCCATTGCCCAGTCAAACCTGAACTATACTCTACTCCTGTCATCTCTGTGTCTCCACTCACACCATGCCCTCTGGAGAGAATGTCCACCCACTCCTAGCCTCATCCTGCATTTGCATATTTGTAAATTTCACATGCTTATTATGGATTTTCCCCGTACCCTCTACCTCCATGAAGCCTTCCCCCACATGGTTAATCTTGTCCTTTTTTGTTATAGCTTCTCTCCTGCCTTGCAATATCTTCTTTTTTTATTCTAATCTAGAAGGTAAAATCTTTTAAGGGCAGAAAACTATTTGCTGCTACATTTAAGTTATACTGTATACATATAGAAAAGCTACAGATACCTGATAAATGTTGACTGGGTAGAATTTGAAGATTAATTTTTGTGGGATTAGCACAAGGACTGGCTTTATTTAACACAGAAAAGAATTCCCCATTATGCCAAGCATTGGACTGAGTGTGGGGGGACAGGACTTCTAAGGAGACTATGCCAGGAGCTGAGGCTTTGCGAAATGGGAGGGATGCTACAAGATATGTAAGTCTGGGTGAGAAAGGGGTGGAATTTAGCAGCTAGATTTTATTAGTTCAGAACTACTCAGTAAATCATCTAAATTCTCCTGGGAAATTCTCTGAGGCTTAAGGGAAGTGGAAGCAGATTCACTCTAACGGGCTATAAAGAGTTAATCAATGTAGACACACCAGATCCTTGGGTCCCAGCTGTATTCTTGCCTTCTGCAGGAAACATTTCTAACTGTTCTCGACCACTGTGTTCCCTTCCTTCACTGACATTAGCACAATATGGCTTAGTGCCAAATAATACAGTGCCTTTATTATCTATTAAAGTTTCATGGGAAGTACCCATATCTCACCAATTTGACTATGGAGTGATTAAGTCTGAAGCTTCTGAATGTCCCACTGTGGCCATTGCTCTGCTGAACATGAGCTGTGCTCAATACTCACCTATGGACTGACACTCCTCTTGGGCTTCCCATAAAGACAGAGATGCTATAGTAACTCCACTTGGCTCCAAAAGAGGTTGGAGAAGATTTCTTGTCATGTTTTCTCTTGCTTAATATTCCCCCAACTCAACTCCTATAGCTCCTATTCAGGTTTCACTGTCAATTAATAAACAAGTACTTTTTAAGACATTAAAAAATACAGAACATGAAGGTCTGGACAGCCTTGCCATGCAGGCAGAGTTAGCTCATGGCCTAATATGGGAGGGAGAACTTCTATACAGACAGTCCTTGGATTACGTCGGATTTGACATATGTCATTCTATAGTTCCATCACCATCTCCCATTTACTTATTTAAAAAAAAAAAAAGTTCTGTCATTTTGACATATATACATATGCGCTTTATGTTTTTTATTATTTTATTTACCACAAGTAAAGGTCAGGAATTGTTATCTTTCTTTTATTGTTTTGACTGTTTCACTTCATTACTGCTGTGTATGTGCTTCATGTGAGTGACATAGGTGGGTTCCAACTTATGGCGAAAATCATGTTACGTTGTGCCATAGGAATGGATCTCTGACATAACCCAAGAGCCTACTGTATACCTAAAATAATAATAGAGCAAGTCAGGGAGTGCTGGCTCAAAGAACTTGTTGAGAGGGCAAGTGGTGTCCTGAGGACAGACACCATCCTCTGCATTCTGAAAGTATTCCGTGAAATGAAAAGCTCTGAAATCCTCTACCAGTCATTCTCCACCTAGAGTGTTGCAGACTTGAAGAGAATACCAACAGATTATACTCACTCTGCCTATGTGCTGAGTTTTCTGAGAAATGCTCAGGACCATCAGCCTGGAAGTTATGCTGCCCTCTCCATACCTCCCCTGCAAGAGAGGAGTAGCCTCGCAGCCCAGCACCCAGAGATTTCCTTAGCTGACTCCGCAGACCTCAGCTGACTGGCCCCATAAATGGCCCTCGGCACTACAAAGCTCGGTAGAGCCCTCCCTGACCTTTCCTGCAAACTGCATTTTATTACTTGGTGGGAGGAAAACAAAAACTAAATCACAAGGAAAACAGCTGAAAAAAAAAGGACAATCCTACAGAAAGAAGAGACCTTTACCCCTCTTTTTAAATGCTCTGGAGGTGACCCTGCTGAGAGAAAATGATTCTGATGAAAAATCCATTCAAATCAGAATAACTGAAAATGGAAAAATATTTGAGGCACTTTACCTATGGCCGGGGCAAATCTTTCTTCAGTTGCTCAGTTAAGAAATGGATCCTTCTAAGCCTTTATTGATGTTAATGTGCAATGACTGCTTAGAGATCAAGTTCAAGAGCATGCTAAGCATCAGTGACCCAGAAAACGTGCAGCTCAAGGAACAACAGGTCAGGCGTGGCAAGGAAATGGGTTAAATTTCAAGCATTTCTTTTCCAATCTTCTTCTCATAATAAAGAAAATATTTGTTTACTACAGAAAATTTGGCAAATATTATATATATTAAACAAAAATAAAAACATGTCACTTAGATTTCTATCACCTAAAAAGGACTCAGTTGAAGAAACATTTACTACCTTATGCAAGTCACCATGTTAAGATACATTATATATACTATTTCATTCTATTTTGCACAACTGCTCTGAGTTTATGCAATTAAGAATCAGAGAGGTTAGTTAATCTACCTGAAGCATACAGCATAAAGGGCAAGGTAAGAAAGAGAATCCATCACTATTAAATTCTAATTTCTATACTCTCCTTTTTATACAACCCCCTTCTCATCCTCAGACATTTAGTAGGCTCCTTCAAAAGCTGTGACTATCATAGCGTATTGGATGAACTTTACCTTAAACTTGCTGACAGAGATTCATATGCCTCCTCCTTAGCCACTCAGTTCTTTGCTACCCAGGGATCCCCACTGCCCACAAACAGTAATAGTTGCAAACAAACAAAAAGTCTAATGATAGAGGCAGAGGAGTGGCCATCACCTTTATTGCCAATAACACCAGTACAATGACCTAGAGTCAGGACAGGCGGGACAGGGTGAAGAGTTCCATGGCTGACTATCCCTCCTGCATAGTTCCATGTCCCACAGACACTGGACTCCATTGAACTGGGTGATGGTCACCACCTGGTATAGAAGCAGGCCACAAAGAGCACCTGTTGGAGGTCAGCCTAGTAATCTGTCCTTACAAATTTGCTCCACGTGATATCCCGTTCTGGCCAAGGCAAAGTGCACTTTTTGGTTTTATTTCTGTTTCTTTTTTTTTCTTTCTTTTTAAAAAATATATTTTATTGATTTTTTACAGAGAGGAAGGGAGAGAGATAGAGTTAGAAACATCAATGAGAGAGACACATTGATCAGCTGCCTCCTGTACACCCCCTACTGGGGATGTGCCCATAACTAAGGTACATGCCCTTGACTAGAATTGGACCTGGGACCTTTCAGTCTTCAGGCTGATGCTCTATCCACTGAGCCAAACAGGTTTTGGCATATTTCTGTTTTGTTTTTGTTTCAATCAATGTATTTGTACTTAGTAAAAGATGCTATACAGGGGAAACTATTCACTTTCACATATTCCTAATCACCACCAACATATTAAATAAATTAAATAAATTACACTCACGTATCCAAATAAATCCTGCTATTAAGGAAGTCTAATTATCGTTTTTAAACACTGGTCTATAGTCAGCAGGCCTGCTAGGACCCCTGGCTCGAGCGAAATGTGATATCACTTCCTGTCCAGACATAAACACCCCCAAGCTGATTTTCGGGTACTGCCCCATGACACGTGGAAATTAGCTCCCATCTCCTTAGAAGACCAAATCCATACGACAGTGAGATCAAAGGGCCAGGATTCCCAGGACCACCCCTACAGTGGAAAATTTGCTAGAACTCATGGGACTTAGCATGTTGTACTCGTGGCTACGATTTACTACTGAGACATAAGAAGGACACACACAGCCCATCAGAAGGGAAAAGTCACAGATGGGAGGGGGATCCATGCACAGGCTTCCTTCTGCTCCCCCTGACACAGGGTCACACAGAGTCCACTCTTCCTCTAGCAACAAAGTGCAGCGGCATGCATGCCACAATTCCCTCAGGGGGCTAATGAGAGTCTGAGAATCCAAGGTTCCTATTGGGGGCTGATAATAGGCAGGTCTCTGTCTAGTATCTACCAAAACCCCAGACTTCTACAAGGAGAGCAGGTGTTTAGCATAAACCATCTTGTTTGAACAAGTATTCTAGGCACAGCAAACCCTACTGAGATCCAGGTTCCCAGAGGCCAGCTAAGCACAAGATTTCATGCAGGCCTTTCCCAGGACAGCGGAGTGGGACCTGCTGTGTGAAACGTTTCCTGCAAAACTGAACACCAACAGCCTGTGTCTACATACAGGCCAGGTGGTCTCAACCAAGGAGAGGAAATCCATCTAATTGATGATTTGACACTGGACATGTCAGTCACCATAAGTATGCTCAATTGATAAGGTGTGCTTACCGGGGCCTCGGTAACAAGAACTATGTCATTCTCTATCTCACCAGCAAGAACCTGGGGTGGCCTCTGAGTTCCTGTGACCAATAGACTGCGGCTGAAGAGACGCTGTATGGGTGGGTTCCAGAACCAGGAAGTCTTACAACTTCTGCCTTCATCGTGTTGAGCTTTCTTGAGTCCACCGTGTATAGGAATTGGTCTGGCTTCTTGAAGGAGGAGAAAAAAAGGTGTCCCAGGTGGCAGCCAGCACCAGCTTCCAGGCACGTGAGCCCATTTGGGTTCCTCCAGCTCTGCCCATCCTGTAGCTGAATGAGAGGGACTCGGCAAAAACCAGCAGAGCAATTAACTAGCTACCAGCAGGATCATGAGAAATAATAAATCGTTGTTTTAAGCTAGCACATTTTGGAGTGCTTTGTTATGCAGCAATGAATAACTGGTAACAGTGGGGCTTGCTTTTCTTGCGCTTCTCTGCACTCCTGCAAAGCTTCTTATTTTATAAACAAAGTTTAACTTCCCAAAATAGGTCCTCCTCCTCTTTTCACGTCTCTGCCCCTCCCTTTCTCTGCCTATTTTCTGTATTCTAGACCAAAATGATGCATAAACTCAGTTAATAAGACAAGACCCTCCTTGGCAGGGCAGGAGGGAAATGGGGCAGGGAGAGAAACCAGAGAAGACAAAGAAAACATACCATACGTTCTCTTTGGAAGTCAATATCGATCGATCTTGTCACAATTGCCAAACAAGAGAAGAAACAGAGACTCTGAGGTCCTCTGGGAACCTCCAACACCCCCTGGTAAAGGAGAAACCCCACGTTCTCCCAGCTGCCTTGCATCAGGGAACTAAGTCAACACTCTGATCGTCTCATTTCTTTGTCTTCCTTCAGAGCATTTTTTGCCAGCCATAATTACTAGTAGATTTCTGTTTATTTGCCTGTTTTCTGCCTCCCCGCTACCCCCACAATAGGGTGTAAGCCTCAGCTTCTGCCTTGTTTGCTAGGGATTCTATCACCTGGAACGGTGCCTGGTACAAGGCAGAGGCTCCTAAGTAAACGAACAAATGAAGAGTTTAACAATGAATGAATAAATTAATAAACGAACAGAGTACTTTTCTTGAAATGAGCCTATGCTAACTTTAGCCATGGAGAAAAAAATAGGGGGTAAAAGCTGAAAAAAATAACATCATTGATATAAACTCTACCCAGCTAAACTTATAGATGACATCCAAGTAAAGACAGTCCAAATATTAGTGCTGACACAGCACGCATCAGGCACTGCTCCAAAAGCTTTACCACATTAACTTTTACTCCTCAAAACATCCTGGTGAGGGAGGTGGTTTTCTTAATATCATCTCCATTTCGTCACTGAGATAACCAGGCACAGAGAGGGAAAGTGACTTGGCTATCATCACCCAGCTAATGCATGGCCACGCCAGGCTGGCTGCATACAGCCTGTGCTATTAGCCACGGATGGCACAGCCTCTTAAAGAAAGTCAGCAAGACTGAAGTATAAAAAACAAACACACACACAGGTGGGAAGAGTTGGAGAAAACGGAGGGAAGCAGTCTTTGCCATGGAGGTGTAAGACCTAACATTAAGGCTCAACATTAGTGGCTTTCTCTCCAAACAATCCTCTTTATCAAACAGACCAGGTGTAGTCCCTGTTTATTCCCGAGTCCTGTGTCTCAGTTCTGTGTCAGCTGCAAATTGATTCAAACAAGCCAATGACATCCTCCTGCAAGAACCAGGGGCACCCCACTTTCTTGATACAGTCATACAGTATCTGCATTTTCACTTCCTGGGGTGTTAGTTACCCACAGTCAACCACAGTCCAAAAATATTAAGCGAAAAATTCCAGAAATAAACAATTCAATTTTTTTATTGTTTTTTTTCATCCTCACCCGGAGATATTTTTCCCATTGCCTTTTTAGAGAGAGTAGAATAGAAGGAGGGAGGGAGAGAGGGAGAGAGGGAGAGAGGGAGAGAGGGAGAGGGAGAGAGGGAGAGAGGGAGAGGGAGAGAGAGAGAGAGAGAGAGAGAGAGAGAGAGAGAGAGAGAGAGAGAAACATTGATGTGAAAGAGACTCATTGATGGGGTGCCGAAGATCAGGGATTGAACCTGCAACCCAGGTATGTGTCCTCGGCTGGGAATCGAACCAGAGAACTTCGGTGCACAGCCGATGCTCTGACCACTAAACCATACCAGTCAGGGCATAATTCAATAGTTTTAGATTGGGCATCCTTCTGAGTTCTGTGCACTCTCACACAGTCCCTCCTGGGACATGAATCATCACTTTGTCCAGCTTCTGCATGCTGTATATGCTCCCTGTCCTCCAGTCACTTAGTAGCTGTCTGGGTATCAGACCCACTGTCGTGGTATGGCACTGCTTATGGTAAGTCACCGTTACCTTATTTAATAATGGCCCCAAATGCAGGAGTGGTGATGCTGGCAATTTGGATATGCCAAAGAGAAGCCATAAAGGACTTCCTTCCAGGAAAAAGGCATTATGTACAGGAAAATGCAAACTGTAATAGGGTTTGCTACTATCCACAGTTTCAGGCATCCACTGAAGGTCTTGCAACGTGTGCCCCACAGATAAAGCGGGATGACTGTCCTGTGGAGTCTGCCTCCACAGGCCCTGGTTGTCCTCCTGCTCCTGAGTGCTCCGCTGTGTGGCTAAGTGGCTTGCAGTGTCCTCCTTCCCCCACCTGTGGGTGAGGTGCTATAAAACGCTGCTGCTCTCATCTGTGTGGTTTCAGGAGCCTCCCTCGCCAAGGAGGTGAACACGAGATGATTAAAACAGTCCCAAGGACCAATCACAGAAGGGCGTGGTGGATGCACCTGTGATGACCTGGCGGCCCTGCACGTTGGCCCCCGCCAGCCTGACTGTGGTGTGTGCCATCAGGTGGCCTCCTAAGGGAAGGAGGACCAGAGAAAGGCCTCCAGCTCCCATTCTTGTGTGGGGCTCCTGCTAATGTGGTCCCCAACTTTCCAAATCCCTTGGCACATCAATGTCACTATCACCAGGGCGACGCTGCCAGGAGAGCCTGAGCACAGGGAGCTTAACAACGTTTATTGAATTAATAAGCCAAATGCCTTAATTCTATGGTTGGTAAATGTTTGATGATTACTCTCTTTGCAAATATCCTGCCGCTATGGAAGTGGTTGTGGGCTAAATTACTTACTACAAAAAAAAGCTATGTGAAAACAGCACAAAATGAAATTACGTGTGCAGTGCAGTTTTCACTGGATTTTCTAAAAAGCTAAATGTATGAGCAAAATGACCAGAAGGCCAGAGACCAAAATAATTATAGCAGTTGTGTTAGCAAGCTGAGATTATTTTAACATTCTTGTTCTTGCTATTTTCAACATTTTCTGCAATGTGACATGTCACTTTCAAAATCAAAATCTAATAGTTTTAAGTAAACTCCTCTCAGGCTGTAATTAATGTCCTAACAACTTTTTCCATGGCATTACTTCCAACATGACACCAGGCATTTAGAAGGAGTTGTTAAATACCTGCTAGGAGAGAGAGAGAGAGAGAGAGAGAGAGAGAGAGAGAGAGAGAGAGAGAGAGAGAGAGAGAGAGAGAGAGAGAGAGAGAGAGAGAGAGAGAGGGTGAGAGAGAGAGAGGGAGGGAGGGGGAGGGGGAGGGGAGAGGGAGAGGGAGAGGGAGAGGGAGAGGGAGAGGGAGAGGGAGAGGGAGAGGGAGGGAGGGAGGGAGGGAGGGAGGGAGGGAAGTGATACACTATGGAAAGATGAGGTGAGCCCAGAGGTAAGGCTCCAGACTGAGCTCTGTCCAGAGCTCCTCTATAGCTATAGTCAAGCCACTCCATTTACCAGCACCTCATTTCCCCTGCAGAATGAGAATGATGCCCCCAAGGGTCCTGTATTATTATTCCAGGGCAAGAGTCAGCAAAGGAGCCAGATGGTCCTGGGATGTACTTGGCAGGGTCAGCACCCCCTCTCCTCTTCATCGTCCCAGCTCTCCATCCCCAACCTCAGTACAAGCCCAGCCTCTCCGAGGCTCCATCCCTCTCCCCAACCCATTCCCCTCCCAGGCCTGCACAGCCTGTGCCAGGGGTTCCAGGATGTCTGTGGCAGCCCTCCTTGGCTTTGCTGATCTACACACCAAAGCCTTCACCCACAAGCCTCTCCCCAGGTTGTCTGTGCTCTGTAGCTATTGTATATCTTTTGTATCCGGGGTTACAGTGACAGATGCCTTACTGATATTAAATGAATTAAAAAGACTAGTATTTCAGCAACAAATAAGTTAAAGAAAGAAAAAAAAAAAGACACAGGAAAAAATTATTGGCAGAGTTTTCACATCCATCATGTTTTAAACATACCTTCCCAGAAATTGGAAAATTAACCTTTCCCTTTTTTCTTCTTTGGAGAAGCAATGGTTTATTCCATCGAGTCTCCAGCTGGCTGAGGTTAAACAGGCTGCTCTGTTTCAAAATCACCATTTGTGCTTTTCTCCCCCTTTATCACATTCGGGCATCGCAGCTTGAGCACAGGCTCATCGATTGCTGTCTAAGGCACAGTTCCCATTCTGCTGCAATGGCTCCATTTTTCCTAAAATAGTGTCTTCTCTCTCCCCTCAGCCAGGCCCAGACATGGAGGCTGACTTTAACATGAGATGACCCTCAGATATATCACATGTATCCATCAGAGAACGTGGCCATCTGTGGTTTGCAGATTGTCATATGAAGGGCAAGCGCGACAAAGCAGGGTGAAAGAACATACGGGCAATGTGTTACCCTGAACAAGCCACTTCCTCTTCAGTGCTTGCTTCCACAGAGGAAGCACTGCATTGGCCCAAACCAGCCTGGGGGTTGGGGTGGACATGGGGGGCGCATTTCTAAGAGGTTTTATCAGGATTACGTGGAGGTGTTTGTCTGTCTGTCTGTTCATTTGCTTTTCAAACTATCTATCTTGAAATTTCAGGTTTTGAAAGGTCTCTACTTAAGGAGGGTTGAGGGCCCCTCTGAGAATCACTGGCCTGGTGTGTCCCTTTCGGGTTGGACACTTTGCAAGGTGACCCAGGAACATCATCACATAATGGCAAAGGCTCAACCCAGGGACATGGTTTTAAAAGGAGCCCTAACTTACAGAATCCTCAAGACAACTAAAAGCTGAAGTTGTTTCTGATGACATTGACTAATGTCATCTAACTTCAATGAGAGTGCTTGCTCATAGTTCTGTATCAGAGGCAGTGCATGCGTTATAAAGTCCTCATGGCTGAGTACCCATCATGTATAGTACATGCTAAATGCACAGCTATCTAAGTCAGGAAGAAGAATACCCAGGAAGGAAGTGCACAAACGCAGAGTTCATGAGGCACAATGCAAGTATTCCAAACAGCAGAGCAAAGACCAAGGGAAGGATCCATGAGCATGAACGCAGCCCCTACCCCACAGAACCCCTTGTGTGAATACTAGAAAGGACACCAAGGGCACAAACTGCAGGCCGTGCCCCAGATGCCAGTAATTAATTAATGAGTGAAGCACACATACGTTTTAGATAGACGGTGCAATGCAAGGCAGGAGGTGCTGCACTCTGTATTGACTATAAGCGCCATGGGACTTTGGGGCAGATGCCAGAGGGTAAGGCTTTGTCTGGGGACAAAGACTGTGATCACTTGGAAGCCTGGAAAGGGCTGGAAAGGGAGAAGAAAGTGGCTGCTTCCTGGGGAACTGGAAGTGTGGGAAAACAGACTTTGTGTTAATAAAGAAAGGGATTGCTCAAAAGGTCCTCCCTGCTGAATAGGGTAGCACCCAATTAGCATTCATTCTTTTCTTCTCAACAACCACCACGAACCAAGAGACACACACAAATTCTACCATTGACGAACCAGGAGACGTGGAGCTGTGAGTGCAGAACAGTCAGAAAGGAGACCAGAACAGAGAGAGGACACCTAGGGTTGTGCTGCAGATTGAGAAGCAAGGAACCCACCACGGAGGAGCACACCCAGGGAGGAGAATCAAAATCCCTGGTTTTGAACAATGGACAGAGGTTGCAAAATGCTGTCAGCTTGAGCCTGAGCCAATTTTTAATCCGAGGAGCAAATGCGGGTTGAAGAAGGAGCTACAGACATGTCCTGTGTGCAGAAAGCCCTCCTCCCCCAGGACGGGGAGAGAGACACCTGGCCTTGTGAACAGCTTCACGAGAAGTCCCCCTGGCCAGACTCAGTGAAGGCTCAAAGAACCCACAGGAAATGCTAGAAGTAAGGAAAATTCCACCTTGAATATTGATCTCTTCCCAATAGAAACCTCCTACAAATTATAGATGGCTGGTCTGGGGGGAAAATTCAACTAATTCAAAACTAAACCATCAAAAAGGTCTATAAAAAATATGACAAGAAAAGTAAGAAAAAAATGACAGAAAATATAATGGCCAAGGCTATTTGCTGGAGAAACATTGCCATGCAGTAGATACAAAAAATACAACTAAACGCTTTGCCATGAAGTTTTTAAAAATAATGAAGCAATCACACACATTCACCTCTCATAAACACACAAACAGCAGATATGTAAGAGCTCATGGACAATGTGGTAAGACAAAAGAGTTTGAAACATAAGCTAGCAGTAATCTAAAAAACTAAAAAATATATATTAAAGAAATCAAGGCAAAAATTAAAAGCAGCATAAGAAAAAGAAGACATTCCTAAGAATACAGAAAGGGAAAAAAAAAACAGTGAGAAAAGAATGAAATGGAAACAAAGAGCATGAAGGGACTAAAGAGACAATGATAGATAAAAAATACTGGCAAAAAACATAAAAGGGTATTTATATATGTTATTTAATAATTCCCAAAATAAAAGGAGATTTATAAACATGGAAAGTCACGCAGGAGAAGAAATTTGACAAACATGATCTGATGCATTTTTAAGGCTTCAAAAATAAAGGATCTTGGGGACAGCCAGGCATACCTCACTTAAAATGAAGTAAGGGATCGGCCCCAGACTTCACCATTGCATCATTAACGACCAGAAGACAGTTTGGTAGCTAGTCTTCGGAAGGAAAAAACAAAGTGTGACTCAAGAATTTCATATCCAAAAATCTATCGGTATTTACAATATAATGGTAAGGAACCAACATTTTTAAACATGCAAGAATTTAAGGCACTGTGTTTCCATGAGCCTATCCTGAAGAAACTATTAAAGGAAGAACTTGCCTCCTACCCAAGAAATGGATGGACATCAATAGCAAGACGCAGACAATGAATACCAGAGGACAAAGTGGTGTGGGAGATAGAAGAAGATAGGGGGGGTAAGTGGTGATGGAAGGAGACTTGACTCTGGGTGTTGGGAACACACAATAAAATACACAGGTTACATATCATAAAATAGTATACTTGAAGCCTACATAATTTCATTTATCAATGTCACTCCAAATACAGTCAATAAATTAAAAAAAAAACAATAGCAAAGGTCTTGGGAGGAACACTGAATCTATTTAAATGTATGTCTAAGACTAAAACAAATTGAGATTTATGATATAAAAAGGGGGGCTGTAAATGCTATAAACCCTGACAGTGTAGATCTAATATGACTAACAGGGTGGGGGGAGGGGAAGGGAGAAGCTACCATTCCTTATCTTCTGCACATGAGAGGTAAAAAGATATTATTCAATGCTGATAAAAAAATATTTACTTAATGGCACCAAGGTAAATCCCAAGAAAAATAGTATAACCAGTGAAATAGCGGGGATGAGAGGAAAGGAAAGAGAGTAAGAGAGTGAATCAGATAGCTTCCTCCCACTGGGCCTGCTGACAAGCCCATCCCGCACAATAACCTCTCACCTAGCTGCTTCCGGCCCCAGGCACTGAGATGTTTACCCTCCCACTCATTATCCTTTCAGCAAATATTCACTGAGGACCTGAGATGTGTCATTGCTGAGTCTAGGGCAACCAGCACCATGAACACAGTTCCTGCTTGTGGAATTTATAGACATTTAACAGGGGAGACATAATATAAACAAATAGCCATGTAATGCAATGCCAAGAGCCATGAGAACTCTGAAGAAAATCAAAGCAGATGGGGACAGAGAGCAATAGGAGGGCAGTGGTGAGAAGGTCAGAGGACAGAACAGAAGGATGGGTGAGCCTTGTAACAATCAGAGGCTAAGCCTTCCGGGAAGATACAAACCAAAGACATGGAGGCGGAGGAGGGTCTGGCAAGTGTCTGAGTGAGTCAGGCCAGAACGTACACAGCTTGGTTTCTGTCCTCCCGGGTAGGGGTTGTTTTACTCACCACCGCACATTCTAGCCCTTGTGAACACACACACACACACACACACACACACACACACACTCACACATACACTCACACACACACACTCACACTCACACACACACACACACTCTCTCTCTCTCTCACACACACACACACACACACACATACACACACACACACATACACACTCTCACACACACATAGACTCTCACACACATACACACACACACCACACACTCACACACACACACTCACACTCCACAGGCAATCAGTCCGCCTGCCATGCCTCCGGGCCCCACCCTGAGAAGCAGCCTCCTGGTCACGTCCGCCTCAGGCCTCAGCATCTGTGTCCAAGCCTCTGGGGCAGCTCATGGCCTCACAGACCTCTGCCTCTGGCTTCTACCAGTGAGCACATGAAAAGATCGAAACCCAGAGAAAACTCCAGCACATATGGCAAATCGAGTCGAATTGCTGAAGAAAACTTGGGTTCCTTTCACCAAATTGGTGCCACAGTTTTATAAGCAAACTAAAAACTAAGCCCTATAGTCTGCTGGAGCGATGTGAAGCCCCAGAATTGGAGAAACCAATTAGAGGGAAATGGTTGGCGGTTTTTGATCTTATGTTAGCTCAGCCGGGTGGCAGAGAGGGAAGAAGTTCAAACACAACGCAGTCAGCTTTCTTGTCTCTCCTCTCCGCTCTGGGTCTGTTCCCTGGGCACCTCCCGGCACCCAGCAGCCGGCTGGGGCTTCAGAGGGTGCAGGCAAAGGCGGTGGGAGGGAGGAAGACACACTTACGGAGGCTGGCAATGCCTGGCACCGGGCCAGGTACCTCTGAATGCCTTCCTGCCCAACAGAATGCCACAGCTCCCGGGCATGGGGAATGGCCATAACGCGGGTAAGAACGTTGACGTTCACAAGGTTAACGTGTCACAAAAGGCACAGACCTCACAGCTGAGCTCCTGTAATCAAATGCCCAAAGTGAGGGCCAGCAGGAAGCCGCGGAGCCCACTTACTCCGGGATCCTGTGGAACACCATGTGAGGGAGGAGACGGCTGCAGAGACCACAGCACTGACGCTGCCTGCTTTCATGGCGGAGGCCTCGGCAGGCACAGTGACAGCCCGGGGACCCAGGAGCTCCATCTGGAACCCCTCAGACAGTTTGGATTCCAGCACAACCCTGCTGGAATCAGTCCAGAGGCTGTCGCCTTGGCCCTCCTGAACCTGCCAGGACCTGTGCCCTGAGCAAAGGGTGCTGACACTGACAAAGGGCCATGGGAGTGCTGACAGCTTCATGCCATAGAGCGCCCAGCAGCGAGGTGACAGACAAAATTGTGCCATTGATCTTTCCACCTGGGTGCTTTCTCTCTTCCCCAGGCTGTCTGAGCCGGCCTAGCTACCGCTGCTCCCGGGGCTGTGAAGGGCCTAGAAAGGATTAGCCCAGGGGATGCTAGGAGGATTACGGAAGGAAGCACTTAGAGGAGTGGGGAGTATGTGGGGGGGAATGGGCCTCTAGGAGAAGAGAAATAATTCCAAGAGTCCTTTATATTCTACACAGAGGTAGACAGAAAATGATAATATGCGCCAATTATCTCAGCCCCTGAAAAGTACTTTTAAAAAAAGGGCCGGTGCTTCGTTAAAAACACATGCTCAGCGCAACTGAGGAACAGAGATTTTGAGAACTGGAGTGGCATGTTTTTGAAAAGTAAAAATAACAGAAAGAGGGTTGATGAGAAGCCCTTGAACCCAGGATAGCCTGTTGGATATTCAAACAGCTCCCTTAGGGAAGGGAGCCCGAGCCAGATTTCTGGGTAGGGAGGAAGGCGTTCTGCAGAAACCCTGCTTGTGCTGATGGCAGCCTGGCCCCGGCCACTGCCCACCTGCCATCCTTCAGAAACTCAGTCGCTCGTTTTGACCATTTAGTGCTCAACTCAAGCTGCAAGGAGATAGTTTAATACCATCTGTGGTGGGATTTGAAGGCTGCATTTTGCCAGCAGCCCGGTGAGGGTTTGCAGAGAGCTGGCTGGGAGAGGTAAAGCTATTTTTTTCCTGAGATTTGCATCACCCCACATGACAAAGGATTTGCCTTCCATTTCACCGTGGATGGTACCAGAAAGGTGTCTGCGGCTGCACTGTCTGGACAGAGGGGAGAAAAATCAATTTCGGATTCTCCGGGCGAGATTCTGCCGCATGATTAAAACAAGGAATGATTCCCGCAGTGCACCGAGAGGGGAATTGGTGGCAGTTGGCATGAAATGGAAGAGCGGGCGGCTCTCTGACCTAATGAAATGTGAAATAAAGTACCTCGGAGTTACCACTTTCATCTGGTGGTCTCTGCATTAGCAAACACCTCCAGGCAGAGAAATGTCAAGAGAAAGACAAACACGGGAGCAAAGGAAGGCAGACTCGCTGGACCACTGAAGGGCAGGAAAGGCTTGCATAGCGGAGTGAGGATGGAAAATCAGACTCCCAGGCGCATGGGATAAGCCCCCAGGGGCAGCACCCAGCAATCTGCCGACAAACCTCTTCTCATCCATGGAGCACATTTCCTTCGCCTACGCAAAAATCCAGACTCCCAAGCAAACCTTAGAGAAAGGCTTGCCTTCTTGTTGTCTTCCTGCCATCTGTTCCCTTCTGTGTGGCTAAGTGAGGCCAAGGCTACCCGCCCTACATCCAGCTTCTGTCTACATGAGCACAGTGCTCCTATTCCTCCGCTACTCTCATGTCCAACTCTTCCAGGGCCTCCTGCTCAGGCAGGCAACTTAACTGTTCATTGTGGGGAACTTCCTGAAGGATCCATCATCTCTTCCATTGAAAGCATTCATCAACAGATGGTTCCCAACCTAAAATTCTTTGGATCCTGTGCCTCAAAGGTCCTTGCCTTGCTATTTCCACCAATCCTAAACTGTTATAATAGGACCTTTACCCACCCTAACCAAGTCCCCCCTGAGAAACATCTAGAGCTGCCTTAAACCAGCCTTCCACTCCTCAGCCTTCTGCTCCTGGTTACCGCCCACACTGTGGAGGTATTGCTCTCCCTTACTGCACAAACAATAGGCTCAGCTTTGTGGTCTTATCAACAGATTGCACTGGTGACATCTAGAGAGCAGGCATTCGAAAACAAATGGAGGGGTTAAGAGCTTCATCAAAAAAGCCAAGCCATACTCCTCTTACTCTGATCTTCTAGAGATCTGTCAGGTCTTCTTCTCTACTTCTATTCTGCCCAAATATTCTAGAACCCCTGCCATGTGCTGGTTAAGGCTCTGAAAGAGGCCTCCTGTCCTCCAGCAGCCTGCAGGCTAACTGGGACACAGTTAGTTATTCTAATACAAACCTTCTCAGAAATGTGTAGCCCTAGACTGCGGGCACACCAACAGCGGAGGCTCTCCCTAAGCAAGGGAGTGGGAAATGACAGCCCACGGTGAAGGACACACCGAAGCTTAGAAAATGGAAATTGAAAGTAACAGCCCTCCTGAAACCTTCGCCAGCTCCACGCTCCACTTGGCTCTGGCTTCTGCTTCTGAAAAAGCCCCACAGTATCATACAAACCTCCTTTGTCTCCTAATAGTTATGAGGCTCTAGAAGGACAGTCTTTGTCTTTAATTATCTTTCTCTTTCTATGGGCAGAATCCACTGTGCTGGGCTTTGGGGGATAGAAGATATTTAATGAATGCCTGGAGGAACAGGCAGGGGCGAGGACTGAGTACAGAGACCAGGTTGGAGGTTATTGCAACAGGCTGGCTACTCAAAGTCTGCCAATTTAAAACCAAAGGTGCAAAATTCAACCCTCCTTTTACCCGGCTGTGCAGTACTTCGTGTTTTATACATTCACCTGGCCTACCCAACACCATCCTACAACCCTGGGGACCAGGATCAGGTGACCTCTTTCCTTAAAAATAAAAGGTATCTTCAGTCCTAACCATTTGCTTTGCATTTCCACCCCATTACATACACTGTGCTCGGAAGCCACCTGCTGCCCACACAATCATCCACCTCCCTCTTCCCTGACACCACCTCCTTCCCTATCTTCCACTCCACTCCACTCCTTCTCTGCCCCATCCCACCTCTGTTACCAATTCCCATGCCACCTCCACTTCTTCCCTCTTCCATTTCTGACCCCCCCACTCCATTCCCGCCCCGCCCCACCTTCATTCCTGCTACCGGACTCCCACTTCCCTTTAACTTAGCTTTGGCAGCATCTTTGGCCCAGGAAGTCTTCCAGGGCCCAGGCAGAGGCACCAGAATCATTGCTCTGGGGAAATCCTGGCATCAGTGGGCTGTCAGATCCACAGGACAGGGATTTCTGTCACTTTTCCCCCTCCTATATCTCTGGCGCCTAGCACAATGCCTAGTGCACAATAGAAACTCAGTAGACATGCTGAGTGAGTGTTTCCATGCACCTCGCCATGACTCTGTTAGCAGTTTTGGGTCTGGATGGTAACATCTGGTGTATATGCCTGTCTATCTACCTAGCCCATTACACTAGAAGGAAATAGAAGGCAGAGGCCATTTCTTAATATAGTTGTGTGTCAGAGGTCCAGCACATGCAGGACATTGAGGATGCTCAGTAATGCAGAGCGAATGCAAGAGTGACACGGTATGTCAGCCCTGTGCTGGGCACTTGGTACAGAGTCCCGATACAAAATGTATATACTGCTCCAGTCTACAGGTCTCTACCTCCATGAAGAGATTTTTGGTAATTTGATTTTAAAATCTGCTTTAATCCAGTAACTGTGCCTTCCCTATTATTTCAACCCTTGCCTACATGCTTCTCAAATGAGTCATATCTCTGCACCTCTCTTCCTCAAAGAAACCCCCACCAGGCCTTGCTTGCCATCCCTCCCCTAAGCTTCCCTGTGCTGACCCTGCCACTGAATGAATACTATATTAGAGAGCTTCACCAGGCCACCCCTTCTCCCCCTGAGGCTCCCGGGACCTCTCATCAGTAACGGGGAGAGGAGGGTCTCCCTTGACTGGTGCCTGATACAAATACCAGCAGTGGCTACTCTTTAATGTAGACGTTTCTAGAAGACCCGTCATGTCATCATAGAGCAAATCTCATTTCCCCATCGGGGAGTATTTATTGGAGAGTTACATTTCAAGGTTGTTCTCTGAGAACAAATTAGCGACAAATAAATCACAGATAGGACCGAAAATTTGTCATAAAAGCAAAAACAATAAATCTCTGTGTACAGTTTAAAAGCCTCATAAAACAATGAAGAAGAAAAAAAAGACCTAGAAAGAAGGCCCATATGTCCTGTATACATCAATTATACGGGGGTGTCATCCATCAAGGTTAACTCTATTATATCATAAAGCGGCACCAAAAATAAATGTGCTAACTCTAACATGAGCATTAATTAGTTAAACTATTGATTGCCAAACCCTCTCCTTACCAGGGTTGAAATCAGCCGGGGTTTTCAGGAGTGATTTGGAGGCCACAGAACTAATAAAACTCAAAGTCCTCTAAGGGTTATAAACTAGTCCCTTCCTTTGCTCTAAAATTTCCATGTAACAAAAAGCCATTTAAAATCATTCCACTGTATTATCCAGACTCTGAGACTGGAAATTATGGGGACTATGGGAGCTCAGAAAAAAATATGACATGACATTTAAAACAAAAACAGCAGAATATAAATAATATGTACATGTGCTGATTGGAATAATGCACTAATGTGTGTGGAAATTAATGTCACAATAAAAACAGATGTGTCAGGATGATGAATCATGAATAATTTTAAATGATTATTTTATAATAAAAAAAAGAACCTATAATGTCCCCATCCACCTTTAAAAAGGGGTATGGGAAGCGAGTTCCTGGAGCAACTAGAAGGACCTTGGAGATGTGACTGGAGCTACGTATGTGCAAGTCATTGTGCTCTCGGGAAATGGGATGTCACCACTCCGAGATCTGGTTTTCTGTAGTAAGGACTGGACTGACTCAACATGTTCACTAGGTCCTCTGTGATGTTCTCAGTTTATTCTAATCTGGAGGCCCTGCTGCTCTCAACTAAATTACAGCAAAGCCAAAGGAAACGAAAAACAGCCATTCTCTCCTCCTCCAACGCTCTCTCAGCTGGTAGATCTGCACACTTCTTCAAAGGCAGCTCTGAAACAATTACCAGCCCTAACAAGTGCTCAAAAGCAGCTGCAAACACCTTCTCTCTGCATCCCACAAGTAGGTATAATCCAGACGCCAGCACATGGATGAGCTAGAAGCCTAATTCCAGCACTGAGTTTGAA
Source organism: Pipistrellus kuhlii (assembly GCF_014108245.1). Lineage (NCBI taxonomy): Eukaryota > Metazoa > Chordata > Mammalia > Chiroptera > Vespertilionidae > Pipistrellus > Pipistrellus kuhlii. The sequence continues at coordinate 69,730,247 of NW_023425573.1, forward strand.
CAAATCTCATAGCCCTGAATACTAGTAACGAACAGAATCCAACTATCTGCTGTGAGACTGGGGGGTAACGAACGGTTTGTGTAACTCTGCTTTGGCATCAATACAAGAAAACAAATGGACGCCCATATAAATAGTTTAAAGTTATGAATCAAGTACCAATTTATTCAATAAGATGTATTCCAGCCTCCTTCCTTGACAAATACGTCTTCGTAACAACAAAAATTTTAATGTGTTTAAAGTTATGATTTTTATGTGACCAAAAGTTGCAAAATATCAGAGATAAACAAATGTGTCGGTGCTTACACAGGCTTGAATAATCTCTGCGTATTCCAGCAATGCTAGTGAGTGATGATGTGAAAATGTAAATAATTTATAAATCATTGTACATTTGTTTTGTGAAATTTACTTACTGGGTCTTTATTTCAGAAAAAGTGCTCATTACATTGTTAAAAAATCAACTTTTAATGTGTATTCTATTGAGAATAGTGATTTAAATGATAAAATATACAATGTGATTGGATTCAGTTTATTTTATAAAGTTGGAACATATTTATATAAAAAATTTAAACTACAGTAAATATAAAAATGTAACTTTTCAATTAAAATTAGAAAGCAAACATTAATTATATTGAATTCATATTGAGGTTGTTTAAATAAAGCTGGTTTTATTTTAGTTTTTAATCTAAATTAAGTCTGATTAAATATTTAAAAATAAGACTACCCCTAACTGTAGCAACCAATGCCTCTCTAACTGCCGGTGTAAATCATCCATTACCACCTAAATCTTCTGAGTTCAGAGCGATGTGGAATTTTTAACATTGAAAGTTGTGCCTTAGTCACTCACTATGTGCAGCTGTTGGGGCCCAAGGTTACCTCCGGGACCACAAATTGGAACAGAAAAGAGGCAAGAAAATGGGCGTTCAGCACTGCTGGGAAGCCAATAGTCATTAGGTGAGAATCTGCCGCATCTCAGCCATCAGAGAATTTGACAAGATAATTAAGTTGTTTTCCCCTCTTACCTAAGCGTGTCTGCCACGCACATCTTCCCACACATTGGAGCAGCAGCTGTCTGCACCCCAACACCCCCCACCGGGTCAGATGCACTCACCTTCTGTCTCAAAGGCAGTGGCAAGAGATATGGGGGAGATTTCCCTGGGACCCCAGCCATGTTGATTCCAGGCAAGAGAGCAGCTGTTCACAGCTATGGGTAGGAATGAGGCTCCAGGGGCAGAGCACCTATGTGCTTATTGAGTTCTCTGTGTGTTTGGGACATGCAGGGCCTTCTAAAGCACGGCCTGGGCTGGGACCCCTGGGGTTCAGACATAAGGGCCGAACTGCAGAACGTCCTGCAGCTTGGAGGGAGTCTGAGATGGGATGTGGGAAGCTACACTTGTTTCCACAGGTTCCGGCCACCGCTTGCCTCTAAGCACATGTGCCATCACCATTCTGAGTCTAACATTTGTTATTCAAGGTTCACATTGTCCTGTTTCTCCTCCCCAGCTCCCTACCTGCTTTCCAACTGAACAATCATGGCCTGCTCCAGCACAGGATGAAAAAGAGGTTTGGTCAGAATTGCCCAAAGAGGGCAATCTGGTCTCCAATGTGTTGCCCTTTTGCCTTTATAATGACTTTAGAACCCAAATACACAAGAGGCAACTCCACCATTAAGGAGAAGCAGCCTAGGAGGAGGTGTGATGGAGACAAATAAAATCTCAACAAGCAGGGGAGCCCTAGCTGGTTTGGCTCAGTGGATAGAACCACGGCCTAAATTCTGGAGGCTCCCATGTTCAATTCCAGTCAGGGGCACATGCCTGGGTTGCAGGCTCGACCCCCAGTAGGGGGTGTGCAGGACGCAGCAGTCAATGATTATCTCTCCTCATTGATGTTTCTATCTCTCTTCCTCTCTGAAATAAATAAAAAATATTTTTAAAAAAAAAAAAAAAAAAAGCAGGTGAAATTCATAGACGGAGTCAAAGCACCTGGTGAGACATTCCTCTGTGGAAGCATCTCCTTCTAGGGCCAAATTTTGGAGAAACCAAGTCTTAGATCATCGACAATTTCCTTTCAGGGGATGACCAAAACCCTCCCCACATGGAGTCTTAGTTGTATGTAAATTTAAATTAATTTCAACAAGTTTCTTTCCTCCTAACACCTAGCATAACAGCTAAATTAAAGAAATGGAAGCTTGAAGCTGATGAAGAAAAAGAATGAGTAATTCGGGTGCATTAATTACTCCATGGACTAGGGCCCTTCCTGATACCCCTACAGCCTCCACCCCCAAGCCAGTGCACACCACCAGCCACTGCCTGGGTGTGTTAAGTGCAGGTGGCTCTAGCCCTGAAGAACACTCTCAGTCTTATTCTTCCTGGTGTTCTCAGGTCCTTCCATGCAGGCCTGAGTAAATATTTGCTATCTGAACATATGCATGTGAGCACAGAAAGGTCTCTCATAGAAAATGAATCCAGTTCCTAAACCAACAGTTTATAAACTAACTTTTGGAATGCAACACATCTGTAAGCAGAAACCAGCCTGTCCCGCCCCCCATACTGCACGGGTTTGCCTCCTCATTGCTATAACATCCTTCTCCTGCCCTGCTTGCAGGCAGCACAGAGGGGTCCTCACCGGGCCTGAGCAGAGGCTAACGGGAGACCGGAACACCACACTCACTTTCATAACAAAGCGAGGAATGAAGAATAGTAACAGCCACTCGAGGAGGCAGGCCTCTAATGAGCTTTTGGGCAGCCTGCTTGTGATCACGATTTCAATAGCAATTTCTGTTTGCTCCGGCCTTCACTTCCACAGACAGAAAGCGGGGAGCGGCATGTCCTTCGGGAGAGGGAGGGGGGCCAGATGGAGCGTTAGTCTAGCGCTCAGGTCCCTGGAGTTGCTAACCGTTTGCCCTACACCGGGCCCATGTGTCTCTCGTCTCCAGGGACAAGAAAACATTCCGAGCAGTCCTGTATTAATTACAGTGGGCCAGAGGGCGGGAGGAAGAGACAAATAAGTTAATTAGTCAGCAGCCACAGGCCCCTACCAACCAGAATGCCCACATTCCCCAATGTTCACTGAAACTTTGAATCAACCTCTCGGCAGCTACAGCAATTGTATAAAATGCATAGCTGAGCGCCAGCGCCAGCGAATCCTCCTGACTCAGGAACTTCCCAGATTGCTGCCCACCACCTATCCCAAGCAACAACTACTTCTCTACGCCTATCCCAAGACTTCCCCACTTCCCCTGCTCACCCCCTATGGGCAGCCAATGCAGAGTCCCCCAGCTTTCCTCCCTAAAAAGGCCGTCAGCCGAGGATCCAGCCACCTTTGCCTTCTCGGTGGGGCCACGTGCTTGTGTTTGGCCGCCACGCCCCAGGACCCAGTCCTCACTCTCGCCAGCACATCGCTCAATAAACCCTTTCTTTCAGAAAGCTTTTCGGCCTCGAAGGCTTTTGTTTAACACCATCCCGGTGCCAGCTGCAACTGGGCTACGTTAGTCTCTTTTTATTTTTTAAACGAAAATCCTGCCATTCATTTCTTTTAATCCCTAAAATGGAAACAGTTTCAAACCAGGAGACGTTCTGACGTGCTTAGCTGTGCTCACCATCCCCCTCCCTCCCTGTGACCCAGGCCTCCGTGGTCCTTAAGCCGTTAACTGGTCACCTCTCTCTTGTGCCCATCAAGTCATTAAGCCAAACACCAGCACATTAATGTCAAGGGCATCCCAGCTGCCATTCTCTGTTCCTCTATCAATCTGTCCCCCACTTACTATGCCTCCCCCTAAGAAGCTGCCCATCCTGTGAGCTCATATCCCCAGGAAGGGGCAGCAAGGCACTGGAACCCAGCAGCCAGTTCCCCAGTCCATGTTCTGTACCCTGTGGGCCCAGTACATCTGAGAGCCACAGCTGGGGCTACTGTGGGGCAGGCACTAAGGGTGTCTCAGAACTTTCTGCCCGTCAGTACCCATTGCAATGAACACAGTCAGAAAACTGTCCCTGGGCCTGGGCCGGACATTTCCTCCAGGGACAGCCCCAAGGAAAGGCCTCTGAGCCTGGGAGAAGGCGGGAGTGTGGCTGCTGTCACACAGTGGGACTCCAGCTGTTTTCTGAGAAGCAGAGCTGAGCTTCAGGGAGCTGCCTGCCATCCACACCCCAGTGTGGCCAGCGTTCTGTAGGCACAGGATAATGGGGCAGGAGGAGCAAAAGCAGGTGCCATGCTCTGGTGCAGTCCTGGCCTGGCCCACTGCTTGGAACACCACTTCCTCTGAGGCTAGGGCGTGAGGCCGCTGGTGCAGCCCTGTGGGGAGGGGGGCACTGGCGACCTGCAGATGGCCGCAGTCACATTCTTTACATAAACAAACAGATATTGGGCCAAGCAAACACTTGTCCTGGGCCCCTCTGGGCTGTGTGCTGAGATGTGCTTGAAGCCCAGGAGAATGGATGGACACTGTGTCCTCTCAGAGTTTTAAAGTCACAGTTCTCCTCTGAGCCACTCAAGCCTGGATAGAAATGGGACCACGTAGGAGTGACCCCAAACGATCTTCTGAAGCAAACTGAAGGCTTCCTCCCCAAACTATCCTTTTCCTGGAAGGTATTCAATCAGCACGCTCCTTCGCAACTTCCTGTTCTCTTTGTAGGTGGTAGCATTTAGCCAAACGGACAAGATAAGGACAGTCTCAAAGTTAGCAAAAGGCATCTGGTTCTCCTGTAACAGAAGTCCCTCGGTTGTCCAGGGGAGCGTGCCCGCGCAGGCTGCCTCTGCATTTTCACCAGCGCTGTTACGGTAACCCGTCCTTCACTGCCTCTGCCAACAGCCGCTTGGCACGCTGCCTCTGAGCATCTGAACAGCTATTTCTACCCACAGTATCTTCATTCTGGACTGCACATTACCTTGTCTTCAAGAAACTATTACCCACACACACACACACACACACATAAAAAAAAAAAAAGTAGCTGCTCACCTTTACTTTTCTCCTGATTTAAAAATAAATAAATAAATAAACAAAGGCCTTGACCACACTGTGGTCTCCCAAGCTAATTGCTTATTATGATCAGATTTCAGACTGCAGCTTATTATAAACAGCCAGGTAGAGCGTGAAGAGAAATCATGTTTGCAATTTCACTTCCTGGATTATTTATGTTGGAAAAAATGGAAAGCTGATCAGAGGGGAATATCTTAGGGCTGTTGTTATAAATGGCACCAGGGCCGTCGCCCCGCACTTGGGCATGGAGCACTAATCACTGACATGCCACGTGTCAAAGGAACTGAGCGTACACGTGCCTGGAGAGGAAAGCGGGGAAGTCCTCCAGCCGTGGAGAAATGAGTGACTGTGTGCATGTTTTCCCTTTTCCCCAGGGTGCAGGATGTGACCGGAGCCAGGCAAAATGACTCAACAGTGATTCAGAATGAAGTAAGGCCTCCAACACGAAGCAGAGGGCCTGGCACAGGTCAGCAAGAAGTCAGGGATGTGCCTGCGCTTCCCGGTGGCCGCCCAGGGCAGAGCCTGATCGCGGCACAGCACACAGCGGGGGCTCAGAACCACTGGGTCTGACTTAGAGGGGAAGCCCAGACAAGCAAGCTGCGGAAACACTAAAGACCATTAGGTACATGGCAGGAAAGAAGAGTGAGGCAGCTCTCACCCACAGCCCACATACAGGCCTTCAGTCACACACATTCACCCTCACATGTTCTCATCCCCTCCAATACCCTCAAGCCCCCATCACACATGCTCCCTGCACCCCTCTTCCCAAGCTCATTCCCGTGAACACCCGGGAAGTAGTATGGTGTAGTGCAGAGCTTTTCAAACTGTAGGTCATGAACTATTAGTGATCATAAAATCAACTTAGTGGCTCAGGTTGGCATTTTTATTAACGAAATAAATGGAAAAGACCAAAATGCATTTCACATTCCAAGGTGAGGATGGGTAAATATTGTTCAGTGAAACTTTGGTTTGCTGTGTGCATGTGTGTATATGTGTGTGGGTGTGTGTACTGTGTTACAATATAAAAGTTCAAGTAACTCTAAAGAAATGGTAATACCACAAGACCAGGAGCCCATCTGCCTGAGGCCAAACCATCCCTGCCACTTAATTGCTATGTTACCTTAGGCAAGTTCTTAAACTCTCTGTCAGGGGTCCTCAAACTTTTTAAAGTGGGGGCCAGATCACGGTCCCTCAGAGAGCTGGAGGGCCGGACTATATGAACTACTAATTCCTACTGTAACACCTCGGCTGCGCTAACTGCCCAAAAAACCTGGCGGGCCGGATCAGACTCCTCTGCGGGCCGCATGTGGCCCGCGGGCCGTAGTTTGAAGACACCTGCCTCTGTATTTCAATTTGTTGACTTATAGATTAAAGTAGAAACCCGGTGCATGAAGTCCGTGCACAGGTAGGTTCCCTGGGCCTAGTCGGTGATCAGGGCCATAAGGGCCTTCTGTCAGCTAGCTGCCAGCTGCTGGTCTGGGCCTTCCTTCATTCCGAGCCACACCTTGGTGATCAGCACATGTCATAGTGAGCGATCAAACTCCTGGTCTCCCAGTCAAACTCCTGAGGAGACACTTTAAATATTAGCCTTTTATATATATAGATAACTATACCCACCTTATAGGGATTTTGTGAGACTTTAATGAAAGAATATATAAAAGGCTCTTAGTACTCAAAAGCCCCAGAAGCCTCCCAGCCAGTTTGGATCAGTGAATAAAGTATTGGCCCAAGGACTAAAGGGTCCTGGGTTCCATTCTGGTCAAAGGCACATGCCTAGGTTGCAGGTTTGATCCCCAGTAGAGTGTGTGCAAGGGGCAGCTGATCAATGATTCTTATCATTGATATTTCAATCTCTCTCCCCCTCTCCCTTCCTCTCTAAGATCAATAAAAACGTGTTAAAAAACAAACAAACAAAAACCAGAAGTTAGTTATAGTGGTACTCACAGTCATTGACAAAACAGTGGGCAGGGAGGCACTTGTTATCCATTTGACTGATGGAAACTGAGGCAGAGAGGTGGGCAAAGCTGAGAGCCAATCCAGAACCCAGAGTTTCCACCTCTTTACTGCCCACAAGGCAATACTTACCTCTATCGCTGAAATTTCTCCAGCCTGGGGGCTCTTCACTAAACTTAATACACTTACGGGTATCACCTGCTGCCAACGTTTGCTGCTCCAATGAGGATTGATGAGATGCTGTCCCCAAACTGCTTGGAACACCTCGCAGACAAGTGCAGTATAAATGTCATTTTAACGTTCTCATTATTATTAAAATGAGCAAAATGGAGAGAACATGATTTCAGCGGTGCGGTTTTAATGGGAATCGGGAATATGGATTCTGGGAACATTGCTTACCACGGTGCCTACATCTCAGACCCAGTAGCATGACGTAAGTTATGTCTAAACCATCAACTTGGTTTATTTCAGAATGAAAGTCATCTTCCTTCTCCATCCCACCCCCTCCCCGGCAGAGTTTTCTGTGTTTTGGGAAATAAAGCTCAGCTTGATAACACTCTTCCCAAAATTCATTTTGGTGTATCGATTGCCACGACCAATAATGCCCTGGCCGTACAGGTGCATGAAGAAAACATCGGGCTCATTTATCAAAAGCGCCCATCTAGGATGGGCTCCAAGGCTTGGAGTCACTCATGTTCTTCCAGTAATTTCTCACAGGATAAAGGTCAAAGGCAAAAAAAAATAAATGAATAAACCATGAGAGAATTCACTATAAATAAGCTTCATTAAGATAATTTTTAAAACAATAATCTTAAACAATTTCAGAACTGAGGGACCTCAGGAACTTCTGACTCTAAATCTCTCCATTTGGGCGGAACGCACAGCTACAGCCACCTGAGAATGCTCAAGCAAGAATCACATTTCCACCTTGGCTAGTTTGGGTCAGTGATTAGAGCGTCAGCCCACGGACTGAAGGGTCTCGGGTTCAATTCAGGTCAAGGGCATGTACTTTGGCTGCAGGTTCCCCAGCCCCCGGAGGGTTGTGTTCTGGAGGCAACCAATCGATATGTCTCTCTTATAATGATGTTTCTCTCTCTCTCTGTCTCTCTCTGTCTCTCTCTTTCTCTCTCTCTCTCTCTCTCTCTCTCTCTCTCTCTCTCTCTCTCTCTCTCTCTCTCTCTCTCTGTCAGTCTCTCTCTCCATTCTCCCTCCCCCCACCCTTTCACTATCTCTAGATATCAATGGAAAAAATATCCTAAAAAAAGAAAAAAAAGAAAAGAAAAAGAATCACTTTCCCTGGGCTGCCACTTTTACTCTGTGAAAAGGAATTTGAAACATTTGCACATGGCAGCAGGCAATAACATATGACGGAATGAAAGGCAAATGTCCTTTGAAACTTTACAATGAAGAGGAGGACTTCACAGACCTTACTCCACGGAGTGCTTAAGATTAGAACCCAGGTCGCCCTTTGGTGTTATTTCTACGAGACCTTCAAGACAAACTCCTCAAGTGCCCCCTCCCCCCCATGCTTCCTTGAGGAAGTGAGCTGAGATTGGCTCTTGATACATCAGTGACCCAGCAAGGACTAAAAGTTCTCTTGAGTCCTCAACCAGAATTCTTCCTGGAACAAGGCCACCACAGGAAACCAGACTTTATTAAAGACCTACTCTAGGCCAGGCCCTGCATGGAGGCCTCCATACACTTCCCATTGAAGCTCACATTGACCTTTGGGGACAGAGTACGTCCAACGTAGAGACAATGCAACTGAGATTCCGAACTGCCTTGCCCAAGAACACACACACTTGTGAGTGACGGAAAGGGGATTGGAACGCGTGCCTTTCTTGCTGTTCCACCGTGTTTCTTTGTGGGCCAGGAGACTATGCTCACATACCACATTCAGTTTATGCTGGCCTCTCTTTGCCACCTGCAGTAGGCTGACAAATATCCACCCAAAATATCAGGTCCTGCCGAAGCAGGTTTGGCTCAGTGGTAGAGCGTCGGTCTGCGGACTGAAAGGTCCCGGGTTCGATTCTGGTCAGGGGCATGTACATTGATTTCGGGCACATCCCCGGTAGGGGGTGTGCGGGAGGCAGCTGGTCGATGTTTCTCTCTCAGCGACATTTTTAGCTCTCTATCTCTCTCCCTTCCTCTCTGTAAAAAATCAATAAAATATATTTTAATAAAAAAACAAAATATCAGGTCCTAACCCCTACAATTCATAAATTTATCTTCTAAGAAAAAGGGGTCTTTATAGATGTGATTAAGCGAAGGTTCTTGAGACAGACAGATTATCCTGAATTAATGGAGTGGGCCCTAAATTCCATCAGATATATCCTTCTAAGAGGGAGGCAAAGAGAGACTTGAGGTACACAGAGAAGAGGATGATGTGAAGACAGAGCAGAGAGAGATTTGAAAATGTTCCCTTGGATATTGGAGTGATGTGGCCACAAGCCAAGGAGTGCTGGCAGCTACGGGAAACTGGAAGAGGCAAGAAAGGGATTCTCCAGAGCCTCCAGAGAGTGCGTAGCCCAGGAAAACTGGCTTCAGACCCCTGGCCTCCAGAACTGAGAACATACACGCATTTCCAATCATTTAACCCACCAAGATTGCAGTAATTGGTTACAGTGGCCATAGGAAACCAAGACACTGCTCTTGCCATCACTCCCACCACTGCAGACAAAGTCCTTACATACTATGGCCCTGTCCACTGAGAAGCCCACGGGGGTCACTCTCTCTCCACCTGTTCCCCTGTGTACAGCTCAGGGCAGGCTCCCCGGCGAGGCTCAGAGTGCATGTGACTCCCACTCAGGAGCCCCCACCAGGAGGAGAGACTGTGAGGAAAGCAGCCACCCTGCTTCCCTGCTTGCACCTATCAGCCCCTGGGATGGAACCTAGCTGATAAGGAAATCAAAGATTAATCAGAGTTTCATCATGAAACCCAAACACTGTCTAAACAAAACTCCACGAATGATGGTTTCATTTATTCCAAGGAACGTTATGAATGTCCAGAGGCCCTGGATGCCCCTCGCTCATTCCCTGTTTTACATGGTAAATATCCTTGACATGAAATGTAGGATTTTAAATCTGAAGCAAGGAGCCCTGACTCCAGGCTGCTATGACCTGAAGACTTACCTGGAAATGCCCAGAGAGGCAGAGGGCACACCTGGCCCTGAGGCACAGATACAGACTTTTGCTCTCCAGGCCAAGGTTCAGACAGGAACTGATTTTGTGGTGATGAAAAACCACAATCCAATTCCTGGTCGGTGACCGGGTGAATGAGTCATGTTCCCAGGCAGGATGCATGCCCCGTGGATCTGGCATTAACCAGCCTCCTGAAAGCTGCTTTCAGAAGGGGGAGGCTCTGCTGCGGGCCCCGCCCCATACCTCTGCCTGGCTCACACACTAACATGACCTGACCCCTGAGGAACTTCCACCCTCGAGGACTCAGCCAGGGGAAGGAGATATAGACAGAGTGGGAGGAAAGTCTGCCCAGAATGGAGAAACACAGGAATGATGGACTCATTCCCCAGCTCCCTGAGGCCCTCAGGGGATCTGCTGCTCCTGTCCTGCCTGCCACCTGCTTCCTGGGCACAGCATCCAGCTCCCCTGTGGGACCAGCCTCCCATTCCATGGAGTCTGCTGACACTGTCCCTCACGCTGCCCTACTCTGAGTCTCTGTCACCGGGAGTGGCCACACCTGAACCCGTCCAGTGAGAGTCTGGAACCTGACCCTGCATGGAGTGACCACAGAGAGGGGAGAATGCCTGGGCTGTTATCTCCCTGGCAGTGGAGCCCAAGCATGCTGTCCGTAGATTTCTTCCCCTGGATCCCTGGACACTCTGCATGCTTATCCCTCCCTCTGACTCTGTGAACTACACATAATACTTTCAGGAAATTCTGTTTTTCTTCTTACTAAGTCAAGATCAGGTTCTGTGGCCTAACGTCAAAGGTCACGGTCTGCAAGGCCAGGCCCAGCCCGCCTTTCCAACTCCTTCCTCCCCACTCTGTGCTGGCCCCGCTATGAAATCACCTACAGAGCTTAAACCACATGGATGCCAGGGCCCCACGCCTGAAGATCTGGGTGAATGGAGTGGGGCACTGCTTGGGTGGTTCCAGTGTGTGGCAGGGCTGTTATCTCCTTGACAATGGAGCCTAAGCTGTCTGTGAATTTCTTTCATGACCTTTCATGGCCAAACCTGTTGATTCACTGTTGATTCAGAACCCATTTCACACCTGTGCTCCTCCCACTGCCTCCCCTGCCTGCAAGACACACAGTGGTCTATTAGTCTTCGTACTGGCCTTCCTGCCACACCCCTTTTCCAAAGCCTCCCATGGCTCCCCACTGCTCCCAATGCTTGGTCCGAATCCTTTAGATGAGCTACCAGCTTGCTCCAAACTGGACCCAATCTACTCTCCAATCTCAATTCACTATCCACTACCACCCCCTTGGTCCCTCCCCGTCTAATTGTTCTATTACCTATTAGCTGACACACAGAGTTCATAGTACAAACAACAAAGGCCATTCCAGTTTAAACTGAAAATGAGGCTATTATTGTTTTTGTGTGTCCCTCCCACACATACCTGGAGGACTAGAAAACTGAGTATGCAACCAAGAATCACATCAGATTTTCCCATCAGACATACCAAAGGAGACCTACTGCAAAGATACTGCCAACACCTGTCCTAGACCCCTGCCCTTTGTTGTAATGCCATTGCTCTCACTCAGGGACACTCTGAAACACACTGGCCCTGGTCCCAGACATGCCACGTGGCTGCTGCTCCTTCCCATCACTCTCTTCTGAATGAATTGTAGTGCAGATAATTTATGCAGTCCAGGTCACGTGCTGCACCCAGGCTGCAAGGGATTCTGGGAAAACAATGCATTCTCACCACTACCTCGAGAAAGCAGGATTCAAAGAGAAGGAAAGTCCTCAAACAGAAGAGGATACTCAGAAGCTTCTGGGAGGCCTGAATGCAGGATAAACACACACCAGACTTGGCATCAAGGTTTCTTGCCTCCCCCTCCCTTGTCGCCCACATCGTATCTCCCAGCTGGAGCACATTTTATTCTCTTTCAAGGGCTTATGTCTCTGCCCAGGGAAAGAATATGGACTTTGGGGGCAGATCCCAGCTCAAACCTCAATGGGTGATGACCTTGAACAATTCTGGAATATGGACATAATTCTATCTCATGCTGGTGAGGAGCAGGCTGGCCCTTGGCTGGCTGGTCCCAGTGCTCGGCCAACTTGGCAGCCAGATCCTAGAGCTGAAGGAGCAACAGGAAGCACTTTTACAACGCAACTACTTTGAATGCGAATGAAGGGCCAAGTGCCTCAGCCTCTGGCACCTCCTAAGCCCCCTTTGAATTTTCATACATGAGAAGGGAAGCCTCCTCCAAAGAAAACTGAACTTTACCTCTGCAAACAGTGGCTCAGAGCCAGGCTTCCATTTGTTTTTGAAGATAAAGCAATGTGAAGTTTCTTCTGCCCAAATGTCATGGAGCAAATTCCTTCCTGTGACAGCTACACAGCAAGCTGCACAGGGATCTTAACGCATATGACAAGATTAGTCACTCTCAGCTCCTCCTTTTCTATTCTTTTCGAGTTTAAGAAGCCCCTCCAAAAGAAGGGTGTGGATGAGCACTTCTCATTGTCAATGTGCACAGGAATCACAGAGACCTGCTACAATGCAGATCTAAGTGAGGAGGGATGGGGTGTGGCCCAACACTCTGCATCTGGCTATTTCCCAGCGGAAGTTGATGCTGCTCCATGGACCACACTGTGAATAGGAAAATGGCAGACACATCTCAGGGATGGGTGAAGTCCAATTACCCACATCATTCACAATTCTGGAGCCAGTTTACCTCATAAACAGCCGATATCCCCCACCTTTCATCAAGGTTTCCTTCTAGAAGGCTCCACCTCTATACTTTGTTGCCCCAACTAAAGAAATATCAATTAGCCCTAACTGATTTGGCTCTGTGGATAGAGTGTCGGCCTGCGAACTGAAAAGTCCCAGGTTTGATTCCGGTCAAGAGCATGTACCTTGGTTGTGGGCACATCCCCAGTAGGGGGTGTGCAGGAGGCAGCTGATGGATATATCTCTCTCATTGATATTTCTAATGCTCTATCCCTCTCCCTTCTTCTCTATAAAAAAACAATGAAATAGAAATATTAATTAAACTCCTTGGAGGGGAAAAACAGCATCTTCAGCTCTACAGTCCAAAGGATATATTGCACATTTTAGGCTTTCATAAATAATTGATTATTAAAGCACCAAAATGAAATGCAAAGACTTTCTGGAGTGATGAGAGAAAGGTAATGACAGTCCAAGAAGGCTTCTTGGAGGAAGTAGGCCTTTGAGAGATTCAATGATAAGGAAAACCCCAGGCCCAAGGAGAATAGCCTGCATCCTCTGGACAGTAACCTTCAACCATCAAACCCTCCCATTTGCTTCCTGTCAAAACAAGCAGTGACAACCCATCAGCTGCTCTTTAACTATATGAAACATGCAGCTGTCATTTCAACATATTTCATTCTTAAAAATGCAGCATATAAACGGTAGGCCCAGACCTTTCCCAGAGAGTCTTGTTCGGCTGAGTATATCACGTCTTCCAGAGAATAGAACACATAAAGCTGGAGACCAAGTGACCAGCTCCGCCCAAAGGCCTGTGTGTGGTGCTATGTTTCTGAGATCAGCTGCATTTCCTTTGCCCCTTTGCTAGAGAAAGAGGGTGGCTTCTCTCTCCAAGTTCAGTGAAGCTCATTGCTGCCAACTGGGCCTGCCTCCCACGTCTGCATGCCTTTGGTTTCCTAACCAGTGAGACATTTAGCAAGTACAATAGCAATTTGATGCTACAGCCTTATCTCCTGAACCCTGTCTGTTGGATTCTGGTAACACCACTGCTCTCCAAGTTCCGCCACCCTTGAGATGTACAGAGCAGTGTGACGAGATGTCTAAGAAGCCTCTGGCTGACAGAATAGCTCTTACACACAGTAAGTGCAAACGGAAAATTTTTGTCAAGTTTCTCAATTGGCAGAAACCCTATCATCGGGAAATGGTGAAACGTGTTAGGCCGAGACATCTCTCTTCTTCAGACTTGCTTTCAGCACTGGGCTTGGAAGTTGAAGTCTCCAGGAAGCAGCAAAGCTGCCAATTCATTGATTCACCAAACATTTATTCAGCACCTACTAAGTGCCAGGCCATGAGGAAAAAGAGCTACTAAAAAGGATCCATCCACTACATTGTTCCTCTTCAAAACTGCAGTATCCAGGATTCCAAAAATCTACCCGATGGGACACAAACCCACAAATTTTTAATTTCCCCAATAAAACTCTAGAAGTCCAGCGAAAAGTCCATGATTCCCCTGAACTTGGTAAACTTCCTAATCACCAAGCACTTAGCAAGTGCTCAATAAGTGGTCGGTGAGTCAATAAAAAGCTGGCCCCTGGGTGCTGTGCTTAGAGGGCGGAACTTTTCAATGAGAAGGTTCTGGAGATTGGACCTGTCTTAAAAGATATAACTCAGGCAGGAAAGGTATTTACCTTGGAGCCCTCTTATTAGAGTTCAGAGAAGGTATCCATTTTCTATTGCTACTTAATAATCAATACAAATTTAGTGGCTTAAAATAACCTATAGATCAAAACTCCAGGCACAGCATGGCTGGGGTCGCTGCTCAGGGTCTCAAAGGATGGAGGCTGTAGGGGGAACTCCACCTCTTGGCTTAGTCTGTGTTTGTTTCCCACTGCAGTCCATTAGCTCATTCTGGTCCTCATTCCCTTGCTGGCCCTTTTCCTAGAAACCACATTCCCTGCCAGGGGTCCCCTCAATCTTCAAAGCCAGCAATGGAGACTTTCTCTCCCATGAAACTCCTATTATGCATTAAATACATGACTTCCTCTATCTCTGACCTTTAGGCCCAGATTTAAAGGGTCATGTGACTTGGTTAAGCCCACACAGAAGCTCCCCCTTTTAAGATCAACTGATTTGGGACCTACCTACCAATTTTTACTTCTGTGAAAATCCCCTCACTACAACACCTCTATTAGTGTTAGCGTAAGGAGCAGGTGTGCATAAGGGTCCAGGAATTTCAGGAACCATCTCAGATTTCTGCCTACAGAGGAGAGGAAAGGCAGGGAGAGCTAAAGCAACTTCCGGAGGATCAGTTTGTGTGGTTTCCCTCCTTTCCAGGAAAAGCAGCCACTCTCAGGGATTTTAACCCCTGAACTACAGAATCAGATCCCAGCCCACATTCCCTACCCGTGGACTCCTCAATCTTCAAAGGGAAGGCTGAAGGAATGTGAGGATTCAAGGTCCCTGGTCCCCGAGAACTCCAAGGAGAGGCAGGGAGACAACAGCTGTGCCTCCTTCTGAGAAATGACTAACACGGCTCATCATTCCTAGGCAGGTCAGTGTAGGAAGCTTCAAGGAAGATGGGAAGACTTGAAATTTTTTGAGGAATGACCTGGCCAATAAAGACGTTAGAGCTGCTATCACCCAGCTCAGCTCCCTGCAGCTGCCTCCTGTCCTAAGCAATGTTGGGGCAACTGGGGTCTCTCTGCTGGGAAAACAGGAGGAGCTGAGTGGACGTGTTACTCAAGGGAGTGGAATTCTTGCAAAGTCCCATGGAAAGTAATTTTCTGAAGTGCATATGAGAACAGGTGATTTTTATTTGTCTGGAATGGAATCCCTGAGTTTCCCAGGTCCCCTCTCCCTCAGACCTGCCATAAAAGAAGTGCAGCTGTGGCTTTGAAGGGCTGAAACAGTGTCCAGTGTTTCTGTTCCAGGTTGGAGCAATCCAATACATAATGAGACTAGCTTAGTTTGTGTTTCCTGTTGTATTCCAACAGTGCATTGTGTGTGGGGTCCCCTGGCTCTGGACCATCTGGGTGAATGCAAAGAAGCAGGAACAAGAGAGCCCTATGAGCTAAGAGTCACCAGAACCAGAGGGAGAATGCCTTTGTTTAGGGGATTATGTGTTCCCAAATTTTGAGGGCTTGCAGTGGCTGATATCTGTTCCAGGTGTGACTGACAGACAAGTGTCTTCCCCATGTCACCCCATCTCCCCTTTGTTGGCCTCTTCCCCCAGTGCTCTCTGGGGGATGGGCTGGTGGTTCCCTGGGGAATGTGACATTGCAGCTTCCTGGTGAAGCTGCCCAATGACAGGCCTATAATGTCTGGTTTCCCACTTTGCCCTTTCCTGTTATTAGTAACTAGCAAATTACAATAATATAAGAAGCAGAGTCATTCTCTAGCCATGAGGACCACAAATTGGGAAAACCAAGAGCCAGAGGTCTGGCTAATGGCTGGAAGAACCAACTGGCATTAGTTGCTCCACCAGGATGGCATCTCAATGAAGGGTTGTCTCTTTTTCATTCGCACATGTGTCCAACACAAGGCCCGCGGGCCAAATCCGTCCCGCCAGGCCTTGCAATGTGGCCCGCACCACTCTGTCATCACTACACTCCGCTGCGTTTCCATCACAATGACAGTTTATGACTGTTCAGTAAACCATTCGGCCCGCGATTTAGGCTGGATTTTAGATTTTGGCCCCTTCTCTGATTGAGTTCGACACCCCTACTCTAGAACATGACCAGGCCTGAATTTTGACTCAAATTGCAATGCAACAAATACTGTCCCCACAGGGAAGCACCAAACATTTAACTGTAGAGCTTTACTCATTAAAACCCTTCAGTGGCTTCCAAGGAAACATTTCAAACCCCTTAACTTTGGTCTGGTCAGAACTGGCCACGTGGTGGCTGATCTGGTCCAACACGCTGGGTTTCTGATACATTAAAGGGAGAACTACAGTGCTGAGCAATTCTTTTTCACCCTCCACAAAGCTCAAGCTTTCATGACAACCGCCTAGCTGAACAAGACAAGAAATCCAGCTTCTTTATTCAAAGCTGATCAGTTATACTAGGCAGTACCTGCTTTTTTCTTCCCCGAGGTGATAAACCTCATGGCTCAGACTTGTGGGCGATGGCTGCAAGTAAATGCAATTTAAGGGGGAATAAAAACATATTGACTGCAAATATTGCTCCCACTGCATCCTCCTTCCATTAACCTGAGTAACCCCCTTGTTGACAAAGCGGCAAAAATTCCTGCTAAGAAATGATTTTTAAAGTTGTCCCACTGCATTAATCCTGTTAAACAGAGTTGAAAGGGGGTGATAAAACACCATCCTAATCACTTTCATTTCATATGGTAAATCTACATATGGTAAATCTAATCTTCAGGGCCAATTAACATGGACTATTCATTTGCTCATAGGAGATAAAATCTAAATGTCCTCTATGGGGCTTGAGAGGAATCAGACCCCTTTCAAAAAAGGCACCTTTAGGTTCCAACTCACCAGAGAAATTTTTGAGGAGTGAAAAACTTCTCTAGGAATGCACACCCAATAGCAAGCACAACACTGTTTCCCAATTTCAAACGGAATCTCATTCATTTATTTATTTAGTCAACAAATATCCATTACAAATCTGGCGAGTGCCAGGCACTGTGCTCAGAAGTTGGGAAGCAAAATGAGGGATAGTTCCTGTCTTCGAGTATTAGAAGGAAGAGAGACTTCAATTGAATAATCTCAAAATGAAATACAAAATTATAACTGTGAGTCTTGTTTCAAGGGGGGTTTAATCAAGGCAGGGAGGTTGTGCCAGGCTTGGTGACGGGACTGGTAGGGGCAGGTAGAGTATGGAGTAAGACAGAAAAGCATTCCAGGCAGAGGAAACAGCGTGTACTAAGACCAGTGGATAGAAGAGAGTCTGGTCATAGACCACTGGAGGAATTGAAGGGTGTTATGGTTTGAACTGTGTCTCTCCCCCTACCCATTCATATGTTAAAGTCCCCGGTGTGACACTATTTGAAGATAGGGCCTTTGGGGAGGTAATTAAGACCCAATGAGATCATAAGAGTGGGGCCCTGACCACTTGGTGTTCGTATGAGAAGAGTAAGAGATACCAGAGCGCACTCTCTCTCTTTGTGGGTACACAGAGAAAGGCTATGTGCAGACTCACAAAGAAGGCTGCTATTTGTAAACCAAAAAAGATGTCTCACCAGAAACCAACCCTACCAGCACCTTAATCTCAGATTTCTAACTTCCAGAACTGTGAGAAAATAAACACCTGTTATTTAAGCCACTCAGAGGGGCAGTTGGCTGGAGAGGCCACCGACCATAAGTCTGACCCTGATGTAAGAAAAATGGGAAGCTGTTGATGGGCTTGGATTGAAGGGGTTGTGGTTGGGACCATCAATGAGATCCCAATGGCTGCAGCATGAAGAACAGCCCGGTCAGGCGTTGAATAAATGCCAACATTCTTCCAGGGATGACAGGTCGTCAAGTCAAGGTCCCTCACCTAGAAAGTAGACTTCTGGAAGCAAAGTAGAAAAGGCATTCCAGGAACCTGAGCTCTTTGAAGGGGCTTGCAAAGGAGGTACCCACTGCACAGGAGGGCCCGGGTGAGGCTGATCACTTGTCTGTTTACAAGAACGTGCAGCAGCAATGATGACCAGTCTTCTCCTCAGTGCTCAGGAAGCAGCCAAAGAGTAGAGGTGGAGGGTCAGTTGGATTGTCCCAGGGTTGCCGAGAGACAGAAGGAAAAGACAGTGAGAGAAGACTGTGTCATCGAGTGGTGGATGAGAGACCTTATCTACTGGGGCAGGACGGGCTCCTTGAATCCCAACTCGATATTCTTCCTCTGTGCTGTCTTGGCCCACAAATGACTTTTATTCTGAGTGGTTGAAGCATTAATAAGTTGAATGCTTTGCTCAGTGGAGGCACCTGCTGCCTAGCTACACTTTGGCAGCCCCCATGAGGAATGCAACTGAGACAGATGAATAGGCTTGCTAATGAATGGGGACTGGGATTCCAATATTCCCTTCCATGAGAACTATGCATCTCTCCAGCAGAGTAATGAAATCTTGCAGACGGCCTGATTATAAAAATAAAGCAGCAGTATTATATTTGTCTGCCAGGCTGATCACAAGGCACTGCAATGTATGACAAATGTCACAGGTAGAGAAATAAGCATGAAATGTCATGTATTACAGGCACATCTACATCAATAACAGGAGGAAGAGAATAGAGGCGATGGCCTAAATCAAGCCTGTCAAACTCAAAGGCTAACCACAGGCCAAATAAATGAGGCATGTGGCCCGTGGGTCAAGAGTTTGACATGCTTGTCCTACATATTTAAGGCAAAACTTTTTCCTGAAATAGCCAAGCATTTGAGTCAAAATAATACCTTACCCTTTGAAGAGTTACTAATTTTGGTACTATTTCCTTGAGAGACTGAGTTGGCATATCCCTATATACCACAGAAAAAGCCCTATATACCACATATGCCTATGTACCACAAGAAAATGAATGACAAAAACATATTTATAAGACCAGTATTTAAACTAATCAAGAAAACAAATAGATGCCAAGTACCAAAATAGTTTTTAAATATTTAAAAACTATTTTGGTACTTGGCATCTATTTCCATGTAATCAGTTGACCTGCACTAGGGTGTAGAGTTTGATTTTTTAATTAATTTGGGGGGTTTGGCCTGCACACAGGGTGCAGACCTTCATGAAGTCAATGAGAGGGGAGCTGGAGAAACACACCAACCAGATGCCAAGGCCCTAACAAACAGAGGTCTGGCGGAATTAGACCAGTCATCCTGAAAGATGAAAAATTGGCAAGAATGATGATGTCACAGATGATTTAAATAGCAAAGAATTAAGAACAGGTCTTAGAAGAAAGCCCTCTATATAATCTTGCTGAGAAAATCAGGCACAAAGGCCATCATACAGTTTGTCAGAAAAATTATGCCCTCAGAAAAGTCACACTTGTTTCTTTCTGAAAAGTTTTTATAAGAATTACCATATAATTATAACCTGCTTCATAAAATATAAGACAAATTTCTTTTCATAGATTTCACTTCTGTTTTTCACAATGAAGTCCCAGTCAAACCTCTCTCTGCACATGAAATTTTGGACTCTATTTTAAGGAACAAATTTTAAGAGTATTTTTCAGGTAATGGTTGTCCTCAGATAAGGAGCCACTGTCAATATTTCAGTTTTCTCTCCGCCTTCCAGCCCTCCCCCATTCATTCTCCCCCCCCCCCCCCCTCTCTCTCTCTCTCTCTCTCCAGGGTGCACGTGCACGTGTAAGTGTAAACACACGTGACTTGCCTCTAAATCTAGGGACTAAAAACCAAGAGGGTGTGATTTTGATCTCCCTGGCCCACCCCATAAATACAGAAATATACATCAACATTCCTTTTAGAGTAATCCATTACAGCAGCATCTCAATCTTTTTCCCCTCAAAATACACATGATGAGCAGCTGAAATAGCTCAGTTGAGACCGTGTAAGAGTGAAAATCAAATACACATGATGGATGATGTCCATATTCAAGGTTTTCTCCCATGAGCAACCCAAGTTGATATGAAAATCCTGCCACTACATGCAATTCTTTCTTTCCCTTTCCCACTGACTCAGGAGAGCAAACAGAATGCAAACAAGTGGAATTATTAGAGTCCCCAATCTTCTCTTATGTCTTTAATTTTGTAATTTCATGATTATCTGTAAAACTTTTCTTCATAACTAGAGTTGAAAGTCATTCACTACCCTATAGATGTCTAGGAGGTAGCTATAACCTAGTCCCAATTATTTATGCTCTTGCAAGTGACTAATTAAACTACAGTATCCTTCTCTTACTTTTAGCACTTTGCTAGAAATTTTTAAAAAATTAAACATTCTTGATCAATTTAACTTTTTCTTTTACTTTATATTTATATTCCAAGGTAATTTAATGTGTCACACATACACAAGTTGATTTAAAAAAAAAAAAAAAAAAAACATTCCATGTAAATATTTTTATCAGCTTTGAACCAGGAAATTCTGAGTGTTCAATTAGCCCAACTTTATTGTTACAGCATTAACTAAAGGTTGTTTTTATTGATTTTTTTTTAAAAAAAACTCAATAATTTATCACATTTTTTAGTTTTCCTTCTAATAGTTCCACATCTTTCTCACCAATATTTTTGTTTCACTACCTACTCTCCATCCCATGGACATATACGTAAGTTCTTTAAAATGTTCCATCTTCTGTAAAATGGAATAATTTCGGTGTCCTCATTAATGAGTTGATGTGAGCATGACTGATTTGCACATAGTATATGTTCAATAAATTGTGTAAACTGATATTATTGCTCATCAATATTTGTTCTTAATATTTACTTCTGAAAATTCTCAATATTCATTCATATTTTAACTTTTAAATAGACTAGTTTTGTTAGTTCTCTACTGCTGTTATAATAAGTTACCACAAATTTAGTGGTTTAAAACAACATAAATGTACTATGTTCTGGAGGCCAGAATTAGTTTTATTAAACTAATATCAATTGGCAGGGTTTCAGTCCTTTCTGAAGGTCCTAGAGAGGAACCTATATGCTTACCTTGTTCAGCTTCAGAGACACTTGTATTTTGTTTTTAGTAACTCAAAGTTTGTACTTATTTCCCTTCACCTTTTTTACCCATCCCAGTACCCTTCTCTCCTTTGGCAGCTATCAATTTATTCTCTATTTCTATGAGTCTGTTTTTTGTTTTGTTTTGAATGTTTTTTTAGGTTCCACATATAAGTGAAATCGTATGGCATTTGCCTTTCTCTGTGTTATTTCACTTAGCATAATATTCTTTAGGTCCATTCATGTTGTTGCAAATGGCAAGATTTCACTTTTTTCTTTTTTTACAGCTGAGTAATATTGCATTGTATGCATATACCACATCTTCTTTATCCATTCATCTATCAATTGTCCATATGTTAGCTATCCTATATAATAAAGATGTACTATGCAAATGATCATTATGCCTTGATGAATAATGACCAACCACGTAACGACTGGATCACAGATCAGCAGGAGGGTGGGGCAGTGAGCTACAAGCGGGCAGTAGAGAACTATAGGAGGGGGCAGAGCAGCAAGCTATAGTGGGGGGGAGCTCCAGGAGGGCGGGGCAGCGGGCAGAGAGCTACTGGAAAGTAGCATCAAACTACTGGCGCATGTATTCGTGCACAAAGCTACTAGTTGTAAATATTGCTACAATAAAATAGAGGTGCATATATCTTTTCAAATTACTGTTTTCATTTTCTTCAGATAAATGCCCAGAAGTGAAATTGCTGTGTTATATGGTAGTTCTGTTTTTAATTTTTTGAGAAATCTCCATACTACTTTCCATAATGGCCATACCAATTTATAATCCCAGCAAAAAACTACAGTATGCTTCAGTTAAACCACTCTGTCTCACTTGAAGTGGATGACATCTAACAGCAAGCCACATGTGCAACAGACACAAACAAGGGAGGGGTCCATGGACCCAGATGCCACAGGCATTGAGAACAGTTCCAAGGGAGAGATGAGAGACATGGGCTGGGAGGTCTGGAAAAGCCTGTTGAAATGAAGGCTCATTTTGCATCCTCCCCAACTAAGGGATAAAGAGCCAAAGCAGCAGTCCCTCTCCTGCAGAGTAGGCAGGAATCCAGACCAGCAGGTAACATCTTTCCTGGCGTCAGACGAGTATTACCTTGGCCACATTAGCCATAACCTTGCAAAAGGTAGTGAGTCTAGCGCTAATTTCTTATTAAGCTGACAAGAGGCATGAAGAGACACACATGTTTCCAGGAATGTACTACACTTTTACAGTATTTTTGTTTTCTCTTGCAAATCAATTGGAAGCTAGGAGGTATTCCAGCATCTCTTTTTCTGCAGAGTTCCCAATTTGTTTCATTATCTCCCGCCCAGTACCTCCACCAGACTGAGACGCAATTGCAAAAGATGTAGAATGGAAAAATTAATATTTTCTACAGACGTCCTCATCTTGGGTAGATTTATGAATTCCGCTTCTGTTATGCAGAAGTTAGCATTTTTAACAATAGGTGGGGGGGGGGGGGGAATATCCTTAATTGTTTTTTTACTGCCTCAAGAGCGCCAAAGACATCTTGTGCTATGTCATCATTTACATTTCACGTTAAATGCAGAATGTTTGAAACAAGCAAATATTTATTTTAATTTGATACATCTGTTAACTGAAACGCTAAAAAGACAGATCCCTCACTATATTAAATTCAGCAATTTGTAAACAATTTATATGTTCATTTGTTCTGGTTATAAATGCCCCAAAGCTTATGTTTTATGAAACCCACAAAGTAAATGGCATTGTATTAATCTGATGTATGCAGGCCATGATTTATTCCTCTTCACTCCATTAATTTATTCCTAACTTGAGTTAATTAGCGAGGTTCCTATTTTTAAAAGCTCTTTAAATTCCCTGAGAGAGGAGCACATTTGCAAGAACTGCTTTGAAACCCTATTGCAGAGGAAATGGGATAAATACAAATGGTAAAGTTTCCCCAGACATTATCACACATTGAGCACCTGATTGCCATTCAACCACCTTTATGCGGAGAATACAGTGGGCGATGCATACATAGCTGTTATAAGAAAGAGGGAGAGAACCAGAAGAAAGGAACAAGAGCAGCAGCGAGAACAAACTCTTTCCAGGAGATTCCTATTTGCATGAGATATCTTCAAGGGCCTATTCACCTTTAAATAAAAAACATTCTGATTTTAGGCTACAAAATGGAGATTGATTTTAACTTGAAACAAGAGATATCCATTCAGAGAAATATAAAAAATCACAGTGTTTGGTCCAATAGATAAATTAATTATTTTCCTTAGTCAAATGCAGCCTTAATATTCTTAATTAGAACAGTAGACAGTGCCCTGAACTAAAATAAATGAAGGGAGGGAGAGAGAGAGAAAAGAAGGAAGGGAAGAAGGGGAAATTCATTCATATTCAAGTATAAATTACTGAGAAAAGTTTAAGGTATGCCTAACGGCAGTAGTTGGCAAACTTCAGGTCCCAGGCCACATGCGGCTCTTTGGCCCCTTGAGTGTGGCTCTTCCACAAAATACTACGTGCAGGCACACACGTACAGTGCAATTGAAACTTCATAGTCCGTGTGCAGAAGTAGGTTTTCGGCTCTCAAAAGAAATTTAAATCATTGTATTGTTGATATTTGGCTCTGCTGACTAATGAGTTTGCCCACCACTGCCTACGGGTGTTTGAGGGAAGGGAGAACTAGTCTTTCAACAGATGTTCAAGCTTTAAGCAAATGCAATGCTCGTTCCATCCTAGAATATTTGGGTAGCAGCGGGTGGATGGAAGAGATTGAGTTGGGTCGGTGCCCTTCCTTCGCCAAAGTCACCCACTTGCTTCCAGAAAGGCTGGTCCTGAGAGGCAGCAGCACCACCAGCCCAATCTAGGCAGCTCCTTCCCTGTGAAATCCCTGCTCTATTTCACTTTTCTGCCACCAGTCATTTCCCTGCCCTGAGAAGCACGTTGAAAATTTAGAGCTGTGTTTACGTGCATTGGAACTAGGACTTTAAGCCTCTAATTCTATGAAATGGAAAAGCATCAGCCACACAACACAGCTCCTGATACAGAGGCATCCCCACACTGCAAGCTCCCTCCTCTCATTTCCACAGGCACCAAGTAAGTCAGCTGTGGGGCACGCCAAAAGCCAGAGGCAGCAGGGGACAAGACCAGGTGCGTTCCATTCTCCTCAATGGCCTTCAAATTTTCTTTCATGTCTAAGGCCTGGTTCTGGAACCTGTTGCCCAAGTTCCCCTCACCAAAACAAACAGCACCGAGATTTATGCCTCCTCCTGGCGCCACACTGAACAGGGGAGAGGGGACAGAGAGAAGCATGTGTTCCATCAACTCCCCCTTGACTCACACTCACACACACATGTGTTTTCTTGTTTCTGCTTTTTTTAAAAAGTGTTTTTTTCAAACCTTTGCTAGCACAAACTTTTTGTGTCTCCATGAAAGCCTGACTCCCAGAGGGCAGACACCAGGCCTCACTTTTGAAGGCGTGGGGGTCTGCAGATGGGGGCCCTTCTTTCCTGACCCAAGGGCCTAACTTTAAATATCTGCATCACAACAAAAGTTTGAAAAACAAAGAGTTGCTCTCTATGGAAATCAAGTGTTTTGGCTGATCAATCAAGTCCCAGGACGCTGTGAGGCCAGATTTCCTGGATCAGACAGACAGACAGGCACAGGCGGCTGGCTGCCTTGTTTCTCTGCTCCGGGGAGAACAGACCCACCGCGGCGGCACCGCAAGCCCACCCTGGGGAGCGCTGGGCTCAGAGCCGGGCTTCCGAAGACCCCTAGGAGATCACCCCGGGAGTGACAGCAGCCTGCAGTGTTTCCCTGGCAGCCTTGCTTCTCCACAGGAGAAAAGGGCAAACAAATCTAACCACCTGAGGAGGGGTCTCCAGAGAAAAGAGGGGCAAGATCAGAATGCTCTGTTACCTCTGCAAACTCGGTCCCTTTCTGAGGCCTGGCACCTGTCCTGCATCACCTCATTCGACGCCCACATTTGTCTGTATTATCATCCCCCTTTTCCCCAAGATACACTGCAACTGGCTGGATGACCCAGAGGCGCTGCTCCGGGCTATCCCTCATCCTCTGACTCCTGATCTAGTGCTCTTAATTCCCACAACACAGAGAAGAAATATCCAGAGACTCAGAGCAATGCCTCTTTGGCCTCCAGAACTTAAGTTTACACTTTTAAGACCAGATTTGCAGTTAAGAAGAACCCAAGGAGGGAGGAGGTTGGGACTGCCCCCAGGACTCACTCAGGAAGAGGATGGTCTGCCTGCGGGCCGCCCTGCTCTCCTCGCTCTCAGACTTGCGCAGCTCCGCCTGCTGCCCCCTGGCGGCCAGTGTGCCCTGCTTGCTCCCCCGCAGCACCTGCATCATGTTCCAGCACATGAAGGCCACAGCCACCAGCACCACGAGGTAGACCACGAAGGCGCCGAAGATGCTGGACTGGAACACGGGCCAGCGGCCGGCGAGGTTGGTGCAGATGGACATGTTGGAGGCCTGGGGCCGCTCGTGGTGGCGGGTGAGCGTGCGGTTGCAGGCGAGGCCGCTGCGGGGGTGGCTGTGCCCGGGCGCCAGCGGGTACTCCACGCCCATGGCGAAGAGCAGGGGCAGGGCCACCAGGGCCGAGGTGACCCAGACGAAGGCGATCAGCAGCTTCACCTGGCAGGGCCCGGACACGGCCTTGTAGCGGAAGGGGTGGCAGATGGCCACGTAGCGCTCGAAGCTGAGCGTGAGCACGTGCAGCAGCGTGGCGTAGCTGCAGGCCTCGAAGAGGAAGTTGTGCAGCTTGCAGGACAGCGCGTGGCCCGGCGTGGTGAGCGGGTTCCAGATGATGCTGTAGAACTCCATGGGCATGCCCACCACGAAGACCAGGATGTCGGAGCAGGCCAGGCTCACCATGTGGTCCGTGACCGCCTTCTGCAGGTAGCCCTTCCGCTGCAGCAGCTGCGTGGCGCGGATGGTGACGCTGTTGCCCAGGAGGCCCAGCGCGCAGATGAGCAGGTTCACCAGGATGAGGGTGATTTTGATCCAGAGGGCCACCTCGAACTCGGGGACGTGGCTGTGATCGATGATGTGGGAGCAGTCGTCGCCGGGAGGGCCGCCGGGGGGAGCCATCGGGAAGGGATGGGAGACCGTGTCCAGGTCCCTGCTCTCCGCGGACCCGGTCCCTGGCCGCGCTCGGCGGCGCCGGCGCCCGCTGACCTGGGAAGGTAACTTAGTTCAGGTGCTCTCAGGGAACTTCCTGGAGCGGCTCCGGGCGCCTGGGGGTGGAGTTTGGAGAGGAAGGCGGTGCTGATCTGGGCCCGCAGCCCCCAGCGCGCCCGCCCGTCCTCCTGCTGGGGCCCGGCGCCCGGCCTGCAGCCCCCGGTCCCTCCGCCGCCCGCACTCGCCCGCCCAGCGCGGCCTCCTCCGGGAGCTCCCTCTGGGCCGCGGCGGCCGGGGGTCGGCGGTAAATCATTAACCACGGCCGGCTGCTCCGCGCCCCGGCTTGACTCAGCTCCCAGGCATGGTCCCCGACATCAGATCTGGCTCCGGGCTCCACCTCCCCGCCGCCCACGCGGCCGCCCGGAGACAGCGCCCGCCGCCCCGACGGCACCCCGAGGCGCGCCCCCGGGAAGTGGGCACCCCAGGAGGCGCCCCCGGGGAAGGTGGAGTAAGTGCGCTCCGGGACTGGAGTCCGGGACTTCGGCCGGAAAGAAACTTCCCTCTCCCGCCCTGGCCCGCTGCCTGAGCCGCTCCGGGGCTCCTTCCCAGGCGGGGCCCGCCTGCTGGGGAGCCCGGACCCTGGCTCTGGCCTCCGTCACAGGCCAGTTGGCCGGGCTGCGGGCGCTCGCCTCCTCGGAGCCCTGCCTCTGCCTGCGGCCCTGGGGGTACTGCCGTGAATGAGGGAGCTGTGCGCTGCCTGGAGCCTCTGATCTGAAGCTGTGGGCCCCAAGCGCTTGGAGGTGGATTGGAGGGGCGCCACCTGACCTTCCTGGGGAGGGGCTGGCGGAGCGCAGGTGCCTTTCAGTGCTGCTCAGAGGAAGACTCTAATTGGGGGCGAGTGTGAGGGGGGGTGGAGGTGGGGGTGAGGGTAAGGGTGAGGGTGAGGGAGGGGGTGAGGGTGAGATGGGAGTAAGGGTGGAGGTGAGGGTAAGGGTAAGGGTGAGGGAGGGGGTGAGGGTGGGGCTGGGAGTGAGGGTGGGGGTGAGGGTGGGGGTGAGTGTGAGGATAAGGGTGGGGGTGAGGGTGAGAGTGGGGGTGAGGGTGAGGGTGGGGGTGAGGGTGAGGGAGGGGTTGAGGGTGAGTTTGAGGGTGAGAGTAGGGATGGGAGTGAGGGTTAGAGTGGGGGTGGGGGGGAGGGTGGGGGTAAATGTGAAGGTTGGGGTGAGTGTGAGGATGAGGGTGGGGTGGGGGTGAGGGTTAGGGTGGGGGTGAGGGTGAATTTGAGGGTGAGGGAGAGGGTAGAGATGGGGTGAGGGTCGGGGTGAGGGTAGGGATGGGGGTGAGGGTGGGGGTGAGGGTTGGGGTGGGAGTGAGGGTTAGGGTGGGAGTGAGGGTTGGGGTGGGGGTGAGGGTTAGGGTGGGAGTGAGGATGAGGGTGGGGTGAGGGTTGGGGTGGGAGTGAGGGTTAGGGTAGGGGTGAGGGTTAGGGATGAGGGTGAGGGTGCCACACCAGCAGGGCAGGGTTGCTGCTGGTGGAAATCCATCCTAGTCCTCAGGAGGGGGCTACAGCCAGGATGTAGAGGACAGCAGGAGGCAGCTGTGGGCAGTGGGGACAGGGCCACCGAGTGAAAATGACCTTAAGGATCATGACATTTTACATCTCTTCAGAGAGAGAGATCTCAAATGGATGCATTTTCATCTTCTAATTCCAAATTCAGAGGAAGGGGAGGGGGGGGGATCCTATGCACTGTAGAATGTTTAACACATACATGTCCCCAACCCCTCACCCACCCCATCCCCACCCCAGTTATAGCCAAACGCCTCTGATAGAGCAAAGCGGCCCCAGATGGAGAACCACTGCCTTGAGGAAGAAAATAGACTCGCTTGGTCTGGCCATGCACGCTCCTGTACTGGCTCTGTGCTAAAAGCACTTACATCATCCACCCGCCCCACTGATGTGGCCATTTGAAGGAAGAAGACACTGTGGTGTCCAGAGAACAGGTGCTGCCCCAAGGCCATAGCGATGAGAGACTTGAAATTAACCCAGATCCCTCAACTCCTGAGTGTGGACTCTAACCAGAGGGACTTCTGGGAGCGCAGTGGGGGCTCAGAATGAGCTCTGAGAGATGCTTATGAAGAAGGAGGGACTCAGTTTTCTGGCCCCATTGCTAGGCACATGGTCTGAGGACCTCGGGGAATATTTAATTGTGACACTGTCTCAGGTGAAAAAAATATCCTTTCTCATTTAGTTTTCTCTGTTACGTTATAAGCTCCAAGGCCAAGAACTGCATCTTCTCACGCTGACCCCTCCACAGCACCCTAGTGTTTTACCAGGAGCCCTTCTCCATGCTCATCCGTGCCATTTGGCCCGTTTGCTGGCTGGGGAACTCCTAGCCCATTTCCCTGCTGCTGCAATGTGCTTAGCTAAAGGACCTCAAGAGCCACATACCTGTCCCTCAGAGCTCACGGGGGAAGCATGGGCTCTCGAGGCTTCATAACTGCAGAGTAGCATCCTGAGTGGACTCCTGTGCAAAGACCGTGGTTCTTTGCTGTCCCAGAGCTATTGAGAAGGTGGTCTAGGAAGACACACACCCAGCCCGCCTCCCCCTCATACATACACATGAAGTGATCCCTGCCCATTTCTTTCTTTTCAATAGGAAACAGCAAGAAACCTCATAAGGATTCCTCAGCCCAGCCATACAGCCTTCCTTCAAAATCCTCCTGGTCATTTATGGAGCCCCTGTTATATGCCAAGCGATTTCACATAATTCATTTCTTTCAATCCTCAGAAGGCTGCAAAGTGGACATTATTATTCCATTTTACAGATGCAGAAACTGAGGATCAGGGGGATTAAATGACCTGCCATCAGGGTCAGAGGCAGGATTCTCCCCTGGCACTAAAACACTTTCCACACCTGCCTGACACCTCTCTGCAGGGCAGGACTGTGCCAGGCTGAACAGTGGCCTGGAGAGGGGAATTACTTTTAAGTCACCAGCCCTGATGCTTCTCCTCCCCAGCTGCAGCATGTGTTATCTGCAATATATTTGGTAGTTTCAATTTGTTCTGCTCAGACAAGATTCCCATTTTTGTCCAATTTCTTTCATCACATTTCCCCCCCACAGTGTGAACAAAGATTACAAATGCATGGCCAAACAGTGCGAATCAAGCTAATTAAAATTCACTCCTTACAGAGGAGCTGGAAAAGGCATTTTGAACAAAGGTCCAGAAGAATTAAATTTTCATTTCACCTTTGCTTATCCTAAGACCAATTAAAAACTATTTAATGTGCTCTCATTTGTTGATAACAGACTGGTATAACACCAGGCCTGGGTCTGTGTAATCTAGATTTTTTTAATTAGCATATCGGACAGAGGAAAGAAAGAATAGTAATTAAAAGTGAGAGGAAAGATTGCGTTAGGTATCCTTTTATTTCAGCTCTACTCAGGGGTCACTGTAGGGCCGACACAAATTCATATTCATAATTTACCCATTCCAGGTGACCTTCGAGGTCATTGAGGCTAAAGGTTTTCATACACTTTCCAGCACTGAAATTCATCTTAAAATTAAATCTACACTGGCACCCGAAGTAAAAGAAAATTTAAAAATACACACATATTGTCCTGGCCAGTATTGGAACACCAGCCCACACACAGAAGTGTCTCGGTTTAATTCTCAGTCAAGGACAGGTACATGGGTTCCAGATTCAATCCCACGCCTCTGTGAGGATCCTGTGGGAGGAAATCAATTGATGTGTCATTCTTACATCTCTCTTTCTCTCTCTATGCATTAAGCTACAAAGAAAAATAATATTCAAAAATTATAAACAGTATAGATAACTTTATTTATAATTCCAAATAACTAAAAGTTAATAGCAGAAGCAGGAAACTGAAACATAAAACTTTACCACATCAATATTTTTTTAAATCTCTGGGACAATTATTGGTCAAAGAGAAAAAACTCCAAAATATCTTGAGAATAAAGACCACAAAAATACTGCATATCAGAATTATTAAGAAATAACTAAAGGAGTACTCAGAAAAGGTTCATTGCCCTAAATGTTTATTCTAGTAAATAAGAACAAATACAAATAAAGTTACAAAAAATACAATTAAGTAAAACAAGAAGGGATTAATTAAGGTGAAGTTAAATATGAAAGAATCAAATAGAACTAATAAACCCCAAAGCATATTTTTTAAAGTAGGTCTTCTGATCATTAAGAATAACTAGCGGAAGTTGTATTACAAAGCCACTGTTCTCAAAACTGCCTGGTACTAGCACAAGAACAGACATATAGACTAATGGAATAGAATAGAGAAGTCAGAAATCGACCCAAACCACTATGCTCAAGTAATATTTGACAAAGGAGGCAAGAACATACAGTGGAGTCAAGATAATCTCTTCAATAAATGGTGTTGGGAAAATTAGTCAGATACATGTAAAAAAAAAAATGAAACTAGATCACCAACTTACACCATATACAAAAATAAACTCAAAATGGATATAGGACTTAAACAGGAAACCATAAAAGTACTAGAGGAATCCACAGCCAACAAAATCTCAGATGTATGCTGAAGCAATATCTTCACTGATACCACTCCTAGGGCAATGGGAACTGAAGAGAAAATAAACAAATGGGACTACATCAAAATTAAAAGCTTTTGCACAGCAAAATAAACCATCAACAAAACAATAAGAAAGCCCACTGCATGGGAGAACATATTTGCCAATGTTATCATCAACTAGGGTTTAAACTCCAACATTTACAGGGAACTCATACAACTAACAAAGGAAGATAACCCAATCAAAAAATGGGTAACGGACCTAAGTAGATACTTTTCGAAAGAAAACATAAGGAAGGCCAAGAGACAGGTTGAGAACCACTAGCAGGGTCGCCTAAGACCATCTGGAAACACAGATATTTACATTAAGATTCATAACAGTAGCAAAATTATAATTATTAAGTAGCAATGAAAATAATTTTATGGTTGGGGGTCACCACAACATGAGGAACTGTATTAAAGTGTTGCAGCATTAGAAAGGTCGAGAACCACTGCCTTAATGGAAGGACTGAACTAGTTGCAGAGTTAAGGCTACTCTGGACCTGCCTTAAAGAAGTATTGATCTAAGCTATATAATAGGGAGCTGCAAGCCATATTATTTCTACTGGAAATATAGCCAGTCCAAACTGAGATGTGTTGTAAGATGTGTTGTAAGTATTATACTTACATCATTCTAATGTCTTTGTGTGATAAAGAATGTAAATGTAATAGTTTTTATATATTGATTTCATGTTGAAATGATAATATTTGGCTATATGGGGTTAAATAAAAATACATTACTAAGCACAATTTCTTTTTACTTTTTAAGATGAGCCTAATGGAATATTTTAATTTGTATGTGACTTGCATTTGTGGCTCACATGGTATTTCTATGAGACAGTGATACTACAAACAAGCTGATAATGAAACAAAATAGGAAGTCTAAGAATAAACCAATACTTATAAGAATTTCACTTGTATCATTGGTAACATTTCAAATTAGTAGAGAAAGATGAATTGGTCAATAATCGGTGTTGGAACAATAGGTTAGCTATCTTTTGAAAAAGTTGGATACATACCTCCACACTTCAATATAATATAAATTCTTAAATGTTAGAATAAAGCAACTAGATAATTTTAAGAGTTAAATTGGATTTTTTTAAATTATATTTTTATTGATTTCAGATAGGAAGGTGAAGGAGAAAGAGATGGAAACATCAAGGATGAGAGAGGCTCATTGGTCGGCTGCCTCTTGCATGCCCCACACTGGAGATTGAGCCTGCAACATGGGCATATATCCCAACCAGGAATTGAACTGTGACCTCCTGGTTCATAGGTCAACACTCAACCACTGAGCCATGCTGGCTGGGCATTAAATTGGATTTTAAATCTTATAAATCTTAGAAGCTACAAAGGAAAAGGTTGATAAACTTTATTTCATAAACAAAAATGTGCTGCAAGGCAAGAAACAGTAGCCAAAGGTAAATGACAAATAACAAACACAGAAAATACATATAAATGTTAGCACACAG
This sequence comes from Pipistrellus kuhlii, assembly GCF_014108245.1. Classification (NCBI taxonomy): domain Eukaryota; kingdom Metazoa; phylum Chordata; class Mammalia; order Chiroptera; family Vespertilionidae; genus Pipistrellus; species Pipistrellus kuhlii. Next base: position 69,762,826 of record NW_023425573.1, read on the forward strand.
TAATGACTGATTTCCACAAAAATATGCACTTATTCCAAAAATTAATCTATAGATTCATTGTAATCCCTTCAATTAAAATTTCAACAGATCTTTCTGAGGAAAAAACAGGCACCCAATTTTAAAAATGAGCCGAAGAGATAAACAGACACTTTATAAACCAAGAATCCAGATGGACTATAAACAATGAAAAGCTACCCAACCTTTTTAGTAGTTGAAAAAAAGCAAACTAAAACCACAATTAAATACAACTACACAAATACCAGATTGACTAACATTTAAAGACCACCAATACCATAAAAACTAGGCAAGCTGATTCTAAAATTTGCCAAAATGTCAAGAGCCAAGAATGAGCAAGATACTCTTAGGAGGTGAGAGGATTTGCTCTTCCCAATATCAAAACTTATTATAAAGTTAGAGTTTATAAGGAATTGTGGTTTTGACATGGGGATAGACAAGAATGATCCAGAAGAGAGATCTGGAAATAAATCTACTTGTGTGTAGACAGGATGAATGACAGGGATGGCACTATGGGGCGGTGCATCAAATATGGTTTTTCCACTGGTGTAGCAAGTGACTCTCTTAGGGGGAGAAAGTGAGGGAAGGAAAGGAGGCAGTGTTGTGATTTATAGCATTTACTGAGATCCATGGTGTAAATACTCCCATCGTGACTGATGTCAAGCCACCCACACTTTAGTAATCTCATAAAAATCCTGAAATTCTAACCATCAACTCTGGTAAGCTCCAGGATACCACTCTTCTCAATAAATGCTACTTGTGGCAATCAAGTACTCATTTAGATAAAGTTCATTAAGGAAAAAAAGGGGAAAAAAAGACAACCAAATTTTTTAAATGAGCCAAAGAGCCCTGGCCAGTGTGGCTCAGTTGGTTGAAGCATTGTCCCATTGACTGAAGGGTTTTGGGTTTGATTCCTGGTCAAGGCACATACTCACATTACCAGTTCAATCCCCAGTCGGGACATGTGCAGGAGGCAACCGACCCATGTTTCTCTATCACATCAGTGTTTCTCTCTTTCTCTCTCTCCCTTTTTCTCTCTCTCAAATCAATTTTTTTTAAAAACCAAACTTGCCGAAACCAGTTTGGCTCAGTGGATAGAGTGTCAGCCTGTGGACTGAAAGGTCCCGAGTTCCATTCCCGTCAAGGGCATGTACCTTGGTTGCGGGCACATCCCCGGTAGGGGGTGTGCAAGAGGCAGCTGATCAATGATTCTCTCATCAATGTTTCTAACTCTATTTTCCTCTCTCTTCCTCTCTGTAAAAAAATCAATAATATATATATATATATATATATATATATATATATATATATATATATATAAACATACTTAAAAATGAGCCAAAGAGATAAGCAGGCACTTCACAAAAGAGGAGTCCAGATAGACAACCAACAATGAAAAGCTACCTGACCTTTTTAGGAGTTGTGAAAATGCAAATGAAAACCACAATTAAATAAACTATTACACACCTACCAGACTGACTAACGTTCAAAGATGACCAATACCATCTGTCTGTGAAGCTGTGAAGTAATAGTTACTCTCATACATTGCAGATGGAAAAGAGGTTGCAATTTCTAATAAAATTAAATATATATGTATCCTGTGACTCAGCAATTCCTATCCTAGGTATATAACCTACAGCTCATGTATCAGAATGACCTTGGTGAGCCATATAAGAATGTGTATAACAACGTTTTAAGTAATCATGCATCAAACTATAATGATGAGTGAAAGAAGAAAGACACAAAAGAATCTATGAGTCCACTTACATAACATTTTAAAACTGATGAAACAATGATATTTGGGATATATGTTATGTGATTATACATGTTTATTATGATATGTAATGAAGCTATTGTATTTACTTTTGCATCCACCCATTTATAAAGCAAAGATGTCCTTTCCAGGAAAGGATGAAGGTCATTCTTGTGGAAACTTCTAGAGGCTGACAGTATTCTATGTCTTAACCTGGGAGAAAGTGACATTATAGTAATTACATGATGCTTTGCCTTATGACTTTTTTTTACTAGGCAGTTATTCATGTCTTTTGTTCTTTATTCATGCTATGTTTCATAATATTGTAAAAACCATCTTTTTTAAGGAAGAACAACCATCACATTGGGGGCTAAGGCTTCTAAATATATATAAAAAGGAAGAACACCCACCTAGCCAGTTGGATCAGCTGAGTCAACACTGGTTTTCACCCAGTGGGAGTCAGTGCTGCAGCCAGGTCACTCTTGGTGACAAAGTAACAGCTCCCACTATTAAAAACCTACGGTGACCAGACCATGCTTGTTCAATGCTCAAGAGAGTCCTAGAAGTTGAGTGTTAGTATTCCTATTTACATGTCTGTAATTCACCCATCAAGTGCTAGTCTACCTAGGACTTGGCTCGTGGCCAGACATCTGCAGCCTGATTATCCACATTCTTGCAGAACTTACTGTCTAGGTAAGTGTAACAGCAAAGACAAGTTGGACCCTGATGAACCATTGACATGTAACCTGGAGACTTTCCCCTCCCTCCCTCCCTCCCTCCCTCCCTCCCTCCCTCCCTCCCTCCCTCCCTCCCTCCTTCTCTCCCTCCCTTCTGGAATGTTATTCGGCAAACAGCCTAAGGATCCAGCTTCTTGAACATATCAACAAGGCTGAGGGAAGCCCTGAAAAATGGCACATGTTTGTGGAGGCTCCAGCATCACAATCAGAGAAGGTCGCTGGTCCTTCCGGGGAGCCAGATGGCATGCTGTGCCACCTCAATTCTTACTGAGGTGAGCCCTTGCTGAGAGGCTCCAGATTTCTTCTGGGAAATCATGTTCTCCTTTTTAAAAATATTTTATGGCCCTAGCCACTTTGGCTCAGTGGATAGAGCATTGGTCTGCAGACTGAAGGGTCCTGGGTTTGATTCTGGTCAAGGGCACATGCCTGGTTGTGGGCTCAATCCCCAGTGTGGGGTGTGCAGGAGGCAGCCAGTCAATGATTCTCTCACCATTGATGCTTTTATCTCTCTTCCTCTCCCTTCCTCTCTAAAATCAATAAAAATATATCTTACCTAATAATAGACAAACATGCAAATTTACTGTACTTCTGCTATGCCCATCCAGCCAATCAGGAGTGTCTATGCAAATTAACCCAATAAAGATGGCAGTTAATTTGCATACATAGGAACAGAATGAGGACTGAAGACAGCATAGAAGGAAGCCAAGCACTACAGAAGGGAGTGAAGCACTGCAGAAGGGACTGAGGCAGCGGAGAAGGGCGCAAGGCAACAGAGATGGGAGGGGTTGAGGCAGTGGAGAAAGGAGCAAAGCCCAGCTCAGCAGACTTTGCTCTCTTCTCTGCTTCGCTGCAGGAAGCCCTCTTCTTGCAGGAATAGGCCTGAGAAAGCCCGATTCTTACAGGAATCTTCCTGCAATGGGCCTCTAGTTTAATAAATAAATAAATAGATAGATAGATAAATAAATAAATAAATAAGTTTTATGTGTTAAGTTCTGTTTCTTTCTCCATCTAGAAAAAGTGATTCAGAAAAAAAAAAAAATGTCCCATGGGTTTCGGTAAGCTGGTGACTTATTTTAGTTTGGCTCATTTCCTTTAAGAAATTTTGAGCTCACTGAAATGAACTCCTCATTTTAGGGGAGTCTCCCTGTTACTGGTTAGACTCTCCATCCCAAGGAGGTAGATATTCTCTGAGATCAAAGCAGCCTCAGTCCAGGGACATCCAGGGGGAGACCAGTCTCATGTACTCATCCCTGTTTCTCCCTGACATAGCTATGTCTTTGTGTACTAGCTGCAGCCCAGTGCAGACCAGAAAATGCCTACCACCTGGGCTGCTCCCAGCTGCATGCCCCTCACATCACAAGCCCCACACATCATGTGCCCTACACATCACATGTTCTGCCCATCACACGTCCTGCACATCTCATGCCCTGAACATCCTGTGCCCTGCACATCACATGCCCTGCACATTGCATGTATTGCACATTGCATGCCCTGCACATCACATACCCTGCAAAACTCCAGCTTCAAAAACAGAGAGGGTCTCAAAGCACAGGGAAAGAGAACTCAGCTTTCTGTGTTTATCCTATCCAGACCCTTATGAAGAAACAAAACCCCTGGTCTTTGATCTCCTTTTCTTAAAATACTCTGAGCCAAGAACATAGGATTTCTCCTGCCTGTCACTATGTTCCCAGCCCACTTAGGAAGAAACCCTGTGTGTTCCCAGCCCCAGTAATTGCTGGGGGCTTCCCCCCTTGATAGAAATTTCAGTGATATCTTCTTATATATCAGTCACCACCCCTGACTATCTAAAATAGGGGTGTCGAACTCAATCAGAGAAGGGGACAAAATCTAAAATCCAGCCTAAATCGCGGGCCGAATGGTTTACTGAACAGTCATAAACTGTCATTGTGATGGAAACGCAGCGGAGTGCAGTGATGACAGCGCGGTGCGGGCCACATTGCAAGGCCTGGTGGGACGGATTTGGCCCGCGGGCCTTATGTTTGACACATGTGATCTAAAACAACACAAGTCAATCCAGGCCTGACATCCTATCCATCCACGGCCTCTTCAGAGAATGCTATGGAGTGATGACTCAAACAGGCTCAGAGCCAGAAGCCCTAGGTTTGCATCTAGGCCCTCCACACTGCTTCTTTGCACCTTCGGTTCTTCATCTGCAAAATGCATTTAAAAATAATATATCCTAGGTGTGTTGTAAGGATCAAATAAGATTACATAAAACGTGTCTAGCATGTAGTGTGTACCTATACATGCATTAGCTCTTGTCAAGGGGTATAAACCCAGACTCTGCAGCAGCCTGCCAGGGTTTGGATCTGCTCCTCCCTAGCTGTGTAGCCTTGGGCACCTTCCTTATCTCTCTGGTCTCTAGTCTGCTCATGCGTCCACTGGAGGATAAATAACACACACTTCAAAGGGTTCTCTGCAAGACCAACTGGCATAATAGACTAGTGGGCAAAGCACTCAGAACCATGCCAGGCACAGGGAACATGCCGGGACGGAGTTCACCATCATTAACAGCATGCCCACAGTCCGTCAGCTGCTGCTGTTCATGCTGATGAGCCCAGGGCCCTGCAAGGTCCAGCAGCACATTCTAAACCCTCCAGGTGCCATTACTGTGTGGGCGAGCATTGTTAGAGTGCTGAGTGCATCTTACTGGATTCTACTCAAATGAAATCAGCAGACACGGGTTCAGCGTGGCCTTGCAGGAAAGCACTGTGGGGAACAGGAATATGAGGCAGTAAGACAGTCGCTCCTCCTTGGGGGGTTATTTGCAGCTCAAACCAGAAGCGTGTGGATTGTTAGATGCCATGAGAGCAATTGCCAACTGCTGGTGGCAGCAGTAAGTGCTTTAGATGCTGAAAGGTGGCATCTGTCCTCACAGGTGAAGCAAGATTCCAGGTCTCTGAAAATTGGGGGCGCGTGTATGACACACAGGGAGTCTTTATCACAGCCTGGTATTTCATGCAGCAGAACTTCCTCTTTTCAAAGCAGACCACACAGCACAGGAAATTTACTCATCAACAGAGACTCCACACGCCTCAACTTCATCGTCTCTAAACATGAGCTTCAAGTGGTTGCAGAGCTGTGACAATCGAGTGACAACAGCCGAGAATAAACATACATTTTATGGCTTTATGGTACTTTCCCACGTTTAAAATGGAACGGCCACTCTAAGAGTGATTCAAAGCATAACCTCAGTCACATTAGCATCGTGTGTGTGCTGGTGGTGATAGTCAGCTACTTACAGAACAAGCAGCTGCTCCCCGTCTTAAGTACCTATACGCTTTATTATAAAACTCTGGGGTGCGTTTAAAAAAAGTTGGCTACTCAAAGCTATAGATCCTTTTTTTAAAAAATATATATATTTTATTGAATTTTTGGAGAGAGGGATAGAAAGCTAGAAACATCGATGAGAGAGAAGCATCAATCAGCTGCCTCCTGCACACCCCCTACTGCGGATGTACTTGCAACCAAGATGCATGCCCTTGATTGGAATTGAACCCGGGACCTTTCAGTCCGGAGGCCAATGCTCTATCCACTGAGCCAAACCAGTTTCAGCTACAGTTCCTTATTTTTAAAAGGGCAGACAGGCCTTGTCCTGCAAATGATTGTACTAAGTACTGGCCACTGCTTTCAATTCTCAGACCCCCATGACCTTTGTCGTTAGAGTTGTGGCTTTTAAGGAAGCTGCTGGCTGGGTTCAAATTTACAGAAATGGGGAAAGGTTGGGGGGAAGGGGGAGGGAGTGAGGCTGGGCCAGCTTCAGCAGCTGCCTCAGTGCCTAAGTTGGGCTATCCTGTCCGCTGGGTGATGCCTGCCTTCCTCTCTTGGTTTACATTACAGATGAAAAGTACATTTGTGATGCACCTGGCCAGCCTGTTATTCTATGAGATAATGTTTGTTCTTAGTTCTAAACTTTTGAACACAACCCACTTCAAGTTGGGAATGAAAGGAAAGTCTTTGTATTGTTTATAATGTCTTCCTCCTGCTCTTACAACCAACCATCTCCTCTCCATTGGGGAATGTCTGTGGTTTGGCAAATATGAAGAAGAACAAACTTTCTTATGATTCCTTCCAATGACTGTCTTACCACAATAAACACATTTCCCATTGTTGCAAAGAGAGAAGTCAACAAAGAATGGAGAACAGGAACAGAGGACACTGATCCAAAACTCAAGTGGCAGCTCCTCTCCATCTCTCAGGATAAAAAACAAACATCAAAGGCAATTATGTCCTCCTCTCTCACCCTTCTAACAGGCTGGATGAATACTCTTGAGAGAGACCAAGGCTTTTAATGGAAACAACTAGTGACTTGGAGGCCACGACTGTGGAAATTGCATTTGGTCTGCATCCAGCCTGCCTTGGTAATGGAGTCAGCGTCAGGTGGGACATGTTCTGCAAGAAGAGACATTGTAGGTTTGGCCTCTTCTTTGAGCTCTTGGTCAATAAGCCGAGACTCAGCCTAAATGTCCTCTGGCAATTTTGATACTCAGTGTTGTTTGCAGTATATCCCATCATGGACCACCTCATATCACCAGCTCAATTCAAGTACTGAATCATGTGGTTTGTGCCAGCTAGGGAGCAGGCAAGAAGCATGGCCGGTTTGGTCTGATTTGCTATCATTGCTCACTTGGGTACAAGCACTCGGATCCCATGTATTGAAGAACCTTCAAATGCAAAGCCCTGTCAATTTAGGAAGATTCTTTACAAAATACATTAGACACAATCGCTGATAGTCTCCTCACAGGCTTGCTGGGGATGATGAACCCACACTTGTGAAACTGCAGAGAATATCAGCAAACCACTACATGAATTACTCCCAGAAAAGGTAGATATGTAGTTAACTCTTAAATAACATGAGAGTCAAGAGCACTGATGCCTCTGTGCAGTCATACACACACACCAAAAAATAAAAATAAAAATAAATTGAGGATGCTTAAATCCCCTTTGTAAAATGATGTAGATCAATGCATATAGTCGACCCTTTGCATCCATGGACTCCCAACTATAGATAAAAAATAGTACAGGTATTTATTGAAAAGCATCTATGTATACGTGAACCTGTGCAGTTCAAACCAATGCTGTTCAAGGCTGAACTACAAATCATGGCCCATTGTCCTTGCTCTGCTCAGGTCTGTCTAAATGCCTATTACAATATCATACTTCTCATTGACATAACTAGAGGAAAAAAAGACTTCTGAGTAATATTTTCAAAATGGGAAAGAAAATAACTCAGGCCTTAGAGTGTGTGTGCTACTTTATCATATGTGTACATTCTTGCAACACCACTGCTCTCCTGAGACAAAACAATTTCATTACCAAAAGAAATGAAATTTCAATCTCTCTCTCTCTCTCTCTCTCTCTCTCTCTCTCTCTCTCTCTATATATATATATATATATATATATATATATATGTATTGTCTCTGAAAATACACACACACACACACACACACACACACACACACACATATATACACTGAGTGGCCACTTGGTGTATATCCTATATAATAAAAGGCTAATATGCAAATTGTCCCCTCGACCAGGAGTTCAACTAGCAGGAAGGCCAGCCAACTGCCCACGTCCCCTCCCCCTGGCCAGGCTGGCCACACCTTACCCATGCACGAATTCATGAACCGGGCCTCCAATATATATATTCTCACACACACACACACACACACACACTGACACACACTGAGTGGACAGATGATTATGCATTCAAAGATCATAATAATCTGGCCAGTGTATATTTTTATTTATCTGAGGAGTAAGATGTCTGGGCTGTATGTTGAATGTATGTTTAGCTTCATAGGAAACTATTGAATTGTATTCCAGAGTGTCTGTACTATTTTACATGCTAACCAGCAAATATATGAGAAATTCAGTTTCTTCATATCCTCAAGGATTAGTGTTATCATTATTATTAGTTTTAGTTATTCTAATAAGTGTGTAGTGATATTTCATCATGGTTTTAGTTTACATTTTCCTAATGGCTAGTGATATTGAACCCTCGTATCCTGGAGATACTAAAGTTCTGATTGGCATCAAAGGTTGAAGGAGAAAGAGCTGGACAGCAACCAACATTAGGTGATGCCAGGTAATTATGTACAAGTTCATATTCCTGTTTCCCTTCCCAATGACCTTCTAGTTTCTACAATGTTATCCCTTCTACAGAGCATATGAATGGATGAAGAAGAGCTAGACATTGATCCACCAAATTTTTCTGCCAAGTTCAATTTTCCTTTTTATGAGGCTATTACAACAAAGTGCTTAGAGTCCTACCTCTTAAAAGGACTTAACTGTGATCTTCAGCTGTTGGGAAGTTTTGTCCAGAGGCCCTCCGATAGCTCTCCTTGCCTGTGAAATGGTTTTGGATAAACAAGGCAAGACACTCCTGGGGAGCACCCACCTTGGGCCGTGAGAAGTTAGTCTCTCTTCATTACACAGGGCAATGCCCCACTGGAGGCTATTTCCCGGCCACCTGAAGAGCCAACTGTTGAAGAAGACTACTCTTCTATAGCAGCCTGAGCTCAGCATGTGAGCACTTCTATCTCAGTCCTTTAACTTCCTCCTTACCTATTCTACTTTACTTTTGAACTTCTCCCTACTAGAAAAGTCCCTAATTAGAAGCTTTCTTCAAAAAGCCATCAATAAATAGGACAGGAGTGTCTTGGCGTTGGCATGAATGTGTCATCAGAGATATCCTGGGGTAGGGATTAAATTGCAGGTTTGGAACAAGACTGCTCTGGTTGGGTCCCTATTCATTGTGGCCCTCAGTAAATCACACCTAAAATAGCAGTAATACCTACCTCAGAGAAATGGCATAGGACTCAATGAGATAAGGTTTATATGCATAGCAGCAGGCACAAAACAGCACTTATTAACTACTGGTACTAGCTCCTTGATTTCCTAAAACGTGAAAATAACTTCCTGGGAGGAGAGTCAAATTATACTTTGAGATCCTGAAACATGTGAGACATGAAGCCTGCCACAACAAACATTGATATATATAAAACCCTAATAGGGAAATAGACCGAACAACCAGTCACTATGACATGAGCTGATTACCAGGGTAGGTCCAGCCAATCCGTGCACCTGCCTCTGGATTCCCCCCAGCTCACTTAGAGCCCAGGGCCACCCGAGGCTCAGGTAACCAGGGCTAACTGAGGCTTGCACTGCTGGCAGTGGCAGCAGCAGAGATGTGATGGGGGTGTCACCTTCCCCTGAGGGCTCCCGAACTGTGAGAGGGGCCAGACCTGGCTGAGGGAACCCCCCGTCAGTGCATAAATTTTCATGTACCAGGCTTCTAGTAATACTATAAAGCAGATAATATTGATTTTGACTACATTTGACTAGTGCATTATATTGCTTTTGCAAGACTCACTAAGGAAAGAAGAGATGCAGTACAAGCTGACAATTATAATAACATCTCTTCTGAGGATACTATTTATTTTTTTAATCACCTTCATTGGACTCATTCCACAGATATTTACCAAATGCCTACTGTAACCCAGACACAGTGCCAGGCATCTTATTGAGCATAGAATAAAAAAAGAACAATAGAATATTAAGACAAAGTCCCTTTTATCAAGTTCATAATCTGCCATCATTTATCACAGTGATTTTTCTAAGCTTCTTTTCAGGGAAAAAAAATCAAATTTTCAAATAATCTTACTTGGCACCTGTATCCATCAGGATAGACAATGTTATGTTACAGTGACAAATGACCCAACGTTCCAGTGGCTTACAACAAAAAAGCTTTCTTTCTCATTCATGTTTCATGCCCATCATGGCTCAGCTGAGGCTCTGGTCAAATCCTCTTTATTACAGGACCCAGGGTGATGGATTAGCCTCTATGTGGAACACTGCTGGTCTCACACAGAGGAAAAAGAGAACTTGACAACCCATATCCTAGCCCTAAAGCCTCTGCCCAGAAATAACACATGTCACCTCTACTATCATTTCATTGGCCAGAGGAAGGAAATCTTCTGACCAAGCCTGGCATCCCCAAGGTAGTAAAATATTATCTCCTCCAGGAGGGAAGCAGATATTATTGAAGAATAATACACACAGCACCTCAATATAGAAAAGTTGGTATAGAAAGATTGATAGGTATGTGCCAATATAGATAAATAAACATGTAGCTGCACAGATTAAAGTAGCTTTCCTTTTTCTGAGAAACCTCTGTGGAATTCTAAGTCTCCATGGAACTCAGTTTAGAAACTATCAATCTATTATCTAATCTGAATTCACAAGCACCTAAGGAAGACAATACAGAAATGGTCATTGTCCCCATCTGAAAGGCAATGAAACTCTCTGAGAACCAGGAGAGAGGGCTGGTGCCTCCTTCTTCATGGCTCTTCCTTGCCTTGCACACATGAAGCCCTTTTTCATTATACCCGTGGAATTTTTAAAACCCAAGAAAGCTTTCTCTTCCTTATCTATTCAATGTGAGCACAACTGTACTTTTCCCTGGTAGCCAGCTGCAGACACGACCACACCGTGCCAGATCACCACAGACATCTTGGCTGGCCCGACCTTTGGAATGTGCTCACAACACTGTCTGAAAAGCAGTGGACAGGCATGCAAGCAGTTCAGAAAAGGAGACCTATGGAAGGTCTCACGAGACAAAGGGAGATCATTCAGTCTGAAGACGTGGTAACAGTCTTGTGACAGAGATGAGCAATAGCAGTTTTCTTGTCTGGGAGATTCTTTCTGGTCTTTTGAACAGAAGCTAGGCTTCCTTCAGTAGAGGGTTATGAGCACAGATAATGTACCAGGCAAATGAATGCATCAAGAATAGCAGTAACAAAACAATAATCCATGCCTGTGGAGATTTCAGAGGAGCAGGGACTTGGGTATAGTGTTAAGGGGTGTCACTGTTTAGGAGAAGTTCCACAGGAGCAGCCTCAGGGGGTGGAAAGAAGAGAAGAGGGAAGCATCCCTGAATTCAGAAGCCAGATGGCCAGCATTCATGGGGTGTGAGGCATGTGTACGCCGGTACCACCAATATGTACAGATTGCTATCCATGTGCAGGCAAGAGCCTGGGCTTGGAATCATAAGAATCATACTTGGCTTCCAGTCCTGTCGTTTAATTTCCATACCACCTTAGGCAGACCTCAAAGCCAGAACAAGTTTCATCTCCTTGGACACATACTTGTAATTACTAAAATTCTGCAGCACGACAAAAATGTGTTTTTTTGGCATTCTGACAAAAAAAATAGATATAATTTTGATTCATTCACACTGGACAGCTATTGTGTTGGTTGCTGTCATTGTTTAATTTGACAACCTTAGGGAAAAGAGATTCATGCCCCTGACTAAATAGTCAGGAATTGCATGTTTTAGAAATTCTTGGCGCACATCAGTGTGCCTGCTGCTTCTCACCAGTTGAAAATCACTACTCCAAACCCATTAAAGCCTCTGTACCTTGTGAATAAAGAGGGAATAAATAAAACCTGTCTTAGCTAATTCACAAGATGGTAGTCAGGGCCAAATGCATTACGACTGAGAAACTATGTTAGATGGGAACTTGGCCTATCATCATTGTCGCCCTTGAGCACTGCCTCAGTACACAAGGGTGACCACTTCCTCTTGGTTTTCCTGGACTTCCTTAGTTTTTGTGATGGCTCTCATATCCCAGGAACCTCCTCAGTCCCAGACAAACCAGAACAATCGGTCTGTCTATCACCTATCTGGATTACAGGAATTGTGAGGTCCCTGCTGGCCATCACATTGTTTTTAAATTTCCTACAGTGTACAATTCAGCAGATTTCAGTATATTCACAGGGCTGTGCAACCATCACAGCTATCTGATTCCAGAACATTTTCATCACTTCAAACGGAACTCGTTTCCAGGCAGCCCAAGTCTCTCCTCCCCTCAGCTCCTGGAACACAGGAATCCACTTTCTGTCTCTGTGGACCTTACTATTCTGGACATCGTGCATGAAAGGCAGCAAGTACTATGTGGCCTTTGTGTCTGCTTCTTTCATTTAGCACCATGATTCAAGGTTCACCCATTTTGAAGCATGCATCAGTGCTTCATTCCTTTTTGTGAATGAATAATAGTCCATTGTGTGGCTTTACATTTAGATATACATCAGTTGATAAACACTTGGGTTGTTTCTACATTTTTGCTATTAGGAACAGTGCTACTATAAACACTGCATGCACAAGTTTTTGTGTGTCCATATATTTCCATTTCTATTAGGTGGTCATCAGGAATGAAACGACTGAGTCATATGGTAACTCTGGATAATGTTTGGAGGAGTCACCAAACCTTGCCAAGGATCTGCAACATGTTATATCTCACAGACAATGTATGTGGATTCCAATTTCTTCATACCTTTGTCAGCATTTGTCAGCATCTCTCTTTTTTTTTTTTTTATTATAGTCATCCTAGTGGGTAGAAGATGGTAACCTATCATGGTTCTTATATATGCATTTTGCTGATGGCTAATGATGTTGAGCATTTTTCATGCTCTTATTTGGCCATAGCACTTGAATTCAAAAATAAGAGGTCATCTCATTGTTCTGAGTCTCCTCATTGAGAACACAGGAGCTCTGGCAAGTTACCAACTCCTGGACAGGTCCTGCCCAGGGCAAAGGCTCAAATGCCTGTCCATCACTGCAGAGAAAGTCCAAACTCTGTCATGGAATCCAAAGCTCTTCACTATTAGGCTTTGATTTGTGTTTGCCTCCTCAACCCATCTTTTCTCTATGTGGACACTCCACTCTAACAGAATAGATCTATTTATTTTCCCCTGGATTATATTATTTGTTTCCTTCTTTAGCTCGGTAGCCGTGAAAATCTCAGCTTAAAAATCTGAGAGTGTGAGAAATGTCACATGTTTTCATTTTCTTCCAATGAACAAGTTGCACCCTAATTACTTCCTTACAAGACTGGTGAGAAATTTGCCTCTATTATTCTGAGGACTCTCCCCAGTCCTGGAAAGATGTCAAGGTTTAGGGACTTACACATTGTCAACACATGGAGGTGGAGAAAATGGAATATGATCAAGTTTACCTCAAAAATAACCACTCTCCTGGTTCTCCTGGCCCCTCCAGTTCTGGTGCTTCTTCTAGGTACCACAGTCTCCATTAGGATGCCTAGAAACTGCCATTCCTCCAAGAAACACCCCCAACATACACACACACACACACACACACACACACACACACACACAAACAGTTCTGTTGTAGGACTACACTCATGTAATCTACAACTCCTCGCTCCAAGGAGGACTTACCTCCATTCACATTCCTCCCCACATTTGGGAAGCCCCATGAGGGTGTTCCACATATGGATCTGGGCCATCTTTGGAGCCACTCCAGGACATCTCCATTCCTCCCTCACTTGCTGCCAGTCTCCTGGGGCTCCAGGCTTTCCAGGTGCTTCTCTGGGGTACATTCATCTGACATAAGCACCTCTACTCACATTGTGTGCCCTCTACTCACATTGCTCCTGGTGCTAGGTCCTTGGACACTTTTTTATGTCCCAGTATCCCCCAATCAGTGTCTCTACCTGTGAAAAGGGTCCACAGCTCGGACACCTGTGCTCACCACACTTGCAGAGATGACAGTGGAATGACTTGGTGTCATTTTATTTGACATTCTCTTTCTATGGCTCTGCATGAATCCTAGAGAACAATCATAAGGGTATGTACTGTGCTCTACTCAAAAATATTCCTTCCAGTTACCATATGGTCCAGCAATTCCACTCCTAGATCTATACCAAAAGAAATAGCATATTCACAGAAAAAATTATACATGAATGTATATAGTAGCTTATTTATAACTAGAGGCCCAGTGCATGAAATTTGTGCACTCAGGGAGTGGGAGGCAACAGATAGCTATTGGAGTGCACTGACCACCAGGAGGCAGCTCTTGTGTTGAGCGTCTGTTCCCTGGTGGTCATTGTACATCATAGCAACCAGTCATTCTGCCATTCAGTTGATTTGCATATTAGCCTTTTATTATATAGGATGGCCCAATAAAGTAGAAAAAACAAAACAAATTGATGATCTAATCAACTAATGAATAAAAAAAAATTGCACTATCTTCATATAACTGAATATTACTCAGCTATAAGAAGGAAAGAAGTGCTGATACAAAATACAACATGGATGAGCCTTAAAAACATTATGTTAAGTGAAAGAAGCCAGACAAAAAAGGTCACATACTACTATTGTCTGAATGCATATACTATATGAAATGTCCAGGATGAGCAAATCCAGAGACACAAAGTAAGTTAGTGTTAGCTAGTGTAGGGGGAATGGGGAGATTATAGCATGCTGGTTAAAGGGTACATGTTTTCTTCTGGAGATGATGAAATACTAGAAAAACTTTTAAATTTCATTGTGATCATGATTATACAATTCTTTGACTATATAACCATTGAATTGTAACTATAAATGAGTGAAATGTACCATATGCAAATTATGACCCAATAAAGCTATTAAAAAATAACTTTCCTTCCCTACCTCCTTAACCCATTGTCTTTAGACCCAGGTGGATGCTTGTCCACTCTCAGTGTAGTTCTTTCCCAGAAGGCCCCCCATCCTTTGCACAAGTGAAACCTGCTGGATGTTCTAAACATATCCATTCATTTCTAAATTTGCAATGGGTGTATCACGTAGGCTGATTTCTGGGATCCCGATTACAAGCGTTTGCTGCTATGTATGCTCCTCGTTATCAGTGTTTGAACTGTTACTCTAGTTTGAAAAGAAATTAGTATCCGAGAGCCTTGAGTTTGTGGCTTCTTTAGCTCGGAAGTTCCTGATAAGTGAGAGTATTTTCTGAGGACACCTTCCCCAAGCATCATCAACCTCAATCCATTTCTTCACCTGTGTCCTGCCTGAAGTGTGACCACAGGTGTGTCAAATGCATCTCCTCCCACGTGCCCTGGTGTGAAGACACTGAGTTGCTTCCACACTGTAGCCATTTAAGTTCAATTCATCTATTATAATACTTCATATCTTTGGTTACATTTCCAACACTGAGCAAGGATCAATTGTTAATGGGGGAAGTTTAATATTATTGCACAGGAGATATGGCAGTGCCCCCCAGTAAGGTACATGTTTTCTCCCTTTTCCAATCACAGTAGAGAAGTTTGCAGATGGAGGAAGAGGGGGAAAATATGTCATTGGATCACCACAGTGAAGAAGGCTAATCTCACAAAAGGAGCTGGAGGAGATTGTGGCTGGAAGGAATGGAGATACCAAGTACTGAGGCCAGAGGAAGTGAGAGGTGCCGTGTGAGAAGCCAATTTCATGAATGACTAAAGCATTCAGCCAGGATGTGCACAAGGAAATTAGAAGGAAGCAAAATTAGGAGTGAATCAAAACCTTTTGTAGAATCAATTGATAAGATCTGGGAACTGAAGTGTGCACCGTGAGCAGGTGCTCAGGCCAGGACAAGCAACAGGCTACCCACTCCAGCCTGCTCGCCTGGGAAGGCAGGATCAGGCCTGCCCTCCCCCGACTCAAGCCTTCAGTGGCATCAAGTCAAGATCACAGGAAACAGAGGGGGCCAAATGGCACAGGGCCACTCCCAGACTTGGACTGGAGCTGATTTCACAGTTTCTTAGAGGAAGAGCCATCTTCCATTGTTGAAAAGTTTTGTTGTTGCCGAAACCAGTTTGACTCAGCAGTAGAGCATCAGTCTGTGGACTGAAAGGTCCCAGGTTTGATTCTGGTCAAGGGCATGTACATTGGTTGCGGACACATCCCTGGTAGGAGGTGTGCAAGAGGCAGCTGGTCGATGTTTCTCTCTCATCGATGTTTCTAGCTCTCTATCTCTCTCCCTTCCTCTCTGTAAGAAAATCAATAAAAATATATTGATATATATATAAAAAAAAGTTTTGTTGTTGTTGTTCTTTTGGTTAATCCTCACCTGAGGATATTTTTCCATTGACTTTTAGAGAGAGTGGAAGGAAGGGGGAGAGAGACAGATAGACAGAAACAGCAGAGAAACATTGATGTGAGAAAGACACATTGATTGGTTGCCTCCCACACATGGCCTGACCAGGGCCAGGGTTGAGCCTGCAACTGAGTTATATGCCCCTGACTGGGATTGAACCCAAGACCCTTTAGTCCTCAGGCTCTATCCACTGAGCCAAACCGGGGAGTGCAGGTTTTTGGGGGGGAAAAATAAATAAATAAATAAATAATAAAATATATATATATTATTGATTTCAGAGAGGATAGGAAAGGGAGAGTGACTGAAACACTGGGTAAGAAGGGAAGTGGGGAGGAAGGCTAGAGCACTGAAAGCTGAAATTCCCAAACAGGAAGGAGAATTCATCTTTACCAAGAGAAACCCAAGCCAGAAGTTTAAAGAGCTAGGAACAAACATCACATGACTTCAGAAATACACAACAGGCACAGAACCCGAGGAAAAGGACAGGGATCAGAAGCTTAAGGCCACTTGTGTGGTCTGGAGCATCTCCCCCTGAAGGTCACTGGCACGCCAGGGCAGCACCAGAGAGGCAACCCCCCGGCTGGAGCTCCTGGAAGAAGAAAGGTCAGGACTGTGAAATGTCCCTCCAAACTGCGCGCTGGCGGGTTAGAGAGCTGAGAGCTGCTCCGTGAGCTGGGGCGTGGCTGGAGGCCACACAGATGCTTTGCTTGCCTTCTGCTTGACTGCATGGGACCTGGGTCCTGTTGCATCTGTCCAGATGGCAGTCCACTTTCAGGAGGGCACACGCATGTCCTTCCCGCGCCGGGTGGATGAGGGAGTGGCAGGAGTGGGGCAGACAGACATTTGTGGGCTTCTGAGAGGAAACCCATCTGAGATTTAGTTGACTGGCTTCAGACGCAGATTCACAAAAGTACTGGCAACCCAATACTGCACCAGCAGAACCCACTGAACAAACTAGACTCGGGAAGAAAGAATAGTAAATTGGAGGAACTTTAGGGCCAAGAAGATCTGCGAAACCAAAGGCAAGGACAGGGTTTGGGGCGTTAGGAGGGAAGGGCTGTGAAATGCTCGGGTTAGCATTTCTATGTGGCCCTGGCAGCCCATCCAATGGCTGTGATGGGCAAAGGACCTGGAGACGGGGTTCGGCAGACAAACCCCATCACTGGCCTGAGGCTCCAAGCTGGCTTGGTAGAGACGGGAAGTCACCAACTCCAGTCCACACAGGCGGGGAGGTGTCTGGGGCTTCTGAAGCTTCACTAGTTCCCATCCTCCCTCAAGTGACAACTTTTACTGAAAAGTCTTCCAGTGCCTAAGGCTAACCTCCCCATTTCCCATGAACCTGAGTTCTGTTACAGCTTATCACAAAACAGCTCAGGAGCAATGCGAGGCCTTCCCTTATGCACAGTTTAGTTGGGTTCCTCTGAGTCTTTTCTTGATTTGACCTTGACCTTGGCTTTGGTGCCCATTCTGGGTGAACCCAGATTTAGCAAGAATCCTGCTAAGTCATCCCCATCCTTGATATCTGATGAAGTTCCTCATCAGCATCCTGATGTCTAAGTCCTTGGCCTGATTTGGCAAGAATCCTATTGGGCCAATTTAACCAAAACCCTCCTTCCCTTGGTGTCTCCTCTTAGTCATTTTCCACCCAGCAACCCCCTCATTCTCCTTCTTGGCTACCAATCTCAGCAGTCCTGGTTGTATTCCGAGTGGAACTCAATCCCTCTCCCCTACTGCAATAAAGTTTACTCCTATTATAATTACAGTCATTTTCAATAAAGTCTTCATTCCCATTAAAACAAGTGTCCAGTAAATAATATTTTTTTTTTACCATAGCTCCTAGCATATTCTTTCCCAAAAGTACTCCTTCTTTAGGAAAGATGATAGACAGCCCTGCAGCTTCCTCAGCTTCCATTTAAACAGTCTAATGGCCAGTATACTCCACACCGACCTTCTTCCCTACCCTTCACAGGGACTGTCTCTTCTGTTGGAGGATCCAAGGGTTTGCTGATTCATGGGAATGGTACTAACAATCTGAATGTTTCCTTTGGAAGTTAAGTGGAAAAGCCAGTTGTACATTATGTATGTAAAATTACTTTCACTGGAACGCCTTGGAATGAAATTAGCAAGCCTCTCTTTAATTAATTTGATACAGAAGTCTATTGTGAGGAGCTCCTGGGATAATGCTGCTGCTCGGATAAGAGAGTGCAACAGCTGCCATTCAAGTGTTTGAAAGCTGAGTTTTAGCATTTGCGAGAGCCCCTCCCACCATCCCGTTACCTGGCAACTCGCAAACTGCTCCACTGCAGAAGGAAGTCAAAAAGATGCCTGAGGATGGCTCCCTTGAGGAGTTCATCAGTTGTAAATAAGACTATTATGCAGATAAGTTGAATGTGAATGACAGCAGGTTTTGTAAGCCTACCAAAAGAGTCAGAAATTTCAGGTACGTAAATGGATGAATAAAGTGAAAGAGACACAATAAAGTAAAAGTTTTACCCTTACGGGGCTGGGAAATACTTGGCATCTAAAAATCCATTTTCTTTTTAAAAGAGCAAATGTTTTCACTTCTTAGCAGGGAGGGGAATGATCACTCTCAGCCCTAATCCCACTTTTCTTTACTCTGCCAGCCCTTCCCAGAGTTCCCCCGCACAGCATGGTGAGTTCCCATGCACTCAGCATGGTGAGTGGATGGAGAATACATGACTGTACCAAAAGTTTTGCCCAGGGTTGAGCTCTCTTCAAAGATACTTTGCAATTTTTAAGATTTTCCTCAAAATATGTTTTCTGTTGTAGGAAAGTTTTCAGAATACCTCCAAGGATATTTCAGCACACACTTTGCTTTTGTAGGGGATGGCCAACTTTTTCTCTTTAGTGCTCAGAGGCCTATAAATTAAAATGACACCAGACGTGAATTTATTAATTTTTAATTTCCAATACATGGGTCATCAAAGAAGGAAGTGAATAATCAAATGGGCAGGGAGATTTGAGTTGATATACTGATGGGGTTCAGGATATGCTTACCCCAAAATAGGGCACCTTGGCATATTGAATATTTCAAGCTGAAGGTATTTGAGGAAAGGCTTTCTGACCTTTCCCTAAATCAAGTCATAAAACCCTCACGTGAGAGGTGCCCTAAACAGAAGGAAGGAACAGCCTCATCCCAGAGACACCTGAGAGGAATCTGAAAGAACAGGCCTTGCTGTCTCCTCCAATGAACTACACTTACCTCATATCCTCTTTTGTCCTGTCACATTTTCCCATGGCTTTCCACGCCCCATCGAATCCAGAAATGCTCATGTTTAACCACTTCTTTGGGTCTTCATTTCCTTATGAAGTGTCTCATGTCACCTAAAACTTATATTAATTAAATGTGTATGCTTTTCTCTTGTTAGTTCATCTTTTGTTTTGTTAACGATGAATAGCATCAGATGTTAGACTTTGGTCCTTGAGTTTTAGCTAAGAAAGAATTCAGAGCCAACACTCAAATACAAGCAAAATTTTTATTTAGAAAGTTATGGAGTAGAACAGAGTTCTTTGTCTTGAGGGTTTTTATCTGGAGATCTCAGGGGAAGATCTCAATAGACCAGTCGGCAAACTGTGGCTCGTGAGCCACATGTGGCTCTTTGGCCCCTTGAGTGTGCTCTTCCACAAAATACCACAGTTTGGGCGAGTCTATTTTGAATAAGTGGCATTAGAAGAAGTTTAAGTTTAAAAAATTTGGCTCTCAAAAGAAATTTCAATCGTTGTACTGTTGATATTTGGCTCTGTTGACTAATGAGTTTGCTGACCACTGCAATAGGCTATGCATCAGCTTCCCATGCATTTCCTTTCAGGGTCTGGGTCTCCACTGATGGGGTCATTAGTTACTGCAGCTGGTCCTAAGATCCGCCAAGGCCTCCCCGCCTAACCTTGCTGCTTTTCTGGGTCTGGACCTAAAACACAACTAAGATGAGACCTAAAACACAACTAAGATGAGACCTAGTTGTTCTCTCTAGTTTGAACAAAACTCCATCTCTGTGGTCAACAGACCCCAGGCTTTGTTCTTAAGATCATTTGATGCAGGTCAGAACCTGCATCAAATGTCCTGAGGACTTAATGCTTAAGGGAGTGGTCATGCAAGGGCTTGTATGGAAGTCAGATCAGGACATTCTTTGCCCCTCTTACTGCTCCTAGATGGGGTCTACAGCATCACTAGTGACATGCCAGGGGAGGAAAGGTCATCAGGGGAGGGTTTGAACCCCATGACCAGCAATAGGAGAGGTCAGGGGAGTCTAAACTGCATGACTAGCAATATGTTGGGGGAGGAAAGGTCACCCTGGTGGGCGAGGTCCCACTCCAGTTTTGCCCGTTGCTAAGTACCTTAAGGGGTTTTCTGCCTGTTGACCTTCAGGACCTGGCTTATGGAGCCTCCTCTGTTGTGCCTGCCAAGCTGCCTGCTGCAGCTCCAGGGGCTCCCGCTGACAATGTAGAAGAGTAAAGGGAAAATATCCCCCCAATGCCATCTGAAAAGGGAATGGGGACTGGCAGGGAAGCACTTTAGGAGAACAAATGACTTCTTAGAAGGGGCGAAGAGAAAAGACACTTAAGGAAACACAAATGTCCTTCTGACAACCAAAGATAAATGAGCTCTTAGGAGAATATGATAGTTTTGTGACAATGTCTGCCTGGGTGCGATGCCCGTTCTCTCTGAGAAGAGATCAGAGTTGCTCCCTGAGAGGGGGTTTATGACAGTGAAGTCTTTGGGGAGGCCCTGTCTTTAGGCAGATTAGGGATTTCTGGAACTCAAATGCCTTCAGCTCAAAATAATTCTTTTGCCAAAGTGGCATAGTTTGGAGCGACACATCCTGATCCCCTTCACTTTAGAAAGATTTTTTCCTATTTTCACCAAGTTAATATTTGCTCCATTTTGTATATTACTTCCAAATTTTTAATGTCAATTACTAAAAAGTCTTCCAATAAACTTTGACTTTCATTCTCTGCGTTGAATGTACTGGAAAGGGAGGACTCCGAGATGGTGGATCTGTGAGGGACCTCAGAAAACATCGAGCCCAGAGATTTTCCAAAGTTTTGGCTGGGCCACTGTGTTCCAATGTGGTCAGCCACTCTGCAAAGCAAACAGGCGGCTCTGGGCAAAGCTGGAGCCTGGGGCAGGGGCTGAGAGGGGAGCCCTTACCCTTTCATCTCTACCAGAGAGAGACAGGTTGGCACCACAGAGTAGATTCAAACCATTGGTCTAGTGCAGGGATTGGCAAGCTTTTCTGTGAAGGGAAGATGAATATATTTTAGGTTTTATTGGCCAAGAGGCAACATTGAGGGATATCAGGAAGGGAAGTCATTAGACTTAGTTATGCCAGTGGTGACTCGGCTGCTGTAGCCATGGTGTGCCTATGTGGTGGCCTTGGTGTGCCTGTGTGGTGGCCTTGGTGTGCCTGTGTGGTGGCCTTGGTGTGCCTGTGTGGTGGCCTTAGTGTGTCTGTGTGGTGGCCTTGGTGTGTCTGTGTGGTGGCCTTGGTGTGTCTGTGTGGTGGCTTTGGTGTGTCTGTGTGGTGGCCTTGGTGTGTCTGTGTGGTGGCCTTGGTGTGTCTGTGTGGTGGCCTTGGTGTGCCTGTGTGGTGGCCTTGGTGTGTCTGTGTGGTGGCCTTGGTGTGTCTGTGTGGTGGCCTTGGTGTGTCTGTGTGGTGGCTTTGGTGTGTCTGTGTGGTGGCCTTGGTGTGTCTGTGTGGTGGCCTTGGTGTGTCTGTGTGGTGGCCTTGCCTGGGCTGGGCCAGAATGCTGAGATGGCCCAGTCTGGAGAGAGACCCTGGTCCTGGAAGACTCGTCAGGCTGCCGACATAAGCAGCCTGAAGCACTCTGCTTTCTGCCTTTGTATCGTTTAACCTTGCTAAGTAAGACTTTTCGTTATTGGAAAGGGAAGTCATCACAGCTGGCAGCATTCAGTACGAGCTGGCTAGTATTACTTCATATCAGCTCCTGCCCTCTTCCCATGGGTCTCTGTCCTGGCTGTTCACCTGCACTTTGGACAGCTGCCTTCCTCATACACGGCCTGACCTACTGCCTGTCCATACAGATTATTTCCTCTCCCACTTCTGGAAACTTCACCCCCCACTTCCTGGCTAAAATCTCCTTCCAACTCCATCAACACCTTCCCTAGGGCTTTGACTGAAATTGTCAGAGAGGCTCTCATCTGGGGTTCCTAGGCCTGTGCTTACAGCCCACAAACCAGAAGCTGCTGGGGACTCCTCACTCCCCTCGGCCAGGCCATTCTGACAGCCGCATGCCAGATTCGTCAGATCCTATCTCCCCAGAGTGACTCACACAGTCCGTAATGGCCCTGGGAGCTCCCCCAGCCCAGAGCCCGGCCCCCAGCCCAGTGAAGTCCTGCCAGAGGCCTCCCCATTGGAAAGTAGACGCGGGAAAGCGGGAACAGGTCTGATTCTGCACCTGCATCAGTGTGCCTGGAAGGTGAGAACCGGCTGTGGCCTCTCTCCTCTCTACCCCCTGTGTGGAGTCACTTCTCCCCTCTGGTCCTTCTCCCCAATTCCCTCAGGCTAGTGTCCCCCATTAGTCATCAGATCTCAGGTACATGGCTAGGCGTTCTGACGTTTCTGTCTGTCTCCAGTCCCTCACAGATGAACTTTAAATCTAGTATCAGTTCTCCCCTAGCTTGTACAGGAGGACAGTGAAGACAGACAGAAGCTGGGGGCATTCCATTCCCCCAGCTCATCCCACCCCTTATCCTTGTTCACTGATCCCGGTGGGAGGCAGCCCTAAGATTCCCGCTCAGCACAGTGCTTCAGCCTCCCACCAAAGGCTTCCCACAGGCCTCAAGGATGTGACAACTCCATGCCTTTTAGTACAAATGAGCAGAATGAGGATGAATTTTCACTTGAAGCTATACGTTTAACATAAATGTTCCCTAAGGAATTACCAGTCTCAAGTCAAGAATAACTGAGCGCTTAGGAAGAAATTTCACGTCGACTGTGCTTCTTTCATCGAGTTCATTAAAATCAGCAAAGCCATTTGCCAACCCCGGTGATTCTATCCTCAGAGAAATAAGTAGAGGATTAAAAAGAAGAAGAAAAAAAACCCAAACTCGAGATAAAATGAGATGATCAGCTTTTCACAAAGAGTCCCCTCTGAGTGTCCCTCGTATCAGTCCAGGGCTGCTGAGATATTGAAGGAAATGCTCATGAAGGATAAAGGAGAGAGAGCAAGAGAGACTTGGGGTACCTTCAAACCTCGGCGAAGGTCTGACACCCATAAACAGAGGGAGGAAAGGATGGAGGCAGGGAGCATCACACTGTAGGGCAGTTCTGAGAAAGCCTCAGCCAGGCTGGTGCCGAGCCCTGGGACATACTGCCAACGTAAGGGCCCTGCACAGGGCAGGAGCAGCCCAGCTCGGGGCTGCATCATGCTCAGTGCTGGCTGCGAGCAACTGGGGGCCCATGGCCTCAGCATAAACCCAAATGCCACAGCTGATGACTGCCCACCAGCTACCTCCCCAAAGGGGGTTGTCTTGAAGGCAGGGCTGGATGCCACACCTCCATGGCCATCAAGTCGCCAACACACCTCTGCCTCCCAGAGTCCCAGCAGCGATCCTAGCCTGCCCCCCTCCCTAGTTAATTTACATTATTACCCATCAGCAAGGAGATGCAGGAGACCCAAAAAGATAAATTCACTCAGCCTTTATCAAGACCTACCTCCAAGTGGGGATACAAGCATAAATCAGGTCTGTGGTTCAAGAACCCCAATGTGTAGACTATGGGTTCTCAGTGTTGGCTGCACAGTAGAATGAGCCAGGAGCTTTAAAAGAGGGGCCAGCAGACTGTGGCGGCAGGCAAATCCAGCCCACAACTGGTTTTTGTATGTCCCACAAGCCAAGAAAGAGGCCTACATTTTTTAATACTTAAAGATTTTTAAAAAGATTTCATAACTGAAAATTATATAAAATTCAAATTTCAGTGCCCATAAAGTTTTATTGGAGTATAGCCATGATCATTCCTTTATACAATGAGTGGCCATTATTATGATCTCTGAACGCATAATAATCTGGCCACTCAGTGTATATCCTATATAATAAAAGGCTAATATGCAAATTGTCCCCCTGACCAGGAGTTCGACCAGCAGGCAGACCAGCCAATCGCCCATGTCTCCTCACCCTGGCCAGGCTGGCTGAACCATACCCATGCACAAATTCATGCACCGGGCTTCTAATATGTATATAAACACGCTTGAGTGGCCAGATTATTATGTGTTCAGAGATCATAATAATCTGCCGCTCAGTGTATGTTATCTATGGCTGATTTCACATGTAATGGCAGAGTTGAGTAGCTGCAACAGAAACTGGATGGCCCAGAGGCCACACATATTTACTATCTTGCCCTTTATTAATGAAGTTCACCAGCCCCAGAGCTAAGGCAGTACATGTCCATTGGATTTGCTACTAGAGCTAACTTATGGGGACACTGGTTAGAATGGGTCCTAGAACAGGTGCAGAGCCAGGTTCTGCATTATGGGCCCCCAGGTTCCTGCCACAGCGAGGGCCTGGCAAGTACTGACTCCTACTGACCCAGCCCAGAGAGAGGAAACAACACTCATACCTGCAGTCCTCTTTGTTGCCCAGACTTGGAGGAAAGTCTAGTCTTTTGACGAATTAGAGGAGACAAGACTCTGGGCTGGCTCTGGCATTGAATGTCCGTGTCGCTCACTTCTCCAATTAACCCTAGACCCGGCCTTCAGAGCAGCTTCCAGCCCTAACCTCACTGCTCTGTGACTCCTTCTGCCTGGTACTCCTGCTTGGTGCTAAAGCACTCCTTCTGCTTGGTGCTTTGCAGAACATGTGTTCTGCAAAGAATCTTTGGCAATAGGTAATGCTGACAGAGCTTTAAGCTCACAGTCACATTTGTCACCAAAACAAAATAAAAGCGAGAGCCTTCTTTTGGTTTAAATCAGATATGGATCCAGCCTGAAATAATACTGTCTCATTGAAAAGATAGACAATGCACACAAACAGTAAACGTACTTGTCATAGAGGCTTCACATTCACCATATGGGGATCCCACCTCACACAACTGGGAGTGGAGGGTGCTGAGAGAGAAGACTCGGTTCCACCCCCTTTGGGTATGTCTGAGTTCTGAAAAAGGACCTTCAGGTCAAGCTGCTATTGTCTCCAAGGCTACAGCCCTTAAGAGTCCCTTTCCCGCCATAATCATCCGTCTCCCCACCCCCTACACCGGGTCCTTTGTTCTCCCAGCAAATGCTTTGCACTTTTCTCCACTGCCATCTGCTCTTTCCCCTGGTGGCAGTGCATGGCCCTCTTGGTAGAGAACTACTTTGTGTTTCTGTTTCAATTATAATATTTTTAAAATTTCCTTTCCCAGTAGTAATAAGAAAACCTCTCTTTAATAGCAATAATAAGCCAGCGAAAGATTTCCACAGAGTACGAGGCTCCTTGTTAACATAGTGTTTCTCAAACCAGAGTGTGACCTTAAATTTTTTTTTAAAACTTGTGTTAAAAGTACCCATGTTCGTGGCTCAGGACGTTTCTGTAGTCAGAGGCTCAGCCTGCCTGGCCGGTAGCTCAGCTGGTTAGAGCATCATCCCAGTATACCAAGGATGTGGGTTTGATTTCTGGTCAGGGCACACACAAGAAGCAACCAATGAATTTGTAGGTAAGTGAAACAACAGATCCCTCTCTCTCTTTTCTCTCTTTCTCTCTTTTAAATCAATTTAACAAACAAACAAACAAACAAAACCAAGGCCCAGCCTCTGGGAAGGGGCTGTAGGTTCTGTTACCAGAACTAAGAAGCAATAGCAAATGGCAGGCACAGAAGCATGAAGGGATAAAGAAGGGCCCTTGCCCAGGGCAGCCTCTGTGCCGGGTAGTGTCCCGCCTCTTCCAACTGCAGATCAGTCCCGCTCATCGCTCCAGTGGTGGGCACGTTATGTTCATTTGTGATGACAAAGCGAAGGCGCAGAGAGCTGAAGTCACTCAGCTAGCCAGGGTCTCAGCAGGACCACCCAGGGCCCATGTTTCACAGAACTGCACCCTCCCTCATGAGGGCACTGCTGGGGGCAGTCAGGAAAGAGGCCTGCTTCCCCTAAGGGGGCCGGGAAGGCTTCAGGGATGTGGATGACAGAGGGGGTACAGGCAGTTACAGATGGTTAGGAATGAGGAGGGGAAACATGTGTGATGAACGCTTCCTGAATGTAAATGGACCCTCTCCCCAGTGCCTATAGCACTCTCTACTCACCCAGGTAATGGGGGGCACTCAGGTGATGGGGCATGCAGGTGATAGGAGGGCAACCAGGTGGTAAGTGGGCATCCAGGTGATGGGGGGGCACCCAGGTTGTAGGTGGCACCCAGGTGATAGGTGGCACGGCCAGTATGGCCAGTCTAGAGCTGACAGATGCAAGCTTGGGGGCCTGCCCCTACCTTTCCAGTTTCCTGAGCTGCCATGTCTTCCTTTTATGGTGTTAGTACTTGCGCTTAGTATCTTCTTATTTGCACTAAAAGAGCACTGGAGATGCTGAAACCGGTTTGGCTCAGTGGATAGAGCGTCGGCCTGCGGACTGAAAGGTCCTGGGTTCGATTCTGGTCAAGGGCATGTACCTTGGTTGTGGGCGCATTCCCAGTCGGGGGTGTGCAGGAGGCAGTTGGTCAATGATTCTCTCTCATCGATGTTTCTCTCTATCCCTCTCTCTTCCTCTCGGTGGAAAAAAATCAATAAAATATATATATATTAAAAAAAAATAAAAAATAAAAAGAGCACTGGAGAGCATAGCCCAAAGCAACTGGTTATGACAGGAAAATTCCAATCCGAAACTTTGGCAAAACCTGGACTTCTCCTGCTGGCCCCATTTCCCTGGAATTGCTACCAAAGAAAGTTGCTTTGGGCAAGGCGCGGAGAAATGTCAGGAGCTGCCAGGATGTCCTTGAGATGGCGGGAAGATGACTTGCAGACACCCTTCTGTAGGCTTCTGGAAGCCATCCTGCCAGCAGGTCTAGCCAAGCTCCTCCCAGGCTCTCTCAGGGCAGCTGCATCCTGGCAAGCAGCTGCGAGCCAGTCAGACAGATGCTTGATTTGGTATTTGCATAATTTCTCTCATTAATGAAAGGAAATGATACGCCCTCTGGGAATATTTTCAGAAACAGTTAAGAGAACAAAGCACTTAATGGGTTTTACTGAGGAAAGAAATTACGATGGAGAACCCACATCTCTGTCATGCACTAGTTCTCCAAGTCTGGTCCCTGAGTCAGAGCATCAGAGAGACCTGGGAATTTGCTAGAAGTGCAAACACACAGGCCCCAGAAACCTGTTTAGCAAGCCCTGCAGGAGGTGTGATGTCCATTTGAATGCATTTGAGAAGCACAAGAAGAGTGTTAGAATTGTGGTTCACGTCTTTCCAGAAAAGTTCTCTGGTTTGTGATGCTCTGTTTGAACATAATCTAATTTTGCAAAGACAAGCCTGGTTACATTTCACAGAAAGAAGGCATGAGGCTCCTTATCACCAATGGAGCACAGATGCCCAGCAAACATTCCCCTTTGCCACGCTCTCATTTCATTCCAGCATCGCTCTTACTTAAACAGCAGCAGCCCAGGAGCTCACCACCCAAGGCGTACACTTCTGCACTTCTGTCTGTCATTCAAAAGCAAGCCTGTCAATCACTTACTAAAGGTGATGCAAGCCGGGACTGGTTTGGCTCAATGGATAGAGCGTCAGCTTGGGGACTGAAGGGTCCCGGGTTCGATTCCGGTCAAGGGCATGTACCTTGGTTGCGGGCACATCCCCGGTTGGGGGCGGGGGGTGCAGGAGGCAGCTGATCGATGACTCTCTCTCATTGATGTTTCTAACTCTCTATCTCTCTCCCTTTCCTCTGTATAAAATCAATAAAATATATTTTTTTTAAAAATGAAAAAAAATAAAGGTGATGCAAACAGTCTCCTTTGTGGAGGAGGGGGGGACCCCATGACATGAACTGCACCGAGGGGGTGTCATGGGCAGGAAGCAAACACTCCTCTCCCTCCCGCCCCCATTATCCCATAACCCTGTGATACAGCCACCTCCTCCACCAGCTGAACACTCCCCACCACCCCCACCCCCAGCTCACAGATGGCCATCTTTGCTTGAGGTCAGCAAACTCCTTACCTCTCACAGCTTCTGCACGTGCACACACACAGGCAGAAATTGGAAATCTCCTCTCCACAGTCTTGATGCTGGGCTCCCTCCCCATGTGTGTGTGGCCATGACATTGGCTGTGCCATCCACACCCTTTTCTTCCAGCCTCCTGTCAAAGGGGCTCTGTCTCTCACTAGGGAACATCCCTACAGCATTCCCAGGTCATTCTGGCCTTGGCAGAGGCAAGGAGCCCTCCCCAAACCATTGGGCATGGAGGGTAAGATGGTGACTGTGAGGAGAGGCGAGGCTTCAGGCTGGAGTTCACAGGTAGGGATGCTTCCTGCTTTCACTAGATGCAGCCCCGGAGTCAGGGCCACAGCTGCCCATCCCCCTGAGGCCTCCCCACTCAGTGGTGGAATCTGGGCCTCTAGCTTCTCCCAGCTCCTGCCTCCTCCCATCACCTCCCAGCTCCCAGGACAGACCTCTCCTCGGGCTCTCTCTGCCCTGTTTGCAAGGATGCAAGATACTCAGACTTCAGGGTCAGCTGAATTTTTTACAAGGTAGAGACAAAGGAACAACAACAAAAACAAAATAAATTAATAAATGAAGGAAGGAAGGAAGGAAGGAAGGAAGGAAGGAAGGAAGGAAGGAAGGAAGGAAGGAAGGAAGAAGGAAGGTCCCATAGATTTTTTTTCTCCCCAAAATAAAAAATAGTGTTTCCCTAGTTGGTTTGGCTCAGTGTATAGAGCATCAGCCTGTGTACTCAAGAGTCCAGGTTCAATTCCGGTCAAGGGCGCATGCCTGGGTTTCTGGCTCAATCTCCAATGTGAACTGTGCAGGAGTTCATTGATGTTTCTCTCTCTCCCTCTCCCTTCCTCTCTGAGATAAAAAAATATATATTTTTTAAAAATAGTGTTATTAATTTTGGTGTCTCCAAAGCACAGGAGAAAAAAGAAAAGACAGGAAGAAAAAGAAATCACCATTCCCACATTTCAGCCCTAGGCTCAGGCCAAGGAGCTGCCCCTGCAGGCAGTGTAGGGTAGGCCCAGAGGCCAAGTCCGTCCTGGCCACCGGCTTGAAGTGGGACCAGGCCCTGGGTTTGGCTCTTAGGGCCTGGCCGGGAAGCTGCCTGCCTCCGTTTGGGAAGTCCAGGCCCTGGATGAGGGATGAGAAATCAGGGGTCACGGTAAGAGTTCTGGGCCACTCAGTTCTGGTGCTCTGGCTAAGATATGAACCCACAGATTTTTCACTATGGCTGAACCACAGAAAAACAAGGTGAGCACACTCCTAGACCTCTGGTTTACCATCACACTTGCCTTCTGCCTAGATTCTGGCCTCCTTGGTGGGACTGAGAGAACAGAGAGAAGGATACCAAACCCAGGCGTTTACCCTGCCAGTGTCCCTGGCGGAGGCCGCTCCAGATGGCCCTGGGAGGCAGGGAAATTGGTAGGTGTTGGAAGGTGCTGCTGAGAGGCCCCAGAATGGCCACAAGCAGATTCTTGCAGGAGGGCCCCTCAGCTCCCTATCACAGGGTCATTAATCATGAACTTGGAAAAGCTTCCAGCGCCAGAGTTTATCATCAACTCTTAATGAAAATATATGGGCTTGACAGATAGTGGGAAGCCTATGGAGAGTCTGAATGTGAAATGGAAAACTGTTTGATCAGATGCGAGGGCACAAGCAAGGGTCCCCTGGTAGCCGGGGCGGAGTGAGGAGAAAAGCAGGCACTATGAGGGGGATAGTGATGCCCATGCAACTCCACATTGAGGTGGGGGGAATTAGGGGGCAGCCTGCTCTGGAGGTGCCAGGACACTTTGTCAACTAAAAATCGTAAAGATAAATGTGCTTTATGTTTTAAACACTTACCTGACTCTGTGAGGAGCACTCTGCAAACCCAGTCTGCTTCAGTCCCCACAGCGAGCCTGAAAAGTAAAAGAATTGTCCTCACTTTACTGACGAGCAGGCCTGTTTGCTCGTCAGTAAAGTGCGGGGGTCTCACTAGGGCTCACACCCAGGTCTCTCTGGTTCTAGAGAGTGGGAGCTTAACTAGGAGTCAGCAAACTGTAAAGAGTGGGAGAGTAAATGCTTTCCTTTCTGTGACCACATACAGGATATGTCTTTGCTGTTTGTGTGTTTTGTCTTTCAGCTCATCCTTAGTTCTCTGGCACTGGCTGGATTTCGCCCACAACCTACAGTTTGCTGACTCCTGCCCTTCATCGTCCTTCCTCATACGGCACTTCCATCTGATTGTGACCTGGGGCTGCAGGTCTCCTCTGTCACAGGTGCATCTCTGACATGGGTTACAAACCAAGCACAAAACTGGGGAATGGGAGAGTGGCAGTAAGTCAACTTCCCAGAACCCTGGGTATTTTAATTCTTACCGTGGTTACTGCTCTAGTGATTTCTTTGTGGTTTGACTTTAGACAAATCTTTCCAACTCTTAAGGCTGTGATAATCAAATAGCAAGCTACCTCTAATCCTTTTTGGAACAGGGTGAAAGTAATTAAATAATCACCAATGAACAGTACAAACACAATACCTAGCCACGCACAGGAATTAGCTGTGAAAGGATGGCATTACTTGCTAACTTTAGTCTACAATGTCTCTCTTTTTAAGACTTTAATGGACAAGACTAATTTTAAACACAGGGAGCTCAAGATAAAGGAACACATGAATAAATATATTGAATGCTTACTACCTGCATTTCATCTTAATTAGCTCTCCTTCAACTTTGAGGGTGGTATTACTATTCACATATGCATTAGAATGTTTTGAACTGTAAGTAACAAAAGATCAATCTCAAAAGGATCCCTTCACAACCCAAAGACAAAAGCATGCATGGATTCCAACGGTGGCTGAGCCAGCTACTCAACAGGCTCATCACGGACCCAAGACCCTTTTGTTTCTCAGCTGAATTTTTAATTTTTTTGGTTGTTATTGTTGTTAATGCTCACCCAGGGATTTTTTTCTATTGATTTTTTGAAAGTGGAAGAGATGAAGAGAGGGGGAGACGAGAGAGAGAGAAAGAGAGAGAAAGAGAGAGAGAGAGAGAGAGACATTGATGTGAGACACATCGATTGGTCAAATTGGTTGCTTCATACACCCAAATATAGCTGGGGATTGTACATTCAACACAGAAATGTCCTTGACTGGGAATAGAACCCATGACCCTTTGGTGACTGGGCCAATTCTCTAACCTCAAGAAACACCGGCTAGGGTTAGATTTTTAATTATAAAGTTGAGTCTCCTCGTAATCACATCTGTGTTCTCAATAGATGGACTAGAGGATAAGAGTTCTTTTCCTTCAACCATCAAATAAACTTCGTTCCTTTAGTATGAAGGAGCCAATTTAGGAGAACAGAAGACTAATGGGATGCCAACTGTCTTTGGCCCATAATCATAAACAAATCACTGGCAAGTGGGTGGAAATTCCAGGCGTGCCTTTAGAGCTGTGGTTATTTCAGAACAGGTCAGGTTCACTCGGTTAAGAAACACTCCTGATAGCTTTATGCTTTAATCTTGTCTTTGATGGTCCACTGGGGGATCTGCTCAGCATCACCCACACTGGGGCCTAGACAGAAGGAGCAACCACTGTTTGGAACATTGCTGACAACTATAGCAGAGGGAAAGAGAGTTTGAAAGTCTAGCACTGGTGGTTGCATTCTCCAGTTTGAATAACAGGCAGCATCCTATCTAATAAAGAGTGAATAAGCTAATTGACCATCACAGAGATGGCTGCACCCATAGCTGAGGCCAAGTTCCCTTAAGGAGCCTTAAAGAGCAATCATCAGGGACCTGAGAATATGCCCTCCTCCACCCCTATGGGGCTTGACATGGGGCCTCAGGCCCCACCTTCTGCCCTGGCATCAGGCTGGGGGACTTCAGGCCACGTCTCCTGCCTTAGCACCAGGCCAGATGACCTGAAGCCATACCCCCCCCCCCCCCGCCTGGTGGGGCTTGGTGGGGGACCTCAGGCTGTGCCCTCTGCCCAGCGGGGCTTGACAAGGGTGGGACTGGCCATGTCTGGATCTAGCCTAATGGGGTGGGGGCAATCGGATCTGGGTCTCACTTGATTTTGAGGTGTATGTGAATAGGTGGGGACTTGACTCTGGGTCCCCCTTTTTTAAAAAAATATATTTCATTGGCCAAAACTGGTTTGGCTCAGTCGGTCTGTGAATTGAAAGGTCCCGGGATCGATTCCGGTCAAGGGCATGTACATTGGTTGCAGGCCAATCCCCGCTAGGGGGTGTGCAAGAGGCAGCTGGTTGATGTTTCTCTCTCATTGATGTTTCTAGCTCTCTCTCTCTCTCTCTCTCTCTCTCCCTTCCTCTCTGTAAAAAATCAATAAAATATATTAAAATATATATATATATATATATATATATATATACATAGATAAATTTATTTATTTATTTTAAATATATCTTATTGATTTTCCACAGAGAGAAAGGGAGAGAGATAGAGAGCTAGAAACATCGATGAGAGAGAAACACTGACCAACTGCCTCTTGCACACCCCCTACCGGGGATGTGCCCACAACCAACGTACATGCCCCTAACCAGAATAGAACCTGGGACCTTTCAGTCTGCAGACCGACACTCTACCACTGAGCCAAACCAGTTTTGGCTAAAAAATATATTTTATTGATTTTTTACAGAGAAGGGAAGAGGGATAGAAAGAAACATAGATGGATGAGAGAGAAACATCAATCAGCTCCCTCCTGCACACCCTCTACTGGAGATGTACCTGCAACCAAGGTGCATGCCCTTAACTGGGAGTCAAACCTCGGACCCTCAGTCCAAAGGCCGATGCTCTGTCCACTGAGCCAAACTGGCTAGGGCAGGTGTCCCCCTTTAAATGTGCATGAATTTCGTGCACCGGGCCACTAGTTTTCATATAAAACAGATTAGCCAGGATTGAGCATATTGCCCCACCCAACTATAAAGCAGCCATGTGGTAGAAGGAGAGAGAACCAGGAACATTTGGAAACAACGCCAGTACCTATCACAGGTGTCAGCTTATGCTACTGCACAGAAGAGGGAAGGGCAATGACTGCTGAGGAGTCAAGCCCAGCGTATACTACATTACCAGTTGCTAAGGAATTGAAAGAAGCTCAGACAGAAAAGTATCCCAGAAGAAAGCAAAAATACAATTAAGAAACCAGGCTAGCAGGCCCAATGTCTGAATAACATCAGTTTCCAGAATGAGAGGACAAAGAAAATGAAGGGAAGGAAATTATTCAAGAAATAATCCTAGAAGCTTTCTAGAAACTGAAATACATGTATTTCTACATGTAAGGGACTTACCAAACACCAAGTATAGAGGTAAAAAATGGTACCACAGCAAGGTACCAGCATCATAAAGTCCTGGAACACCAGACAGAGATCCTGTAAGCATTCAGTTTCATTTAAAAAACTAGTTTCATACGAATGATTTGGCTGCAAGATGCAGAATGGCATTGGATTTCCAACAGCATTGCTTTCAGCAAGAAGATAATGGGCCAAAGTTTTCACACTTTTGAGGAAAAAAAAATTCCAACCTAAATTCTATACCCAGCCAGATTCTCAACCAACCGCCTGTGTAAAATAAAACATGTTCCAATTGATACAGTCAAGATTATGATAGGGAAGTTTCAAGGGAACCTCTTGAGAGAGAGCAACCAAGCGAAAAGGTAGCCAATCCAGAATAAAACAGGTCAGAGGGACCCACAGAGATTCTTTAAAAAGATTAAATTAATAGAATGTTTAATGTATTTGAATGTATTCAAAGAGATTTAAAATCAAGGGGGAAGTTTAAGGTTGTATTAATACCGTGTTTCCCCAAAAATAAGACATCCCCTGAAAATAAGACCAGCGCAACTTTGGGAGAAAAAATTAATATAAGACACTGTCTTATTTTCGGGAAAACAGAGTATGTACATGAAAACTAAGCAATTTTTTTAATCAATTAATTATTCTCTCTAGGCCAGTGGTCGAGAAACTCATTAGTCAACAGAGCCAAATATCAACAGTACAATGATTGAAATTTCTTTTGAGAGCCAATTTTTTAAAACTTAAACTTCTTCTAACTCCACTTCTTCAAAATATACTTGCCCAGGATGTGATATTTCGTGGAAGAGCCACATTCAAGGGGCCAAAGAGCCACATGTGGCTCTCGAACCACAGTTTGCCAACCATGGCTCTAGGCAATACAATATGTTAAGCCAAAAAGGAAAAAGAATCTCCAGCTACCTTTCAGATTGGCTCTGACTAGCATCACGCAGTCATATCACATATAATGTACATCCTATCCGAAGCTCAAACAAAAACTACAATAGAATTATATCTGGAGGATGAAAGAGTGGGTGGGGTGGGGTGATAGGGCAAGGGCAAAGAGTG
The DNA here is from genome assembly GCF_014108245.1 of Pipistrellus kuhlii. Taxonomy (NCBI): domain Eukaryota; kingdom Metazoa; phylum Chordata; class Mammalia; order Chiroptera; family Vespertilionidae; genus Pipistrellus; species Pipistrellus kuhlii. The sequence continues at coordinate 69,797,761 of NW_023425573.1, forward strand.
AACATGAGCTAAATCTTTATCTTCACTAATAGAGAGTTCATGATACTGACTAACACTGAAAATCAAAACAAAAAATACCCATAAAGGCATATTATTTAGAAATACAGTGGTCACTTCCCAAAGAATCAACTGAAGAGGTTGAAATGTTGCCTCAAGGAGCAGGGAATGGGGGCAGATGCACAGAAACAGAGATTTTTTATAGTGAGTCTTGAATTATTTGGCTAAGTACATGTATACTCTGATAAAATAAAAATCAACATTTAAAAATTACTAGAGGAAAAGTGACAGACTATTCAATAGTGTTGTAACAAATTATTTATAGTCTCTTCTGCTGCAACACCAGCTTCTATAAGACAAACTAGCTCAAACACTATTGATAAAGAAATCACCTCAGTATAGTGTGGAAGTCATTTTCATAGTCAGCGTTCCCCAGCAAGTTCAAGTTTTGCTGACCACAACATGCACTAAAACAGCACAACCTGAAAAGGAAGACAATACTGTACACAGTTCCTGTTCGCCCCACATTTTCCTCTTGGCTTGGCTTAGTAACACACTTGTTATAAAGCCTCCCAACTACTGCACTCTACTAATGTGTTTCTTTGTTAGGTTGAGTTCCATATTTGCTATAATGTTCCATTATTTATTGAGTGTTTAAGTTGTCTTTTAAACTATATTAGTAGGTTTATTAGGATTCTTATTGCCTTTTTAGTGTTCTAGTTACAAAGTAGCTTACACTTTAAGTGGTCTTCCCTTGACTTAATTTTTTTTCCATAAACCTTATTATTTTTAGTGATTTTGTAAAATGAGGCTTTTGTGCTATTACAAAAATTCTATTACGTACTTACTACAATATACAAGTAATCTGAATTCTAAGAATTCACTTAAAACCTATAAATATGCAGTGTGGTAGGCAGAATTCTAAAATGATTCCAAAGATTCTCACCTCCTAGTGTACAGACCCTGTATAATCTCCTCCCCTTGAGTGTGAGTGGGACCTGCAAAATATGAAGACAGTCACTCCTACAGCGAGGTTATGTTAAGTGGCAAAGGAAAAGGGGTTTTTGAAGATATAATTAAGGATTAATCAGTAACTTCAAGTTCATCAAAAGGGAAACTATCCTGGGTGGGCCTGGCCTAATCAGGTGAGCCTCCAGAAGAGATCCTGCTGGCCTAGAATAATCAAGTCATCATGAGTTCTAGGGCTGCAAGGAAATGAATTCAACCACGGGGCTGGAAGAGAACACAGCCTGAGGCGAGACCCAGCCCCTCCACGCCCCCAACCTGCCACATGTGTCAAACACAAGGCCCGTGGGCCAAATCCGTCCCGCCAGGCCTTGCAATGTGGCCCGCACCTCGCTGTCATCACTGCACTCCGCTGCGTTTCCATCACAATGTTAGTTTATGACTGTTCAGTAAACCATTCGGCCCGCGATTTAGGCTGGATTTTAGATTTTGGCCCCTTCTCTGATTGAGTTCGACACCCCTACCTAAGCCATGCATGACTCCTGATCCAGGGAAACTGAGTAATAAATCCGAGTTCTTTAAATCCGCTGTTAGTGATGATTCAGCCACAGAAAACAAATGCATACAGAAACAAATTATTTTCATTTCTTTCCACTCTTAATTATCCTGGTCTTTTCTGAGAAGACACAGGACACAGAATCTGTAGAAGAGAATTATGAATTATTAGGTTCCATATTTTAAAACTGCTCTATGATAAAAGGCACCAGAGCATGTTAGATACCAGTAGCATGTTAGAGGGAAATATGTCAGCACGTACAGAATCATGGAGAGAGTGGACCTGCCACTGATAGACCCTCAGTCTCCTTCAGGACACGAAGCTGGCACACGGGCAGCCCTGCAGCAGCCACGATGAAAGGCAAGGTAAAGGAGAGGCGTGGGCGCTATGGAACACACCAGAACCTTTTCTGGCCATTCTGACAGAGAAGCTGAGTCAGAGATGGGCTCCCAGAGCCTCAGACTCAGAGCAGCAGCTCCAAGTGGCTTTTCCCATAAAGGGAATTGATAGATCCTCCCTTCCTCCAGTGATGGACGGACTTAAACCCCACCTGCGGCCAGACATTCCTGAGCACTGAACCACCAATCAGCACCTGCCAAATGCCCTAAGATTCCTAAGACCCTAGGTCCCTAATCACCAGTCAGCATTAGCTGAGTACCCTAAGCCCTGTCCCTTATCCTCCCCTTAAAAGTACATGGAAACCCCCACCCCCCGGCCCTCACTCTCTCTTCCACTCTCTCTCTCTCTGGAAGCAGCTGGCACTCTTCTCTTCAATAAAGCCTGTATCCTGGCATCTCGGTCTCCGGCCCATTGAGCCATAGCACAACAGACATGACATCTGCATGTTAGCATGAAGGAGTTTCTCCCCAACCTCCACCCGAAGTGGTGGGAGCCGCACGGCTGTTGCTCTTCCAGGACACCTGAAATGCAGTGACTGCATGTGTTTAAATCCACTGGCTGCACGTGATGGGGACGTTCATTAACAGAGATTTAGCATCATGTCTGTTAAGAGAAGAGGTAGCTCTAATAGGAAACAAAACCCACTTACTTGTTTAAAACATGCGTCTTTCAAGAAAAGTCCTGGCCACACTATGCATTCATTCCAGTGTTCATGCCTATACACCATGTTTTCACCATGGCGGCCTGAACCATGAGACTTACTGATCAAGGCCGTGACCCCGGAAACCTGGACAAATGTAATCGCAAAGTTAACTTCTCCATGGGCCGGGGTTCGGCAAGACAACAGCCACAAGCATCTTAGAAAGATTTTTTAAACACGAGCAATTGGAACAATGTTGGCATGATTGAGTTATCTTCGAGAAATGCATCCAGGCCGTCGGGATGATGTTTAGGAGTGAATGGCCACAGGCCCGCAGCCTCCTGCATAATGCAGAGTGGGGGAGGCAAAGAGGAGGAGGCAGAATTCTGGGCCCGAGAGCCTTCTTGGTGGCATTTCTGAAGTTGGGACCATCACACATGTTGAATGAAGAGGAAAAAGCAATTGCCCAGATAATTTAGGCTTTTCCCAAACCTCACACCTAAACTAACCAAATAATGACAACAGGCTTACTTTGTGTGCTGGTGGTATGTGTGCGTGTCCAAATCGCACCTGTGAGTCCTGTGAATCGTTTTATTGTCCGCTTCAGCCTTCCCGTGTGGAGCTGGTCCAGGGCCCAGAAGGGCCAGCCCTGAATTCTGAGAAAGCGAGCTGGCGCCGAAGCCTGGATCCCCATCAAGGCCCCGCAGTCAGGAGGAAACCAGCCAACTGGACAGCCAGCAATTTCTTCACTTAAAGACCAGGCAGATTAAACGCGACTCTTCCTGGCCCTGTCGGGGAGCACTGGGTTTTAGAGCCCAATCAAAAAGTTAATGGGACTCGGTAGGAGGCCTCCGGGCCAGCACTTTGCAGCACGCAGGGCAGTAATTACGCTCAATTAGAGCCTGGCGTGTGGCGCCGGCGCCTGAAAACCTCCCCGGTGCAACCCATCTTGCAGGAACAGAAGGACCTCTTTGCGCACTTTTGGGCACTGCTAAGTATCAACCCCCAACTCCGGCTGTCTCCAGGGGCTTCCCCCACTTCAGAGGTCGCTGCTGCCAGGACACCCCAGGATGCACACATCCACGTTTCCAGGGAAATTCACTGACCTTCCTCCTTGGGGGTGAGCAGAGATGCTTACTGCCCCATCTCCGGAAATGGACCTGCATGGAGGGAATAGGATGAGAAAATAAAACGGAAGCCGAATTCAGAGATGACCACAGAAAACGGCGGGTTTGTTTTAATTTTAGAGTTTCAGCCAAGCCTGCTAGTTTGTTCTTTCTTGCAAGCACGCACGCCCACCAGCTGTTAGAAGAAAGAATCCAGGAAGCCAAACCCAAGACAAGAAGCCTGGGGCACAAAGGGGGCTGGTGCAGAGGCATGCGCCCCGACCTGAAGGGGCTGCCCTGACTAGCCCATCCTTCTCCCAGCCTGTGGCCCTGGGCACAGACAGTGAGCTCCGGAGGCAGGGGGTCGAGATGAATTTTCAAAGCGTGTTCCTGCTCTGTGATGTAAGGCTGTCTCAGAACCATTAGCTTCTTGGTGTCTTTCCACGGCTTAAAATGTATTCATACCCACATATTTCAAGGGATTGCATTTGGGCTCATTATCTAGGAAGTCCCTGATTTCACCCTATCACCAGAGCACAGAATTCGGCCAGATGCAGGAGAGCGGACTGGAGGAGAGGGAGAGGGAGGGGGAGGGGGAGGGGGAGGGGGAGAGGGAGGGGGAGAGGGAGAGGGAGAGGGAGAGGGAGAGGGAGAGGGAGAGGGAGAGGGAGGGGAGAGCTCTGGCCAAGAAACTGATGGTGAGTAAATCACAGCCTTGACCAGCTGTAGACAAGGAAGTAACTATGAACGTCTGCCGTGCTAAAAGAATAAAACTGTGCTTCTGCCCTTAGGAAACTGTCACAAATGAATCTAATATGTTGATTATCCCAAAGATCCCATGTTCTGTAAAATGTTACACAGAACATGTCTGTTTTTGGCATTAAACATTTGATCTGCCTTCATAGAAGTGAGAATCAGCTGGAGGATCAATTTAGGCGTCCTGAGATAAGAAAAAAAAAAATGTCAACTTGGAATGTATGAAACATACTTCACTTTCCTTCCTTTAACCTTACAGCAGCAAACGGACTTTCAACCCTAAGCCCATGACTGAGCAGCACTTTCGAAAAACACACCCTGCAATTCCATGGCTCACCACTAGGTTACATGCACCTTCAAGGAAAACACCCAGGGGGCTCAGAAAACTCCAAAGGAATCTAAATTTATAAGCATGGTTTGAATCTAAAAATTGCTGAAACTGGTTTGGCTCAGTGGATAGAGCGTCGGTCTGCGGACTGAAGGGTCCCAGGTTCGATTTCGATCAAGGGCATGTACATTGGTTTTGGGCATATCCGCAGTAGGGGGTGTGCAGGAGGCAGTTGGTCGATATTTCTCTCATCATTGTTTCTGTCTATCCCTCTCCCTTCCTCTCTGTAAAAAAAATCAATAAAATATTTTTTAAAAATCATTCTAAGCTGAAAGAATGGCACTTCTCATAGTAGTTATTTGTAAGGTGAGGTGTGTCTGTGATACATCACCTGCTGTGGTTGGCTAGCAGCCCAGAGATTCTCAATGGGAGGGTCTCCAGAAGACTTCTGTTTAAAGCTAAAAATCATGACATGAGGGCGGCTGGCTGGGCAGCCAGAAAACAAGCTTTGTTCATCTGAACGGGCCAAGTGGACAGCTGTTGAGGGGCAGGGACAGGAGATATGTGTACCTTGGATTGAAAATATGTATTTTTGAAATTTAACTGTGACTGAGTGGGACAGTCATGCCTTGAGAGATGCTGATACTGTTCATGGAGAAGGACACCAGATGTTACCTGCTAAGTTAGACCTTGGTCCTTGAACTTGGCTAAGAACGTCTTCAGAGTCAAGAACTCAAAAATAAGCAAACATTTATTTAGAAAGACACAGAAGTAGAAGTGAGCCAGCTGGGCTGTGTGGACTCAGCAAACATGTTACAGAGGCAGAAGAAGGGCCTTGGAGTTTAGAAAAAAAAGCCAAAGTACATGCCTTGAGGAAAGAAAGGTAGAGGGAACTGCACTGGCCTGTGAGGGAGAGCTGGGCCCTTTGTCTTAAAGGGGTTTTATCTGCTTCTCTAAAGGTGGGATTTTAGGGGAGGTCTCATGGAGAGAGTCTCCACAGAAAATTCATCAACTTTCTAGGTGTGTCCTTTCTGATAGATCCTCCCTTCCTCCAGTTGATGGACAGCCGTAAACCCCACCTGCGGCCAGACATTCCTAATCTCTGAACCACCAATCAGCACCTGCCAAATACCCTAAGCCCTCCATTCCTAAATTCCTAGGTCCATAATCACCAATCAGTGTGTGCTGAGTGCCCTAAGCCCCATCCCCTATCCTTAAAGGTGCTTGTACCCAGCCTTCGCTCTCTTCTGCCCCTCTCTCTGGAAGCAGCTGGCAGGGGTACTCCTCCCTCCAATAAAGCCTGTGTGTGTCCTGCCATTCCAATCTCCGGCTACCCTTTTCTATTTAATCTATCACTTTCAGGGTCTTGGTCTCTACTCATTGGTCGATTGGTGGAAGCTAGGACAGGGGGTCATTAGTCATTGCAGCTGGCCCTGATGTCAGTTGTGGGGTCACTTCACCCAGTGGTTTTGCTGCTTTCTGAGCCTGGAGCTGAAAAACAACTGAGGCCTAGATGTTATCTATAGTTTGACCAAAACTGTCTCTGTGGTCGACAGACCTGGGGCTTTGTTCCTAAGAATATCTGATATAAGTCAGAACCTCATCGTCCTGAGGACATCATGTTTAAGGGAGTGGCTACACAAGGGCTTGTATGGGGGTCCTATGAGGCTATTCTCCAGTCCCTTGTTCCTCTTCGCAGGGGTCTACGACTTGACAGTGGCATGCCGGGGGAGGAAAGGTCAGGGTAGCCGAAGCGTTGGAACTGCATGACCAGCGGAATGCTAGAGGAGGAAAGGTCGCCCTAGAAGTGAGGTCCCACCTACAATACTTGTTTCCCCAGTTTTGCCTGTTGCTAGGCACCCGGCGCTTTCTGCCCTCCTGACCTTCTGCACCCGGCCTGTGGTTCCCGCACTGCTCCTGTCTAACTCCCTGCTCTATCAGCGCTAAGTAATGTGGACAATTCCAGCCCCAAGTGAAAGTGAAAACTAGTGCAGTTGGTCTGATTCTTCCCTCTTCATCTCCCTTCTGTGTCCCCTAAACAGTTACTCCCTTTCCTTTTCAGAAACCACAATCTCCTGCTGCTCCTGGCCTTCCCGCCTTGTCTACACCCCCAGCTTCACCCCAGGCGGAGGTCATTCTCTCACCACCTCCCATCAAAATTTAGCTGCCTCAGGTCCCCTTTTCCCAGGGCCAATTCCCACCTAGGAAAGGCAGGGCAGCTGAGGTGTTAATTGTTGGGAAAGGCTCCTTGGGACTTCCGGAACACATCTTATTTGCATTTTAATAGAGGTCTTTAAGACCTTGGTAGAGAAGTTAATAATGGGGGCGTCCTCAGGGACCAGCGAGGGAGGTAAATTAGAGCACCTTTGACATTTCCTCCAGGTCCTCCCCCCCCATCTCCCCCGGTCCCCGTTAATGCTCCGCTCCCAAACACTTCCAGGAGGAGGCAAGAATTGCCTGTGGCTCCCAGCACTTTCCTCAGCAGTCTGTGTGTCCAAGATCAAAGCTGTGACAGAAACTCTCTCCCTGATCAAAGTATAATGAGGCTCCTCTACACCTTTCAGCTAAGCCTTGTTCTTTGGACGCTGTCTTTGTCTGGACTAAACCCAATTCAGCAAACAATCCTGCTATATCATCTCTCTGCTTGATATCTGATAAAGTTCCTTATCACCCACCTTTGATGACCTCGGCCTGCCTCTAGCAAAAATATCGGGAGATCAGTTTAGCAAGAACCCCCTATCATTGGTGTGTCCTCTCAGTAATTTCCATCCACTGATCCTTACCACTTACTGATTGGCTATAAATCGCCACTTGTTCAAGTTTTATTTAGAGCTGACCTCAGTCTCTCTCCCCCATCACAATAGAGTTGACCCCATTGCAATAATCTTGAGTATTACCTTTTTAACAAGTGACAAAAAATTTATTTTTAACAGCTGAGATTTCTGAACACAGCAGCATGCAGAAGACTCTCTCAGAAGGCCACATCCTGTTACCCTTCCAGAGCAAACGTTTAGGTGAGCTGGATGATGATTCTGAAGAACACACTTGGGGGAAAGAGAAGTAAAGAATGTCCATGCACATGCACTCCTGGAGGCTGTATTCTTCAGAACTCTTGGTTGTAAGCGACAGTAACCCAAACCACCTTAAGAGGACAAAGACTAATCTGTTAGTTCACAGAACTGCATGAATAGTGTTCTTTTCAGGCAAAATTAGGTCCAAGGGCTCAAAAGACGCTGTTTGGAGAACGTTGCTGTGGCCTCTTTTCCGATTAGCTGCATTCTGTCAGTGCCCTCTCCCCCTCTGGGGGCAAAAACAGCCATTGCTCCTCTGGACTTACAATCCAAGGAGAAAGAGCAAGATTGTTTTTTCAATATCTCCAGCAAAAGCCCAGGTGTTGATTCCAATTCGGGCAGCCTGTCATGGTCCCTGGACCAATCACTGTGCCTGACGGATGTGTGCTCTGGCAGGAAGGTCAAGTCAGGCGTCAGCCTCTGAAGCCCATCCCCCATTTATTAAAAAAATATATTTTTTTTATTGATTCCAGAGAGGAAGGGAAGGGAGAGAGATAGAAACATCAGTGATGACAGAGAATGATTGACGGGCTGCCTCCTGCAGGCCACACTGGGGATCGAGCCCGAAACCCGGGCATGTGCCCTGACAGGAAATCGAACCATGACCTCCAGGTTCATAGGTTGACCCTCAACCACTAAGCCAGGCCAGCTGGGCCAGGGCTCCGTTTTAAACACATGGATTGAGAGCAGGAGGGTTAGGTCTCGGAGGGAAAGGGGGGTAGGGGGAAGACAAGTAAGCTGTTACCAAAAAAGGCCTGCTGGGTAGACAAAACAAGTGTCCATTCAGTGACCTGTGAATCCTCTCCTCCCTCGAAATTGTATCACAAATAAATTCTGACACTCTAAGACAGAGGTGGGTTTGAGTCCTTATGGTTTCCTATTAGTGTGAGCTTGGCCAGTGGTTTCATTCCTGTGGGCCTCAGTTTCCACACTATACAATGGGGATACAACCTACGCTGTGGGTATATTGGGAGAGTGAAAGGAGGCAATTCTGAATGTTCACTAAATGTCAGGTAGGAATAGTCGCTCATCCAACCTCCCCTACCCTCTCTCCCTGTCGTCCTCGCCAGCTTGGATTAAATGGAAGGGTAAAGATCTTGTCTGTTTTCTTCATGGCTAATTCTCTATTCCTAGTATACGGCAGACACCTAGCCAATATTTGTGGAATGAATGAATGGGGACAGAATTAATAAATTTCTGGTAAATTTCTACTCTTCAAATGTCAGCTCCCAAGCCTAGCAAACAGTTAGTCATTTCCGTCTCTTTACCTGCTGGCATTTGGATTAACTCCTCTTACAGCCAGAATGCAAAGCAGGACTATATGTGCCTCAACTGCACTCTGTGCCTCTAGTGCCCAGTCCCTGGCACAGTGTATGTTGCTAAAAAAAAAAAAAAAAAGTAAATAAAAATTGCCTAATCCAAACTCCTCACCTCACAAATGTGACAGAGGCCCAGAGAGGTTAAACAATTTGCCTAAAGCCAAACAGCTCACCAGTAGACCATGACTTCTAGTCCAATACTTCCCTTCCCCTTCCTGCACCAGGGCCTGGTTCTGTGGTGCTGCCGTGAGCGGTGCACATCGTCAGGGATAAAGTGAAGCTAATGGTCCCCTAGAGGGAAGGGGTTGCCTCCCTTCTAGGAAAGTCACCAGCACAGAGCAGATCCACTCCTAAGTGAGACTCTTAGAATATAAAATCATTCTTTGCTTCAGACTTGTTCCTTTAGCAGCCACTGCTTCCTCCCAAAGCTCAGGCAGGGCTCACAGGTTTGTACTTGGCTCCCTCAGCATGTCACACCCAATACCAAAGCACTGATGGAGGCCACATGCCTCTGCTGGCTGGAGGTTGAATGCTAAAGCCCACAGCTGTGGGTTGTACCCTCTTCTCCACACTCCTCCCTCCACACTCCTCATCCATACTCCTCCCTCCACACTCCTCCCTCCTCACTCCTCATCCACACTCCTCCCTCCTCACTCCTCACCCACACTCCTCCCTCCACACTCCTCCCTCCTCACTCCTCATTCACACTCCTCCCTCCTCACTCCTCACCCACACTCCTCCCTCCACACTCTTCCCTCCTCACTCCTCATCCACACTCCTCCCTCCTCACTCCTCATCCACACTCCTCCCTCCACACTCCTCTCTCTATACTCCTCCCTCCACACTCCTCTCTCTATACTCCTCCCTCCACACTCCTCACCCACACTCCTCCATCTAAAGGGAGAGGCCCAGGAGGTGCCATGTCAGTCCCTCCCCTTCCCTAACTATTCCTAAACCCAATTTTCCAAAGCCCAGGTGCCCTGACCAGTTAATTTCTAGGAAAAACAGGACCTATCACTAATACATAAAAGATAATTTTTGCTATTCTCTTTAGAGACCATAACAACATATTTATTTTATTCATTTGTTTATTCAACAAACATTTCAGGAGCTACTACATGCCAGAAACTAGGCTTGCCAAAATGAATAAATGAATCATGAAGCATGTATGTGCTGGGTAAGGCTCCTAAGTAATCCATTATTCATAGCATTTGTTTCAATATCCCAAAGCAGAAAAACTTTCTCATTTACCACCACCCCTGACCAATATTTAATTTAAAGAAATGCTTTGAAGAGGATGTCATTAATAGCTTTCCAATTAAAACAAAAGGTTCCTTCAAGGCAAACTTGATCCTTTGACCAGCAAATACACAATTTTTTAAATAAAGAAATGAAATTGGCAGGTGGGTTTGGACTGCTCTCTGATATTGTTAGAAAGAAGGCTGAAGTGATGTGTTCACTGGCTCTTTAACACCGGGAGGAAAGACTGCTTGGAAATTTAAAGTGTGTTGATGTGAGAAGGAAGCAAAACATGAAAGACTCCCTCAAAAACCTCCTTTGAAGGAGCTCAGAGAGCCCAGTGCAATTTTCTCCTGGACTCAGGTGCACAGCAAACACATCACAGTGAGTTAACGTGGTGCTGCATAAAGCATTTGGCTTCCATTTTCAATTGTAATGAATGTGCTCATGTTGGAAAGTTAATGATCCTAATTTGTTAGTGTTAGCTGGGCCTTTGCAATGTTGCCTATATTCCAAAGCTCCTTCCTTATATGGCATGAAGGAGTATCCTTTTTGGTGTATATAAAAAAGGGACATTTTGGTTCCTCATTTATCTAAATATCTAAATTTTGAGTGAAAAAAACTGAGGTCCAAGAGCACACAGCTAATTAGCACTAGAGCCAAAACTAGCACGTCTCAACAACAAATTGAGTGTTACACATAAGGGGCCCATTAAATAACGCATTCCTTGGAATTTACATAAAAGTCTGCCAATTTTTAAGGGTCTGTTACGTACTAGGTCCTTTACATATATCTTTTCTCCCCTTCCTCCTCACATAAAACCTCTCAGATAGGGATCATTAATGGATGTTGCATAAGTGTTCAAAAAACAGCATTACACAGGATAGACAGGGTCAATGGGGGAACAAGGGAGGAACGTCTATAGTACTTTCAACAATAAAGATCAATTTTTAAAAATTAAAAATAGCATTATATATTACCGTGTATGGAGTACTTCCTATATGTCATCTCCAATCTTAACAAAAATCTTGCAAGGTATCATCATCCGTTTTACAGATGAGAGACATGGCTCTCTGACAAATTAAGCAACTTGCTAAGTTCACAAGCTGGAAATTGGTGGGACTGGGTCTAAATCTCAAAGCCTGTAATGTTGCCCATGTATAAGCCGTGGATGCTCTTCCAACCCAAACATACAGCATCCTAGGCACCCCCTCAGCAAGCCTACGGAACCCTTCACAGCATGAGGCCATTGTCCCCACTGCAGTGCAGCTAGTAAGTCAGCTGTGCTTCTAAGTAGCTCTCAGTTTAGTGATCCCAAGTGAGGTGACTTTGCATTAGTGTCTGTCTGGGTCTTAGCTTATCAGAGTAAAAAAACATGATCCTATCAGGTTTCATTTAGGGGTGGCTCATGTTCATAAAAATTAATTCAAATGAGCCATATCACAAAATAATCCTATATAATAAAAGGCTAATATACAAATTGACCAAACAGCAGAATGACTGGTTGCTATGATACACATTGACCACCAGGGGGCAGACTCAGTGCAGGAGCTGCCCCCTGGTGGTCAGTGCGCTCCCACAGGAGGAGCACTGCTCAGCCAGAAGCCAGGCTCATGGCTGATGCATGCAGCAGTGGTGGTGGGAGCTATCAGTTAGACATCTCCCAAGGTCTCATCAACTGCGGACTGTGAAAAGGCATAGACCAGACTGAGGGACCCCCCCCCCCCAAGTACATGAATTTTGTGCACCGAGCTTCTAGTAATCATATAATCATTATGATGATGATATTGATCATTATCATTTAGTAGAGGCCCAGTGCACAAATTCATGCACCTTGAAAGGAACTGTGGGCCACGAGGCTGAGGTGGGCACAGGAGCAGGTCTTAGTCCATCCTTCATGCCCCTGCCCAGCCCCTCCCACCATGGCCCCCAGTCTCCTGTCTGCCAGCAGCCCTGCTCCTGCCACCGCTGCTCCCATGCACTAATGGCACTGGCCCCACTTGCACCCGCTGACTGTGTGGAGCAATTGGGGCCAGTGCCAGCAGCAGGTGTGAGTGGGGCCAGTGCAGTCAGCAGGTGCAAGAGGCAGCTGCCAGCTCCAATCACCCCTCAGGAGCAAGGAGAGGTGGAGAAGCCCTCAGGGGCAATCAGGGCCAGCAGCCACCACTTGCACCCACTGATGGCGCTGAGCAATCTGGGCCAGCACCGGGCACTGGCAGCTAGTGAGAGTGGGGCTGGCACCAATAGCAGGTGTGAGCACCAGGGGGGACCATGGCATGAGGGAACAAAGAATTTTCAGTAACCATCAGAAGCCTGTCTTGATGACAGTGACCAGCACCCCACCTTAGTCTGGAGGCCTGCTCACCTGCTCCACCATCCCGCTGTGGTGGACACCCGCCATATTCTGCTCACACCCCCTGGTGGTCAATGCACGTTATAGTGACTGGTTGTTCAGTTGTTCCACTGTTCAGTGTATTTGCTTAATAGCCTTTTATCATGTAGGATTGAGTATATGTTATATATTGAGTATATGTGCTTTATGTCTATTGTCTTCAATTACTGTGGAGACAAACCTACTTGGCTAAGAAACAAACCCCATTTTCCATGCAGGAAACATCTTCATGTTGAATCATAGTGCTTAAGAATATCCTGAAGAATATCAACAGGGAATTGTTACAGAAGGAAGGGAGGGTCTTACCTCATTCTACCCTTCCTGCTGAATATCCTGTAGTGAAAGACCATTGCCAAAAGTTGGTTTTCCTTATGTAAGTTATAATGTCAGCATCTGAAAGGCTTAGTGTAAAATCAGAACTGGTGATATAATCAGTACTCAAATCCAGACTAATTTTTCAGGTATTTTTTGGTATTCCTTAATAGCTTTATATTATATATGCTCTTTATGCTATAATGTCTAACAATCTGGTGAGATTTTGAGAAATCATATACTGATACGTGTTGTCATGTAAAGACATATTTAAAAATCTCATCATGTGTTACCTCTGAGAAAACTTAAGCAGTCTCATCTATTGCAGCTTGATTTTGACAATTTTTTGTCCTTGTATTTTGGGGATAATACAGTGTGTTAGGCCAAGGGAGTTATTTCATCTTACCATACAATGGTACCAACCTCTCATTTTCATCCACATCAACAACCAATACCAGTGTCAGGAAAAAAAAAAAAAAAAAAAAAAAAGAGGCAAGAACTTATTAGGAAAGTGCCTCAAAAGCCACCCACTCTTTTGCAGTCTTTAGCCTCTTTAGGATGGCTCTGTGAGGCAAGATCACGACAAAGAGGTGAACGAGGCACTGCTTGTAGAAGCCATTGGTTCTAAAATATGGCTAACTGAAGAAGAGTGAAGGTGCCAGTCATCCTTCTATCCTGTCTAGAGAAAAAGCATTTCCAAGTTCTGGCTCTGGATCCTGCTGAGAACAATTCCAGCATGTAATAATTACAAAACTTTTACCAAAATGTTGGTGAAGCTCAGAGAGCTCAACAGGGTTGAGTCACATGTAGTTTACCTGTTAAAAATGGCTAACGGGCATCTCCCTCAAACCTGAATGGGATTAACTGCCAGACAGCTCAGGGCATTTATTGTCTCTTTTTGGCCAAACACCTGAATAGCTGTAAGCTATTCCCCAAACTGATAATGCTTCTGTATAATACCATTTGGTACCTTATCCTTTGAAGTGTACATTTCCACCTTGCCTTGGGACAAATTGTGTTGAATAAAAGCACAGGGTCCTGAGACAGGAGAGTCTTCTAGCTCCTTCAGCTGGAAGCTCCTCTGACCCCACAATGCCTTTCAAAACTATCTTTCGTCCTTGGACTCCTTCGTAATCATCTATGCACAGCCACATCACCAGAATGCTGAACCCTTTGAAAGGCTGGGAAAATGAACCCTGGCAGGGACCTTAGAAACATGTATATGGAAACATTTGATCATGCTGATCCAAGAGTAGAGGCAGCCCAGTGCCACCCAAGCATCAAGACTGGGCTCCATCTGATTCCTCTGCTTGAGCAAATAACCCATCACTCAACCAGCTGAGATTAAGTGTTTGGATCCACTCATGCTAAGGACCTTGCACTGCTGTCAAAAGTATCCCAAGATAGTAGAAGAGCTAAAACCAAAAATTGGACTGATGTTAGAAGCAGGAAAAGATGTAGACAGATGTAAAAGCCAAGTACAAAGAGTCATAAATAGGTCAGTCTCGGACATGAAACAGCACCAAATCCACTGTAAACATTCATAATTTCTGAGAAGTTTTCTGCAGATTAATTTCCTCTATCATATACAGATTCTTATACCATATCTTGACATATTGAGGTGATTCAGTTTATTTTGAGGACCTGTGTGCTATTTTTCCCATAGTTGCACCAACATACACCGACTCAAACATTAGTCTCATTTAAAAATTATATACAAACCAACAGACACTGGGTATGGGTTCCATCAGCCAAGAGTTTGGAAAATTGTTATTCATTTGAAGAAAAAATAAAGTTATCTCTGTATCTCAAACTATAAACAAAAATAAAATTCCAAGATGATTAAAGGTTTAAATATAAAAACTATAAACATACTAGAGATGAACCCCTAGCTATGGTGTCCTGAAAAAGTTGGAAATCCTCTCTTCCAAAATACAATTAACTGAAAAGTTTTTATTCATGAAAACCTACTTAAACTTCCTATAAGAACAGCAGAGCTGGCTGGTGTGGCACAGTTGTTGAGTGTCAACCTATGACAGTTCGATTCCCAGCGTGGGGAATGCAGTGGTTCAATCCCCAGAGTGGGTCATGCAGGAAGCAGATGATCAATGATTCTCTCTCATCATTGATGTTATTATCTCTCTCTCCCTCTCTAAAATAAACTATATACATCACTTAAGGAAAAAGAAAAAGAACAGTAGAAGTCTGAGGCTTCTTGCCTGGGGAGCTTTGATTTCCCCCTGCCCTCCAGCTCAGTTGGCAATGACAGCAGGTTTTACCACTAGGGCAGAGCTGGCTAAGAAAATCACCAGCCTTGTTGCCAAGGGGCAGAGAGCAAAAGCTCTGATTGGTAATGTCGTTAGTTAAAGTAGTAAAGCCAGTACAAAAGGCATTGGAAAACCTGTAGCTCTGCTAACATGAGGTTGTGGTCCCTTCTGGGGCAAATGGCAGACCACTAGGAATGTATGAAGAGACCCTGGACATGCGAGATCTATAGAAGGACTAGGAAAACGCACCGCACTTCCTGGGCTGCCTGGGAAGCCACTCCCGCGTGTAGGAGCGACTTGAGAGGCCTGCTGTAACAGAAAGCCCAGCAGAGGTGGAACTGGCTGAACTCTGAATGCACTCCTCGGCTCACACACAGACCAGCAGCAAAGGGTGGAACTTTCACCAACTCAAGATACTTGGGCATAACTTTTGCCTAAATCATTGGTTGATCACTAAGCTATGCAAAGACCGCAGTGACCCCTAGGAAGTTAGGCTAAATAAATAAATAAATAAATCAGTGTAGAAAAACTGAGCAAAGACATCAGTGACCACATACCACAAAGGAGACAGATTCTACTGTGTAAGCACAGGAAAGTTACCAGCAAGAAAGAAATAAAAGAGAACTTGAGAGAGAAGAATCAGAGTCTGGAGTTCAATAATACAGTACTTAAAACATCAATTTTTAACAAAAATTATGAGACATAAAGTGCTAGGAAAGTGTGATCATATTCGGGAGTAAAAGCAGAAATTAGTTCTGATCTTTTCTGGTCCTGCCCAGGTGTTGGGGGTAGCACACAAAGACATCAAAGCAGCCGTGGAGAAAAAGGAGCTCCAGTGATGGAAAGTAGCCTTCCAGAGAGATCCCGCCATAAATTCCCAACTGGGCAGGGCAGGGTGGGTGGCCAAGGCATATAACTTCTCAAAAGTATGTTTATTTTTATTGATTGCAGAGAGAGAAAAGGAGAGGGAGAGAGATATAGAAACATCAATGGTGAGAGAGGATCAGTGGTCCGCTGCTTCCTGCACATCTCACACCGGGGATGGAGCCCACAACCCCGGCTTGTACCCTGAACAGGAATCAGACCTTGACCTCACGGTTGATGGGTTGACGCTCAGCCACACTAGCTGGAGGCATATAGCTTTTTAGTAAAAGGTTTATCTTTGCCTTAAGTAAGTCCTGCCCATTGTTCTTGAGCATCTACCTTTGAAACGCCTATCCTCCCCTTCAAAGTACATGGACGCCTGGCCCTCGGCCTCTTCCGCTCTCTCTCTCTGGAAGCAGCCAGCAGTGGTACTCTTCTCTCCAATAAAGCCTGTGTCCTGGGCCCCCTACTCTATTTCATCTTTCTGCATTTCTATTTCCCCAGTGAAGCCATTGGCTTTGGTTAGGCCAACCTTGGCAATGGTCTCCTCTTTTTCAGACCCCTGAAGTGGAACCACCCTCAAGAGAGCACATAATCTGGTTAACTATCCTGTAATACAATCCCCACTTCATTTTCTCCCACCTTTATTTGATCTTCCTTAATTCCAAATTCATAAAAGAAACTGCAAACTGTCATTCTAGAAAGCATTTTCCTCAGAGTTTCCATCTTGCTTCCAGGCATGTCCTCCGTTTGGCTCTGATAAACTCTTATATAAAAGTTTCTACAGGTTTGGCTGTACTGACATTTATACATCTATTCTAAGTGCACACAAAGAATTAAAGAAAATTGTTAAAAATTTAAAGAAAAATACTATAACCATGGTAAATAGGGAACTTAATACAGAAATGTAAACTATAACAAGATCCAAGTGAAAACTAGAGTTGTAAAATGTAACAAAATGAAAAATGAACTTGAGAATAGATGTGAGATGACAGAGAAAGAAAATCCATACACTTGAAGAAGATTAAAATAAACTATCCATACACAGAGAAACAGATTGAACAAAAATGAGCAGGCCCACAGAGACCCTTCGAGCAACATGAAGAATATCAACATACATATAATGGGAGTCCCGAAGGAGAGAAGAGAAAAGGGGGTAGAAAAAAATTTGAAGTAATAATTCCTACAAACTTTCCAAATGTGCTGAAAAACATTGATCGGCAGGTTCAAGGAGGGACTTCAATAAACCTAAATAGGATAGTGCAAAGAGATTCACACATCAGAGTCAAACTGCTAAAAGCCAAAGACAGTGAGAAAATCTCTACTGCCATGGAGAAAAATGACTACCATATACAGAACAACAATTTATATATAAGCTGACTTTTCATAAAAAAAAAAAGGGGGGGGGGCAGGAGGCAGTAGAATGACATATTCCAAGAGTTGAAAGCAAAAGACTGTTAATTCATCTAGCAAAACTATGTTTCAAAAATGAAGGCAAAACAAAGTCATTCAAAGATAAAAACAGAGAGGATTTGTAGCATTCAGAATTGGCCCACAAGAAATTCTAACGGAAGGCTTTCAGGCTGATAAAATAAGAACAACTGATACCAGATAGTAACTTGAATTCTCAGAAAGAAATGAAGAGCACTGGAAATGATAAATATGTGAGTAAACATAAAAGACTACATAAATAGGTATTGCTCTCTTTTCCTCTCTGAATCTTTTAAACTGATTGCATAAAACAATAATTACAATGCTGTAGTGCTGGATTTATGACTTACGTAGATACATTATATAATATATGGCAATAATAGCACAGAATAGGGAGAAAGAAATAGAGCTATATTGGAAGAAAGCTGCTATATTTTACCAGAATTATTATTATTAAACTGAAACAGCCTATAAGTTTAAATATAGATTGTAACCTAGAGTACCACTAAGAAAATTACTTTTAAAAAATAGTTCATAAAACAACATAGGAACTGAAATGGCATACTAAAAATATTCGTTTAGCACAAAAAAAGGGCAGCAAAAGAGGAATATAGAAACAGAGAAGACATGAGTCATTCAGAAAATAAACAGAAAAATGGCATCCATAAATCCAATCCCATCAATTATTAAATTACAAGTGAATGGATTAAACACTTCAATCAGAGGGCAATCTCTGTCAACCTGGGTTAAAAAGTAAGTTGCAAGTAAACGTTGTCTCAAAGAAAAACACTTTTTATTTAAAGACACTAATACATTGAAAGTAGACAAATGCAAACTGTTATCATAAATAGCTGATATACCTATGTTAATGTCAGGGAAAAAAAGAATTTAAGAAATATTGACAGAGATAAAAAGGGTATTATGTAATGATAAAAGGATCAAACCATCAGGAACTTGTAACAATTATAACTATAGAGGCACCTAATAACAAAGGGCTGAATACCTGAAGTGATCAGAATTGAAATTAGCAACTTAGTAATTATAGTTGGAGATTTCAAGTCTCTTCTCTCAGCAAGTCAACTAGAAACAAAATTGATAAGAATATAGAAAACTTGAACAACTATCAGCTAACTGTGCCTAACTATTATAACATATATACTGGAACACTTCCTCTAACAATAGCAGTTACACAATGGTTTCCAGTGCACATAGAACATATTCCAGGATAGATTATATTAAATAAAATAAAAATCTCGATAAATTTAAATCATACAAAATATATTATCCAACCATTATCAGAAATAATTTCCATATTCTGCAAAATTGGAAATCACAACAGAAATTTGGAAAACCCTCAAAAATATTTTTAATATTTTTAATTATGTTTTTTATTTATCTTTAAAGAGAGAGGAAGGAAGGGAGAGATAGAAACATTGATCACACCCTCCTGCACGCCCCCTACTGGGGATAGAGCCCACAACCTGGGTATGTGCCATGACCAGGAATTGAACCAGGGACCTCTTAGTGCATAGGTCAACATTCAACCACTGAGCTACAACAGCAAGGCAAAAATTTTAAAAGCATACCTCTAAATAACAGAGTTAATTTAGAAAATATTTCAGACTGTGTGAAAACAAAAACAAACTTACTAAAATTTGTGAGTGCAATTAATGTAATGCTTAGAAGAAATTTATAGCTTTACATACATAAATTAGAAGTCAGAAAGACCTGTAACCAATAACCAAACTTGATCCTCAAGAAGGTAGAAAAAGAAGAGAAAATCAAACCAAAAGCAAGTACATAGAAGAAAACAATAAAGGTCAAAGTGAAAAGTCAATAAGATAAAAACAATAGGGGAAAGATATCAACAAAATCAAACATTGTTTATTTAAAAAATGAATAAAATTGATAAAATTTTCAATAGACTGACAAAAAAGAGATAAAACATAAATTACCAGAATTATAAATGAAAAAGGAATATAGTATTGATCTTACAAACTGAGAGGATTATAAAGAAATATTATCAACCACTTAATTCCAGCATATTATACAACTTAGATAAAATGAATAAATTTCTAGAAAGACAAAAATTACCAAAACTGAATCAATAAGAATTTAAAAATCTAAAATATCAATGAAAAATAAGTAATTAAGTAACTAATTTGAAATCTTCCTACAAAGAAAAAAACAGGCCCTGACTGGATGGCTCAGTTGGTGTGAGTGTCATCCCATACACCAAATGTTGCAGGTTTGACCTCCAGTCAGGGCGCACATAGGAGGCAATCAGTCAGTGTTTCTCTCTCACATCAATCTTTCTCTCTCTCTCAAATCAATAAACATATCCTCAGGTAGGTAGGTAGATAGATAGATAGATAGATAGATAGATAGATAGATAGAAAAACACAGGCCCAGATGCCTCTACTGATAAATTTTACCAGATATTTAAGAAAAAAACATTACCAATCTTCCACAAACTCCTTTGGGAAAATATGGGTATTAGTTTGCTGGGGCTGCCATAACAAGTGCCCCAAAATGAAAATGGCTTAAACAGCAGTGTAGTCTCCCATTTCTGGAGGCTACAAGTCTGAGACCAAGGTGTGAGCAGAACTGGTTTCTTGTGAAGGAAGTGTCTGTTCCAGGCCTCACCTTTTGCCTTGTAAATGGCTGTTTTCTCCCTGTGCCTTCTTCACACCATCTTCCCCCTGTGTCTGTGTCCAAATTTTATCTTCTTATAAGGTCATCGGTTATGTTGTGTTACTGTTTAATCTCATGATCTCATTTTAAGTTCACTGCCTCTATAATACCCTATTCCAAATAAGGTCACATACTGAGGTGGGTTAGTACTTCAACATATGAATTTGAGGGAGGCACACAATTCAATCCATAATGATAGGGGAGGAGCATGTATTTCCAGACTCATCTATGAGGCCAGTATTATCACCCAGACACCAAAGTAAGACAAAAGCATAAAAAAATGTTAAATAACATTAGCAAATTGAATATATGCTTTTGAAAAATTATTTATGACTAAAGGCCTGGTGCACAAATTTGTGCATGGGTGTGATCCCATAGGGTGGCTTGCAGGGATTTGGCCCCAGCTTGCACCCCAGCCTCACAGCCCCACAGCCCCACAGCCCCACAGCCCCTCAGTCCCTCCTGGCACCGCCCCCTCACTTGCTCCACCATCCTGCCTGTGGGGCAATAGACCAGGGCTGGGCTCCTTGCCTGGCTCCCTCAGTGCTTGGGAGTCAGGTGGTGGTCCCGCCTCCTGTCACCAACACTGGTGGCCTTTGGAGGGGTGATCAGGCCCCGTTCACACCAGCCTTGGCCTGGCACTGCCGCTCACATGCTCCATCATCCCGGCCATGGCCCCACTCTCGTCAGGCCCTTCAGGGCCAGCAGCGCCTCCACTGCTGCTCGCTGCTAGCGCTGTGTTGCTGATGCCCGCCATGTTTCGCACCACCCCCTGGTGGTCAGTGCACATCATAGCGAGCAGTCGAACTCTCTGTCAAACAATTTGCATTTTAGGCTTTTGTTATATAGGATGACCAAGTGGAAACTATCTCAGGAAACGAAGACAGGTTTTACATCTGAAAATAAATATTATATACTATATTAATAGAATAAAGGACAAAAAATCACATGATCATCTCAACAGATACAGAAAAAAACATTTGATTTTTAAAAACACACACACAAAAAGAAGTAGACTCCACAAAATAGACTAAAATCAGAACTTCTTTAACCTGATAAAGAGCTTCTAAAAACACCAACAGCCATGTTACACTTAATGGTAAAAGACTGAAAGTTTCCCCCCTAAGATCAGGAACAAAACAAGGATGTCCATTCTCACCACCAATAGGCTAAAATAAGAAAAGGAATCCAGACTGAACAGGAAGAAGTAAAACTGTACTTATTCACAGATGTGTGAAGAAATTATTATGAAACCTACAAAAAATCTACTAGAAATAATGAATAAGTTTATCAAGCTTATAGGATACAAGACCAATATATAAAATCAATAGACTTTCCATTTGCTACAAACATCCAATCTACAAATAAAATTAAGAAAAGGAGTCCAATTGTGATAGTGATAAAAACACTTAGGGAAATATTAACAAAATAAGTGTAAGACTTACAGATTTTTAAAACAATAGTTTTAAAAGATCTGAGTAAATGAAGAAACATACCATGTTCATAGGTTGGAAAACTCAATATTCTTAAGATGGCAATTGTACTCAAATTGATCGTTAGATTCAAAGGCAATTCTTGTCAAAATTCAAGCAGGATTATTTTTGTAGAAACTAGCACATTATTATGTCTGCTATTAAATGGTTACTAGAATTATTGGGTTGATCACCTCATAAGTTATAGAAATGTCTAATTACTATATTGTACACCTGAAACTAGTATAATATTGTATGCCAAAGGTAATTGAAAATATTTTTTAAATTAATAAACTAGCAAATTAATTCTAAAATATATATGAAAATGCAAAAGACCTACTTACAGTAATGAAGAAAGTGTGATTATTAGTACAAGGATAGACAAATTGATCAATGGAATAGAATAAGACTACAGAAATATACTCTTGCATTAATGGACAATTCAGTTACAACAAAGATTCCAAGACAATCTACTGTAGAAAAGATAGGTTTTCAACAAATAGTGCTAATACAATTGAATATACATAAGCAACTAAATGAATTTGGACCCTTACCTTAAACTATACACAAAAATTAACTTAAAATGACAGTATACTTCAATGTAGGGCTAAAACTATAAAACTTCTAAAAAGAAAACATAGGAGGAAATCTTTGTGGCTTTGGGTTCAGCAAAACATTCTTAGATTTGACACAGAAATTATAATCCACAAAAAATATTGAGAAATTCCACTTCCACAAATTTTAAACCTTTTCTTCTTCAACAGACACCATCAGAGGTTCTAATGATTATACTGAAAACACATACCTCTTCAAAGTCTGATCAGCTGTTGGCCAGTTGCTCTTGTCTCACCCGTGTGTCTCTCCCCACCCCAAAGCTCCCACACGGTCCCCACAGGGAAGGGGCTGCAGGCAGAGGCTGTGTATGCTTCTGAGGGGCACAGAGAAGAGGGCCACTGTACTATCCCAGCAAATAGGCAGGGTGGACACAAGGATGTGGGCTAGAGAATAACTCTTGGGACAGGGATGGCACCCAGAGAATGCCTACGAAGCCCCGCATAACACTCCCCAGTCTCACCTTTTTATCTTCTCCATGCTCTTCTACCACTGTCACCCGGTCCCCTCCTCCCCACCCGTCCCTTCTACTTTCTTCTTCACTCCCCTCTTTTTAGTTTCATATTTTTCCACAATTTTATTAAAGTCTTCTGTTCCCTTCAAAATTTCTCCCTTAGGAAAACCAGGGAACTATTGCAAGTTATCTATTGGGAGGTAGGGAGGTGAAGAACAAGACTTGCTCTGTATAGTTTCTTATATTGTCTTCATTTTAAAAATCTTATTTATATATCACACTTACTTTAAAAAACAATACATAGTAACAACCAAACAAAACCAAGATGTTCCTTGGTGCTTCTTACCCCTAAAAATGTCATTTTAAGGGGCAGGCAGAAGGACAAAATCTATCATATTTTCATTCTTTATTATTTGAAAATACAGTTGACCCTTGAACAATGTGATGGCAAGGGCCCATCCCAGGGCAGTGCTATAAAGGAAATGATTTGGATGGTTGAGGAAACCTGAATTTGGATATATTAACATGAAATGTTAATTTTCCAGTTTTAATGATTGTATTTGTGTATTGTGAATATAGGAGAATGCTTTTTATAGAAACTCTGAAAATATTTGGAGTGATGGAGAATCTCCATTTAACCTCAAATAGCGGTGGGAGGGGGGACTTTTGTAGTATTCTCAAAAATTTTCTATAAACTTGAAATTGTTTCAAAAAAATGTTAAGTTCTAAGTTAATACGTAGGTAGGTTTTGGTTGATGGCCTAGTAGGACTAACCAAAGGAAGTAGGAAAGGATGAAGAAAAGGTAGGTAGGTGTCACAGGTTCCCAGTCATGTTTTTTGTAGAAGTCCACAGACTGGAAGTCGCTATCTGCCTCACAAAGTGTAAACAAAGACATTACATCTGCACAGTGTAATCATGTGCTCTCCTCATCCCAGCTACCAGCAGGGCTCCTGCAATCAGACCAATAAACTAGTCAGTGGGGCTGGGAAGGATCCCTCCCGAAAGAAAGGCAATTTCAGTAATTAGCTCAGTCTTTTCGGCAGGACCATCTCCCCAGCTCCCCAGGGTGCGAGTAGCACATGGCTGCTCCGCAGTAAAAGCTGTTCTTCATTTTTATACTCTCTGCTAACACAGACGTGCAGAGCGTGCCGAGAGGACGTTTTCTTCCCTGCCCATCCGTGTCCCAGATGCAGAGGCTGGGCCAAACCGGCACGTGCTCAAAAGCTTTTGCTTCACTTTGGGTTTTGATTGTTATTTCCAACGGAAAGGAGCTTCATTCTTTTTCCAGATTATAAAGGTAATCTATGCTTGTTATCAAATTTAGTAAAAAACAAATAAGGGTAGCCGAAACCGGTTTGGCTCAGTGGATAGAGTGTCGGCCTGCGGACTGAAAGGTCCCAGGTTCGATTCCGGTCAAGGGCATATACATTGGTTGCAGGCACATCTGCAGTAGGGGGTGTGCAGGAGGCAGCTGGTCGATGTTTCTCTCTCATCGATGTTTCTAACTCTCTATCCTTTTCCCTTCCTCTCTGTAAAAAATCAATAAAATATATTTTTTTAAAAAGGTAGCTGTAAAATAGAAAGTTAAAATTATTCATAATCTTCCTAACCAAAGAGAGATTTGGCTTATATTTTAGAGTATTACCCTTCAAGTTTATATAATTAAAAATAAAAAGTTATTTTTTATAATCTAGCTTTATTATAACCATTGTAATCTTTATTTTTCTCTTATTATATCATGAACATCTCTCTCTTTATATATATATATTATATTTAATAAATTTATATATTTATATGTATATTACATATACATATAAATTGATGACATCATACCATAAAGAAGCCTTTGCCCAGACAACATAAAAGTGGGCAAAAAACTTTAGCAGACTTTTGGGGATAGTCCCAATGAGCATTAAAGGAATGTTTCAGCCTCATTAGTTATCAGGAGAACTCAAATTAAAACCAGATCACCCACCAGAATGGCTAAAATGAAAGAGACAGATAAAAGCACATGGTAAGGATATAAAACCATTAGAACTGCTGGTTGATTAGAAATTGGTAAAACCACTTTGGAAGATTACCTGGCAATATCTATTCGAACTAAGCATACGTATAACTAGAATTCAGCAACTGTATCACTAGGTACATTGACAACAGAAGTCCATGTACAGGTTGACGGGAACAGAGGGACAAGAATGCCCGCAGCCCATGGACTGCAGAGTGACGATCTAAGGCCACGTAGAGTTATTTATGATTTTGGAGAAACCAATTTAAGCTTGCCCGATAAAAAACCACAGGCAGCCTAAGTAAGCTTGGAAGCCTAGGTGTGCGAAGTGGGTGAGGAGACCATTGCCAAGGTTGGCCTAACCAAAGCCAATGGCTTCACTGGGGAAATAGAAATGCTGAAAGATGAAATAGAGTAGGGGGCCCAGGACACAGGCTTTATTGGAGAGAAGAGTACCACTGCCGGCTGCTTCCAGAGAGAGAGAGCGGAAGAGGGCCAGGCGTCCATGTACTTTGAAGGGGAGGGTAGGGGGCGGGGCTTAGGGCACTCACACATGCTGATTGGTGATTAGGGACCTAGGGACTTAGGAATCGGGGGCTTAGGGCAGTGTTTTTCAACCTTTTTTGGGCAAAGGCACACTTGTTTCATGAAAAAAATCACGAGGCACACCACCATTAGAAAATGTTAAAAAATTTAACTCTGTGCCTATATTGACTATATATAAAGTAATTCTCTTGAATAGGAATCAAATAAACACAAAGAAAGTATTTTATAATTACTTTATTATGAAATATTAAGTAAACAAAATAGTGAAAAATTATAAAATTCTTGTCTTGTCTGCACCTACGGCACACCAGGCAACATCTAGTGTGCCGCGGAACAGCGGTTGAAAAACGCTGGCTTAGGGTATTTGGCGGTTCAGTGCTCAGGAATGTCTGGCTGCAAGTGGGGTTTACATCTGTCCATCAACTGGAGGAAAGGAGGATCTATCAAATGCGAGGTTTCATAGGCCAATTAGGACCGGTTGAGGGAAAAGCATTGGCTTGAAATTGGTTTTAACAAAACAAGGACCTGTGGAGATTCACCTGCCAAACAGGTGATTGACAAAGTTAAAACTGCTTTTGAGTAATCTAGCAGCAAGGTACAAGACCGACCGCAGGTGGGACCGCAGCTTGACGACCAGCAGGGTCGATGGGGCCACAATCCTGGGAAAAGGCACGACTGTGCAGACTGCAAGCAGCTGCCATGGTGGATGGAAGATGAGAGCCATGCTCTGTCTCAGAAGGGCTAGCATGAGAAGGTACCGGCCTTGCTCAGCGGGGTACCCCTAAGCTTCTAAAGAGCAAATTCTAAAAGAGCTTCTAAAAAGCACTTTCCAACAAGGAACTGGACATCCCTTTGGCAGAGGTGAGTGCACAGAGTTAGGGATTTTTAAAAAGAGGCTGGTGGTTTCTTATTGAACTATAAGAGGAAGCCAGCAGCAAGGAAAAGGTTAAACTGGAGTTCCTTTAATCTCCCTTTCAAGCTTTCTACAAAAAATGTCTTTATTGTATTTCTAAGACCAGTTTCTCTCTTTTTGCTGGATATTTTGCTTTCCCAAGTTTGGTTTCATTACACTGATGTTTCCTTCTCCCCACCCCAAACCCCCTTCCTCAACCATGTCCCCAAGGACTGTGTTCTTCATGTTGTCCCCTTCTGGAGTCAATATTTTTGGTTCATACTCAGAGGAGGATAAAAACCGAAGAATGTAGATCGCCTCCTCACACTGTGAGCCTCCGTCTTTTGAACGTATGACATTTATTTTCAGAAAGCCAATCCCATATGGGTACCACTCAGCACTGCATGTGAGCCCAGGTCTTCTGGTCTAGTGCCCACTGAAAGGGGTCAAAGGTGCATGGGACCACTGTGTGTTTTTAGGTTTCCTGCCTCAAGTTCATGTGTCTGGGACCAGTTTTGCTCCCGTTACAGTGCTAACCACAGGAGCCAGAAAGGGGAAATGTATTTTCACTGGAGACTGTTACATTGGAGAGGTGAGCACTCTTTCAGCAAAAAACAGGCTACAACCACAACTGTTTTTCAAAGCATTGAGGAGAAACTGCCAAGAGACAACCTTAGAAATGTTTAAACACAAGAGCAAGCTCGCCAAAATCGCCATTCGAGTGAGCCTGGGTGGAATATCAGAGGCTAAAGGACAGCTACGGATGTGCAAGGGCCATTCTTCCAGGACACCTGTACCCTTGACTAGGGATAAGAATGTAGGAAATTTAGTGTCCAGCTCCACATTTGTAGAACAATGAAGATTGTGTTCACACAGGTCTATGTTCCTCCGGTGAGAGAGGTTCTAGAACAGCCTTCCCTTTAGAAGCCTCACTGTGTAAACCTTCTGTGTGACATAGTAAATGAGGACAGGGCCATTAGTTCAGCATCTTGGGGACCAGTTTGCTACTCTGTTCCATATCACAAACCACAACCCTCACCTCAGGTCGCTATGATGAGACTGTATTTAGTAGGTTAGTAGTCACAAAAAAAACAGTAAAGAAAATACTTGTGGCCAAAACTGGTTTGGCTCAGTGGATAGAGCATTGGCCTGCAGACTGAAAGGTCCTGGGTTTGATTCCGGTCAAGGGCATGTACCTTGGTTGTGGGCGCATCCCCAGTGGGGGGTGTGCAGGAGGCAGCTGATCAATGTTTCTAGCTCTCTATCCCTCTCTCTCTTTCTCTCTGTAAAAAACTCAATAAAATATATTTAAAAAAAAGAAAAAGAAAAAAGAAAATCTTGTGCTTCAACTGGGGTGGGGGGGGAGTTAATGTGCACAATAAAGTATGCCTCACTTTTTTTTATTCAGAAGATACTTTTTAAATTTTAACATATATTTATCCTATCTTTGGTGATACATTTCTATGTTTTAACCACAGTAAATCAAATGTACACAGAAACACCCCCCACTTGACTTTTATACCCAGGGTCCAGCTGCCCACAGTAGTCTACTATATTTTATTACTTATGAATCCTTTCAGAGCTTCTTCATACATATATAAGAAGTATGTATACAGATATTTATTGTCCCAATTGTTCTACACATAAAAGTATTTTGTCCTAAACCTTGGTGTGTGTTTTTTCCAGAGGCTTCCGAATTAGCACATAGACAGCTTCATTCTTTTTTATGGCCTCACTAGAGGCCCGGTGGGTCCCTCAGCCTGGCCTGCACCCTCTCACAATGGGACCCCGGGGACATCCTCCTTGCAATCTGGGACTGCTGGCTCCTAACCACTCACCTGCCTGCCTAATTACCCCTAACCACTCACCTGCCTGCCTGATTGCCCCTAACCACCTCTGCCTCAGCCACCGCTGCCACAGCTTCATCCTGAAGGACATCCAGAATGAAGCCTGGAAGGCCACATATTATAGATTCCATTTATATAAAATTTCCCAAACAGGCAAACATATAGAGACAGAAAATATATTAGTGGTTGCTTAGGGCTGGGGAAGAAGGGGAGATTGGGGTAACAGCGAAGGATGTGGATGAAAATTGGGACGAAAAAGTGACTGTGGTGATGCTTGCACAGTGCTGTGAATGCACTAAAATCTGTTGGATTTTATGCTCTAAATTAGTGAGTTGTGTAGTATATTAATTATATCCCAAACTCTTACTAAACAAATGTAATTACTGAGGAGTGAGTGCCTGGTAGTGGTGGAGGATCAACACTGGACTCTCATGATTGCCCTAACTCGAGAGCCTACTGAATCTTGATGGTCACTACAGTCTAACACACAGAAAACATTTCTGAAAAAGCCCCATTTGGAGCCCCGGGACCCTGAGACCACCACCTGCCATTTGGCAATTGTACCAGTAAAATGCACCAACCACCACCTTCACCTGGCTGGTCACCCTGTACCTCGTGGCTTTTCTCCATATTGAGATGAACTATAAAATGAGAGAACGTTGGCACTCTCGAGGCACGTGTATCTACGTAGCATACTGTCCAAAGGTGATTTAAAACAGACCTTTTAGACACATGCCAATAAGTTATGTGGTTAGTGAGTCAAGTGTGCACCTAAGGGAGGGGGTTCTTTGAAGGCCATTCATCACTCGCCATCCATTCCTCCATGGAAAAGCACCATTTGTTAATCCCATTCACTGTGAACGGAGTCTGCGACTGACCTCATAAAAAAGAGCTCCTATCAATCAATAAGGAAAAGACCAGTAACACATTAGAGGGGAAAATATACATGAAAATATAGTTCACAGGGGGACAAAAGTAAGTTTGCCTTTAATCTAAGTTTTCCCCCACAAGGGAAAAATGCAAGTTAAAACCACCTCAAAATTCTACATTTTTCCCTGTCTGAGTAGCTAATGTTAAAAAGCTTACATGTAGGTGGGCTTTCAGAAGTGGTAAGAAATAAGACCCTCATGCATTATTGCTGCAGAAGTACACTGGGCCCGTCTCCCTGGAGGACAAGCAGATAGCACAGAACAACATGTGCAATGCCCGTGTCCCCAGGCCCGGAGCGTCCTTCTAGGAGTCATGCTACCGAGGCACTTCCTGTCTTTTTCCTCTCTATTCCAATCTCCACTCTGTGCCTCACTGAAATCAATGAATGGGTTATAATTCCATTAAACTCTACAAATTAATTTCTTTTGACTATAAGAACTGACA
Organism: Pipistrellus kuhlii; assembly: GCF_014108245.1. Lineage (NCBI taxonomy): Eukaryota > Metazoa > Chordata > Mammalia > Chiroptera > Vespertilionidae > Pipistrellus > Pipistrellus kuhlii. The sequence continues at coordinate 69,827,301 of NW_023425573.1, forward strand.
GTCAAAAAAAAAAAAAACCCATAAAAAACCTACATGCCTTAATAACTAAAGAGAAACCTTAACAGTTCTTTCTATGAAGATTCACAACTATAAAAGTAATAAGGAAGCTCCCAAAATATTGCACTTAGATTGGGTTAATAATAATCTTACTCGACAAGAGCTAGCTAGCGTTACCAGTCTAGGAAGCTGAGTCCAAATAACCAGCGTATGTGAGACCATAGCGCCCCCTGCTGTTCCAATGCTAGAACTAATTTATGTGGTAGGTTTCAGTCAACACTTTTTTGTTAACTACTGGCCTGTGTTCCTTGCATTGCCTATGACTTCCTGATCATTACCTTTGCTCTCTTAAAGTTCACGGCGAGCTACTTGCATCAGATAGGCTCGCCTCCTACTTCTCAGTGAAGATCAATATTCCTTGATAGTCTTCATCTCACCTCCAAAGGAGGCTTGCCCCTTTCACTGTGGTTTCCCAGTTGTTTCTGCCATCCTTCCATTTACCTGTTCCAGTTTTACCTGTTCTCCTTCCTCTGCCAGTGTTTCTCTCTGTATTGGCCACCGACTCTGTGCCTACATTGCATCTTGACCTTGGACCCACAGACAGCCTACCATTTCCTCGCTCACTGCCCCATCTCTCTGCACCTGTTCATCTCCCATTCTTTCCTTAACCCAGGCTTTCATAAAGGAGGTCCATGGACCACCTACATACTACTCAATTGGTTGCTTGCTAAAGTGCAGATTCCTGGGCACCCTGAATCAGACCTCCAGGATCCTGGAGCCTGCATTTATACACACATACAGACTAAAATCCACCCTGTTGTTTTTTTTTTTAACCAAACTATTTGCTTTTGTAGAAACTAGCCATAGCTATCAACCATCTAAAGAATTAAGTGAAAAGGAATCAAACTGGTTTTCAAAGCTTTTGAAAATTGTTCAAAATATCTGCTGTGCCTTCCTTTATAGCCCTACCCCACTGATGGCAGGCTTGGCCACATGACTTACGTTAGCCGAAGCGATGCCTGCCCCATTCACACAGACGCTGTGAGAGCTTTTGCACAGTTCTGCGTATTCTTCCCACAGCCAGAACTGATGGTGTCCCAGAGGGGCTGCTGCTTCAGCCGGGGCCGTGCAGGAGCAGAGCTGTGCACACAACCCACAGTGGAAACGAGATGTAGGTGAGAAGTAGCTTGTGGTGGGATTGTGATGTGGAGACCCGTTTATCCTGCAGCCCGGTGCTGCAGCCCCTACTTCACAATTTGCTTTTCTAACTCTATCTCACACTGCTCCCTACCACCTACTCCACTTCCTGCCAAACTGGATGACTTGCTTTTCCTCACTCACAAGTTTTTCAAACTCTATGCAGTTGTTTGCTTTCTGTTTCCTGCATATCAACCACACCTCTCAAAATCTGACCTTAACCTTCGAAGTCCATCTCAAATGCCACTTCTGTGAAAGCCTTTCCTCACCCCCAAACGTTAGGACACCCTTTCCTTTCAATCCTCTCTAATAGGCAACTACTGTAACTTGTTTATTTTTATTGTGGGTGTTTTTTTTTTTTTTTAACACTTTTTCTTATCATTTTCCCCCCAAAGATCATAAACTCCTTGAGATTACAGACAAACTTATTCATGAATGTATTCACTGAAATACAAATAGTAGTTATCCATATAAGTATTTATTGAATTAGATTTGATTTTTTTGTTGTTGTTGTTAATCCTCATGAGAATATCTTTTCCATTGATTTTTAAAGAGAGTGGAAGAGGAGAGAGGGGGTAGTGAGAGAGAAACATCAATGTGAGAGAGACACATCAATTCCTGCCTCCCACACATATCCCGACCAGGGTGGGGGGGATCAAACTTGCAACCCAGGTATGTGCCCTTGACCTGAATCAAACCCAAAACCCTTCAGTGCATGAGCCAACGCTCTAACCACTGAGAACACACCTGCCAGGGCTAAAGGCAGATTTTAAAGAATGCCTAACATCTCCTATGGAGGCGTGTGTTTGAATCCCACTCTTGACAGAATAAAATAAAATAAAATAAAATAAAATAATAAAATAAAATAAAAGAATGCTTAACATATTTGTTGAGCAAGCAAAACTAAGATACAAGTTGAATTATTTTCAATAGCTAAGATTCCTGCTGAACAAAATATAGCTGAAAGTTTAACCTATGTGTGTGAGTTGTAATCATCTGTAAACAAACAAACAGCATGCCTCCCCCAGGTCCTGACCTTTATCCCTTTGTCTCCCTTACTAAGCCCAACAGATCTTACAGCAAAACTTCACCAAAGAAAACAATGTATTATAAAGTTCTGAATTTCATAGTTATTGTTCCTGTTGGGAAGCCTGGAGGTAGATGGGGGAAAGTGGGGGGGTGAGGGGGGTGGAAATTAGTGGGTGGGTGGAAAGAAACAAAAGAACCTATATGCATATATGCATAACCTATGGACACAGACAATAGGGTGGTGAAGGCCTAGGGCAGGGTGGGAGGAGAGTTAGAAGGGGTCACCTATCTCTTTTCCTGCCCTCTTCCAGCTTCCTTTAATCCAACGCCCTCTGAAACATTTTGGCAATAATTGCAAAGCTTCTTCAGGTTTTTCTAAATCTAATTTTATAGGAATCAGAGATATTTTTGAACTATTTATCAATCTTATGCTGTGTGATGTTTTACTACATGCTGAAGGTGAAAGTACTTTATATTTATTAGGGATGCAAAGTTGCTTGCCAGGGCACCCAAAACCAGACATCTGTGCCAAGAAAAAATGCCATTCATTCAGCCTTATCATTATCTCCGGAAAGGACACATTTCTTCTATCCCAAACTCAAATTGATACAAAAATACATAAAGATTTCTGATCTTTTGTCAGCCATTTGCCATCTTTGATGTCAGCATTTTCTAAATCATATTTTGTGGAACAAAAGCATCTCTCTATCCTACCTAATAAAAGAGTAATATGCAAATTAATCACCACTCGGCTACACCCACCAGCCACACCCACCAGCCAATCAGAGCAAGTATGTACAATAGATTAACCCCAACCAAGATGGCTGAGGCCACAGAGAGCAGGAGTGAGACTTGGGTTTCCCCAGCAATAGAGGAAGGCAAGCTTCTGCAGGCCTGGCCAGCCTAAGCCTCCACTCTGGGCTGCAAAGTTTCAATTATAGAAGGTAAACAAATCCAAACAGAAATGGCGCAGCCACAGAGTGAGCAGGGGACCTGGCTCTGATCCAGGCTACAAAGTTTCAATTGTAGAAGGAAAATAAATTCCAGATACCAGGGCCTCCACTTGGGTCACCAGGGGATGTGGCTGGCCTGCAAACTACCACAGGCCCCTCACCCAGGCTGCCCCATGCCCCAAGAAAACTCTCACCCTGCTCCAAGACATCCTTCAGAACAAACCAGCTGGCCCCCACCAGTGCACCAGGCCTCTATTCTATCGAATAGAATAATATGCAGACTGACCATCACTCCCACACACAAGATGGCTGCCCCCATGTGAACACAAGAGGGCCACCACAGATGGCCAGCAGGGGAGGGCAGTTGGGAGGGACCAGACCTGCAAGGGAGGGTAGTTGAGAGGGACCAGGTCTGCAAGGGAGGGCAGTTGGAGGCAATCAACCCTGCAGGGAAGGGCAGTTAGGGGTGACCAGGCCGTCAGAGGAGGGAAGTTGGGGGGAAACAGGCTGGCAGGGGAGCAATTAGACATCAATCAGGCTGGCATGGGAATAGTTAGGTGGTGATCAGGCTGGCAGGCAGAAGCAGTTAGGGGCAATCAGGAAGGCAGGCAGGAGAGCAGTTGGGAGCCAGCAGTCCTGGATTGTGAGAGGGATGTTCGCCTGCCCATTGGGATCAGGCCTAAATGGACAGTCTGACATCCCTTGAGGGGTCCCAGATTGGAGAGGGTGCAGGCTTGGCTGAAGGACACCACCACCCTCAACCCTCATGCATGAATTTTGTGCACCAGGCCTCTGGTATATGGATAAATGTTTAGCAACAAAGAAAGGCCTTATTGGGAGATCAGTGATCAAATAAGTTTGAAGAAAACTAAAAATTGGACTTCGTCCCCTTTGGGGAGTCATCATTTATATAGGACCTTTCTTGTAGTCTTTCTTTCCCTTAGCTCACATAGTTTATATTCCCTTCATAGGCCTAACTATTTGCATTCTTTCCAGGTATATGCCAGAAATGTTTCCTGGTAGTTCCAGGAAGTGACAGCTGCTCCCTCATTACAGCAATGTTAAAATGCACCCACCTGTTTTTAGGACTCGCCATCTTGATTAGGTTTCAGGTATTCCTAGGATTAGAGATGGTGCAGTGGCTGGTCATTTAACAAAAGCATGTTTCCTGCCATTTTCTGTTGAAGGTACAGTGGTTTATCTGTCAAGGCTTTTTCCTTACTATGAAAACAGTATCCACTGCATATTTTAAATTTCCTCAGCAGGTGATTTGGGTCAATGTGGCTAGATTTGATTGTAGGTGTTTCTCTTCAATGCCAATTTAAAACCAAATACTTGTGGTGTTCAGCAAGACTCAAATGGGGCTGCTCAGACAAGAGGAAGGCCTGTGTGGCCCAAAGAAGATATTGCCACTTAAGAATGTCATGCCGAGGACCTCCCCAAGATGGTTGGACAGAAGGCTCATCACTTTTCCTCCCCTTTGGGAGGGAAAGTATACAGTCACACGTGAATCAATTCCTTGTGAGTGAAATCCAGAACTAGTTGAGTGAGCCCTACACTCAATATGCCCTGCACATTATGGCGGGAAGCCACCATTTCCAATAATACCGTGAGAGTGCACCAAGGAACACTAAAGATGGATGGACCTTGAGCGTTAGCAGGGCTGACGCTAAGCACCAATTGTTTGTGCTAAGATAGTGGTGGCTTGAAGCAATTCCCTGACCTGATAGCCTCCAAGTAAATGTTTACTGGATCTTTACTGACCTTAGAGATGGTCTGTCTGCTACCTGTTTGCCCTGCTTTACTGAGTGCAAGATGTGTATCTAAAACTGAATAAAAAGCCGATAAGCCCAGGTCTCGGTGTGTCTCTTTAAGAAAAAGGTTCCACTTGGCCCCAATGCCTTCTAAATTCATATTTCTTGTACAGCATTTTCATTTGTGTGTCGGCCCCTCCTTCAGATCCTGAACCCAACTGCGAAGGCACATTATGATTGAGAAAACACACCAAAATGGGCAGGAAAGGCTGAGATACACTCTCACCACAAACCTCATGCCCAGCACAGCACCTTATAGTTAGGAGGGAACCCAAAACTCCCAGCTTGTCCCTGGAGAGCAAAGCATTTGGACCACACATATAGCACCCTGACTTTTATGGCTGCTACATAAGGGACAGGCCCACAGTCCCCAACCTCTGACATCCAACAGGACTCACCATTCAGGAGTCTTGCAGAAACACGCTAAACAAGACAGCACTGTACAAAAATTAGGTGTGTTTCTAAACACTAACAATAAAATTCTAAAAAAAAAAAAAAATAGGAAAACAATTCCATTTATTGATATAATAGCATCAAAAATAAAACATTTAGAAATAAATTTGACTGAAGAGGTGAATGACCTATACACTAAAAACTCTAAGATGGTGATTAAAGAAATTGAAGAAGATACAAATAAATTAAAAGATATTCTGTATTCATGGATTGAAAGAATTGTCCACGCTACCCCAAATGATCTACTGATCCAATACAATTGCTATCAAAATTCCAATGACATTCTTCTCAGTAATAGAAAAAAAAATCCTAAAATTCCTGTGGAACCACAAAAGACTCCAAAAATAGCCAAAGAAATGTTAAGCAAGAACAGCAAAGTTAGAGTTATTACATTCCCTGATTTCAAACAATATTACAAAGCTACAGTAATCAAACAGCATGTATTGGCATAAACACACACACATAGATAATGAAACAAAATGGAGCCCAGAAATAAACTTACACATATATGGTAAACTAATTTTTGGCAAAGGTATCCAGAATACAGAAGAGGTAAAGGATAGTCTCTTCCATCAGTGCTGCTGGGAACACTGGACATCCACACGCAACAGAATGAAATCCCCAACTATCTTACAATACTCAAAAATTCAACTCAGAATTGACTAAGGACTTGAATATAAGACCTGAAACTACAAAAAAACTAAAATAAATCGATTCCAGGTAGGATTGAAATGGGCCTGGACAATGACTTTTTGGTTTAATACCATAAGCAAAAACAAACAAGTGGGACCATATTAAACTAAAAAGCTTTTGCACAGCAAAGAAAATCTTAGCAAAGTAAGGGCATCTGAGAAAATATGTCCAAACCATATGTTCAATTAGAAGTTAATATCCAAAATACATAAGGAACTAATACAACTCAACAACAAAACAAAACAAAAACAAATAACCTGATTTAAATACAAGCAAAGGACCTGGACAAACATTTTTCCAAAGGAGAAGTATAAATGGATATATGAAAGATGTTCAACATCACTAATAATCAGGAAAATGCAAATTGAAACCACAATGAATTTTCCCTCACACCTGTTAGGATGATTATTACTGAAAAGACAGAAGATTAACACTGATGACATGGCGCTATGGTTGAGCATCAACCTATGAACCAGGAATTTGAGGTTCCATTCCCAGTCAGGGCACATGCCTGGGTTTTGGGCTCGATTTCCAGTGTGGGGCATGCAGAAGACAGCCGATCAGTGATTCTATCTCATCATTGATATTTCTTTTCTCTCTCCCTTCCTGAAGTAAATAAAAAATATATATTTTTTAAAAAGATAAAAGCTGGTGAGTATATATAGAGAAGACCCTTGGTGGGAATGTAATCTGATACAGCCACATGGAAAACAGTAAGGAGTTTTCTCAAGAAATTAAACATACAGATACCGTATAAATCAGCAATGTCACTCCTGGATATACATCTAGAGAAATAAAGTCACTGCCTCAAAGAGCTATCTGTACTCCCATGTCCATTGCAAATTTGCAATAGCCAAGGTAGGAAAGCAACTTAAATATCTGTTGATGGATGAATGGATAAAGATGTGTGTGTGTGTGTGTGTGTGTGTGTGTGTGTGTGTGCGCACACATTATTCAGACTTAAATAATATTGTGACATAGATGAACCTAAAGAGCATTATGCTAAGTGAAATAAATAAGACAGAAGAAAGACAATTACTGTATTCTATCACTTATATGTGGGAAATAAAAATAAAGTCAAACTCATAGAAATAGAGAATTAAGGGCTGGAAAGTGGGGGGAAATAAGTAGAAGTTGATAAAGTCTTCTAGAAGGTACAGACTTTCATTTATAAAATGAAAAGGTTCTAAGGGTCTAGTATAGCATGGTGAGTATAGTTGATAATACTTCATTGTATAATTGAAATTTGATAAGACTAGATCTTAAAAGTTCTCACACAAAAAAAGGTTAGTGTGTGAGGTGATGGTCGTGTTAATTCACTTAATGGTGGGAATGCTTTCACAATGAATATAAATATCAAATCACCACATTGTACAATTTAAATATGTTACAATTTATTTCTTCAATTATTCCTGAAAAATAAAAATACATATTTGTTAATTCTTATTTCTTGCCAATAACTGGTTTATGGCTTTAGGAAGAAAAATTTGGGTCAACAATCTAGCGGATAATTGGTATGAATAATCTGGTTCCTTGCTTAGCATTCCACTTCAGGGGGAAAACGATTCCAGGTAGGACTCAGCAGCCTGAGAAAGAGCCCCAGCCTAACTGTTAGCTAGAATTGCTTCCTTTAAGCAAGCACTCAGGTCTAGTGCAAAGAACAAGCTATTGGAGTCCAGAAAGGGTGAAATTTGTTAGGCCCAGCTGTCAGAAACAGGTATATTAGGGTAGTCAGATGGTCATATAACTTTTTATCTAAATTATGACAGTTTTTAGTGAAATGAGGCACTATTAATAATTATACTAGGAAGATGTAAACTGGCACTGTCCTTAGGGAGACACATGGTCACCCTAATTCTGTCACTAGTCAGTCTGTGGAGTTGCTTCCAGTGGTAAACAGTGATCCTATAATTTGTGAACAGGTTTATACTTTTTTCTCTAAAGGTGAGGGATGATGTAAGATTAAGCGACTGTTCTAAGTAATTAGGTAGATGAAGTTCTAAATACAGTAAGCTTTTGAGGACACTAATTCCTTAAAGTTTTATTTTCTATCTTCACAAGTCATTTAAGAAATTGCTTCCTCTTTCCTAACACTTCCATGACTGTAGTATCCTGAATGCTGTAGCTCTTTTCCTATCAGGCACTTCCCATTATTTTCATGTTTGATTTTTAAAAAGCAATACTGTTGCTCACATTTCCCACTAGCCCTGTTTTGGGGGAGGAGGAACAGGGAAAGGAGAGAGTGGGAAGTAGTGGAGGAGGGATATGAATGAGAAATGGAAGTCCAGGGCAGACATTTCCCCCAAATCCTCTATTGGAGTGGACTTGAGACAGAAAAAGCCAATCTTGCTTCCAGAGTATTTCTTCTACTGTGTCACCTTCACCTATTGATTCTATTCCTTAAGGATATGTGTTTTCTACACAACCTGGCCTCCCAGTGAAGTCAGGTCCTCAGTGCCTGGGCCAGGTCTGGGCTGTGGATTCTGGCTCTCTGACACCTACAGGCCACACTTCCCAAGCTCCTGGGGCCATAACCAGAGTCAATGCAGAAGGAAGAGAAGCCAGAGTACTGCTTTGCCATCAGCTGCATTACCTCTAAGGCCCTGATCTTCTCTGCTAGGGTTCAGCTTCCTCTGCGTGACCCTGGCCTTGAGCTTTGCCTCACTTCCTTCCTTTGTCCAATTAGCCTTGGGACAGAACTGGCTTCCTGCTGTTACTAATTTCTGAGTGACCTCAGTCTTCTGCTTGTCCTCTCAGCTTTTTTAATGCTGAGCAATCAATTGCTTAAATTCTCTGTTTAAAATCCTCAAGTACTTTTTCTTTTCTTGGTAGAACCCTGAGTGCTACAATACTCAGTAAAAGAGTGAGCTATTCCAACTTAGAGGAAAACTCATTGGAGGGGCCTTATCACAAAATGGAATATGGATCTTCTCCAGGAAACCTTCCTAAGAATAGATTATTCCAGAACTTCACCTTTTCCGTTTGCTTTATACTTTTACATGCGAAAGACGCAACTCACTGAGCATATCTGTCTCAAAGCTGACCATGTTGTTCACAGGAAAGTCTAACTTATCAGGTACCTGAGTTTCATCTTAGACATTAAGGCATGAAAGAATAAGAGGAAATATTTTAATAAAGGAAACTAGAAATCAAATACTGGCTTGTAAAAAGATGGATCTGGGCTTGTGTATTTCTACTAAGATTAGAAAATACTATAATAGAATATGCAAATGATTTTACACAAATAATACATTAAAATAAATCATGCATATTTTACATTATAAATTTCCTGAATTACATAGTGTATGAATAATCAATGTTTCAAATTGCCTCCCAAAACGGGACAGTTTTGACCCCAAATTATAACAGAATTTGTAACATTAGCAGAAATAAAAATTAATTTTATGTTTAAATTTTAAATACTCCAGGATCTGAAAATATTTTTTTATTAAATAGATGGAAGAATAAAATTATCAGGTTTAGTAACAAACTTGAGGTAAAAATCTGCATTAAATTATCCACACCAAGGAGACTATATCTAAGACTATTTCCTTAATTTATCATAAATATTTAATCTTTCTCAAGTACTTTCCCTTACCTCTGGCCTGCTGGGTCTGGTATTGGAACTTTTATATAATTTCTATACTACAACTTCTCTGGGAGTGTTTGCACACAGGGCTGATTACTCAACATAGACCCATAAGATAGTTTCAATACTGCAACTTGATCAGAACGATGACTTCTCATTTTATGTAAACACTAGAGGCCCGGTGCATGAATTCATGCATGTGTGGGGTCCCTCGGCCTGGCCAGCAATCGGGCCAATTGGGGCCGGTCGGCTGCGGGGGAGGGACTGCGGGAGATTGGCTGGTTGCCCCAATTGGGAAGTTGTACTTGGCTAGCCACCAGTTAGCTGTGGAAGCACAATGACCACCAGGGGGTAGCTCCTGCATTGTCTTCTGGTGGTCAGTGCATGTCATAACTACCGTTCGGTCGTCCGGTTGTCTGGTCCTAATGGTCACTTCGGCTTTTATATATATAGATACAAATCACAGTATGCTGATATTAGACAAATTCAGCTTTAATTCACTAGCCAAAGGAGATTAAGAATATACTATAAAATGTTAATATAGTAAATATCTCAGTACACAAACTATGAAACACTGTATTATTAATTTTTGTACAAATGTATGAGGCCAATGCCATTAAAAAAATGAAATGCGGGCCTGACTATTGTAATTCTAAAAAGGTACCTCAGTTATCTAAATGGAAGTTTGGATACTTAACAAATATTAAAGTAGAACTTCAAATTCTGTAAACTGAGACGCTCATATATGTCAAGTCATCATTAAAAAACCAGCACACAATGTTAGCTATATAAGTTAAATCTGCAGATATCACAGATAATATTCATCTGTTATTTCTGTGAATTTTTCCTAAAATAGTATTTAGTAATAATGAATATCTCAAAAGCAGAGAAAAATGAAGCAGGATTATAACTGGAAATACTTAAAATAACATTTTATTTGCTAGTATGATTATGAAAAAAACACATTTCTAATTAATTCCTAGTTTATTCTTTAAATATATTTTGTTTCTTCAACCAGCACACGGAGAATTCGTATTATACCTGACCATAGTGCATTATGAAAAGCCTTGGCTTCCACTGAAGTCATATTCTGCAACCCCAAATTGGGCTCTGCATGACTGATTGCAAAGGTAGCATTAACATTCTTCCTGAAACAAGCCTCATACCTTTGAGAATGTCCACATTTAACCCATGAGCTCACATCTATAGCAACAATGAACTTTATTCATCTGCTTCCAGATGGAAAACTGGTTTACTTTATAATTAAGTCAGGCTAATAGAAGCCAATATTTCAATTTTAAAAAAATCAAAATTTACTTAAAGAAATCTAAATAGCCTTTCTAAGCTCCAAAAAGCATTTGTCTAAGAAATTCCAAGGCTGCCTTTTCTTTCAGTTTTGTTTTAGTAGATTCTGATATTCAGTAACAGAAAGTCTTTCTGAGAAAACAGCAAACTTCCTTCAGTCAAGGGCATAATTTGAAGCATTATATAATAATGAGATTTAAATTATGTATGGGAAGAAGACTGCAACAAGGTATTAGAAATCTCTCTTTGTATCTTTAGGTTTGGAAAAACATAAACACGAGCCAACACTGCTCAAAGAGGATGGTATCTCCCAGCATTTCCAGAGGCCTGCCACGTGGCTGCGATGATCCTAGGGCTTGATGCCTAGATTTCTGGGGAACCGCAGAGCGCAAGTACTCCATCACAACTTTCTCTCGAGAAGATTAACCCTTAACTACAAAGGTGCAGAAAGTCGTCCGAAGTTGCTCTCTCTAGGTACAATAACCAAATACTAAAATCAGTCAGATAAGTAAAACATGAGAGAAAAAACAACAGGTGGTCAAGGAAAGCAGCAGTAATTCTTACTTCAGTTAAGCAATTTAATGGTGCTTCCGTCTACAGTTGTTCTTCAATCATAAAACAGCTGAATACCTACCTGCCCACAAGAAGTCCTCCTCAAGATCTATCCAGCACGTTAAGGGCTTACTACTCCCCGAATCCTGAGTGATAACACGCGATCTGTAAGACGTGAACATAGGCCACATAAAGAACCAAAAATTCTAAATTCAACCTCTTTTCCTATCTAAATAAATAAAAATTTAATGTTACTTCCTCTGTTTCAACTACTTACCCTCTAAAGCAGTGTTTCCCAACCTTCTCTCATGATGAGAATCACCTGGTGGAGTTGTTAAAACAGATTCCTGAATCCCAACTAAGAAGTGCTAAACTAGAATTTTTGAGAACATATAGGTAAAATTGCATACCTAACTTAGTGCTCTGTATATAAAATCTGTCTTAGAGAGCACTAGTTAAGTATACAATTTTACCTATATGTTCCCAAAAATTCTAATTTTTTATTTATTTATTTATTTTTTTTAGGAGAAAGTTCCTTAGAAGTCCCCACTCTTTGCATGCTTTAACCTTGTGTCAAGTTAACAAAATCAGTATTACTGTTAGCTTAACAAGAATTATTGGTGGTACCAAATAGGAAAGCAGCCATCTGTTTTAAAAATGTGGTATCATACACAATCTTTTAAATTAATATGAGTTCTCAGAACAGGCAGAAAGATGGCTAAACTTCATTATAGACTTATGGTATCACTAAAGCACTTTTAAGAACAGAGTGGATCCAGAGACATGGGAGCGTGTAAAAGATTGAGAAATCTCAGATGGAAGGTATGGGAAGGTGGGTGGGTGGGAGTGATCAACCAAAGAACTTGTGTGCATATATGCATAACCCATGGATACAGATAATAGGATGATGAAGGCCTGGGGGGGGGGGAGGTTAAGGGGTAGGAAGTGGGGTGGGATAAAAGGGGTCAATTGAGAAAAAAGGGGATATATGTAATATGTTCAACAATAAAGATTTATTTTTAAAAGAATGTGAATAACACAAACTGAAGCTAAACATAGCAAAGGGAATTTTTAAAATATTGATAAGAAATTTTGAAGAGTAATGAACTTGAAAACTAGTTCTGATTAATGGCTTTTTGCAGTTTAGGTTCTTACAAGGGTATTTCTTGGATCACATGATCTCACTCATCTAGAGGAAACAATGAACAACACAAACAGACCCAGAGAAAGAGAACCAGTGATCAGACTCTCAAACCTCAGAGAGAAAGTAAGGGTGGATGGGGGTAAGGGGAAGAGATCAACCAAAGGACTTGTGTGCATGCATATGGGCCTAGCCAGTGGCCATGGACAACGGGAGGGGGGGGGGGAGAGGGGCATATCTAGGGAGGGGTTTGGGATGGGAATGGGGGAATAAGGACAATTATGTGAGACCATAATAAAAAATAAAAAATAAAAAAAAAGCCTGGATGAATTCCAAGACATACTTCATTCCCAATGTCAACAGTGATGAGAATCCAGAAACAGTTGGACAATATGGATATATAAGACCTAAGTATAGGAGTCAAAATTAGAAGTTATTTTATATTTAATTTAAACTTGGTAGATTCGATTTAAATGTAATTTAAGTAGAATTTCTTCTTGCTTTCCTTCTTTGGTATTTAATCCATTAAAAATTATTTTTAAAAATACCTAGAATTATAGAAAGAAGCAGCACCCAGTTCCATAGTAATGTGGCACATTTTTATGTGAAAAAAAATCAGAAACCAACTGATAGATCTATAATACACACATATATATAAACATTTTATTTTAATAATACTCTTTTATCACTTCAATTTAAATCATTCCATTATGAAAATGTCTTAATTGAAGAGAGAATATTTCTTCAAAACTCTAAATTAAGCAGAGCTTTATCGATTAAATTTACAGCAATACAGGTTTTAGAAATATTATACATGATTCTTCATTTTACAATATATCCCCTTTAAAAATTTGTCATGGTTTGTCACAGATTTAAAATACAAGGCACCTAATGCTATGAAAGTATAACACAGTATATGTAGTGTAAGTGAACCAAATCTTTTCTCAAATATTTTTTCTGAAGTCTAACCAAATTTGTGTAAATATACTTGTCATATAAATTAAACATTTTTGTGTTAATTTGCAATATTCTACAAAACTCAGAAATATAATCTATACCTATTATAGGTAGCTTAATTTAGCATTTTACCTGTACAAACACTGATCTATATACTAAACAATTTCTTGAAAACATTTTCATAACACAGTCCAGCATTTAACAAATAATAGGTGAAGATAAAGTTTCCAGACATTAGGATTTTATTCCTTGATTAGTTCAGATTATTTCATCAACTGAATTCCTTGAGATGTGTAAGGCAGGTGGTCCTTTAGACAGATTGCAGGCTGAAACTTCCTATAACTGTAGGGATGTACTCAGCGACATAGCAAGTACTTCATTATGAAAATGAAGAACAACAATATGAGGAAAATATATTTTAGAGTTCCAAAGAACTGAAAATGTTATTTTTCAGACTAGGCACTGAAACATTTTTCTCCAAAATCTTGCCAGAGATTGTCTCTTCGCTATATGATGTTCCATTGTCAAGCTGAAAATAAAAGCAAACACAAAATCATTTAGATAACAGCCTATCATAGCTTTAATTTTCTATAGCTTATATTTTAAAATGCAAATTGTCTTAACATTGAAATATACATCAAACACAATCTATCGATATGTAGTGTATATAATTGGGTATATGTACTTGAGGTGAGTCCTGGGGACACATGAACACTATAGCAGTGTCAAAGGCTGACACCCAACACTACTTAAAGATCATGTAGTATGTTTAATCATGGTGTATTCCACCATTAACTGCATTGAGACAGACTCCTGCACAAACTGTCCTATTTTATTGCTTTATTGTAGCTCATTTTCTTTTGTCTTCACCATCTCCCCTTTATCCAGCTCTCACTTCCAAAATTATTGAAACTTAGGTCGGGGGGGGGGGGGGTGGTGGACATGAGTGTGAGTATGGAAAAATGCACAGCATCTTAGGGAGGGGAAATGCATGTCATAGCAATAAAAAGATTTGAAGAATAACTTTTTAAATTTAAAGATGGCAAATAAACACATATTAATTTCACTGTCCTTAAAAATCTCAGTAAAAAGACAATAAAGGGACTTTTTAAAAGGAATAAACCATGTGGATAAAGAGAAGAGCAGAGACAAGAAAATAAAGGCTAACTCTTGGCTAGCAATGGAGAAATCTACAAGCTCTCTCTCTAAAATGAAGACACGACTGAAAACAAGCAGATTGGTGCAAATTTTATAGAAAAGCAGTTAGAAACCCAGATGTCCTCCTCTTACTTTTCACAGTGGGTGCCTCTGCTGTATCCCAGAAGAGGCTTATTCCTAAAAAAAAAAAAAAAAGCACTAACAGAGGGTCTCTGGATCGGGGAGATGCCAAGCACCATCCTATGTGGCTCAGACAGAAGCAGCATTTGTAGAGCCATAACAATGTGAAAGTTGACTATAGATCTACCCAAAAGTATGCAATAATGATACTGGGCTGATAAGAAGGAAGGAGTGACATAGGGTTGGCAAACAGGCAAGTGGGGTGAGAATAGGAAGGAGGCACTTGAAAGTAACCTATCCTCATTTACCATAGTGGGAAAATCAACTGAATATGCCCACAACCGAGAAAGCAAGAAACAGAAGTATAGGCATGGTAATTAAGAGTGCCAGGAAGGCTGAAACCAGTTTTGCTCAGTGGATAGAGCATCGGCCTGTGGACTGAAAGGTCCCAGGTTCGATTCCGGTCAAGGGCATGTACATTGGTTGCGGGCACATCCCTGGTAGGGGGTGTGTAGGAGGCAGCTGGTCGATGTTTCTCTCTCTTCGATATTTCTAGCTCTCTATCCCTCTCCCTTCCTCTCTGTAAAAAAATTAATAAATTTAAAAAAAAAAAAAAAAAAAAAGAGCGCCAGGGAGGAAAATACCAAAGACTCCACTTAAGAGTTTAATGTGATTCCTGAGAATGGGAAAAGAGTGAACACAGGAAAGATGGTGCAGAGCAGGGAGAGCTGCTTTGTGTAAGATGTCATGTAGAACTCTAACTCTTGAACTAATATGGGCATGTATAACCATCATAACAAAAGGAAAATGACCAATCACAGAAAAACACAAAACCAAGGCTTTAGTTTGTGTATGAATTTACCATGAGGAATTTACTTAAGTTTCAAGGTCTATGTGATCACAGGGGTTGACAGGAGTTGCTCAATGTTCTATGTGAGGAGGGAAACCCAGTTGCAATTAGGACACATTTCAATCTAAGTTGCCTAAATTTATCTCAGAAAAAAAGAGCCTGCACGCCCAGAATTTTAGTAACTTATATGATCCTTCATTCTAAATAAATTATCACTTTTGTACCTGACAAAGATATATGTAAGATATATTGTAAACATTCATTCAGCAAAATATAAAATGTAATGTACTTTTTCATTCATATAAGAAATATAAAAGATAATATTTCTTAAAGTTTTTAAAAACTGGAGAAATGTTCTTCAAAATTGTTATATACTGGGCCGGTTATAGTAACACATAAATAACGAAAAGACTAAATATATACCCAAGTATTGCTTTTTTTCTGAATGTTATACTTAGAGAAAAAAACATGTTTCTAAAGTATATCATAAATAAAATAATGATGGTGGACACGAATAAAAGTAATAGTTAAAGCTTGAAATCACTTAGTTTTAGTCAGGCACTAATACTGTATGTACTTCAAACTTATGAAGTGTTTAAAACTCCCTTAATAATGAGGGAGTTTCAATTATAACCCCTTTTCCACAACTGAGACACAGAGAGGTTATGAATATTGTTTAAGGTCACAAAGCTAGTACATGTAAAAATTGGAAAACAGTTTTTGGAAATGAATGAAACCCAGGCAGTTTGACTCCATTAGCCTCTTGGATGTATTGCCTCTCAAACAACTAATTATGGAAATTAAATTTTGAATATAAGCAATACAAGAATTAGAACTAGTCAATGCTAAAGCCAGCTAACATACAAACCTGACGACTGACAACAGCTAGCTAGCTCCATCCTCCTGAGCAACACTGTGCATAGGAATAAGACTCTCACACTGTTCATTGTCTTCTGGAACCCTTTAAAAAAAGGCAATAGTTAAAGAAAGCTTTAGAACTAAAAGGAACCCTTAAAAATGATCCATACAGATAGCTGAAGCTGTGTGGTCAGAACTAAGACTAGGGCAAAATTTCTCAACAACTTGTCTCAAGTTTTTTCTATAATAGAATATGAAAGCTTTCTCTGTTTAAAAAAATTGAAAAAAATTTTGAGGCAATGTTATCATATTTTATTATGGATTTTATTCAAACCAATAAGAGTTCTCTACATTTAAATGTGTTATAACAAAATAGTAAGAACTTTTACTATTTTAAAATTTTACCTGTGAATCAAAACATTTTTTAAAAGTAGTTGTGAAGAAACTATCATAACCTACGGATTTGAACAAATTACTTTAATTTTACCTGGCATAGTACATATCCTAAATAATAAAAGGCTAATATGCAAATCCACTGAATGGCCAGTTGCTATGACGCACACTGACCACCAGAGGGCAGATGCTCAATGCAGGAGCTGCCCTGGTGGTCAGTGTGCTCTCACAGGGGGAACATGGTTCAGCCAGAAGCTGAGCTCACAGCTGTGGTGGCTGGAGCCTCTCCCACCTCCAGGGCAGCGCTAAGGATTAAGGATGCCTGATTGCTGGCTTCAGACATCTGCTTCAGACATTCCCTGAAAGCTCCCAGGCTGCAAGAGGGTGCAGGCTGGGTTGAGGGATCCTCTTCCTCCCCCCCCACCGAGTGCATAAATTTCGTGCACTGGGCCTCTAGTACAATTATAATCTTTCAATAATTCTTCACAAAATCTCTAAAATCTAGGCCAGCATGATATAATTACCAGTTTTTTTTTTAGCAAACAATTTGTTTAAAAATTATATTGTAGCTAAATCTACCTCTGAATTCGATGTTTTCTGCATATAAAGGCAAAAATTCTTCTGATTCCCACCATCACAGGATCCCAATTATTATAATGGCATAGGAGAGTTACAATAAAAAATGAAAAAAATACAGGGATAGCGCCTGCAAAAAATAACCAAGAAAACTGCACCTAAAAATAAAAGGTAGAAAAAACACACTGTAATTATTAGGAAGACAATTTTCCCCTTAATGTAAGTTTTCCATTTATGAAAAGTTATGGGAATAAGTTAACAGACTAAAAAATACTAGTAATACTAAGTACTGATAACACATTAGTAAGTTTATTATTATTAAAAAGGATTCAGAACTTCAACATCCTAACCACTTGCTTAAATTACCAACAAAAATATTTCTCACTTGGGAAACAGCCTAAAGGAAAGCCAGGAAGGCATGCTTTTTATTTATTAGACACAGCTTGGCTGAGAACAAAATTATGAAACTTTAAGTTGCCCATTTCCCCTTCACTAATTACTACTTATCTCAAGTTGATCCTGTCCTTCAGTTTCTGAAGTCATCTTAAAATCTCAAATTTTAAAAAAGTATGTTATGTTCTAGTTGTGATATGCTGTGTTGTTACAGTTAAGATAGTATTAAAAACAGATTAAACTCTTAACTTCAACTTCTATAAACCTTTTACTAACAACTAGAGGCCCGGTGCACAAAATTTGTGCACGGGGGAAGGGAGTCCCCTCTGTCCAGCCTGGATCCTCTCCAATCCGGGACCCCTTGGGGGATGTCCGACTGCCAGTTATAGAATGATTTCATGAATATTCAACTAAAAACCCTATAAATGAATTAATGCAAACTTTATAAATGTAGGTTAAACCCTAGATGATGTTTAAAGGAAAGTTCACTTTTAACAATGCAGTTGCATGTTGCCACATACTATAAAACTATTTGATTTCCAAGAAGCTAGAAATATAATTTTTAAAAATGAAGACATCTATTAACAAAGAAAACGTCTATATAAAAAATATATAATCCCTAAATATATATGATAATAAATCTAAATATACTAGGTGTACTAGTTAATAATGCAAATTTTTTTAATAGATGGAGTTACACTATGTTGTTATATATTCGATTTGATATGTATGTTATTTTGTTGTATTGACAGCAAGCTTCAAAACTTCGTATGTCAAATTTGCTAAGGTGTTAACATCATAGATGTTTTTATGTTTAAAAATGTCGAGCCCTGGTTGGTTTGGTTCAGTGGATAAAGCGTTGGCCTGCAGACTAAAGGGTCCCAGGTTCGATTCGGGTCAAAGGCATGTACATTGGTTGCAGGCACATCACCAGTAATGGGTGTGCAGGAGGCAGCTAATTGATGTTTCTGACTCTCTAAATCTCTCCCTTCTTTTCTGTAAAAAATTAATAAATATATATATTTTTTAAAATGTCAAATTTTGTGCCAAAGAAAGAGCATTTGTGGGAAGTTTTAATTCATTTCTTTATTATGAAGGAAAGTGCTGCTGAAAGTTATCGTATACATCGAGAAGCTTATGGTGTACATGCTCCATCTCAAGATATACTTGTGAACACTGCTTTTAAAACGCTTTAAAAGTGATTTTTATGTGAAAGACAAAGAAAGTCCAGGTCAACCAAAAAAGTTTGAAGATCAACAACTACAAACATTATTGGATTAAGATGCGTGTCAAACTCAAAAACAACTTGCAGAAATCTTAAACGTTGCTCAGCAAACAATTTCTGATCATTTACAAGCAATGGAAAAGATTTTAAAGGAAGGAAAATGGGAGTCACATCATCTGAACGAAAGACAAATGGAAAACCAAAAAGTCATCAGTAAAATGTTGCTTCAATGGCATGAAAGAAAGTCCTTTTTGCACTGAATTGTGACTGGTGATGAAAAGTGGATTTATTTTGAGAATCCCAAATGCACAAAATTATGGGTTAATACAGGTCAACCACAACATAGACTGCAAGGCCAAATCGCTTCAGAAAGAAGACAATGCTCTGTGTTTGGTGGGATCAGGAAGGTGTAGTGTATTATAAGCTTCTAAAACAAATGAAAGTATTAATACTGATCGCTACTTACAACAAATAACCAATATGAACCATGCTTTGATCGTGAAATGACCAGATTGTGCCAGAAGACACAGCAAAGTAATTTTGCTTCATGATAACGCACCATCACACACTTCAAAACCAACTAAAGACACGTTAAAAGATCCTGCCTAGGAAGTATTAACCCACTCGCTGTATTCACCAAATCTTGCTCCTTCAGATTACCACTTGTTCCCATCCATGGCATATGCACTTTCTGAGCAGCACTTCAAAACATACGAAGAAGTAGAAAATTGGGTCTCTGAATGGTTTGCCTCAAAACAAGAGAAGTTCTATTGAAAGATAAGGGAAATGGGTAGCTAGCGATGGACATTACTTTGAATAAAACACCTACACCGTGCAGGAAGTCCATGCACCAGGCCTCTAGTCATTTAATAAATGAGATCCCCTGTGACATTTCTTTTTTTTTAATTCCCTAAAATTAACCTTCAATTTCATTTTTCATATGTACAAAAGCTGATGTTTTCAAAATATCATAACATTAAAGTTCAATTGAACAGTGGTCTACCAAAATCCTTACTTCCCCAGTTTCACTATAACAATTTTGGTTCATATTCAAGATTATTACCCTGAGATGTAAAGGACCTGGATATTATTTAAATGTATAAAAAGAATCTAATAAGCATAACTTTAGTATTATATATATTTTACAATTTTGACATTCTTTGAAAATGCATGCTATGTAAGATAATTCATTCTCAATTAAGGAGATTTCCATTTTTAACTATGACAAATAAGAATTTACTAAACCACAAAACAATGTTAAATACCAGTATAGATTTTTTAAAAATAAAAAAGATAGATATCATTAAGAGTATTTTGTCTTTATCCTAAAAAGTGCACAATCTAAAGAAAATTAGCTTTCAAAATCTGATTATAAGTTCTACACAGTATAAGCCTTTGGGCTTTCAAGTATTTCCTCTTCCAATTATATTAAACCAACACTCCACCCTCTCCCTCTCCTCCCCCCACACATAGCATGCACACAGGCATACCATTTTGTTACTTAAAACAGTGTTTTTCAACCTTTTTTGGGCAAAGGCACACTTGTTTCATGAAAAAAATCACGAGGCACACCACCATTAGAAAATGTTAAAAAAATTTAACTCTGTGCCTATATTGACTATATATAAAGTAATTCTCTTGAATAGGAATCAAATAAACACAAAGAAAGTATTTTATAATTACTTTATTATGAAATATTAAGTAAACAAAATAGTGAAAAATTATAAAATTCTTGTCTTGTCTGCACCTACGGCACACCAGGCAACATCTCGCGGCACAACAGCGGTTGAAAAACGCTGACTTAAAAGCTTACAAATACTGAACTGAGTGGTCCATGCTACATTACATCTTTTAGCATTAGCCAATGGCACATCTCTTTTCTCCTTGTTAACCCTTAGGAGTACTAAAGAAACTTCCCCCTTCAGGCTGTTGGGAGAGACACAGATTCTCTTTTCTGCAATATTGCCAGTACTTATCACAAGATTCCCATATTCAGACCAGGACTTCATAGAAGAGGCAGAAGGCCCCTGCCCTGCTAGTTCAGAAAGAAATGAGCATTTGCTGAGAAATAACACTGCTCTTATACCTCTCAGATTTATAGTAGTACTAGAGGCCTGATGCATGAAATTTGTGCACAAGAGGAGGGGTATGTGTGTCCCTGAGCCCAGCCTGCACTCTCTCCAATCTGGGACATCCCTCTCACAATCCAGGACTGCTGGCTCCCAACCACTCACTTGTTTGCCTGCCTGATTGCCCCTAACAGCTTCTGCCTGCAAGCCTGATTGATGCCTAACTGTTCCTCTGCCAGCCCGATTGCTCCTAACTGCCCTCCCCTACAGGCCTGGTCCCCCACAATTTCTCTCCTCTGCTACCCCAGTCACACCTAACTCTCCTCCCCTGCAGGCCTAATCACTCCAACTTCCCTCTCCTGCTTGCCTGATTGCAGACAACTGCCCTCCCCTGCCGGCCATCTTGTGACAACCATCTTATGTCCATATGGCGGCAACCATCTTATGTGTTGGAATGATGGTCAATTTGCATATTAACTTTTTATTATACTGTATAGGATTACCACAGTGCTAAGGATTTTATCTTAGAAATTAAAACACTACTACTTAAATGATAAAATATATCCCTACTCCATACCACTGACTTAACAAAGAGCATATGGAACATATCTACTACTAGATGAAAAGCTACATATAAAGATACTACTCTTAAGATAAAAAATTGAAAAACTAAAAAATCAAGAGATTATCCATTTCTTTCAGTCAGCACTTTTCTTTAATCCTCACCAGAGGATATTTTTACATTGATTTTTTATTTTATTTTTTACGTTTTAGAGAGCATGAAAAAGAGGAAAAGACACTTAGAAACATCGATGTTAGAGAAAAACATTGATTGGATGCCTCCTGCAGGAGCCCTGATCCGGGCCCCGGCAGTGGAGGAGCCTACAACTGAAGTATGTGCCCTTGACTGGAATCAAACCCAGGAGGTCAACGCTCTATCCACTGAGCTAAACCAGCTTGGGCACTTTCAGTACTTTTTACATCTCTATGTAGTAAAGCACCTTGGGAGAGAAGGCATCAAGTATTACTCATGGTTATATCCTTATAATTTAGTCACATCCCTAAACCTTCATTAGCTCTGTTTTTAATAATATACATAAAATATCTAATAAATAGCTTTTATCTAATAAATAGCTTGTCTTACCTTTTGCATACACATGTCAGCTATTATGGACAGAGGTATCGTAAGGCTTAGTGCAAGTGTGCCTATCAATGATGAGGTAAGAAAGCAGCCCCTAAAAAGGAAAAACAAAACATACATTTCCATATTAAAAAAGTAAAAAGAACCAAAGAAAAACAATGATCAATGTCTACCTACCCTAAAATATAGATGTGAGAAATCAAAAGCAAAAATGAAAGCTCAGGATGGACTGAGACATAATAAATAACAGAATTACTAAGATAATTCCAAAAGTTTATCTTCAAATATTAAAAATCCAAATATATAAGTATAGGTATTTTGAGGCATTTTATGCTATTTTCAAGATCTGCTTACAGACATTGTTCAACTTTAAATGCATAACTTACATTTCCTTAACAAAACTGTCAAAAGAGTTGTGATAGAGCATCGACCTATGAACTAGGATGTCATAGTTCAATTCCCGGTCAGGGTACATGCCTGGGTTGTGGGCTCAATCTCCAGTGGGGGAATGTGTAGGAGGCAGCCAAAATGCTTCTCTTTCATCATTAATATTTCTATCCCTCTCTCCCTCTCCCTTACTCTCTGAAATCAGTAAAAATATATATATTTTTAAAAGAGTTGTGATAATGATACTTAGCTAACAAAGCAGGTAGCTTTATTAAAATTGTAAGGCAATACCTTACAACATAGACTTTAAGAAAGTGATAAGCCAATATGTGCATCTGTCATCAAACAAAAAATATCTCACCCTCATGAGAACTAAGTCTTTAGATGTATACTGCTCTTCTAGTGTGGTTCAGCATTGAAAAGAAAACAAATCTGGATATTTTAAAAGGGTATGTCCTTGTTTTCCACTTGTCTAGCAATTGTCCTAACCAAAGCCTGTATTATTTTCACCTTGAACTATCATTTGTTTTATGTTTATCTTAAACTATAAATATTGGTATCAAATTTTAAAATATCAATTTGCATATAATTTTGTTTAGTTGAAGAAAAAAAGAAACCATTATACCAAACAAGTGAGCCATTTATAAAGACTAATAATTTGGTATATCTAAAAAGATAATAAATAATAGGCCAAGATAAAACCGTAATGTATATCATTAGGAATATAGACCCATGGAAATTATAGGCAAGCAAGTTCTAAGTATAAGTTAGAATTTGTAATGCTGTCTTGTTATAAAAGAGGCTATGTCTTGAAAGTGTCATCTGAAATATTCAACAGAGGCTGGTCAATCCGTTCTTATTGCTGCAATAAAGAGAACTCAAGTACTAGTGTTTCCACTATTCATAAGCTGCTCTATGAAATATGTTCTTAGATATTTATAATGCTAAGTACAATCATAAAAATTCTGATATGCTTGTTATGGTTATTTTGAGTTACCAACACTAGAATTTAGGGATATGTTTGTTTCATTACTTATTCACTTTATTGTTACTGAGTTTTTATTGTAAGTACTCATAAACACTTGAATATAGAGGTGCATCTGAAAAATAAACCTTGAGATCCTGAAAAATCCATCCTAGGTAAGGATAAATATAGCTTTCATCATAATATATAAATTTCAGTGTCCAGTTTAACTATTCAATAATAAACACTCACAAATACACAATAAGGAATAGAAATTGTGTTCCCCCTATGAAGAATGATTTTGCAATTCTGTATCAAAATTTAAAGTCTATATGTCTGACTCAGTCTTTTCCACTTAAGAGGCATTTATCCAATAGAATGCTAACATATATATGCAAAGATACATATAAGAATACTCAATGCTATATTATTTACAAAGCAAAAGACTGCAAACTTAAAATGTCTCTCCATGAGAAAATGGTAAGACATGTTCTACCCATTACATAATAAAATTGATTAGAATATAGCATTTTAAAATACAGCCTTTAAAAAAATGAACCTAAGTGCTGTTATGTGAAGATTGAAAGACAATTTGTGAAAAAAAGTATAGAACAATATCCATAGTATGCTCCCATTTGTATGTTGAGAATAAAACAAATTGAAAGGAAAATTAAGAGGATGAAACATAATTTTATATGTATAAAAAATATTATAGAAGGTTTAGATGTTAAATAGTGGTTGCCTTTGAGAAAAAGGAATAGGTATTTGGGGTAGAAGGGAGATTTCAATTTTCATTGTGAACCCTTTTGTACATTCTTTTACTTTTTAAAAGTTAAATAAAAAAGAATATTGTAAAACATGCTATTTATTTCTTTAAATGTAAAATTTTCCAAGGAAACAAACTACAAAACCTCACATAATGGAAAGATTATACATCACAACTCATATTTTATTGTCCCCAAAGCCTACATTAAATTCTGCTGAATATAATGAAAATCTTTTGCATATGTTTATTATTAAAAAATAAAGCGTTGCCAAAACTGGTTTGGCACAGTGGATAGAGCGTCGGCCTGCGGACTTGAAAGGTCCCCGATTTGATTCCGGTCAAGGGCATGTACATTGGTTGTGGGCACATCCCCGGTAGGGGGTGTGCATAAGGCAGCTGATCGATGTTTCGAACTCTCTATTCCTCTCCCTTCTTCTCTGTATAAAAATCAATAAAAATATATTTAAAAAATAAAAATAAAGCGTTCAATAACGAATGAGCAGTTTAATATCTATAGGTGGCACAGTCCATGTTTACTATGAGTCTCAATGTAATGATCAAGTAATAAGGACCAAACTATACCTTTCTTTAGTCTAATATCTAAAGAAAAACTTTATTATTTCTTTCAGATATGTAAAAATAAGTGCTCTGCTTTGAAATTTCCCAATTTAAACTTAACTTAGGAAACCAGAAAATATGAGCTTGTATTAAAATACAATGAATACATAATTATTTAAAGCATATGGTTCATTGGGTTGAACTATATAAAACTGTAGTCAAAAAGGGCTGAAGATCAACAATTCTTTATGATCCTACTATGTTAAATCAAAACACAACCAGCAAATAGTTTTATCTGCTCAGAACCCAGAGTGAAGAGAGACAAGAGAAATGATAGAACAAAAGAAGTGATAAGATAACAAGAGATATATGATTATATATTAATGTATAAAATAAAGTACGTAGCTCTTTTAGGTTAAAAAAGTGAGCATCTAAAATGCATGTAAAGAAAGATGGAAAAATAAATGAGTAAATGAATTCTGAGATAAGAGTTTTAGATTAGCAAAGGAATTTAAGATGGGAACATAAATCACTACAATACAAAGCAAACCTTTAAGTACTACATGAAAGAGAGTGAGTGTTGAGGATATCAAGAAAGTAAGAGCTATTCTCTTAACTAGGGAAGAGGAAGAAGTATAGGCAGAGCATAAAGAAAGACTTCTTGCTAAAGGCTATTTTTGTCACAGCCTTTTGCAAGGGAAACTAGGCAGCAATCTTAAATGCCATATAATAAAAATTCATTTAACAGTTTAAGTACAATTTGTGTTTCTTTTTCAGTTCTTATTAGGTGGAAGCAGGATTAAATATCAAGCTCTATATTTGAAAGGTTTCTTAAATTCCATACATGATATTGTCTTCCAACTATAATATTTTAGGAATATCATTAAATATCAACATATTTTATATTATAACATTTCAAAGTATGTTAACATGTATAATCAGAGTTTAGGGCTTACATATGTAACTCATCCACGTGAAAATTCCTGAGAATAAACAAAAGAGACAAAGTCTCTAAAATAAGCAAAGGCTCTTAGACAAGCAGAGTCCTCAGAGTCTAAGAACTTGTGTCATTGATATGTAGGAAACACATCTTGTAACGTAGGATATCCATTAGATACCACGTTTCATTTGTATCACACTACTGCCAAAAACACTACAAATTTAGGTCATTCATATTCATTCATTCAATATTTACTGAGGTCCTTTTATGTTCAAAACATTACTCTATTTGATGGATAATTAGAAATTAAATAAATAACAGAACACAAAGTTCCGGCTGTAATGGAGTTACTTTATTGAATTGTTAAATGTGAGATGAGAAGGTGCACAGAAAGGGCCATCAGAAGACCAAAAAAACATAAATGCTAAACTACCCAAAAGTCCATAAACTGATAACTAATAAATCAGAGGTAATAAACAGTACATACCACAACCACAGGAACTCTGAGAGAACTGTTCCAATAAGGCCATTAATGATAATGCACATTAATACTACTTTATTGGGAAATTCAAAGTCCTCAAATCCAGTATAATGAAGTAAAAAGAAACCTGGCCATAAGAGCAGCAGATTAAACAGGCCTACAAAACCTAAACATGTATAAAGAGACAAATGTTAGTTTCTCAGATTTATTTAAATTTTCCAAACTTATAACTCTATACTTATAAAACCGATCTTATACAAAGGGCTCCAAAAGATTTCCTTAACTGGAACTTGTTTCTTTGGTTAAAGCCAGTCCTACGGATAACTCAACACCAGGAAAAACTGTATCAAGCAACTGTATCAAGCCCACAGTGCATGGACCAGCTACTACAGAATAAATCACTAAAAACAATTAAAAAAGAAGGGTTAACTTTAGCTACTAATAATTACAAGGTGAGGCAAAAGTAGGTTTACAGTAATGAGTACAGTATGCAAAATGTAAGCCTACCTTTGCCCTACACTGTATTATCTTGAAAGTTAAATGAATAACTCGTGTGTGTTTGTATATTTTCCCTTAAGTATAAGGAAATGGATGGTTTGTTCTCTGATTCAACTCATAGTTATGTTTAAAGCTCCAATGCTATATTAGGAATAATGGAGGAAGGATCCAAAAAAAGATAAAATTCTTGGTTCCTGCCTTCCCAAAGCTCATTAGCTAATTGGTGTGATAACACATATATGCAAATACCTATTCAAGGTATGAGCACAGATTACTTATAAGGAAGGCTGCAATGATCAGTGGTTAGAGTTTGAGCAGTCAGATTGCCCTGGGTTTTGATTCTAACTCTATTATTTACTAGTAATGTAAACCTGAGGCAAGAGCAGAACCTCTTTTAAGCCTGTTTTCTAGTCTAAGTATAAAACAATATTTACTTAGGTTATTGGAAAGATTAGATAAAACATAAAATATAGCACAGTACCTAGCAAAGAGTAAACAGTTAATAAAGACTACTGTTATTATAAAAGTTAAAGTTTGCATATGACTATATACATGCAAATAGTATGTAGTAAAGACTACAGAGAGAAATTATTATAATTTTATTGCACTTTCTATATAGTTTAGCATCAAGGATTCATAATAAAATCCATAAGGTAAAAATAAGAACTTTCATCTAAAAAGTTAAATTACAGTAGATATGTATTTTATATTGGCTACTAAACAATAAACTAGAACTTAGGCTGGCCAGTTAAATAGAAACAAGACAGGAGCACCCACTCTCTATCCGAAGCTTATCTACAGAACTGTCTTGGACATCAAACAGCATGCTCTGCCCAGGGAGTTCCCATCCCTGCCTACTCTATAGCCTTTGCAGCCAATGACTGCACTCACTCACAAGGCCGACCCCTGTGGCGGGAATCCTAATGGCTCAAGGCCTGACATCTCCAAGAAGTGCCTAGACATTACCTGCTGCCTCCCACACCTGCTTCTCCATTCTGCTTCTCACTCCCTTGCCAGTTCT